>NC_136674.1:4275806-5651431 GCF_903797595.1 Erithacus rubecula
CTGCAGAGCTGCAGCCCCTTTGCCTCACCTGGAACCTCTCAGGCATGTCTGTCATGCGGATCTCGTTGTCCTGGTCTGTGAGGTGGCTGCTCTCCAGCTCACTGGGCTCGTACATCTCGAAGATGCTGCGGCGACTGACGCGTTTCTTGGTCGCCTTTTTGGGCCGCACGCGCGTCTCCCCTTCGGTTTCCTCGTCCTCGTACTCGTACTCCTCCTCCATCTCCTCGTCGTACTCGTTGTACTTCTCAAACTCATCGTAGTCAAAGTCCACACCAAAGATTTCCTGGGCTTCCTGCAAAGCACTGGAAAGCAAAAAAAAAAAAAAAAATTTTCACAGTGCAGTTCACAGAATATTTTTACAGTCACACAGAGGAGGCTGGAGTATTGTCTAAGCTTTATTTTTCCACCCAGGCTAAAAAATCATGGATAGGTACAAACTCTGAGCTTTACTGCAAAATATTTCTCTTAAGGACCTGGTCCTGGTATCCCTTTAAAAAATCCAGAGGAAAAAAGGAATCACACATTTCAGAAATCACACACTAAAAGCTCTGTGTCTAAATTTACCAGGTTTCTTCTGGGAAAAAGACCAGCAGTATTAAACCACAAGCTGAATCACTCTGCAGTAGCAAGATCCAAATAAGTTGAGCACTATTTTCAAGGCTCCAGGCCAACTTCCAATCAATACTTACGCATCTGTGTATCCTGGAAGCTTCTTCCTCCATTTTGGCTTCTTCAGAGGTTGTCCATCATCATCCACAATGAAATCATCAATGTCTGGACATTGAGAAACAATTCAGTGGTCAGGGAACTCAGATACAGAACTGGTACATCTGACAAAGCTCAGCCAGTGCAACTATGTGCCTCCAGCACAGACTCAGGCTGTTGCTGGCTGTCAGTCTGCCCAGCTCCCACAGCTTCTCCTACAGCAATCTCACACAGCCCAGGAGCCTGAACCACAGTAACAAGTTGGAACAAACTTCCAGGCAAAGTTATTTGAGTTGCAGCTCAGTGCACTGAAAACACAGCCAGGAAAAGGCCTGGCTGCTTTGGACAGCAGAAAGAACTCTTGAAACTTTTTTGGTAAGGTAGCAGCAATGAGAGGCTGATGCTGAATAGGGGTAGGGCAGGCATGCACTGTGCTAAGGTACTAAACAGTGCCTTGAGTGCCTTCCTCTGAAGCATTTTCATTTTTGAGGCAGCTTAGGGGAGGTGTTCAAGACCTCAGCACATATAATGTGCTCCTGCACAAAATGGTTCAGACAGACAATCAAATCCTGTCACCCAGAAACATTTAATTCTAAGGATTGTACTAATCAGACCAACAAGAGCTTCACCATGACAGGGTCACAGCCTTTTGGATACTTCTAGTTCAGAGAAAGCCTGAACTTTGTTCCTGTGCTTTAATCCCAGGACAAATGTTGGATGTAATTGAACACCCACACTCACCAGATTCATCTTCTTCCTCCTCCTCTTCCTCTTCCTGTGGAGCAACAGGAACTTCCACAGCCTCCCCTCCTTCCTCGCCTTCACCATCCTGAAAGATCTCTTCAGCAATGGCTTCCTTCTCATGTTCTTCCTTTCCATAATCTTCTGCTTCATCATCCTCATCATCAGACATTTTTCGCACACGCCTGAATTTTTGCTGCAAGGACAATTCCTTGTTAGTGCTCACAATCCCTGGCTCAGCACTGCACTTCCTCTGCAGGCACCTGGGAGGGAGCAGGATGGAGCCCAGCACAGCACAGGCACACAGGGGAGAAGAGCCACCCCCTCAGGAGTCACTTGCATGCTGTCACCACCAGTGCTGGCCTGGTTGATGTGACTCCAATGTTTCAGAAAGAGCTTTAGAGCCCATAACAGCCTGTGCTGACCTTGAGGTTAGCAGCACACAGGAATGGAAGATGAGACTGTCCTGGAGAGGTAGAAAGGGAGGAGTACAGAAGACTTTAGGAACAAAAAAGGTATTTTGCAAACTCTGGGAAGTTAGGTCTCAGTTGCTCGGGCAGGGAGAGATCCTGCAAGCACTCAGCTCTCCCTTTCCCAGAGGGCAGGAGCTGATGGGAGGCACTGTCTGCTCACAGCAGTCTGGAGCCCACCCTCCTCTGTGCTCACCACACCACACCATTAACAGCAGCACACAACTCACTCTTTTGACTTTAACGCCCAAGTTTTCTTCAATGAGGTCAAAGTCATCATCCTCCAGGCGGTCATCAAAAGCTAAAGAAGACAGCAGAACTAAGTCAGACTCTCCCTTTCCTAATCTGGGAATGCACTAAGCCCAAAAGGGTACAGCTTCCCCAGCTCATGCAGGCCAGGGCAGAGGGTGCTCTTTGCCAGTACTGGACTGTGTCACGAAACTTACTGCGCTTTCTCTTTTTGTGGCCAACATCATCTTCAGAGTCTCCAGAGTCACTGCCTTCCTCCTCCTCTTCCTCATCATCATCATCGTTAATGAATCCTTTCAGGTTCCCCTGCTCATCCTGATCATCTAGGTTCAGCTCCTCCTCTTCCTCATCTGGGATGGAGAGCAGCACGTGTTAGACATTTATTGGCGATCCACTGAGACCTGGCTCTGAGCAGTTTGCATCTTCCTTCACACCATCCACACAGAGTTTTAACTGAACACTTTGACTGACACAGAAGTCAGCCAGCTGCTCCTGCCAGATCCCCACTTCTTGTCTCATGCTCTTTCTGCAGAGGGAACAGGTGGAGTGGTCACACTGGGAGCATTCCTCTGCTTTTACCATTTACTATCAAACTGTGTGACTGCAAGTCCCATGGGGGTGAAGTAGTGTATTTTTTATTGCCAATTATAAAAACCACTTGGAGGAAGGGAAGCACTCAAACAGCTGAGATTATTGACTACAGATGGCCCAGCTATTATAGCACAGTTATTGCTCCATCTGCAGAGCCACGGGATGCAGAATAGAACAGCAACGAACACAGACAATTCAGCAAACTCACCATCCTCATCTTCCTCTACAAACTTCTTGGTTACTCTGGGTACAACCTCCCCATCCTGGTTGTACTCTTCCTCTGACTCCTCTGCTTCGCTCTCCACAAAGTCAGACATGGCTGCAGCCTCTCACACAGCAGCTGGGGAAAGAGGAAACATCCCTGGCGTCAGCTGAGCAAGCAGAACACAAGCATTTCCCCCTCCAGGTTTTGGAAAGAAGGCAGCTAAAGCAAGAAGGGTTTCAAAATTAGCTACAGAGGCCCAGAATTACCCAGTGTCCACCTTGCCTGGACATCCCTGTCACCAGAGATTAGGCAGGAGAAGGCAGCAGCCAGGGCTGCCAGCTCCTGCCAACCCATGTCTGGGTGAGGAGGGCAGGAGCTGTCACAGCAGCGCTCCCGGCTGGAACGCACACACAGCCAGAGCCTCCATCCCACCCACGCCCTCCCACGCGCTGGGAAGGCTCCCACTGATGCTGCATGGTGTCAGGCACACAGCCCAACTCATTAGGATCTTAACATGATTAATGCTCACTCAGTTAACGAAGCCAGGGTGACCCTGAAAAGGGCCTCGACTGAGCCGCGATCGCTGCTGTGAGTGAGACTCTGCAGAGCAGCTGGAGAGAGCTCTGGGGCTCCTGGCTTGGGGCAGGGGGTTTGTGGCTCCCCACAAGCCACAGCCACAGCCTGGATGTTCCATGCCAGGGGCCTCCATCCAGAGTTGAGGAAGCAACAAGAAAACTACAAACACAGTGTATTTTCTATACCCAGAACCTTTTGTTTGATGCTTTTCCCAAGTGGAGTTTCTGGAAACAATATAAATCAAGTTTGGCACAAAGGAAAGTGTTTGCCAAGTTCTGTCTCTCTGAGCCTTCCATTTCTGGTGGTCACAAACTCACTGATAATTTTGAAATTTTCAAAGGAAGGGGGTTTTTTTACCTCTTTTTTACATACATCAAAACAACTGAGCCTTACAAGAGTCAGCTATGAGGAAAACCAAACCAACTCCTCAAATGGCTGTGAGGATGAAAATGTCAGCCCAGGAACAAGTACAGGCCTTTGAGAAGGAGCTGTACAAAAAGCAGTTCAGAGGTGTCAGATCTAAAGCCAAAACCTCCATGTTAAATTACATCTGATGTAATTCAACACACAAACATGCAAAAGCAACAGAGAAAAAAAAAAATATCAGAAAAAAATTCCATATTAGGGAATGATACCTTAAACAAACACACTTCAAAATATTCCCACAATCATTTCCCTACTGCAAACAACCCAGTGAAGGAAATCAGTCCCATACGGGACAACCTGATCAAGGCTTTGCCATGACACTTTTTGGGTGCAGGATTTAGATCCACACATCTGCTGCACAAACACAACAGCTTGGAGCAAAACAGAGACTTAGTGCTCAGTTAGGAGTTAAAAGGTCCAAGGTTGATCTTGGATGATCTTTTAAGTCTTAAAATACAAGCAGCTCACAAGAAACATGTCATCCGTATCTCATTATAGAAAAGCCACAACAAAGATGAGGGGAAGACCTCTGCCAGATTTCAGACACGAGTGGAGAGCAGCTCTTACTCCTTGGCTGCAGAAAATGTGGCTGTGGCCAAATTCTATGCAGGATGCTCCAGACAACAGCAGGCCAAGGCTACTGCTCTGCATCCACACAGAACATGACATTTTAGAAGTCAAACAAATATATTTAAGGATCCTTCTCAGAAACAATGCCTCAGAGGGCAGCACTGATGCCAGTTAAATGTGTGTTCCTGATGCAATGCCACTGATGAATTGTGTGACTGCACATAATAGAGAAACAGGATTATGTTTTCCTGTGTATGAATATTCTGTCAACTTCACACTTTATCACCAATCCTCCTGCTCCAGGTATTCACCAGGATGTTTTGACACACAAAAATCTGCTGGCTGAGTGGCTTTTCCTAGAGCATTCCCAAATCTAATAACATTACTTATCTCCTGCCCATAATCAATACAAACCCACCTTATCAAAGCACCACATCTAATTCCACCATTTTCTGCCAGTGATGTATTTAGCTCACAATTCCAACTTTCTTCCTCATCAGCTGCTCTAAAATTTCCTGGCAATTTCATTCCATGTCAATTCAAATTTGCTTGGACACATGGAACAAATAGGACTTGAGAAAACCATCTTATTTAATGATCCAGCCAAGCAGGTTCCACACAAGCCAACCACCCACAAACCTGAGTGCTTTCAGCTCCAGCTGAAATTCACCTCAGGACAGCAGGGATGTCACTGAGCATGGAAAGCAGAAGCAAGAAGTTAAATCAGATGTGGGTTAAAGGTGCCTCTCCCACCCTCTGTGCCAGGGAGGCCTTAATTTAAGGCAGTTTAAAACAAAATAAACCAGGGAAGTGGTGCAGAGGCAGAACTTGGTGTAGTCACACAGGGAAAGACCTGAGGAGGGTGTAAAGACTCTGGACCAAGGAGTGTTGGGCCAGCCCAGCTATTTTGATCAGGAGTGTCTGCACTTTGCTCAGCTCAAGGGCACAGTGGCACTGATCCAGAGTCCACAAACTCCTTTTAACTGGGACCACTGAGTTCTGATCAGGTCAGGCCCAAGATGGACATGGGCTGCAGACTCTGTGAGGTGAGGCAGGGCCTTTAGAACAAGTGCTGCTTTGTGAGAACCTGAGGATTTCAGAAATCAGCCACACAGCCAGGTATCTGCTGGCTACTCAGAACATTGGGAATAGAAATGTCCCCAAGAGTCACCTGAGCAGGTGTGGGGTAGAGAAAGCAGAAACATCTGACATTTCCCCAGCTACAGCAGGAAACCTCAGTGATGTTCAGAGAATAGCCAAGCAGTGCTCTCAGAGCAAGATATTTTTATTATTCAGCAATCAACCTCAGGATAGCAGCATGAATACACAAACCAACAAAGCCAGGTACTCACCTTGGCTTTAGGACAGCACGGGTGCAGCAAAGACCTCCCTATCCTTTGTGGGAGAAACTGCATCAATCCTACATTAACACTTGTTTTGTGGGGTTTTTTGGGGGGCAAAGAGGGCTTTGGCAGGGATGGTTCTAACCTCTGCCACTTCATGATTCAACTCACAGTCCATTTAGGATCACACAGATCCAGGGAACCACACTGCCAAAGCCACCACTGAACATCTCACTCAGCTCTCATGGCCACATTTCAAAGGGTTAAACTGCAGAGAATTCAGAAAGCTCTGTGAGAATAAGAGAGCTGGGGAACTCAAAATGCAGAGCCTAAGGAAGCCAAATCTATTAATTTTGTTAATTAAATGCTCATGAAATTAATTTTAGTAGTCCAAATTAATTTTTACAGTCCAAGTACATCCACAGGAGTCGAAGAATGACAACAAATGTCTCACTAGGAAAAACCCAAACGAACTGCAAAGTCAACACTACCCTTTCACCCCCTCAAGCTCTCAGTGAACTTCTCAGTGAAATCAATACATTTTCTAAAAACAGAAAAATAAAAAAAACCAACAAATCAAGCCATGGTTGAGCTGGAATGTGCAGATTTAACACTAATCACTAAGCAATGGTCTTCAGGCTGTGTCCCACCACAGAATTCAAACAAAATCATCTTGGCATCTTTTAATTTGAAGCTTAGGAGGCTAACAGAAACATCCCTGTGAAGCACTGCAAGGCACTCACACCATGAGAAATTACCCTCACGGGCACCTCAACATCTCTTCCTCACAGACATTTCTTGGTATCCACATGCACTTCTCATGGCTACTGGGGCCTGCCAGCCTTGACATCAGCAATATATCATTTCATATTTAGCTTTTACAGCTGTTTCACAGATTTCTGAAGTCTGCACATTTAAACCTGACACTCCCACCCTGCTCAGTGGGAGGAACACAGAGAGAAGTGATGACTGGGGACCAACGATGGGGAAAATCCAGGCAGCCACCACAGCTCAGGAACTTCCCATACCTGCTTTGTTGGTTTCAATGCTCCTGCTGGTCCCACCACCCCTGATGCTATCAGGTGGCAGCACGTCCTGTGGCAGGGTGACACATTTAATAGCATGTTGTGTGAAAAAGCTCTTCTGCCTGTTTATTTTAGCCCTGCTGCATCATAATTTCCGGTCAGGAACACAAAAATGATGCTCCCCCCTCGCTTTCTCTGACCTGCCCATGACTTCATGCACATGGATCACATCTCCTGTCAGCAAGCTTCTCCCCCTAGCTGAAGACACAAAGACACTGCTTGCCCAAAAACCTGCTCTGCTCCTGCCCCTGCCTTTTCCAGCGTCCCCTTCTTGGGATGGTCTAACCAGAATAGCCAGGACACAAACTGACAACCATTTACTCAGCAGTGTAATAATGTTTTCTGTTCATCCTCTCCTCCTTTAAATTAATTTCAAAATATTCCTCTTAGGCTACAACGGTGTGTTGAAGTTGTTTTAAAAGAAAGAATTGTTAAGACACCAACTGCTCTTTGCTGAATACCAAGAGCTGATGCAGAGCCAATTTTGCGGCGTGTTACCTTCCTTAAACCTTCTGCCATATTTCGTTTACCACACTAGCACTCCCACCCGGTGTCATCTGGTCTCTGCGACTCCCCATCATTTATCTATCCTAAATAATTTAGGAGAAACCTTCCTTCTTCACATCGTCGAATTCAGGGAAGAAAAAAAAAAAAAAAAGGAGCAGTGGGTATGACTGTGAGACTCCACAATAACCTTACTATGAGCAACAATCGCTTGTCACCTTTCAGACATTTATTAAACCCAAAAGGGCTTTCCCATGCCCTTGGCTTTTAAGGAGCACCTCGCCAGAGTCTGGAAAGCCTAACGCGGTGGTTTGGGGATCACACCCGCGGAGCAGAGACCCGGGAATCCCACCGCCAGAGCAGGGGGCTCCAGGACACCAGAGCGGCGAGAAACGAAGGTCAGACCCCTCCAAGGAACAAGAAACGCATCCCGCTGCTCGCAGCCATCGCCTCACGGCCGCGCTCCCCGCCGCAGCGAGGGGCGGCGGCTGCGGCACCTCCCGGCCCGGCGGAGCCGCCGCGACCCCGGCACCGCCTCACCCCGCCGCCCCCGGGGCGCCCACCGCCGCTTCACGCCCGCACCGGGCCCGCGGCGCAGCCCGACACCAACCTCGGGGACGTCCCTGCCGCCTTCACCGGGGCTCAGAGCCGCCGCCCCGCCGGGCCGGGTGTGACGCTCAGACCGGGACCAACGCGGGTTCGCCCTTCCCCCGGTAAGGGACGCTCGTTCCTCGCCACCGCCGCCCCGCCGGGCCCGGCGCGGCCTTACCCGAGGGGCCGAAGGAAAATGGAGGCGGCGGCGGCGGCGAGCGCGGGGGGCGGAGCGGGCGAGCCGCGAGCTCCCGGCGGGCGGAGCGGCCGCGCTTCCGCTTCCGGCGGGATGGAGGCGGCGCGGCGGCCGCCGCTGCTGCTGCTGCCGCTGCTGGCGGCGGCGCTGGGCGCGGCGGGGCGCGGCGGCCCCGGGCCCGTCACCTGCGGCTCCGTGGTGAAGCTGCTCAACGTGCGGCACAACGTGCGGCTGCACTCGCACGATGTGCGCTACGGCTCCGGTAACGCGGCCCGCGCTCCCCCCCCCCTTCCCTCCTCCCCCCTTCCCCCGTGTTGGGCTGAACTGGCTGTGATGGTGGTTCTCCCTCCTCCGCAGGCAGCGGGCAGCAGTCGGTGACCGGCGTGTCGGCGGCGGATGACGGGAACAGCTACTGGCGGGTGCGGGGCCGCACGGCCGCCGTGTGCCAGCGGGGCACGCCGGTGCGCTGCGGGCAGGCCATCCGCCTCACGCACCTGGGCACCGGCCGCAACCTGCACAGCCACCGCTTCACCTCGCCGCTCTCCGGGAACCAGGTACCGCCCCGGCATCGCCGGTCCTGCATCCCGGGCTCGGTGTCTCTCGCTGGGCGTCACAGGGCCCGGCTTGTCGCTCGGGTGTTGGCGGGTCCCCTTTGTCCCTGATGGGTTGTCGCTGTCCCTGTCCGTCCTGCCTGGGTTCCCCTTGTGCCCCGTGTTACTGTCAGCCACATTTTATTCCCCAGTCGTTCTCCTGGGTTCTCCCAGACGGATCCTCCATATGCCTATTAGCGTTTTCTAATTCCTGGCCCCAGGTGTGTCCCCCATTTCCTCACAGGTCCCACCTTGTTCACCAGTTCAGACTGGGTCCCTACCACCCCTGCCTTCTTCCTGGGTCCCTGCCAGTCTCACTTTTTTCCCTACTCCCTACTGATTCCCTAATGCCATGTCACCTGAATCCTAACAGAGCCCAGTCATAACCAGGTCCCTCCTAAGCCCAGCTCTTTTCTCTGCCCACCTCCACCCTCCCCTTTTTTCACCCCCAAACGAGCTCTTCTCCACCCGCAGGAGGTGAGTGCGTTCGGGGAGGCTGGCGAGGGCGACTACCTGGACGACTGGACAGTGGTGTGCAGTGGGACCTACTGGGCACGGGACGACGAGGTTCGTTTCCAGCACACCTCCACCGACGTGTTCCTCTCGGTGACCGGGGAGCAGTACGGGCGGCCCATCCACGGGCAGAAGGAGGTGCACGGCATGGCCGCCTCCAGCCAGAATAACTACTGGAAGGTGATGGAGGGCATCTTCATGCAGCCCAGCGAGGCTTTCCAAATGGAGCAGTACCATGCTGAGTTGTGAGGGACAGACAGACTGATGCTGAACCTCTGGGCGCTGCTCTGCTGTGTTTGGGACTGCTGAGTGCAGGGGATGGCTCCTGTCCCCCACCCTGGGACTGACACACACCACTGACACAGGGCCCCAGCACAAAGCAGATCCCAGTGTCCTCAATTCCATGTGAAGCAGATTCTGTTGTCCCAAATGTGACACTAAACACGTTCCAGTGTCCAGACCTGACCCCAAAGCAGCTCCCGACATCCTAAAACCACTACAAAGCAGATCTCAATGTCCAGACCTGACCCACAACAGAGCCCAACATCCTAGATTGGCACAAAGTGGGTCCAAACGTCCCAAATTAGCACAAAGCCAAGCCCAGCATCCAGACCTGACCTAAAATAAATTCCCAAACTCCTACCATGTCCCTTTGCAGCCCACTCTGTCCAAGGACCTGCCCCTCAAAGGACTGCTGTCTCTGGGAGCTGTACCCCTTGCTGTACTCCAAACTGCTCCTCGTGCCCTGCAAGGAGCTGGGGCCATAAAAGTGCTGAACTCTGCCCTGTGGTGTGGCTGTTTGTGTGAGGGATGCAGGTGACATCTGCCACTGGGGGCCAGACCTGATGTCATCTACACTTGCCCCATCCCAGTGCCGGACCTGGTGTCATCCCCCCCCCCATCACTGCATCCCAGTGCCAGACCCCGTGTCACTCCTCTCCCCATTCCGGTGCTGTCCTGGTGTCCCTGCTGTGTCCATGCCGCTGCCACTGCGGTCCATGCGTGTCCCCATCCCGGTGTCCTCCCTATCTCCATTCTTATCCTCATCCCGGTGTCCCTCTGCCCCCATGCTGGTGCTGTCCCGGTGTCCCTATCCCATAGCCCCGCTGTCCCAATGCCGATGCCGCCGCGGTGTCCCCACTGTCCCCATCCCGTGTCGCCGCTGTCCCCGTGCCGGTGCCGCCCCGCTGTCCCCGCTGTCCCCGTGCCGGTTCCGCCCCGCTGTCCCTGCTGTCCCCGTGCCGGTGCCGCCCCGCTGTTCCCGCTGTCCCTGCTGTCCCCGTGCCGGTGCCTCCCCGCTGTCCCTGCTGTCCCCGTGCCGGTGCCGCCCCGCTGTCCCCGCTGTCCCTGCTGTCCCCGTGCCGGTGCGGGGCGCTGCGGCGGCCGCTGTCCCCGGCAAGGCCCCGCCCGGTCCCGCCCCTCCCAGCGGCCACTCGGGGTGCGCGGGCGGCCCCACGGGCGGCGGCGGCGGCGGCGGGGCCGGGGCCGGGGCGGGCGGGAGGGAGGGGGTGCGAGCGGGGCCGGGGCCGCACCGGGGCCGGGCCGGGCCGTGCCCGCCATGCCGCCGCCGCTGCCCGCCGCGCTCCTCGCCTTCGTCCTCATCGCGCTGCTCGCCGGGCTGCTGGCGCGGTCAGGGCCTGCCGGGCGGGTCTGGGGGTCCCCGCGGGGCTCGGGGGGTGTGACAGGGCTGGGGAGGCGGCACGGAGGTGGCAGCGGGGTGACGGCGGGTTGCGGGGCGGCAGCGCGGCGGGTGGGGCTGTGCCGGGCTGGGAGGAGCTGGCAGGGTCAGGGGGAGGCCCGAGGGGCTGGCGGTGCGGGGTGCGGGTGCTTGGGGGGCCCGCGGGAGTTCTGGGGGGTGGTGAGGCTGGTTGGGGTGGTGTCAGGGGTGTAAGGGACCCCTGGGGCTGAGGGTGAGGTGTTGGGAGTCGGGGAGGAGGGAAGCAGAGGGTAAGGGGCACAAAGAGGGCTTGGGGGGTGTCAGGAATTTGAGGGGCTCACAAGGCTGGGAGAGATGTGTGGACGGGAGTCTGCGGGGAATTTGGGATTGTAGAGTTGGGTGTCAGAGGCTTGGGGGCTTAAAAAAGTTGTAGGGGTGAGCATGGGGTGTCAAGGGGGTGTGGAGGCCTCAGGGCTTGGGAGGGGGCGTCAGGGATTGTTGGGGGTGGTCCTGCACTGTCTCTTCCTCACCGGGAGGCTCCTGTCCAACTGTGGGTGCTGGAGCTGGTGCTCCAAGGATAGCGAGCATCTCTAGACCCCAATCCCAGCAGGGAGGGTGACACTGGCCTTCCCCCTGTCCCCACAGATGGCTGGCATGTCGCCTGGCTGTCACCTGGTGCCGGCAGAAGCTTCATGCAGAGCTGAAGATCGGCTCCTTTGGCTTCTTCTGGGCCCAGAACATCAGCCTCAAGTTCCAGCGGGAGCAGCAGACTGTGGTGGGTACCTGGGCTGGGGGTGGTCGCTGGCAGACAAGGCAGGGAGGGTGGTTGCTGTCACTTCCAGGCTAGCAGCAAATCCATGGAGCCACTCTCCTGTTGAGCACCCCCATGGCTGGTGCCAGGCCTTCCTTCCATGGCTAGAATTGGGGGTTTGGTTGCTCCTTGCATGATCCCAGGCGCTGGGAGTGGAGTGGGAATGTTGAGATAACCATCACAAGGCAAAGCCAAGTTTTTTCTTCTCTGACCTACCTGTGTGTCTTTACAGGAGATCGACAACGTTTGGATCTCCAGCAAACTGAGCCGGGAGCTGCCGTACGTGCCCCTGTCCCAGCTCCCTGCCTGCTCCCTTTGGGGCTCAGGCTCACCCCTCGCCCTGCTTGCCATCCTGCTGCCTTTACTCCTTCCTGCCATCCTTATTCCCCTGTGGTCAGCTCTGTGAGGGAGTGACCCATGCTTGGAGGTGGCAGTGTCTTGTGGGTGCCCTTGTGCTGGTCCTGCACGTCCCTGGGGTAGGGGAAATCCCTGGTGACAGGGCTGGGTGTGCCCAGTACAAGCTCTTGTCAGAGCTGCTTGTCTGTTCCCCAGGCGCTGCTTCGAGCTGTGTTTTGGTGAGGTGCGAATCCGCACGGATCTCCAGAAGGGCCCTGGGTTCCTGCCAACCATCCCAGAGGCTCCCAGAGAAACTCCTGGAAATGAAAACAGAACAGAGCTGACCCTTAAACCCTCCCTGCTGAGGCTCCTTAGCCAGGTGAGGCACTGGCTTGCTGAGAGGCTGCTGTGGGCTGTGCTGCTGTCGGGATATCCCTCACAGCAGCACCTTCCTCCCAGCTCTTTTCCATTCACTTGGATTCCATCAACATCATGGTTCTGCACGTGGCCACCTCAGAGTCTCTCTGGCACATCCAGGCCAGCCAGACACGTCTCCTCCTGAATGGCACTGGGAAGAGGTAATGCTGTGCTCGTACCCCACTCTGCTTCCAGGGCAGGGGAGCTCCTCTGACCCCAGCCTGGTGTCTCTCCTCTTTCTGTCCCACTCAGCAGCATTCCATGTCACCTGTGGTGTGATGCATTAACCTCCTCTGAGGCTAGCCTGGTTCCTTTTCCTGTCACAGGAAGCTTGAGTTGTGTGTTCTCCAAATAATGTTGTGTGCATAGAGTTAGGGCATGCTCTGCTTTTGAGATCACTGGGAGCAGGGACTTGGGGTCCCTGTGTCCCACAGGAAAGAGGGCAGTGACTTGTTTTGGCAGCAGCAAGACCCACATCCTTCTTCTGTTCTCTGCTCTCCCCAGCCTGATGTGTGAGGTGAGCCTGACAAAGGTGAACAGCAAAGTCCTCCGGAGCAGCCAGCTGGTGAGTGCTGGAGAAGGGAGAAATTCCACCCCTGGAGCCTGGGCACTGGCTCTCTGGAACACGCAGATTCCAGGGTGTCCCTGAGGCTGGGTGATGCTGCCAGGTGCTGGGCTCTCTGCCGTGCCCAGCTCTCCACCTGCAGCACACACTGGGAGGGCACTGTGTGACTCCCTGTGCACTCCTTGCTGTGTCCCCTGTGCACAGGATGACACGTGCCTGGCAGAGCTGGCCCTGGCACTGTCCCTCTCCCTGGAGATCAGCAGCAAGCGGCGGCTGGTGGGCGTCCGGCTCTGCGTCCGCACGCTGCAGGCAGAGCTGCACGAGGGGCTTTTCTGCAGCCCCCTCCTGCACCGTGGCACAGCTGGGGCCCAGCACAGCAGCGTGGGGGAAGAGCCCAGCACAGGTCAGGACAAGGGCAGGGGCTGGTGGCCCCCATCGTTGCACTGGTGCCAGAGGGATTGGGCTGTGGGATCACTCCCTCCTGCACCAGAGTGTGGAGGTTTGGGCCAGTCCTTCCTGTGACTCTCTGTCCTTCTCCAGGCCCAGGGGAACCCTCAAAGCCCCTGTCTCTGCTGAGCAGGGACACACTGAAGCTCATTCCCAGGAGAGTGGAGATGAAGCTGGAGAACACCAGCATGGTGCTGTCCATGAACAGCCAGAAGAGGTGAGGAGCAGGCTGTCCAAGCCCAAAATAATGCTGGGGACAGGGACCTGGGGACAATTGTGGCATTCCCTTCTTGTCCCTTGGCTCTGCTAGACTGCAGAGAATGAGTCCTAGAGCCCACTGCAGTGGGAAGGACTGAACTTGGGCTGGGGCTGGGCTCTTGGGGCAGGAGGAAGGCACATGAGCTGGTTCTCCAGCTGATGGGGTCCTCAGGCCATGGGGTGAGAGTGCTGGGTTGTGCTGCATCTGGGCACTGGCTGCTGTTTTTGTCCATGCCAGCATGCTGGTCAGCTGGTGGTGAGAGACAGGGAGATGGAAGACATGACAGTGCAGTTCCCTGCTGGCAGTGACTCCCTGTGTTTTCCAGGCACCTCACCTGGAGCCTGAAGCTGCTGCAGTTTCTATATCAGCGTGAAGAGGAGCAAATCCCATTGCGCAACTTCACGCCCACCTCAGACCTGGACCAAATGAGTGTAGACCTCCAGCTGGAGGGCAAGTAGCCAGGAGGTCACCAATGGGACAGGGCTGCCATCACTGCCCTCTGCCACCCCTCATTTGTGCTCCTCTGTCCCCCCAGATGGCCTTCTCCTGTCCCAGAGCCGCCAGCGCATCGTGTGCCTCAACTCCCTGAAGACCAGTGTGCAGGTGAGTGAGTGCTGGGCACACTCTGTCCCCTGGGGGTGGCTGGTTTGGCTCCTGGCATGAGATTTTTGCCACCTGGCCCTTTCCCTGCTCTAGGTCACAGCCATTGACCTCTCGGCTGCTGTGCTGCTCAACACCTGCATCATCCACTACCGTCACCAAGAGTTTTCACACTGGCTGGGCCTGTTGGCACAGGAATACAGGTGCCAGGCGGTGCCTGTCCCCAGCCAAGGGCACAAGGGAAGGTAAACTTGGCCTCAGTGCAGCTGCTGGTATCACAGCTTGTTTCCTCTTGCTGGCCACGGTCTGGCACAGTGCCTGGGCACTCAGCACCTTACCTGTTCACTGCCTGTGGGATGGGGGAGGCTGGTCTGGAGGTGTTCAGGGAGCCCCTGCAGAGAGGACCTCCCTCTGGGCCTGCTCCCTGCCAGACTCCGTGGCACACAGCTCCCAGTAAGAGCCCATCCCTGCTTGTCTCCTGCAGGAGCTATCCCCAAATCCTAGCACCCATCATCCTGTGTGCCTCACTGTCCAACGTCAATGTGTCCGTTCAGCTTGGGGACACGCCACCCTTCGCCTTGGGCTTCAACTCCATCTCTGCAGGTACAGGCTGGATCAGGGATGTGCTGGGCTCTTCTTGGGGTCTGCCAGAGCGACACAGGGATGGGAATGGGATGGGCTGTGCTGCTGCTGTGCTTGCCCATGTGTCTGTGTGGCTAGGGACTGTGTGTCCCTGCCTGGTTGTGTCTGGGTGCCCATGTTTGAGTGAGCCTTGCCTGCTCTGTGCCCACAGACTACCAGCACCTGCGGCCACAGAGCGTGCACCAGCGAGCGGTGCTGGCCGTGGACCACCTGTGCTGGCGAGTGGGCAATGACTCCCACATCCAGCGAGCTCCACATCCCCCCAACATGCATGTGTGGGGAGAAGCCCTCATCCTCGACTCCTTCAACCTCCAGGTGAGGGGTGAGCTGAGGAGGCAAGGAGTGGTTTTCAGTCTCACACTCCGTGTGTGGTGGCACAGGCATGTCCTGCAACCTGAGAGTGATCATCCTGTTTATCCTTCAGGGCAGCTACAACCAGCCCCTGGGCATGTCCAGTGCCCAGTCAGATACACTCTTCCTGGATTGCACCATCCGGGGGCTGCAGGTGGAGTCATCTGACACCTGCACTGAGTGCCTGGCCAGGGTCCTTCCCCTGTTCTGCCTGCAGCCTGGTGGGGCTGAACTTGCCAAGCAGCCGCCCTCTACCTCCAGTGAGCCCTGGGGGCTGCTCTGGAAGGTGGATCTGAAGGTGGAGGACGTGAACCTTTTCACACTCTCGGCCCTAGTGGGTAAGTAGCTGATCCAAGCTGATCCCAGATGGCTGTCCTGGAATAACCCCGCAGTCAGAGGAACCTGGCATGTTGTGGTGTGCCTCTGTGCCTCCAGCACTGACCTGCTGTCTCTCCAGGTGCCCTGGAGCTGCGTCTGGACACGCTGACTGTCCTGGGCAGTGCTGAGAGCTGCATGGTCAGCATCCAGGGCATGGTGCTGGCCTTGGTGAAAAGCATCACTGAGAAGATGCAGCCGTGCTGCAAAGCTCCTGCCATCCCCAACCCAGTGGCCAACCTCTCTGTGCTCTCTGTCACCTACCACAGCAGCATCCGCTCCTTGGAGGTTGGTTTGGCTGTTGGGCCACTGCTTTTTCCTGTACTGGGGATAGATGGGGCACAGGGAGGTGCTGGGGGGAGGACGTGCTGTGCTGTGCTGGTCCGGCAGTGACGTGGTGCCTGCTCACTCTCCCTGGTGCAGGTGCAGTGCGGTGAGGGGCTGGCAGTGCTGTGGAGCCCACCTGACCACATGCACCTGTACCATCACATCCTGGCCACCCTGCAGTGCCATGAAGCCTTGCAGAGCGCCCTCGGCCACAGGACGCTTCCCTCCCTGCCCCCAGAGAGCCCCATGTCCCACCCAACCACCCCTACTGAGTCACCAGGGTCCCTCCAGCCTAAAGGGACCCCTCCCAAAAGACTCCTGTCCCTGTCCCTGGAGCTGAGCTCTGCCAAGCTCACAGCCTTTGTCTCTGAGGCCAACTACATCAGCCTGGCTGCGGAACGGACCTCGGTGAGCTGGCACGGCGGTGCCCTGCACGGCTACTGCCCTGAGCTGGCCGTCGGCTTCGACGGACACAGCATCTTCAGCTTCAAGGAGGTGGAGGTGAAGCTGCTGCCGGAGCTGGAGGAGGTCGTCCGGCACCGCGACGCCTTCCCCACGCTGCGCACCGTCCGCAACCGCGGCTGGGCCTTCTCCTTCGCCAGCGTGACCATCGAGTTCCCCTACCAGTACGACTTCTCCCGCACGCTGGACGCTGCCGTGGGTGTGCAGAAGTGGCTGAAGGGCCTGCACCGGCCTGGGCACCCCACCAGCACGGCCCTGCCCCCCGACCTCCTGCTCAAAGTCACCCACTTCTCCTGGGTCTTCCTGGATGACGTCTTTGAGGTCAAGTTGCGAGACAACTACGAGCTGATGAAGGATGAGAGCAAGGAGAGCGCCAAGCGCCTGCAGCTGCTGGACGCCAAGGTGGCTGCGCTGCGCAAGCAGCACGGGGAGCTGCTGCCTGCCCGCAAGATCGAGGAGCTCTACGCCTCCCTGGAGAAGAAGAACATCGAGATCTACATCCAGCGCTCGCGGCGCCTCTACGCCAACACACCCATGCGGAGAGCCCTCCTCACCTGGACCTTGGCCCACCTGGAGCTGGTGGCCATGGCCGATGAGTCCTTCCACGGCACAGAGCGTGTGCTGGAGCAGATGCGGGACCTGGATGACGTCAGCCCGTTCCCCCCAGAGGGTCTGGAGATGGTCACCCAGTGGTGCCGCATGATGAAGGGAACCGTTGGCAGCTTCTTTGGTGAGTTGCTTTGTTGGAGGGTTCCCTTGGAGGACAGCACAATGGCTGTGTGTCCTAGGCTGGCGCCACGTGGTGTGTAACCAGGCAGGGAAAACAATTTTTGGAGTTTCAAAGGGAGTGGGAAGGAAGCAGAGACGTGACAGGACCATGGCTCCTACTGTGGCCCAGAGTGGGGAGTGGCTGTCTCTGTGCTGCCCCATCCCTCAGCCCTTCCTGCCCCCGCAGTGCGGATCCGTGACTACCCCCGGTACCTGTTTGAGATCCGGAACTGGCAGCTCTCGGGCCGGCTGATCGGAGCCGAGCAGTGCGGCCAGGCCTGCTCCCGGCGCCGCCAGCTCCTCAAGCTGGGGCTGCCCTGGGGCGATGCCACGGTGGAGAGGAACATGCCACCCTTGAAGTTCTACCATGACTTTCACTGTAAGAGCTGGAGGAGTGGGGGGGCTCTCTGGTGGGGTAGGGACAGGGCAAATGGCTGAGCCAACCACTGTGTTCCCAGCTGTGATCTCCCAGTACACCATCGTGTGGGGGCCCTGCTGGGACCCAGCCTGGACCCTGATCGGCCAGTGTGTGGATCTCCTCACCAAGCCCTCAGAGGATCCCAGTGCGCCATTGCCCTGGTGGGACAAGAGCCGCCTTCTCTTCCATGGGGACTGGCACATGGACATTGAACAGGCCAACCTGCACCAGCTGGCCACTGAGGTGAGTGCTACTGGACTGGGGAACAATGTGGTGTGGCGCCAGCTCACACTCACTTCTCACACCTGCCCTTGCAGGACCCCTACAACACTACGGAGAACATGCACTGGGAGTGGAGCCAACTCTCCTTCCACTGGAAGCCTGGGCAGTTTGTCTTCAAGGGCAACCTGGATATCAACGTCCGGACAGCCTCCAAGTGAGTGCAGGGCTGTGACTGTGGGGGCCCTCACCAGTGCTGGGGGATGACTGAGGTCTCTTTCTGCATTCAGATATGATGACTGCTGCTTCCTGCACCTGCCTGACCTGTGCATGACGCTGGACCTGCAGTGGCTGTGCCATGGGAACCCCCACGACCACCACAGCGTGGTGCTGCGCTCCCCTGAGTTCCTGCCCGAGGTGCCAGTGGGGCAGCAGTATGACTCCTACCGTGCCTTCCGCTCCGAGAACCTCAACCTCTCCATCCGGATGGACCTGACACAGCCCAGTAAAGGTGGCTGACAGCATCCTGGGGATCCCTTGGGGACGAGGGGCATAGGGCAGGGCGTGCTGGTTGTGGGTTGGGTGCCCCATGATGCTGGCTAATGGTGGGTATACTCTCAGAGCACTCCCAGCCCCGGATCCTGCTCTACAGCAGCACCCTCCGCTGGATGCAGAATTTTTGGGCCACATGGACCAGTGTGACACGGCCCATCTGCCGTGGGAAACTCTTCAACAACATGAAACCCAGCAAGAAGAAGCTGGGGCAGCATTACAAGCAGTTGTCCTATACTGCACTCTTCCCCCGGCTGCAGGTAATTCCCAGCTGGGAATCTGGTGTTTCCTCCCTGCTCTGCCTCTGCTGGACTCTCAGCTCCTGCTCTCTGCTCCCTCTCAGGTGCATTACTGGGCCTCCTTTGCCCAGCAGCGGGGGATCCAGGTGGAATGCTGCCAGGGACACATCTTTACTCGGGGCACACAGAGGCTCATTCCACAAGGTGAGTGGGAGTCCTGCCAGCAGCACTTCCAGGTACAGCAGGGCCCTGGCTGACCCTGTCTCTGTCCCTGTCCCCCAGCTGGCACAGTGATGCGACGCCTCATTTCGGAGTGGAGCATCACGCAGATGGTGAGTGACCTGAGCCAGGTCACCGTGCACCTCATGGCCTCCACTTGTGATGAGAATGCTGACCACCAGCTCGACACCGTGGTGAAGAAAACCCACCTGCTGAGCCTGTCCTCTCTCACCTACCAGCGGCACAGCATCCGCACGGCTGAGGAGGTACTGCTGCAAACAGGGCACAGCAGCTTGTGCTGGCCTGGTGGCATCTCCAGGACAAGGGGAAGGGATTTATCTGGGGAAGAATAGAATTTCAGGGCCTGCAATCTACCAGGCACATGAATTTGTGCCTATGCTGTGTTTCCTGAGGTGGTCTGGGCTCCACGCTCTGCCTGAAGAGCTGGCAGGGCTCCTAGTCCCAGTGCACGAGGCCACTGGGCAGGCCCAGGGGTGGCTTTGCTGTGCTGAGGCAGTGACTCTCTGTGCCCAGGAGCTGCCCCTGCGTGATGGGGACGATGGTTTCCACACGCATCAGCTGCACTTGGTGGACCTGCGGGCGTCCTGGACCACCACAAACCGGGACATCGCCTTTGGCCTCTACGATGGCTACAAGAAAGCAGCTGTGCTCAAACGTAACCTGTCCACCGAGGCCCTGAAGGGGCTGAAGATCGACACACAGCTGCAGGCCAAGAAGCTGAAGCGAGGCTCGCTCTCTGCTCACTCCATCCCTGCCAGAGTGACTGCTCCCATCACCAGTGGCCGTCCTGAGAGAGCCTCCTCAGGGGGTGAGCACATCGGGAAGGGGAGCAAGGGGAAGCCCACAGCTCAAAGCTCTGCCTGCTTTCATTCTGTACATTTCAGCCATCCACTGCACTGCTTTACACTGACCCTTTCTCCATCCCCAGGAGCCTACATGCTGCAGAAGCTCATTGAGGAGACGGACAAGTTTGTGGTTTTCACAGAGGAGGAGTCAGGGGCCAGCGAGCAGCTCTGCGGCATCGCCGCCTGCCAGACCGACGACATCTACAACCGCAACTGCCTCATCGAGCTGGTGAACTGCCAGGTACCTGCCTGTCCCCACGGCCTGGCTGTGACAGGGGCTGTGCCTGCCCCAGGAAGGTCCATCAGTCCCTGGAGTCTCTCCCCCCACAGATGGTTCTGCGTGGTGCAGAGACAGAGGGCTGTGTGATCGTGTCTGCTGCAAAGGCACAGCTGCTGCAGTGCCAGCACCACCCTGCCTGGTACGGGGACACTCTGAAGCAGAAGACATCCTGGACATGTTTGCTGGATGGCATGCAGTACTTTGCCACGACAGAGAGCAGCCCCTCTGAGGGGGAGCATGGCCAGCTCTGGCTGGAGGTGAGCGTGTGGTGGGTGAGCTATGTGGAGGACAGGTACTGCTGTCAGTGCCCTGGCCAAGCCAGGGAAAGTGGGGACAGCCAGCAGTGGCTCCTTGCCTCCTCAGGTGAAAAATATTGAGGAGCATCGTCAGCGGAGCCTGGACTCGGTGCAGGAGCTGATGGAGAGCGGGCAGGCAGTGGGGGGCATGGTCAGCACCACCACAGGTACTGCCCACAGCCCTGGCTGCTCTACCTACCCCAGTCCCACAGGGCTGGTAGAGCTGAGAGCACCTGTCCTGTCCCTGTGTGGCTCTAGGCAGTGGCTGATGCTCCAAGCCCTGCCCTGTGCAGTCCCAATGTGCTGGGACATGGCACTCTGACTGTGGTCCCTCTGCCTGTCCCCAGACTGGAATCAGCCCTCGGAAGCCCAGCAGACCCAGCAGGTGCAGAGGATCATCTCTCGCTGCAGCTGCCGCATGTACTACATCAGCTACAGCCACGACATCGACCCCGAGCTGGCCACGCAGATAAAGCCCCCTGAGACCCCTGCCAACCAGGAGAAGGAGGATCTGCTGAAGAAGCAGGAGGGTGGGTGCATCCAGGCAGTGTGCCTTGGGGGTAGAACTCTGGGCTGACCCATGGTTAACTCCAAGGTTGGGCTCTTTTGGCCCTGCTGAGGTCAGAGGGCTGCATACAGGAGGGGTCCTCAACATATTTTTGGCCATGCTGAGTCCCCACCTGCCCTTTGTGTCCCTGCAGGAGCTGTGGACACCTTCACCCTAATCCACCACGACCTGGAGATCTCCACCAACCCTGCACAGTATGCCATGATCCTCGACATAGTCAACAACCTGCTGCTGCACGTGGAGCCCAAACGCAGGGTACCCAGGGGCTCCAGGTGTCCGTGCCACTCACTGCACCCAGGCAGTCCTGACTTTGCCCTATTCCTTTGTCCAGGAGCACAGTGAGAAGAAGCAGCGGGTGCGTTTCCAGCTGGAAATCTCCAGCAACCCTGAGGAGCAGCGCAGCAGTATCCTACACCTGCAGGAGGCTGTGAGGCAGCACGTGGCCCAGATCCGGCAGCTGGAGAAGCAGATGTACTCCAACATGAAGGTGAGCCCACATCCCTGGCTCCCTGGGATCCCCACTCCAGGTGAGAGGGTGCTGAGGGTTGTCTGTCCTTCAGTCCTTGAAAGATGACAGCAAAAATGAGATCCTGCTTGACCTGAACCACCGGCTGCAGCAGCAACTGAGCCAGGAAAAAGCTGACCTGCAGCTGGAGAGTGAGGAGCTGAACATACTGATCAGGTAGGACAAGGGGGAATGGCTTTAAGCTGAGATAGGTTTGGATTGGATATTAGGGAGAAATTCTTCCCAGTGAGGCACTGGCACAGGTTGCCCAAAGAAACTGTGGCTTCCCATTCCTGGAACTGTTCAAGGATAGGCTGGATGGGGCTTGGAGCAACCTGGAACAGTGAGAGGTGTCCAACCCAAACCAGTCTGATTCTATGATCTCAACCTTCCCCAGCATGGTGTCCTCCTTAATCTAGGACTCCCACATCCCAGCTCTCTTCTCTGTGCTGCAGGTGCTTCAAGGACTTCCAGCTGCAGCGAGCCAACAAGATGGAGCTGCGAAAGCAGCCGGAGGACGTGAGCGTGGCACGGAGGACTGAGTTCTACTTTGCCCAGGCACGCTGGCGCCTGACAGAGGAAGATGGGCAGCTGGGCATTGCTGAGCTGGAGCTCCAGCGCTTCCTGTACAGCAAGGTGTGGAGCTGGGCACTGCCCACAGCCCCTGAGCTGGGGATAGGGACGTTGGGAGCTGATGGCTTTGTCTGCACAGGTCAACAAGTCCGATGACACGGCCGAGCATCTGCTGGAGCTGGGCTGGGTCACCATGAACAACCTGCTGCCCAACGCTGTGTACAAGGCAGGTGGCAGCTGGGGAGCAGCTCTGCATCCTGGGCACCCACGGGTGGCCTAGGCAGAGTGGCCTGTCCTCACCCCAGCCACCCATCCTCTTCCCTGCAGGTGGTGCTGCGTCCCCAGAGCTCCTGCCAGTCCGGCCGGCAGCTGGCCCTGAGGATTTTCAGCAAGGTCCGGCCGCCCGTGGGAGGCATCTCCATCAAGGAGCATTTTGAGGTGCCAGGGCTGGGCTGGGATGTGCCAGGGTCTCTGTGGGACATAGGCAGTGTGTGCTTGACTCTGACATATCTCTTTCCCACAGGTGAACGTGGTGCCTCTCACCATCCAGCTCACCCATCAGTTCTTCCACAGAATGATGGGTTTCTTCTTCCCTGGCCGTAATGTGGAGGAGGAGGAGGTGGGGGATGAGGAAGATAAGTCCAAGTTGGTGACAACAGGTGAGAGGCTCATGATCACCTCCTCTCTGGATGTCCTTGAGCAGCTCTGGCTGCGTCTCCAGAATATGTTTGTGGGCAGCTGCTGTCTAGCCATGAGTTGAGAAACAGGGATTTATGGTCTCCCCTGGGGACAGGGAGATGGTGGGAGGGTTGGGGACATGGCTAACCCCTGGCTGGACACCACCACCACCTCACAGCCTGTTTGCCCCAGGGATCCCCGTGGTGAAGCCACGGCAGCTGATCGTGGCCGATGACTCACTGGGCCCAGGGAAGGGAGTTGCTCAGGGACTGAATCGGACATCAGGGGTCAGAAGATCGTTCCGAAAAGCACCTGAGGTACCTCCTGTGCCGTGAGGGGGGGGTCTGTGAGAGCCCTGCTGTGGTGCCAGTCTGTTTTCCCTAACTGCAGGGCTGGGTAGCCGTGTCCTCCCACACTTCCCTCCCACACTTGTCTGTTTTCTCCTGCTCCCTCCCACCATGAGGATTTGCATCCTTTACAACCAAGCACCTGCACGCTTGATGTGATCCCTGTATCTCATTTTTCCAGCACCATGCCAGAGCAGCTCTCACCTCTCCCTGATGAAGCAATGCCATGGCCTAGTGCCCAGCTGTCCCTTCCCTGCTGGTTCCTGGCTGCTTCTCCTCCCCTTCTGCTCATAGCTTCTGCTCTGTCCCCAGCATCCCGTGGATGACATCGACAAGATGAAGGAGCGTGCAGCCATGAACAACTCCTTCATCTATATCAAGATCCCACAGGTGCCACTCTGTGTCAGCTACAAGGTGTGAGACCTGTGGGACAGGGCATGCTTGGGATGGTCTGGGCCATCATCCCACACTGCCTGACAGCTGTGTCACACAGGGGGAGAAGAACAGTGTGGACTGGGGCGATCTGAACCTGGTGCTGCCATGCCTGGAGTACCACAACAACACATGGACATGGCTGGACTTTGCCATGGCGGTGAAGAGGGACAGCCGCAAAGCCTTGGTGGCACAGGTACGTGGGACCACCTCCCTCTTCCCTCTCCGGAGGCTGCCGGAGCTGCTCTGCCCAGGATGGAGATGGTAACCCCAGGGTGGGTGGCACGTTCCCCAGAGTGGGAAGCAGCACACTGGCTCAGCAGCTCAGGCTGGCCCCCATGCCAAGGGCCCAGGGTGTGGTTATGGGGGCTGCTGAGCCCCCTGACTCCCGGGGCAGGTGATCAAGGAGAAGCTGCGCCTGAAGCCGGCGGCGGGCGCGGAGGCCCGGGGGAAGCTGGAGAACAAATCCGACGGGACCATCCAGCAGCAGGAGGAGGACAAGAAGGCTCGACTGCTGATCGGGCTGAGCGTGGGCGAGAAGAACCCCAGCAAGAAGTCAATCTTTGGCAGGCGCAAATGACGGCAGCACCCGGCAGGCCGGGAAGGGACTTGGGGTCCCCGTGCTCCCCCCTTGGGGGGACACCCCAAAGATGGAGGGGGGCTGCGCTGCTCGGCGGTGCCCGAGGAGGGCTCAGCCACATGCAGACCCTCGGTAGCCCCGTCTGTGGGGCAAGGGTGGAGCAGCACAGGGATGTGGGGCACAGGGTGCTCCGGGGCTGCTTTGTGGGGTGCAGAACCCTTGTGCCAAGGGCTCCTGCAAGCTTCCCCCCCTCCCTGCTGTGCGGGTGCTGGGCCCAGCCCCTGGGCCTGGTGAAGCAGCAGGATCGCTCCAGGCTGGGAAAAAGGGGAACGGGAGAGAGTTTAAATAAAGAGTTTTTAATTTGGGACAGGCTCGGCCCGGTGGCTTGTTTCTTGCCTCACCCCGCAGTGCTGGGCTCAGCACCTTGCCCCACCTCACCCTGGCAACCCCCCATCCTTGGGGGTTCCACCTCTTGCCCTTCTCCAGCAGTTGCTCAGGGCACCCCGGCATGGCCCCGGGCTCAGCCTGTGCACTTACCCCTCTGCAGTCCCCTCCGTGAGCCCGGGGCCGTGCCGGGGCTCAGCAGGAACTGCGGGTACCCCGCAAGGGCTGCAGCACGTGGGGTGCAAAGAGAGAAGGAAAGGTTAAAGGGGGAGCCCCCGAGTGTGTACGGAGGGGATACCGGAGATGGGCTGGGATCAGTAGGATCAGTAGGGGGTGGGGGTGGCATCAGTCACGGCTGGCTGAGCAACCCCCAAGTGTGTAGTGGGGGTCCCGGATGGGAGGGGATCGGTCACGGGTGGGTGTCGCGGCGCGAGGGGCAGCCCCGCCGCCGAGCCCCGGGGCGGGGGGTGGTCGCGGCGGGCGGGGCGGGGCGGGGCGGCGGGGTTATGTAAGGCGGCGATTACCGGGGACCGGGCCCGGGGCGCGGCTGGGCGGCGTCGCGATGGGAGCGACGAGCAGCGGCCCCGGCCCGGCCCCGGCTCCGGTGCGGCCCCCTCAGGTGCGTGCGGCGGCATCAGCCCCGGGGATCCCCCCGGGCACCTCCCGCCCCGGGGTCCCCTCGCTGACGCTGTCCCCGGTTCCGCAGGGCCGCGCCGTGGGGTCGTGGGTGCGGGCACTGTTGAGCCGAGCAGGGTCGGTGCCGGTATCGGTACCGGTGCCGGTACCTGGGCTCGCCTTGGCCCCGCGGGGCCCCGCCGAGGAGCCGCCGCTGCCCGGGTGGCCGCTGCCGCAGCTCGTCTCGTTGTTCCTGCCGGAGTTCCCCGTCCGCCCCTCCGCCCGCCAGCAGCAGCTCAAGGTGCCGTCCCGGAGCCCCCACCCTCCGAACGGGGTCCCGGTGCATCCGAACGGGGTCCCCGATCGTCTTCCCCCGTGCATCCCGCCCCTCGCACCCTGTACTGTGTCCCTGCTCGTCCTACCGGGGCTCCTGCACGTCTCTACCGGGGTTCCCCAGCGCCCTGAGCATCCTCCCGCTCCGTCCGTGCATCCCATGCCGCCATCCCGGCATCGCCGACTGCCTTACCGAGCTCTCCTCACACGCTCTGCCGGGTCCCTGCGCATCCTACCGGCGTCCACCGAGTCCCCTTCTATCCCCGCCGTGTGCCCGTGTCGGATTTCGGTGTGTTCTACCGGGGTTTCTCTGCACCCCATCGGAAGCATGGCATCCCACCGAGGTCCCGCGTGTACTCCTGTGCATTTTGTCAAAATCCACCGCTGCTGCGTTGGGGTCCCCGTGTCCCAGTCCCCCGTGTCCCTACACCATGCTGGGTCCCTGTTGTGTCCTCCAGGTCCCGATGTGTCCCCAGTGTCTGCTTTGGACGCTCTGTGCCCCTCACATTACCCCCTGCAGGACCCCCAGCCTAATCACCCCAAACTCATCTCCACGGCGTGCTCAGCCCCTGTTCCTCCCTCAGATCCTGGGCTTCGTGGCCAAAGGCTCCTTCGGGACCATCCTCAAAGTGCTGGACTGTGGGCGGGAGAAGGTCTGCGCCGTGAAGGTGGGTGCTGGCCCCTGGGGCCCATGGGTGACCCCCACCTGCCCCTGTGCCCCCCCGTGACAGTGCCTCGCCCCCCAAGGTTGTGCCCAAAGTGGAGGTGCTGCGCCGTGACACCCTCAAGCAGTGCAAAGAAGAAGTCAGCATCCAGGTGAGGGGGGACCCAGGAGGGACCCCAGCCCCTGAAGGGGTTTAGGGTGGCCATCAGGAGGCTGTGAGAGCTGCGGATGGGAGATGGCAGAAGCGGGGTCCCCAACCCCCTCGTGGCCCCCCTACCCCGGGGGCCGCTCACTCTGTGTGCGCTTTTGTGTCCCCAGAGACAGGTCAGGCACCCGTTCGTCCACGGGCTGGGGGACAGCTGGCAGGGCCAGCGCCACCTCTTCATCAGTGAGTGACCATCTGCCCGCGGGCTCGCCCCGGCCCCCCCTGCCCGCGCACGTGTCCCCGCCGCGCGCACACGTGTCCCCGCACACGCGCGCGCTCCCCCCGCGCCGCCCGCGGCGATTCCCGCGCTCCGGCTGCGGCTCCCGGCTCCCGCCCCGGGCCGGGGATGGGGACAGCATGGGGACAAGCCACAGCGGGGCAGGAGCCGGTGTGCGGGTGAACAAAGCACCCCAGCGCTGGCGCCTGCCTGGCGCTGCTGGCTGTCACCTCAGCCCCTGCAGTTTGTGCGCTCCCCGTGTCTGTGTGACCCCCAAAGGACCAAGTCACTTTGGCTCCTCATGTGGTCCCGAGTGCTTGTGTACTTCCCAGTGCCCACAGGGCTCTGGTGCTGATGTCACTCACATGTACCCACGCCACTTTACTCATGTCTATGTCACCTCAGTACGTAACCTGCTGTCCCTATTAGTGCTTGTGCCACCTTGGTGCAGTGTGGGCCAGGTGCTTGTGCCACCTTGTTGCCTTTACAACCTCAGCGCTTCCCCTACTTTGGTGCATGGCCCCAGTGACCCCTCTGCACCCCCGTGCCACCCCAGTGTCCCTCGTGCTAACCCAGGGCATGTCACCTGTCCCGGCAGTGTGCACCTACTGCAGCACCGGGGACCTGCACGCGCTGTGGCGCACGGCCGGCTGCCTGGCTGAGGCCACCGTCCGCCTGTTCGCCGCAGAACTGGTGCTGGTGCTGGGTGAGTCACCCTCCATGCTGGGGACAGCCACCACTGTCCCCACCAGTGGAGACCCGCAGGCAGGGTCAGTCACCCCCAGGGGTGGCAGTGAGCACTATACTGGGAGGGGGCACATGGCACTGATGGATCTGTCTTGTCCCCAGTGTACCTCCACGACCTGGGCATCATGCACAGAGATGTCAAGGTGGGTGGCAGTGGGGCTGGGGGCTGGAGGATGGGGTGGGGGGGGGGGTCTCTGAACCCCCAGCATGGAGAGGCCACCTCAGTGCCTGTCTCATTTCAGATGGAGAACATCCTCCTGGATGAGAGAGGTAAGAGCCTGGTGGCACAGCCTTGGGGACACCCCATCCTAGGGGACACCCTGTCAATGGGGACACCCTCTCTAAGGGTTCCTATGTGGTGTCTGGCTCCACAGGGCACCTCAAGCTCACCGACTTCGGCCTCTCCCGGTACCTGCAGTGGGGTGAGCGAGCCCACACAATCTGTGGCACCCTGCAGTACATGGGTAAGGGGGTCTGTGCTGGGGGGGTCTGTGCTGGGGGGCACAGACCCCCAGGTGCTCACCCACTCTCCCCACAGCCCCAGAGGTGCTGAGTGGGGGGCCCTACAGCCACGCAGCCGACTGGTGGTCCTTGGGAGTCCTGCTCTTCGCCCTGGCCAGTGGGAAGGTAAGCACCACTGGGTGGGGGGACAGGGACACCTCAGGGAGACCCTGAACTCCCTCTGTGCTCCCCCAGTTCCCTGTGGCTCCAGCGGAGGACCATGTAGCCATGCTGGAACGTGTCAAACAGAGCAGCTACGAGAGCCCACCTGAGTTCAGCCCCGAGCTGGCCCGGCTGCTCGCCGAGGTAACCTTGCTGCCTGGATTTTGGGGTCCTCACTGGCCCTGGGCTGGATGCTGGGATTTGCCTTCTCACTGTCTTCTCCCTGTCTGTAGCTGCTGTGCCACAACCCCTTGTACCGTCTACGCTTCCTCCACCACTTCCAGGGCCACCCCTTCTTCCGCGGGGTGGCCTTCGACGCTGACCTGCTGCAGAAGGACCCGGTGGTGGTGGCAGTGGCCCCGCGATCCCCCGAGCAGCCCCCACCCGACGCCGCCACTTTCGCCGATTTTGACTGCGACCTCGCCGCCCCCCCAGACCGGCCCTGGCCTGGCTGAGCTACCACGGCTGGGACCCTCGGCATCGCTCAGGGACATCCCCCCACCCCGGCAGCAGGTCGGACCCTGCTGGGCCGGGTCCCCCAAGGGTTACCTGGGTAACCCCCAGTCTCATCCCCGGGTACCTCAACTTTGTACCTCTCCCCGCGGGAGCAATAAACCCGAGAGCCGCGGGAACTGCTGCGGGTGCTGCCCTGACCGGTGGCGGGGGAAGCGGGACCACCGTGGCGGGGGAGCGGGGCTGGACCCCGTCCCTCGGGGCGAGGGTGGGGCAGGGCTGGGGGGCTGCGTGTGGGGTGGTTTCCCAGAGGCAAGCGATGCAGGAGGAGCAGGGTCCGCTGCCCATCCTTCTGTCCGTCCGTCCGTCCGTCCGTCCGTTCCCCCGGCGCTGCGCAAAGCGGTGGGGGCGTGGCCCACGGATATGGCCACGCCCATTTCCCCCCGCCCACCGGGGGCGCGGCTCCGCCCCAACGATCGCCCCGCGGGGTGACGCGCGCGCGGCGCAGCCAATCAGAGCCGCGCGTGTTTTTCAAACCGGCGGCGCGGGAGGCGGCGGGACCGAACCGGGAACCGGCACCGACACCGGCCCGAACCTAAACCCAACCCGGCGGGACCAGAACCAGCCGTAGTCGAGACCGAGATCAACGCTAGGAGCGGGGCCGGGAGCATTCCGGGCCATGCAGCGCACCAAGACTCCCGCCGTGAGTGCGGGCCGGAGCTGGGGTTCGGTTTGCGTGCTCCGGTGGGGCGGCGGGCCCAGCCCCGGGGGGGGTCCCCGAGGGAACGGCGGGTCCGGTGCGGTCCGCAGCGCTCCCGGTATCTGTGTGTGTGTCTCTGCGTGTGCGTGTGTGTGTGGTGGGGGAAGCTGCCGGTGCTCAGCCGGTGATCCCGGGTCCCCCCAGGCGCAGAAGCGGCCCCGGCGAGCCCCGCTGCAGGAGCTGAAGCTGCAGTCGGGCGCCGACCGGACCAGCCTGACCCCCCTGCTCCGCCGGCTGCGGCTCAAGGTCAGTGTGCGGGGGATACCCGGGGCGGGTAACGGGGAGGGCTGCGGTGTACCGGAACCGGGAATGCCGGGGGAGTAGATGGTGCTGGCGCAATGAGAGGATTTCCTGGATTAAAGAAACGGGAACACAGGAAAATGGGGTGCAGGCGGGAAGGGCAGGGCTGCCCTGACCCACGTTTCCCCCTAAAATATCCTGTAGGACCATGACTGCGCCACCCCAGCGTCCTGCGCCCGGGGGCCCCGCAACAGCGTCACCGCGGTGCCTTGCAGCCCAGGACCCCCCCGAAGTGCTACCCTGGGCACCCCCAGCACCCCCATGACTTCCACCCGGGGACTCAGGACTCCCGTTCGTAAGCCTGATGACTCTGAGTCCCCCAGCAATGCCACCCTTATTCCTGGTGCCTTGGAGACCTCCAGCAGCACCAGCCCAGAGGCCTCTGCCAGTTCTATCCCAGTGTCCAGCACACCAGAGCTCCCTGCCAACACTGTGCCAGCCCCCCTGTGCAGTCCAGTCCCGGGGCCCAGCACCCCAGAGCCCTCCAGCAGCACCATGCCAACCTCTGTGTGCAGCTCCATCCTGGTGCCCAGCACCTCAGAGCCTCCCAGCACCACCATGCCAGCCTCTGTGTGCAGCTCCATTCCAGTGCCCAGCACCCCAGAACCAGCCAGCAGCACTATGCCAACCTCTGTGTGCAGCTCCATCCCAGTGCCCAGCACCTTGGAGGCCTCCAGCAGCACCATTCCAGTTGCCCTGTGCAGCTCCATTCCAGAGCCCAGCACCCCAGAACCAGCCAGCAGCACTATGCCAACCTCTGTGTGCAGCTCCGTTCCAGTGCCCAGTACCCCAGAACCAGCCAGCAGCACTATGCCAACCTCTGTGTGCAGCTCCATTCCAGTGCCCAGTACCCCAGAACCAGCCAGCAGCACTATGCCAACCTCTGTGTGCAGTTCCATCCCAGTGCCCAGCACCCCAGAGGCTTCCAGCAGCACCATTCCAGTTCCCCTGTGCAGCTCCATCCTGGTGCCCAGGATCCCCGAGCCAGCCAGCAGCACCATGCCAGCCTCTGTGTGCAGCTCTATCCCAGTGCCCGACACCTTGGAGGCCTCCAGCAGCACCATTCCAGTTGCCCTGTGCAGCTCCATCCCAGTGCCCAGGACCCCCGAGCCAGCCAGCAGCACCGTGCCAGTCTCCCTGTGCAGCTCCATCCCAGTGCCCAGCATCCCAGAGGCCTCCAGCAGCACCATTCCAGTTCCCCTGCGCAGCTCCATCCCAGTGCCCAGCATCCCAGAGGCCTCCAGCAGCACCATTCCAGTTCCCCTGCGCAGCTCCATCCCAGTGTCCAGCACCCCAGAGCCCTCCATCAGCACCGTGCCAGTCTCCCTGTGCAGCTCTATCCCAGTGGTTGGCACCTTGGAGTCCCCTGGCAGCACTATGAGCAGCCTTGTCCTGGGGCCATGCACCCTGGAATCCCCTGGCAGCCCCACCCCAGGGCTCCTCAACATTATTAGCTCAGTGTCTTGCAACCCAAATTCTCCAGGCAGCTCTGCTCTACCCCCCTGCAGCTCTGGGTCCCCTGGCAATGCCAGCATAGCCTCCTGCACCCCAGGGCCCCCTGGCACCAGCTCCACTCCGCAGAAAGTTCCTTTCCACGGGTGGCGAGCAGCACCTCCAGACTTTTCCTGCAGCCTTCTGGCCTCTGAGCCTCCATCTGCAAATGGGAGTGCTGATCCTCTCAGTTGCCAAGGCACCCCTGAGGGACCCGAATTCCCCGCCCCTGTCCCTACAGAACAGAGCCCACCTGGCCTCCCTCCCACTGAGGCAAGTGGGTTGGAGCCTGCAGGATCAGAAGCCACTCTCACCCCTGTCACCTCACCTGAATCAACCCTGGGTGCTGTGTCCTGGATGTTGCCACTGGTGTGGCTGGAGAAGACCCTCAACAGCTCATTCCTGGTGGAATCCCTGCGGCACAGCCTGCCCCTCCGCAAGCTGCAGCAGGACGCCAGCAGTGCTGTCACCCCCGTGCTCACTGTGGCCACTGGCACCAGCATAACCCCTGTGTCCACCATGGCCACTGGCACCAGCATGACCCCTGTGCCCACTGCAGTCGCTGGCACCAGCACAACACCAGTGCCCACCACAGCCTTTGGGACCAGCATGACCCCAGTGCCCACCATGGCCACAGGCACCAGCATGACCCCTGTGCTCTCCATGGCCACTGGCACCTTCATGACACCTCGGGACGTGTGGGAGAGGAGCATGAACACATCCAGGGGAAGCGTGCCCTGTGCCAAGGACAGTGCTGCAGAAACAGACTCCTTGCTCTGGCAGTAAGTATGAGGACATGCCCCCTGCATGGGGCTGTGGCTCCTGTGGGTTATCCTTGCCCTAAGCCCCTCTCTTTGTCCCCAGCTGTCCCCGGGAGCAGCTGAAGACGCTGCCGAGGGCAGAGCTGGAGGGGAGGCTGGAGAGCACCCTCATCATCATCGAAGCGCTCTCGCTGCAGCTGCGAGACTGGCAGGAGAGCCAGCGGCTGCGGCCGGGCGTGGGGCCGGCCAAGCAGAGGGATGCGCTCACACAGACCGACACCATCCACTCTGAAGGGGTAAGAGTCCTCTCTGAGGTGACACCACCATGTCCCCTGCAGTCTTGGTGCCGTGACAGTGTCCTTGTGCCCCTGGCAAGACGGTGACCCCGTCTGGGTTGGTGGAGTGGAAGTAAAGCGCGGCTGCTGCATCACAGCATCACGCGCCCGGTGCTGCATTATCCCGCCCGGATCAGCCCGCTGAGTCTGCTGGATTTGAACTCTCGTGGGGTGAAATGCCCCTGGTGCACGTGGAGGGAGGAGGGGAGGTGTCATGGCTGACCAGCTCTCGCTGGCCCCAGGGTGGAGCATTCTTCATTCTGGTAGATGCCTTTGGGAAGAGGAAATCTACTGGCAGCTCCACCTCTAACTATGAAGGAAACCGCAGGCTGTGCAGTGGGATCTGCAGCTGGAACTGGGTGCCCAGTGGCTGTCACTGACAATGAGTGTGCCAGACCTCAGCCACGCAAGGCACCTATGTGTGCCCAGTGCTGCCTGTGCCTGCTGCTGTAGCATCAGTGTCCTTGTCCCTTCCCCAGAGCACCTGGAGCAGCCAGAGCCTCCTGTTCTGGGGCCAGGTGGATGCTGCTTCTCAGAACTTGCAGGATGAGCAGGTGAGCTCCTGCACATTCCTCTGCTTTCCCTTTCCCCTGGGTTTTGGGAGACCTGTTGGCAAACACAGCAGCTGTTCCCGGTGTCTCATGGTGCTGTCACCCCCTACAGCAGGAGCAGGAGAGAACCCTGGTGTCCCAGGCTGTGCTTGAGAGTGCTCCCAGCAAGGTGCAGAGCTGCCTGGAAGAGCAGGATGCCATCAGGGAGCCAGTGGATGAAGCCCTACGGGCCAAGGATCAGGTAAGGGGGCAGCTGTTGTGGGATTGAAGCAGTCTCAGCTGTCCTCATGCCTTTGGTGGGGAATCTCTACCCATCTCTGGGGATAAAGATCTCGCTGGCATCCCAGGGGAAAAAAATCCCAATGTGAAAAGCAAGAAGTGCTGTGTGATGGAGCTCTCTGGATGGGTTTTTTGGCATGTTCTGTGTCCTCCTGGAAGCAGAAGTCCTAGACTGAGGCAGGGATGGCTCCTGGGAGTTTCCTCTTGTGTGACAGCGTGGCTGGAGCAGCATCCTCTCCCCCCTGCAGAAATATCTCTTCCTGGAGGCTTTCTTTGCCCATGCCAGTGCTGAGATCAGTGCCCGTGACCAGAGCCTGGCCTCCCAGCAAGAGCTGAGCACACTGCTGGCCCATGCCACCAACCTTCAGGTACTGAGTGTGGTGCTACCCCACACTGCATCAGGGGCATCACCACACCCTGGGCTTGGGTGCACCAGAGGTGTCCTGGTGCTGCTGCTGGAAAGCTGCTGTAAATTTGTCCTCGGGGCTGGTACTTGCCTCCCTTCATGGCCATTAAATATGTTTTTTCCACCACGGCAGTGCTGACTCATCCCTCCTACCCTACAGGCATCCCTGTCTGCCAAGGCACAGTCTTTCTGGCGGTTCTTGGCTGTCACCTTTGAAAATCTGGAGAAGGAAAGGAGAGCCCTGGATGAGGAGGTGAGGGGTGGCCTGTGGGGGCTCAGCCCCTTGCTGCCCTGCCAGTGCTCTGTGCCCTGAGTGCCATGACCTGTCCCAGGTCACACAGCAGGACAGTGCCATGGCAGTGCCATGCTGAGCTCTGCCTGCTGCTGTCTCCCTCCCCAGCGGGAGCAGATGAGAGCCCTGGTGTTGCAGTCCCGTGCCCTGTTGGAGCGTGTGCCCGGCAAGCTGCGGAGCTGCCTGGAGGAGCTGGCTGCCACACGGCAACGAGCAGAGGAAGCTCTGCAAGCCAAAGAGGAGGTACAGGGGTGCCTCTTCTCAGTGCAATGAAGGGTCTGAGGCACAGGGTGATTTGGGGCGCCCATTGGTGTGAGAACACCCCATAGGGAAGAGCCTGCCAGAGCAAGCACTGTCTCCACAGGTATCCTGCCAGCTGGAAAAGACCTTGGTGACCCTGCAGGACACAGAGGCTCAGCTGCAGCAGCTGACAGTGGCCAACTCACGCCTGGGCAAAGGTAGGGCTGGGCAACATGGGTGTTGGAGCTGCCCCATCCCCACTGCCCTTGTCCCCCCGGCTGATAACTCTGTCCCTTGCAGACCTGAGCTCTGTGACAATAAAGCTGGCCAGCACGGAGCAGGAGCGGGATGCGCTGCAGCAGGAGAACGAGAAGCAGTGGGAGGAGATGGCCCAGTGAGTTTGAGCCCTGATGTCCTGAGCCCCACCCCACCTCTGGCCCCCAAAACACAGCACCCACTGATCCCATCCTATCCCACCCCCTCAGTCTGGCACAGGGGAGGAACTCCCTGCAGCAGGAGTGCAAGCAGCTGTGTCAGGAGCTGCGGGAGGCCACCGAGTGCCGGGAGGTAGGAGCTGCCTGACCTTGCCCGCGCCGTCACGCGCTGCTGGCCCCCATCACGGCCTCTCCGGGAAGGCTGGCAGATGGCCAGCAGTGGGATTAGCCCTCCTACGGAGGGGGGATGAGCTTGCGAGGGCGGTTGACATCCCGCACGTAGCGCAGCTTTTCATCCTGCCCGGCAGGGATTCCCAGGGAGGGGGCTGGGCAGCTCTTGGAGATAATTTTCTTGGAGATAATTTTCCCCTGCAGGCATGGAGCTGTCCCTCAGCCTGTCTTATGTCCCCAGTAAACTGGTTTGTAGGGTTTGGGCTGCTGGGATAAAGCTGCCCCATTAGAAACAGCACCCTGAGGCGTGGGAGGGTCTGTGCTGGAGGTGCTGATGAGCACCCTCTGGTCTCTGCTTGGCTGCTCACAGCTGTGACCCCCCACCCTCTTACAGTTCCTGGATCAGGAGAACCAAATGTGCCGCACGCAGCTGCAGGAGGTGGAGGCCAGACTGAACTCCACGCTGGCCACACTGCAGGAGCGCGTCCTGCAGCACGAGGAGCTGATGGAGACCCACCAACGCCTGTGGTACTGCCCCACTCACCAGCTCCACTCCAACCCCTCTAGTTTTGGAAAAATCAAACCCTTCCTGGGACATTTTTACCATGGTCACTGCTGTTCCAGCCAAGTGGGGTGGTGCAGGGGGGTGGGAGAAGTTGTGGGGAAGGCCAGCAGATCCCACCTTGAAGCAAGCTGCCTAAATCTGTGGGATTTGCACCATAGCTGGCTCATGGTGAGAGGCAGGTATGTCCCCATCCCCCACTGAGGAAGGGAAATGCTGCTCCTGCTGAGGCTAATGCCATCCCACAGGGAAGAGCAGGCTGCCCTCAGCAAGGAGCTGGACAGCACCAAGGCCGAGCTCCTCAGCTTGCAGACAAAGAGGAACAAAGTTTATTGGTGCTCCACTGACATTATGGAGAGCAAGATGCGGTTGCAGGAGCTCGCTGACTGCCTCAAGGCTGCTCTGGAAGAGCAGGTAGGAGCCCTGTGCTGGGGACAAGGATGACAGGATGGCCTGGGGCGGTCACACACCTGTGGCTCTTCCTGCCATGGCTTTGAGACCCTGTGCTTGCTGGGGCAGTCACAAGCTGCACTCTGGTGCTGTACCCTCCTTCCCCTCTGAAGGATGATCGTGATGCTCCATCGAGAAGCAAAGCCTGGACCCCAGGCCCCCGGACCCCGGGCTGGCAGACCCCCCGCCGTGCCTGGACCCCGGCATTCCGCACCCCGGTGTGCCGCACCCCGCGCCACGCCAGCAGCTCCTTCGTGGGCAGCGTCCTGAAAGCTGCAGCAGGGAAAGGTGAGCTGGCACCCCCTCTCTGGGTTTTGGGGAGTCCCAGCATGGGGATTGCTCCCTCCCATGCTGGGGGACGTGCAGGGCTGGGCACAGCCACTACCCTCTCCTCTTGCAGATGCCAATGAAACCACCATCAGTGGGAGTACAGTTGCCAAGGACAAACTTGGGTCTGTGCCAAAGCCAACAGGTATTGGGGCTGTCACCCTGTCTGGGACCCTGCCCTGAAGCTGTAGGGCTGCTGTGCAGAGGGATGAGCAGACATGCCTTCCTTTGTGTACCCTGGGGCTGATGTTCCTGCTATGTTGCTCACAAGGCTCTTTCCTGCCTGCAGATCCTGAGGACACTCTGCTGGAGAGCGTGAAGGAGCTGAGAGCTGTGGTCTCCAACCTTGCCATGCTGAGCACCCGCATCCAGGAACTGGAGCAGAGCGAGTTCAGGGCCCTGCAGACAGAGATGTGAGTTCAGCATGGGCTCATGTCAAGGGCTGGGCAGGTTATCACTGTCCTGAGCATGGCCTTTCCTGCAGGCAGCCTGCCTGGGTCTGCCTCTTGCCCCAGCCCTGGATTAGACCTCTACTGTCATGGCTAGATGGCCTTTTTCCAGCTGGCTGGGCTGGACTAGGTGTCTTCTCTCACCATGGGGCCAGGGGCATGCCCAGGAGGGGGCTTGGTACCTGGTGCTGTGCTTGGCTGGGACCCCCACCCACTCCCTACCACTGTCCTCTCCCAGCTCTGACCTGCAGCTGCGCCTGGAGACACTGGCAGCTGAGAGCCAGGAGAAGGTGGATACCCAGGCTGCCACCATTGCCAAGCTGAACAAGGTGCTGAGGACCAAGCTCGAGGTGAGGCAGAAGTGGGCCAGCGCTCACCCCAGGGCAGAGCCGAACTGGGACGGGCGCTGATCTAGGACATGGAGAAATCTGGTGATGCCCCATGGGTGCTCCTGGCTTGTCTGACCTCCTCAAACTTGAGAAAGTCTGCTCCGGGGTGCTGGGGGTGGCCAGGGCTGGGCACTGTCTGACCCCACTTCTTCCTCCCTGTCAGAATGAGAAGGAGCTGCAGGATGCGGTGAAGCAGCAGGAAGAGAAGATGTTGCAATTCATCGACAAGAGTGGGGAAGTCACGGTGTGTGATGGGGGCATGGGTGGGCAGCAACCCGGGGGGCTGCCAGCCACAGAACCCCTCTCAGCAGCCCTTTTTTCCCTGTAGAGACTGAAGGCAGAAGTCTTCCACCTGAAGTGCTTGCTCCAGCGTGCAGAGACAGAGGCCAAAGTGCTGTGGGAGGAGATGAGGGACAAGGAGCACCAGGTGGACACTGCCCACATCCAGGAGCGGGTCATGCTGCGGCAGGAGGTGCGGCCGGGGAGCTGCAGGGCTCAGGGCTCCTCATGTCACCTGCCATGGGCAAGGAGACCTCTTCAGACCTTCCTCCTCACACCAGAGCATTCCCCCACAGGGATCTCAGCAGGGCTTGCTCTTTTTGCAGGTGGATAAACTGACGCTGATGCTTGTGGAAAAAGAAAATGAGAATATACGGCTCACTAACAAGTACCTGGAGCAGGTATGGGGAGCCTCAAGACGCTGCTCTGGCTCCAGTTGTAGAATCAGAATGGTTTGGGTTGGAAGAGACCGTTAAGGTCACCTAGTTCAAACACTCTTGACATGGGCAGGAGTCTCATCTCCCTTCTGGTCTGGTCCCTGCCCAAGTTTGGAGCAGAGTCCTGACAGGCATCTTCTACCACCACAGATCCGAGGGCTGGAGGTGAAACTCCATCGTACCCAGAAAGTGCTGAGGACCCATGAAGAGATGCAAGAGAACATAAAAGAGGTGAGATTTACAGTTCATTGCCCACCCTTGGTGTGACTGCAACACCACCAACCCAATCACTATTGCTGCTGCTGTCCCCAGGTCCTGTCGACTGTCCCTGCGGTCCTGGGCTGCCAGGAGCTCCAGAGCCTGCTGTGCAACCTGGGCCTGAAGCCAGCCAGCAAGGAAGCTGCTGAGCCGCTATAGCCTGTAGCCTGAAACCTTTCCTGTTGTTAATGTTGTAATTATTTATTGAATAAAGTTGTGTTGGCTTTTACCCCGCCTGCTGCGTGCATTCAGGAAGCTCCTGGTGCTATGGGTGGGGACAACTTGTCCAGCCTGTGCCGGTTGCTCCTGTTCTGTCACGGGGCTGCGGGCACAGCTCCCTGCCACCCCAGGGCCTCTCCTTCTTGGCGGGGGACATGTCCCCCTCTCTCTGCCAGTGCTTGCTCTCAATCAGGGACTGAGTTCCCCAGGCTCCCACCCTGAGGCCCCGGCAGCAGCCAGAGGGCCCGGGCTGAGCCAGCTTCCCTCCCCTGCTCCCCGCTCCTCCTCCTGCCCTAGATTCCCTCTGTGCCCTGCTCTGCAGGGGCTCGTTGGATCCTGCACCCCATCCTGGGGCTGCAGGCACGAGCCTGTTGCGTGGGAATTGTTCCAGGGGCTGGATCCCTCACTTTATCACAGGGATGATTCCAGAGGCTGGATCCTGCACCCCTAGCACGGGGCTGTGGGCACACGCCTGTTGCACGGGGCTGTTTCCCCCTCCCAGCCTGGCTCCAGCACGCAGCATCCCATGGCTCAGCCAGCGCCGGGAGCTCTGCCAGCTCCTGCTCCCAACCCCCCTTGGTCCCTGCTGCTGCATGGAGAGGGGGCTCCCTTAGGGGCTCCCCGGCTCCCAGCACAGCTCCAACCTCACCTCCCTTCTTCCCTGCTGGGACAGCTCCTGCGGGATCCCCCTCCCGGTGTTCCTGACCCCAAGGATGCTCCCCACCGCCATGGGGACCACGCGGCACCTTCCCTCCCCTGCGATGGCCCAAAATAGCAGCACTCCAGCAAGTGCTCTGGTTTTTAATGGCCTCTTTCTCCTGCCCAAGGGGGGTGGAAATCACCTTCCCCTGCCCTCTGCCACAGCCCTGCACTCTGTGTGGGGCGGGTACTGTGACCGATTTATTTACCCGGGAATTGGAGGTGTTTGGGGCTGTGCCCGCATGTCCTGGGTGCGTGGGTGGCTCGTGGGGAAGCAGTGCTCTCTGCTCCCTGGCACAGCCTCCCTCCCTGCTCTGTGACCCCGCCGGGTCGGGTACAACCTCCGAGGTGCAAGGCAGGCAGTGGGGGGGCCCGGCTCTGGGATGTAGGAGATGTGCTCCTTTCCCTGGATTATGGCCACGCAGGGCGGCTGAGCCTCCTTTTACGGCGGGATTCAGCACAGCGGGGCCCTGGCAGCCGTCCCCGTGGGGCGAGTGGGGACACTGGTATTGTCCCTGTGCCGGCTGCGGGTGGTTTTTTAGGGGGGTTGGTCTCCTGTGGGTGTTCCCACCTTGTCCTGGAGGGTCTGGGACTTAGTTCTGCTGGCCCCTGGGCATAGAGGTGACCCACAGGGGATATCCTGCACAGTAACAGTGACCCTAGCCTGGGGGTGGCACAAGGGGGTCCCTCGCCCAGAGGTGATGAAGGGAAAGCCTCTTTTTGGATAATAGTGGCAATGGAGGGGGGGCAGAGCAGAGGTGTCAGAGGTCCCTGCCCATAACCAAGCAGGGATGGTGGGACAGAGGGGTCTCCAGCAGCAAATGGAGATGGCACAATGGAGTCCCTGAGCGGCAGGGGGAGGCCTTCCCATGACAAGGGGTGACTCAGCTGTGTCCCTGGGCGGTGGCAGGGGGGGCACAGAGGGGTCCCCATCACCAGCCAGGCGTTGCAAAGGGGTGATAGAGAGGGGTCCCCAGCTTGGGATTGTCACCTTAGGGTCGCCAGGAGCGGGGGGCTTGTAGCCGGCGAGGGGCCACGACCCCAGTGTATGGGGGGAGGGGGCTGTGGCCGGCGGGGGGCGCGGGCGGCGGCGGGGGCGGGCCGGGGCGGGGCGGGAGGCCGGTCCTGCCCGGTGCCGCCCCGCCGGTCACGTAGCTCTGCGGCACCGCAGCCACATTTACCGCGGGGCCGGAGCGCGCAGCCCGCAGTCCGTGCTCGTCGCCGCCGCCCTACACGGTACGGGGGAGCCGGGGGTCGGGGAGAGCCGAAGGGCCGGGGGGAGCTGCCAGGGGGGCAGCCGGAGTGTCCCGGCGGTGGGAGCCGGCAGCCCCGCCGAGCCTCCCGGGTGTCTCCGTGCGGCATCCCGGGGGTCGGTCCGCGCTGGGGGGCTCCAGGGCAGAGAGACCCCCGGGCATGGGGGTACTGGGGGTTTGGGGGCACCCAGGATACTCCTGCGCTGGCGGAGCTCGAGTTTGTACGGCGCTGGGTGGGGGATCGGGCGCCCTGGCTTCTGGGGGCATCACCGGCCCCGCGACGGCGCCAGCCCCGGGGTATCGCCATCCTTGGCGTTCCCCAAACTTTGGGTACTTCCATCCCCGGGTTGTGCCGCCCTGGGGCGGCTCCGCCGCTCATTCCCGGGCTATTTCCGTCCCCCCGGTCTCCCCATCCCCGTGTTATCGTCATCGCCCGCGTAACCTCCCCGCGGGGTATTCCCGACTTTGGAATATCTCCGTCTCCGGGGTATCCCAAAGCCCGGCTAACTCCAAACTCGGGTAGTGCCTCCCTGGGGTTTCTCCTTCGCTTTTTCCTGGAGTATTTCCGCTCCCCCCGGTACCCCCATCCCCGGGCTGTTTCCATTCCTCGGGGGGTATGCCCGTCCCCAGGGTATCCCCATGCCGGTCCCCTGGTGTCCTGCGCGGGTCCCCGCGGCGCTGCGCTCCCTCAAGATGGCTGGGCTGGGGGCGGGCTGGCAGGCAGGCACCAAAATGGCTGGGAGCTGCCCGGCATCCTCCACGATCCCTGCCACGAGGCTTATACAACGTGCCCTGACCGGTGGGGCCGGGCTGCCAGCCCCGTAGGGGTCCTCGCTGCCCGGGGAAGGGGCTACGTGTGGTTTCGGGGTGTCGCCCCGGTGGTGCGTGACTCAGTCCCCGTCCGCTCGCAGCCACCGCCACCATGACGCACCAACACCCCGCGCTGACGGCCGAGCAGAAGAAGGAGCTGTCGGACATCGCGCTGCGGATCGTGGCCCCGGGGAAGGGCATCCTGGCAGCCGATGAGTCCGTAGGTCAGTTTGGAAGGGGGAAATCTGTCCCTCCACCCCTTTTCCCCACGCCGGATGGAGGCTGATGGGGGTGCTGGGTGCCTGCAGGGAGCATGGCCAAGCGCCTCAACCAGATTGGAGTGGAAAACACGGAGGAAAACCGCCGGCTGTACCGCCAGATCCTCTTCAGCGCCGACAGCCGGGTGAAGAAATGCATCGGGGGCGTCATCTTCTTCCACGAGACCATGTACCAGAAGGCTGATGATGGCACCCCCTTCGTCCAGATGATCAAGGACAAGGGCATCGTTGTGGGCATCAAGGTCTGGGGCATGTCCTGCTGGGCTTGTGGGGTGCTGAGGGTGCTTGGAGGGTGCTGGTGAGGCTCAGCGCTTGCCTTCCTCTCATTCCACAGGTGGACAAGGGTGTTGTGCCTCTAGCCGGAACCGATGGCGAGACCACCACGCAGGGTAGGTGTAGCAGGGGCTGTGGGGTTTGGGGCTGCAGGGTTTGGGGCCATGGGGTTTGTGGCTGTGGGGCTGACACGCTGCCCCACAGGTCTGGATGGACTGTGGGAGCGCTGTGCCCAGTACAAGAAGGACGGGGCAGACTTTGCCAAGTGGCGCTGCGTGCTGAAGATCAGCGAGCACACTCCCTCTGCACTTGCCATCATGGAGAACGCCAACGTCCTGGCCCGCTACGCCAGCATCTGCCAGCAGGTACGTGTGTGCCTGCTGCCATCGCCCCACAGAGTGGGCAGTGACCACTGTGAGGCCCAGCACTGCACCTCTGCAGTGATGATGATCCCTGGGGATCATCCCCAGCAGCTGGACATAACCCCTGTGTTGGGTAACGCCTCACGTGGGTGGCATGGGCATCACCCATAGGGTCAGGCATCGATCCATGGGGCCAGGCATTCCTATATGCACTCACAAACATGGACATCACTCTATAGGGCTGAGAACTGACCCTCCCAGCTTGGGCATCCCCCCATCACCACCAAGGGGGGAATTGAGCCTCGGGGCTGGCTGAGCATCGCTCCACAGGTCTGGGCATTGTCCCACGTAGCAATGGGGCTGAGGGATGCCCAGGGACATCACTGTGATGGCCTCTGCCTGTTTGGCTGTTTGCAGAATGGCATCGTGCCCATCGTGGAGCCGGAGATCCTGCCTGATGGTGACCACGATCTCAAGAGGTGCCAGTATGTGACAGAGAAGGTGAGTGGTGGGGTGGCAGTAGGGCAGGTGCCGTGCTGTGCTGTGCCATGCCAGGAGACTCCACGCTGCCTGTCCTCCCCAGGTGCTGGCAGCTGTCTACAAGGCACTGAGTGACCATCACGTCTACCTGGAGGGGACCCTGCTGAAGCCCAACATGGTGACCCCTGGGCACTCCTGCCCCACCAAGTACAGCCCAGAGGAGATTGCCATGGCCACTGTCACCGCTCTGCGCCGCACCGTGCCCCCAGCCGTGCCAGGTACCCACCCTGGCATGTGCAGAGACTGGGGGAGCAATACCCTGTGTCCTCTCCTGTGCCATAACCCTGCTCTCCACAGGTGTCACCTTCCTGTCTGGCGGTCAGAGTGAGGAGGAGGCTTCCATCAACCTCAACGCCATCAACACGTGCCCGCTGGTGCGGCCATGGGCCCTGACCTTCTCCTACGGGCGGGCGCTGCAGGCGTCGGCACTCAGCGCCTGGCGCGGGCAGAGGGACAACGCCGAAGCTGCCACCGAGGAGTTTGTCAAGCGTGCAGAGGTGATGGGGGTGGAGTGCCAAGGGCTGGGCTGGTGGGGACACCAATGGATGTGTGCCCAAGGGAGGAAGGGTGGCTGAGGACCATATCCCACGGGTTGAGAGAAAACACCAAGGGCTGTGCCCTTAAGACAAGGGATGCCAAGGACCGTGGTCCCCATGGAAGGGACACAGTACTGTCTCTGTGGGGCGACAGCAAGAGCTGTGTTCCCATAGGGAAATGAGGGGTGCCAAGGGCCACATCCCTGGGCGCTGCTCCTCAGGTGTCCCCATGAGCAGGGGGACCCTGCAGGCTGTGTCCCCAGTGACTTGGGGGACCTTGAGTGACACCTCACTGTGACCACTGACCTTTTTTTTTCTCCGCAGGTGAACGGGCTGGCAGCGCTGGGCAAGTACGAGGGCAGCGGGGACGACTCGGGGGCCGCCGGGCAGTCCCTCTACGTGGCCAACCACGCATACTGAGCCCCGGCCGGGCAGCCCACCGGCCCCGGCCCCCGCCCCGGCCCCCTCCCCGCCACCGCTCACACCCCGCTTCCACCCCAGCCACCCAGGGGAGCCGCCACGCGGGGAGGGGAAGGGGGGAGCGCCCCGCGGGATGTCCGCAGATGGAAGGAGGGCTCCGGCTCAGCCGGGCCCTGGGGGGAGCCAGCCGGGGGCCCCTTTGGCCGGGGGGCTCCGTGAGGGGAGGAGGGCAGGCCGCGTGGGGGGCAGGAGGGGAGGCCTGGGGGTGCCCCTGCCCTGCCGTAGCTTTGCAGTCCTGGTCGCTGCCGCCCTTGGGGCGCCTGTGTCGTGTTCGCCGTGTGCACCCCGTGTACCAAATAGCCTAACAACGAATAAATGGTAGAGACAGCGCTGTGCCGCCTCTTTCCTCGCCGCCAGGCACCCGGGAGCTCTTCCCAACCTCCTCCCCCCCCATCTGGGCATCGCCGGCAGCGTGTTGTGCTTACTTATGCAATGAGCAGTGCTGGGTCTCAGCCCGCCCACACACATCGTGAGGCTCCGTGAGCTTGGCAGGGGGTGGCTGGGCTCCCCCTAAAGGCGACGGGGCGGGTGAGGAGCTCCTGTCTCCCGTCTCCGTGTCCCGGTCCCGGTACTCGGCGCTGCCCCGCTGCCCGCGGGCGTTGTCGCCACGTGTCCCTCCGCGGCACTCGTAGCCCGCCTCCTCACGGCCGATCCGCGCTCTGGTTGGTTCCGCTGCCCACCCGTGGGTTCCGCCGCGCGGCGCACGCCGCGCTCATTGGCTGCCTTAAGTATTACGAGCCCTGATTGGCTGGGCTGGCGCAGGGGGCGTCCCTCCCTCCCGGGCCAGGAAGTGAAGATGGCGGCGGCGGCTGCCTTGGCGGCGGATGAGGCAGGTACTGATGGGCTCGGATGTTCGGTGTTTGTTCGCTGCCTCCCGGCTCCTCGACCCCGGTCTCCGGGGAGCTGGGCCGGTGCTGAGCGCTGTCTCCGCAGAGCGGGCGCGGGGCCGGCGCGCTGCCCTGTCCTTCGCGACTATCGCCGTGGTGCTGGGGCTGCCGCTGTGGTGGAAAACGACCGAGACCTACCGCGCTGCGCTGCCCTACGCGGACATCGATGGGCTCGGCCAGCAGCCGGTGAGCGCCGGGCGGGCCCGTGAGAGCGGCTCTGCGGGCTCGGGAGCCCGGGCTGACGCTGCCCCTGTGCAGGTTCGGCTGGTGGTGCCCATGACCGTGGTGTTCGGCCCGGGGTCGGTGCCCAGGGACCTGTCGAGGCCGCTGCCCTTCAGGGACGTGCAGGAGATGGAGATTTCCGTGAACCGTGAGAGACCCCCTTGTCTGTCTCTGCCCCATCTGTTCCCGTGGGTAGCCTCGTCATTGCCCGGGGATCCCAACCTGCCCATGGCTTCACTCCAGCCCGGAGCTCCTGGGACCCCAGCCCCAGTCACCAGCATCATCCTGCCCTGAGCTGGCAGTGCAGGGAGCAGGACAATGAGGTCCCAGGGTGCTGCAGGGAAGGGACCAGCTCCATTGCCTGGGGATGGGAAGGGTGGGATGTGTCTGCCTAGTGTGGGGCTGTCTCACTACCAGTGCAGACCAGTGATGCTACATCCCATAGTGGTTCACGCCACTGGCACCCAAAGGACTTCGTGCCGTGTGTCTCTCTGGGGTTGTCCCTTGTTCCTGTGAGCACCAGGCTCCTGTGAGGGCCTGGGATCAGCAGATTCACTCAGGTTTTCTGCTGCTGCAGTGAGAACCAGCGTCACGTCCCGCTACGAGATGCGCTATCGCAGCACCACGGCTCAGGAGGAGGCAGCACTGTCTGCGGCGACTGCACGAGGTATTGGAGCAAGGAATTGCTGGGAAGCTCCTTTTCCTGAGGCTGGCTGAGCTGAGAACACACTTTGCTTTGTCTCAGAGTGAGACAGGGATTGGGGTGACATTCCCAACCCTGGCAGTGCTTCCATCTTCCCCAGAGGCTGATGCTGCTCTGCACCCGCTGCAGGACACCACCATGGGCTCTCTGACCATGTATGTGGTCCCTGAAACCTCCTCTCTCCTGCCTCAGGTAGGGAGCAGCACCCTGTGACGTGGCATTTGTCACGAGTGGCCATCACAGGTGGCACTGCGCTGTTCTCAGGGCTCTGCTCCCAGCCCTCACCCTGTCCCATCCCCAGGGCATCAATGTCTACGTGGGGAAGCAGCGCAGCGCCCTGGTGAGGGCTGTGGGGAGCCTGGCTGCCCTGCAGGCGCGGCTGCGGGAGGTGACACAGCTGATGTCCTTCACGGCCAGCTCCATTGCCGCCGCCCTGTCGGACCGCGTGCCCAGCGCACAGCTCGGCCCCGACGCACGGCGCAACCTGAAATCCAGCCTGGGTATGGCTGTGCCCTCCATCCCTGCTCCCTGGCCTCGGAAATGCCTTCTGCTCCTGGGGAGGATCCCATTCCTGCTCTGCCTGTAGCGTTCCTGGATGTCTTCTGGGCTAGCAGACCCCTTTGCCTGTAGCGGTTGTTGTGGGGTAGGGTGGTGCTGTGATTGCTCTGTTGGTGTCACCCCACCCTGGGGTGGGCTATGGAGGAGGGGACAGGCCCTGCTGCTCTTGGGAGCTCTGTCACAGCCTCGGTGGCTCACAGGCTGTGGGTCCTTGCAGGGTATGAGATCACCTTCAGCCTGCTGAACCCTGACCCCAAGTCCCACACCGTGGACTGGGACATTGAGGGGGCTGTGAATCGCTACGTGAAACCCGTCCTGGACAAACTGAGCCTGGTGGCCAACTTTTCTGTGGACTCACAGGTGAGGGCTGAGAGATAGTGGGGAAAGTCCAGCCCTGACCTCCCTGGGATGCACTTCTCTGCCAGCAGTGTGTCCCTTGTGTGCCTGCAGATCCTGTACTACGCTGTCCTAGGAGTGACACCACGCTATGACAAGGAGTCCTCCAGCTTCCTCCTGAGTGCTCACAGCCTCCCACACGTCATCAACCCCGTGGAGGCTCGACTGGGTGAGCACTGTGCTCGTGGCTCACTGGGATCTGTCTCATGGGACCCTGGCTCCCTTTCCCCCCAGCCCATGTGAGAGCTGCTGGGCTGGCTGGGAAGGAGGAGCTGGGCTGTGGGCTCTTGCTGTCCCTGCCAGCCACCAAGAGTTGTGACTCTGTCCTACTGCAGGCTCCAGCGCTGCCTCACTCTACCCAGTGCTGAACTTCCTGCTGTATGTGCCAGAGCGCTCCCACTCCCCTCTGTACATCCAGGACAAGGATGGAGCCCCAGTGAGCACCAACGCCTTCCACAGCCCTCGCTGGGGTGGCATCATGGTATGGGAGCCATGGGGGGTGCTGGCAGGGCTGGGACAAGGTGGTGGCTCCCAATTCCCAGCTGGTGACCTTGTTGGCCTTGAGGCCTCAGTTATGCTTCACTTCTTCTGTAGGTTTACAATGTTGAAGCCCCTGCTTCCCCCCAAGCCTCCCTCCCTCTGCATGTGGATGTGGACATGGCACGGGTGATGGAGGTTTTCCTGGCCCAGCTCCGGTGAGGATGTGCTCTTCCCTCCCCAGGCCTCTGTGGAAATCACTGGGGTCAGAACAGGCTTTACTCAAACAGCTTGTTCACTCCTCCCTCCCTGTGTTCTGGGAGGCTGAGGATGGCTCTTTGTGGCCTTCGAGGTGCTGGCTACTGGCCATCACTGCTCTGTGGCCAGGGATGCTGGCACATCTCCCATCTGCTCATGTAGGAGGCTTGGTTTATCATGCCAAACATCCAGGAGGCAATTAGGCAGGATTGGGACTAAACAGGGAAGAAGAGCAGAGAGTTCATGGCAATGCAGGTTGTGATGTAGACTGGGACCATCCCTTCTACTCCTAGGTTACTCTTTGGGCTGTCTCGGGAAGGGGTGCCCCCCGAGTTCCTGCTGGAAAGCCCAGGGAATGAGGGGCTGGCTGACTGGGAGCTGGACCACCTGCTCTGGGCCCACACTGTGGAGAACATTGCCACCGTGTCCACCACGCTGACCTCGCTGGCCCAGCTCCTGGACAAGATTGGGAACATTGTCATCAAGGATGATGTTGCCTCTGAGGTAGGGCTGGGGCACCCTGAGATGGGGAGCAGAGGGGGCTGAGTGTCCCTGTTGCCCTCCCAGGCCAGGGACTGACCCGTGGTGTTGTTCCCACACAGGTGTACCGGGCAGTGGCCTCAGTCCAGAGCGCTGTGACCAAGCTGTCCCTGGGCCACCTGCACGCAGCTTTCCAGGCCAGCAAGGAGGCTGTCACCTCCTCAGAGAGGGCCTTCTTTGACCCATCTCTCCTCCATCTCCTCTACTTCCCTGATGACCAGAAATTTGCCATCTACATCCCGCTGTTCCTGCCCATGGCTGTCCCAATTCTCCTTTCCCTGGCCAAGATTGTCCGGGAGACCAGGCTGCATAGGAAGGAGCCCACCAAGATGGACTGAGCAATGTGCCCTGGCTTGGGGCTGTCCCCACCTCGTGGGGTGGTGGTGTCACAGACTCATGGCCCAGAGAGGCACCCCAGGGCCAGGCCTGGCTGCTTGGCTTGTGTGTGCCAGGGCCAGGATGCAGGAGTGGGAAGAGAGGCTGCTTTGGGAGGTGGCAAGGGGTCTCAATTTGGGTGCTGAGCCCTCCTGCACCCACAGAGGCGAAGAGGGGAGGGAGGGTGCTGCCTTTGTGCACCCCCAGCCTGGTGCTGTATTCAGAAGAAGCTGCTGTGTAAATAAAGAACCCCCTGTTTATGGGGGGGGGGCTGATGTGGGGCTGTGTGAACCTCCTTTAGCCTTCTGTGTGGTGTTTATTGCCCTTCCCCTGGCCCACTCCATTGCTTTATGGCATCTGGCTCCTTTCTTATGAGTATTGAGCCAAAAATCCTTCGCAGGGGAGGGGGGAGAGTTCCTGGGGGGCAGTTCCCATTCAGGGGCAGCCCACCCAAGCGAGCTCCATCTCCACGCTGTGCCGGTCTGCTTGGGGCGGGTGTCCCCGTGTCCTGTGCCAGGTGTGGGGTCTGTCCCCACCTCACCTGCAGGATGGGGACACCCCACTCCTTTGCCCTGAGCCCCAGGGAGCAGCGTGGCGGGGCCGCTTTCCTGCTCGCTCGCCCTCCCCGCGGAGCCGGGCGGCGCTGGCGGCCGGGGGCGGGCCGGGGGCGGTGATGGCGATGCCCCTCCCGGTGCGGCGGCGCGCAGCGGGGCCGGGGCGCTCACACCGGCGGCGGCGGCGGGGCCATGAAGGTGAAGAAGAGCGGCGGGGCCGGGGCGGCGGCGGCCAGGACCGAGGAGGAGCTGGGCCGAAAGGCGCTCATCGGGCCCGACGATGTGCTGGGGCTGCAGCGGGTCACCAGCGGTGCGTGCCGGGGATGGCGCGGGGGGAGCGGGGGCACCGTGTGGCTTTTCCCGGGGGGGAAAGGATAGCGGGTCTTCCTCTCCGAGAGGTCTAAACCGAGGGGGAAAGAGGAGCCGTTGTCCCTTTCAAGGGGGCTAACGCAGAGGGAAAAGGAGAACCGGTCCCCAATTCCCGGGGGATGAGAAGTGGGGATGCAGCGCGGCAGGGACAGTCCGCACCGGGATGTGGCACCGGTACCAGCGGAGGAGCAGAGCTGGGGATGCAGCCCCCCGATTCGGTCGGAGCTTGGGGTTGGGACGCTCCTGGCTGCTCTCCCCATCACCCTGTGTCCGTGCCCCAAGTGGAGCCTCCCACCCTGTGCCCACGGCAATGGGATGGGCTGGATCCCTGGCCACAGCATGGGGGTACTTTACGGCAGCCCCCCATCCCAGTTCCCCCTCTCCAGTCTATCACCCGTGGTGCTGAGGGCATCTTGGAGGTGGTGGGTGGGAGTGTGTGGCTGGAGGGGCTGTTGTGCTTGGCAGAAGAGCTCGGGACAGCAGCACATGGGGCTGGGGAAAGGCCACGACAGAGGGGAAAGGCTTCACACTGATAGAGAGCAGGTTTAGATTAGATATTAGGGAGAAAATCCTCCCTGGGAGAGTGGTGGGGCCCTGGCACAGAGAAGCTGTGGCTGCTCTATCCCTAGAAGGGTTCAAAATGAGGTTGGATGGTGCTTGGAGCAACCTGGGCTGGTGAAAGGTGTCCTGCCCTGGCAGGGGGTTGGCAGATGGTTTTTAAGGTCCCTTCCAACCCAAACGAGATAATATGTGTGCCTCAGGCCAGCCTGGCCTCAGCGATGCCCAGGGACAATCCACCCTGGTGTCCCAAAAAGTCATTTTCCCATGTCCTAGGACCTTTGGGCTGTGTCTCTGGGCTGTCAGGGCGGAGGGGCTGGCTGGGGTCTGGCTGTGCTCCCTGTGCCTCGCAGACTCTGTGCAGTGGCCTCAGAGCCGTGTCACAGCCGAGCCTGGGGAGGAAGGATGCGGCTGTGGCTGCTGGGGCGTGCAGGCAGCCCCGTGGGGCTGCAGTGTGAGCAGGAGGGGAGGAGAACAGCCCGGCAGGGACTCGTGTCAGCCCTCAGGAAGGGCTTACAGAGACTCCTCTGACAGGGCTTGGGTCCCTTCTGTGAGCTGCTCTGCTGGTGCAGCTGCGTGATTCACTGCCCAGAAATCCCCTGCCTGTAGCAGGGAGAGGCACGCAGCAGGCACTGAAGCATCCTGCCAGCATCCTCAGTTGGATAGTGAATCCAAGCACTGCTCACTTCATGGCAGCCTCTGTGTCCCTGCCCTCCCCAGGGCTGTCTGCAGGGGACAGGGCCACCCCACACCCTTGCTGTCACCTCCTCAGTGGGGATGGATGGTGCATGCTCTTGGTAAGCTCAGGGAAGGCTCCAGGCTTGGAGCAGAGCTGGTTGTTGTCTGCCTGGGTCACAGTGCTCTGGAAATCAGGGAGGATGTGAAATGCATGAAAATGTTGTTGTGTTCCTCTCCTGCTAGGAGACTTGCTGGTACCGGGGCTGCAGATGGGTCATGCTAAACAGAGCCAGGCACTGTGATGGTGTCCCAGGCTTACCATGGGAAGTGCTTCCTGCCCTGCTGGATGTGGGGGAGCCAGGAAATGCTCTCCATGCCTGAAACCCTCTGTGAGTTTGGGGATGCAGGTAAACAGTACATCCATACTGAGCTTATTGTATCTTATCACCCAGAAACACTTTGCAACTCCCCTTCTCAAGCTCCCTTTTTGTCCTGGTGGATCTAACAGAAAGCAAAGAATATTTTTCAGGTTTTTAACACCTAATGATTATCTGGGGCATTTTATGGCCTTAGCTCATTTCTACACCCTTAAAAACAGATGGCCAAAAATAGCAATGTGAAACTGTTCCACTCTTCTGCTTCAGGTAGGGGAGGAGGAAGGGCCAGGCTGTGGCAGAGAAGTTCACAGCTGCCCCAACCTTTTGGACGTGCAGAATGTCAGGGCAGACACCACACCCTGTTGCAGCAATTCTGTCTTTGACAGTTTGAAGTTGAAGGAGGAGTTGGTGCACCAGCAGAACTGTCCTGGTGCCCTGGATGCCCTTTGTTGTTCCAGAAAGAGGATAATCCATCTTCATCCAAACTCATGGGCCAGTGGCACGGCAGCTCACACTGTCGAGGCACTGCATTAAACTGTGTCCTGACTGGGACCTGGGGGGGGCTGCCCATGTTTTTGGGTTGCTTCATCAACCAAAGCCCAGCAGGGCTTGGTACCACAGTGTTTTAGTGTTTTCACACCAGGAGCAGGCTGTGTGTTTCTGAGCAGCCTTCCAGGTTGTGCAGGGAGAGGTGGAATTCTGGCTGTAGCACAGGATGGTTTGGGTTGGAGGGGACCTTAAAAACCACCTTGTTCCAGCTGCCTCACCAAGAACAGGAACACATGCCTCTAGGTGAGCTTGTTCCAACATTTCCTTGAACACTTCCAGGGATGGGGCAGCCACAGCTTCTCCGCACAACCCATGCCAGTGCCTCAGCAGCCTGACAGGGAAGAATTCCTCCCTAATAATCTTTCCATCAGGCAGCACAGCTGGACTTTGCCCTCCCAGTGGGTGCAGCTGACCCAGTGTGAGGTGGCTGGGCTGGGAGGGTGGTGAGACAGGATGTGGCTCTGTGGGCAGCCACAGGAGCCAGCTGGGCTCTGCTCCTAATGTGCTTCTAATAAGCTTAACTGGGGAGCTGTGTGAACTGCCCTGCACATTCTGTGCCCTCCCAATGTTAAATTCCCCAGCAACTCCATGTCCACAGCATTTCTGGGCACACTGGGGTCCAGCCTGATGGATCTGGGATGCTGCCCTGGGATATCTGGGCCAGGCTGGTTCTGGCTCTGCTCCAGCTGGATCAGGTGTAAAGACAGAACCATTTCCTTTGCAATTAGCAAGGTTTGTCACTCGCTCACACAACTGTGGTTGGGAGAAGCGGAAAAAACTCGTGACGTGATTAATTTAAGATTAGCAAAGGAGTGGGGCAGAGCTCAGTTCAAATTGCAATTAATTACTGAGGCAGCCACAGGATCAGAGGAGTCAGATGTGTAACAAAAGACAAGCTCCAGCCTCTGAGGCTGCCCAGCTTATCACCTGCACGCTTTGCCTGTAATACCAGATCAAATCTTACTTTTTAAGTTTTATTCTAATACTGATTTTATTTTAGCAAACCAATGGGATAAGTCATTGATTACATGCTTGGAAACGGTTTCAAAACAAACCCTAAAAATATGGAACACATATGTAATCATTTCTGAAAGTAATCTCTTCCTCGAGCTGTCACTTGGGATTTCTCTGAGACTTCTCTAGGCAGCTTTAGCTAAAGGCCAGCTTGGCACAGGGCTGCCTCAGTAGGTTAGGCAGGCCAGACCCTTCTTGGAGGACTTTCATACCAGTTTCCTGCAGTCAATTAAAGAAAAAAAACCCCAAATAAACTATTTCTCTGCCTTCTGCCTCAGCAGTTCCAGTCCAGGATCCATGTTCAAATCCATTTCTAAATCCGTGGGGTTTGATAGGCAAGGAGAGAGGCAGGCACTAACAGGAATGTGAGGCAGATGTGCATGAATCCATCTTCAAAGCCTCTCCTGGACCATGACTTCCCTCCCCAGTTAATGGGCAGAATGTATTTTATTAGGAGCTCTGAGGAGCTGTGGGTGTCTGTGAGGTTAACAAATCCCTCTCCTGCCCTGTCCAGGATGGACAGTGATGTGTGGCTGTGATTTGATGTGCTGATTTCTTGTTGCAGAGCCATATCCCAGAGCTGTGCCAAGCTGCTCTCCCCATGACCCTTCCCTCAGCATCCCACACAGGCTGTGAGCTTTTCCAGTGCTTCCCAGAGTCTCACGGTACAAAATGAGCTGTTGGGATTCCCAGGGGCAGCACACATGGGGTGTGTGTGTGTGTGGGATTCCTCCTTCTCCCAGGATTCTGGGTTTGGGCCATCCCTGGTGGAAATGGCAAAGAGGAAAGCTGAGGGAGTCAGCCTGAGGGTCTGGGCAGAGCTTGGCTTTGGCTCAACCCAAAAATAGCTGATTTTGTGCATGTGGTTTCAGGCTTTGAATGCAATCAGTGTAAAAAGAGTGCAGGAGAAAGTGTTTGGGTGCCTTGGAAATGGGGGAAGAGCAGCTCCATCCACAGCCTGCAGGGCTGTGATCAAATTAATTGTGAGAGGGTGATGTGTGGAAAGCTCTAGCTGAAATTAAAAAAAAAAAAAAAAAAAAAGAAAAAGAAGAGATGAGCAGGCTGCCACAAAAATCAGAGCCTGGTGAGCTGTGCAGTAGGACTTGGCAAGTGAGGGGCTCTGGGGACCTTGGGAAGTGCCTCAGCCTGGAGCCTCCTGGCCTAAATCCCTCTGCTTCCTTGACAGGAAATGTGCTGCTGTGGAAAAACCCCTGTGGGATCCTTCTGGTGCAGGATTTTCCCTCTGGGGCACTGCAGCAGCCTAATTCCAGAGCTAGGTCAGAGGGCAGCTGCTTCCTCCCCTGGTTCTCCAAACCCCATGGTTTGGGCTGGAGGGATCTGTTTTACAGGATTAGATCCTGTTTCCTGAGGCAGAGGGCAGTGAAATGGTTTATTTATTTTTTTTTAACTGAGCCCAGGTTGTCTGGGCAGGTGTATAAATAGCACCTGGACCCTGCCCTGCCTTGCCCCCAGGTCCTGCCCCGTGTCCTGCGTCACCACTCGGCCTCTTTGCAGGGTCTGGGCTATTTTTGCTTCCTCCTGAGACTCTTCAATCTGATAATCTCCTAATCTCCAGCTCCTGGCAATTCCTCTGCAGTTGTCTTGGCTTTATACCTGGCTTATGTCTTGGGAGTTGGCTTCAGAATAGCTCCTGACCTTGTTGGTTAATTCATGTTAGGAAATAGTCCTGCATAACTACAGGAGCCTCCCCATCCATTCCCTAAATTGTTGTTGTCTGTGTTGGGGAGAGAAATTCCTGTTACAAGTCACTGCTGTTGCCTCAGTCTCTTGTACAGCATCCTCCTGACTTACACCCATTCCAGGACCAGATTTTCAGTTCTTTCTTACCCTGGGTGCACTCTGCTTTCCTTAGTGGGCTCTTAAGGCCTTAAAATAGGAGCTGCCCCATCTGAGATTAGACTTGATGAGCACAGAAATATCCCTGATGTCTGTGAGAGGGGACACGTGCTTCCTCCTGATTGCAGGGCTGGGGACAGGAGCACAACAAAGAGTTGGATCCTATTGCCCATGAGCTTGTGATAAGATGTGCCTGGTGGGGTGGTTGCAAAGGAAATTTGGAAATACAGGATCAAGTTTTAGTTTTCTGTGATGAGGAGCAAACCTGATCTCATGCATTTAAATAACAGGGAGAGGTCCAGAGGAGAAAGTGCCTTTGTTTGCTTTCCTGTGTTATTTGGTTCTGTATTATTCCTCACCTTTTGTGCTCCTCTCTAACACCAGCTGCTAAAATACACACCTGGAATTATGCACCAAGGTTCAGGATGTGCCAGTGCCTGCTGGCATTGTCCAGGCTGTTCTGCTGGTTTGTTTTGTAATCTTGGTTGGGTTTGGGAGGGCAGGAAGGTTTCCTGGATAAAAGCTGTCTATTCCCTGGGTTAGGCAGTGGAGGTATCACCTCAGAACTGTACCAGGGGAAGGAGAACTTGCTGATTCTGGGAGCAAAGCTAGAGACACTGAACTATTTGGGGTCACTTTGGGATCACTTTTTCCTACAGAGGGCATTGGAGAATTTGTGAAGGAATTAATTGAGGCAGATTCAGGAGGCCAATCACCTCTGCTGCTCCCTCAGACCACCACAGTGGTGTTGGTTGTGATCCAAACCCTTCACAACTGTGATAGGTCTTTAGATAAAGGTTGTCTCTAGAAGTGGGGAGTTGCAGATCTTTGGCATGAGCCAGGGGTTATGAGAAAGAAGCTGGAGAGACACCATCAGGAATGTGTGAGAAGTGGCTGCTAATACCAGGTGAATTGTTTTCAGGAAGGGTTTGGGGATGAAAGTCTGGGATATAACAATTCTCTAGGAAAGGGTAGGAACAACTCCTGTTTTGTGACTTTTTTTTTGCACCACTAAATGTGGGTACTTTAGGATAAAAACCAGCCTGATGGGTTTTCCATGGCAGTGCTGTTGTATCCATACCCTTATCCCTAAATCAGCTGAGTACTGCTTCAGGGGAAGTGGAAGAAACCAGAAAATATTCTGTCCTGAGAGACAAACCCACCATTCTCTGCAACAATCCCCTCTGTGGAGGTTTGATCTGCCTCATTCCCAGCTAAAATAACCACGGCTGCTGCCTCCCTTCCCCAAATCGTGGTGAATTAGGACAAGGGAAGCAGATGATACATTTAAGTGAGTCACGGAAGTGTGGGCAACTGGGCCCTACAGTAATTTAAAAATAAGTGTGTATGGGATGAGATTAGCCAATCTGACAGTGCTCAGCTAAGCAGAAGGATCTGCCAATTGCAAGCAGCCCATTCCCAATAAGACCTCCCAGTGCAGCCTCAGGCTCCTGTTTTTTGTGGGGGAAAAATCAGCACGTGGCTACTTTGATTGATTTTTGAACAGGAATAGAGAAACAAATGTAATACAGGCTGAGAGGAATATACATGTGTTTTTTTCCCCTTTCTAGGAGACTGGGCACTGCCAGAAGAGTTAAAACCCACTTGATTGCAATATTCTAGCTGATCTTCCTGGATGTCATCCAGCTGTATATTGTCATGCTGATTAAAAAAAAAAAAAAAAAAAAAAAAAAGCAGCAAAAATAGGGGTGCAACCATCAATGAGCAGGAGCCTGGTGGGGGTTCTATCCGGCGTTTACTCCTCTTTGGAGGCTCTGCTTGGCTCTGCTCTGCTCCAGATGAGTCATGGGCACTGTTACTGCAGCAACGCTGCTGCCAAGGAGGGGGATAAAGCTGTTGCCATGGTGCTGGATGGGCAGGAATTCTGCAGGAGTAGAAACACTTAATAATTAACTTGCAGACAAATACAGCTTCAGATTTGCCAGCGTGCTCCAGGGAAGGTGTCCTGGGCTCCTGGGCAACTGCTGCCTGCTGCCAGCAGCATTCCCAGGGAGCATGGCCAGGGCTGGGCTCTGGGAGATGTGCCTGCTGCCATCAGCTTCTGCTCTGCATGATGGTGTTTCCAAGCTGGGAAGTTGTGGGGCAGGTTAGGGATTGGGGTGGCTGATGTGTCAGAGCTGAAAATGCTGGTGTAATTGCAGGACGTCTCCCTGAGGAATGCTAAACGTCAGGGCTGAAGGCAAGGGGTGGGTTTCAATTCCTGTCTTGTCTCCTTGCTGCTGTTAAAGACACAAAAGAAGATTTTTTTGTGCAGGTCTTGGGATATTTGACCAAACACAGGCTTGTGTTTTCTTGTGGTAGCAGAAAGGTCGAGCTTATAACTTGTTCTTCCTGACAGTGTGGGTGCTGGTGCCAGTTTTAGCTTGTGCTGTGTTGATAGGGAAGGGAAAATCCCTGCCAAATGCCAGGAATGCTTTGCACACTGTCCTCTCCCATTTATAGAACTGTAGAAACTCAGAGAGTTTTGGCCTAAGAGGGACCTTAAAGATCATCCACTTCCCTCCCCTCTGCCATGCAGGGACACCTCCCACTATCCCAGCTTGCTCCCAGCCCCATCCAGCCTGGCCTTGAGCACTTCCAGGGAAGGGGCATCCACAAATTCTCTGGCATTCCTTTGAGCATTCACCATATGGGGTTGTTGGAGAGCAGTAAAACTGTCCAGGGAGAACATTTAACACCTCTGTTCCTTGCACTGAGTTCACTTGGACTGTTCTCCAAGTTATGGAGATTTGGAAGGAATAAAAGGTTTCTAGGAAAGTGCTGGTGCCAGGTGTTTGTGCCCAGGAGCTCAGAAATCTCTCACAGTGGTCGTGGATTTCTTAGACCTGTGCTGAAGTTGGGTTGGCATGGGCAGGTCTGAGCTCTGAGCACTTTTAACTTGTTTTTATTTAGTCAGTGACTAAGCCTCAGGTGGATGGATTTGTTGGAGTTTCAGAAATAGGAAAGCAGACAGAAATAAGTGATTAGCTCAGATTAACAGCAGGAATTAGTAGCTGAGAAAGTGCTTTCAATTAGAATGTTAAAGTATTATTTTCACCTTGGAACCTCCAGAACCAGTCTCCTACATCAATCAAATGTGCTGTTGTTTGAAAGCTGACCTGTCACAGAGCATTTCTTTAGATTTGTCAGGGTAAAGTGAGTTGTTGGAGCTGCTTTCAGTGTGTGCTGCATGTGCTCCTTCCCCAGGGAGGAGGATGGTTCCTATGCCAGGAGCTGGCTCTGGGCACAGCAAGGCTGAAGGCCAAAACTGGAGATTTTAGTAGTGGAATCCTCATCTCTGCCCATGTTCAAAAGCCCTGTGGATGTGGCACTTGGGACATGGGTTAGTGGTGAACACAGCAGTGCAGGGTGAAAGGTTGGACTGGACAATCTTAGAGGGCTTTTCCAATCTCAACAATTCTGTGATTCCATTAATTTCTATCAAAGCAGGGAAAGGCTCCTCTCCCTGTTCTCCTAACACAGGGAAAGGCTTCAGCATCATTCTCAGTGCTGAGGGAAACAAGCCCTGGTGTGGGGTGAGCATCAGTGGAGAGAAGAGGCCACCCTTTGTCTGCAGAGGGCTGGAGCAGGGAGGTGGCACAGGGGAGGACACTCCTGTTCCAGTTAAGTGCAGCTTAGTGCTCCCAAAGCTGCTTAGCCTTGCCATTCTGCCACAGGGCAGTTTTTAAAACAGGCAAAGCCTCTTAGGACTGGAAAGGCTGGGATTTGATGGAGGTGCTGACTAGTCTCAGTACCCTGGGAGGAAATGGCTGCAGAAGTTGCTGGCACAGGGTTGGGAAAAGGTGATGACCTCTGTGTGTTGGGGGAGAGAATTCTTTTTATTTATTTCTTTCCCCTGTCCTACATCTCTGGAACTGAGACTATCTTCAGAGACATCAGTTCTGAGTTAAAACAGGCAGCAGTGGAGATGCATTTGGGCTGTTCTCACTGCTGATGTGGCCTCCAGAGAACAGCCAGAAATTCCTGGTATTTCAGGGCAGCCTTCATTTAAATTTGCTTCCCCCTGCAGATTATTTGTGCACTCCAGAGGAAAATGTTTACAAGATAGACTTCACCAGGTTCAAAATCCGGGACATGGAATCTGGCACAGTCTTGTTTGAAATCACCAAGCCAGCAGCTTCAGGTGAGTGCACACACAAAATAAGGTTTCCAGGAGGAAATTCTTTTTTTAACCTTTCCTCACTCCTTTTACTCCATGTATTTCCCAAAAGTAGCAGAATCTCTCCACTGCAGGGAGGCTGGAGCCCCATCTTGCAGCAGGAATGTTTTTCAGGTGTCTCTTTGTACCAACAGGGTGAGCAGGGCTGGCTGCTGCTGTGCTCTTCCTGCTGCCATCTGTGATGGGAAGGGACAGATGGATGTTGTAAACAGGAGCAGAGGAGGAGGAGGAGATCACTGGGTGGTTTTTTCTTGGCTGTTCATCAGTTTGTGCCCTCTGCACACAGTTTAGCTGCTAGTTTAACATCTCTCACTGAGGAATCAGGAAAATGGAATTTCCAAAAGGGAGAAACTGCCAACAGGCAAATTAAACAAACTGAAAGTTTGCCTTTAAATTTTTTTTTTCCTTTTTGTTTAATTAATTTTTTAGGTGTTACTTGTAAGCATCCAAGTGTTGCCTGTTGCCAGTGGTGATACAAACCCCAGGGCAGCTGTTCTTTTCCTGGCCAAGCACTTATAACCCTTCCCCACCTCCCTTCAGGTGACAGGAAGTTTTCTGTAGCTTACAGGTAGCATGCTAAGGGGAAATGCTTGTTCAGAGTCACTCTGCATGTGAGGTAGGAGCAGTAGATGAGGAATAGAAATATAAAAAATTAGAAATTACTCAAACCAAAGTGCCAGCTTGCAGCATCCCACCTCTGAGCGACCCGCGCTGGAGGAGGGTGAGCTGGGTGATTTCCTGGCTGATGTGGCACCAGGACACCACCAGCAGTTTCCCCCCGAGTTCCTGGGTGTCAGGCAGCTGTGACAGGGCTCTGTGTGTGCTTTGCAGAGCGGGAGCACAATGACAGGAAGGATGTGGACCCCAACGCCGGGCGCTTCGTGCGCTATCAGTTCACCCCCGCCTTCCTCCGGCTGCGGCAAGTGGGAGCCACGTGAGTAACCCCCCTCTGCTCCTTGGCACACAAAACTCCTGAAACTGGGGGGGAAAAACACCCATCTCTGCCATCTTCATCCTGCCAGGGAGTTGGTTGAACAGGGGGATTTGTTATGAGGGTCTGCAAATCTCTTGCCTTCTCTGCCGCTCCACGCTGTTTAGTCGTGTTAATAAAATAAAGTGGGAAAGGGTCTCCAAAGAAAAGGCTCTGGGGAGACCTTAGAGCATCTTCCAGTGCCTGAAGGGACTCCAAGAGAGCTGGAGAAGGACCTGGAGTGACAGAACACATCTTCCCAGTGCTAGAGAGCAGGGTTAGATGGATTTTGGGGAGGAATTGTTCCCTGGAGGGTGGGAGGTCCTGGCACAGGGTGCCCAGAGAAGCTGTGGCTGTTCCATCCCTGGAGAGGTCCAAGGCCAGGCTGGATGGAGCTTGGAGCAGCCTGGGACAGTGGAAGGTGTCCCTGCCCATGGCAGGGGTGAAATTGGATGAGCATTAAGATGTTTGTGTCCCTGTAGAATGCTTTAAGTCAAAGAGGAAACAATAATTTGATTGGTGCTTTTGCTTTAAATAAATAAATAAATAAATAAAATATATAATATATTTAAATATATAGATGTTGTTGTTGTTTCGCTTTCTTGGTTTGTTTTTTTTTTTTTTTTTTCAGTGCTCTCTTCTGCTTTCAGTAATGGTGCAGATCTTACTGAAGGACAAAATCTCACATCAGCTTTGCCCTTCTTTTTCAGGGTGGAATTCACAGTAGGGGACAAACCCATTAATAATTTCCGTATGATTGAGAGGCACTACTTCCGTGACCAGCTGCTGAAAAGTTTTGATTTTGAATTTGGCTTCTGCATCCCCAGCAGTAAAAATACTTGTGAGCACATCTATGAATTCCCCCAGCTCTCAGAGGATCTCAGTAAGCTCTTTAAACTTTCTTTTTTCTGGTTTGTCACACCATGATGTTCATCTGAGGTGGTTTGGGGGAACCCTTTCTTAAAAACTGTCTCTAGAGAGTGGGTTGGGTGGAATAATTCATCCTTTTATATCTGTGTTAACACAGATTTTGTTTTCTAGTAGGATGTATCTCATCAAACACCAGGCAGTTGCTTGGGTTGTTTTTGTTTTTTTTTTCTTTTTTGTTTTAATTCATAAAAGAGAAGCTTCAGTATCAGGGAGAAAAAAGATAATTGTGTTATAAAACAACCAAAAAATAAGATTAAAAAGACATCCAATAAATGGATAACTTAAATGTTATGATCTGTTTTAATGCTTGTTGTGCTATATTGTGAGCTTGAGAGGTTTTATTATGAACATAACTTTTATTTTCTCTCATCTCTCCCAAGACACAATAGCACAAGCACTAAATCTCTGTGATCTTCCTCTTTACAACCCCTAATTGTGTGTGTCAGCACTAATATGACAGTCTGTGGAAAATGCAGTGAGGCCCCGCTGTCAGGCCAGAACAAATTTACTTTGGGTTTACTGTTTTATCACTCTTTTTAAAAACAAAACAAAAAGAACCCCAACCCAAAATGTAATAGCATCTTGTTCTGAGGTCCCCTTTATATGATGCCTTAAAATATTTGGATTATGAACATTTTTCATCCCTGAAAGTGTTCAAAGAAAGTGTGGATGTGGGTTTAGTTTAGATTTTAAAGCCTTAGAGGGCTTTTCCAACATAAAAATTCCACGATTATGCTTGAATTGTTTAAGACACACCAGCAAGGAGTGGTTTGAGCAATTCCCATTTGGGTTTTTGTTTTTTTTCACCTGATTTTGCAGCTGCCTGTCTGGCACTGAGCAGTGCTGGAGCAGCACTGTTAATTTTTTGGGTTTTTTCCCCCATTTCCCCCTCCCAGTTCGAGAGATGATCCTGCACCCCTACGAGACACAGTCGGACAGTTTCTACTTTGTGGACAACAAGCTGGTGATGCACAACAAGGCAGATTATTCCTACAGTGGAGGACCTTGAGCTGGGCTGGCCTCCCCTGCCCTCTGGAAATCGTCAGGGAATCCCAAAAAAACCCTCCAGCTCTGCTGCTCAACGTCACCTGGACAAGGATCCACCAAGCAAGGACTCTTTGCCACAGTAGGAGTTTCATGACATCTCTTTTGAGCTTTTGAAGCAGACCCAGATCTTCAGAAGTTTTGAGCTAAAATCATCTTTGGATACCACTTCCCCAAGTTCTTTAAGTGTCTGCTTTGAAAATGGCCTTGTGGGACCTGAGGGGTTTTGCCCTAATTCTGTGAATTTGTGTTCCTGCCCTCGAGTATCTTTTAGGATTGCTTTCCCAAAGAATGTAATCAGAGAAACCCTGGGAGTGGATGGATGCAAAGAGGTTTGGGTGGTTGTTTCTCTTTGTGAATGCTTCAAAGGCCAATTTAACTTGTCCAGCCTGTTGAAAATATTGAGCAAAACATCTCACCAAGGCAAGTTTCACCTTTAGATTGGCTTTCCATGTGTCTCATCCTTTAGTTTCCATCCTCCTGTGTCATGTTCTGTTTAACCTTGGAAACACCAACACCTGCAATGGAGAGCAGTAGCTCAGTGACAGAGCTGTGTAAATTGGGTGTTTTTACATTTACATTCCTTTTACATTTCAGGTGAAGTTAAAATGGCATTGTGGGTCTGTGAACCTCCATAAGTACATTCCATTAATTTCAATTTTTGGCAGAATAATCAGGAAAAGCAGAAGGGTTTTAGCTTTATTTAACATTTTTGCTTTATTAAACATGCAGCCTTTTCATGCCACACATTTCCCATGTGAAATTTCTTTCATCTCTGCTCGATACCAAGATAAGGATTTTCAGCACTGCTTGTTAAAGCAACATTTTATTTGTCTAGGGCAGCTGGGGAGTGTGGAATTTCCAATTTTCTACTTGTATCTGCATTTAAGGGAGGTTAAGACAGTGTTTTCCCTTCGTTAAAAATGTTTCTCATCAGATATTAATGCAAATAAAACTAAATCTAATAATCTACAACTTTAACACGCAGCAAAAAATTTAGCAAAAGTTCTCTCTTCAGACTCTGTGAGAAGTTTAACACCAATTTAGCCCAAGAAATAGCAACACCAAGAATAAACTATGGGGTGACCTGTTGTCATGAAACCCTTACTCTGAAGGTCAGTTCACTGATACTAAAAAAAAAAACAACAACAAAAAAACCCAACAAAAATAAAAGACAGTTGCAGTCTGTAGATATTTCTATAAATACTTGATGTCTCCATGTCTAATTCTGTGAGTTGAAGTGGAACATTCTATGTTAGCCTCGGATAGGTGTAATAATTGTCATAATTTTTATAAAAACATAATTTCCAGTCGTGAGGAGCATCTCTGTAGTCACAGCCTGTGTCAGACAGGACAACAAACAATTCCAAGTGTAGCCTAAGGACAGGGAGGTTTTTGTGCTCTTCTTGGGGCTGTGGTCACTTTTCAATGTGTCACCATTTGTGTTTGGCTTGGCTTTTTCCACTGCTGAGAGAGGAGGCAGGTTGGTTTTTTATTTTTTTATTTTTTTTTTTTAGAAAAACCACAGTGATTTTAGGCTACAGCACAGTTTTTAATAAGCTTGGTAGCTACAAAAGTGTGTCAAGTTCACTGATTTTACACAAGTGATAACTTGTAGTAATTCTTATCACAGTGAGAATTCTATCTCTCACTATTTTTTGTCTCTAGTGGATTAAATCATACAAGTAGCCCAGGGCTGACTGATCAGTTTGAGAGATACAAAGGATTTCCTCATTATTTGTGCAGTACTTTGAGCTACTGACCATTAATTTTATAGCACAGTAATTACTAAAGATGAAAATAGTTTCAAAAATGTTTTCATTCCTTCCCCCCCTTTTTCTTTTTTTGTTTTTTTTTTTGCAAGTTTTAAGTATTTCTGAGTTTTGTTTCAATTTGCAGGATAAAAAAAAAAAGTTAATTTAAAGACAAAATAGAGTGTATATTTATAATTACCACCATGTACAAAGTTTTTTGGGGGGTTATTTTTCACCTGCTGTTCATAAAAATCACTTCTGTGCATAAGACTTTTAGGAATGGAATTTGCCCAGAATTGCCAGTCATCTTTTTAATAAGCTGTGATGAGATCAGCTGAACTTTGGTGTCATTTGATGGAGTTTCCTCTGAAATAGTCATGTTCTGCTCCTTTTTTTTATGCTACATCCTTTCAAGTCTCAAAGAAAAAGAGTAATTCCATAAAATTATTACTGTAATCAAGGCAAATTTGGGTGGTAGACATGCCCCTTGTGAAAGAACCAAGAGGAAGTCACAGTGTTCCCAGGAGTGCAGGGTGTGAATGGAATTTCTGACATTTTTCTAGGGCTTGAGGTTAAACACAAGAGGATGAGTTATCAGCTGCTACTCTCCTGAAATCTTTTATAATTCAGATATATAATTCCAGTCTTACAGAAAATTTAGTGTGAATCATATGGGAGTTATTACACTGAGTTTGCTGCCTAATATTAGGAATATTTTAAGCCAGAAATAAAGATTGGACATTTTCAATAAAATCAATTTCAACCAATTCCAGCTTTAGCTTTTCAGCTGGGACAATTTTACTCTTATTAAAAATCCCCAGAGTTTGCCACAATAACAAATTCTGATTCCTAAACCAAGGTAAACATTTATTTTTTTCTGTGTCCCACTGAAGCTGCTCACTGTTATCTCACTTGGGAATTCTTTGTTAGCATTTCCTCAAGGTCACCCACATCACAATCTTTACAAACACGTGGGAATCCCTGCCCAGGAGAGATTCTGTTCCTTTCCCACCTGCTCATCACATTTGTGTTGACATAAACAGCACTAAAATAATGTTTCACCAAAAACTTTGATTATAAAGTTGCTGTTTTAATGCCACTTCTTGTTTTGCTTAAAAACCACATTCAGAATTTAGTGTTAAAGACCAAACTGTGCAGCACCCAATAATTTCAGCTTCCTACTGAAGGGGAGCTGATTTTGCAGCCCAGTTGTGAAACTCACTTTTTTTTTCCCCTTAAACTGGCAGCTGATTCTTATTATAAACCAGTTGAGGATGAAGTTTTAGCAGTCTTGTTCACAGAGGAATTTGTTAATCTTCTTAACTAGCTATTATTTTGTATTTTAACATTCATCATTATAGGGTTTACTTTGGAAGTTCATTGTGAAATCACCAAATATTGGCTCTGGGAAAAAAAAAAGAATTATTGTGTTTTCTTCCTTGATCTCATTTTAAACATGACTTTAATTAGCACTACAGCTCTGTTTTAACAAGCCAGCCTGGCAATTTGGGATCTGACTTTCTGAAAGTGAAAGAAAACATCCAAAGCTGACCAAGATTATCTGCTAATAATGCCTGGCTGTTTCCTGTCATAAAACAGGATTAAGTGTCTGCTTTACACAGTGACTTAATCTTGGAAAAAGGAACTAAGTCTCTCCAAGTGCTAATAGTGACATAATTTTTCTGAGAGACAGGGAAATTATAGCTCAACACATTATTTCAGGGAAATTATAGTTTGACATATTTTTTTTTCACTTTGTCAGTCTTGGATTCCTTTAGTTGTCAGGGTTTTTAGGAAAAGCAGCAATAATTGCTGGTGAGCTGCATGCTCTAATAACTCACACTTCCATGGCAGGGAGAGAACCATTTCTTTTTAGAATTAACACATCAGCTGTGGTTGAAAATACAGAAGCTTTGCTCTCAGTTCAGTGGCAAAAGCCAAAATTGTTTCTGTGAATTTTCTGCTACGTGGTGACATTTCTGAAATAACTGAGTGATCCACCCTTCCTGACTCAGAATATTTTATTTATTTATTTATTGTTAATGTAGAAAGTCTCTCCAGGGTTGAAAACAATCTGCTGGGGTTTAGTTCTTGTTCACAATCTCTCTCTGTGTCTTGTTTTTTGGGCAGGTCAGTAAGATGCTTAATTTTCCACCTCTGTCCTCTGAGCTTTATTTCAAAATCTTGTTTAGTGTCACAGTGGTGGCTGGCTGTGTGTAAAACATGCAGGCTACCAACTTCCAAATCCCTCCAGTTTGAGAAAAAACTGTGGAATTATATTGAGAATTATCCTACATATCAACCCATATGAAATAAACCCCAATCTTCATGATAAAATTAAAAAGGGAACTCTTAGTCATGCAAAGACTGGGGCTATTTAAGGTACAAAAATGCTAATACCCTACTGTCATATTTATAAAGTATTATAAAAATGCTCTGTTAATTATTCATAACCTGGAAAAGATGGTTAACAGCTCAGTTTTAATTAGGTCTGGTTAGGAAGGAAACCATAGAAATCATTGCTGTTGTTTGGGGCTGCAGGGCAGCAGCTGGAATTGTGTGTATGGCACAAAAATTTGGGCAGGTTTTTTTGCATTTAGGGGGGAAAAGTGAGGGAAAGGAGGACAAAGACAGAAAAAAGAATAAATTTCAGCTGTTTGGACCCGAGAGCTTCAAGGCCATGGTGAGTGACTCAGTTTTCTCCTGGGTCTGAGGCAGCTCGTGGTTCTCCTCTCTACCCCCAGTGTAAAATTTATAGAGACTTTTCAGTATTAATATTAAATTCCATTTAGAGTTCTTATCATTTAATCCACGTGGAAATTGCTGATTTATTTGTTCTCCCCATCCCTGGTGGGTGAAATGGTGTTTGTGTGTCTGCAGCCCCCCAAAAACCCCCCTGTGCTCCTGCCTGCTCTGGTGTCTGCTTGTATCTTAATACACCCAGCAAAACTGTTTGAATGTGAATTTTGTTGTTTTTTTTTTTTTTTTCTTTTCATGGCATAGAAACAGAATTGTCTGTATTAAAATGTATTTATAAAAAAAAAAAAATCTATTTTTTGTGGAAGGAAAGTAGGATTGTGGTTACTATACCACTGGGAAAACGTTAGGAGCATTTTTACAGAGTTAATTTCTAATTCTTTGTACCTTGGTAGTGATTTGTTTGCTAGGAGAACATCCACTGTGGCCCATCCTGTGGCAATGCAATGCACTGTCCTGCAGAGAATCTGCTTTTCAGAAAACTGGGAGTCTTTTGTTTCCTTTTTGGGACAAGAGGGAGCTGAGGAAATCACCAGGAATAGAAGGAACCTTGGCACAGAATCAGTTCTGTGGCTTTGGCTTCAGCCTGTTTGACTTTTTGCAGATTAAGTAGAGAGAGAGAAAGAAAAAAGATTGAGACTTCAGGATTAAAAAAAAAAAAAAAAAAAGAAAAGAAAATTAGATGCTACAATTTAGTCTTCCTGTAGGAGAAGGAGAGTCCTTAAATTAATTTATACAGGGTTTAAATAGGGATTGCACTTGCTTCAATTGATTTAATATTGGCAGCTTAGTCATTGATGTGCATCCTAGGGAATATGCTTAACTTTTTCCATTACCTTGGAAAATGGCTCAAAAACATGTCACTTCCATTAGCAAGTGTTTCTTCTCCTGTAACAAATTGCAAAATGTAAAAAAAAAAAAAAAAAAAAAAAAAAAAAGGAAATAAATTATTGATCCTAGAAACGAGGGTGATTGTCTATTTTATTTAAATATTTTTGTGAAAAAAAAGCATTCAAACTTTCATTTCAGGTCTCTTCCATCAATAGTCAAACTCCAGTTTTTGTGCAGGTGTGTGTGAGCAGCTTCATTTTTTTGGTGATTGATGGAAAGGCTCTGCAGTAGTTCTTTGGGTAGTTCTGAGGTAAAAACCATCACAGCAAAAACTGTTCAGGTGGGATTTAACTTTCAGACTGGGAAAATATCTCGGAGTGTAATCAAAATAAATTGTTATCAATGACATTAATGGGACTTTGGAGTTGCACAGATCACAGCTGTGCATCAGGTTGTGATTTTATAAAATTTGCAGGTTTGAAAAGTCAGTTTGAAAAACAAAGTGAAGAATTTGAGAATTTGAGAAAAAAAAGAAAAAGGTGAAAAATAAAAATAAAAATAAAGTTTTGAAGTGCATCAGCAGAACCTTGGAGTTCCCTGGGTCACCTTTATGCCCCAGGTTGTGATTCTGGAGGATTTCTGGCTGCACTTTGGAGAAGCAAGTTCTGAAATTAAAGTGAAAATTGCTGTCTCTGCCTTATTGACTAAAACTGAACCAGCTGCTGGGGCTGAGTTTTACTGCAGTAATTCAATCTTGATGGCTTTGATGTTTTATTCAGGAATTCCTGGGAATACCTCTGTGTTTCTCTGGGAGCAGAAGAAGAGGAGTAGGATGTTTTTGTTTCAAAATATCTTCTATAACTCATTTTGATTCCATGGAATTCCTGGGGATTCCTCACTGACACAATATCCTGTTGTATGCTGGAATTTGAGTAAGGAATTTATTCCTACAAGGGTTTCCCTTTTGGATTGTGACTTGGAATTCTTGCAAGGACTGGATGCTGATTCACTGAATACTTAAAAAAAAAAAAAAAAGAGCAAAATCAGTGCTAATAACTAATAAAGCAGATTAAACAATCTCTCTGATTTTGGTGCACAGGTGTAATTACCTGGAGTTGCTTGGAAATCTTCTGAGATTGCAAAGAACCTTAAAAAAAATTAAAAATTATTCCCATGAAAACTCCACAGTGTTAAAAATACACTGCATTATCAGTGCTTCCCCCCTTTAGCTGGTTTGACAGCCTCATTTATTAATAAATTCATATTTATTAATATTTAAATTCATATTTATTAATACATATGCCTGATCATTCTGGAGGTGTTCTCTGCTTCTCCTCAGATTCTTATTTCCTTTGGCATTTCTTTGCTGAGTTATTGTGGCAGATCTTATGTGCTCACCCCATGTCTCTATTTTCTTTGTCATTGTTCAAGGGCATTCATCTATCTCTGACTTGCATTCCCTTAACATTTTTCACTTGTAGCAAGAACACTTCTCAATGATAAAGTACTTCAAATTTCCCAATTTTTCCCTCCAACACAATGGATCTTACTTTAAAGATAATTTTAGAGATTACTGAAACCTCTCATTGCATGCTAGGATAACCCAAACCTATTTATTCTCCCTATTTGAGTCCACAAAAAGAGCAATTCCATTACAGAGATGATTTTTTTTCCCCTTCACCAGTGCTGTACAAGAACTTAAAATAGGAGATGAAATCATCCTGGATAATGTATTTTAATTAAAACTACAAAGAGAATTTAGGTAGGTAGAGCATAATTGCAGTTGGATGATTCCCAGCCATTATTTTGAAAACTGACTTGGGACCTTATATAACAAAGGCCTGTTTTATTTAATAATAATTTAATTATTCTAGTGGAGGGTGTAAACCATGTTAATGAAGCTGCATATGAAAGTAATCTGTAACAAGAAATACAAACAGGCAGGGAATTTATAAACAACAATAGAGAAAACACATAATTAAATTTACTTTATGAAAGGGAGATAACACAGACAGGAGAGAAGAGTTCCAAACACCTCCAGTTCTTCCTTTCCTGTGGAATGACAGGATAAATCAGAAGAGGGGAATAACAATTGGGATTAAATGAAATATGAAGAAGAAATTCTTCCCTGTAAGGATGATGAGTCCCTGGCAAAGGTTACCCAGAGAGCTACAAGTGCCAGACCTGAAAGCTAAAAACATTTATCATCTATTTTAGTAAAAAAAAAACCCAAAAAACCAACCAAACCCAAACCCAAAACTCCAACCCAAACTGTTTTTTCTGAGTTGGGTGAAGGGCACTGCAGCAATGTTGTGCCAGTGTTACTCTGTGCACTGGCATTTGGCTGGGGTTGAAAATCATGTTTTAATTTCCCAAATACATTCCTTACCATCCTGATCTATAATTAAGTGTCTAATTAACCCTGCTGCCTGCTTTGATGTCTGCACAGGTTCATAAGTCAGGAGAACAGAGGGTTCACTGCAACCCTGAAAATTAAATTGTCCCAGAGACCTGAGCACAAGTTCAGAGGAACAACAGTGCCCCAGACACCCTGAGCTCTTCTGCACTGAGGTGTCAAATTTTAAAGATATTTCCCCACTGGAATTCATCTTTGGCATTGCTCATAACCTAAATTTGAAATAACACTTCAGAAATGTTCCTTGCACTGACAAACACAGGGCTGTGCTTCCTGTGCTTGGAGGAAACACAGGCACAAGTGTCACCCCTCAGATAAATTTTAAGAACTATTATTTCAGACAGTGTTTGAATTTCTGGAAGAAATGTTAAAATGGGAAAGATCATTTCCAGCCAAAACAAAAATTTCCACCTTTTTTTTTTTTTATGCCTTTAATGCCAACTGAGCATTGCTGTTTTCTCCTAGATCAACTGGATATTTGATAGAAAATATTTTTAGGAGCTTTTTATGTTCTGAAGTTGATCTAGAGGGAAAATTCCTTAAGAGATTGTTCATGCCTGGTGCCTCCAGCAGGCCCAAACACGCTGGGTTTATTCATGTATTTGAAATTAAATTCATTAAATTCTTCAGCAGCTTCCTGGACGAGCGAGATCTTGAATTCTGAGTTCAAACCAATAATGTGAATTCCCTTCTCCAGTGGTTTTTTTGGGACTGATGTGCTCAGCCTGAACTGTCAATGATATTTTTTTTTTCCCCTCATCCACCCAGCCTGGGCTGCTGCTGCTGGAATGAATTTCCTGGTGCCAATGGTGTGAGTAAGGGATTAATTAATTCACGTGGCTAATGATGGCCTTTTGCTTGATTGGTTTTGTCAGGAATAAATCTTTATTAGTTTCTCTGTGTGCCCAGCTCACAGCTGGATCCATCCAGAGCTGGATTCTCCCATTCATCCAAGCAGCAAACAGCTCTTGTGGTCTTTAATTGTCCAGAAGGGCTGGGATGGGGATTTTGGGAAGTCAGGACAAAGCTTCAAAATGAGAAGGGAGAGGTTTAGATATTTTTGATGTGAAATTTTTGGCTCTGAGGGTGATGAAGTTGTGGCTCAACATCAGTCTTGGAGCAGCCTGGCCCAGTGGAAGGTGTTGGAATAAAATAGTCTTGAAGGTCCCTTCCCACCCAAACCATTCTGTGATTTTGTAATTAAAAAACCACCTAGAAACCATCAATTTCATCTTTTCAGTCAGCATTTATTGTGATTATACCCAATACCTGGTATTTGTCATCAATGTGCTGCTTGAATAAGAGCCCCCAGGTGAAATAAGTGCCATGTGCATTAATGATCTTCCCACTGCTGTAATTTTCAGTAATTTCAGTATTTTCCATGCAAACAAATATTCTTTGTGTTTATTTCTTTGAACTGAAAACATAGCCCTTTTCTGCTTCTACACAGCTGCATTTAAATTCTGTTTTATGGTAACTCCATCTTTATTTTAGTAGCTCTCAATTCAGTTTTTGCTGTGACCACAGATGGAAAATGCTTCTTTAAAGCTTCCATTTATATCATTGCAGGGAGGGGATGCACAGTGAAGCACAGAGTTCATTTTCCACTACTGAGGGTTTTGACTTTGTTTGTGTGAGACTGGAAATGGATTGGGAGGAAAAGCTCATGTAAAAGTGTTTGCTGGTTTTGATATTTAATAGTCTAAACACAAACATTTACACACAGATCTGGAAGCCTGAAGTGCAAAAAATGGAGCAGCAGCCCTGGTAAACTAAATTCTGGAATCCAAATATTTATTCCAATCATTCAAATTTGTTTGAAAGTGCCAGTAAGTCAGTAGCATTTCTCAAGCTTTGTGTAGAAGAACAGCTGATGTGATATTCAGTGTTTTATCTGCTCCATAATTCCAGTTAATCACTGCTGGGTTTAAGTAGCTCAGTGCTGTGCCAGGGGCTTGGAAGGTTGTGCAGAGAGAATTCTTCTCAGATCAGTTCCTATCTCAACAAAAACAAGTGAATGTTCAGGGCTGATGTTTTCATACCAAGAACAGATATGGGAGGCAGAAATCTTGTAATAATTTGGGCCCATGAGAAAAGAACTTCAAAACATAGTTCCAACATAAATGGCTATTTGAATGTTTTGAAGTTTAAATGAAACCTGCAATAAAAAAAAGGTTAAGCTAATAAATCCTAAACTTTAGAGTGCAAATTTTTCCTAATCATATGTTGGAGAGGGCAGCAGTGAGCACTTTCTTCTGTTTGGTAATAAGATATTTTTATGGTAATTACACTTAAGGTTATTTTTTCTCTAGACAGGTTTGCATAATCTCTTTGGAAGAAGCTGATTAAGCAGACAGCATTAGCCTTGGACTGGGAAAACTTCATTCTTTCCTTTCTTTCTCCCCCTGTTTTCAGAGTGCTGCTTAAAATGGAATTTAATGCAAATGTATCTGAAATAGATTTGCAATGTCTGCAAAATACTGATTTTATGGTAGGTACAAAATAAGGTGTCACCAGCTCTAAGGAAATGTGTATGTGCTATCAGTCAAGTTATTTCAAAAGTCAAAAAAAAGGATTGCACAAGCTGAAGGTTATTCTTGTATATAAACTTAAATAAAAGTTAAATAAACACAATTTCAGACTTTAAAAAGTAATTGTTCTGGAATTTTAATTTATAGTATAACTCTTTCCTCATGAACTCATATTTCAATGAGTTGGTTTTGTGTCTACCAGAATCACTAATGCTAAATTGAAGCAAGACAATGAAATTTCAGATGTAGGAGCCTGAAGTGGAGCAGGAAGGGAAAGCCAAGCCCAGACAATTTATATTAGTAAATAACTTGCAGTACTATTTGTTTGTTTATCTTAAACGGAACTCTTTGTTAATAAAAGTTATTACAGGACTTTTCTTATAACTTCTGTGAAATGTCCAACCATTAATTTAATTCCATTAAATATGGAATGCATTGAAGAAAATTCTTTTAGGTGCTTTGAATAAATAATTTTACAAAGGGAGGACAAACCTCTGGTGTGGATACAAGAAACTCCAGAAAGCACAAGAAAAAACATGTTAAAGTGTTTTTTCCCCTTTTATTCTTTATGTCTGATCATTCTTCAAAGACTCATTACCAAGAAAAAAATACAGAATGAAGCCTGACAATTTGATTTCTTCTCTCTTTCTTCCTCTTCTTCCAGCTTGTGATCATGTGTGTGATCATAAACATGGAATATATTGGTGAGCCTGAGGCCACAGAGGACACGAGTGGCACACAGGAATTAACAAATCATGGATGGGCTGTTGTGCCCATAAATCATAAATCTTCAACTCAGAAAAAGCAGTTTTGCTTTTCTCGCTTTCAAATCTGTGAATTTGGAGTTTCACAGATGTTTAACTCAGCTTGGTAATGTTGTCCTGACTCCTGCTGTCAGTTTTGATGGTTTTTTTCACATGCCATGGGTTTGCTTTAATCATAAATATTTTATTACAATTCTGTTGTGTTTAGAGCAATGAGCTATCCCACTGCACTTCTCTGGTGTGTGCTTTATTCTTTTGTTGTCTCCCTCTACCAAATACAAAATACAGGAAATGCTGCTCATTCTGTCAGGAATATCTTGCAAAGGCCATTTATGAGACTCAGGAGGAGAATTTGTAAGGAGTTTAAAAAGGATTTAACAAGAATTTGGTGCAAACAGTGATTGAAAGTCATGGAGAACTGAGCACCCTTGGGGTGCTGAAAATGTTTCAGGAAATCCACGTGCCAACTCTTTGGTGTTTGCAGAGAAAAGCTTCCAAATGGAGAGAGCTTTATCTGGAAATTCCCTGAGGATTGAGGTGTGCAGAGCCCCCACTGGGATTGGAGTGGCTGGAATGAGTTTGAGGAGTTTGGGGGTCTGGTCCTGCCCAGCACTGAGTCCTGGCCAAGACTGGGATCCTCTGCTGAATTCAGAGCTCACAAACACACAGAGCCCTCCCATGGGCTAGACCTGTGTCTAACACTCACAGGGAACATTATTTACCAATTATTCTTGGCATTTTTGGCTTAAGAGTGACATATTTTAAGGCATCAGAGTAGTTGTGTACTCAAGAGCCACAAAACCAGTGCCTGGGCACAGGGCAGGGGCTGCTCTGGTTTTGCTTTTTCTCAATGCATGTCTGTATTAAAATGTCTATTTATTTGACTAAAATGTGTATTTTTTTTTTTTTTAAAAAGGCACTTAGGATAATGTTATCCTTCCAATAATATCTACTCTAAATACTGTGTATTTAATTGTAAGCTGGTGACTCTTATATACATGTATATATATTTATACTGTGTTTTTTAATATATATAGTGTTATATATATGCATACACTGATTATAAATAGTATTTTGTATGTACATATACTGTTGTATGTACATAATTTTCTTTTCATACAGTGTTTTATACACACTATAAACTGTGCTTTATATATATAGTGTATATATTACACACATATATACACCATTTGTTATATACTTATATTTTTATAGAGTTACATTATATTATTATTTATGTTTATATACCATTTACCAGTTTTATACTCACTACATGCTTTAATCTTACCATAATATTCACATTGCTAATCATCTGTCATAACTAACTTTTTCTGTATTTCTTTATCCAAATGTTAAGATAGCCAAGAATTTATTCCCTCAACTCTAATATATTTGCATAGCTCTCATCCTGATGATTTTTTTTATTTCCTGGAGCAGCTTGGCTGCTTTTCTTCTGCTCCTTATTCCCTTTGCAGGAAGAGGAGCTGGAGTCAAGTGAGGATTTCTTGGTGGTTGCGTGAGGGATTTGAAAGCTGCATCACATGTGTCCCTCCTAAGCCCCTTTATCCGTCTGCCCCTAATCTGATTTTAAGTCTGGACTAGTAGGACAGGGTGAGGGTGTAGCTTTGGGCCTGGGTTTGGGCAGAGCTCCCACCTTGCCAATTAAACCTGGCCAATTAAAGTGTGTCTTTATTTGAACAGTTCCATCTCATTTCTTCCATCCTTAAAAATCCCTCCTTGATGTTTCAAGGTCTAAATCCCCCAGCCTGACTCAAGTTTGGTTTAATTTGAGTTTAAATAATCTGTGAGTAGAAGTCAGAGAATCACAGAATGGGTTGGGTTGGAAAGGACCTTAAAGCTCATCCAGTGCCACCCCTGCCATGGCAGGGCCACCTTCCACTTATCTGGGCAATATTTTGATTTTCTAGACAATTCTCCATCATTCTGTTAAGTTCCTTCTGCAGCTGACTCTGGGTTTATATTGCTTCACTTAAAGCAAAAAGGGTTTATTCTATTTTATTCTCTTTTTCTACTTTTTTATTCCATCCTTGTAGAAAATCAGAGGGAGAAGGGTGTTTCTGAAAAGTTGGTCTAAGTTTAATTCACAGTAGGAATATTCAGCATCACAATAAACCCCACTGGAGGTATCAGTTAAAACACAGATGCTCTCTGGATTTGGCCAACTGCCATTTCTGTCTTCTTTTTTAATTTCCATTAAAAAAAAAAATCATTTTATAATAATTCATGTTAATGTTTGGTATATGTGGCAAAAGATAAGAGGCATGAATGGGAATAATTTCCAGCCAAATAAAACTTCTACTAAATAGTTTTGTTCTTTTTTATTAAAAAAGCAGAGTTTAAAATTTCTTTTTAAATACAGTAAAACTTAGATATTTTCCACTGAAGTATATTTGTTGCTTTGGTTTAGTCTGTCAGCAGCTTGTCCTCTATCTTCTAATACTTGCAGAATTTTCAGTTCACGTTTACCAAAACCCGGAACTTCTTTCAAAGGGACTATAAATGTTTTAATAGGTAGATTTTATATTTTCAGTGGTCTGTGGTGGATGTTGTTGCCATCAGTGGCTCCAAGAAATAAGTTAAATTGTTGTGTGCTGTGAGTTCTGTGTTGATTTGCAAGCAGCTCTCGTGAAAGAATTAAAAAAAAAAAAAAAGGAAAGGAGAAAAAAAGGTCAAGAATTTGTTTTCCTCTTATTTCTGGAAGATGAAGAAGATGAGTGCCTTGATAAAATGGTGTTGACAAGTTCAGCTGTTAACCATATCCTCCTTAAATAACATTTAATTTTTTTTTTTTTTTTTTAATATAAAACCATCATAGTAAAGCTACATATCCTGCGGGCGAGTTCTGGGAACAACAACAACAACAACAACAACAAGATAAAATTCTTCTTCCCACGGAGCATCCCTCAGCGCTGGGCTGACATCTGGGGGGGATTTGGGGTCACATCAGGGCGATGGGTTTGGAGCCGGGGCTGCTCAGGTAGGACGGGGACAGCGTGTCCAGCTCCATGAACGCCGAGTAGAGCGTGGTCAGCTGCAGCTCGGGCGCGCTCCCGTGCGCGCCCCCGGGCCCGGCGGGGACGCTGCTGCTGCTGCTCTGCAGCTGGCACTGGGAGGGAAAACACTGCGAGGGCATCGGGGAGGATGAAATGAGGACAAGGGGGTCCACGGCGAGGCTGTCGTCTTTCAGTTCCTCCCAAAGATTCCCTAAGACAACAAAGAAACACCCCCCCCCCGAAAAAAGTTGGTTAATAGATTTATTAATAGATTAATAGATTTTAATAGATTAATAGATTTTAATAGATTAATAGATTTTAATACATTAATATATTTTAATAGATTAATAGATCAATGGATTATTAGATTAATACATTAGCAGATCAATAGATTAATAGATTAGTAGATTAAAATACAAATAGATCAATAGATCAATGGACTAATAGATCAATAGATCAATAAATCAATAGATTAATAGATCAATAGATTATTAGATCAATCGATTAATATATCAATAAATTAGTAGATTAATAGATGGGATCCATGGGATGGGATGGGATGGGATGGGATGGGATGGGATGGGATGGGATAATGGGATGGGATGGGATGGGATGGGATGGGATGGGATGGGATGGGATGGGATGGGATGGGATGGGATGGGATGGGATGGGATGGGATGGGATGGGATGGGATGGGATGGGATGGGATGGGATGGGTGGGATGGGATGGGGTGGGATGGGATAATGGGATGGGATGGGATAATGGGATGGGATGGGATATGGGATGGGATGGGATGGGATGGGATGGGATGGGGTGGGATGGGATGGGATGGGATGGGATGGGGTGGGATGGGATGGGATAATGGGATGGGATAATGGGATGGGATGGGATGGGATGTAACAAACCCGACTCCCCAGGATATAAACGGCCCAACCCCTACCCTGGAGATCGAAGTCAGTGAGGGACGGGTTCAGCGCGTCGATGTCGCTGCTGAGATCTCCCTCCTGCAGCAGCGAGTCCTGCACCGTCCTGGCCGGGGAGTGCTCGGGCAGCACCTTCATCCCGCAGCTCGGGGGGCTCTGAGCCGGCACCGGGGAATCCTGAGGGATGCTGGGCTGAGTCCGGAGCTGACTTTGAGCCTCCCCAGCAGCGAACAGGCTGGGAGGGTCCTGCGGGTGCTGCAGCAGCGCGGTGGGCATCTGGGGGAAGCCCTGGGGGGGTGTGAAGCACCCTGTCTGCTGCCCCCCGAGCAGGGCGGGCAGGGGGCTCTCGGCGGGCAGAGAGCCGTGGAAGCCGTGCGGGGGCTCGCACAGGGAGCGGGGTCGCGCTGCCACCTGCCTGGGCAGCGCCGCGCCTGCAGCGCCCGGCGGGCTGCAGGACACCAAAGGGGAGCGCAGCTTCTCGCCCCTGTCGCCTATCAGCGTGTCGAGTTCTTCTGGAAAACAAGGAAAGCCCGCGGGTGATTTATCCCTGGATAGCTTGCTGCGGGAATTGTGCTCTTATTGGGCAAATAGAAGTGCTAGTTCTTATATGTTAAAAACTCCAAAGCCTGAAGTGCTTTTAAATTACCAGCATGTAATAAATTCCACTTTAAGGTGTAAAGGTTGGATACTGAGCAGTTAATCTCAGATTTTGCTTGATATTCCTTGTTCCAGCGTTCTTTTTGTCACAGAGTGGTTTGGATTGGAAGGGGTGTTAGAGATCATCTCATCCCACCCTCTGCCATGGAGGCACTACACCAGGATGCTCCAATTCCCATCCAACCTGGCCTGTTACCTTAAAGTTTAGTGAGATGCCAAGAGAGAATATTTTCTTGGAGAAGCTTCTTTGTGCTTAGCTGGAAACACCAACAAAACCAGGTCTACTGTAATTCTGCTTTTAAATTTTTTTACTTGTTTTGCCAACCAGGAAAAATTCCTTAATGCCTTCCTAAATCATGTTTAAATTCACTTATGGCTCTGGGTGAAAAGAAAAATTCTGGGGAATGCTGTTTGAGAATAAAGCACTGACAAGTGACTGACCTGGCTTTGCCATACTCTTCCTCACAGCAACTGGGTCTTTCCTCTTCCATTTCTGAAGTTCCTCCTGCATCTTGTCAATCTTGGCTGGATTCAGAGCCCACAGACAGCCCTTCCTAGAAGAATTCCCTGACTTGTTCTCCACTTTCTCAAAGCACTTGTTCAGAGATAAATTGTGGCGCACGGAATTCTTCCATCCATCTGGAGCTGTCTGGAGAAACAAACTCAATGTAAGAGCAGAACTTCATGCTAAAAAAAAAAAAATAAAGTTAAAAATGTATGTGTGTATATATAGCTCTGTTTTGACTGGTGAGGTTACAAGAAATGCTGTTTATGTTTGTACCTTCTGCAGTGAGAAACTTGTACATTAGAGGGAAGCCACAAAAATGTTACAGTCATGTTGTGTGGGAAGAGAGGGATCAGATAAAATAGTAACTGATCCTCCAAGCAAAAAGGCTGTCAGAGACCTGCTGGATCTTTAAAAGTGAATTTGCACATCACAAGAACGAAGTGTGTAAAAATTAATGTTCTAGAACTAACAAGAAACCTCTCAGAATTTGTTTTAGAACACCTAGAAATATTTCCAACTCTTCATTAAAGTACTTTGTGCTACCTGGGCTGCAATTCAGTGTCCAGGCAGACTTCAAAGGGATTTCTCATGCTACTGTAGGTGTAACTTTGTGTGCTGGCCAATTACATAACCAAATGGTTTAATCACAGGCCCTCCAGATGAGATTCAGGTTTCCACAGCTGATCACTCATCTCTGTGCTTTGCATTTATTTTAAACTCAGCAGTAGCAGCAGGAAGGTTCTTTAAAATGGATCATTGAAACAATTATTTTCTTGATTGTTTTCTTTTCAATTCCTCATAAGAATTGCAAGAAATGAAACAGCTCTGTGAAATGTGGGGGAGTGTCCATGGCTATTGATTCACATTAATGGATGCAAATATTTGTCATCATAAATGTTTGTATAAATCAGAGAATTACTGAACAGAGAGCATGAGAAATAAATATGGGTTTCCACAGTCTTTTTAAAAATATTAAAAATTAGAATTTTTCCTCTTAGGTTCATTAAGTTTCATTAGTTAGGTTCATTAAGGTTTTTTTCCATTTTTCCTTTTGATTAATAGGATTCTTCTCTCATAGAAAATCAGGTTTTTGATAGTTTGATAATTTCTTTAATTGTTGCCTAGTTCATCACACTTCCTCTAGTAAAAGAACTTTCTCTTATAAAAGACCATCTTTTATAAATGGATCTGAGTCCATTCTGGCCTTCACAAATCAGACTGTAAATTTTGAAAATACTTTGGTTAAATTTTTTATAAGGATTTAATTTTTTGTACATGCTTTTATAAGGCATGTAAAACCTGTTGTTTTGTAGCTTGTAAAGAACTACTGTGTGGATTAAGGCATTAAAAGCCTTATTGAAGAGCTGAGGGTCAAATTTAATACTCCCTTTTTTCATTAAAAAATAAATAGGTGTGGAATTAAATACATATTATTTACTAAAAGAGAAACTATATTCCCTTCAGAGCAGCACAGTTTCTTCCATTTTGGCCCACCTGATGTCAGCATTTCACTATTCTGTGTTATGGGTGAGACAACACAAATGGTAATAGAGAAAAAGAGAAGAGAGAAGAGAAAAGAGAAGAGAAGAGAAGAGAAGAGAAGAGAAGAGAAGAGAAGAGAAGAGAAGAGAAGAGAAGAGAAGAGAAGAGAAGAGAAGAGAAGAGAAGAGAAGAGAAGAGAAGAGAAGAGAAGAGAAGAGAAGAGAAGAGAAGAGAAGAGAAGAGAAGAGAAGAGAAGAGAAGAGAAGAGAAGAGAAGAGAAGAGAAGAGAAGAGAAGAAACCTCAAACATTTAAAGCATTTCTGCCACAGGGTCATACTGAACATGACAAATCAGTTTTTTCTCCCTTTCAGATAATATTCAAGTAGCTTTCTGTTAATTCCAAAAGTGCATAAAGCTGCTCCTCCCAGGCAAGCTGTGTATTTAGCTACTGAACGAGCTGACCTGGAAGAATATTCCTGTTTCTTGCCCTGCACACAGGCTCCACACACCCCTGTGTGTACCTAGACAGGATAATTGGTGTTTCTGCTCCGATGGGAGTGGCATGGGCTTCTCAGAGGTTTTCAGAACGTGTGGGGGTGTAAATTAGGAGATGATTTTAGAAACTGTACAAGCAAAAAGTACATGGATTGATTTTGGAGGCTCCTGCCCGGAGCTGAGCAGGTTCTTGCATTAAACTTGGGATTGCTGAGCTGTGAGAATTCATTTGCCCAGGCAGGGCTTGAAGGTAGGGCTTAACACAGTGTGCTAAGTGAAAAAACTCCAGTTTTTAAAGCAGATGTGATTGTTTAATTAAGGAACTTTGGCTGCTGGGGTTGCTCTTGAGTAGCTGCAATCTCCTTCTGTGGCTGATTTTGGACATGGCTGTGTTCAGCACAGAGGGGATCAAAGTGCAGAATCCTAAAATCAGCTGGGAAATCCCAGAATCACTGAGGTGGAAAAAGCCCTCTGAGGTCACTGAGTCCAACCATTAACCCTGCCATGGCCACCACCAACCCTTGTCCCCAGTGCCACATCTCCAACACCTGAACACTCCCACCACACCACAGACCCTTCTGCCCTCTCAGCCCACTGAAAATAACTCCAGCTAAAAACACTAAAGCTTTCTGTTAGACTCACTAATCACTACCAAAAAAAGAGAAAATTATTGTCCTGTCCACTGATCCTGACCAGCTCTTGAAGTTTAAAGAGTTCAGTGATCTTGCAAAACCCTTTCTCTTTAAATCTAGGTCTCAAGAGAAGGGAGAGGTACATCAAAGACTAATTCAACTTTAGCTGTGTAGATTTTTTTTTTTTTTTTTTAAGGTCGTAGGAGTTGGATTGCTCTGTTTCAACTAGAAATGAGATTGTTGCATCATAGAAACTGAATTTGCTGTGGCAGCGAATCCCAGTTAATTTGACTCTGCTTGTATCATCCCATGTCTCCCAGCAAGGCTCTGTGTGCACTTGTACTTTTTTCTCTCCAACCTAAATTTCTTCCCCTCTCCCTTTTGTATTCTGCTTTTTAGTGAGCGCTGGTAGCAGCAGAAAAATGTCCTTTGCTGATTTTTATGGGATTTTATTGTGATGAAGACTCTCCAAAAGCAGGGAGAATGAAGGATATAAATTTTTGCTATATATTGGTAATTCTCTGCTGTGAAGACCAGGGGCAGACAGGGACTGGTGTCTGTAAATGTAATATCTGATTGCTCACTCTCCCCTGGTTATTTTAAGGATGTTACAGTCAAATACATTTGGCTGCACTGGTAAGTAAAATGCAAAAATAAAGCTGCCACAAAATAGGGAATGCTTGGGTAGTACACCCTGCACTATTTTTTTCTTACAGCACTAACCTCATTCTCATTAGTTTTTAAATGAATTTTAAAAAAAAGGCATAAGGTTCTGAAAAAGCAGGAAGGACCAGGATGGTGACACCTGGCAGAGGCACAGTCTGAGTCTGAGGGATTCTGCCCAAGCTAGAAACAGCAGCAGCAGCATTTGGTTTAAAGCTGCTGATTAATTTTATAATCAATTGTGTTGTAAAACAACAGAGAATGCATTTGAGACTGATCTGATGAATCAACATGTGCATGCCTGTACAAATTATTAATAATATTCCCACCTCTCTGCTTGAAACTCTTGCTATTTTCCTGTGGATTCCCCTGGGATTTCTTATGAATTTCTAATAGATTTCTTTATTTTTTTCTCCCTTCTCTTGCTTGTAATAAATGATGGAGCAGTTAGTGATTCCTTTGGGAGGAAATCCAGGAGCATAGGACTGTGATGGATCCTGACATTCTTCCTCTGTGATAATGTGTATTTTTCTCTGATTACTGACATATGCAATGCTGTTTTTTGTGTGTATATGTGCTCTATATATCCTCAGTGTCCAAAGCCACTGCAAGATTGTATTGGAACATTTATTTTTCATTATTCTCAGTGTTCCTTTATTATAAATGTTTGAACTGCCTTGCTGTGGCTGTTTTAAATTTGCCTTGAATGCTGCAGGGCTATTTGCAATAGGAAGCAGGACAGACTCACTGACTTTATTTTCATTTTTGAGCCTTGCTCACAGCTGAGGTCACCCACTGTGTCCCTCAGTGAGGTGCTTTTGAAGAATCAGCAGAAATAAAGCCCTGAGTGGAGCAGCACTTGATGATTCCATTACAGCTCTTTGAAAAATCTGAACTAATCCTCCTGCTCCCTGTGCTGACTGAGCATTTTCCACTGGCATTCCAAAGGTGAGGAGCCATTCCCTCCTAGCAGGGATCCAAATTTCAGCAGTGCTGCTGCAAACCATCCACCCTTTCCCTCCCCAGCTCACCATGTAATTATGAGCTTAGTGCCATTATCACACACTGCACTTTTCTGTGCACAGGCCATGCAGGGGATGCTGTTGCCCAAGATGAATATCCCAGGATGGAGTGAGATAACCTGGAATTCTCTGCTTCCACACCAGTCTGGAGGTGCTGCTGGTGGCACAGGAAGCTACAAGACCAGTTTTGCCTGTGTTTGAGATTTCAGAGGAAGCAGTGAATGTGTTTTTAAAATTATTTACTTTTTTTAATGAGTTGCTGGTGAGGAATGGTCACTGTTATACACTCAAGCTCACAGCTGAAACAGTTCTTAAAATCTTTTTGAGTTAAATATCACCACATTTCACATTTCTGCCCAGGTAAATATCACATTTCTACAAAATGCTGGGATAGCTTGTGACCATGAGAGTAATTGAATTGTAATGTGTGTAATTGATTTGGTGTTAATCTCCTAAGAAATTATCTCTTTTCATATTTAGAACCCCATCCCTCATTCCCTCTCTTGACAGATAAACTTGGAGGGAGATTCCCCTCCCCATCCCTGTGGAACTCACCTTGAAGTAAGGGAAGTGTTCTGTCATGAAATTGTAAATCTCACTGACTGGCAAACTCCCTGTCTTGCTGTTTTTGAGAGCCATGAAGATCAGGATGCTTTAGGGAGAGAAAAAAAAAAAAAACAAAAAAAAGCATTTTAGCCTCTTCAGCCTGACTCCTCACAACCAAAAACAGATCATTTTTCATACTGTGTGTAGTTATTTCAACTTTCACTGGCATAGCACAAATACAAAGATAATTTTATGTTTCCACTCAGTTGTTTATAACAATTTCCTCAACTCCTACAGGTAATTCTCCAAAATCATCCAGAAGGTCCAGCCTGGGTTTAGAATAAAATAATACAGGAAATAGGATCAAGAGATTCAAATCCTGCTGGTGTGTAGTTACTGAAGGTTTTGCTTGAATGCTTAAACTGATGAAGGCCACAAAGTGCATCAAACTAGGGATAATTAAAATTTAATTGTCTGTTCTACTTAGGGGGCTAAACCCACATGGTGACAGCATAGCTGAAAGGTTTTCTAGGCATTTCTTTGCTCCAATAATTGGGAAAAAAATCAGTTTTAATACAGGTGCTGGAAAAGCCAACTAAGTAAGATCAGTCTCATGCTGATGAAATTTGCACCTAAAATTTTGCATTAAAGAAACACCTCACTTTTTAATTTTTTTTTTTTCCCTTTGGGGAGTGATCAAGACTGTTCTCCTGCTTTACAACATTTAATTCCTCTTTGCCTTGGCTGGCCCCAGAGTCTGGAACGTTTTGTGATCCATGGGGACAGGACAGAACACCCCGGGAACAGGACAAAGAGCAGAGAACGTGTTGGTGCAAACGATGCTGGAAACAGGCCAGGGGTAACCAGGGTATTTCCTGTAAGGTGAGGGCTTGGAAAAATATTGTATTACCTGTAGGAGTAGATGGGTTTGGGAAACAGAGGCTGCTGAGATTCTTGGCTGCTTTGAGGAGCAATCCTTTGGTAGGGGTAGTGCGAGGAGGTGATGTAAGTCACGGGGTAGCTGCCACCTGAGGGGTACTGGGGCACAGCAGAGAGGTTATTTTAACACCAAGCTCCCAAAAATATTCCCTAATAACAGCATTATTTCTGAGGATACTGCAGGTGAAGAAGTATTTTCTTCTTTATTGTCTGCTATCCTATTAATTGTCCCCAGATAATTCTTGATTTTATAAATATTAAGCTTATCTCCCTCCAGCCTTCTCTTCTGAAGTATTTCAGCCTGCTCAGCCTCCCCTGAACATGCACACAAAAAATGAATTATGTCATTTTATTGACATTAAAACCCTAAACCACCAGAATAAAATACTGCTGTGTTCACCTTAGAAAAAAAGCTGCTTAAAATGTAGGAAGAAACAGGGAAGTTTTGCCTTATTTGGGTTTGTGTGCTATTTTTTTTTTGGTTGCTTTTTCCTTTAGGTGGAGAAGGTGCAGGAAGGCAAAAATTTGAAAGCATATAATTACTGCTCCTAAGGGAATAGCATCTCAAAATCTCTGTTAAAATTGCTGTTACCATGCAAGGCAGGGAAAAAAACCCAACAAACAACAGCAAGAACTTTAATGGATGCACCAGAATATATTTTATATGAATGTATTGTTGTGGAATAATTCAGTGATGTCATGCCAGGGGTCAGGAGAGCAGCATATGAGACATTTTTGAGGTTTTCACATTGCCTGTCTCATGCTGGAGCTGTTGGGCTGCTCCCTGTCTGTTCCCTCCCAGTCAATCCCAAAAAAATGAATTCTCCACAGGGCCAGGAGCTCATGTGCTGTTAACCACCACCTCAGGTGACTTTTCCACTCCATTTTCTCCACTAGAAAGTTAAAAGGAATAGCCAGGACCCCTAAAATCAGACAATATTTATGCCACTCTTCTCTTGGGACCAGCCACAGAAACTCCCTGAGGAATTACTGATTTATTTCTTCCTCTTCCAAGACACACTAAAGTGATGGGATAAAAATCCAGGTGAAAACTGGAGATGATCCACACACAGAGCCTGGATTGCACCAGAGTTTCCACTGATTTCTCAATTTTTTAACACACCATTTGGTCTGTTTCTTTCCCCAATATTCCACGTTTTTCTTCATCAAATTACAGTTTAAAACTTGCTGGAAAGAGACTTTCAAGAGCAAAGGAACATAATCCAGTTTAGGTAAGATAACATCAGCTCTCTAGGAGCTCTGCATGAGAAGAATTTCTGCCTCTTCCAGATGAATTTTTCCAGGGGTGAGGACATGGCCAAAATTAGAAGTCCTGTCACTTGGTATTAAAAAATCCACCTGGGTTCCTTCCCTGGTACTCAAAGGCTGCTGAGCCCTGTCCTGCTCAGTCCTGTGCCATGAGGTTTGTGTGGTTCCTCTGAAAAATTATAATGTAGCTCTCAAAATTCACTGGGAAAAATCTCCTTAGTTTTCTAATTGCAATTCCTTTATATTTTTGATCAATAGATTCAGTTGCTCTTGGTCTTTGCCCCCTTAAAACAGCAAAATATTCACAGTTTGTTTATTTATTCTGTACTCTGAATAATTGATGTCATTTTCTCTGTAATTTTATGCTGGCTGCTGGAGCTTTTCTTGCCTGTTTGCTTTTATCTTTCTAACACTGCAATGGAATGTGGAAAACCAGACTGAATAGACTCAGTTGTTTGCATGGTGAAAGAAACAAAATGCACATAATTAATCATGTTAAAACTAAATATTGGGCACAATTAGAGTCTCCAGAGCAGCAGTGAACTAATTTTTGTGTGCACTGTGGTGCTCCCTGCCTCGTGCACTGGGTGCAGGTTTTCCCCCAAGAGTAGAAAACTGGGCAATTCCTATGAGAATTCTGATTTTTTATTGGTTTTGGTGGCTCTTTGAAAGGAAACAACCCTCGGATGGGGCTGGTTTTGATGTCATCATGAAAGGCCAGGCCTGGCTGTTTCAGGGATTATTTATTTTATTGGTTTCACTGGTGCTTTTGAGGGAAGGGAGGCTGGGGAATGGGCTGGAATGACAGGCTGGAGCTGCTTTATTTTTTTTATTTTTATTTTTTCCCATGGCATGAAAGGTGTTTTATGGTGGGTGAGTGGCTCCAGCCTCTGTCTGCTGCTTCACCAGGTCAATAATAACTCATTTTTCTTCTGAGTCACCTCTGCTTTGTGTCCAGCAAAGGGGAAGATGAGGCTGTTTTATCATCTGGACAAAATTAATGAATCCCTCTCATCCCTCTAATGAAATCTGAGCCTCAGTTGGAACATCTTTCACTCCAGGGCCTGTTCTCTGGAGAGGAACTTCCTTGGAGTGATTTAACTTGCACTGCCCCATTCCAGCTGGAAATGTGAACTGTTAATAATGTAAAATGTTAATAATGCAGAAGAGGTTCCTCCACTTCTTCTCAGCTGCCTCCTGTGCTCTTTCCATTTTCCAGCCTGTGCTTATGGCACAGGGATAGCAATTCCACCTTTTTTACCTATTGTTAATTTAATTTAATTTAATTTAATTTAATTTAATTTTATTTTATTTTATTTACTTCATTTTATTTTATTTTATTTTATTTTATTTTATTTTATTTTATTTTATTTTATTTTATTTTATTTTATTTTATTTTATTTTATTTTATTTTATTTTATTTTATTTTATTTTACTATATTTTTTTCCTGAACAGCAGAACACATTGCCAGACTTTTTCTATATTTTTCTATATTTCCTATATTGCCATTAAGCACAGGTATTGAAAAGCCTGACAGAAACCTGCTGCACTTCAGAGATTTGTCCCAGTGCCAGCCTGCAGGTGGATGGAGGATTTTCCTCTTGGTGCCTGTTGGATCTTGCCTGGCAGCTCCCAGGAGCTTTAAATCAGAGTTTTTGGATTGTGAGCAGCACAGAAACAGCACAGGTACCAAACCAGCAGGGACAAGGGAAAAAATGGATAAAGAAATTAAGAACATTCCATAAATTCACAAGCTAAGTGGGGTTTCTGCACACAGAAATGGCATTTTTATACTGAGTGGATATATGGAATTATGACATACACACAACAGTTTATAATTGCAGCAGAGCTTTTTTTTTGGCACCAAATTGTGACCATTTTGTTCTAAAATAACAATAAAGGGTTTGTAAGTTAGGATGGTAGTGTAGTACTACCTTTTCTTTTATTCTATTTTAATTTTGTTCTTATTTATTTATGTATATATAAATATAAAAATATATGAACATTTATTTATATTAATATTATATCTATATCTATTATTTATTAATATTATATTATCATCATATTAATAACATAATATATTGTTATAATATATAATATTATTATATTATATAGTATTTATTATTTTATTAATACTACATTTATATTTATTTATATTTATATAAATATTTATATCTATATTTATATCCATATCTATATTTATAGCTATTTTATATTCATTTTAATTTTTTTTAATTAAAAAATTAAAAAGTTTTAAATCCCTGCTGTGTCAGTCACATTTTTATACTTCAGGAGCAGCTGGAGGAGAGGGAGCAGCTGATGGCACAAAATCTGACATCAGTCCCTGGGCCCACAGGGTGATCAGGTGGAGTTTTTATCTTCACATATTTCTGAGTTTCCTTTAAGTGTCAATTCACTTTTAATGGTTGGGTTTCTTGGGATTTTGCTGGTTTTGTACATGGATTTCTACCTAAAAATCTGAAAAATTCTTGTTTTCATTTCACCTGAAGTATTTTTTCTTTCCTTGTTTGAAATCAACATATTTTTATCCTGAAAATCTCACTGAAAATTTTATTCCTTGCAGCTAATTGAGCTTGAAAAAGGAAAATTTCACAGCAGCACCATTTAAATCTGAAGGAAAATATTTTGCACCACCACTTACATCTGAAGGAAATTATTTGAAGTGCCAATAACAAAGTTACAGAAGAACAACCCTAATCCTGCACATTCTCCTGCATCATCAGCATTATTGTCAATTATGGCTCATCTGAATAATCTTTCTCTGGGGATGATGCAAGAGGCAAAAGGTTTCAAAAGAGATGAGTGTGCCATCAAGGACAAGCAAAGTGAATATCATTTTGCTGTTCCAATTGTACTTTAAAATATTTTTATGTTTGGTTTGAATTTTAACAGTCACATCTATTTTTTTTTTTCTGAAGTTAAAGCACAGATAATAAAGATCTCGAAATATCAAGAGTTATGTTAATAATTTATCTGGCTTCAAAGGAAATTTTCTTGAGTGTAATGGTGAAAATATAAATATGCAGTGCCAAGATTCCATTTCCACAAGTTTCAGTTTTGTTTTTTTTTTTTCCTTCTTTTTTTTAATGACCATCTTAAAATATACTTATCTGTGGTTCATTTTAGATCTTATAAACATAATATAGGCATATAAACACAACCCTGCAAACCCACAAATTCAAAGATATTTAAAAATAATTTTTACAAATTATCATTACTGCAATTATTGTACCATTTGAGGGCTAAAAATCCAGGGATTTTGGTGCACCAACTGTACTGACCTGATGGAAAGAGTGTGAGGGGCAATACATCTGCTGGGGTTGGTAGCAGTACAAACCAGGCTGCCCTTCCAGGGGGGATGTCCTGAGCTTCATGTCTGAATCCTGCTGGTCAAGGAAGGAGTTATTAGAGAAAACAGCTTGATTTAATAGCTTAATTTAAAATTAATTTGATTTAAAATGAATTTAAAATAATTCTGTCTGGATTTGCCTTGATTATATTGAATTTTTGGGGCTCAATTTTGTTTTAGGGAGAGTTATTAGAGGTTGGTTGATGTTTTCATGGGGTAAATCTGGGGATGATCCATCCCTGGCAGTGCCCAAGGCCAGGCTGAGATGAGATTTAAGGGGATGAGATTTAAAGTCCCTTCCAACCCAAACCACTCCATGATTCCATGAACCAATTCCTGCACTTCCATAATTACAACTTAAAAAAAAAAAATCCCAGGCCACACTCCATGCAAAGAACAAATCAGAAAACATCAGGCTCTGTTTATATTTTTAATTTTTTTCTCCCTGCACAAAACACATGCTCCACTTTCATTCCTGAGTGAGCACAATTTTCTCCTTTTTTAATTTTCCCTGATTTTACCTTTCAGGCTGGAAGTGCCTCCAGCTGCCTCTGGAATTTTGGCATTAGCTGGAGCTCTGTACATTTTCTCTGTAATGTACAGAGAAAAATCACACTGGGCTGATCACTGGGTCCAACCAAGATACAGGGAATATGTAAAAATGGGGAACTCAATGAGAAATTTAATTTTTTCAAGAATCCAATAGCACTTATCCATCTGCTTTAAAACATGACCAGCTTTTATGGCATTTTAGTCAGTCTAGAAAAATTAATGAATAAATATATATACACATTATTTCTTATTATATATATAATACAATGCATATAATACAGAATATTATGTATTATGTCATAATGTATAATATATCTAATAAATATAAAAATATTCCATATTTTTATGGTGTATTATTAAAGCACAAATTAAACTTGGTTTGACATCCACTACTAATAAACATCAGCATTATTTTGGTGACCACCAGGTGAAGATTTTCAGAAATCCCAACTTTCCAGCAGCATGGAAGTGATTTAAAAATGGGAAACTGGGTGCTGGCAGAACCAGGGGAGACACCAGCACTGCTTGTAAAGAGCTTCCTTTGCATCCTGCACATCCTGCAGGGATTTGGGAAGACAATGGGAATTTTTTTTTTCATCAGCTGCTCAAAGCTTTTGCACTGAACTCCTCTGACCTAGATGAGTGTTTATCCAGGAAATAAAAGATTTAGATCAATTTCCTCCTTAACCTGGATGGCTTCAATCCCCAGGTATGTTCCCTGACAACATCTCTCCATTCCCTGGTCTTAATCCAATTAAGAGTTTTTATTTTTAAACTCCTCTTTCATTTGGTAGCCATGAATTCTCCCTCTCCCAGGCACTCAGAGCCAGCTCAGGCCCTCCCCTGGCAGGTGGAGTTGTTTTTTTGGCTGCAGCAGATGATCAAGATGCACTTTGCACCTTGGATCACAGCAGAGATATTGTGGAGATACTGGAGGGTAATTTAATTTGCTTTTCAGGGATCTCTGCTGCCCTAAATAAGCAGTTGCCTCTATCTAGTATTGAAATTAGCCCAGGTAATTTGACACTGCACACATAAACAGCTGATATTTATTATTGGTGCCACTGATGTCTTAGGGATTCCCTTCTATTTGTGCTGGGAAAAGTGCAGCTGAGCTGAGGTGTTGGACCAGATCTGCTCCACATCCCCATGCCTGAAAACAGTGATTTTATTCTCTTGAAATCACCAGGTGATGACAAATCCTGGTGTCAGGGAGCTTTTGGGTATTTAGGATTCGTCCAGTGGAAAAATCATTAATCCTTTTGCATCTTTCTGAGGATTGTTTGAGGAAAAGACCACAAAAGGAGAATGTGGACAAATAAACACAGATACATCTAAATATGATTTTCCCAAATTAACATGGATATGCTTTCCCTATAGCCAAGCCTGTAGCTCGACAGAACGATAAATACAAATGCAATCACGCCGTAAGAGGAAAATACTCCCAAAACCACATTTTTACCACTAAAAACAGGGAAAACAACTCCAAGACAACACTGACCATGACCTGGGAGCCGTGCTCCTGGCCCGTGGTGCTGTACTGGAGGCTCTCACACCACGGCTGCTCCCCGGAGATATTTGGGATGTGGCTGGAAAACGCCTCCGGCTCCTCGGCGCCCACAGATCCCGGCAGAGCCTCGAAGCCATCGATGCTCCCGTGATTCTTGAAGGGAGAAGCTTCTGGTGGCAGGGCCTGGTGTGCTTCTTGGAAAACATCCTCGCTGATCTGCCTCTTGTAAGGGTGGAAGGGGTTCCTGCTGCTCCTGAGGAAGCGGTCGTAGCTCGCGGCTGTGCTCTCCTCGTAGCTGTAGCGCCGGAATTTTTCCGTGCTGAAGGATGCCTTGAGTTTGTTCTTGCCACAGGGGATGCCTTGGCTGGAAGGGTACCTGCTGTGGATGGGATCCTGGGATGGGGAAGCAGGGCTGGGGCTGTGGGAGGATTCTGAGCTCTTCCTCTCTGTCCTGGTGTCTGGCTCGTAGGGTTGGCAGCTGTAACTGGGGTTATCCTGCCGTGGAATATTGACATTCATTTATTTAAGGTTAGCATTGAAGTCAGAGTTAATTCTACTCTATTCTATTCTATTCTATTCTATTCTATTCTATTCTATTCTATTCTATTCTATTCTATTCTATTCTATTCTATTCTATTCTATTCTATTCTATTCCATTCCATTCCACTCCACTCCACTCCACTCCACTCCACTCCACTCCACTCCACTCCACTCCACTCCACTCCACTCCACTCCACTCCATTCCATTCCATTCCATTCCATTCATTTTCATTGTCTAATTTATTTATTTATCTATATGTATTTTAAATGTCTATTTTAATTGCATTAAAAATGCACTTTTAATGGTAAGTGTGAAATCACCAGTTTCATGCAGAGAAGCCCTAAAAGGATCTCAAGAGTTTTCTGGCTGTTGCTCTCCAGAATTATTCAGCAATTAATAAATAAAAGCAAGGCCAGGTTGGACTGGGCTGGTCCAGTCAGTGGCATGGAACTGGATGATCTTTAAAATACCTTCCAAATCACAGCACTCTGATTCCACAAAAAAAAAAAAAAAAAAAGAATTGTCCTTGAAAAACAGGGCACCCTGACTCTCTGTCTGACATTTCAGGGAAAAGCTGAGGAAGATCAAGTGATGAAAGATTAAATGACAGGAATGTGATAAGTGCAAGTCTTGTTGCCTGCAAGTTTAGTCAAATAAGCTTGATCTCATCCCCTGATGGGGTTACAGCTCCAGATTTGTTGGTGGTTACATCACTTCCCTTCATTAAGGTGGCCACTCTCATTTGGAGACACAAGACAAGCTCTGGGCAGACACTTCAACCCTCCTGTCTCATCTCCTCCCCTCCCTCCTGCAGCTCAGCAAAGAGAAAACAGCAGCTCATGAAATGCTCTTTAATCTGCAGGAGAAAGGCAGCAGCAGGGCTGGAGCCTGGATCCTGCACTGAAAACATGGAAATATGCATATTTCCCTGCCATCAGGGATGGGTAATTACTGGGATGCCTTTGAGAGGACACTCATCAGTCAGGAGCAGGGTGCTGTGCTCAGGGAGGGGGAATGGAATGCCTTTCTATGTGTTCCATAAAAACACTGATTACTGAGTGCTTCCTCCCCTCTTTCCCTCTCCAAATCCTAGAAATCCAGGATAAACCCACACTTCTCCCATGTGCACACAGCACAGCTTTCCCAGTCATTTTAAGGAATGGATAAGAACATTTAGCTGGAGTTTAAGCCCAGCTGAGCAGGATAACTCTGATTTCCACCCTTCAGGAATAAAACTTGCAGTATTTGTCACCAGTAAGTTTGGGGAGATTTAGTGCAGCACGAGCTGCATGTTGATTCTGATGTTTGAAGAAAGGAACAGGCCTGGGCCAGTTGACTCACACTTTGCTGAATTGGGGATATTGAATCCCCCTGTGCCTTCATCAGGTCCTGCTGGTCCCTTTCCAGAGGGTCCGAAGGAGAAAATTTAATATTGGATTGGTCCTGGAGTAGTGAAACCATCACCAAACCACGTCAGGCAGAAATCCTGTCAAGGAAAAATCAAATTACAGTGAGCACTCCTTCCAACTTGAACTGTGGAACAAAGCCAGGTGACTGGAGAGGTTTGGATATGCAGCTGGAGCCATCCTGAGGAATTCCTGACCCAAAATTCCTTTTTTTTTTTTTTTTTTTTTTTTTAGTTCTTAAAGAAATGTTCTGTAGTTGTCATTCCAATGAAGATGGCATTTCTATGGATTTACCACAAAATTTTTATAAAAATAAGCCCTTTCTTTGTTTTTTATAGGATAAAAATTAATGAAAATGTGTTGGTTTGGGGTTATGCAAATTTAGCAGTGTCACTTTATTGAGAGATTGGGATAGAAATGCACCCCAGTTGTTTTCAGAGAGACTATAGTAAAAAAAAAGGATATTTTTCTATCATTACTCAGACTGATGGTTACAACACACTTATATTTTCACTTTTGTTTTTAATTAGTCCCAATCCCTTCAGCCTTTGTGTTCTGTTTTGCATGACTTAAATGTATCTGAGATATGTAAATGACTTCATCATTCCATCCCTGTTTTTGTTAGTTGGATTTCCTCTCAAGTTCCCAATCTTTGATCTTTGGATATAGGAGCCATATCTGATGGTCTTCTTTGGATTAAAAGGAATAAATTTAATCTTCTGGTGTTTTGTTTTCTACCATGATTTTTTTTTCCCTTTTACACTGTAACCTTAGAGTAAAACAAAAGGAGAATATGCATCCTTTTATGTCATGCACCAAATTTGTAGCTACATAAAGGTGTCCATGCTCATAATTTTGATTTTAGGTGAACTAATCATGGAGAAAAAAAACACTTTAATTCAAGAGTTAATCTGCCAGCTCTTTGCCACGTGCTGAAATAGCTGTTAGGTAAATATCTAAGAGGTTTGTTAGGTTTGCTTAACAAAGATATATCACCTCAAAATGTGGAAAGCATTTTTTGCCTTTATAGTTCAAAGAGAAATCTGTATTTATGATGAGTGAGACTGCACTGCCCGGGGGGATGGAGCACAATGAGGCTTGGAAATCAAGCAGGAGACCTGGAGTAGTACATCAGGAAAAAAAAAAAAGATGTGAGATGAAGTTCAGAAATGTCTCAGGCTCTTCTCCCCTGGCTTAACTGGAGGCTGATGAGGAGAGAGATTCCTCATCTTGAAAGAAGCAGGTGGGAAAAGTGACAGTGGGAAGATATGTGAATGTCCATTTGTAATTTTAAGTGTTCCACACTGTCTGCCCTCCCAGAGCTGCTTCCCCACTGATCTTCAGGTTATACTCAGCTGCCTCTGACCTCTCTTTTATTTATTCTGCATTTTTTCAGCCCAGCTGCCTCATTTGTGGTCTGGAGCATTAGAGTTTTATTAAAAGCTTCTGCCCAGGTACAATTCTTGCCTAGTGGCTTCTCCATTGTAAGAGAATTTTCATTAATCCTTTCTGAGAGCAAAGTGAATTTATCAGGGTTGTTTGGACAATCAATACAAAAGGTTCAGGAAATCCAAATAATTCTTGTCCCTCCCCTCTGAGACCTTTGTCAGGTTCTGATGACGAATTTAATTTTGGTGGAAAAGGAGGAGTCTTAGTTATATTTTAGATTATAAAAATGCAGGGAAACTTTTCTTTCTATTAAATGAAAAGCTGCCATAGGGAAAATATTTTTTTTTTTTTACTGTTAAATGAGAAGCAGCCTTAAACAATGTTGGGATGATAATCTGTGTTCATTGCTGGTTATTGACTGTCAATAATCCACTTTGGAGGGTCTCCCATTTGGGGATGAATCCCAAGGCTACAATCCCAGTGCTGTTTTCAGTTTTCACACTGGCACCAGCAGCTCCAGGTTCTCCTCATCCTGGAATTAGCACATTGTGGATGTGTCTTGCTGTGAGAGAAAAACCTCTGGCCAGGTATTTCTGATTTCCATTTTATTCTTGGAGTCCAAACTTCTCCCTTCTAGAGTAATTTGTAACTTTGCCCTTGCTGATGAGTCTCACAGCAGGTTGCAAATGTAGTTTGAACTGCCAAATCAACATACTGAGAAATCTTTGCTGCCACTGCTTTTTAAATGTCCCTTAGAGACACTTAATTTTGTTAAAAGAACATATAACAAAGAAACAACCAACCAACCAAAACCCACAAAAAACCAACAACAAACGAAAAACCAACCCAAAACCCCTTTGCATTGTTAACACAGATTTTAGCACAGAGAAATCACATCACTCACTGACAAATCTTCTTTATGGGCAGAATTACAGCCAGGGGAGGTTGCCAATAATCAGGATTACAATAAATCATCTGCAACAAACAGTTTCTGGGAGACAGCTTAAGGAAGTTGTGGGTTGCCTGGATGTAGGATGTGCTAAAGCAAACAATGATGCTTTGATTTGGAAAGAGGTATCTGATTATCCCAGCTGCAGCTGGAACCATTTCATGACATTTTGGCTGCTGTAAATGTTGCGTGACCGTGCGAGGCTCCTGTGATAAGATAACCACCTCAAAAATAAGAAAATAGTGAGAAAGTGTAACCTCAGCTGGGTGCTGGGGTGAGCAAGGCAGCAGCAGCTGATCTGTCAGCTCTGCATGACTGAGCCCCTGGCAGAAATCCACACCTTGGACAATCCTTGGGGCAGAAATCCACACCTTGGACAATCCTTGGGTTTCTGTCTCCTCCTGGACTCTCTGGGTGATGCTGTGGGTGCCCTCTCCAGCCCTTGGGGCTCAGATTGGTTTGCACAGGAGGTTTTTGGATGGTTTTTTGGATGTTTTTTGGATGTTCCCCAGTTCCCAATCCATCCTCTGTGCCTCCCTGAGCTTGGTTTGACACCAGTTTGTGTGATCTGCTCACATCTCTGCCCAAACCCCTAAATCATCATTTTCCTCTCCACATCACACTGATGTTTCCCAAATAACTCTGTGGGATCTTTTTATCCCTTCAATCTTTGTGAAAAAGGAGCCATGAGGTTTCAGAATCCCATTTTTCCTTCTACAGTTAAAAATCCACCACATGCCATGTGCCAAATATCACAGAAGAGCCCAGAGTATTGTGACTAACACTTGTCATGGAGACAGGAATATTTCTACACAGAATTAATTATGGAAAACGTTCAGAAAATGGATTTGTTAATACAAATCAGGATTTTTTTTGATGAATTCAAGACTTTCCTGAGGTTATTCCTGCCAGGTTGCCACTGGAGGTTGTGCTGGCTCATCAAAGCTCTCCCTGCTCTGTTGGTCCCTGACATTGCCCTGTTTTTAGGAGACATTTTCAGGAACAGGACTGGAACCTGCAGCACTAAACTCTGGTTTGGCCACATGAATTCCTCATTTCTTCCTTGCTCCTCTTCACAGGGTGTATTGGACCTTGATTACAGGATACTTGAATGACTTTACAGAGCTTCTAAGGACTGCAATTTCTTTTCCTCTGAATTTAAATCTGCCAGTGAATTTGTTTAATTTAACTGTGCTATTTCTGCTTTCTTATTCAAGGGTTCTGAGCTCAATTCTCTCACAGTTAGCTGCCCATAAAAAATTTGCTACCTCTGGAAATACCTTTTGCATATTTAGAGAAAAATAAGATTTATGTCACAATCTCAAGAATGAGTGAAAGAAAATTTGCAATTGTAAGATCCTTTCTGCATCCAGTGACATGGGATGTGTTTGCTGCCAATTTAGCAGCAAAGAACTGAATCCCTGTAAGAGAAGGATGCCATTTTTAATTAAATCACTCCTGAATTATCAGGGTTTATTCATTAAGGGTTATCAGCTGAGCACTGTGGGGTAATTCCCACCATGTCCAGGGGTGCTGTCCAGCAGGAGGGGTTGGGAACTCAGGAACATCCAGGTGCCTCCTGGATGAGAAGGTGGGCAGGTTTTTAATCAGCTCTAGGAACACATTTATAAAAACCCTACAACTCTCTGTTAAAAAAAAGTCCTCAAAAGGCATTTATCCCAAATTATTTTATGGGAAAACCACCATTTTTAGAGGCAGAACCAGGAATTTTTTTGCACTGCAGAGAATATACAGGTGCTGTTTCACTGTGGTGTTTGGACCAGGTTCCCATCCTTACATCAGCATTTTAGCTTTTCTTGTACTTTATCCTGCATCTTTTACTTCTGACACCAACAGTGAGCACAGAGGGCCATGTCTGTCCTCATTCTCTGCATAGAACTTTGTGAATTATTAAATTTTTCTTATTTTCCCACTTTTCTTCTGATTGAAACATAATAATTTCTCATTCTGAAGCCATTCCACACCTTAGATTTACTGTAGCCCCTTCCTGAAGGATTTCTAATTCTGCTGAAACCTTTCTGGGATGGAAAGGCCAAAACCACCTGTGGTGTTTTGAGATGTAGGTACACAGAAGATCCCTTAAAATAGAGGAAAACAGATTATAGCACTTCTTCTCAGCTTCACTGCAAGTCCTGTTTGTTCTGGGAATGGATTTTACCTCTAGTTCTGGAGTATTAATTTATGCAAAAGTAGAAATCCTGACAAGAATTCACACAGTGTGGCTGAAATAACACGTTAAGGACTTCCCTATTTCTTGTAGACTGAGCAGACTCATCATCTGGGAAGTTCTTAATAGAGAAAAGTCCCTCACAGCTGCTGAACTTGCATAATTAACCCAGCAAAGAGAGAACTCAGCACTGAGCAGAAACCAAGCATGGAAAAATTCAGCTGAGAAGCTGAATGAGTTTGTCAGGTGCACTTGGTTTTCCCCTCACCTTTTCCCTCCTCATCCTAAACACTAAAACACCTTTCCAACTCTGTAAAATAGATGTCAGCTCTCCCTACCAGCCCTGCAACTCAGCCAGTATTTTCAAACCCAATCCTTTGCATACCCTGTCCTGTTTTCTGGATGAATGGTTCTGCTGCTTCCTGAAGGAGGGGTGTGAAATTTCATTGCTTTTATTGTAGACATCTAAGCATGAAGTCAGACACGGTTCCAAGGGCTGGGAGCAGTGAATATGATACAGAAACTGTGTGATTCTGTCCTGAATAACCAGCTGGGTTGGCAGGAAAAACCAGCACAGGAGATAACGGCGTTCAGGGCTGATGGCAGCAAATCTGCAGCTCAGTTCTCTGGGCTGAATTCAGAGATTTCCTCTGGCCCTGGGGAGTGCCAAGGAGGAGATACCACACATATAGCAAAGCCATCAACACAACCAAGTGACTCACAAAAATAATTCCTAGGAAGAAGTAAGGGTAAAAACAGCACAGCCAATAAATGGGGTGGTAGATAAGGAGATGCCTCCTTTGGCTCAGAAATCCCTGGACTGCAGATTGCTGAAAGCTGGGAGAGCACAGCAGGGAATGATCTCTTTGTCCTTCTCCAGTCCCTGCTCCTGTGCTTCACTTTTACCTTTTTTTACAGCGCTGTTTCACACCATCATTTGTGAGCTTCAGTGTCCCTTTCTCCTATAATTATGTGTGCTGTCTCCCACGTATGCCTTTATCCATTTTCCTTTCCTTTCCTTTCCTTTCCTTTCCTTTCCTTTCCTTTCCTTTCCTTTCCTTTCCTTTCCTTTCCTTTCCTTTCCTTTCCTTTCCTTTCCTTTCCTTTCCTTTCCTTTCCTTTCCTTTCCTTTCCTTTCCTTTCCTTTCCTTTCCTTTCCTTTCCTTTCCTTTCCTTTCCTTTCCTTTCCTTGTCATTTACTTCCTTCTGTCACATTATAAACTCTTTTCATATATTCCAATGTATCCCTTTCCTTTCTGTGGCAATTTTGGTTCCTAGTTTCCAAATCAGTATACAGTATTTTCTATATCCACAATATTTTCTGTATCCACAATATCTTGTGTAAGGTTATTTTTTTAGAGTCCACCACTACATTTGAATGGAAAGCCAAATTCCCAGCTGGTTTTAAAACCAGATGCTAATAGTGGACATTGGTTAACCTTTCCAAAAATGTGAGGAGCACTGAATAAATAATGTGGGTCAGGGATTGCCAGCTCCTCCAGACCCAAAATACAACAAGTTGTGGCCTTGCTCCTCTCTGTCTGTGCATAATTAAAGCTGATTAACCAGCAGCTGTTCCCACGAATTACCCACTGATAGCTCAAGGGCTGTGAGTGCCACCGTGCACCCCATTATTCCTCTCTGGGGAACATTTTGCAGGGGGGGCACACATAGGGTAAGGACTTTTTGGGAGCCTCCTAATTTGTTTTAGGTTCCTTTTTTTCTCCCTGGGGTGAGTCACACTCATCTCCCTGTGACTTGAGAGTTCATCCTGGGATCTCATGCCATCTCTGTGTCTTTATGAGAAGGTGTGGATGATGATCCACCCTAATGGTTTCTGTTGCTGGCTGTGGCAGCATGTTTTATGACGGGTGTGGTACATTCCCATTTTCTCTGTTGTGCATGTACAGCCCCACCCGTGGCCACTCCCACCCTCCCACTGGGAATCGCCCACAGTAAGCTCTGTAATTACCTTTATTTGATCTGAGGGATGGATTTGGGAATCTTATTATTACTCAGCACAGTCGTAAGCTGAGTATGTTAAAAAAACAGCAAAAAAAAAACCCCTTTGGATCCTGGTTCACTGAGCAGGGATGTGTTAAGTGCAGAAACATCAGAGACACCAAAGAACATCTTTTGGGGCTGTTTAACTTCAGATTTCTTTAGTTTTTCTTTGGAAATGTCAGACTTTTTACCACAAGACTACAATACGTGCAAACACGTAGAATTTCACCTGTTCTGAATTCTTAATGAGCTGCTCTGAGTTGGGTTTTGATTGGAACAGATTCTGTTGGTTTTACATAGAATTAAACTGAACCAGCTCAAACTACAGCTTGTACATGTTTTACATGTTTACTCTGGGCTATGCAGTGTAATTCACACAAACTGAGCCTCTCAGAAAAAAAAAAAAAAAAAGCAATGTATGCAGCCAATAATGCAACACTGGCTCAAGCATTTATTTTTGGGGGCGAACTTTAAAAAGGAGAAGAAAAAAAATCCAGCCAAACCCCAAGACTAAAGCTCCTGCTGTGACTTCAGAAGATCAAAGGTCTTTCAGCATCCATGTAACAACCAGCAGCTAATCCAGGAGCACGGCTGGTGTGGAGTGATGCATTCTGCTGACACCAATTCCTAGGCATGCATGAGAAATGGTGCATGTAAAATAGGAAAAAGGGAGGAACAGCTCATGGAGAAGGACATTTTCCCCTCACCTTCCTCTCCTAGCACAGCCACAGCTCTGTTTTTTCCCCACTGGTTCTCATGTTAGGAGAAACTGGGCTGATGTTTGTTTGGGTGAGCTTTTTGCAAGATGTTTCCTCACCAGGTTTTAAAAGAGCCCAAATATCCACTGAAATCCTGAATATTGAAAATCTCTGTGCGTGGATGAATATTTTGTTGAAAGGGAAAAAGCAGAAGGTGAATGTGCTGGGGGGATCTTTGGGGTCTGAGGAGATTTTTGTGAGATTTAAAGTATTCCCAAAAAACCTGGGGGATGAAAAAGCCCCATGACAGAGTTTGCAGGTGATGGTGTTCTGAGCAATTATGATGAATATGAGGTGGGAGGAACAGCAAAAAGTCATGGGGAGGTTCAGTGATGGGGCATTAACCTGGCAGGTTAAAGAGAGATGAAAAAAACCAGACCAGGGCTGCAATTCTGCACCAGCTCTGATGTGAGAGGTTTGTCCCAAACACGTAAACCCACAGAATAATTCACATTTCAGTGCCATGAGTTCTCTGCAGTGTAAAAAGTGACATAATTCAGTTACAGCTACCTGCAGGAGCAAACACTGCTGAGGGAAAAGGGAGAGACAGAACAAAATTGTGGGTGAAAAAATAAAAATTGGCAAATGCCTGATTATCCCAATTTCTTTCTGCCTTCCCCCAAAAAATTACAAAGTCACTGCCACCCCAGCATCAGGTTGAGAACTCAGATTTGTAATTTAAAGCATTGTCTTTGGGATTCCAGGAGAAGAGACAGACAGGCTGAGGAATAAATGAGGGACAGTTTGGAGATTAAAGAACATTATGGGAAAATATGGCCTGACATTGTTTTGCAAAATGAGTAACATAGAAATATGTTAATCCTTTAGGGAGGAATAACTGCTGGGAAGGAATTGAGATAGAAGTGACTTGAAATTAGGAGGACTGAAAGAAGTGAGGAAAAGGAAGGAAAAGCAAATCTTGTCTTGACAAAAGCAGAGGTTGTGCATGGAGGCATTAAACTCCACAGGAAGGGTTTTTTGAGCATTGGAAAACTTAATGTTTGCTGTTAAAATAAATACAAAGGAAATTCCCAGGACAAGATCTGAAAATGAGGGAAAATATGAAACAGGCACAGCTAAACAAATTTGTTTTTACAGTTCTGAGATGCACCAGAGTATCCAGAACCTCTCAGTTGAGAATTTTCCCAATGCCTGATTTATTCCTGCAGCCTATTTCTGTCTCATAAACATCCATAAACATAAAAATACCAAGGGCAGCTGCCTGGTTTATAATATAATTTATAATTTTATTCTTAATCTATTTTAATTTTTGAGAAAATTCTTTGTGAATGCTGTTTCTCCTAAAAGAAAAGCAAAACAAGGCTGCATTTCTTTTCCCAGTTCTCTTAATTCCTGAGTATTTGGAAACACATTGTTAAAGCCAGCATGATTGAAATGCTTGATACAAAATTTTTGCAAAATTTGTTTATCTGGGATGGATTTTTTCAGCCTTGTGAAAAATGAGAGGCTTTTATATTAATTTTAGTTTTTCCTCAGCAAAATCACAAAGGGGGAAATGCCAAAATTTGTCTATTTTCCATACTTAAATATCTTGATTCTTTAATGAATATCTGAAGCAAAAAACTCCTTCAAGAGCTCTGTTGTTCAAAATACCATCTTTACTTTCCACTGTTTCTGGACAAATTCCAAATTCAATCTTTTGTGAGTGTCCCTGTACTGAGTGAATCCCTTCATGTCATTGATAAATGAGACAACAAATGTCCTTCTCCTTTTTTTCTATCCCAAATTGTGGTTAATGAAAATAAAAGATAGATTAAATAAACCAGAAAATGCAGAGGTAGAATTCAGTTCTGTGATTTTATGAACACCTCTCACTTACAGGAAAGCAAAAAAAAAAAAAAAAAAGGTAAAATAAAAGAGATTTCTTACGCCACAAAACCTGAGGTAATAACAGCCTTGAAATAAAGGACAGGAATTTCAGAGAACCAGCAAACATCCCCAAACCATGTGTGCAAAAACAGTTTTGCAACAAACACTCTGAATAAACAGTCCCTGTTTTGTTGAGGAAACAAAAATCATTTAAGCAAGAATATTGAATTGTGCACAAGACCTTGAAACTGTTACAAAATTCTTAATAGAGACGAAAATTAGAAGCAAGAAAATGGTTGAAATTAATTAAGAATCATCCAAATCCTGTATTTTCCTGTATCATTGTGCAGTTTATGAAGCCCAAGAGATTCTTTCTGGGAGCTCATCCCCCTCTGAACATGAATTTTGTCCATTCTCTCCTTAATGTAAAAATAACTCTCCTTAATGTAAATATAAACTCTTTTATTATAACAGAATTCTAAATTTTGGGGAGCAGCTGGCTCTGAAGAGATTAAACTCTGCTCATTTCTTCTCTTAAAATATTAAATTTCAGTGATACATAAAACATAATTAACAGATCTAAAGGGAACACCACATTAAAGGCCAAGACATAAAACTAAACTTATTACAAAAGCTGTTGTGTTTTCTTATACATAAAAAAATCATGCAAATTAAACTTTCTATAGGTGTTTGTTTTCAACACATAAAGCACAGCTGATAAAGAATATTCATTAAGAGACTAGAAATACAGTTTTGTGTTATCGCTGAAGAGTTTTTCTGACAGGCAGGAGAAAAAAAAATTGATATTTAATATATTATTAGATTATATAAACCCTCACTAGTCTGTATCAAGTTTGATGATGGGAACATCTCAACATTTTTCCTCCTCTTACAAATCTCTGTAGGTAATAAAATTTTCACTTTTTTCAGTGTTTTTGTTTTCTTGGATTTTCTAAACAACTATAGGATTAAATTTATAATATTATGGTATTTTGGGCATTACAGAGAGTGATGCAAAACCAGAACAAGGAATTACAGATTCAGTCAGAGAAAAACAATGTCAACATGGGAAAGTAGAAACCTGAACAAAGAGACTTTGTAGATGTTTATTCATAAATTAATGAATAAACTTGAAATTAAAGAACATGTCTTTATTTCAGACCTTTTGCTTTCACATATTCACACCCTCTGATTTAATTTTTTTTTTCCTGTCAAACCCAGAATTTTATATTGTGGCAGCTTATCAGTTATTAAGTGGGAAATGTGTTTTATAGCCCAGGAGATTTGTGCTTGGGGTGAGTTTTATGAGTTGGTTGTAAAGGGATTTCTGTGTTTTTCTCAGCTTTAGCTGCTCTTTGCTGGTGAAGAGACACAAATTTCTGCTTGGAAGTAACCTCATATTTTGTCAAGTTTTTTTTTTTTTGTTTGTTTGTTTGGCTTTTTTGGTTCTTTGTTTTTTTTTGGTTTTTTTTTTTTTGTTTGTTTGTTTGTTTTGTTTTGTTTTGTTTTGTTTTTTTTGACAGAAGATCTCACTATCAAAAACCAATTTCTTCCATGGTTGGGATTCTTTAGAGCAGAGCTAAAAAGTGTTTTCAAAGTTTAAAAAGTTGTTTTCAAAGCCTTGGTCTCCAATTCAGGATCTAGAGAGCAGAAATATCATTGGAGAAATTCAGGACCACAGGAAAACTGGGCTGGAAGGGATTTCTGGAGAAGTTCTGGTCCAGCTCTCCCTTCTCAGAGCTCAGCTGGGTTAAAGTGGAGACAAGAGCAGGAAAACATAAAATAAAAAAATAAAAAGCACGTGCCTGGCTGCTCCTGTCAGGGAAATCCAGGCCCTGTGTCTGTCCCAAACCTGTGCAGGATGTTTGAGCATTAACATCCCTAATGAGCTCAACATCAAACTTGTTCAACCAGGGTAAAGGAATTTATGGGTTCTCTCATTTGCTTTTCTTACAGCCTTCCTTTTCTTCTCCCTCTCTCCAAATTCAATAATGCCACTTGTCACTTTTCTTGTTGTGATCCCTGGTGTATCTTTTTTTTTTTGTATGTATTTTTTTGGGGAAACTCAATGCTGCTGGAATAGGGAGTGTGCAAGAATTTCAGTTTTTAATCTCAAGAATGTAGATGTCTGTATTGGCAGTTAAGAAATAAAGGTAAAAGCTTGACTCTTGCAGGTTTCTTGTAAAACCACAGGTAAATATCATAGATACATCACATGCTTATTTTTCAGAATTTGAAAATATTCAGTTTGATTATCTATATTGTTAATTTCATGGAGTTCACTCCTGTCACTTTTTACCTTCACTTTCAGTATTTACAGATTCCACATTTTCATTCTTTCTTAAATTCCTCTTTTCCTTTCTTTCCCATTTTTTTTTTTAAACTTTAACACTGTCTTTTATGTGGGAAAATATTCTACTCCTGTACACCTGATCTTTTACTAATTTTGTTGAACAGATTTTTAATAGTGGTTTTTTCTGTGGAGGCTTTCAACAATGAGGAACATCATCAATTAAAGCCAAATTGTGCAGCCTCCTTTACAGTCCTGTTGAGCATTTCTGCATGGATAAATTGAATTATTTTGCCTGTTGAAAACAGTTTCCTGCTGTATTTTTGTAGAGACAGAGAGGAAAAGAGCAGGTGGCAGAATTGTGCTGGGTTTTAGCTGTTAAGTTTGCTGAACACTGAGCTGCACTCTGTGAGGATGGGCAGAAATTTAGGAAGTTTAATGTTTTTTTAGGAAGAATTTTAGAGTGTTTTAACCATTGAATTAAATTTTTTTTGAGGCAAAGATCTTTTCCATACAGGTATTTTATGCTGTGTGCTGAAGTGATATATACCCACAAACAGTAAATTTCCATAGATTTAAATAAGTGGTATTATTGCTCAACACCTCACAAGACTGTGTGCAGACTATAAAAAAAAAAAAAATTACTTTGCATGAGTGGCTAATCTTGGATAAGTTGGTCCTGGTTTATAATTTTTCAGTCATTTGAAAGGTTCTTTTATAAGATGTTGGACAATAATAATTGCTGCATGTTCCCAAAACAGAATCCAGGTGTCACAAAGCTGACCCCAAATCCATAGGGAAGAACAGGTGCTCTCTAGACACTCTGCATTTCAAAGAAAAAAAAAAAAAAAAAAAAAAAGAACCCATCCCAAATCTATTCCTGGGTGGAAAAGTAGGGCAAACATTAATTACTGACCTTAAAGCACAGTGGAAAACTAACGGGGCATTGCCAAGTCAGAGGATGAGAAATTCTGGAATATTAATGATGTTTGCCTGTGATCTCACCCCTGCAAGAATACCTGTTCTCACCTCCCAGAGGACAGGGCTGGGGCTTTTTGAGGTCTCCAGGTTCAGTGGCCCCAATTAATTTTGTTCTGGTGAATTTTAGAGAATCAGCTGAAATTAGTGCAGAGCTGCAGGTCGGAATTGGCTGGGTGTGAGTGGATTTACAAGGCTGGAAGGAGGTAAATCCCTCCCTGTCACCAGAGTAGAAAGAGTGAGGGAGTTACAGGTGGCAGATTTCACTTTAACTGCCAGGAAAGGACAAAAATTTAAAACCCACTGAACTAAGGGGGAAAAAAGGCAAAAGTAGAAGTTATTATGAATTTACTAAGGAAGAATTATCCTGGCGGTGTAGTTTCCCTGGATATTGGCCTTGCAAGCACAGAATAATACAGATTATACAGCTGGATGTTAGTGAGGCTGCTCTGCTTTTGCCTCTGATGTCCTCATAAACAAGCTAAGAAGATAATTTGAGACAAAACTCCAGCAGAGAGGAGGTAAAGCTGGGTGGAACAGAGAAATAGGAGGAGTTAGGGACTGGCTGCTGTCAGAATGAAAGGGGAATTGGAGTGGATTTCTTCAAGAGCTTGCCACTGCTTGGTATTTTCACTAATGACTTGAGTGATAGGCTGGAGAGGAGCTCTAATCAAATCTGGAGACAGCTGGAGACAGGAGGCTTTGCCTATCTAGGAGGGCAGGTTAATATTCAAAAGGAGTCAGGAAGAAGAATCTGAAGACAGCAAAATACAATTCAGTGATAACTGAGCTCAGCATCCAGGCAGGAATAAAAAGCTGCAGACAGTGAGGGAGGAGGAGGAGGAGGCAGCAATTCGGCATGGGAAGATTTTGGGGTTTTCAAGGGCTGTAAGCTGAGCCTGAATCAGCCTGGCTGGCAGAAAAGTGTTCTGTGAGACCTGGGAAGGGAAATCCTCCTGGTCAAGTGTCAGCTGAAGCTTTGGGATTTTGGTCAGTGCATTTCAAAGGTTGCTCTCCAGTTTGAAGTCTGCAGGAGAGGAGGGAGAATGGTCAGAGTTCTGGCTTATGAGGAAAGACTTACAGAATTAAGATTGTTTGTTCTGGAAGAGAATTTACACTCTAGGACTTTTTTTCCCCTCCTTTCTTGCTCTTCTTTGCAGCAGCTCAGGAGGACAGTGCCTCGCTGTTTAATTATTCCAGCTGGGAAAATAGTAAATTATTTCCTTCTATGAATTACTTGCATTCCTGGGAGAACAGGTTCCTGTCTAATATTTCTGGCATCCTACCATTTGCCCACAGAGGGGAATGTTGCAGGGACCTGTCCTGGCAGGTCTGTTGAACCAGCAGTTAAGAGTTTGCAGGGCAGGGATACCTACCCATTCCAGGAGCAAAGTACTGGATAGGTGTGGAAGTTGTAAGCTGACACTGGATGAGCTCCTTTGAGAGGCTCTAACAAACTGGTGAGGCAGCAGTACAGAGGGAAACAAATTGGGTTAAAATGACAGCATGTTTAGCTTCATTACATGACTCTGATGGAACCTCACCCTCGATGCTTCATTCATTTCTGAGCACTTCACCAACAGAAAGATAATAATGCTCTGGATTGCAGTAGCCCTGTCTCATCCAAACATCTTCAAATGATTTTACATATATTTACTGAGCCTCAAAAGGCACTGTTGAGTTTTGTAAAGGCTGCACAGGAGTTGCTTTGCTAACCACGTTTAGCAGCTCCCTCCAAAAACGTTTAGAAGGGCCCAGAGAATGCAGGTTCAGTTTGGAAATGCAGGGAATTGAGGTAAAATACATGTAATAACCTTATGTATTTTTATTTTGTTCACAGAATGCAAAAAGAGGAACCAAACCAGGTAGCTCTAAGCCCTTGCATCCTGAATAAAACAAAGAATAATATTTTCTATCACAGTTGTTTGGATCAACCTGGTCTAGTGGAAAGTGTCCCATGGAACAAGATGAGATTTAAGGTTGCTTCCAATCCAAATGATCCTGTGATTTTATGGTTCTGTGTGGGCTCTTTTAATTGCTGTTTTAAGGAATAATAGTGGTATATTTCCCCTGGGAAGGGTGACTTGCTTTGTTTTGTTTTGTTTTTTTTTCCAAAAAGGTTTTTTTTTTCTTGCAAAAAAGCCAACAAACACAGATCTCTGGGTCATAGCCAGGTCTCAGCTCTCTTGGCATGATGGAAACAAGCCCTGCTGGGATCTCATATGTGCCCAGGAGACTTGGATGCACAAGATGGGTGAAAAAACCTTCAAAACAGGCAATATTATGTACAGGACTGAACTGATTTTAAAGAAAACAACAGAAAACCCAGGATGTTTGTCTATGGGGTGAGGAGATGGGGAAGTAGCAGAGGATGTGCTAATGATGTCACATTTATGGATTTATGTCTGAAATGTGGCAAAAGAGTTAATTATTGCCCTAATCTTACTAGAAATGGGAAAGTTTCTTTGATTAATAGGACTGGCCAAGACTTTGCTGTTAGTCTGCAACACAAGCAGCATCCTGAGGCTGGCAGCACATCAGGGCATTGATCCCAGAGTGACTCAGGAGGGAGAGCAGCACCCCACAGCTCTGACCCTGACCCACAAATCCATGGAATTTCTCAGGCTTGGGAAGCACCTGAAAGCTTCAACCTTCCACCAGAGCAGGTTGTGGTGATTTACTCAGGATAAATCACTTTATTGCAGAGCTCTGGCAGCTCCCACCCTGCTCCCAGCACGGAGAATTCCTTGGGAAGACACAGCCCTGGCTGTGCTCACGGAGCCAGGAGAGGAGGATGTGATTTGTAGCTCTCTCCTAATCTGCATTATCTCCATAATTAATCTCTTTGTCTTTGGAGCTAATGATTTTTGAGGTGCAGGAGAGCAGGGAGGTGTGTTTGACCCAAATCTCAGAGCTGGGGCTGTCTGAGGAGTGAGAAAGGGCAAAGGCAGCAGATCCTTCCTGCTGGGAGCCATCCCCATTCCCTGTGATTTTGGGACCCTGACCCTCACTTCTGCTTCATCCAAACCAAATTTTCCTCTCTGTCCAAGGGGCACAGGCAGCAGGAGGCAGCTCCAAAGCTGCAGCCAGGCTGGAGTGTTTTGCATGTGTAATTGTTTGGTTTGTAAGCAGGACACAGCAATACTGTAAAAATCCTTCATTAGACACTTGAGTGCTTTGAGTCCCTGCTTTTTAAAGGGTAAATACATGGAGTGGTTTTGAATTTTTTTTTTAAAATTTTCTTTGGGTTTATTTTAATTTTTGTGCTTTTTAAAATGTCTTGCAGGACTTCTGCCTCCCTACCTAGCTATGGTGACTTTAGGCTGTAACCAAAATATTGGTTCTAACATGAATCAATTATCAATATTTTTTGCAGGGGCTTGGAAATCTGTTTCAGATTTATTTTTTTTTGCCTCCCTGTCCTTGGTCATTTCCCAGCACATGAAATCAGGTTATGGGAGTGATTTCATGACTAAAAGTAGTTCTGCATGACACCACTTCTAGTGTGAAATATCTGGAACTTTGTGGCCAAAAATATTAAAATATTGTTGTTGCGGTTAATGTTTAGCATCCAGAAACCTTAAAAAAAAAATCTGGTTTATAACATAAAAGGACAGAGAATTGAAAGGACATTTTCTGACTTCTTAAAATGTATTTTCCTTGTTATCCCCTGTACCTGAGCTGCAAACCATTGTCCTAAAAAGGGAAATCCTGTTGTTAGCAGGGATGGATCTGAAGGATTTTGCTCCATGTAGGTGAATCTTCCTTCTCTCTGTACTTTCATCTTTCAGGTCAGTAAAAATGTTTAGTGTGTTCTGGCAGGTTCCTGTGGCATTTTTCAGATATTTCCATTTACTCCCCAGAGTGCTGCACTGACTCCTGTCCCTGGCACGTGCCCCAGTAACATCCAGGAACTGGGGAACACCACACCAGAACCTGAGCCAGCACTTTCTCACACTCTACTTTTACACCTGAAGTTCAGATTATTTAATTTATTCAGATTATTTAATTTTCATTAACACTTCTTCTGCCAGTGCCCATTTCTCCCCACCAGAATAAGCAATCTGTTTTAATGGTGTATTTTCTTGGCTGCACACATCATATCTGGCTGACAGAAAACCTTACAATCCTTTACTCCTTCAGAAATATACTTTATCTATCCAATGTTTTTTTTCTTTTATGCCCCTAATGAGTTATCAACAAAATAAATGTATTTTCAGCCTACACCTCACCCAGTCCAACATATCTCATATAATATTCAAATTAGAAACATATGATCCTGATAAACCAAACTGAAACATTTATAAAGTCTAATTCCCCAAGATTTAATCTGCTGTCAAGGAAGGCAGGAGGGTCAAGAGTTGAATGTCAGATGCTTGTTTTTTATAGGTTTAGATAATTATTGTGTTTGTAACACAAACACTCCCTTTCTTGCTGGAAATCTAACAGTTTGAATCTAAAAAGTGAAAAGAAAGTGATATAAAACAACAAGAATTCAGTTTCTACTTGCAGTGCTCTAATTCAGCCATCCCTGCACTTTCACATCCTGGCTTCTCTCTGGATGTGAGAATACGGGAATAAATCTAAATCCACATGGGAATAAATCTAAACAAAGTTTTCATCCTCTGCTACAAAACCCACGAGGCAGAAGCACCAGATTTAAAACAGCAGTAAAAAAACGAGCTCAGTTTCAAAACACAGAACTTCCCAAGTTTTCGGTTCGCGGCTGGAAAAGTTTGATACAAATCTTTTAAGAGCCGGTGAGACGTGAGGCTTCCCAGATTTTTTTCCAGAAATGCTTTTCTTGGTTTGTTGTTTAACTCCCCCTGTTTGTTTTTTTCTTTCAGGTAATGGTAAACACTTCCAGCTTTCTTTATAATTATGGAGCAGAAGGATTGGATTAAGCTGCACCCGAGACAAGAAAAGCGACTTTTTTTTTTTTTTTTTCCTCCTTTGGGAATCACCTCCAATGTTCCTCTGTGCCAGCACCAATGGATCCACGAACTCACCTGGAGTTTCCTTGGCTCCTTCTCCTGCTGGGAGCTGATGAACACCTACAGGAGCTGCCGGGGATGGAGGTGCTGACCTTCCTTCAGCCTGGAGTTCTTCAAACCAGCCTCAGGGACTCCACATTAAATAGAGGAGCCAAGGCAGGAGAGCTCTGCTCCCCCTCCCGTTTGGAGCTTGGCTGAGCTCTGAAAAGCTGTCAGAGGTTTCCTCTTACCTTCCTACTGAAGCACAACGGCGTGGTGCTGCTCCAGGACAGGATTAGGTCATCCAAGCAGCCCTGCAGAGAGAGTGGAGGCTCAGAGGTGCAGAGGCTCCAAAGGCTGGAGAGATCTGATCTTACATCAGGTGAGAGAAGGCAGCTGGCTGGGCAAGCCAATAATTATGATATCAGCTCTTGTTGGCCCCAGGCAGTCCTGCATTTAATAAGAATACAAATATGACTAAGCTGCATTTTTTTTTTTTTCTTCCTCTTGTTCTCTTGGTAATTCTTCAGAGAAGTTGGGCAGGTATTGAGCTCTAACTGTCTGGAAAGAGAGAGCTCCCTCTCCACCTCTCTGTTTTCCTTTTGATTTAAAATACCCATCTGTTACTGTGTTTTGCAAACCTATTATCCACCTGTGGTTATTAAAAACACTCTTTCCTGGCACGGAGTTTGCCAGAGGATCCCAAAGCCTCCAGCTCCCAGAAATAGGTGCCTTCCTTGCATTTGTTTCAGCATGGAAAGGAGCTGTGGCTCCACGTTGGAATGCCAAAGCATCTTGCACTGATTAAACCATCAGGGGAACACTACAAGACCAGTGCACTCAGGATTTTATTCCTTCCCCAAACCAGAGTGCCTTACACAGCCATAAAACCAGGACTAAAGCAGAGGAATGGGTTAGTGTGGGCCTGATTTTGTAGGTACATTTATGTGGAGAGGATTTTTTTGTGTGCAGATGCATAAAGGGGAACAGGAATTGCAATGTGCAGTTGCAGGAATGTGTATTCCTGCTGCCCTTACCTGGCTTTGTGCACACTCTCCAATCCCCTGATCACACCTACTGTAATAACACTCACCTACCTCATAGGGTGTTGTGGGGATTAATTAATGTTTGTAAAGTGCTTTGAAGATGAAAAGCCCTGAATGAGTGCTAAATATAATTATCATCATTCCACAAAACAGTAGAAACATCTCTATGGCCCCCAGGTCATTGTATAGGTACACCCATGTTTATCTCCCATGATTATGGTCAGATACTGAACAAGGTATTGAAACTTGGATAAAAATTCCCTCTCTCTCTGCAGTATGTATTTAAATTCGTGTTAACTTCATGCTGTTCATGAAGTGTTTTTTTGGTGGTAGCTGTTGGAGAGTATTTTACACTGATTTGTGATAGAAAATCTCTGCCAGGGCACCCACACACCACAAAAACAGGTGGAAGAAAATCCATGTTTTCACCTGAGATTAATTATTTCCTATAATGAGTTTTCCAGTTTGATTTTATTAAATCTACCAGAGACTTGTGATACTAGAAATGAAGACTTTGTCAATTTATCTGCTGGATCTTCTACTAAAGTGGAGTGTTGGTGGATATGCTCTTTCCTGTCTGGAAGATCCCAAAGATAGTGATGACTTGTCTTTTCCAAGGACTTGCACGTTTGATGTTCCTCAGAGCTGTCCAAAGCTGGCAGGGGAGGTTCTGAGATGGCTGGGATGACACTCCACATCTTTGACTTCATTATCCCCAAATTCTGCAGCACCTTTAATCTCCAGTTCTCACAGTGATGGCTGGGACAGACAAATCTGGGATGGTTTTTATGTCAGTGGCAGCCCAGAGCCAAGGCCAGCCCTGGCCTGGGTGTCCCCCCAGGCTCCTGGGATGCAGCTCCTGGTCCCCAAATGCAGTTTTGACATCACCCTGGTGGGTGTGTTCACCCAGCTGGAGGCACAGGTCGATTGCAGTGCAGAGATAAGAGCCTGAATGAAAGTGAACCACTGACTGCAGAGCATTATCTCTTCTTTCCCGGGAAAAGTATCAGGAGGAAATACCTAGAGGGAGGCAGGGTGTCAGAATTCGCTGCAGATTTTCCTGTTTTTTACCAACCTGGGTCACAGCCTTGGATCAACATCATTTTTGTGGATGTGAGGAGCACAGCCCAACTACCAGCACTGCTTCGTGGGGTCTCTCCTTTTCTCCTTTGTAGAATTTAAAGTCAGATTATTATTATTTTTTTTTCCCTAAGAGAGTTTTGTTTAAAGCAGTTTTTTTCTTCAGGAGATTAAGTCAAACTACAAGGAGAGATCAAGATGTTTGCATCAGGACAACCTTGGTTTTGTCAGATCCAGACTAGACTACTGTAATGTGATAACTTTGTCTTTCCTTGGTCTGGGCTCTTATGGAAAGACTGAGCTGTTGATTTGCTGTACTGGCAGCTATGCTAAATTCTGTTCCCTAATCTGATATTTAATTTTAGGGGGGAAAAATTAAAATTGCAGCCATCAAAGTTGTAAAGTAAATATTCAAGATGCGAGTCAGTGGAACCAATTCAGTGTCTTCAGTCTGAAGTAACAATCAGCTGGAAATGGTTCCTATCCACTTCCACCAGGGCTCCTTGTTTTCCACAGTTTGATCCTTGTCCCAAAAGCTTTCCCTGGTCTGGAGCTCTCTGCTTTCCAAAGGAAGAGGATAAGCTGAGCTCAAAGCTGTGCATGACACTTTGTGTGCAGTTCAGAGTTTGATCAGTTTTAAAATTAAATATTCTTTGATTCCTTGACATGGAAAAGCACTGCTGACCTCATTATAAACCCCTCCTGCTATTTATAATTGGCAAGAACAGTCTTGTCAATCTGGAAATTTGTCAACCTGTAGTTCTCCCTATGAACTTCACTTTTTGCCCAGCCAAAGCATAAATTAATCCCTTTGATTAAATATTCCTGCTTAATTTAGCAGTGGGATAATTGCTTATTTTTAATACATTGTTTATATTTTATTATGCAGTGATGGCAGCAGTATTTGTTATCATAAATAGCTTTGTAGGCTTACAATTTTTGTATCCTAGCATTTGGATGATAAGCTTACAAAATGACTTAAGACTTAATCTAACCAGCCATTCTGCCACCATTAAATAGGAAAAGTGGCCCAGCATCTCTCCCTTGGGATCACCTGAGGGAAGACACACCTGGGTGTAACTTTAACCGTCTGCTGGGCTGCCTTTAAATAGTAGTCAGGGCTTGCTTTTTATCTTCTGAGATATCCCTAGGGAATACACACCTTGGTTTAACCTACATACACTTCAGTCCATTTCTGTCCCTCAGAAGTAATCACAAGTGCATTTATCTGGCAGTTTGATGTGTCTAGAAAAACACACTGGTTAAAACTGAGCTTAGCAATGTCAGCATTTCAAATATTTCACCAAATCAGAGAATGGTTTGGGCTGGAAGGGACCTTAAAGATCTTGTTCCACCCCCTGCCATGAGCAGGGACACCTTCCACTAAACCAGGTTCTTCCAACCTGGGCTTGAACAATCCCAAGGATTTAAGAGTGTGTAATTCTCATTCCCTCTTCTTTTGGCAAAATTTATCTTTCTTTTGCCCTGTTATTATTTTAGAGGAGCTGTGAGCTGGAAGAGTGAAGGACAAAATTCACCAGGGAGATCTGCATGACAACCTCCAAATCTGGCACACCCAGTAGATGCTCTTTTGTTGGCATTTGAGGAACTTTCAGCTTGCTAATTGTTCAATCTTAAATTAAAATATAAAGAACCATCATCACACACAGAAATATCATTTCCTGACCAGTGATTTAGTGCTGCCCATCAAGCACAGCAAGGGGAGCAGTGTGGCAGCCACTGTAAGGTGTTATTTTGTTATTTTGGAAATGAGGGTGAGCTGGAGATGGAGTTAGACTTGACTCTAGGTGAAATTCAGGAAGGTGATCCAGACACGTGCTACAGTCATTGTGTCACCAGCACTGGGCTTTGTTTGCCTTTTTGACAAGACTGCTCTTAGCATGCAGCTTTCAATGCAGGAGGGAGATAATTAATTAAAGAGAGAGTGATTGGGCTAATAATTGGGAGTAATAATCTCTGATTGCCCTCACAGGTTTATTTTGTCCTGTGCTTTGTTATTTGGTTCTTCTATACTCAGCAGCAGGACCCTGTATTGTTCCAGGGCAGCTGGAGCTGGATCCTTCTCCTGTCCTCAGGGAGGAATTCCCATTTCCCTTGGAGCTGATCACTGGAGAAATACAAAATTTCAGACCTCAGAACCAGATTGGGATGCCCTGTAACAGACCATAAACCTTCTTCTCTCCTCACAGAATGTTATTAGTGAAGAGTTGGCAGCATTCTGTCAACTTTCTCTTTTTTGTTGACACTGCACTTCAGAAAAAGCCTTTTTTTTTTTTTTAATTTTCTTTTTTTCTTTTTTTGTTAGGAGGTTAACAGAAAGGGAGCAGGCTTTCCTAGCCTGCAGCTGCTGGATAAGTGGTAGCTTGGCAGGCTGTCTTTGTTTGTTTGGTCTTATGGCTTCTGCATTTTTGGCTGCCAGGCTGTTTCCAACATCACAGGGCTGTGCACAGTGAGGCTGTCAGGGGAGTTTTGGTGACATGACAAGAAAAGGGGAGAACCTGCCTTCCATCAGCTTCCAGAGCTTGGGAACTGGCTGGATGTCAGAGCCAGGGGTGCAGAGGAATGTGCCCAATGTCACAGGGAAGGATGGAATCCCAGCAGTGCTGTGATATTTGGAGAGGTTGCTCCTCTGTCTCATCTCCCCTACCTGAGCAGGACTCTCTAAAGGTCAGACCACGGGGGATTCCAAGGAGAATGCTGCTGCATCCTGGTTTTAAGGCCCTGAGGGACTGTGGGAATTTCTAGAACATGTGGATCTCCAAGGGAGACCTTTGAACCACGTGAGTCTTCCCAACCCAGTCCTGTCCCCCTCCTGACTCTGAATATGTCATGCAGGTTTGGCCACTTAGTGCTCAGGCATGAGCAGGGAAATGATCACTCATCCATGACTTCATTCTGTTGCTTCTAAGGCTTGCTGCCTGCTCTTTTTATTTTCCATTTATTTCAGGCTGAGTGGTGATTTCACAGGTGTTGAATGACCCACACCTTCCTCCAGCAATGTCCAACTTTCAGTTCTTTAGTTTGGTTTTTTTTTTTTTTTTCCTGTTCCTCCTTGTTGATGCTCTGTGGGGAACATCCAGCATCATTTCTGGAGCTGTGGCAGAGCTCAGAAGCAGAATTAGTTTATGAGTAAGATGTTGCTTGTGGTTCAGATGAAAATGTTTGCAATTCACTGCATTTCAAAACCCCCAAGGTGAAACACTGTGCTCTGGCACTGCTCCCTTACAGCAGCAGAAGAAAACCTTGTTTGAATTGCTGAAGTGTCTCTCCACATCCTCAGCTTGCAGAACCTCCTGAATCCCTTGAAAAAAAAATATGAATTCAGGAATATTGCTCTGAATTTTGCCTTGCTCAACATATTTTCTGTAGAACTCAGAGAATACTCCAGCTAGAGATAAAACACTAAACCCTTTTGGTACCACAACCTTTAACCAAGTTTCTCTCCAGTTAGTGACATGATTGGTTCTAAACAGGATGATTAATATTTAGCCAGCTAGAAGACAGCTAACAGTGTTTTACTCCTGCCAGAGGCTTAGGCTAGCACATGATTATCTTCTTATAACTGGCTTGGCAGAAACGTGTGTGTCTGTTGGTTTGGTTTTTTTTTTTTTTTTTTTTTTTTTTTTTTTTTTTTTTTTTTCAGCCCCTTAACCATGTCTAATAACCAGAACAACTGGTCTGTCTTCTTTCCTTCTTGGAGTGTGTACTTGGATGTTCCTGACTGCTCCATGAGCAGCCAGTGCCAATACATGCACACCCTTTTTGTGTTTCTCCACTTCCATGGAATCTGGGGGAATGTTTTTCCCAAGCTTTCCAAAGTTATTGATGGGAGAAATACTGATGCATCAGCAGAATTGGGTTGTGTTGCAGAAAAACTGGTTTAGGAGCACAACTCCAATGTAGCTCTCAAATCACAGAGCCCCAGGATGGTTTGGGTTGGAAGGGACAATAAAGATCATCTCATTCCAAGTTCTACCCAAACACTGACCAGGCTGAAATGTGAATTTCCTCTGAACTCATGAAGAGCACAGTTACACCTGCAGGAATTACAGGTAGAGCTGTCAGGTGTGGGGTATCAACCCTCCAAGGTGTTGTCTCAAATCCTACCAGACATCATTGTATTGATTTTGAAACAGAAAGGAAAACTGGGAAGAGCTGATGTGGGACATTGAAAAGCACTGACACACTTGTGTTTTCATAAACAATTATAATGCAAACACAGCCTGGGATGAATTATTTAACCCAGATTGGAGCAGTGCCTGGATTTGGGGAATTAAGCAGCATGTTCAGCAGGGAGGTTATGCAGTTACAGCTGTCTCTAGTCAGGCTCTGAACTGATCCCCCAGCTCCTGTGTTTGGGACCTTGGAGCCATCAGGTCAATAATCAGAATTCCCATCCTGTCAAAACCATTTCCCCATCTTTCTTGGACCATCTTCACCTTCAGTAGAAGAAAACACAAAAACTTTGTGCTTCCTCAAAGAGCCACTGAAATCATCCCAGAGGTATTATCTTGGAAACGAGAAAATGATTCAATGAAAGAAGGAGTGAATCACGTAAATACCCAGAGTGTTGTACCTCAGCAATGTCCCTCCCTTCTGAGTACAAAGCAAAGAACAAAAGCAGGCTGCTGCCTGGCATGGGCCCCTCCTAGATGACTTACTGGGACTGTGAAATCATCAGAAGCCTCAGAAAGAAGTGCTTAGGCAGCGTTTATAACTTGATTTTCTTCTCTTCAGTCCTCCATGAGCGCAGACCTGCTCACTGTGTTCTTTTGCTTGTAGTCCAGAAGATGGATGAGGAAGGCAAATATTTAATGCTCACAGAATTCTGGATGCCTTTTACATTTTAGAGGCTGACAATGATTTTTTAGAGCTAAAACATTGAGTGGAAGAAGGGGCATAAACATTATAAGGTCATGGAAACATGAAACCACATTTTTACTGCTGAGGATGATTTTAAACACACTCTTAGAAAACAGGCAATGTGAAATGTTGTGGTCTGTTCAAATGGAGAGTTGTAATGGGAGGTAAAAATCCTGAGCAGGCCATTAATTCCTATCTGGCAGTCAAACCAAGATTGCTTCAGCACTTAGAGGAGCTTCAGTGAAAATGAAATATTGATCTCAGATTGCCAGGTTTAAAATTAAGTGTGTGAGATGCAGGAGTCAGAGTAACCCACTCTAGAAGATATTCAGTGTAAAGTACACTGTGAAAGATCTTAATTATTTTATGAAAAATCGTTGTACAAAAGATGAAACTACTCAAGGAGGATAAAAAGGAAGTAATTGCAACCCTGAGGTTTCCATTCTAAACACAGTTAAAAATGTTTTAACTTGAAACAAGTGAATTCTCCAAAGGCTCCAGTCCCTAAAGTTCCATGGGAAGCAGCAGGATCAGTTCTCCCTCATTGCCAGCTCTCTGTAAGCCCTGAGTTTTCCATGGTTTATTCAGTGAAATGGGGATACTCTGCAGCTCCATTCTGCTGAAATGTCTTTGTCAGTGGTTTTTCCCCTTTCTCATTGCCCTCCTCTGTTGTTTTTCTGCACTGTGTGCTTTTCACTCTGGCTCTTGTGACATCAGTGGCAAATGTCTGTGAGGAATTGCCTCGGGCCAGTGTGACTTTCAAAGGATAAGACAATTTGTTCCCCTGCCAATGAACAGTTTATTACATTTCTAATTATTGTTATTAGTCTGGCAGGTGGTGCCATGCATATTTTTACAACTGCCAAAGATGCAGGTACTTCTTTCATGATGGAAAAATAACCTGGGTAAGATTTAAAGGAAAACCAGGTGCTGTGCTGTTGTATGTGTTGGATAATTCTTTGCACTAATGTGGTGTGTTGGTTATTTTAAAATCTTAAGTTGGAACATCCTGACTCCTGAAAGATTTTGTTGTGAGACCAATTGTAATTAGAGTGTGTTAGCAGCCCAGGTTAGATATGGAGGTTTCTCTCCCTCCCTCTCAAGTTCTTTCCTCTAATCTTTATTACTCTACTTGTTGTGCAAATTAAAGACTCATCATATTTGTAAACTCTAACTCAGAGTTCACGTTAATCACTGCCTAAGAATACTAAATACCCCTTTCCCAATGAAGATCTGGGTTCCTAAACATAGAGATTTGACTTTCTCTGCTCTGTGGGGTTGCATGAAGTCAGATTAAAGACATAAAAATGATATAAATAACTCTGTGCTAGTGCAATACCATAATATTCCTCTTGAGCAGCCCAGTCCAGTTCCACCCATTATTACCTGTGCAGAGCAGTTTATAAAACTCTGAGCAACCTGATCTAGTGAAAGGTGACCCTGCCCATGGCAGGGTGTTGGGATGTGATGGTTTTTGATGGTTTTAGCCCCAGACACTCCATGATTCCATGATAAATCATGTCATCCATGCCTTTTGCACTGTCCTGGTATTGTGTGAAAAAATTAATTTAAAACATTTTCACATTGTTTATCCAGTAAATCCTGAATGATTTTGTGTTACACTGTCACTAAAGAAGTGAATTCAAAAGCAGTAGAGAAGTAAAACTGATTTATCCACTGATGGTTTCAATAGCCCAACTGGCAATAATTAAAAGGGCCAAAGTCCAGCTAGAACTTAATCTGACCACTGCTGTTAAAGGCAATAAAACTGTTCTATAAATACATCAGTAACAAAGGAAGAGCAAAGGAGATTCTTCCTCCTTTATTGGTTGTAGAGGGAAGCAAAGTGACAACAGATGAGGAAGAAGCTGGATCCACCCAAGGATACTGAGAGAGCTGTTGGAAATGTTCCCTGAGCCACTTTCCATCATCCAGCAGCAGCCCTGGCTGACAGGAGCTCGCTGGAGATCAGCAAATGTGACACCCACCTACAAAAAAAATCTGAAGGGGAATGCAGGGAATGACAGAGGAGGCAGGACAGGCTGTGAGCAGAATTGCCTCTGGATGGGCCAGCCTGGTGATCAGGCACAGCTGGCAGGGATCCACCAAAGGCAGGTCCTGGCTGACCAACCTGATCTCTGGGACAGGCAGAGGGAAAAGCTGGGATGGGACTGGAACTGGGATGGACCTCAGGAAAGGCTCTGACAGCACTTCCCACAGGATTCTGCTGGGGAAACTCCTGCCTTGGGTGGGTGCAGTGCTGGTAAAGCCCTGGCTGGAGCCCAGGGATGGTGGTGGATGCAGTCACCCCCAGCTGGGGCCAGTCCTGCTCAGTATCTGCACCAATGGTCAGGGTGAGGAGGGTGGGTACAGCCTCAGCAAGATTGGATCTGAGGAAAAACATCTTCACTGGAAGGGCCATCAGTGGAGGAGTCACCATCCCCGGGGGATTTAGCAGATCTGTGGATGTGGCACTTGGGGACCAGCGTGGGTTGGTGGCTTTGGCAGTGCTGGGCTAACGGCTCAGGAATGCTGAAGGGCTCTGCCAACCTAAACAATTCCCTGATTCCACCTTTGCATTCCATCAGCTCTGCAGCAGGAGCTTCCTTGTTGTTGCTCACCTGGCATAAAGCAACTTTCTCTGTCCTTCTCACCACACAAAAGAAATTTATTCTGATAAAAAAATATAATTTATTCTTTTCTTCTTCGTTTGCCCAGGAATATCAAACAGTCCTTTTCAGTGAAACCAGACACACAAATTTGCTACAATTAATGCAAATGGATTTTAGTGGATTGTACTTTGGTTTGAGGAGTTAAAGAGGTGGGACACTCTCCACCTCTGTCCCCTGCCCTGATGTTTTATTGTGATAACACAGCTTCCCTTAATGCCACGTTTTTACCCCACAAAAATGGCACATAAACTGGCAGCACCAGAAAACGAGGTACATCCTGTAAGAAAAATGAATCCACAGAATAATTCAGTACAAAAAAAAAATGAGTGTTTTTATCTTTCTGTGGCTTGCAGGAGCTGCAGCTGTGCTTGGATGGGTTCAGGGTTTGGCTGACTTGTGTCTGCACCCGCCAGGGCTGCAGGTAAGAGTGGATCCTGCTGGAGCAGGGAGCATGGGCATGTTTTGGAGTCATTCCCTGCAGGGGCTGTTCAGCAGGTACAGGAGGCCAGCAGTGGCACTGAGTCAAAATAGTGGCTGCAAAGATATTACAGAGCTGACTGCACCTGGTGTAGAGGAAAATAAAGATGTCAGTGCCCTCCCCTTTCCCCACCACTTGTCTCATATTTCTGAGATACAGGTGTGTGGTTACTGTGTAAACAGAGCACAGATTTTTCTTCTGGGCTAATAAGCTGCATGTTTTGTTTTGTTTTGGTTTGTTTTTTTTTTTCTCCCTTACAGTATCTCTGCCAAAATACAGAAGCTTACAGTGTGAACTCCTGCACTTCCACACCCCCTGTGCTCACTTGGGAGAAAGGCTTTGGTTTCTGGAGCCAGGATTCAGTCAGAGCCTTTTCTTAATATATTTCAGAAATTTATTTTTGTCTCATTTGCACCATGTAATCCAACAGTTAGAGCATCTTAAATTAAGAGATAATGCATGAGCATGAAATTGGTGCTTGTTTTTACTGTGCCATTCACCAATCTAAACTACTCAGGTAGCTCTGGCTGTGATAATTGATTTTTGCCAATTATTGGGGAAAAAAACTTCCCTATCTACACCCCAAAACTCCTCAGACCTAATTCTGATGATGTTGTGAGCCTGGGTGATAAAAACATAACTCTGGAGGAACTACAAAGGTTATTTTGGATTATTCCCATGGAATCTTGTGGGGCTGCCATTTCTCCTGGGCCAGTTGTAGCTCTCAGAGCACTTGATGAGGTGTGGGGAGAAAAGCAAAAGCACAGGTGTGAGGAAGCTGCCCCTGTCCCACTGTGTTATCTGGGATGCAGACAGGTGATTTATGATTGCACGTTTCATATAGCAGGAATGACATTGCCAGAGGAAAGAGCAAGGAGGGAAATTCACCTTGGGCTGACAGACAAAAATAAAGAGGATCCTTTTTCAGTTTTTCTGGCAAGTCCCATCAGGAGAGTCCTGGAGCAAAGAAGGGAAATGTGGCTTTAGTTTTGCAGTCACTCAACTGCCCCAGACTAACCAAAGAGACAACTGGGAAAACTGGTGCCAGTCCAGATAACTGGAACACTCTGCACACATTGTGAAATTCCATATTGATGTTCTTCATTGCCATGGGCAGCTCTGACAACTTCTCCTTGTGCTTGGTGGAAAGGAACAAGAATCACCAGAAATATTGAAATTGGGTGTCCACTCCCTTCCAAAGGATGGAAAATCCTAGGTGGGGAAAACTTGGAATTGTTTCACTCCTCATGGCCTGGACAGGGATCAAGGGAAGTGAGGAAATTCCTGGAGTGCTGCTGGGTGGGCAGGACCTGAAGTTTTCTGAATGGAATAAAGTTGAAGCAGAGTAAGTTACTGATGGTCTAACCAGTTCTAGTTAATATTTTGAGTTCAGTGGCAGCTAAAAGTATCTGTGATTAATTGCTAGATCACAAATACCTCACACAGGCATACAACATCTGAGCCTTGAAGCAGTTTAATCTGGTCTGATCCATAAAAATATATCTGTGAACCCCTGAATTAATCATTATATTTCTTCTCTATTTTTAAGCTAGTTTGGTTTTGTTGTTTTGATTTTTTTTTTTTCCCGTTTGGACAATTTTAATAAATTTTATTAATTTTTTGACTCTGCTTTGGACAAGTTTTCCCTTTTTCAGTTGCTCAGCTGTTTAAGGGAGTTTTCCAAGGAAAATCAACACCAGACCAGGTGCTTGGCCTGGATTTGGGGACCCTGGGCATGGCCTGGTGCAGGTCTGCAGCCAGGTGGGGAGGGAACCTGCATGGTTTCAGTGTGTTAATATGATTAAAGGATAAATCATACTAAATGTTCCCTTAATAGGAGAAAATACCCAGCATTGACAGTAGTGATTAAGTTCCATTAAACAGTTGTTAGTTTGGACACCAGGTGATTAGTACATCCAAACCACTTCATTTCCAGACTTTGGCACCTTGGTCATTACTAACTCAAGCCATAAAGTTCAGTGAATCAAGTTGTAAATAGTTTTATTGGTCCCATGTTGGAAAAAAAAAAAATAAAAATGGAGGGTTGTGAAATTCTCAGATGATTTCAAGTTATGCATTTCTTAATTCTCTCATGTTTCTGTTTTCTTTAGTTATTCATCATTGCAGAGGGTTTAAACTCTGTTTCTGCTTTGGCAAGCACTAAATCCAGTGGGCTAATTGAGAGTTAAGAGGTGTATTCCTAAATTAAATAAACCAAATGGAGAGAGGATTGGAGATGCACACAGCTGCCAAAGTGCCATAGTTATCCAAGGGAGGAATTTCCTCAAGGACATCAGTGGAACTTTTACAGCTCTTTACAGCTTTTTTTACAGCTTTTACAGCTCCTGGAGAAAGGTTCACAGTTCCCACATGCTGCTAATTATTGAATAAAACACAGAACCTCATGTTTCTGTTGGTTTGCTGAAAATTATTTTCAAATGAAAATGTTGATTTTCAATGAAAATGATTTTTCAAAATGATTTTTTGAGAATTATTTCATGTCCACTTCGTGATAAGATATCCTTCCAAGTAGTTTTTATTTATTTACTTTTCCATTTAATGAAAGTTTAGCAATTGAGCTGTATGTCCTGGGCATATTTCAAGATGTCAGTGCTATACAACAAGGCTCATTTTAATACCTCTTAAGTGACTGGGAGCAAATTTTTGGTTTCTCCAAACCAATTTGAGGATTAGAAAGATGTGCTGGCTTCATCCTGGTTTAGCTTTCAAATTGCCATGTGTCCTGTTAAGTCTGTTTATGATTTCAGTGACCCTTGCATCACTCCCATGCCACTTTACAAATTGCTGGCCAGGTGTTTATGGTGCCTTTCCCAAATGTAAGCGATTTTTCAGGAGCCTGCCCAGAAACCATCAGGTTTTATGGTGTGGTCAGAGAAATTGTGTGTTTTTTTCCAGCAGGGTAAAGCCTCCTCAGAGTGCATGTGTGTGCCTGCAGAGGCTGTGTGTGTGCAAGGCAAGGCTCCATCACTCCAGGGAGAATGCAGGAGGTGACTCCCAGTCACCCATTACTCACTGCCACCCACTGGGGGAAACCTGTATTTTCTGATTTTTTGAGGTTTTTTTTAGGCCAAGGCAGGCAAAAAGACACAAGTCCCCCTCTTCATTAGAGAATTTATCACTTGTGGAAAGCAGGCTCAGGGATGAGGAGCTGCATTGGGAATCCCAGCCAAAGCACAGCAGGTGCTGAGCTGGCAGTTTCACAGCAGATTGTGAAATTTGATCTCACAATGGGAAATAGAGCCACTCCTTGAGGGCAATATCTGGAAACATAATGGGGAACCACCCTTCAAAGGTGATCTGGGTAATAATGGGGCTTAGAAACACTTTCTACCTGCTTTGCTTAGAAAATTATGAAAATTTTTAATAGTGTTACTGGTTTTTGCACAAGCACACTATATTTAGCTGTACCTCGACTGGTCCCGAGCTCAGACACACCCAGAGCAATGAACTGCCCAGTGCCTCCACCACTGCCAGGTGGAAACTGCTCATGAAATCCTCAGTTCTCCTTGTGTCCTGGTGCTTCTCTTCTCCTCTTCTCTCCTCTTCTCTTCTCTTCTCTTCTCTTCTCTTCTCTTCTCTTCTCTTCTCTTCTCTTCTCTTCTCTTCTCTTCTCTTCTCTTCTCTTCTCTTCTCTTCTCTTCTCTTCTCTTCTCTTCTCTTCTCTTCTCTTCTCTCTCTTCTCTTCTCTTCTCTCTTCTCTTCTCTTCTCTTCTCTTCTCTTCTCTTCTCTTCTCTCTCTTCTCTTCTCTTCTCTTCTCTTCTCTTCTCTTCTCTTCTCTTCTCTTCTCTTCTCTTCTCTTCTCTTCTCTTCTCTTCTCTTCTCTTCTCTTCTCTTCTCTTCTCTTCTCTTCTCTTCTTTTTTCTCTCTTCTCTTCTCTTCTCTTCTCTTCTCTTCTCTTCTCTTCTCTTCTCTTCTTCTCTCTTCTCTTCTCTTCTCTTCTCTTCTCTTCTCTTCTCTTCTCTTCTCTTCTCTTCTCTTCTCTTCTCTTCTCTCTTCTCTTCTCTCTTCTCTTCTCTTCTCTTCTCTTCTCTTCTCTTCTCTTCTCTTCTCTTCTCCTTCTCTTCTCTTCTTCTCTCTTCCTCTTCTCTTCTCTTCTCTTCTCTTTCTCTTCTCTTCGCTTCTCTCTCTCTCTTCTCTTCTCTTCTCTTCTCTTCTCTTCTCTTCTCTTCTCTTCTCTCTCTCTCTTCGCTTCTCTCTCTCTCTTCTCTTCTCTTCTCTCTTCTCCTACAGATTTTCACCCCTATTTTTTCCTGGAATTTGAGCATTTTTACACCCTCTGAGCATCTCCCACTGCAGATATTCCCTGGCAAACCTGTGCTCACCCATGTTAATGAACGTGGAACACCCAGCATTAATGCATTGGCCCCATGACACTCTGTGCTACTTGATGTCTCCCTCCTTTCTTCTTGAGATTGCCATAAAGATTGCACCTGTGCTCCTGCAGGTACTTTAGGCACACCACAGCCTCTGAATAATGTAGACTAATAGAAAAGACTTCAAAGAACCATAACACAGTTTTAAAAGGGCTGGGAGGAGAGGCCGACGGGAAATGTTATAAGAATTCCACCTTTCCTGCTTAGCTAAGCAGTAATTTAGGAGGACATGTAAAGTCTGCTGGAGGATTTCAAAGAAAACAAAAAGCAAACAAAAGCAGAGCACACTGTCCTGATGCTGGAGACAAAGGGAGAGAGAAGGGAGAGGCTCTCAGCAAATCATCTGCTCCAGTTTGTGATTTTTGAGTCCTCAGACAGAGGGTGAGCAGGGTAATGAAAATATTTAGAGAGATTTGGGTGTTATTTGATAGGGGTAAATGCAAAGGGAAAGGAGAGTGGTGTAGCATGACCTGAGCAAGTCATTATGTGATGAAAATCTGTTACTCAGGAGCTCATTAGCAGCAGAGGAGAAATTCCTTTCCTTCTGGAGCTGTGGATATTCTGCTGGATCTCTATCTCACATCAAATTAAAACTCTGTCAAAGCCACAGGAGGATTAGCACCAGGCTGTTCTTTCCAGGGCAGGGATTTCCACAGCCACTGGAACCATCAGTGCTGAGGAATCAATGACCAGCAGATACCAGAGTTACCTGCATGTTTGGAACTGGAAAATAAAAACTGCTGCAAGTCAGTGAATTTGGACATTTTATGAGCCAAAATTACACTGCTGTCCTCATCTCCTAATAATTGGGGTAGGGAAAGAAAAAAGAAAGATTTTGAGGAGAACATACAAATTTAGAGTGAAATTCTCTCATTTTCACTCTCATGGAACAAGTAAGGAGATTCCACCAGGGGGGAGTTTAGAAATGCACTTTGTGCAAAATATAAGCAGGCAACAACAGAACAAAGGTTTCAGAGCAAACTTCAGGGGCACCCATTGGGTAACTGCCCTGTCTGAACCCAAACTTATTTATGGCACTGGGAGATTGCTTTGGCAAAGTGCCTTTGGACATTTGTCAGTTTGGTCATTAGGAATTTATCTGCTACTGAAAGTCAGCTCCAGCCAAATAGGGATTAGATATGGAACAGGATTACACAGTAGGCTTTAAAAAGGAAACTCTTGGGCTGGACATTGCAAGAAAATTTGACTCAGTAATAATAATAACAACATAATTACTGCTTTAAGATAAGAGAAAAATCAACCATGCTGATTTCTGTGATTATTTAAAGATATTGTAACTGAGCACATGGATACCTGGCAGTTGATACCTGGAAGACAGAAGCAGTGATTTATAATAAAAAAATAAGCTCCAGAACACAGGAGTACATTAAAAAAAATTCTTTAATTCAATCACATATATTTTAGGACACAGGGATTCTCTCCTTTTGAAGGAAAGGTCTTACAATAAACTTGCAGGCTGTAATCTGACATAAATAACACCAGGGTGGATGTTCTGGGGAAAAAATAATCTTTTACATTCCTAAGAAGGGGACTGCAAATAAATATATTTCAAAATAGGGTGGTCTGACAGTGCTTTTTCTGTGCTCACACAACACACAGTTTACTGTCAGTGCCCACAGAGCAAATAACAATCATGTACACCTTGAACATTTACACATATACACATGGAGAGCTGTGACAGCACAGACCTGTGCCTGAAATCAGGAACTCAGAGTCTCTCTCCTTCCTTTTCCATATTCACACCTCTCTCTCTTTTTTTTTCCTTGCTGCAGATTTCAGACTGGAAAAGCACTGGTGGGGGGGAAAAAACACCCCTGCAGAGGCAGAAAATCTAAAAAGCCAAAAGTCACTCGTCCTCCTGCTGGGGTGAGCAATTTTTCCTGCTGCTATCAACAGGAGGTGTTTACTGTCCTTTTGCACAAAGAGGCTTTTCCCTGAGCCAGGCTGTGTGGGTGATGTCCCTCTGTCCCTGCAGCTCTGCCAGGACACTCTGCTCCTGTCCCCTCCCCAGCTCACGGGCAGGTCCCTGTCTTGTTTGCCCACGAGGGGAATGTCTGCAGCTGGAACAGGGATGAAGCCCAGGTGTTGATGGCCAGAGTTATGGTCAGGACTCCCAGAATGTTGAGTACAAATCCAGCTTTGGCCTGGAATTTGAAAAGAGAAGTGTTGTTAGCACTTTTTTCCCTTCCTTGATGGGCAGGATGGTTTGATTTCCTCTTTGGTGGTTTTTTTTTTCACATCTCCACCAACTCACATTTAAGTTGGCTTTCTTCACAAATATAATTTGTATAAAAGGAAAGGTTTCCATTGGATAAAACTCTTAAAACTAAAAGTCCCAAAATCCTTTTAATCCATTTCTCTTCTGACCTGGTATTTCTCTCCAATGGTACTTCAGGTGTCTGCTTGGATGAATTATATCAATATATATAACAAGAGACATGGCACTGCTGTCCTTGCATCTTTAGTGATTTTTTGAGGGCACTCAGTGAGAGCTGCCAGGCTGTTCCCTGTCCCTGCAGAAGGACTGCCCAAGTGACAGGGCTCTTTGACACCCTCATGCTCTATATTTGAGTTTTTCAAGCAGTTAAGCATTGACAGCTCTTATTATAAAATTTTCAAGAGGCCCTGGCTGTTCTTTAAAAGCTCATTAGCACCTTTCTAAGACTCTCAGAGTGTATTAGAGTCAGTGTGACCCTTTATTAATGCACACACATCCTCTTCCCACTTGACATAAGCCAGGCACGCTGACTTTTCTAAACCTCCCCCAAAAAAGAACCAGCACTAGGAAAAGGAAAGATCAAACCTAGGGGTGAAAATTCTGAAAAAAAAAAAGTTGGTTTTTTTTTTTTTCTCACCATATCAATAACCTTGAGCTGTCCATAGGAGAAGACAATGGCATTGGGAGGAGTTGCCACAGGGAGCATGAAGGCCAGCGATGCAGCGAGTGTGCAGGGCAGCATGACATAGAGAGGGTTGAGGCAAATTGCTTCAGCCTGTGCACAAAAAGAGAGCAGAGATGATGGTTTTCACACCCAGAAATTCACACAAACCTTCTGGTTGTATTTGTCCATGTCAGAAGGCTCATTCTTCCCCAAACACTGCAGCCACTTGTGTTTTGGTGCTGCTTCAGACACTTCCAGCATCTTTATGCAGCAAATGCAAGAATTGATTTTGTGGTCAGGGCTTTGTGTTGCTGCTGTACAAATGGATAAATAATGCTCATATTCAGCTCTAAACCCTGGCTTCAACCTGGTTAAAAACCAAATTAAATTATCAGGGGAGGCAGGTGAAGCTCTGAAGGTGAGAGCTTTGGTTTAGGGGTTGGCTGGAGTCTGTGGCCTATGTAAGAAGATTTTGGAGGAGCTCATTCCAGTTTCTGTCTGGAAGCAGCAACAGGAATCTCTTGTGGAAATGCAGAAGTCTGAATGGGGTCATGCTATCACCTTCAGAGACTTCTGGAAGGCTGTTGGGGGTGAAATACAGCCATGGAATGTTGCAGGCAAGGAAATGCTGCTGCTGTCTCCGTGCAGAATAAATTGGAAAAAAACAAGTACAGCTGGCAGTGACCTCATGTTTAGGCCAGAAGGCAAAGTCTTTGTATCCCAATGAATTTAATCCCTTTGCTTTCCACCAGCAATGATTTTGGAAAGGTTGAACCAAGCACAGTGTGCGTTCCTGTACTCACACACAGATTTGTGTTTTAACTCTTGTACCCCTGATGGGATCCAAGAACCAGTGCCTGGCCTGCCAGTCAGCTTTGCCAACTGAGGAGCTGAAAACTCTCCTTTTAAGAGCATTTTGACAAGCTGTGACTCACCATTGAGGCCAGAATGGGGAGGAAGAGGGTGGTGGTGGCCACGTTGCTGGTGCACTCGGTGAAGGTGGCGATGAGGAGGCACAGCAGGAAGGCAATGGCTGGGTGGGGGATGCTCTCCAGAGGGGTCAGTTTGCTGCCCAGCCATCGAGACAGGCCAGATTCCTGCAACACAGCAAGCAGGGATGCCAGGCTGGAGAGGAAAGAGCCACAGCAGTGCCCTGTTGCAGTTCTCCTCCCAGTTCAGCATCCCTCCTCAGAGCTGCTCTCATGCAAACTGCTGTCGGCAGAAAAACACAGCCAGTGCTCACAGACACAATTCAACAAAAATGAGCATTGTTTCCCTTCCAAAGAATGGGGAAGTAGGAGATTTATAGTGCATTGTTGACAGCAAATAATTATTTCAGATTGTTACTTGTATGTGATCAGTATTTGAGGTGCTTTTGTTAAAAATAAACAAACGTATTTGAATTAATTCCTTAAAATATTTTTATATGTATCTGATCAGATGCTGTGGTGATTTAATACCATTTCATCACATTGCCTGAGATTTGATGATTGTCTGAACCTTTTCACACCCTTCATCCTTGTCAGTCCCTGGAAGTGGCAGCATCCTCCCTGTCATTCTGGGCTTTCTGCAGCTGCTTTTATGTGTTTGGTTCTTTATTCTAAGATAAATTAATCTGATTTCTTAAATATTTCCTTTTCCAAACAGGTACTTCTCCATTTTAATTTTGATCTTTGAATTATAAACTAGTATTTCTAGGCACTTGAGCCTTTTAGAATTTCTTTATTGTCTACAGATTTAATAAATGGATTGTCTGTTCCACCACTTAAATCATTACTGAAAAATAATGTGTAGCACTGGACTCATTTTTGCCTGCTCCTGAAGTTACTCTAGGAAGCTCTGCTTTTCTTTTTTAGTTTAATTTAATGCCTATTTCCATAAATTCTTGGCTTGAAACACTTTGGAGACCCCTCCTGGGTAAATCATCTCCTCATGCTGGCAGCATCAATTACATTTTATTTCAAATAATCTTTAATGTGCTGGGGCAATTCCTTAATCAGCCCCTTTTCTAGAAGTTAATTGTGCTGCCCTGACAGGCAGTGCCATCCCATGGCACGAGGAAAAACAAGGATTTATCCTGATCCCAGGACTGCAGGAGCATTTGGTGCTCCCAGTGTGCCCTCTTGTGTCCTGGGGAGCAGGATGGAAAAGGAACCAGCAGGAAAACAGAAATCCCAGGTGAGCAGAGCAGGGTTACCTCACTGCCCTTGGCCAAGGCAAAGCCACCTCCCAGCAGGAACACAATATTCCAGGGCATCTTGTCCTGAACTGCCTTCCAGTCCAGCAGGGCTGGAGGTGCCCTGAACCTTGTCCTGTCCCCTGCAACCCAAAAGAGAATTTGTGAAGCCACATTTTGTAGCAATGCTAAACAAGTTTAAGCCACAAGTGACATTCCAAACATGCTCTGTATCATATACACCAATTAAAATATAATTAATTTTTTTTCTCCATATTTTACTGATTTTTTTAATGCATATTTTACTGTTTCTTCAGATGCTTAGTTGTTTTTCTGTGTATTTCTTAGTTTAAACCAATGTTTGTAACAAGTGCACAAAATAAGCCATTTTTAAGTGATTTTCTGCCATTTGTTAAAACCCTTCACTAAGCCACTAAAACATAAATGGTGCTAAACAAAAAAAAAAAACCAAAACAACAACAACAACAACAAAAAAAACCCCAAACAAACAAACAAAAAAACCCCCAAAAACCCAAAAAAACCCAAAACCAAAACAACAACAACAAAAAAAGCACACAAAAAAACCAAAACACCTAAAAACCAAAATACCAAAATTAAAAAACCCAAAATAAAAATAAGCAATGAAGTTCTAAACAGACACCAATCATGGTACCTGAACTGCTGATGCAAAGCACATAAACAGCATAAAAGCACCAATCCAAAAATGCATAATCCCATAAACAGCAGTCTTAAAATGTATAATTAAAGTTTAAAAATAAACAACAAATCAGCTTCTGCATAACCATATTAATTTACTGCCCAAAATTCCTGTTTCTCCCACAACAACAGAGAAAGGAGAAGTTGGGGAGGTGAGTTTGGTCTGAGTATCAGGAATCAGCAAACTCTGGAATTATCTCCTGAATCAAATGCTGGGAGCATCACCCACAAAGGTTTTAAAACTTGATTTGCAAAAGCTCTAATGAATGATCTGTAGATGCTCCAAGCACAATAATGGGCAGGGAAGGGTGAGTTGAACACAACTCTGTGTATTTCTGTTAATTCATGTCTTTCCTCCTGGAGATTCCAGCTCAGAATCTTCTACAAATGTGTATTACAGGGGCAGGGACACTGCTGGGATGAGAATTCCCTAATTAGTTAAAAGATCAGAAACAGAGAATTTTATGTGATATGTGCTCTGCCAAATGTAAAGCACACAGCTGGTAGAGCAGTTTGAGGTGTTATTTAATATTTGAAATTTCCTTTGTAAACCGAAAACGTGAAAATTTCCCACGTAGCTGTTCAGACAGCTGATTTTTGGTGACTCACCTGTTTCCTGGTTGGAAAAGCCAGAAGGGAGGATGAAGAGCAGCAGTGAGATGAAGATGGAGACTGTGGCATCAGTGACATAGCTGCAATAGAGCAGGAAGCATTTTTCAGCTGGATAAAGCCCAGATTATTTCATTTTTACTCAAAATGAGAGGTGGCACTACCTTGTACCATCTTTGTTGAAAAGAACAGTTGCCCAGCCAGGGAAGAACCCAGGTTCTCTTGTAAACCACAGCACCACCAGGAAAATGAAGATGATCAAAACTTCTATTTCTGCAAATGACATTTTGCCCAGTTTCTTGCTCTCTTCCTTGATGATTTCATAGGCTTGTTTTTCCTTAGCCTTGGCCTCAGGGCTGACACCACAACCAAAATTCTTCTTAAAACTGGAAGAAAATGGATGAGAAATGTCAGAGAAATTTGGCCGGTACCCTGAGAGTTAAGAATCCAAATTTTATACTCAATCATAATGTCTTTACATGTATTAATATATTAAAATTGAAATAAAATATATTATAATATGCAATCATGGTGAGTAGGAGCTGCATGTCATGACAAGATGATCAGAAAAAAGCTTCCTGCCCCTAAAAGCTCATTATTTAAATGTAAATAAGTGAGATATCTGGACACATGAAGGAAAAAAAACTTACAGAATTACAGAATGGTTTATGTTGGAAGAGACCCTAAATTCCATTGCATTCCATCTTCCTGCCATGGTCAGGGACACCTCCCACAAGACCAGGACAGTGTTAATGGGATTGACAAATCTGTTTGATCACTGGGAATAAAGAACTGCCAAGCTTTTCAAGAGCACAGAAAATGAGAATTTTAAAGGAGGAATTTGAAAGTGAAAACACCATTTCAGGTATTACAGCACTCTTTCCATGTAAAATAAGGGAAGGTGGGATACTACAAACATGATAGGCTGAGCATTAATGCAGGCTGGTGATCTGAACCAGAATCCTCCACATCTGAAGCAACCCTGGTCACAAATTTACCAGTAGAAATCAATTTCCTGCTTTGGAGCACAGCAATTTCCCAGGATATGACAGCAATGCAGCAGAACAGGTCATGTGCATCCAGAGCTCCCTGTTCTCACCTGCACAGTGCCTTTACCTGGGTTTGATCACATTCCTCGAGGAAAAACCGTGCAGAATTTTAACATTCTGGTCCCTGTTGTGTGTCGGCTTTTGTCACCTGCTGTGTGATTTCCCTCATCACTACAAGGTGTTAAACAAGCCCAGGGGCTCGGGGTACTCACTTGAAGCCCAAGTACAGGATCTGCAGCCAAATCCACGCCAAAATCAGCAGCACCAGCATGGTGGGGAAGGCAAAGGAGAACCAGGAGGCAAAGTTGATGATGCCACCATTCTCTTTATAGATGCTGGAAAATGCAGGTGGCTGTTAGCATCCAAAATTCCACAAAATTCTCTTCTGTCCTTCATTAATGAGTCAGAAAAGGGGAGGATCTGTGGGGCCCATTAAGGAAGAGAAGCTCCCAGGAAAAGGGACCAAACTGATATTTTCCTTCTCTGTGCTGCTGGAGCAGAATGCTGCAGTTTGGAGGGTGTTTAATCCCAGACTTACTCATTAATTTGTCCTTGCAGCACCAGATTTGGTGTGGTCCCAGTCAGAGTGGCAATCCCTCCAATGCTGGATGAGTAACAAATACAGAGGGACATTCCCTTGGAGAGCTTCAAGTATTTCTTCTCCACCTCTTCCTTCCTCTGCCTCTCTTCCTCAACTGTCAGGACGTGAGAATTGCCTAGATCCCAAGGAACAAAAGAGATGCAGGAGATATATTGGACAGGAAAACACCTTGGGACTGTGTAATTTAATATTTCCATCCTAGCACACAATGGATTCAAAGCTGAAGGAACCAAAGTTCCTCATTTTAAGGCTGGCATTGTTAATTTTTTGATCTTCTGCCTATTTTCCCTGGTTGTCCTGACACAGGGCAGTTTTTCAGAGGGGAATTTGAAATGTGTGGCAAAGTTTGAACTTACTGCTGACACTTGGGCAATGTCTGAACTGCACATGGTGGGGAGTGAGGCAAGAATTCAGGGAATTATAACAGAGCTGGACTGAAGGGAAGATTTTCTACACCAGCATCTGTCTGCTGGCACTGAGATTTCTGTTCAGAAACACTGGAATCACCCCAAAAATGGGGAGAGGGCAAGACAGCTGGTAAAGAGTTATTGTTGCTTGATTGTGTACCTTTGGATTAGAAAGATAATTTTAATCCCTAACCTTCCAGCAGGAAATAGGCCAGAAATCTTCCCTTGGGAATTCCCCATTGTATGATAAGTTATACAGTAGATAATAATTGAACTGGCAGAAGTATGCAGGGAAAAAGCAAGCCTGATGTAAAAGCTTCCCCTAGTGGAGAATTTGTACTTTTTGTTGCTTTATTGAGTAGTTATGACCTCTTTGCATTTTAGATTTAACTTCAGCCAAGTCAGCAGCTCACTGTGGCTTTGCCTGTGCTGTGTGCAGCACTCAGGATGCTTTGGGGACAGTTTTTTTTTCAGAATTTACTAGGAGCTGTTATGGCAGAGGAAAACACCAGGCAATCCTCCATCACCCTGAAAACCACTCACAACCCATTCACCTTTTTCCTCTGGCTCCTTGAAGCTGTCAGGTGCCTTTTCCTGCAGCTCAAAGGCTTTGTTGGTGTGTTCAGACACGTGGCCAGTGGTGTCAGACTCGATTTCTGACTTTTTCAGCTGGTCCATCACTGCCTGTGCTATGGGGACCATCATGGCAGTGGTGGCTGTGTTGCTGATCCACATGGACAGGAAGGCTGTCACTATCATGAAACCCATCAGAAGTCTGGAATGAGAAGGTTTGGAAAAGCTGGGTCAGAACTCAGCCCTTGCACTGCCTTTTTTTTTTCTCTTTTTTTTTTTTTTTCTTTTTTTTTTTTTTTTTAATGTTGCAAAGGGTCAGCTCCAAATTCTGAGTTTGGAAAATGCTCAGCAACCCCCACCCAGCATTTCCTCCCACTCTGGTTTACTTTGTGAGCCACACAGTTGAGATTTAACACAGATTTTTCTTTTTCAACCAGTTTTTTGACATTCTCATGGCTAAGAAAGGGGAAGCTGGAAGCTGGTAGCTTGGAGCAAGCAGTTTATCCAGTCAGATCCTGCTTATTCCACATCCTTCTGAGGAAGATATTTCTCAATAACACATTAATGCATTATAATACATTTTGAAGAGGAATTGCAAGCTGAATTTGATCCCAAATGGCAATCAGTTTAAGCCATAAGCTAGATGATCTCTTTTTTTTTCTCATTTTTTATCCCACCTCTATTATTTAAGATTCTCTTCTTACTCATCTAAAATTCTAATCCTTGTTTCAGTATTACTCTGTTATTTGTCTCAAAATTATTCTGTAGATGAGATGTAGATTATACATCAGATGAAAAGGGGTTTATCTTTTATGCATTATTCTATTGCTTTGCAATTTCCTTCAGTATTCCCTCTTCTTATGAGCTGAAACAGATTAAACAGGGTGATGTGGCCTGTGCATAGCTTAAAGTTCTAGTCTGGAAAACATTTGTTGTTTTCCAAACAAGCATCCTCATATTTTTTCTTCTCTTTGCAATCAGCAGCAGGCAGAGTGTTCATGTTTCCTGTGTTCCAGCTGTGGTTTTTCCTGACTATCCAAAGCTGTGCTCCTGGCCCAGCCTGGCAGCACCTTTCTCTTTCCAGCATTGACTCTCTTGTTGCTATTTCTCCACCTAAAAGTCTTTTGGAATTAAAAAAAAAAAAAAAAAGTAAAGACCCATCAGGTGTGTAACACCTCAAATGATCCCCATTTGCAAGGCTTGCTCTTCACTAACTCACTTGGGCTGTAGGAAAGCATTTGCAGGGAAAGCTTTGCAGATTCCCATCAGAGATGGGGTCTGATGCCATAAAATCCTTTATCCCACAGCATTTCCACCACTGAACTCACAGGGCTGGCCTGACACCAGTGATGAGCAGGACCCTCAGAGCCACTCGCTTGTGCAGGTTCCACTTCTCAATGGCAATGGCCATCATCAGGCCCCCCAAAAACAGCATGTTGGTGTCCTTCAGGTATTCCTGAGAGACCTGTGAGGTGGGAGAAGGGAGTCACGAGAGAGGGGACATTTTCTGGGGGAGTTTATTCCAAAGGCATTAGCAGGGAGCAGCTCTGGGTTGCATCTGAATGGGGAATTTGGTTGGATTTCAGATTAGCAGCTACACCCAGAGCTCTGTCTGGGCTTGTGCAAGTTCTAGTCCATGGAGAAGACAGAGAATAATAGTAATAAAGTTAAAATAAAATAATAATACTACAAACAAAATAAATATAATGATTATGATGATGATCATAATATAATCCTGGGGAATAATCCCAGAATAAAAGCAGCTGACTGGTTAATACACAGAGCAAGGTCTCTTACTGTTGTTGAATCCATGATATTCATTAGTGGGAACAGCAGGACGGGCAGGAGAGCTGTGACAGCCAAAGGCAGAGCTTCTGTGCACCAGAAAAGTGCCATCACTATGATCACATAGCCACAGAGTGCCTCCTGCCAGGGAAGGGGACAGGGAATCAGAACACGCTGAACATCGAATTACATTCGAATTACATAATTACATTCACTGCCTGATAAAGGGATTAGGGAAAAGGTCATTTCCTGTGCTTCTCCCCCATCTAGCCTCTGACCTAGGCAGCCCCTAATCAAACAAACTGTGCAGCAATCTTGTCAGAACACTGAGAAGATGAAGCCTTCAAGGGGGGGGTAAAAATAGTACCAGAGGGAGAGAAACATGGGTGACTTTGGACTTTTGATGATAAGGGATTGGCAATCATTGAATAGGCTTTTCAATTGTGCTGATGGTGTTATATTCTTTATTTATGTCCTTGAGTTGTAGAATTAGTTACTGATCCAGTCAAGGCTTCTCCACCTGTTCCCTCACGGGCTTCAGGTCACAGCCCATGTGAACCACAGCTGATCTCAACAGCCTGGACTCCTTGTACTGTAAATACTTTAATAACTTTTCACTGGCTTTTTGGCTTAGTAGAGACTTTGAAATGTTTGCTGGCAGACTGGTCACAGATCATTTCATCTTCCACTGATTTTGTCTTGTTTGTCTGAGGAAAGTGAGATCCCCTGTTTCATGTCACTCTTTTTCTTATAAAACATTGTTCTGCTTTGGACAACCATTTCAAATTTAATGTAAAAATGTCTCAGTCATTCCCCTTACACTGAAAGATTCAAAATTACTTGTCACAACAGTGGCATTTGGTTGGGCTGAGAAAGTAAGAGGAGGTTTTGGTGTCTTATGCATTTTAGAACTTGAACAATTGTGGGAGACACCAAAGGCAGAAGAAGAAAACCATGGATTTGTGGTCCTGGATAAAAGATGTCCACTAAAATATACTGCTCAGTGAGAATGAAACTGTAGTGATGATTTTGAGGCTGGATTGCAGAGGATTAAACCAAGGAGCTGGATTAATGGGTGGCAGGATTGAATTTGGGATGCTTTGGAACACGCTCAGGGATTCTGAATGTGGCGTGGAGGTTCCAGAGCTGCTGAAGGGAAAGGATGAGCAGGGAGCTGAACAGTCCAGGGGAAAGAAGAGAGAAATCTATGTGTGAATTATCAAAGCAGCCAGGCTGAAGGAGTAAATCTGAGAGATTCCCAAAGATAGGAAAATATTCCTTTTTGAGCCTTATTTTTGAACGAGAGCATTAAGAACATTAATTATACATCCCACTGACCCCTGAGAGCAATTTGCCCTTTTGACAATCCTTTTTCTCCATTTTTGTTATTAAAAGACACAGATGGGTGCCTTTTTAGAGACCCTAGTAGAGTTTTGGGATGTATCTCACAGGCACAGTGTCATTGTCATCCAACCTGCTGTGAACAGGCTCTCAGTAAAAGCTGAAAAAAAAAAGGTTTTCCCAAAGTGAGCCATCCTGCAAGGACATTCATCTGCCTTTAAGCCGGATTTTTAGCATTGTTTGCTCTCAATTATAATAGCTCAGTGTCCAGTGCTATGTCATTATAGGGCAGGTTAATAGATCAACAGAATAGAAAAAATGTGAAATTCCACCCTGTAGCTGCTGGCTTACACCACTGTGTGCAGAGGCACCAGCTTTTCCTGCTCAGCAGTGGCACAGTGCACTAAATCCAAAAAAAAACCCTTCTTAAAAGTCCCCTTAAGTTGCAAAGGGAAAAATCCAGGATGTTTTCAATTTTTGTCTTGTTGCTGATTGCATAGAAACCAGAGAGAGTCATTTTCAAAGGGGAACTGAACCAAGACTGCCAAATGATTCCACAAGTAACTCCAAGGACTCACTGTATGTAACAATGCCCAAGTGAGTTTGAACTTGTGGCCTCAGGACCAAAAAAAACCAAATCAAATCTCTGTCTCCTTAGATTTTTCCTGATCCTGATCTCTTCACTTCAGTAACTCCTTTGTCTTTCAGTAACAGAAAGTTAACTAAAAAATGTACTTTTTTTTCTGGTTTTTTTTTTTCCCCCTTCCTAGTGAGCTCTAAAGTAATAATTTAAACTATTTTATTTACCCAGTGAGGGAACGACAGGCCACACCTGACCAGCTGCCACAGTCAGAAACAGAGATGTGAGGAGGACAGAGCTTTGGGACAGGCAGGGAAGAGTTATGGAGGTGGAGAATGAAGCCTGGAGAAGGAGTCTGAACTGGGAACCAGCAGGGATTGGGAAGCAGAGACCAGAGGGAAGAGTTTGGACTTGGTGAAAGAGAAAGTGGCAGGAGGGGCAGCTTGGGACGAGCTACCTCGTGGTGCTGGGGCTGAAACAAGAGACCAAAGATTAGATCTTTCTGCATGAAGAGGCTGGGAGTGCAAGAAACAGTGAAGAAGCAGCAGAAGACTGGGAGTCTGTCAGCTCACAGCTCTCTCTTTAAATGATCAGTGCCCCAAAAATACCTGCTCAGATACTACAGCTCCTTAGTCAACTTTTCCTGCAGGAACCTAAGCCAGGTGTCTTCCAGAACTTGGTGGTTTAAATTTAAAATCTTTGTTTGGGAAGATTCTTACAGAAATGTGTTAAAGCAAGACTGAAATGCATGTTATTTTCCTTTATGTATCAGAATATCTTGAATGTTTAAAAAAGCCTCTTCTAAGCAACAGTGGCAAGGGGAGAAAAAATAAAAGATGGTGTGGGCTGAATGCTGTTAGAAAATGAAAAGGGGGATTAAAATTGAGCCTTAGGTCCACACCAATAATCTTCAGCATAGAAAGTCCTTTAATCCCACATCACTGAGGTTTCCTCTAGAAGGTGCAATCACAGATGAAGCTGCTCATCCATCTATTCCCCAGTGCTTTTTTATTGCCCCAACATTCTCAGGAAAAAATAGAAAAGAGATCTCCAGGCTGTAGACACAGGCGCTCTAAGAACTTCTTTGCCCTTGAAAAGAGCAGCTCTGAGACGTGGAAGGCTTTTAAACTGAATTTTAAAAGCTGCTTACCTTGGTAGGCAGAACCAGGGGCAGGGGGAGAAACAGAATGGGCACCAAAATGACGATGAGGTAGTTCCTGCAGGCCAGCACTGCCTGCCAGAAGAAAGCCATGGTGCTGGAGCTAGCCCAGTGCTGAACGGGCTGGAATCTGCTGCTTGGAGCCTATATAAACACCAGGGAATATTAACCATTGACCTCGGGAGATTGGGTGTTGTTTTTGGAACTGTAATCGGAGAAAGAAGGAAGAGAACAAAGAAGGGAGGAGACAGCAAAAGAGTGTCAGAGCAGGAACTTTTTCAAGACAATCTTTCAGAAAGGTGATAAATCCATTAGAGAATTAACTCCTTGTGGAGCAAGTGGGTTTTTGAAAACATCCTGGAATGACCTGTGCTTTCAAAATATTAATGGTTTGCTGTCTAATAATGCCCTCTTTGGATAGGTACTGTTATCCCTCCTATTGAAAAAGAGAAACTGCTCCCTCCAAAACAGAAAAATTATTTAAAAATAAAAAAATTGAATTTCAAATTAAAAAATATTTATTTGCAATTTTTGAAAAGTGTGGGGGAACACTGAAAATGACATCTGCATTTGTAATACAGGCATTAGAAATGCCAGTATAAAATGTTATACAAACATCACTGTTTATGATGTTTATGTTTGTTCACTGAGAAATTCACTTTGGGTAGTAAAACCCACAGAGCAGAGCTGCTGCCACCAGGTGCCACATCATGTCCCCACACAGAAAGGGACTGACAGTCTTTACCTTAGCTCTTAATGGATTGGAAAGATTTGGCTACAGGAGATCCCTTTGCAGACACTGGGCTATTAAAATTTAATTTTCCCACATTTTTGATCTTGTAGGTTTATAAGCGCAGCTTTGGGAACTTGCAGGGTATATTGAGAGAGGAAAAAATTAAGAAGAAAAGGTGCTACAAGGAAATGACCAGTGATTCTTGTCCCAGTTGCAGGTAACTTCCAAGCTGTGAATCATTAGATTCTATACATGTACAGTAACAGTACTAAACATTTTAAGTCCAAAGGGTATTCCTTGTTAATGCCACGTTGATTGCTTTGTCAGATCATCCAAGTATATCTCTCAGCTAATGATAATAACATTTCCATTTTATTGGTATAAATCATCTTGCTGCTGTTTATAGGTTTCTGAAGAGAGACAAAGGGAAGTACAGCCATTAGGTCATCTGGTGTCAGCTCCATAAAAAGCTTCTGCTGTTTCTGCCTCTCATCCCTTTTCTGCCAGGGCTTGTTTTCTCTCAAGAATGTGCTAATGATGGAAAATAAGATGCCAGATTTGCAAGCTGGAGTTGGGCATATTGCTCATAACAAACAGCATCACATTTCTTGATGCCAGCCCTGAGCTTTAGCATCTCACCCTTGGTATGTGAGGGTACCACCATTCTCTAAGAATGAGCTTTCAAATTAATTCTATTCCCCCTCCATCGTGCATCCATTGAATGTTTAATTACTGTCTGACAAGGTGTAGTGACAGCAGCCAACAGTAAGGTCATTTTTCTGCTTTTTGCTCTTATGCCCTAAGGTTGCAATGGAAATCTAAAAGAACAACTCATTTTTGCATGTCTGCAAAAGGTTGGCCTCCAGCTGCAGCCTCATTTGTGGAGTGTAAATATCCACGTGGAAGGGTCTCAGCTGAAGAATTGTGCCTGTTCTTTAAAAGCAGCACCTCCACAGAAGTGGTTGCCACTGTCAGGTGAGTCAGAATGCTTTCAAAGACACTAAAAATGAGTTCTGTACGTGTTTTACTGCAAAATGAGTGGTTTATGTCTTGTCCAAGCTTTTCCTGTGGGCCATGAGCACCTCGGTGCTGTCAGAAGAGCCATCCCAATTTACATCAGTGTGGAACTGCTTTGGTTTATATAAACGGGTTAATCTAATACCCTAAATCACGTGCTTTGTATTTAAAGGACAACTTGGTCTTTGCTTCCTGATCTGCTCTTCAAGGCAGCCAAACCTCACAGGAAACCAAACAGCACAGCCAAAACTTTCTTTATTAACTGAGTTCATAAGTTATTTTGTCCTTTATAAAAAGAAGTATCTTCTAACATGCTGTGAAGCAATAGAAGTGAGTGTACATTGCTAAATACAATATTTTGCTGATCCTAGTGCAGTTAAAAGGTTGATTTTTGTTTTGCTTGGTTTGTTGAGCCTGGAGAACACTGAAGGGAGCTTTCATGGCATTCTGCAGCTTATCAGGAGGGGCAGGGGCTGGTGAGCAGTGACAGGAGCTGAGGGAACAGCCTGAAGGCATATCAGGGGGTTCAGGCTGGGTTTTAGGAAAAGGTTCTGAACACGGAGGGTGTTTGGGCACTAGCACAGGTTGCCCAGGCAAGTGGAGGAGCCCCATCCCTGCCGGGATCTAACAGTGTCACCATGTGGCACTTGGGGACATGGTTCAGCGCTGGCTGTGGCCGTGCTGGGTTAACCTTGGACTCGATGATCTCAGAGGGCTTTTCTCACCTCAACAAGTAGATAATTTTGTGGAACATCCCCCCCTGAGAGCTGCACCTTTAGCACCTTTGGCCCGGCGTGAGAGGGAGCGGAGCCGGTCCCGTTCCGGGCGGAGCGGAGCCTGAACCACCCCGAGCGGAGCGGAGCCGGTCCCGCTATAGGCGGAGCAGAGCCTGGATCGTTCCGGGCGGAGCCGTGCCAGTCCCATCCCGGGCGGAGCCGTGCCAGTCCCGTTCCGGGCGGAGCAGAGCCTGGATCGTTCCGGGCGGAACCGATCCAGTCCCGTTCCGGGCGGAGCAGAGCCAGTCCCATCCCGGGCGGAGCCGAGACAGTCCCATCCCAGGCGGAGTCGATCCAGTCCCGTTCAGGGCGGAGCAGAGCTGATCCCGTTCCGGGCGGAGCCGTGTCAGTGCTATCCCGGGCGGAGCCGAGCCAGTCCCATCCCGGGCGGAGCCGATCCAGTCCCGTTCCGGGCGGAGCCGTGTCAGTATTGTCTCGGGCGGAGGTGTGTCAGTCCCGTTCCGGGCGGAGCTGTTTCAGTGCTATCCCGGGCGAAGCCGAGCCGTGCCAGTCCCGTTCCGGACAGAGCCGTGTCAGTGCTATCCCGGGCGGAGCCGAGCCGTGCCAGTCCCGTTCCGGCGGAGCCTCCGCCCCTCCATGGCCGCCATGGCCGCTCCGCCGCCCGCCGAGCCCCCGGTGCCCCCCGGCCGCTGCCGCCCGTCGCTGCTCTCCGTGGAGCCGCTGGTGTTCCTGGCCACCATGTCGCTGGGGCTGCAGGGCCCGCTGGCCACCCAGTACTTGTGGGACCGGCTGGGAGCCGAGCACGGCTACAGCGACCGCAACAGCAGCGACTCTGCCGGCTGCGGGGACGGCAACGCTAGCGCCGACCCCCTGCGGCAGGTGGGGACACCGGGGGAACGGGGGCGCCCGGGGGAAAGGGGAGCTCTGGTGTGGATGAAGGACTCAGGGGGAGAGTCCGAGGGAGAGGGGAGGCACGGGATAGATTGAGACCCCGGGGAAAAAGGGGAATCCGTGGGATTGGGGAACCACGGAGGGAGTGGGAGGCTCACGGTGAACGGGAGGGTCCCAGTGGAGAAGGAAGGTCTGGGGGAGCAGGGGGAGAGAGGTGCCCCAAGGGGAACAGGGAGCTTGAGAGGGCTGGGAGTCCCTGGAGGCAGAGTCAGGAGGGAACAGGGAGCCCCAAAGGGAGCAGGGAGCTCGGAGGAGTGTGATGGAAGCAGGGAGCCCCAGGAGGAGTGGGGAGTCCGGAGGAGGAGTGTGATGGAAGCAGGGAACCCCAAAAGGAGTGGAGAGCCTGGAGGAGTGTGATGGAAGCAGGGAGCCCCAGGAGGAGTGGAGAGCCCGGAGGAGTGTGATGGAAGCAGGGAGCCCCAGGAGGAGTGGGGAGCCCGGAGGAGTGTGATGGAAGCAGGGAGCCCCAGGAGGAGTGGGGAGTCCGGAGGAGGAGTGTGATGGAAGCAGGGAACCCCAAAAGGAGTGGAGAGCCTGGAGGAGTGTGATGGAAGCAGGGAGCCCCAGGAGGAGTGGGGAGCCCGGAGGAGTGTGATGGAAGCAGGGAGCCCCAGGAGGAGTGGGGAGCCCAGTGTGGCACTGGGTGCTGCTGGAGCTCCTCAGATGCCTGTTTCTCCTGCAGGAGGTGGAAACCCTGGTGTCCCACTGGAACCTCTACATCAACCTGGGAGGCTTCTTTGCCTGCCTGTTCTCCGTGACCCTCTTTGGCCCGTGGAGCGACAGCGTTGGCCGGCGCCCGGCGCTGATCCTGCCGACGGCGGGCATGGCCCTGCAGACGGGCATCTACCTGCTGGTCATGTACCTGGAGCTGCACGTCGCCTTCTTCCTCCTGGGACGGATCTTGAGCGGCCTCACAGGCGACTACAACCTGATCCTGGCCGGCTGCTTCTCCTACGTGGCCGACACGAGCGAGCGGCGCGCGCGGACGTTCCGCGTGGCCGTGCTGGAGGCGTGCCTGGGCATCGCGGGCATGGTGGCCAGCATCGGCGGTGGCCAGTGGCGCAGGGCCCAGGGCTACATCAACCCCTTCTGGCTGGCCTTTGCTGCCAGCCTGGCTGCCACTCTCTATGCCGCCTTCTTCCTGCGGGAGTCGGTGAAGGAGAAGAAGGAGGCCAAGCTGTTCACGCTCAGCCACTACAAGGCTGTGTACAGGCTGTACACGGCGCCGGAGCACCCCAGCTCCAGGTGGAAGCTGGCTCTGTACTCCCTGGCTTTCTTCCTGATTGTCACCGTGCATTTTGGAGCCAAGGACATTTACGTTTTGTATGAGCTCGGCTTCCCACTCTGCTGGACATCCGACCTCATCGGGTACGGCTCGGCCGCCAGCTACCTGGCTTACCTGAGCAGCCTGGTGGGGCTGAGGCTGCTGCAGCTCTGCCTTGAGGACACCTGGGTGGCAGAGATAGGATTGCTCTCCAACATTGCTGGGCTGGTGGTGATGTCCATCGCTACCACAACGCCTCTGATGTTTGCAGGTGATGCTGAAGGGTCTGTTTCTCAGGCTGGTAGTGTGCTTCACGGGGAGTTAAGGCATGTGAGGAAGTTCTGCCTCGTGCACCAAGACAACTGTGCCTTGCTGGGGGCAGTGTTGGCCAAACACTGAAGTTGGAAGTGCATCCATCTAGTTCCTAGAATATTAGGCTTGCCAGAACTGTATTACACTGCAGGCACAGACTGAAGTGCCTTATGATACCCAGGAGGGTTAATTGTGTCTAAATATAGCACAGAGACACTGCCAGCAGCTGGAGATTTCTGTGACTGACTTGGGAGACTTTATTTTTATTTTCTAATGTGCTGTGTTTTGCTCACAGGTTATGGAATTCTGTTCCTTTCCTTGGCACCCACTCCAGTCATCAGATCCAAACTCTCCAAGCTGGTCAGTGAGAAAGAACAAGGTAAGGAATTAACCACTGTGCTTAAGCCAGATCCTGAAACACTTTTTTCTTGGAATATTGAAACCAGACTCAGGGGAGGTTAGGAGTTCCCTGACTCTTCTGGAATCCTGTGCCCCTGCATTCACCCTCAGGCCCAGAGTAACTTTTTTTTTTTTCCAAATAATTGTCATTCTTTGATTCAGGTTTGCTGCATTTCTGAAATGAGAACAAGGGAAGAAAAGCAGGAATAGTTGGTTCATCCCTACATTTCCAAAACATTTACAAGGAGCAAGAGTTAAATTTATTATGTAACAAGGAGAAAAGAGCTATTTTCCCGACCATGACTTTTCTCTGTACATCAGTAACTGTGGGAAGAACCAGGTGGTGTTGGAGGGTTGTATCCCTGACCATGGTGAAAGATCATGGGTAATCTGTAGGAGCAGCATATTTGCCTTTTGTCCAGTTCTGTTTTTGGAGGCTTTGCACTTGCTGTGAAGCACAGCATAGGAATGTCTGCGAGGCAGACAGGGGCAGGAGGGAATTTGGGTGGCAATGGTAGAGAGGTGATTTTGCACAAGTCATGTTTCTTATTTTAGAACGGCCACGGCGCATACAGCAGATTTATGGTGCTAAATCTCCTGCTGGACTTAATGTTTAACGAGTGATAAGAGGTGCTTGGCAATAAACAGATCTATAGAGCCCTGGCCTGGAGCATTTACAGTCCAGCTGGTGATGTCCTGGCCATCTCCTGCAGGTGATGGGGTGGTCCTGGCCACAGGCCAGTCCTGTCCCACCTCACCACGCTTGATATTCACTCACTTTTCTGATGGCAAGTGCAGAACCTTGGAGAGATTGGCAGATCCAGCAAGGGTGATGTGTTACAGCTGTTTGCAGGCAATAACCATCTGCCTATCTCACCATCAACCTCTTATCTCTCTTTTCCAGGTGCTCTCTTTGCTTCTGTTGCCTGCGTGCAAGGGCTGTGCTCACTTGTGTCTACAGGAGTGTTCAACTCTCTCTACCCTGCCACCTTGCACTTCATGAGGGGATTCCCATTTCTCTTTGGGGCTATACTCCTCCTTATTCCAGCAGCTATCCTTGGGTAATTTACTTCAAATGTCCAAACTTTGTCATTCAATGTCATATGGAAAATAGTATTTACTCTTATGATAGAAGCTGGCAGTTTTTAAGGCATATGTTCAGTTATGGTTGTGAGAGGGGGTCTGGTGCTCCAGTAAAAAAGGGTGCAGGTCATTTCTTTTGGAATCTGAATCCCAGGGATAAACCTGCAGCCTGAGTAATGTAGCTGCCAATATTCAAAGTGTTTCAAAGACTCACTCCACCCTCAGTGGAATCCAAAATCTGGAACTGAATTTGAAAGTTCTTCATGGAAGAGGTAGAGCTCTCTCAGCAGCCTCCCTTCCTGTAATTTCTTTAGTGATTAAAGGAGAAGTTTTGCTGTGATAGAAAACAAATCCCCTGGTAGGTTTTGGGAGAGGGAATGTGTTGGGATTTGCACAAGTGCAGCAGCTCCAGGCAGGGTCATTTTGTTTTGTTCCTCTGAAACTTTTAAGACTCACTCAATTCAGCAATATCCCCATGTGCTTTTGAAAGCTGAAACTGTTCATTCTTTTCTAGGTGGATACAAATCTGGGATTCAAAACACAACTATGACAACTTCCAAGATTCTTCCCTGTCCCCTACAAAAGACTGAATTTAACAACAAGGAATTGGCCAGCACAGCAGTGTCCAGCTAAATATTGCACTTTATTCTTCCCTCAAAGGACAGATCAGTGTGGGGGGGACACCCTGCTTGTCCTTACTAACTTTTAAATGCCTGATAATTGGAAATCACTGGAGAAACTTGATTTGGAGCTGTGAATGCCTCCTCAATGTTGTGTTGGCTCACCTGAGAAAACCCAAGAGACCCAAAAGCCAATCAAACTGTTATGGGCCTTTTGCAAGGCTGATTTGTGGTTTGGTGGGGCCAGAAAGCTCTGCTGTGATTTTAGTGGGGAGAGAGGACTGAGTTCTGATTTAATTGCAAAGCATTTTCCCCTCAGAATATTCCAGTGTGCTGCAGGTGAGCACCCAACAGTGTCCTGCTGGGGGGAAGATCTGTGCTGCAGATCATCACATTGCCAGTAAAAACCCAACAAATGTGACATGCCAGACCACAAAATCCTTATGGAGAGGGATAGCTTAGCACGGGAGTGCTGTTGCTGTCCTTACTGACTGAACCAGCTTTAGTTTTGCAAGTCAGAAGTGTCCTAAGGAGAGGATCTAATCCATGGAGTTTTGGTAGGAATGCCAGTGGCTTGTCCTGCCTGTCTGCAGCTCAGCCCAGGATCTCAGAGGTGCCTTTGAGAAGTAACAGATCATCTGAGAATACTGCAGTGCCAGTAGAATAAATCCTGGGTTGGGAGGGACCCATGAGGATCCTTGAGGCAACTCCTTCTGTAGGTGCCTTAGTTGACAGTTGCCAAAAACTGTGAAGTTAAGGAGAAAATTGTCAGAATTGTTCCCCCCTTATACTGCAAAGCTGAGCCCCAGTTTGATAGGTGTGTCCCAGTAATGTGAAATCACTGCTGTGCTTATCCAGAGCCTTCCTCAGCAAGCTGGAGTGGGGACAGGACCAGTGTCTCTAAGATTAATCATTTTTATTGTATGTATAATCTTGTGTTAATGACCTCATTTCTGCTGCCTGTCCTGGGATCTGTTGATGCCAGCAAGCAAACTCCATGTTCATGGTGCTTGTAATTGTTCTTTCCAATGCATTACCTGTGTTGCTGCAATCTTTTTTTTTTTTTCTTCAACATGCCATAAACCATCAGTTCTGTGCACACTGCAGTGCACACGCTGTTCAGGTACATTCAGTAATGACTTTACTATTACTTTCAGAATAAATAAAACCTCCATGCTCTTTTATGGTTCATGAAACTCTGGATATCTTGTGCTGCTGTTAATATTGTTTGTCCTTGATTCGCTGGGGGCTTCTCTCCATTATTTGCATTCTCAGTCCTTTATTGAAGACTGCAGTAAAGAAAGAGCAGCAGGAATTTTTCTGTCTCGTGGAGAATGAGTGTGTGAGAGTGAAAAGTCAGGGAAAATGCTGGTTTGGAACTTGCAAGCAGCCAAAGCTTGCTTTTCCTGACCACCAGAGTAAAGCTTGCAGCAGAGCTTTGCCTGAAACCTGTCCTTCAGTGTGCAGAAAATGTGAAATGCTTGTACCCAGCTTTGTCCCTGTCCATTGGGAGTTTGTGGTAAAAGCAGAAGTGGGGAGCAGAGAAACAGGGAGGCTTTAAGAACTTGGTGTTACGCCACTTGCTGCAAGCAGTTATGCCAGGGAATTTGGGAGTTACAGGTCTGACTGCTGGGCTAAGCCTGGAATTGGCCTCCCTGAGGAACAGGGCATGCTGTGAATGTTGCAGTAGATGTTTGTGGCCCAACTGATTGTGAAGTGAAATCCTCTCCCCTCCGTGGGTGCTAATTTAGTGTTGTGCAGTGAGGTGAAACCTTTGTCTGCGTGGGGGGAAATTCAATGGCAGCAATTATGCCTTATTAAAAAAATTAAACCAGAGTTTTTCTAGGCTGTGCTCCAAGGGTTGCAGCAGTGGAGCCCTGGCTGGTGACAGCAGGCAGAGTCCCTGGGGGTGCAGTGCATCAGTGCATGCAGAGGAGAGTGGGCAGTGAGGGGTTCCTGCAGGGAATGATGCTTGGGAATGTCAGTTCTGCTTCACAGTGGCAAAGGAAAACAAGTGTGAAAAGCCTGCAGGGAGAAAAGCATGTGACACAGACAAAGAGGTGGGGATTTAGAGTAAAAACCAGGTTTATTAATAATGCCTGATTGGATAATTCCAAACACTTTAGACATGGCAGAGCAAAGAATGAGGGAGGGTGAGGGCGGGGGAATTAATTTCTTTGGGACTGCTCCAGCTGGAAGGGGCTGGGTGTGGGATGTTTTGCCAGAAGTAGAGCAGGTTGATAAAGGTGAAGATAATGATGGGGAAATAGGAGGAGTCACAGTCTGGGCAGCTGGAGATGGGATCTTGTTTCAGGTGAGACACCTGAGCTGTGGAGAACAAGTAAATCTCCACAGAGTGCTGGGTGAGGAGGCTGCAGAGCTCCTGGGAAACAAGACACAATCATCTTACCAGGTATTACTGAAGGGAGAACAATCCTTAGGACTGTTTGGGACTCCTTCAGAGGCCATGGAGGCCTTGACATCCAGTTCCTGAAGGCTTTTCCCTGAAGCAGCTCACAAGAGACTTTCATGCTTTGGCAGATTCACCTTTGGGCTCATCTGCTGGCTTCTTGCTCTTGTATTTGGAGATTAGATGGATTCTAATTCTGATAAACACTGGGCAGATATGGCTATTAACCTTTCACTGGAGAGCAAAGATGCCATTAGCTGTGAGCTGATAAGAACTATCCATAAAACACTAGAATTAACTTCTTTTTTTTTTTTTTTTTCCTGAAATATTTGTGGATCCAAGCCAAAAGGAAAAAGTGCTTGTGTTCCTGACACAGTTAAAGCAGGGCTCCAGGGAGAGCCAGGAGGGGGACAAGGTGGCTGAGACTCTTTGTTGACTCCTGAAATTCTTGAGTTCTTCTCAAACAGGAAGAAGAGCCTGCTGCATCTTCAAGATATTTTAAGGTGAGGAGCTGCAAAAAGCCCTTAAGGAAGAAGCAAGTGCTACTTGGAATTGCATCCAGCAGTGAGTAGGGGTTGTGGTGGTCAGCAGAGAGATTCACCAGCTCCTGCTGAAGGCACAAACCATGGGAGACCTGCTGTGGGGCAGGATAAAATACAGCCACAGGGTAGAATAACTCCACAAGCACAGCAAGTAGCATCATCCCTGCATGGATAGAAGTTTTCCAGGGTGACAATCCAGCCTCCCGTGCCCTGAAGATACAGACCTGATAAAGTGGTGAAGCTGAGACTGCAGATGGTGGGAAGGAGGGTATTTTAAAAGCACTTTTTGCAGAGATCCTGCAGAAACTTCACAGGAACTAACCCCAAATTTCCACTGCCAGGGTTAAGAGCACACAGTGGTTTTGCAGCACTGGGAGGTGGAAGTCTTTTGAGGAGGGCAGGAGCTCTTGTGATAAAGGGACATTGCTGGGAAAGATAAAGCACTTCAGAAGGCCCCTGTGGGTTATCTTTCCCAAACACAAAGATTTTGTTAGGGCTTAGTTTTTATTTGCCCTTTCCTGCTCTCAGTTTCTGACCACAAGGATACTCCTGGGGCACGCAGCAGAGCCACACATTCCTCTTAATTGCTCTTCTCTCCCTTGAATCCTCTTATGGTGGATTCTCAACAATTCTCCAGTTTTCAGTTTTCCAGAGGTTCTTCCTCTTTGTACGTGTTTCTGGAGGAAGCTGCAGCTGCTTTTGGGGTCACATACCCCATGCATGTCCTGCCACCCCACAGGAGCACATGGAGAACACAAAATCCATCCCAGAGTCCAGCCTGGCTTGGCTCCCCAGTGAGTGCCCCCTTTGGGGGCCAGGAGCTTGCATTGGAGGGTGAGGAAGGAGTAACCCACAGGTTTTCTCTCAAAGATGGGAAAAAGTCAGGAGGGATAAATTTGGACCCCCACAAAAAAAGGGGTCAGCTGGGAGTCTCTGAGGCTGCTGTGCTGGGTCTAGCTCTGCCCCAGGGAGTGCAAACAGTCCAGGCCATTCTCTGACCCAGCCGAGGAGTCCCGGGAGGAGCGGCCCTGCAGAAAGCGCAGGATTTTGTCAATCGTGGCCTCCTGGTACTCGTGGGACCACCTGTACCCGAGGGGGAAAACGTGATGTTTACTTGTTCTGTCGTGTCTGGTGTGCCACAAGATAGCTCAGTTCATTTCAGTTAGGAATCAGAGACCATTTTTCTTCCACCCCAGCTCTCTAGGAGCTCCCTTTTCCCCAGGGATGATGCAGAATGTCCTGCCAGGCTGGGATGCACAAAGGGTGGGGGGAAAGAAACCCAGGTGAGCTGTAAAACCTGCCAGCATCACTCCTGCCTGAGGATTGGTGTCCTCCCAGCAGTGACCTCTCTGTCACCCAGAGGAGAGACAGCACAACACCAGTAGCAGGGTTGTGGTGGGAACCTTTGTTCCCTGCATGCTCTGGAACACCTGGAGTGACTCAGTGTCCCTTTGACCTGTTCTGCCTCCCTCATCTGTTTGTCCCAATGCCCTCAGGCTCTTTGCTACTCCTTATGCAAGTTGTTCTGCCCAGGTGTCAAGGAACCCCATGGCACACGTGGTGCTTACATGATGCCATTAAATTTCAGGACAGCCCTCATGTCCTTGGGAAGCGTTTCTGGATCTGGCCACTCAAAATGGTCTGTGACAGGTACAATGTTCTTTCCAGAGTTCAGGGCTGTCACAATCTCCTGCAGGAACAGAACATGCAGGTGCTCATGGTCTGTATCAGTCCCTCACCAGCTCCCTCCCACTCCTGTGTCCACACAGCTCCCACCTGGTGGCATCTCTTACCTTGTGTACCCAGTCCTTGCACTCAGGGTCCTCCATGCATTTATCCAGTGCATTTGGTGAGAGGACCAGCACAAAATTCCTGGCACTCAGGACACTCTGGATCAGCTTATCTTCAAACTTCCCTGCCTCCAGCTTCTCCACGTCGATGAACACGCTGAAGCCGTGGAGCTGCAGGTGCACCTTCAGCAGGCTGGTGGCAAGAGGGGACAGCACCATGAGCAGAGGTTTCATTTGCTGTCTCACCACATTGGCTGAGACATGGTGAGACAGAGGAGCTGGGAATGAGTGCCAACTCCAGCCCAGCTGTTTGGGAACATGCAGAGAACACAAGGAGCTGACATTGACTCCATGCTGTGATCCCTAAGGAGCTGACATTGATTCCATGCTGTGATCCCCTTGGAGTGTGAGGGAAGGGTCAGTCAGTGCCAAAGTGACAGTGACAGCACTGAGAATTGGTCTGTCCACTGTGCAGCATGTGCTGTCCCCTGTAGAAGATGTTACACTCCCTAAAGCATACCCCTGGGATGCCATCCCATGAAACAGAGAAATTCCTTCAAACGAAATCCCCCCTCCCTTACCGAAAACCCCGTTATCGCTTAGGATTTCTATTGGCTCTTAAAGTTACAAGTTAATTGGTTATTTTATTACTTAGAGTTTTAAGATAATTGGTTAGTTTGTAAGTTGTAGTTTTTATTGGTTAGAAACTCAATCCTTTGGAAACCTATATAAAGTGTTTTGTTATTTGATATAATTAGACCGTTGCCAGCATTCCCTTCGAGGACAATAAAGTTATCCTTGGAACTTTGCAGCACCATCTCAAGCCTTTGTTCTTCACTAGTGAGTAGCTAAGGGCTCTGCATCTGGGGTTCAGAAGTACCTGGACTCAGGGCTGCAGACCCCGGGGTTGGAAAACACCCAACCCTAAAAAACAGCTACAGTCCCCTTTTGCTCTGCAGCTTTTGGCAGCCTCTCCCTCCTCCCCATTTTCCAACAACCCACCCTCCTTCCCCCTGGGCTCCCCTGCTCCCTGCAGGGCTCACCTGGCCAGCTGCGAGCCGGTGCTCCTCCGGTAGCTGATGAACACATCGGTCCCGTTGGACGTGGTTTGCAGCGTGATGGGCGAGTGAAGCGTTTCTAGGCAGCACAAAACAACCACCAAAAGTCAAAAAACCCCCCAGCAGCTCATCCCACAGAGCCCCCCACACCCTCCCCTCCCCGGGAGCCGCACCCCTGGCCGCGGTGAGGATGCGGACGCGGTGGAAGCCGGTGTGGATGTGACAATCCTCCTGCAGCTGCTGCTCCGTCACCCGGTGCAGGAAGTTGCGGTCGATGCCGCAGGTGAGCAGGTTGTAGGTGTACTGCCGGAATTTGGGGTCGATGCCCCCCAGCCAGTCGGCCAGGTTGCTGCGGTCACACGTGGAGTAGTTGGCAAAGGTTTTGAGCTCCGTCAGCTCCCGGAAAAACCTGGGGGAGGAATAAATGGAGCACCAGCAGCACTTAGGGAAATGGTAACACAACTTTTACCTGCTCAGGTGGGAGTGCAGCTCTGTGCCGGGGGGAAGGATGAGCTCCAGGAAAAGGGAGTGCTGGACCTCGGGACACCAAGGCGTGAGGAGCTCAGCTAAGGTAAGTTCCCATCTTTCTGGGTAGCTTGCACGATCCCACCTGCCCTGTGCCATAGGTGATCTTTCCCCCAATGACACATCTGCCATGCAGGTTTACAGAAATCTCTCTGGAACTGCAAGAATTGCAGTGGAAAAGCCCTGCCAGTCCAGGTTTTGCAGTTAGAGGATCTCTGTTTCTGTTTTTGCAAGAGGGGAAAGGCAGAGACCTTGTCCCCTTGTGGTGATGGCCCTGAGGGACCCCAGTGTGCCCTGGTGGTGGTCCTACCTTTTCCGAGTGATGCTGGAGTCCATCCCCAAATCCTTCTGCAGCTCCTGCTCCGTCAGCCTCAGGAGAATGTCCCCATCCACTTGGTGATCCTGCCAAGAGAAATCCAGGCTGGGTGAGAAAAGCTGGGTGAGATGCTTACACCTCTGCTGCGAGATGGGGCAGGATTGTCCCTCCTCCAGCACAAAGCCCTACCAGGAAGCTCTGGCAGTATTTGTTGAATCCAATCTGCTGCAGCCACGTCTGCACCTCGCAGGATTTCCAGTTGGGAACCGTGGGCAGGATGCGCCGAGGAACCTCCTCCCCTATCATGCGCAGCACCTTTTTGGCCAGGGCAGAGGTGGTGCTGCTGGTGGAGTAGCACACGATCCTCTTAAGGCTCTGCGTGGCCCCGATCTCACTGAAAATCTGGGGACACAGAGGGAGGAAGTGTCACTTTGCTTCCCCTCATCCTCTTCCCAACAACTGTGCCGGGCCAGGCGAGGCCCAAAGTGTTTGGTGACACCAAGATGCAGATGTGGCAGCCCTTCCCTCTGCCATCACCTTCCTCCAGGCCAACCTACCCTTTACCTGTGTTTTCTTCTGCCTGGCTTTGATGGCAGCCTCGGTGCAGAGGTAGAAGGCGGCGATGCACTGGGCTTCCAGCCGGGAGCTGTCCAGCAGGGGCACGAGGCGCTGCAGGTCCTGCGCTGTCCTCCCCTGGATGTTGTCACTGCTGCCCAGCATCTCCCTGGCGAACTGCTCGGGGTCCAGCGAGGCGATGAAGGGCTCCACCAGCGCCAGCGTCCCCGAGCGCTCCACCTCCTTCTCGATCTCCTTGTTGGTGGCCAGCACCGTGATGGCCAGGCAGGCGTGCAGCCGGATCAGCTCGTCGTCCTTGGAGAAGGCCAGGGGGAAGAGCCACTCTGCCGCCTTCTTCTCGATCATCAGGCGCTGGTTGGCCTGGCCGCCGTACATGGCGCAGTTGGCCAGGGCCATGGCGCAGTGGCGCAGCACGGCGGGCTCTGTCCAGCGGCACCAGTACAGGATGCTGTCCAGCCCTCCGTCCGAGATGAGCTGGAAGCAGGTCTCCTCCGAGTGTTTGAACATGTGCTCCAGGATCCCAGAGACGCTCTGAGCCAGCTGGGGCACATCCCGCTCCTTGGCTAAGTTCAGGATTACTCCCAGACCGATCCGGGCAATCCGGTCCCTGTGGGAAGGAGAGGCAGGTGAGGAGCAGTTGGATGTGACAACAGTGACTGCTGTGGCCTGTGCCTTGGTGACATTTATCCCAGGGCAGACAGATGTGTCCCTGTAGGGCAGCTGACATGCAGTGCAGCAAGGGTGGTGTTGGGGGAACCTGTCTGGGTCTGATGGAAAATCTTGTGATGGGGTGCACAGCCCAGGACCCCCTTGCTGAATGCTGTCATGCTCAAGGTAGGATCTTCATAGCAATTAACAGGCAGGGCAGGTTAATGCCAGGCTAGAAATGGAGCATTGCTGTGGTGCTGTTTTGTGTTTGGGAGTGAAACTTGTTTGTCCCCTAAGCACTGCTTAGGACAGGCTTTCACACCTGGATGAGCAGCCAAGCAGCCCTGCCCACAAACAGAACACAGGGGTCTGTCAGTCCTGGGATGAGCTGGAAGGAAGCTCTTTATTTCCACACCTTGCACTATTCTGGAAGAGGACAGCAAGAGCCTGGGGTAGGTGGCCAAGGGCCACCAGCTGCTGCTGGGCCATGGCTGATCTTGGGAGGCCTGTGCTTAAAATGACACCTGAATGGGGCTGCACCTTGAAAATGCACTGAGGAAGGAGGAAATCAGGTCATCATAGAATGATTTGGGTAGGAAGAGACCTGAAAACCCATCCAGTTCCAAGCCCCTGCCACAGGTAGGGACACCTTCCACCAGACCAGGGTGCTCCAAGCCCTGTCCAACCTGGCCTTGGACACTTCCAGGGTCCAAGCCTGTGCCAGAGCCTCACCTCCCTCTGAGATGAGCTCTTGGCTGTGCTCCCATGAGTTGTCCTGGGGCAAGTGTCAGCTCCATTCCTGCCCTCAGAAGTGGCCATTTGGAGCTGCTCTGATGATGGAGTGCCCAGTTTGGGAGGCAGCACTGGCACAGGTCCCCATGCCCTGCTGCTCACGAGGGCAGTGGCACACTCAGTCCCCAGCAATGGTGAGGTGATGCCACGCCAGCCTCTGTGCTGGCAGGCAGGAAGAGCATTTCTGGGAAACCTGTGACCCACAGGGCTCTCACTGACCTTGGGGTGGGTTTGACAGGAAATGTTGTGGAGAGCCCTGGGAAAAAAAAAAACAACAACAACAACAAAAAAACCAGCCCTTGGCCTGTGTCTGGCTCTGAGCCCAGACTCAGCCATGGAGCTGGATGACAAACACAGCCCCAACAGGCCCCTGGCTCCCTGAGCTGCAGGATGGAGCCAGGACCTGTCCAACTCTCAGCTAAACACCTCTGCTGCTGTGCACAGACTGGGAGAGTTCTGTACATGAGAGACTTGGACCCAAAGGGGAACCCCACACCTCTCTGGAATCCCATGGCTGCTCCATGACCCTGCCCATGAACTACTCCTGGAGCAGAAACAACAACTCCAGCAAATGCTTTCTCTTGTTAAGAAGCTGAGTGCTGAATTCAGACCATGCCAGTGATGCTTCCTGGGATTAAATTCCACCCTAATGGGCTTTCCTGATTTAGCTGCCACTTATTTTTGCCTGCCAGTGCATGAAGTGAGGCCCAGGCTGTGAGTCCACAGCCCTCCAGCGATAGGCAAACTTTGGCCAGGCTCTCTCCACATACTTTCCAGAGCCCTGGTTGGGTTGGGGTGCTCTGAGGGAGAGCAGAGCTGGCACAGTGCATTTGGGGGGCTGCAAGGGTGAGCTGTGTGTGGGTGCAGTGATCTGGATGTGTCAGGTGCACATGCACCTTTGTGCACACACACACTCAGGCACACACTCCCACCCCACCGTGCCCATGCTCTGACAGAATCTCAGCACCTCACCTGTCCTGGGCAGCAGCACACACATCAGAACTAGGGGCTGGGGGCTGCTGAGCATCTGGCCCCTCCTTATGGCTTCATTCCAGCCCTGGTCAGCAGCAGCAAGGCAATGGGAAGTAGATTTGTCCTCCTCCTGCTCCTGCTGCAGTTATGGCTAAAGGGGAATCACGTCTTGTTCTTTGGGTCAGATGCTCTGACTCAAGCTGAGCTGGCAGCCAAACTGACTGAGCAGGGCTCAGGAGGACACCCCAGTCCTCACCAGCATCCCTGAGCTGGGGCTGGTTCTCCTCCCTCCAGCTGTGGGGGAAAGGACCAGCTCATGATCATGGCCTGGACATGATTCAGGGTCCCTGGATGTGGGGGGATGTGGTGGGGATCCGAGGGGGTTTGTGCAACTGGGAGCACCCACAGCAGGGAAATTTGGAGGGGAGGAAATGTGGGGCATTGGTGAAGGTAGGTCAAGGCCAGGTTGGATGGAGCTAGAAGCAATCTGATGGAAGGTGTCCCTGCCCATGGCAGGGGGTTGAGATGAGGCGTTTGAGGTCCCTTTGACCCCAAACAGCTGGGGAGGGCTGTGCAGACTCACCTGTTCTCCGCCACCAGGATCTGCTCCAGGAGTTTCCCTGCCTCGCACTTGGTCTCCAGCTCGGCGGTGTAGAGCAGGTTGAGCAGCAGGTCCAGGCCCCCCTCCAGGCGGATCACATCGCACAGCACCTTGGCCACGTCCCTCCCCACGGCGGGCATGCCCCAGGCCTCCTCCACCAGCCGGAACACCTCAGACAGAGCCGCCCGCAGCCCCTCGGCGCCGCTCGCCCGCGCCGCGCTGCCGATCGCCCTCCGCAGCGCGGGCAGCACCCGCTCCAGCGCCTCCCGCACCTCCGTGCCCACCCCGGGAGAGACCCCGCCGTGCCCCCCGCCCGCCCAGCCGCCCGCCCGGCTCACACACTCGGGCACGGCCAGCTTCTCCGCGCTCGCCATGGCCAGGGACCGGCCCAGGGTGTGCAGCGACAGCAGCAGGGCGAGCATGGGCGGCCGCTAGCGCAGCATCCCCCGCGGGGACCCCGCGCTCCTGCGGGGCGGGCTGGGGGGGGAGGATGCGCCCCGCTGCCCCCTCCGCCCTGCCGGGATGCGGAGATGGAAGCGGAGCGGGATCCGCCTTCCCCGAGCCGGGCTCAGCATCCCGGTCCCCGGGGCTGATGTCACCGGGAGCAGGCGCCGCCTCTCCGAGGAGGGGCTGGGTGCCGGCACTGCAGCCCCCTCCCGCTGCAGATCCCCCCAGACCCCTCCTGCCACCGGCCCCGGAAGGATTTGATAGAAGTGGCACTTGGGGACATGGTTCAGGGGTGGGCTTGGCCGGGATAGCGGCTGGAGTCGGGCTTTGAGGGGTTTGCCAACCTAAATTTTATGATTCTGTGATTTTGGCCTTTCAGTGCTTAAACAGGAGCTCATTTAAGAAAAAAATAATAAAAATAAAGGGAGAAGTGACCTTTTACAAGAATAGATACCGACAGGACAAAGGGGAATGGTTTTAAAATAAAATATGAGCTATTTAGATTAGATATTAGGAGAAAATTTTTACTTGTAGAGTACTTACTCATGGAAGCTTTGGATGTTCCAAACCTGAAAGTGTCCAAGGCCAGGTTAATGGGGCTTGGGGCAACCTGGTCTAGTGGAACGTGACAGGGTTTGCAATTAGACATTCTTACATTTTTAACCCAAACCATTCTATTCCACAGCCTTCCCTGTCCAGCCTGAGCTGGGGCTTGTCCTGCTGTCCCCATGGCCCACATCCCCCCCATTGTGCCCGAGCTGCCGCTGCGGTGTCACTCCCGTGGCAGGCGGGGACCCCCACGCTGATTGTGCAGGACCTCAGTGACCAGCGAGGGGACACAGGGTGGAGGTAAAGAGCACCGTGGTGGTCACGGTGAGGCTGTGACCCCCCCTGGTACAGTGTTCTGAGCCCGTTTGGTGCCAGCAGGGGGGTAAATACCCATTGCTTGGTGGAAATTCAGAGCAGCTCTTCTGGGTGGGCTCGGGATTTGCATGATAAAGGAAAGAGCAGAGGCAGCCTGGGTCTCTTTTGTTTTCTTTTTTCCAGGCCAGACGTGCTCAGGGCAGAAATGCTTAAATGCTTTGGGCACTTCTCGGATGTGCTGGGAGGAGCGGCTTAAATTCTTGACTCCAAAACCAGGTTGTTGCCAGGTCAGCCTGAGACTTAAATTCGAGTTGATGTTTGGATGTGACAGAGTCGCTCTTAATCCTCTCTGAATCCACTACGAAGCGACAGACAGAGGAAAGGGACATCATCCCACAAGGAAGGACGGCAAACAAGGCACCCCGAGGAGTGCAAAACTGCCGGAGAAGCTCGGCACAGAACCAGTAAGGATTTTCCTGATAAATTATTATTAATCGGGGGCCATAGGGGCTGTTGCAGTGTAGAACAGCAGAGGATTTGCTGCCCAGGGGCAGCAGAATTCAAACCATTCCCTCAGGCTTGTCCTGACTAGCCCACAGAGCTGTACTTTGCTTTGCCTTTAGTTTTGCTTTGCTTTGCTTTTTTGGGGATATTTCAGACCCAGCAGCCTGGGCTCTGGAACTGCAGCGGTTCCCAGCCTTGTCCTGGGGGATCAGCCTCATTTCCCTAGTTCTCCTCAGTGGCTCTGCTCAGCCCTTGGCTGCAGGAGCTCCCCGGGGCCCCTTTATCCACCCAACCCCTCTCCTGGGATCTGCTCCTGGCAGGGAAGGGCTCGCTGAGCCTTCGTGGGTCCGTGGCTGGTGGTTGGGAGCCTGGAGCAGCAGGAGGGAGCTTTGTCTTAGCTGATCAGCCAAAGCAGCTCAGACAATGCCCAGCCCTTCTCCCCCAGAGCCTCCTGCAAGCCCGAACCCTCCAGGGCTGCTGTCCCCCAGGACTGGGATGAAGATGTGCAGCACTAAGCTGGTGCTGGCACCTGGGGACAATGCCAGCCCTGCCATAGCTGAGACCAAGGGACAAGAAGTGGGGTGAGGGCTGCAGGAGAAATTTTGCCCCAAAAGTTCAGTGCCCTCAGCTACCCAAGGCTTTCAGCCTGTCTCAAAACCAAATAAAGCTTTTCCCATCAAGATGCCAGGAGCAGACAATGCCAGGATCTGCCTGTGTCTGAGCTGGCAGAGGAAAGACCCCCGGAGAAGCGGGCACCCTGGGGGTTCCTCTCCCCCCAAATCTTGCATCACTTATAGCCCAAAGCTGCACCACTCCTGCCGAGGGCTGAGACAGATCTCATAGAGCTGCTGTCCCAGCAGAGACAGAAGAGGCAGGATTGCTCTCGTGTGCATTTGCTCCTTGCCCCTGATTAAATAAACATCCCAGAGTTATCAGGAGCTGCCAGAAGAGCTGAGTCGACATTAATTAGTAACTGAAAAGATTGGTTGGAAGTGGAATGATGGGAGCAAAATACACAGGCTTTTGTTTGCCTTCTGCAGTGAAAGTGCAGAGGGCTCCTGCCCCTGGCCGCTCACCTCGTGCCTCTGGTGCCCACGCACAGAGATGGCACCTGCCCCATCCCAAACCATCCTGCCTTGGGGCTCCCCAAGTCTGTCCCCAGCTGTGACATTGAGAAAGCTGAAATCCCAAGAATAAGCCCTCCAAAATGATGATATTTTGGGCAAGCATAAGCCCAGGGCTTTTTCGTTTGTCTTCTGAGCGTTGCTCCCCTGTCCTATCTCATTTGGGTTTTTGTTTTTGCCAAGGCCAGACTAGGAAGCAGCTGGTTGCTTTTACTCTGTGAGGTATGTTATGAAATGAATGTGGCAGGACCTCAAAACTGGTTCCTGACTCTGTCCTTCTGCTGTCCCTCCCCACTCTCTGAACAGTGCCCAACCCGCACCGGGGTCTGGGGAGGAGCTGCTTACACTCACTGCAGCCCTGTCCCCCTCCAGACATACCCAGCTCAGTGTGGACTGCGGGGGCAGCTGGGTGGGAGATCATCTCTGCCCCTTTTCCCCTGCTCTGACCTTGGGCTGTTTGCTTTCTCCCTCTGGGGCAGGCTGAGCAAACAGTGGATGCTGGGGCTGTGCTGCGCTCCAGCCTGCACAGTCGCAGGAGGGCTGCGCTCCCGGACACCCAGCATGAGGCTGCTCTTCCCTGCCCTCGTGCTGGCCCTGCTCGCCACCACCCATGCTGCAGAGGGTGAGTTTTAGCCCACCAACCCCTTGCCAGGTGCTTTGGGGATGGAGCAAGAGCAGCTCCTGGGCTGATGGAGGGGCTGGGCAGGGTGGGGAAGGAGCAGATGGTGGCCATGGCCACATTGGCTGTACCCTGCAGGATGGGGAGAAAGCAAGCAGACAGCACATGGGTGTCAATGGTGCCCTGGCAAATCCCTGCCCATGCTACAGCTGGGCTGCCAGCACAGAACTGGGCTCCCAATCCATGGCTCCCATCCCAGCAGGACCTGAGTGGGAGCAGGGCAAGCAGCTGCTGTATCCCCTGGTGAAGGAGTTGACCATGAAGAGGTGGGGTACCCCCAACCAGGACATCCCCAAGTTTATTTTCCCCCATGGAGCTGGGCTGGGGGGGAAGCATGGGCCCCACTGCCCCATTCCACATTTCTGCTCCTGAGCTGTGGGGTGACTTTTGCAGACTCCTGCGAGGGCCGTTGTGACGAAGGCTTCGATTCAGGGCGCAAGTGCCAGTGTGACACCCTCTGTGTGTACTACCAGAGCTGCTGCAGCGACTACTCCACTGTCTGCAAAGCCAAAGGTACTGTCCCCATGGCTCCCTCCTGGCCAGGGCACAGGGGAACGGGGTGGCTGTGGGTGCTCCACACTGTGGGGTCTGTGCTGGGTCAGCCCTGCACCCACCTGTGTCCTCAGGGTGAAGTCAGCTCCTGGATTTGCAGCAGCTCGTGGGGTTTTTGGGAGCTGGCTCATTGCCATCTGGCATGTGGGATCCATGCTAATTGGATAGATTGGATAGCAGGAAAAATGTCTTCACTGAAAGGGTGTTCAGGCATTGGAATAGGCTGCTCAGGTGGAATCACCATCGCTGGAAGTGTTCTAAAAAAGTGTACTTGTGGCACTTGAGGACATGGTTGGCGGTGCTGGGTTAAATTGGACTTGATAATGACTCCATGATTCTATAAATCCATATTGCTGGGAGGGAGCATTTCCTGCTCCCAAACCCAGTGGGAACCAACCTTCTCCCTCCTGCAGTGACCCGGGGAGATGTCTTTGCCTTGCCGGAGGACGACTACCTGGACTACAACCTCACTGTCGACTTTGTCACGGAGGAGGCGCCTGTGGCAGACCCCACAGAGGTGCCCACAACCCCAGTGCTGGTGGACACCACGCCAGAGAGCAAGCCAAACCCTGGGGAGTCACTGCCAGAGGTGCCTGCCGTCCCCCCAGCTGGGTCTGAGGAGCCTGAGGAGCTGTGCAGTGGGAAACCCTTCGATGCCTTTACCGATCTGAAGAACGGTTCCCTTTACGCTTTCCGAGGTACTTTGGGGACCTTCCCCAGGCATGTGAGACAAGCTGCCATGCTGTCACCCTGGGCTGGTGTCTGCAGCCACTCCTGCTGCCCCTACCTCTCCTCTCTCCCCAGGGAAGTATTTCTATGAGCTGGACAAGACCAGTGTGAGGCCTGGCTACCCCAAGCTCATCAGTGATGTCTGGGGCATTGAGGGCCCCATTGATGCAGCCTTCACACGCATCAACTGCCAGGGCAAGACTTACCTCTTCAAGGTGAGCTGCAGGGCTGAGGGTACTCCCAGGGTGGGCAGCACAGCCCCCCAACCCACCCTATATCCCCTTCTGGCACCTTCCATGCACAAACAGAGTGGTTGCCAGATACCTCAAATCCCTGTAGTTGTTCTGGGACCCCAAGCAACCACAGCCTCACGATGGGGCTCCCCAGCATCACTTGCTCCTTCTGGCAGACCCATGGCTGGGGGATGTTGCAGCTGTAACCCCTCTCTGTCCCCCACCCCCCAGGGCACCCAGTACTGGCGCTTTGATGATGGAGCCCTGGACCCTGGGTACCCCAGGGACATCTCCGAGGGCTTTGAGGGCATCCCTGACAACGTGGATGCAGCCTTCGCCCTCCCTGCCCACAGCTACCACGGCAATGAGAGAGTCTATTTCTTCAAGGGTAAGGGCAGCTCACTGTTCCTGGCAGAGCCTGGCACCACTGGGCACAGGCTGGACACCTCTCCAGGACTTGTACCCCACTAATGCCCTGCTCATCCTCTCCTAGACAAGTACTACTGGTCCTACGACTTTGCCCAGCAGCCCACGCAGGCCGACTGTGAGAAGTCCTCCCCCTCCACGGTGTTCAAGCACTATGCCTTCATGAACAGGGACAGCTGGGAGGATGTTTTCCAGCTTCTCTTTGGCAGCAGGATGCGTAAGGACTGGGCCAGCCCCGGGGGAAAGGGATGGAAGGTCTCAACAGCTGGGACTTGACAGGGTACAAGGGATGCAGACACCCAAGGAGGAGGAAGCAATGCTTGGATGAGCCATCACAACCTGCACAGGCCATGCACAGGAACCCCCCAGGCCACAGCTGCACCTCCCACAGCATCCCAATCCCACCCTTACAGCCCTTATGCCCCACATTACCAAACCCATCACCAGCTACCTCACACCACGGTGTCACCACTGGGGACTGTTTATTATCACTGGAGCTGGAGATGCCTCAGGAAAACCCCAGCCCATGAAAGATGAAGCAGAGGAGAAGGGGGCTCAGCAACACAAGGCTGATCCCAGCCACGGGGGTGGGGGCAGCTCCTGGCTGTGCCTGGCTGGTGTCACTGTGACACACAGGATCCCTCAGAGCATTCCCGTGGGTCTCAGAGCAGGTGCTGGGTGCTGTCTGTGGGGCTGGGCTCAGCTCACCCCACACACTGCTGCCCCTGTCACTCACCCTGTGCCCCCTTTGCAGCCGGGGCCAATGGGCCGTGGTACATCAGCCGGGACTGGCGGGGGGTGCCCAGCCGGCTGGACGCTGCCATGGCCGGCCGCATCTACGTGGCCTCCCACCAGCCCCGCAGGAGGAAGTCTCGCCGCCAGCGCAAGAGGTACAACCACCACGGCTCACTGAATCTGGGATTCTGGAGCTGGCTGCAAAATGACCCCGACTCAGCAGGTGTTGAAAGCGATGGGCTGTCAGGCTCCACGTGTGAGATGCTCCAGAGTGTCTACTTCTTTGTAGGAGGTGAGTGCAGGATCTGGGAACGATGCAGGACCAGGGCTGCTGGGGCATGGGGAGGGCTCCTCTCTCTCTGCAGTGTCCCAGGGCTCTGGGATGCAGTGGGAAGGTGCTGGCAGTGAGGGCTGGCAGCTCCCAGAGCTGGGGACAGTCCTGACAGCCGTGTCCCCTTCCCCCAGACAAGTACTACCGTGTCAACCTGCGCACCAAGCGCGTGGACCTGGTGCGGCCGCGCTATCCCCGCTCCATCGCCCAGTACTGGCTGGACTGCCCCCAGCCCACAGAGAGCACCTGATGGGATCCCTGGAGTCACCAGCAACACAGCATCAGCTAGACAGAAATAAACTGTGAGAGCCATGCAGGCTGGAGAGCTCTGTCTGTCTGTCCATCCATCCAAACGTCTGTGCCATGCTTTGCGCAATCCTGCAGTCCAAGCTCCTATGTCCCCAAGGGCTGGTTTTGTCCCCACAGACTGTGCCAGATCCCTGATGTTGGCCCCATCCATGATGTGCCTGTGGCAGCTCAGATCTGCTCTGCCAGCCAGTCCAGTGCCTCTTCCCACTGGAGGAGAGGGACGGTGCCGGCAGCTGCCAGCAGGGAGCAGCAGGGTCAGGTCTCCATCTTCCCCTGGATCACTCCACAGACCCACGTGTGGGTGGCAGTGCAGGGATGGATGCCCATCCAAGTCTTGACACCACTGCCCTGCTCACCTCTAGGCTCTGGCAGTCCTGGCCATGGTGGTGCTGAAGGGATGACCCTTCCCTCAGGACTGGGAATGCGCTCAGGGCCTGGCAGCTCCTTCTGCAGTGGGTGCTGCTGAGACAAGCTCCTGCTCCTGTCATGACTCCTGCCATGAGGACAGATGAACAAACCCTCACCTACTGTCCTACCATCCCCTGAAACCCCAGGGGTTTCAGCTGCAGCTGATGCCCAAGGAGTGCCTCTCACCGCTTCCTCTGGTGGGGCTGGGGATGCCTATGGGGCTGACGGGAGCCAGGCAGAGCCGTGTCCTCCTGTCCAGGTGGCAGAAGACCAGCACTTCCATTGGGGGGGACTGGCTGTGGCACAGGGGGCACTGGCAGCACCTGGGGGTGAGCAGAGTGGTCAAGGTGGCTGTGCCACCCCTGTGCCACTCCATCCAAAGAGACCCCTGGTGCTGTACCTGGAACATGGAGGCATCAGCTGGCCCAGGGCAGCACTGTGGGCAGCTGGGGCAGCTAGAGGCAGGAGGGAGCTTCTGCAAGAGAGGACAGCAGTGGGTGGGTGGTCTGTGCATCCTCATCTGTGTGGGCAGGATGACTGCAGACCCCAGGACCCCCCTCTCACCGGCAGCCGGGGGACAGAGCTGGGTGTTGTGCCGGGCCGCCGGTGCCTGACCGAGTGGCTGGGGGGGACACGGAGGCTGCGGGCACTCCGGAGCAGGGGCTGGCTGTCACAGGAGCTGCGGGTGGCTCTGTGCGATGGGCCAGCTGGCATGTCACCATTGAGGTCTGGGGGCTGCCTGGGGAGCAGTGAGGAAGGCCCAGAGGGGCATTGGCAGCCTCCAGAGAGCCCTGCCCAATCCCATGGAGTCCCTGAAGGAGGCTGGTTGGTGCAGGGTGCTGCCCAGCCAGGCCCTTTATCCTCTATTCAGGGGTCCCACACAAGCCTCCCATACCTCATCTGCTCATTCTCCACCACGAAGTCCCGCAGGAGACCGTAGAGGCTGGGCCAGGCTGGGGTTCCCTCTGGTGGGAGCTGCCCTGCAGGGCCATACCTGTCCCCTGAGCCCACCCATGCTTTTGGAGGGTTCCCTGTGACCTCTGTGCTCCTCACTGGCACTCTGGGCAGGCACAGCTGCTGGCGCAGGGAGAGATTTTCCAGCTGCAGGGCGTGGATTTCTTGCTCCAAGGTTTGCAGCAGCTTCTCCCGGGACACCTGGGAGGGATGGGTGGATAAAGAGGTGGGTCAGGGGGGTCCCAGCAGCAGGCAGAGGAGTTCAGAGGAATTCCTTGTCTGCAATACCCTGTTGGCTAGGGGTCTGGTGGTGACCCTCCGGGCCCGGCTGGCATAGTGCAGCGTGCTCAGAGTCTCTGAGAGGCAGCGTGAGGATGGGGAGATGCAGGCGACCTGCCAACGAGGAAGAGATGCAGGGTCACCATCAGAGGGTCATCATCCTTTTCCAGCCCTCCCCTCCACGAGGTGAGACATCTGCTCAGCCTCCTCCATGGTTTTACCATCAGGGTGATGCCCGAGCCGCCCAGGGAGCGAGCCAGCAGCCGGGTGAGCTTGCTGTCCCGGTAGGGGATGTGCGTTCTCTTCCCTCGGGGTTTGGCCAACAGGGAGATGCAGTGTCCTGCCGGAGAATGGGCCACAAAGGATGTGACAGGGCCAGCAGGGCTCCCCCAGGGCGGGTCCCCAGCTCTTACCCAGAGCCAGGAGGCTGCGGTTGATGCTGTTGGCCTCCACAGAGAGCTCCCCACTGGAACCGGTCTCCTTCACCCGCTCGCTGCCAGCCAGGTCCACGAAGCACAGCGTGCCCTGCTTGCTGGGACCAGAGCTGGCCTGCAGAACCAACGTTTGGGGGTGATGTTTTGGATCCCATCACCCCTTCCCCATGGCCCACAGCACTGTCCTGACTCCTGGATCTTGGATAGGATTCCCGTCTGCTCACTCCAGCCCCACCCGTGTATCCTTGGGGAGAGCATGACCCCCACCCCGTGGGGGCTGTTTGCAGCCCGGCGCTGCGCCCTGAGCCCCCAGCCCGCCCCAGGAGCAGGATGTGCTCTCACGGCTCGGCTGTGGATGTGGACGGTCAGAAGGGCGTGGCTGCGGCTCGAGTGCCTGTTGAGGGCATGTGCCGAGGTCCGGCGTCTTTGGGATCCTGTCGGGGGAGGAACTGATTGCACGACGCCTCACATCCCTGTCCCAACACCACAGCATCCACTGTCCACCACCCCCTGCCAGACACGAGCCTGCCTTGGCTCTGCGGCAGAACGGGGAGCTGCTTCTCTTGGCTGCCATCAGAGTGCCACCACCCGGGGCTTAATCCCCGCATATCACGCCCTGGACAAGTCCCAACCCTGTGCCCGTGGCTCAGCACCTTGCAGGAGCAGGCTGACGATGGCCTCCAGGCTCTCGAATTCCACGCTGAGCTGGTTCTCCACGTAGAAGCCGCGGGTTTTGCTCCAGCGCAGGGGCAGGGCGCACGGTGGCCCCGGGCTCAGCAGGTCCCGCACCTGGGGACACGGCAGAGGGAAGGCACCGGGGCAGCGGGACACAGGGGGCCAGCAGGGCGGGAGTGGGCGGCTGGGCAGGCAATTACCTGTTCGTTGTAGATCTCCAGGTAGGAGGCACTGAGAGCCAGGTCAGAGCCACGGCTCCGGCTCTGCTCCAGGAGGCAGGTGAAGGACCGCTGCATCAGCCCCAGCACGGCCGGGGATGCCGGCTGGACCTCGCTCTGCAGAGGTGACAGGATGCTGAGCGGTCACATCGGGCACCCCACTGCTCCCAGAGCCCACGACCGGCTGGGAAGAGCTCATCCCACGACCAGGATCAGGTCAGGTTGTACCTGGGCGAGCGGTCCCATCAGAGTGTAGGTCTTCCCCGAGCCGGTCTGCCCGAAGGCAAAGACGGTGCAGGAGAAGCTGTGGAAGATGCTGAGCGTCAGGCACGGCCGCTGGCGGTGGCACTGCGATGCCACCTCCCGACACAGCCCCGGCAATGCAAACGGGCCGGAAAGGCCCAGCGTGGGGCGGATGGAGGGTTGGGAACCGCGGGACTCACCCGTCCATGGCCAGCTCCACCAGCTGCCTCATCCCGCTGCCTTCGAACACAGCCTCCTGCGAGGCGCCGGCATCGAACACGGCGCTGAAGCCGAAGGTGGCATCGTGTCTGGCCGCGCTTACCTGGGGACAGCGGCGGCTCAGGGGGTGCCGCAGCCCCCCAACCCCGACACCCCGACGGGGAGGTGGCACTTACGTGGACGGCGCCGTCACCGAGGCTGTGCACAACCTGCTGGTCACCTCGCCGCGTCTCCGTGCAGGTCAGTGGCCGGACCCTAAAGGCGGGGTGTGGACGGGGACACAGAGGTGTCTCTGCATGGGGACCCTGGGGAGCCCTGCTGTGACCTCGTCCCTGGCAGGAAGGTTCCTGCCGCGTCCCTGAACTCTTTTGTCTCCCCTTACCTTAGCACCACTCTCAGACGCGTCTCTCTGCCCTCCACGGGGCGCTCCCGCTCCTCTCCAGGACTCCTTTGGGGAACAGAGGGCAGCAGGGTGGTGGGTGACCCCCGGCTGGGGGGTTCTGCCCGCGGGCACCCCGGGGGCTGGGGTAGAGGGACCCTCGGTCATGCTGTGCTCACACCGTCCTCCCACCTCCTCTGTGCCCTGAGGCATGGCAGGGGACTGAGCTCACAGTCCCTGCCATGTCGCCGCAGAGAGACGGTCCCCCCAGCCTTTTTGGGGTGCTCCCCCACCCCTGCTGCCTGTATCAGTCGGGCAGTCACCGCCCAAGTCCTGCTGCTGCAGGACAGGATGGCCTCTGTCTCCTCCGTCTCCCCGACAACTTACGGTCTCTCCTGGCCCCGTGGGAGCGTTCTGGGCCGGGGGTCCGGCTGGGGGTCCCCGCCCCGCTCCCCCTCTGGTTCCATGCGCCCCCCAGCACCCTGTGCTCGGGGTGCCCGCAGCGCCCGGCCGGTCCCGGCGGGAGCCACCCCCAGCCGGCCCCGGCTGTCCACACAACCGGTACCACCGCTCCGGTTAAACATTGACCGCTGCCAGCCCTGCGGGAGAGCGGCGGTGGCACAGCGGGGGCGAGCGGGGGAGGGCGGGAAGGCAGGGAGGGGGGACAAGGGGCGGATGCCAGGTCGGTCCCCGAGCCCTGGGATCCTTATGGGCCCCACCGTGCCCCGACGGCGGCGCGGGGCAGATCTGTAAGAGCATCTGATGCGGGTGCTGGTTCCTGGAGATGCTGGGGGGTCAGTCGGGTATGTCGGGGCTCTGTCATCGGGGGCGCGGAGCTGGGACCGGCCCCGGGAGCCCTTGGGAAGGGCTGAGGGGGGACAGCACCGCCCGCTCGGGGCGGTCCCAGCCCGCCGGGGGGGACCCGGGAGGGATAAAAGCCGGGGCGGCGGCGGGCCCGGGGGAGCCGGGCAGGATGAGCGCGGCCCCGGGCACCTCCCGCGCTCCCCAGCCGCTGCTCCGCTTCCCCGACGGGCCGGGCGGGCCGGCCGGCGGGCGGGCGACGGGCGGGGGCGGCGCCCCGGGACCATGCCCCTGTCCCTGTCCTTGTCCCTGCCCGGGAGGGCCGCGGAAGCGGCGGCGGACCACGTTCAGCCGGGGGCAGCTCTCTGAGCTGGAGCGGGCCTTCGCCGCCGTGCCCTACCCGGACATCGCCACCCGGGAGCGCCTGGCCGAGCTCACCCAGCTGCCCGAGGCCAAGATCCAGGTGAGCGCAGGCGGGACCCTCCCCTCCATCCCTTCCTCCTTCTCTCCCGGGCTCCCCTTCTTCCTCGGGGTCACCCTGTCGGGGCGCTGTCGATGTCTCACAGTTCCCCTCGCCCGTCCCAGGTCTGGTTCCAGAACCGCCGCGCCCGCAGGATCCGTAGCGCCAAGCCGGAGCCGCCACCGCTACCGCCGCTGCCGCCGCCCGGGGAGCGGGGTCCCCCCGCGGCACCTCCCGACGGCAGCATCCCGTGCCCGGCCCCTGCCCTGCCGCCGCCGGGATCCCACAGCCCCGCTCGGGGCTTCCCCACCTCGCTGGGCTCCATCTCCGACCTCATCTACAGCGCGGCCATCACCAACCTGGGCGAGCCATAGCCGTGGCTAGCACCCCTGGCTTCTAGGGACCCTTCTGGCACCGCGGCCCCCCTGGATTAGCGTCACGATTTCATTAGGGCGTGGAATTACCGCCGGTCCCAAAGGCTCCGAGGATGTCATCCAATATCCTAAATGCCGGTGCGGCCACAGCAGGGGCAGCTCCCCATCAGGTCCCTAATACCGACTAATCTTTTGGAAAAATACCTTAATCTGAGGCCGTATCCACGGATGATTGTGGCGCGGCCGCCCCTAATCCGCAGGCACGTTCGCAGGTGCCGGCAGATCTCCCTGGATCGGATATTAAACCGTGTTTCCAGAGGGGCTTAGCTGCCATCAGAGCATTAATCACTGTGTCTGGCCCTGGCAGAGTGCCCACCCGGCAGGTGTCCAGGTCCCCAGGGTCTGGTGTGGCTGTCCCCTCCCTGCTGTGGGTGCACTGAGCTGGCTCTGCTCTCTGCCCCACAGCACCTGAGACACCCCTGGGCTCAGTGTTGAGGGGTGTTCTCTCCCTGCCTCCAGAATCTGAGCATCTTTTGGCAGGGACTTGGGAGCACTGTGCATCCCTCACTGTGCAGGCAGAAGAGGGTGTGGACAGGAGATGGAGCAGGATGCAGAGGGAGAGGGAAGATTCACACCTCTGTGATGTCTTAGATGCCACATCAATGTTTCTCATACCAACAGACATCTCCTGATGCACAGGAAGAAAGTTATGAACACACAGTGTCATTTATTTCCAGAATAAAGGGACAGGGACTTCCCAGAACAGGGATGGCAGGAGCTGATACCCCTCTCCCTGCTGGGGTGGTCAGAGTCCACAGCCATTCCCCCTCCTGTTCTGCAGCTCTGGAATTTCCAACCCATGATTCATTTCAGGAGCGGGAAGCCAAGGACGAGCCTGAGGAGTGCAACAATCTTCCCACAGCAGGAACAGGTACAGATGGGACAAGATCTGTCCCAAATTAGCAGCTCCACGGGAGGACGAAAGCCTCCAGCACGAAGCAGGCAGTTCATGGTCACAGCTTCCCAAGGTCCCCCTCAATGGTCCGCACCATCACGTACAGCTCGGCCAAGCCCACCACCGAGGCCACAATGACAGCTGACAGCACACGCTGGGGACACAAAGGACAGAGAGGTGACCCTGGGTGTCCAGCCTGGCCAGCACAGAGGGGCTGCCAGGGGCTGGGCTCACTCACTGCTGCTGTCTCTGTAAAGACGTACTGGCTGCCCAGGTAGGTGCAGGCAAAGGCGGCCACCACGGTGACAATGAAGTTGAAGATGGTGATGACAACGGCTTTCACAGAGCGAACTGGGGGACAGAAGGGTAAAGGAGCTGATTTTAGGTAAGGCTGGGAAGTAGGGCTGGTGACAAGGTGTGATCATGCACAGCTGCCTCAGCTGGGAGATGTGATCCTGGAGGAGTCACGCACTTGGTGCCTCCAGAAATATTGGTAAGAATCACCAACAGGCTCCTTTCTTCAAGGAACACTTCAGTGCATGAAAACCTTCTGGTGAGATACTCCAAGAGGGAAGGGCTGTCACCAGCTGGAGATGGAACAGTTCCCATGCCTGACCTGCCACATGTCAACAGGACAGGGAGCCACTCACCTTGCCTCCCAAACTCAGCCAAGGGACCGTTCATCTCCTGAAAGAAGGGATTGAAGCAGCTTGTGATCACTTGTATTTTAATGTTAATAGTAATGTTATTTCTGTGTGTGCAGAATAAAAGCAATGCCAATGCCCTGTCCTGACCCCAAGGCTCTGCGGTTTTGGGTAGGTGGGCTGTAGGGGAGCAGCAGTTTCACAGAACGCAGGTTTCTCTTAGGTTTTGCACAACCTCTGCTAAAACCACCCTGGATTATAGATCACAGCATGGTTTGGCTTGGAAGGGGACCTTAAAGATCATCTTGTTCTAGCCCCTGCCATGAGCAGGGACAGCTTTCACTAAACCAGGTCAAACCTGGAATGGTCCAGCTTGGCAGAGAGCAGAGCAGATCCTCCCATGAGAGTTAATGTGCACATGGGTGCCAGGTACAGTGTGGAAGGGCAGAATGGGATACAAGGAATGCCAGCAGGAAGGGATGCTGACTTGTCTGAACAATCACCCTGCCAGAAGATCTCAGCTCTCTCAGGAAAGAATGAGCACCCACATATGATCTTGTATTTTCAGCTTTTACCTTGACATGAGGCAATTTTAAAACTATGACAAAAATTTAACCATCACAGATGTTCCCAGTCAAACATTTATGGCATGTGCTCAGTCTCCCAGAACAGAACCTGAGATCTTTGGCGCAGCGAGCAGTTCCCAGAAGCCAGTGTGTCTAATTAACCCTGTCCTACCTCTGTCCTCAACACGGATCTGTTGTTCCGGGTGTGTTTATAGTGTGCTCTCATCCAATGTCTGCCATATCCCGTCTGCACTGCACTCACTCTAAGGGGAAAATCTTTGCTCTCAGGTGTTTGAGGGATGAATCCTGGCAGCAGGCACTCACCTGGCTGGTGATGTTGCGGGTCATCCGCTGGTACTCCTCGTGTGCCAGTTTAGCCTTGATCCGCTCCAGCCGGGCCACCAGCTCGGGGTTCTGGGGGAGGCACAGACCCACCGTGAGGGCCGGGAGCCGCCGCCTCCTCCCGCGACTCCCGGCCGGGCCTCACTCACCCGCGGCGGCACCGGCACCTCGGGCAGGTGGATCTCGCATCCTTCCAGCAGCTCGTGTAGGTGCAGCGGAGACCCTGCGGGCGGGGCACGGGGCGGTCACGGCGCGGTCGCGGCGCGGTGGCGGCGCCCCGGCGCAGCGCGGCCTACCTGCCTCCCGCAGCGCGGCGTGCAGCCTCCGCAGCAGGCTGAAAGGCACCAACCCTCCTTCCTCCGCCAGCGCCGCCTCCAGCTCATCCCGCAGCCCGGCGGGCAGCGCTGCTAACTCGCCGTCCCGCACCGCCCGCCGCAGCCGCGGCCCGGCCCGCACCGACGACGCCATGTTGGGCCCGGCGGGCGTTGCCGGGGCGACCGGGAGATGGGGGGCGGTGATGAACCATCGAGGCGGCGGGGCGCGGCGGGGCGGAGCGGCGCGCGGGGCGGGGCGGGGCGGGGCGGGGCCGCGCGGGGCACTGTGGGCCGCGGGCGGTGGGATGTCGGGCGGCGCGGCGCGGCGGTACGTGGCGGCGGCGCTGGGCCGGGCCCGGGCCCGCGGGCCGCCCCCGCTCTGGGAGCCGCCCCCCGCCCGCCAGCTGCGGGCTCTGGGCACCGGGGGGACAGCGGCGCTGCCACTGCCACTGCCGCTGCTGCTGCCGCCGCGGCGGCACCTCTCGTCGCGGTGAGGCCTGTGAGGGGTTGGGGTGAGGGGCTGTTGGGAGGTTCGGGCAGACAGGCGGTGAGGGCCTGTTTAAAGGGTGATTGGGAGGGGGTGAGGGCTCGCAGGGGGTGTTTGGGGTGAGTCTGCGGAGGAGGTGGGGTGCATTGAGTCACTGGGGAAAGCTGTCGGGACAGAGATGTGGGAGAGGAGGGATTGGGCTAATGGGACAAGTGGGTGAGGGTGCCCAGGGCAGTGGGGAAAGGAGAGACTGGCAAAAAGAAGAGAGGGGGGAGTTGGGCTGGGCAGTGCATAGTGGGGCTCTTGTGGGGTACCCGAGGGATGCACAGGGTGGGGAGCAGTGTCCCCTGGCCTGGGGGCTGCCTCAGCCCCTGCCGACCCTCCGAGCTGCCTCTCTGCTCCCAGGAACCGGCCCGAGGGCAAAGTGCTGGAGACCGTGGGAGTGTTTGAGGCCCCGAAGCAGCACGGCAAATACGAGACAGGCCAGGTAAAGGTTCTGGGGGGCACAGCTGACCCTGCAGGCTCGTGCCACAGGGATTGGGCAGCTGAGGGATTTCCCCTGAGGAAAATCTCAGCAGCACAAGGCTGGGAGTTTCACAGTTCGGTGCTCCTTGTGTGTGCTGTGTCTGCAGTTTGTCAGTCATCTGACAATGGCAGCTTGATAAGAATCTGCAGCACAACACAACTGTTGTACAATGGCATTTGCTCCACTGGTCTTACTTTGGGGTTTTCTCCCTCAAGGATCCAGAGACAATCAATGAATTTGAGGTATAAGAACTAAACTTGAATTCCTCAGATCTGTTTCTGAGCAGTCTCTCCTTTCTGCTGCTCTATTACTGCATTACTATTTAATCCTTCCCTTTTGTGGGATAGAGGTGACATGGATTTCTTCTCCCATCCCAAACTGTTTGTGTTCTCTCTTTCTGCTCTGGGTCATCAAAGTTGTGATTCTCCCTGTATCCCCATCCCATACATTAAACCTCTTGTAAATATTTGTAGCTTTACCTCAGATAACAGATTTTTAAAATAATCCAGCTGCAATTATTTGTTCCTTCCAGCTCTTCCTTCACAGTGTGTTTGGCTATCGAGGAATAGTCCTGTTTCCCTGGCAAGCCAGGCTCTATGATCGGGATGTGGCTTCTCCTGTCACAGAAAAGTAAGGACTTGAGGGTTTCTTCTGGTTCATGTTGTTGGACTGTTAGATTTACATTTTGTAGTCAGTTTCCTGCTTGGGGTAAACAAGTGGTTTTAAGGAGGGGCAATGGCGTGGGTCTGTGCATGAGTGTAAACTAGGAGAGGTTCTTGAAGAGGAGATACTTCATTATTAATTAAGTATTGAATATTAATTAGAGTATTAATTGAAGTATTAATTAGCAATATGGAAGTGTAAAGGATGAAAGTGTGTGTATGGATGAAATAAAAATCAGTTTAAAAATTACACTATGGGATTTTGTATTTTACAAAAAGACCCTTTTTGAGTTAGATCCAGGCTCCTGGATCTAACCAGTTACCAGTTAGAGGCTGCTCTAGATTGCCAGTGAGCTGGATTTGTCAGCTTCCTCCTCAATTTCAACCCATTAAGCCAAGTTCATCCTTCCTGAGTTGCTGTTCAGTTCTCTCTGCCTCTTGCATCCATTTTTTCCCCTGGCCTGTGATGAGTTGTGCTGGGAAGGAGTGAGGAACAGAGAGAAAATCAGAGGGCAGTAGGAATATCCACCCCAGAGAGGAGCCTACACTGAGCAGGAAAAACTTCTGAGCTGTTTTGCCTGTGCCTAACACCACTGATGGTCATCTCAGCTCATCTGTCCTTATGTGGGTGGCTCATGGGGCTTTGGTTTGGGTGCAACCAAATGATTACAGGCTGTCAGATGTGGTTTTTTTTTTGAAAAATCATTGTTTATAAGTGCTTGGTCCTGGTAACAAGAATTTGCTGCCATCCTGTGCTTGAGCTCAGAGCTTTGCTTTTCTCTTTAGGAGTGAGAATGTGGCAGGCCATGGTTCCAAAGAGGTCAAGGGCAAAACACACACTTACTACCAGGTGTTAATAGATGCCCGGGATTGTCCACATATAGTAAGTAATGAGTAATCTCAGTATTGAAACTTGAGTATCTTCTCCTACATGAGTGGTTCAAACAGGCACTGAAGGAAAATTACTTTGGTGGGTAACTGGATTGGCTAGGATTTTTAGACAAATAAAGGCATATTTTTCCTGAAAAAGATCATCTGGAATGTCATGTGACTTTTTCTGGATCATGTTTCCGGTTTCCAGCCCCTTTTCTTCTTCCTGGTGCTGTTGCCACAGTGTTGCACACAGATCATTAGGAATGTGGGCTGCAGCACTGAAAATGCTTCTTTGAGTGGGGAGTTAGCCCAGAGGAATTAAATGGAGACAAGTTCTGAGGTGAACTGGTTAAATAAAATAGACATTACATGCTTTATAAACCACACTAATGAGCTGAAATATGACTATAAACTGTCCTGCAACAATGCACACAGAAGGACATAAACCCTCCTGTTTCTCAGTCCCAGAGATCACAGACAGAGGCAGTGACATTCCTGGCCAATCATGATGACAGCAGAGCCCTCTATGCCATCCCAGGTGAGTAAAACCCTCCTGCAGCCTCTGCTTGTTGTGAGGGCAGGTCAGAAAAGGTGTCAGTGCTCAACTCCTGGCAGTGAAGCAGCAATTCCTACAGGACATTCTGTAGTGGATCTGTCTGTAGCTTAGGGCTGTGCTGGAGACAACAGAGGGACTAAAGTGCTGGAAGCCCTTTGGACAACTGGAAGTTGGGCCCTCTGTGATCAGACACAGCCATGTCTGATTTGAGCTCTTGAGATATAGATCCCATACCAAGTTGTGTATAGGCTGTTCTACTTTGTCAGCAGGACGGCTGGATTTATTCCTGTCCTGGGCATTTCCTGCCCAGAGTGTTTTTGGGGCAGTGCATGCACTTTGCAGGGCAGTGTGTGTTTATCAGAGGAGTCATCCCATGAAAAATCTCACAGGAGAACACTGCCAAGAGTTTGCTGGCACGTCTCCTCCATTCTTCCTTGCAGTTGTGATACTAGCTTCAGCTTCTGCTGCCAAAGTTCTTTCTTCTCACCAGTCTGATCAATTTTTCTATCAGCAGACTTCTGAGCTGCTCTCTACTGGGGAAGTTGCCATGGCTTTTGGGGTTTCTTTTGCAGGTTTAGATTATGTAAGCCATGAAGACATCCTTCCCTACAGCTCCACAGATCAAGTGCCCATCCAGCATGAGCTCTTTGAGAGGTTCCTCATGTACGACCAAACAAAAGGTAAGTTCTGGCTTCACAGGGAATTCTTCAGAGCCAGATGCTTGCAGTGCTTTTTAACAAACACCCAAACCCCATCATCTCAGATATGGTATAAAAATCATGTCTAGCTTGGGTTTGTAACAGTGAATGTGCCTTTGAATGTTTTTTTTAACCATGTGAAAGGAATTGTGTTGTGGGGAGAGCACTCCAGCTACAATGTTGCCTCTCCCCTTTCCTTCCCCACAGTCCCACCTTTTGTAGCAAGGGACACTCTGTGTGCATGGCAGGAGAAGAACCACCCCTGGCTGGAGCTCTCGGATGTGCACAGAGAAACTACAGAGAACATCCGTGTCACTGTCATCCCCTTCTACATGGGCATGAGGGTAGGTCTGTGGTGCTCTGCTGATCCTGCCATTTGCTTCACTGGCTTGTTTTTATAAGACTGGTTTGCTGCCTGAAGGTGCCTACTGGAGAAGTGAATTTAACCACAGTTGTCATTTTGTTCTCATGGGTGTAAACATGAAACAGTTTTGGTATTTATTTTTGAGAGCAGCTCCTGCTCGGCTTTTGCTGGTTATCAGTAGGATAAGAAATAACCTGTAACTTTCTGCACAACAGTGCTAGCTAGATATTTGGGAAGGCTTTTGAATTGGTCATGTTACTGCCTCAGTCACGTGAGGTGACACTGGGGCCATCTGCTCTGTAACAACAGACACATCTGTTACCCTGCCCAGTGATGGGCTGTGGTTGCCTGCCCATTTCCTGCCTCTTGTTTGGCTTAGAGGGTTTGGCTAAGGCCTTCTGGATTTAGCTGATAACCATGTGCTCTTTATAGCACAGAACTTCACATGGACCATCCAAAATAATGCAGCTCCAACAGACTCCCGAGTGGGAGAGCTGGGAATTCTTGCAGCAGTTTGTGATTTCTGAGCATGGCTGTTGGGGAGCCTGAGCTGTGGCAGGTGCACATTTTGGTGTGGATTTGCAGCTTTTGTGGAGTCCAGCTGATGTTTGTCAGAAAAACAGGTGCCCAATGGCAAGGAAAAGGGGTGTTTCTAGATCTGTAGAAAGCGTGTAATTAACATGGAGATGAACCCTGGGGGTTGTCACGAGATCCTTGCAAATCTCCCAGCCCATGATTATTGTAGAGCAGAGCCAGTGCCAGGCTCTGCTGGTGGCAGGCCTTGGAGAGCAGCTGCCTGTGCTCATGTGAGTTGTCTGCGTCACCCTGGCACAGAGTGAGAGCCCCTGTGCTGGTGCTGTGCCGACAGCTGAAGAGGTTTTTGGCACCACGTGTCCAAGGACAGCTGCTAAAGTCTTTTGTTTCTCTTGACAGGAAGCCCAGAATTCTCATGTCTACTGGGTAAGTACCTTTTGTGTCATGGAGCAGCTAAAGGGAAGGAGTTTATTTGCTGTGGCATCACTGCAGTGTGATAAGCTCTGAGGGAGAGCAGCCTATGCCTGGCAACTATTTCCCAGTATCATCTGTAGGCTATCAACTGGTTGCAGCTGATTCCAGCTCTTGATAAGAGTTTCTCTTCTGTGCAGTGGCGCTACTGTATTCGCCTGGAGAACCTGGACAGTGAAGTGGTGCAGCTCCGAGAGCGCCACTGGAGGATATTCAGCTTGTCTGGCACCTTGGAAACAGTCCGGGGCCGTGGGGTTGTGGGAAGGGTAGGTACCATGTAGGAAGGGTAGGTACCATGCAGTCTTTTTTTTGGGAAACACAGCCCTTTGCTGGAGTTTTCTCACTTGGATTTGCCAGTAAATTGCTTAGTGGGCACTTGAAGTAGATGGAGTGGGAAACTGGCAATGAAAAAAGTCATGTGAGCTTTTCATCTTTGTTTGTCTGCATGAACTGAGATTTCACACTGAGTATTACAGGATGATTTTAAATGACTGGTGTTTGAAAAACTGGAATAATAATGGGATTCTGGTGCTGCTCAGTGGACAAATTGTTTGCTTTGTAATTGGCAGAAGTCCTGGGGTGTAGGTCTCTGGTTTTTCTTTTCATGCTGTATAAATTTCCTGTTGATGCCTGTGATAGAATTGCTGATGCCAAGTCTCTTGTCTTCTCAGGAGCCAGTTTTGTCCAAAGAACAGCCAGCATTTCAGTACAGCAGCCACGTCTCCCTGCAGGCATCCAGTGGTCACATGTGGTAAGAAGTCCTTATTGCTGCAGCAGAGTTTTGGGTGTAGGACCCCCCAGCAGCGAGCTGGGGTGCAGTTTGCTGGGGGTTGTGGCTGAAAGCTGGGTGGAAGTGGACTGGACAGGACACAGTTGGTAGCTAGAGTCTGATGAGCTTCTCTCTAGCTGTATCCTACTTAGTGATAAGATGATGTGTTGGTTCTCTGCACCAGAAAGGGTTCCAGAATAATTTATCCTCCTGCTGTGGTCTGTGCTAGACTGGATTTAAAGATGTGATACAGTTCTCCCTTTTGGTCCTTGGTGAGAGAGCCAAGGCTTTGTGCTGGTGATTCCCTCAGCAGCAGGGATGTGTGCTCTGGTATTTCCTTTCTTGAGAGAGGATTGGGCTTTAACTCCATCTCTGTGCACTTCTTGTCAGGCATGCAGGGTTTTCCCAGTTTAGGCCAGGTAAAGCCTTCAGTCTAACTGGTGTTTCTTCTTCTGTAAGTTGCCCAGCTGAGTTGTTCTTTTCCTGTGCCTTGGGGTTAAAGCAGCTTCTCTTTATTTGCCTTTTGGCTGGGTTAGCACATTTAGTGTCACCTCTGTGTGGACAAGGATTGCACAGCCACCTCTTGCCTTCTGTATGACAGGACTTCCTGCACTATTTTTAAGGAAATGTCCTTTGAGTTGAGCTTTCGAGTTGGGAAAAGCAGGAGAGCAGATCTTTGCATATAGGGTGTATCTTGTTTGCCATGTGAAGTACTTTGAATTGCCTGAGTGGATGCCCTGGGGAATAAAACCAGATGGTCTAGTAGTTTTTCCCTCTCTGCATACATCCTGAAGACAAAGAGGCAAAGGTTCTGCAGCTCTGAAGGTGCTCAGCTTGACTTCTGGTGTTCAGTTGTGTCCTCTTTGTCCTGAGAACCTGTTAATTTACCTCCACAGCCCTCTTGCCCATGTTTGTGTTCTGCAGTAGTCATCTATAGCTCAGAGCAGTAAACAAATGGTTGTACCAGGAAAGGCAGGTTCAGTTCTGAAAGGCAAAGCTGAAGCTGTTCCAAATTACATCTGTGATGGGATTTCTTAATGTCATAGACAACCAGTGGAGCTCCTGCCAAGAAATACAAATCTGAATTTACGTGTAACCAGTTTGTAAAAATAGCTCAGCTGGCTCTGTCTCCTGGGGAGTGAGAATTGGGTAAACACTGCTGCAGGTGCACCAAGGGTGCTTGACTCCTGTGGGCTGCAATCATCCCAGCTTAGTGCAGGAAATGTGTTATAGGGATGTGATGCAAAACTGCCCAGGAGTCCTCCATAAAAGAGTTATCCTGGCAGCAGATGTTTGCAGCTGGACCAGCCTTGCAGATGGAGCCCCAGGATATGGAAGAGCTCAGCTCTCCCCTTCTTGCTGATGCTCCCTCAGTGTGTTTGTCCCTGGCCTCAGTGTGATCTCTGCTGTTACTTTTGCAGGGGCACTTTCCGCTTTGAGAGGCCTGATGGTTCCCACTTTGACGTGCGGATCCCTCCCTTTTCCCTGGAAAGCAACAAGGACGAGAAGACTCCTCCCTCCGGCCTCCACTGGTAGATCAGAGTGCCCAGAGCCACGGAGGCCTGTGTGTGTTGTAGACCTTTGCCTCCCCTTTATGCTGCAGCCAAGAACACAGAGCTTTTAAACATTTTAAACCATTTTTGTTTTAACTGTTGTCTGCTGGGGAGGCTTTGTTTGGAACTTTACTACTGGCTCTTCTCTCAGGCTGCTTGTAAAACATAAGCTGTGTTCCAGGTAACCTTTCCCTCTGTGGCACCTGCTGGGTGTTTGGGGCTGGGGGATGTAGATCTGTGCTGCTGCAGAAGACTGGCCCCCCTCAGCAGGCCTGGACCCTTTCCAATGTGTTGTGACTTCTCTGCAATGTGAGGTTTCTCAATAAACTGGCCCTTCCAGTTGCAACCAGGTCTTCCTTCCTAAACCAAGGCTATGGCTTTGCATCCAGCCTGTCCCAGCTTGTTGCTCTCCCCGTGTGGAGTCAGCCCAGAGTTCTTTCTGCTTCAGAAGCAGCTGTTCCTCCTTTAGGGAACAGGAATGTGAGCTCAGCTTTCCTGCAGTGCAGCTGCTTTTTGGGATTCAGCCAGGGTTGGAGCAGGCTGTGAGCTCCACTCATGGCACAGCTTGTCTAGGCTTTGTGCTGTGATACAAAGCCCTATTTTTTTTTTAATTTTATTTTTTATTTTCTTTTTTGGAGAAGAGGGTGCAGAGGGGACAAGGTGGGTTACATATGGTGCTGTCACAGTGTCCTGTGTGTGCAGAGCACCAGGCTCTGTGTTGTGATGGTACAGGAGAGCTGAGGGGAGCCCTCCCCCTGCCAGGGCTTTGCCTTGCTGCAGGGATTTACATCTCAGCTGCTGCAGGGTTCTTCCCTTCCCACACTGTGGCTGCATCTATATTTCATTGATAGTTTCTGCTTTGACAGGAATGCTTGTTTTCTCCTGGAATGCTGTCAGCCAGTGAGGCAGTGCTTGGCTTTCTGCTCCTTCTTGCTCTGCTTGGCAGGTTGTGATTTTTTTATGGCATGTGTCTGGAGGCCCCTTCAGGAATGTGCAGGTCTAAGATGGCAATGTATGGATGTGTGGGAAAGCCAGAGCAGCTCTGAGGATTGCAAAGATCATCAGCCTCCATGCTGTGGGACCCTTCTGGCTGTCTCTGGGTTTCCAGACTTCTGGGTGACTCAGCTTTGTGGTAACCCTAGGGAGTTTCCAACCTTCCTCCTTTCCCTTAAATGACAAGGTGTAACTAACTCACAGGATGTTTTCCTTCATTTAGAAGTACCCCAGTTGTTCCCTCTCCCCTGGAACCCCCTCTGTTTGCCTTTGGCTCTTCAAGGCAGAGCTGTGGCAGTGCTGTGAGCAAACAGCCTTTGGGGGAGACTCTCATGCTGTCCTACAGCCAGTGGATTCCTGTTTAGAGAAACTTACTGACTGCAATGTTTATCTGTCACCAGTCTCTTCAATTTTCTGTCTTCTTTCCTCTCAGGTAGTACGTGCTCATATGTAGAGTTTCAGAGGTTTAAACAGCCAGTCTGCTTTTAGGGGTAGAAACGGATCCCTAAAGACCATTCACAGCTGACAACCCCACATTGCTGCTGTCATGCTGATTTCCTCTCAGGAGGAGGAGGTGGGAAGATGCCTCAAGTTCAGAGGCAGCAGGAACCTGCTTTTCCCTTCCCATGCGGCTGCCCTGCCTCTCCCTCGGGTTGCTTCAGCGTTACTGGCGATTGCAACACCCCTGTGAATGTTTAACCTCGCTGCTCAGCCACGCGGGTCTGGGGTGCTGCGGCTCCCATGCTTTCTGTATCAGCAGAGAGCTGCACCCCTGAGGGATGGAGCGATCCCGGGGCAGGGGCTCTGCTGGGGTTTGGTCTCATCGGCCTCAGCCTAGGAACGGACATTCCTGGCTGGATAATGATTGGCAAATGCGAGGTCACCGCGGTAACAGACCAGGGCGCGGGAGGAATGTTTCCACTCCATCAGGCTTGTCCTGCCCCCGGGCGCGATGCCAGAGGCTCGGCAGGGCCTTTCCGCCACTGCTTCATCCCTCAGGCCCTTCCCGGAGCGCGGCCGAGCCCTATCCCCGTCTCCGTGTAAATACCTGTACAAAGAAACAACCAATAAAGCGCTGAACGAACGGCTCTGCCTCCTGCCTCTCATTGCCCAGCGGCGCTACGGCCGCCAACCGCGCTGCTTTTCCCTCCCCGCCTTTTCCCGGGGCTCCTTTCCCGGGTCCCGGTCCCGGTCCCGTCCCTCTCCTCCCGCTGCCCACGTGCGCCTCCTGCGCTTTCCCGTCGCGCCGGAAGTGACGCACAGCGCCCGCGGCGTGGCGGAGGCGGCGAGGCGGCAGCATGGTGATGGCGGCGGCGGGCGCGCACCGGCCCGGGCCGCTCAAGCAGCAGAACAAAGCGCACAAGGGCGGCAAGCACAGCGGCTCCTCGCAGCGCCGCGCTGGAGGTGAGGCGGGGCGGGCTCCCCGTGCGTTCCCCGCCGCCCTCGGCCAGCCTGACCATTCTCTTCCCCCTTCCTCAGGCCGCGTCCCCGTCAAGGCCCAGCCCCGCCGGCGGCTCCGCGACCTGAACAGGGTGGACCGGCGGCATCAGGCGCTGCAGCTCCGCCGGCAGCGCAAGGAGGCGGTGAGGCCCCGGGAAAACCGGGCGCGGCCGGGCGGGTTGTTGCGGGGGAACGGGAAAGGATGGGCTCGAGTCTGTGCCGGAGACCGGCCGGGTTTGGGTCAAGCGGAGCGTTACCGGCGCGGGTGTGTTCGGGCTGCGCTGAGGGAATCTGGCCTTGCCCGGGGGCGGGAGAGGAGCGGGTTTGGGTTGGCGCTCACGCTGTGCCCTGGTGGCCGCAGGTGCTGGCGGAGAAGCGCAGCCTTGGCAGCCGGGACGGGCCCCCGCACCTCGTGGTTGTGGTGCTGCTGCACAGCAGGGCTGCAGCCCACGACTCGCTGCGCCTGCTGCAGAGCCAGGATTCGGTCATTGTCCGTGCAGATGAGGGCGGAGCTGGTGGCTTTGCCCTCCTCTGCCCCCGGCTCAAGCAGCGCTGGCGCTTTGTTGCAGCCCAGGCAGGTGAGGAGGCACCGCTGTTGGTTGGGTTCTTGTCCTGGTACCTCTGGCAGCCCCACTAATGGAGGTGTTTTGGGTGCAGGAGATCTTCACGCGGTCCTAGACCTTGCCAAGGTTGCTGATTCTCTGCTGTTCATCCTGGACCCTGTGGAAGGCTGGGACAGTGCTGGGGAATACTGCCTCTCCTGCCTCTTTGCACAGGGGCTCCCCAGTTATGGTGAGAGATAATTTATTATTGTAGCAGTAATTAAATTTCAGGGCTCTGCCACCTGCAGTGAAAAGAAATTTTTTCCTGTGTTGAGGTGGAAGCTCTTTCATTTCAAGTTATGGCCATTGCTCCATGTCTTGTTGGGCACCACTGAAACCAGTGAAACTCCTTTAGTACCTTACCGTGCAAATCTGGCCATCTGGGCTGCTGATATGTATTTGATATGAAGGACATCAGAAGGTTTTAGATCTGATCCCGAGCTCTGTTCTCTGCAGCACTGGCTGTCCCGGGTGGCACTGACCTGCCCCCTAAGAAGAGGATAGATGCCAGGAAGAAACTCTGCAAATCCATTGAGAAGCGTTTTCCCGAGGCCAAGCTCTTCCCCCTGAACACAGAGCAGGAATCCTCGCTGCTCCTGAGGCACCTCAGCTCCCAGAAGCAGAGGCACTTGGCTTTTCGGGAGCGCCGCGCTCACCTGCTGGCCCGTGCTGCTGAGTTTGTGCCCAGCCAGGACACTGACCTGCTTGGGACCCTGAAGGTGTCTGGCTTTGTCCGGGGACAGACTCTCAATGTGAACAGCCTGGTGCACATTGTGGGCCATGGGGACTTCCAGCTCAGCCAGGTGGATGCTCCCCCTGACCCACTCTCTTTGAACACACGAGTGGTTAAAGGACAGAAGAGGAGTCAGGATATGGAGATTCAGGTGTGTGGGGTGAGAGCTTTGCCAGTCCTCTTAGAACTCCAGGTTTCTAAACTTTCAGTGGGGAAATTGCATCTGGGGTTATGTGGGTAAGGAGAGGAGAAATGGAGTTTTATCTGTGTCTGTGTGTAATGAAAGTTGTGTCATGACATCATGAAGGGAGTTCCACTGGAGACTGATCTCAAGCTTGAGTTAGGTGTGATCAGATCTAGGAACTCTGCTCTTGCCCTTCAGGATGAAGCTGGAAATGGTGCTGATGAGATGGAGGAAGATGTCAAGGTCCTGATGAAGGCAGATCCAAGCAAGCAGGAGTCTCTGCAGTCAGAAGTGGTTCCTGATCCCATGGAAGGGGAGCAGACGTGGCCCACTGAAGAAGAACTGCAGGAAGCAGAGGGTGAGCAGAAGCAATAGTTCTGTATCTCTTCCTTATTTCTCTTGGGAGGGTTGTTAGAAACTTCTGTCACCAGGGTGGCTGTGAAGAAACATCTTAGTTGGGATGGCTTCCATCCCCAGTTCCATCAGGTGGCCAGCAGGCTGTGTGGTTTGCCTGGCAAGTTAGCAGATTTTGGCTGTCCTGTGCTGGAAAAATAGCAGTTCTGGCTAGATCTGGTTTATGCTGTCCTGATATAAATGTTGCTGAGGGGAAGGAGAATTGTTCCTGTATTAATCACTGGTGGGAATTCTACAGAATCTCTGAAGGCAGACAGGAGGGTGGTAAAGGTCCCCAAAGGCACATCCAAGTACCAGGCTGCCTGGATTGTGGATGATGGAGAAGAAGGCAGTGAGAAGGATGAAGATGATGAAGATGATGACATGGATGATGATCTGATGGAAGAGGCAGTTTCTCAGGTACCTCCAAGAGTTGATAGTACAAGTGATCTCCAGGCCATTATTGCACATTCTAGGAAAATTGTGCCCTTCCAACTTGCTTTATCTATAAAAGGGCATGATGCAGGGCCAGGACTTGCCTGGATTTCCACCCTTAAATCCCCACATGTATCACATTGCTTCTTTGGCCTGTTAGACCCCAGAATGATGGGCTGGGTTCCCACATCCCACAGTGTGAGCACACCCAGTGCTGCATGCCCAGCTCTGTGTGCTCACAGGCTCTGTGCTGCCCTGTGCCAGGAGGGGGAGAGCAGTGAGGAGGAAGCTGGGGAGGAGGAGAGTGAGACCATGACTGTGTCCGAGTGCCTGCGGGACGAACAGTACGACGAGAAGATGGAGGAGGATGAACAGATGCTGGAGAGATACAAGCAGGAGAGAATGGATGAGATGTTTCCAGATGAGGTGGACACACCACGGGATGTGCCTGCCAGAGTCAGGTAAGAAATGGGTTGGGTTGCTGGGAGAGGCCTTTCTGTTTAATTGGGTGAGGAAGCCTGTGATGTCTTTGCCGTGGTGTCTGAACCTGGCTGAAGGATTCTTGTGAAGACCCTTTTTGGCTCTGAGGCTTCCAGAGCAGACACTAGTTGGCAGGGAGAGCTGGGTCCTGCCCTGGCAGAGGGAGGAGGATGGCCCTGAGGCAAGGACAGGTTGTTTGGAGATTTGGCTGCTGGTTTGAGCTCTCTTTGTACCAAGATATTTTCTGAGGGCTAATATTTGCTTTGTTCACTTTGCCCTTCCTGAAGGTGAGACCCTGCTGACCACAGGTGGTGGTGAAGGATGGGATTCACCTCAATTGGTGAAGTAATTTGTCTTTACTGCTCTCTGTTCTCAAGGTTCCAGAAGTACAGGGGGCTGAAAAGCTTCCGGACTTCTCCTTGGGACCCCAAAGAGAATCTTCCAAGGGATTATGCCAGGATCTTCCAGTTCCAGGACTTCTCCCGAACCAGAAAGAACCTCTTCAGGCAAATAGAGAAGGAGGAGACTGAAGGAGCTTCGGTAATTCCCTTTTGCTGATCTCTTTCCCTATTGTATTCCTCTGCTCCCAAAGGAGTGACTTACCAGGGAGGGGTTGGGTGGATCTGTCAGCCAGCTGGTTCTTAGCATGAAGCCCTAAGTTCAGACAGTTTTCTCCTGGATTCCCTCCCTAATCCAGGCATATCTTCTGACTTTTTTTTGTTGAGAGAAGTGTTCACAACTGCTCCTGTCTTGGCAGGTGGGTTGGTATGTTACACTTCATGTCTGCAATGTCCCTGTCTCGGTGATGGAGAGCTTCAAGGAAGGGAAACCCCTGGTCCTGTTCTCGCTCCTTCCCCACGAACAAAAGGTGAACAAAAGAGATGGTACCTTGGAGAGATGTGCAGCTCCTTGTTCTTTCAGGCTGCATGGTTTGGGGAGGGTCTGGCTGCAGAGGGTTTGGGCTGAAATCTGCCCACATTGCTCCTGTTTCAGAGCAGGTCAGGGCACGCAGAAGCTGCAGGAGGGGTTTAGGATAAAGTGTCTTAACCTGGCACTGGTGACAGTGACCTTTTGGGAACCCATTTTCAAGGACATTGATCTCTGCTGCAGTGTCCTGTTGCTTTCTCTGCTGCCCAGCAGCCCCTCACTCTGCTGCCTCTTCCAGATGTCCGTGTTGAACTTCCTGGTGCGTCGGCATCCGGGTAACAGCGAGCCAGTGAGGGCCAAGGAGGAGCTGATCTTCCACTGCGGCTTCAGGCGCTTCCGAGCATCCCCCCTGTTCTCCCAGCACACCTCAGGTTTGTCAGGGGCTGGCTACAGCAGGAGTGGGGTTGGGAATTCTGCAGCTGGAAGCCTGTGATGTCTTAGCCGTGGTGTCTGAACCTGGCTGAAGGATTCTTGTGAAGACTCTCTTTGGCTCTGAGGCTTCCAGGCCAGGCACTAAATCACGGGGAGTAGAAGGGCTTGGGAAAGGTGGTTCAATGATCCAGGCAAGGTCCAGGTTCCATGCCAGAGGGTCACCTTCATTCCCAGCTACTCAGTGCCAGCAGAGGAGGGGTGTTTGGTGAACAGGGAAGATTGAACTCTGGAGTTTCCCACAGCTCTGAGGACTGCTCTTGGCCTGAATTTGATCATTGCTGTTCTGTCCTAGCTGATAAGCACAAGCTGGAGCGTTTCCTGCGTACAGATGCTGCCCTGGTGGTGACTGTTTATGCTCCCATCACTTTCCCCCCTGCCTCAGTGCTGCTTTTCAAACAGAGAAGTAATGGTGAGTTGATAAATGCTTAGGATGTGGTGTCTGGGAAACAAACTGTTCCCATACCCTGCTTACAAGTGCATCTCTCCAGAAAGCATGACTTGAAAAATCTGCCCCCTTCCTGCTGTTTGAGATGAACTCCTCTCCCTCCCTGTTGTCACTTGTCTGTCTCTGCTGTGGGGTTGCTCTGGGCCTGCAGCCCTTTGGGGAAGGAGTTTGTGGTGGGGAAGGGGTGATGGATGCACCTGCCCTGGTGCATTGGTGACTCTGCCTGGCAGGAATGCACGACCTCATTGCCACGGGCTCCCTGCTCTCCGTGGACCCCGACAGGATCGTCATCAAGCGCCTGGTGCTCAGTGGCCACCCCTTCAAGATCTTCACCAAGACAGCTGTCGTGCGATACATGTTCTTCAACAGAGGTACAGCTGGTCTCTGCTGGGAAGAGGGGTTCTGGAAGTTCTGTCCCTGTGGTTATGTGCAGCACAGCCTGTTCCTTACCTGCCTTTTGTGTTTCCATCTCCAGAGGATGTGATGTGGTTCAAGCCTGTGGAGCTGAGGACAAAGTGGGGACGCAGAGGGCACATCAAGGAGCCGTTAGGTAGGTTTGATTTGGTGTTGATCTCTGTGCTCCTGGCATGGTGTGGTCCTCCTGGGCCAGAGAGAATGCTAATGGCCTCTTCTGCCCTCTGCCTAGGAACCCATGGCCACATGAAATGCCACTTTGATGGGCAGCTCAAGTCCCAGGACACAGTGCTGCTGAACCTCTACAAGCGTGTTTTTCCCAAGTGGACTTATGACCCTCATGTCCCAGAGCCTGTGCCGTGGGTGAGGAGTGAGAGTGCACTGCCAGAGCGGGAGGTGGAAATGGAATGAGTCTCCAGCATGGCTGGAGTTTGTGCCTTGGCTCCCTGGATGCTGTTCTTGGCCCATGCACTGTGAGGACAGCACTGATACCTTGGACGTGTTACTGCTGGGGTCTGTACAGGGGCAGCTGCTGCTCAGGTACCAGCTATAGCTATTTATTTTAATGGAAAATGTCAAAAATGCCTAAGTGCCTCTGTCGTGGTGGTGGCCAGGAGGCTCTGTGCACCCCTTGAACTGAACCCCCTGGCCCAATGGGATTGTTTCTGTCCCTCATGCCCTGCCACGTGAGGTGTGTGGGGATTTGGCAGTGTGAAGGAGTTTGCTGGCAGCTCCTGTGCTGCTGAGAAAGAAGAGCCAAGTAGCAGATGGGGAGGGTGACTGAGTGCAGCTCTCTGGAGGCTTGGGCCAAAGCAAGGCAGCTGGGGAAGGGAGAACAGGCAGTGCTTTGTTTCCAGGCCCCCCACAGAGACAAATGCCAGCTTCCCTTGTCCCTCCACAAAAACTCCCAAACGTTTGGACTTGATCTGTTTTTAGTAGCGCGCAAACCACTGCACAACTTCAGAGTGAGGTTTTCATTCCTTGAAACACCACTCCATCCTCATTCTGCTTTCCCAGAGAGGTCTGTGAGCCAGGTCAGGGATCTCAGGTCCACATTTCCCCCACACAGCACGATACAAACGTTCTGCACATCCCCAGGGACTGCCTGGAACTGCTCCGAGAGCACGGCCGCCAGTCCCACGCCTGCTGTTGGCTCAATCAGCAGCTTCATCCTTTCCCACACCAGCCACGTGGCTCTCTGTCAGGACAGGGCAGCAGCTGTCAGTCCAGCAGCCAGCACAGGCTGCTCCAGGGCATCCCTGCAGCACTCTGGGAAGGGAGGGCAGAGCTCCCAACAGCCCTTTCCAGCTGGAGACAGCGTGGGTGTCACAGCTGCTGAGGTGCACAGGGGCTTGTGCTGCTCTGGGAGTGTGTTGGGGTGAGAGCAGGGGGGCAGGGCAGGGATGGAGGCAGCTGCCTGCTGGCAGCTACCGTGAGAAGGGAGCTGGGAGCCTTTACCTTGATTTCTTCCTCTGAGACTGTCAGGACAGCATCAACCAAGTCCCTGATGATGGGCCACGTGTTGGGTCCGATGTTGGTTTTTACTGCATCTGCGATGGTGTCCCGGGGGTGGAGGTTGGGGGTCAGCTCCCCCCGGACCTTGGACTGGTAACAATCATCCACATTGCTTGGCTCAGCAGCAAACACCTTCACATCTGGCCTCAAAGCCTGGGGAGAGCAGGAGGAGCCACCTCGATGACACCTGTCTGTGCCTGTCCCCTGTTTCTGTGTGTGCAGGGGGCTAAGCAGGCCCTGCTGCTGCTGCTATGCAGACCCCAGGCACCCACAGACTTTTACTGCAGGGTCTTTCTAAAGTTAAAAGCTGCTGCCTGTCTTGAGAGTCCTGCACTTCCCACAAGGAGCTTCCTGGATAAGCTGTTGCCTACCTTGATGGCAACTGCTATTCCTGCAACCATTCCTCCGCCTCCGACGGGAACCACCACTGCATTTACCTGGGGTGCCTGTGCAGAAAGGAAGTGTGAGGGCTTCTGACACTTTGTGTCCCCCTTTTTCCTGTGCCCCTGCAGGGGCTGTGCATTTCCCTCACCTGCTCCAGCACCTCCAGGGCAATGGTGCCTTGCCCTGCGATCACTGCTGGCTCCTGGTTGGGGTGCACCAGGACTCCTCCTGTCTCCTGGACCACAGCAGATGCTGTCTCAGCTCTGGACTGAGGGAAAGCACAGCTGTCACTTCTCACTCTGGCTGGGCAGTGTCCCTGGCTAGTCTCCCTGTGCCTTACCTTGTCATTGGGGTCACAAGGCACCAGTGTAGCACCATAGGCACGAATGGCATCTTGCTTACACTGTGGGGCTGTCCGGGGCACCACGATGTAGGCAGGAATCCCTGTGGAATGAGAGAGAAAGTAAATCCAACAACCCAAAAGTTCCAACAGCCGCTTTGAACTGCAGGAGCAGTCAATGCCTTGCCTATGCCAGCTCCTGCATCCTCTCCAATGGAACCAGCTCTGCATTTACCCTGTGCCCGTCTCTCGGAGCTGTGCTGGAGGGCGGGGGTGCAGGTTACCTTCTGCCTGAGCAGCACAGGCGAGTGCCTGCCCGTGATTGCCACTGCTGTGTGTCACCACGGCGCGGGGCAGCTCCCGGCCCGTGCGCTCGCTGTCCTCAACGAGGCTCCTCACCGCGTTCAGGGCCCCGCGGATCTGCGAGCAGAGACAGACTGTGTGTGCTGGGCTGAACGTGCTCGTGCTTCCATCCCCTCAGTCCTGGGCAGGCTGGCGGGAGCTGGTGGCAATCGGCGGAACGCGATTTCCCCTTTGCAAAAAGCGCCCTTTGCCCCGGGGATTCGCAGTGCCGCCATCCCCGCGCACCTTGAAGGATCCGGTCCTCTGCAAGAGCTCGCACTTGAAGAGCAGCCTCCGGCCGGCCATGCGGTCCAGCCCGGCGCAGGTGAGCAGCGGGGTGCGATGGATGCGGCCCCGCAGCCGCCGCTCCGCGTCCCGCACCTCGCCCAGCCCCGGCGCGGCCCCGTGCGCGGCCATGTGCGCGGCTCCGTGCGCGGCTCCGTGCGCGGCTCCGTGCGCGGCTCCGTGCGCGGCCCCGTGCGCGCCTGCGCGCGGCCCGCGGCGGCGGTTTGTCCCTGCGCGGCCGCCGTCGGTGCCTCCCGCCCCCGGCGCAGCCAAGATGGCGGAGGGGCTGGAGCGCGTCCGCGTCTCGGCCGCCGAGCTGCGGGACATGGTGGCGGCGCAGGCCCGCGCTGCCGGCGGCGGCCGAGGTGAGGGGCGCCGGGGGCACTCGCGACCCGCTGCTGGGCCGGCCCTGCCTCGCAGAGGCGCTTGCCCGTGGGCGCGCACGGCCCCGCGGCCGCGCTGCCCCGCTGCGCCTGGGGTAGGGCTTGAGGGCAGAGCTGCCGCCCCGCCGGCACCGGGCTGTCCGGGCTGGGAGCCCGCACCGAGAGCGGCCAGGCTGCGGGCCGGGCGGCGGCGGCCGGAGCGGCTTTGCCCCGGGATAGTCGGTCCCAGCCCTCAGGGTCCTCCGGGCCGAGCCCCCGGTACCGGCTGCGGTTCGGGGCTGCGGCCGGTGCGCGGTACTGACAGAAAAGTGAAGGGAGTGCAGCGGGGAACAGCCCGGCTCTGGTGGGGCGTTTAACTGTGCGTGCTCCGGCCTGGGCTTTGTAACGATGTTTTATGTAAATACGGTTGAAGGAGGAGGAGAGAAGCGTTACCGGGTTGTGAGCGAGAGGGAAAGGCGTCTTTGACTCGCTGCTCGTGCACCAACAGCAGGCAGGTGACTGCTGCTGAACCTGTGGTGATACAACTTTACTCTTGCTGCTTGTGCTCAAGGCTGGTGTTGCGCTCTCCCTGTGCTTTGTTGGTGCTTTGAGGCAAACCTGTTGCAGGACGGGATTTGTAAATGGATCAGGCTGAGGATTTGGTCAGCTGTGTTAGACTTCCTTATTTCCTACTCTTATTCTGTAATTTCCTGTAATATTGACATAGACTTTTAGACATCTCATGGACCTGCCCTGAGGGCAGGTTCTTTGCCTTGACTTGAATATTTGTCATGGTGTTTTTTTGGTCCCTGGGATTAACTTTCTTCTGTCTGTTTTTCCCCAGAAAACATGAAGGAGGTGAAGGAGCCAAGGCATCGCAAAGACAACAGGCGCCCAGACCAGGAGATTTACAAGCCCGGCCTCTCCAGACTGAGGAGCAAAGTTGTGTCACCAAAGCAAGAGACCTCAGAGAAGGAAAGAAGCAGAGCTGAGGAGGACAAGGAGGAGAGTGCTGGGGACAAGGACTTTGTGGGAGTGGGAGCTCCAGCTGTGGAGGACTGGGATAAAAGTGATGGCCCCAAGCAGAACGGTCCTTCACAGGAAAAGGAAGAAACAGAGACCAAAGGCGGCCTGCAAAGCCAGGAAAACTCATCCAAGCAACCAGTTGTGGATGAGTGGTGTCCAAAAACCCCCAGGAGAACCAAGAAACCAGACCAGCAGATCTACCAGCCTGGGAAACGCCTGCACTCAGCTGCTAAAGAGCCCTCCCTGCGCTCAGCCAGCGAGGAAATCACCGGGAGGATGGAGCAGCTGAAAGTGGAGGGAGATGAAGAGACTGAGAAAGGCGCTGGAAAAGACAACAACAGGAAAATGAAATCGAGCAAGGAGGATAGAGAGGGGGGCCAGGCAGGGGAGGCAGTGAAAGCCTCCAGGGGGGATAAAGGGAGACGAGCAGAGCGGGGTGACAGGGTGAGGAGGGTGGGGGATGAGGTGCTGCCGGGCAAGCTGGGCTCCACCAAGCGCTATTCCCGCACGGACAAGCGGCGCAGCCGCTACCGCACCTGCAGCACCAGCTCAGCTGGCAGCAACAACAGCACGGACGGAGCCCTGCTCGTGGATGGGGTGGAGAGGAGGCAGGAGCGGGCCAGGGAAAGGATACGTCCCAGGAAGCAGCTCTCCATGTCCTCCACCGACTCCTTGGACGACGATAGGATCGATGAGGCAGAGGTGTACGTGCCCAGCAGGAACTCGGACAGGAGGAGGCATTCGGAGCACAGCCGAGCTTCCAGGAGTGAGAGCGAATGGAGCAGCAACGGCAGGGAAGTCAAGGGACACTTTCGAGTGACATTTGACAGCAGGACCATGAATAGGGACATCAGCCTGGCAGATACAGATAAAAAAAAGTCCCCGAAAGCCTTAGAGGTTTCGGAGACGAGGAGCCAGAGCAGGGAGCCCCAAGGGAGGGGCCGTGGGATTCTGTTCCTGCCTGCCAACACGGACCTCTCTGCCAACTCAGTGGGTGTCCCTGAAGCTGCTCACCCCGGGCCCAGGCTCCTGCTGGGCGGGGCTGGCAGCAAAGGCCTCCGGAGCCGGGGCCGAGGGGGCACTGCCCGCCGGCTGTGGGACCCAAACAACCCGGACCAAAAACCTGCCCTGAAGAGCCAGACTGCTCAGCTTCACTTCCTAGACACGGATGATGAAGTGAGCCCCACCTCCTGGGGGGAAGCCCGCCAGGCCCAGCCCTCCTACTATAAATTCCAGAACTCTGACAACCCCTATTATTACCCTCGTGTCCCCGGGCAAACCCCCCAGTATCCCTACGGTGGATATTCCCTGCAGTATCCTATGGGTCCAACCAACGGGGTGTACCCAGGAGCCTATTACCCTGGGTACCCTGGCCAGGCAGGGCAGTACCTGTGTGGCCCACTCTCCCCTACTCCTCTGACCCCTGACATAGAGCAGCAGGTGAGGAACATGCACCAACAGGAGCTCAGCAAACTCCTTCGTGAGGCTGGGAACCAGGAGCAGCAGCTCAGCAACCTCCTGTCCAGAGACCGCATCAGCCCAGAGGGGCTGGAGAAGATGGCCCAGCTGAGGTTCGTGGGTGGGCTGTGGAGGGGGGAGTGAGTCATTTCCAGGGTGCAATGCAGGAGGATGGTGTCTCCTTGGGGATCTCAGTGGCTTGGAGATGTGGCACTGGGTTGCTGGTTTTTGATGTGCAGGTTCTGTTTGTTGTGTGCCAGTGGTGTGTGGGTGGTGGAAGGAAGCTGTGGGTGAGGATAGATGTCACTTCCCTGAGCTGGGAGCTAGGCTGTAGCTGCTTGTGCTTGGTGAATGCCTTGCAGGGGCACAGAGGAGCAGGACAAGCACCTGCTGCCAATTTTTGATTATTCTAGCTCTTGCTGGAGCTGATGTTTCTCAATTCCAGTGCTCTCAGTGTTTGTTGTCAGACTTCTGCTTTCTTACCTGTCCTTAGTGTGTGCTCAGGAAGCATTTAGTGTGTTCCTGGTGCTGTGAGTGGCAGTGCCTTCCCATGTTGTGTAGTTTTGCTCTTGATGCCACTCAAGAGTGGTGACGCTCCAGTGGTGATGCCAGTCTGTCGAGAGAGAAGTAACACTGTTGCCCTGGGGGCTGGTTAACATGGCTGTTACAAGTTTCTACTTGGCATCTTTCAAGTTTGTGACCTCTGTGTCTGCAGGGCTTGTCTGGTGGCTGATTTTCAGAGCTGACTGGCAGCAAATCTAACAAGTGAGCTCATTTCAGGGCTTATTCTGTGTTTTAGGCACTTGCTCTATAGACCACAGGTGGGATATGTCTGCCATTGAAGCAGCACTAGAGGTTTCAGGTCTTTCTCAGGTACTGAGGTGATCCAGAGCTGCTGTGTGGAGGGAGAGGAAACACTGTGGAGTGCTGCTGTGGCCTGTGGAAGCCCACCCTGCCCTGGCAATGTGGGCACAGTTTACTCTGTCCTTGCTGGCAGTGTCCCTTGTGTCTGAGTGCCTGCTGCCAGCTGTGTGGTGACTCTTACCTGGCATCCATCTGCAGAAATGTCCACTTCCCTTGGTGTTTGTGCTGTCCAGGTGTGTGTGCAGGCTTTGGGGACTGTGTGGGGTCAGGCAGTCCATCCTGGCTCTGTGCTTTGTGCAGGAACCCACCAGCATCCTTCTCTTATCCTGTCAGGCTGTTCCAGGCATTGCCACCTGGCTTCACTCCAGACTTTAACATCCACACTCTCCTACTGTGTGTGTAGAATTTGAAAGATTATAAGGAATAAGGCAGGAACAGCTGAGGATCCCCCTTACCATTAACTTGCCCCACATGTTTCAGAGCTGTTCCTAGCCTGCAGCTATTTTATTAAATTTGGGGGAGGAATTCTGCTCCAGCATCCAGACAGGGATGTAGGCAGCAGACAAGGGGAATGTGATTTCTGGGTCTCCAAGGCTTTATTTCCACTGCTCCCAACTCATTCATTTTTGAGGAAGCAGGGTCTGTGTCTCTGCTGTGTATTTTGGTTGAATGGAAGTGGATCATTTTAATGGCAAGACCTCTATTGCCCTGTGCTTCTTTGTGTTCTGATTCCTGGCCCAAACCTTGTGCTCAGAAGGAGCAAAGCCTGGCAGCTTCGTGTGTGTTTTTTGTGTTGGATCAGGAGACACTTGTGCCTTGCTGTTGGCAGAACTGTAGCCTTGCTTCTTGCTCTTTGCCAAGCCTTGATCCATTCTGAGTCACCTGTAGAAGGGAGATGCTCCTTTTGGATTTGCCCTCTCGGAGCAGGAAGGGTGTTAGCTTGCAGCAGCTGCCCTCTCCCTGGGGGATGTGTGTGTTAGCACTGAGTGCTGCTGGCAGCTGCATGTGAGCAGCAGGTGGCTCAGCACGTGTTCCCTGGGCAGTTGTTGTTGCACTGACCCCTCCCTGACTGTGTTTTGCTGTAGGGTGGAGATGCTGCAGCTCTATGAACGGTGCATCCTGATGGATATTGAGTTCTCTGACACCCAGAATGTGGACCAGTTGTTGTGGAAAAATGCTTTTTACCAAGTGATTGAGAAATTCCGGCAGCTCCTCAAGGACCCTCAGGGGGAAAATGCCCAAGAAATTCGGAACAAACTGCTCTTGCTTCTAGATGAGGTAGGAAGAGAGAAACATTCCCAGATTCCACTAAACCTTTGAGTGGGATTGACTGGTTTTTGGAAGTGGATGGCATAATGGGGCAACTGGTCATCTTGATCTTGTTCATGTCTCTATGTGCCTTAGGTCATCCTTATGCAAAGAGGATGCTCAGACACATTATGATTTAGTGGGGCAGGTGTAGGTCGAGGTAGACATCTGTTACAATTTAAACCAAAATTTTTTGGTTTGTTTGTGTTAATTGAAAATTGATGTACGCTAAAATGAAATGAATTCCCTGAAGTGGAGCTAAACAGAAGCATTTCTAGAGGTGTTTGTGGCAACTTTACCAAATTTGCTTGGAATTCATTCCATAAAACTGTAGCTCAGTTTAGACTTTGTACCAGGTAGGCTGACAGACCTAAGAAGATGTGTTTTAGAGAACTAGGGTGAGAAAAGGAACTGCTGGAGGCCTTTAATCCACCCTTCTCTTCAAAGCAGGACTCGTTAAACACTAAATGGAGTCAGTCCTGATTCTGTGTAGCTCAGTCTTAAAAACCTCTGGTGCTGGAGATCCCCTACATCCTCCTTGTTGTGTTCTGAAGAGAAACAGCCCAAGCCTCAAGGGAGATGGAGCTCCTTTCTTGCACCTGGCAGGGCTGTTGTGGTGATTTTGTGCTTGTCATTAGAAAGACCATAACATCTAAGTGTTTGTGTGTGTTTTGCAGGGCTCTTCTTTTTTTGACAGCCTCCTCCAGAAGCTGCAGGTGTCCTACCAGTTCAAGCTTGAGGACTACATGGATGGGATGGCCATCCGCAGTAAACCTCTCAGGAAAATGGTAGGTTGGCTTCCTCCTGGAGACTTCTCATCCTGGTAATCCTCTGCAGGATGCTGCACTCATTGTTCTTGCCCTCCAAACAGAGCCAGTTTGTTTGCAGGGAATCTTTCTCAGCTGCTGGAGAGCACTACACTCCAGTGCAGTAACATTTCTTAGCTTCCTTTGCAAAGAACTTGTTTTGTACCAGCTCTGTGTCCAGAGCTAATAAAGGAAAGAAGTGTCCAAAGGCACCCTGACCTTTCCTGGGGTATTGAACATGTTTTTGGTATTTTCTGCCTGTGGAATCTAGAATAATGAGGGAAAGCTGGCAGTTGTGCTGCCTCCCTGATGTGTTGCCCTGAGCTATGAGTGCAGGTGCAAGGGACAGCTGGGAAAGGATATTTTAGTCCAGCTCCATTCCCAGAGAGATGTGTTTATCTAACAGCTGTCCTCAAATTGGTCATGGACTGTACAAGCCCCTTCTGGAGAGAGGTGGGATATTGTGTCAGGCAGGAGGTGTTTTGGGTATTGGCTTGCCCCTACAAATGCAGAACCAGTGCAATGGAACCTTGTAATTTCATTCTGCTGCCCTTTTGTGAGCCCTTCAGTGTGTCACTGCCCTCCTCTTGGCTCTGTACAACCCCTGTGGGCTCGCTGGGGCTGCAGGTGAGTCAGGGCTGTGTCCCAGGTGTTGATGGCTGCTCTTTGCAGGTGAAGTATGCCCTGATCAGTGCCCAGAGGTGCATGATCTGCCAGGGGGACATTTGCCGCTACAGGGAGCAGGCGAACGACACGGCCAACTACGGCAAGGCCCGCAGGTAACACACTCAGCTGTGTCCTTCCAGCACAGCTCTGCCTCTGGGTACAGGGGTGCATGTCCTTTCATCCCTGAACTTGCCTCTAGCTAAAGAAGTCTTTCTTCTCCTTTTTAAAGTCTTTCCACTTCTCTGTTGTATCGCAGTCCTGTGGCTGAGTTTTGCTGTCCCAGCGAGCAAGCTGCCAGATCCACTCATTCTCCATCTACAAGTGGAGATGGTGGAAGTTGTTCTGTGCTGATCCTGCAGCAGGGAGGGTTTAGGCCACTGAGCCTGGCAGAATTGCTTTTGTATTTTCTGGTGGCTTTGGCATCTGTGTGCTCTCACTCCATCAGAACTTACTAGCACTTGTTGCTCCCTGCTCATCTGTGGGGTGAACCAGAGGTATCCTTTGTACATCCAAGGCATGTGTTTAATCCTTTTTGCTGGACATTGCATTGGAAATTCAGCCATTGTGGTCCCTAAAGGGTATTTGCTTCTGCAACTGGATCTGCCCTCTCTTGCCCAGTGCCCCATCCCTCCCCAGGACAGGCACAGCTCACTGTCTGTGCTTTTTCCTGCAGGCAGAGGGCACTTGTGGGAAAGGTCAGTCCCCTGCAGAAATGACAGTTCCAAGGGGACTTCTGCACCCTTGAGGGCAAGGAATGCAGCCTGATGTCCTTTCAATAACCCTTTCTCTCTGTTTTTTCCCTTCCCCAGCTGGTACCTGAAGGCTCAGCAAATTGCTCCCAAAAACGGCCGCCCGTACAACCAGCTGGCACTTCTGGCCATCTACACGGTAAGATGCTCCTCATGCAAGGATGTGCAGGCACAGGAAGAGCCTCTGGGATAGCTGGGAGATTCCATCTGGTGGAGAAAGGCATTGTTTAGGACAGTGCTCAGATGGTTTGGGTTTTTTCTTAAAAGAAAAAAAGCTTATGGCAGGATGTGCTGTGTGGATTCCAGCTGCTGTGGCTTCAGGCAGCTTTGTCAGATACACGCTACTCCCTCAGGGATTTTAGGGACTGTTTTGTGGGCTGTTGAGAGTGTAATTGTTTTAAGTTGAAAACACAGCCCACTTTTTGCATGAGATTTTTGTGCTCAGAGCCATCTGTTTGCTATCTTATCGCTGAACCTGTGGGCATTAGTCTAAGCAATATCCACACATGACTTCCTCAGGTTTCAGTTGTGCTGACTGCTCCAGCCATGCAGGAAAACCGACTGCAGAGAAGATGTAGCAGCAGATAATGAAAGCATCATGCTGGGGCACAGAGGCTGGCAAAGATCTGCCAGTTCCCAGCACTGGAAGATGCTGGTTCAAAGTAGATCAGTTCAGAACTGCAGACTTCAGAAGCAGTTTTCCTTCCTCACTGTGTCTGTTGCAGGCAGTATTGAGGGATAGGGAAGGGGAAGCACATGGGAACCTAGCTTTAAATGCCCCAGAAGGAGTGGCAGCTCTCAGCCAGTTGTTTCTGTTCTGTTGTGTTTTTTTGCAGAGGAGGAAGCTGGATGCTGTGTACTACTACATGCGCAGCCTGGCTGCCAGCAACCCCATCCTCACAGCCAAGGAGAGCCTCATGAGCCTGTTTGAGGAGACAAAACGCAAGGTGAGCCTTGCAGCTGGGCTGTGGGATGCTGCACCTGTCCTGTGCTGAAGAGCACGGAGAGATTGGTGGCTTTTGGACTTAGAGACACTCCTTACCTACTTCTAAGAGATTTCATGAGAGAGGCAGCCTTCAGAATTATGGTTTTGGGTTGGTTTGGGCAGCTGAATCTCTTGTTTCTGGGTCACAAACTGACTTAGCTGAGCTCAGCAAGGGGTGTTGGTTGCTGTGGTTTGCAGCATGACCTTGGCATGTAGTACAGTCATTGCTTTATTCCATAGGTGCCCCCCACCCTATCCTGATGGATAAGGGAGGCTGCAGTGCCTTTGTGTCCCAGGGACTCACCCCAAGTACAGCACGTGGGCTGCCACACATTCCTGGGACTGGACACTCTTTTCTTGTCCTAGGGTAGCAGGAGTTGAAAACTGTTCACCTGCACTGTCCTGTAGAGTCAGAACCAAATTCAGGGCCTGTCCATGAGTTACTGTGGTTGTGAAGCAGGGAGAAGGGCTAATTTTTCCATATATATGAAATTATACACTTGCCCTGACCCTTGATCCCTGGGTGATACGAGTGTATCCTGTGTGCCCAGTCCGAGCAGATGGAGCAGAGAAAACATCAGGTGCTGGATGTGAGCCCCAACCGCCGGGGCAAAGGCAAGAAATCCACCCTGAGACAAGTGGGAGATGATGCCACCAGGCTGGAGATCTGGATCCATCCCTCCCACCCCCGCTCCTCCCAGGGCCACGAGTCCGGCCGGGATTCCGAGCAGGACAACGGGCTTGGGAACCTCAGCCCCAGCGACGTGAGTACCGCGGGAGGCGGCTGCCGCTGCGCTCTCATGTGTTTGGAATGCAGTGGAATGACACTGGAGCTGTTTTGCTTTCCTGTTGCTAAATTTTCCAGTGTTTTGGCTTTCCCTGTGGGAGCTGTGCCTGGGTCAGGCTGAGGAGCTGGTGACCTCGTGCCTCTCGTGTTTAAGGCATGTTGTTACCATCCCGTTCTTGGCAGCGTGTGCTGGCGTGGCTGACTGGAACAGGACAGAGGCACAAACAGAAGATGCTGTACAGTGCTTCTGCTCTGAGGGTTCTAACTTGGGTGAGGTTCCTGGTGGGAAATGAGGTCAGGAGCTGGAGACCAGGGTTAACAGTGACCCTGGCAGCTCTGAGGCTTGTTCTGGAAGTGTGTCACTTGTCCCATTGCCAGATGATTGGAGGTTTGCTCTGGGAATGTGAAAACTGTGGTTTCAATTTCCAGTGTAGGTGTTACATTTGCATAACTTGCTCTGCTGAGAGGTTAGAGCAACACCTTTATTTTGCAAGAATTAAAAGTATAATAATGAACTGATGGTGTCTCCTGTGTGCCTGTCCAGCTGTATCTTGCAGGAGGGGCACGGGTGAACTCTGTTTGTCAGGCCCAGGAATGTGGGCAAAGGCAGTGGTGGTTGGGAGCTCATCCTCCAGGAATCTTTGCACTGCTCTGGCACATTTGACTTGCAAGAGAACTTGCCAGGGAGCTCTGGGCTGCCTGTCCTAAAATGGCTTTTAAGGATGGGAGTTTGGGAGAACTGGGAGAACCTTCCCTGCACACTGTGGGGCCCAAAGCTTCTCAGATTTGTGCTTTTGTAACGAGTTTGTGACTTCAGCTGGGTGGAACTGGGGTGAAGTCTTGAAGCTTTGAAAGATAAGCTCTGGCACGTTGCTGCAGCATTTTTCACATGTTCCTGCCCTTGGTTGTTTTCCCTCTCAGCTTTTCTTCTGGGGACTTTTGCTTCCTCAGCATCACTGAAAGGAACGTGCCAAGCTTTAGCTTCTCCATCTATCATTGATGAAGCTGCTTGGCATGAGATGCTGTCAATGTTTTTGGGGCACTGGTGGGGGTTTCTCTTTTGCAGAGCTGTCACAAGAGGCAGTGTAGCAGCTGGCAGAGTGGGAGGCAATGATGTGTTTGTAGTGCAGCACTTCGTGCTGGAGCTTCCCTTTGTTCTGTTCAGTGGGGTCTGTGCTCTCTGAAGTGCAGCTTGCTGGCACTGTCTGTACACACTGTCTGATATTTACCATTAGTCTTGATTTCTTTCTGTTTGAAACGTTGACTCCTGAAATGTATGAGCTTTCTGATCACAGAGAAGCCACACCATCAGAAATAGAATGGCAAAAGGGAGCTGAGGGCCTGGGTTTGGGCACTGCTGGTTTTGGCAGCCAAGATATTTACTCTCAGGCTGCCTGTGCTTGCTGTGGGGCAACACTTGAGTTGGCACAACTGCTTATGGGGCCATGTCACCCAAAATAACCACGTGGAAAGGAAACCTGAAATGTGTGTCTGTGCCAAAGCTCCCGAGCTGTGAAGCCGTGGGCTGGATAAAGAACAGCAGCTTTGGGAAACTCTGGGCTCCTTCCTCACTGGAGCTGCAGCCTCTCAGCCTGTTCCTCACAGCATCCCCGGGTGTTTTGGAGCTGCTGGGCTGGGGAGGAGCCGAGCAGCCCTGAGTTGCCACTGTGTGGCACTGTTTGGCCTCGGAAGGGCCTGCCTGGCCAGGACAGGAGCAGGAGCTGCACTGGTGCTGGCAGCACCTCTGCCCCACATCCCCGGCCAGCAGGAAGGGAACAGCTCTGCTCCCAGGGGACATGTGCCAGCGTTTGTGTGTCATTTTGGGGAAATAAGGCTAAATGTGTCATTGTCTCCCAGTCCCTTCCTTGCCAGCTTCAGCCCTTGAAGAGGCAGAGGCAGGCTGTCTTCTGTGTTGGCCCTGAGAGCTGTGCTCTGCAGGTGACAGAGGCATCAGCCTTATGGCAGCTGTTTCTGGGCCAGAGAAGGGGATCTGGGGATTTTGCAGGGCAGAATGGGTAAGTTCAGATGCCAGCAGCAGATACAACACTGCAGGTAGAGATATAACAGCTCTGGCTGCATTCTGGGTGGGGTGTGGAAGAGGCTGCTTGCACCCTTCAGCCAGAGGCTGTTGTTTTGAGCCCAGACATAGGTGGTTTGACTGTGGGGATTCTGGCTGTTCTACAGGTGGCAAGAAGTTTATTGGGGATGTTTTCTGTCCTCTGTAGTCACTCTCTTCACTGTGCATGTGGTGAGGTGCCAGTCCTGTGATGTGACACACTTTGCAGGGAGCTACTGCTGCTGCTCTCCCAGGACCTGCTGGTGTTTGTGCTGCATGTGCCATCACATGCTTACCCACCTCTGCTCAGGACTCACTTCATTTTCCCTTATGCAGCTCTCTACAAAGACCCCAAAATTGCTTTATTTCAGGGTCAGGAGCCCACAGCCTGGAGTTAATAATTGGGATGGCAAGAGTGAAAAGGCCAGCTCAAACTGCAGCCATTTCTGGGGTGAGGGAAGTGTGTGGGGCTGGCAGTTTGCTTGCACTGTGCTTTTAGGTAGAGGCTTGGCAGAGCTGCCTGTTTCACAGTTTGCTCCATCCCCTTTTCTAGGAAGATGCAGAACTGGAAGAACACACCACCTGTGCACAGCAAGGGCTGTAAATCTGTGTTTGGCCCCTTCCCCTGTCACTGGATTTGGCACTGCTAGCACACAGGACAAGGGACAGTTTCAGAGTGAGCTCAGGAGGTGTTGGAGTTGCAGCCTGGCTATTTTGTGCACAGGGTTTTGGCTGTTTTGGCCTTTTGGGGTTTCATTCTGTGAATGGCTGCTCTCTGTGGTCTCTTGTACGTTGCATGTTTCTGGGTGTGCAGGCTGACCCTTTACCTGGCAGTATCTGGTCACTTTGTGTGCAATTCCAATGAGAAATGCTAAAAAAAGGAGGCTGAGTAAGTGAGCAGCTGTGTTGGTGAGCCTCTGCCATTTCTTCTCTGCCACTGGTTTCATTTGCCATGGGTCTGTATTCATCTCAAATCTGATAGTACTGTAAGCTGTTTGCTCTGCAGGCTGTGAATTGGTAAAGTAAACAGGGCAAACGGGCTGTCAGTCTCTTGAGAAAGTGCTAATATTACACTGAATTTGAGATTTTAATCACTCCTGTCAGGAAATGCTGAGCTAAGGTTCTCACAATTGCTGCTGCCTGCTGCCTGTGCTCTGCAGTAGACACTTCCTTGTGTTACCACACAGCATGCAGGCACTAATAAAGATTGCTGCAGCTAAGATTAGGGAAGAGAGGTTTTCCCTTGGCAGGCCAGTAATTGAATAATACTTCTCTCCAGATGTCTGAATACTTCATCATCATTAAAGAATTAAGTCTCTTAGCCTCTTTGTGAGAGGTCAGTCATGAAGCACCATCAAAAGTTTGGTAGGGCCACCAGAAAAGCTCTTGGGAAAGCAAAGGCCAGAGTCAAGATCTGCTGTCATAGTCCTGTGTATCAGCTGCAGGAATATTCCCATTTTCCTCCAGCCTGCTGATCAGAGATAAAGGTTTTGAATTTACCTGATGCTGGGTGCCCATGGAGCAACAACCCCTTTGCAGTGGCAGAGAAATTGGGGTGGAATCATTAGCTCTAGATTTCAGAGCAGGTTTTAACTTCCATTTCTTTACCCAGACTTTCTTCTCAGCAGCAGGGAGTGTGGAGCACTGCACCAGGGTTTCCATGAGTGAGCAGTAAATACCACTAGGAGGCAATTTTGGGAATGCTTGTGCATCCAGGAGCTTGAGCAGGGGTTTGGGGCTGCCCAAGCTACTTCCTCATCAGAGGCCATGTGTCCTTAGTAGAAAGGGTCCCTGTCCCAGTCAGCTCTTGCATGTTTCACATCTATTTTTCCCTGGTGATGTTTGTTGTTCCTGCTCTGTGCACTTGTTCCTCTTGGGCAGCAGCCACTTGGGTGACTGGGCTCCTTCTCCTGCCTTTCAATCCATGCAGCTTTTCATCTGGTGGAGCTTGGGCTTTGCATCTGGAGGGATAAAAACTCATTTTAGTCTGGTAGCAGTTGTGGTGGGGGTTCTTGGGCATTCTGCTCCTTTAGCCTGTCCTTTGCTTGGACCAGTCACACACAGGACCAGAAGTGACCTGTGTTCAGAGTTGGGGTTGCCTGAATGTCACTGCCTCTGCTCCCTGGGAGTGTCTGGTTTGTTCAGAGACTGTTGTGGTGTGAGCTGAGTGTCTCTGAGCATGGCCAAACTCTGCTCATGCAAATATACCCCAGAGACACCCCTGTTTCTGAGAGCTTCTCCCTCCACTCTCAGCTCTTCACCTTGTTACTCTGTTCCATTACACATGACTAGAGGTAAGTGACAGGCAGAAGTGGAAATGATGTATTGCTGTAATGATGGTTGTTCTTCCATACAGATGCACGGAGAAGAGGCTGCTTGGGGAACTCATTATTTTTGGTGCATCCCTGCCAGGCTGGTGGGAGCATTTCTCCTCACTGCCAGCATGGTTGGGTGGTTTCACTCAGGACAGGGAAAGATTGATCTTTTCTTTGCAGACTCCTATGAATAATCTTTGCTGGATGAAGTACAGGGCTCCTACAGGGCTCTCTCATTTGATCCTTCCATTGTGTCAGGTGGGCAAAGCCCTCAGAATGGTCAATTTTAGGAGCCTGTGGTCTGGAAAATGAGCCCAGGCAGCTTGGGGCTGTGCTAACCACAGTGTTTAGATGGGCAGGGTGAAAGCACAGACCTGCTGCCTTCCCCCCACTACTGGGGCATGGCTCCCCAAAGAGGTAACCCTGCAGGCTGCACATGGTGTCCTATACTGACTTTTGCATGCTTTTAGGGTTTTTTTTTAACCCTAAACTGGATGCTGGTGCAAAGACTGGAGGGAATGGGACCCACTAGCCCAGCAGTGCCTGGACATGCCCTGTGTGCTGCTGCTGGAGCTGTTCCCACACCAGTTAAGCATCTGCCCTACCAGAGCAGTGGTGTAGGTGTGTCCCAAAGGGAGGGGACACGTGAGGGAATGTCCTCTGGGCTTTTTCTCACAGAAGGAGCCAGTGGGGTACACACAAGCTGTTAGTGCCAGCACCTTGTCACAGGAGGGTGTCTTGTGTCAGGAAGTTTGTCCCCTCTGTGGTTAGATGCTCTCTAGTATTGGATGTGATCCTGTCTGTGTTCTGGGATGTCCTTGCTGTCAGGGGATGGCAGCCTGTGCTGATCCACACCTCTGCAGAGCTGCCAGCCTCTGCTGAGCCTCCCCTGCAGCACAAGGCACAGCAGAGATGCTCTCTGGGATGGGAATGCCAGGCACCAGCAGTCAGCTAAGGGCTGCCTTCCCTTATTTCTGGCCTTGATCCACCACCCACATGAGAGAACAGCAAGAGCTGTTGCATCTTTAATCTTTGTGCCCAGAGCGAGACTTGAGAGGGAGAAGTGTGGAGTTCCCTCTGTCCTGCCCTCATTTTCCTCACCCCCACAAGCTTGCAGGAAGCTGTTGGGTTTGGTTACTCATTCATGGAGGTCAGGTCTAGGTCTGGGGTTTTTTTTTCCTTTGTGTTTAGGAAACAGTTTACAAACTGTTTTGAGCACGGGGGAGCTGGTGGCGTGTGAAAGAGACTTGTCAGCCTCTTTACTGCTGGACTTGCATTAATTCTGTGCCCTGCCTCCTTTGCTGTAATCTTTTTATTGGTTGGCAGCGTGAGGATTTCTGAGTGCTGTCCCCTGCCTGCAACCCCTCTGCCTCCTGATATGACCTCAGCCACCAAACCACCTTGGGGCTTTATTTTTACTCAAGCCGTTTTGTTTTGTGTGGTCAGGTTGATTTCTTTCCCTCAGCAGTGAGAAAAGTTCTCTGCAGAGGAAGTAAAAGAGTGCCAGGCTGCAGTTGAAACTGGTTAAACACCAAAACCACACTCCTGGTCTCACTGGGTTTGAGACGTGACACTCAGCCATGCAGCTCAACACTGGCTTTTTTTGCCTGCCAGTTGTGCACCATCCCTGCTTGCACTTTGTTTTTTAAATAAATTGTGTTTTCACTTCAAATTGCTGATAAAAACCTTCTCAGCTGCAATTCTTCTGTTAGCAATCCTACCAGAAAATGCTGTTCCACTTTGCTTGGGCTTGTGATGTTCCGTGGATGCTCAGTGCTGCTCCAGCAGAGCCCAATTCAGCGTGTGCACTCATGTCATGTAGAACCCAAATGTTGCTTTCCAGCACAACTTGACCTTTTGTCACTACTCAGAAAGTGAAGATTGAGCTATTTGTAACAGTTTCCAGAAGTTGGTGTTGATATTTCCCCCCCCACCCCCGCTTCTTCTTTTTAGTTGGTGGTTTTATTTAACTGTGAAGAACAAGGCAGGGACTAATATTGCCTGAATGGGAGAGACCCTGGCATGTTCTCCTTCTGGCAACAGGCATCTGGTGCTAATGTGTGTGGTGGATCAGAGGTGGGAGCATTACAAGGACATCAATGAGCTGTGCCTTTGTGAGGGGCTCTGCTCTATCCCCGTGCTCAGAGAGGCTGTGGTGAGGGGAGAGAGACTTCGTGTTCCAACAAGCTTCTCATACCCCAAAACCAAGTACAATCATCCAGAAACCGCCTCTCCCTGTCAGTCACTCTTTCCTCATTTCCTCTCCTGCTGGTGCTGATCAGGCAGGGATTTGTGTGTAACCAAACCCCCTCCTGCTGCTGCACACGAGGCCTTTCTGGAGCAGTGGGTTTGATGATCCTGGTGGTGTTGGGAGGGAGAGTTTGCACTTGAGATGAGAATGCTGCCAGAATTGGCAGTACTGGTAAAGGAAGTAAAACATCTTAATAGCAGGGTTGGGAGATTTCCCAGAGCAGGGTGAAGGCTGTAGACACTGATTTCTCTTGAGATCTCTTTTTTGTTGTTAGTCTAACCTTGATCTTTGTCTGAAGTTGGCCCAGACCAACGTTTCCTGCTGTCTGTTGTAGACTTTTTGAGATTGGCACCTCGTATCCCACAGCCAAACCTCTTAGTTCTGCCATGGGGAATGTTTATTCCTCTTCAGTGTTGAATGAGCCATTTCCAGACAGGCTTCACATCCACTGTGGAGGTGGGTACTAGGAAAGAAACTTCCTTCCGGAGGATCAGGGAGTGGAACCTGCTGGAGTCTGTGTCATTTCCTCTGTCCTTGGCTCTACTCTTCCTCCCCAGCAGACTTCACTGCTGCATAATTCAAAGTGGAAGGGAGATGCAGCAGGGTGGACAAGTACCTGTGGGAGCCTGAGGCACAGCCTGGCTGGGAGCAGCTCTGTTATCCAGGATGGGGAGAGTGGGGATGGGAAGGTTGCGTGAGATAATGCTCTCATCCTTCTGGAAGGCTCTGTCTCTGCTCAGCCTGTTGTCCAAATGTCTCCTCTCTTGGCCCAACTCCATCCTAAGCCTTTCAGGGTTCCATTTCTTCAGTCTTCACCCTTCTTTAATGTCTCACATTATCTCCCTCCTCTGTGCTTTAACCCCATGAAAAATCTACTCTGGAGTAGTAAAGAAGGCTGACAACACCCTGAGCTGCCTTAGGAGCTGATTTCTTACGACCAGAATTCATCACACGTTTCTTTGTGTCAGTTTTCTGTCACAGGAAGGTGAACACTGTTTATTCCTGGCAAACAGTGAGAGTGTTGGAGTATAAGCTGCTTTTGGTTGGGGCTGCTTTAGTGCACATGTGGCCTCCCTGTTACCTGCTGGACACAGAAAACTCTGCCTGGGCTTTCAGTGCTTAACCAGATGCAGCCTTGAAGAGCTGAGCTTGTATCCTAAACGACCTGCAGCACCAGAGCCAATTTGTGAAAAGTTTTGTGTCAAAAGTGAACTTGATATCTCAGCTGAGGACTCTCTGGCGTGTTTGCATAGATTCAGAGAGTTTATGGTCAGCAGGGACCATTAGATCATCTGGTCTGATCTCCTGTATATCACAGGTCCTTAAATTTCACCCTGCTACTCCTATATGAAGCCAAGTAACTCGTGTTTGGCTAAGGCAGTACTTCCAGAAACACATCCAGCCTTGAGAATCCACCCTTTTCCTGGGGAGTTCATTCCAGTGGTAATTGTGAGATGCTTTTACCTTATTTACAGAGTGAATGTTCCCAGTTTGTTCCCATGCTTTGCTCTTCTGCAAGTGTAAAGAGCCCTTAAGTACCACGGAGGCACTTTACACCCAGCAATCCAATCACCTCCCAGTCTTATTTTGATAACACTGAACAGATTGAGCTGTTGAAATTTTTCACTGCAAGGCATCAGTTCTAGCCTTTGAATCACTTTTATGGCTGTTTTTTTGGATCCTTACCAATTTTTCAGCATCTTTTTAAAAATAAGGGCACTAGAGCTGGGTGCAGTATTTCAGTGTCATGCCCCACAGTGCTGTATTTAGATGTGAATGTCCAGTCCCTGCTCTGCCTGCACGTTTAGGGGATGTGTTTTAATCCTTTTTGCTGGACATTGCACTGAGAATTCAGCCACTGTGGTCCCTAAAGGCTTTGTGGAGAAACTGCCTTGGGCACAGTCTCCTGGAAATTTCATTTTCCATGTGATGCCAGATGAATAACAAGGCATTTGATGCTGGAAACCCCCAGATTTTGAAGCTGTTTTAATAAACCCTGTGTGAATGTTCTGTAGCCATCATTACTTACTGCTCCAAACGGGCAGTTTGGCAGCAGAATTTCCTTTTGTTGATTAAAAATGGTGCTAGTGAGTCTCTACCATCCTTTTTTCTCCAGTTCAGTGAGGGTCCCTGAAGACCTCTCTTTAAGAGGTTACTGAGTCAGTTTATTCATTTAATGATAATATTTTTTCAAGAATGTTGGATATTACTAATTCAGGGAAACCAAATTTAGATACAAGCTTGGTAGAAAAGGAAGTAACACACATATAAATATTCTATTTGACCTGCTTTCATTGAGTTGAAAGTTCTGCTAGTAAATTTGTTATTAAATTATGTTGAATTTATTTATAATAAATTCACATACTTGTTCTGAAGCTGGTGAAGTTACCATAGCCTGGTCTTTACGTTACTAAAGCAGATAATTTTCTTCCTTAACATTTCTCCTCTCACCTGCACCCTGCTGGGATGAAGAAAGAATTTAAAAGCTCACTGCTTTTGCCAGGGGGCTTCTTAAATTCATCTTTTTCTCTTGCTGGATTGATGGTTTGTAACTCTTATAGCCATGAGATATGTCCTGGAGCTGCTGCACTGCAAAAGACCAAGGAACTGCAGGAGTGTCTCAGTATCTCTTTACCTGTAAATTAATTTTTTTTATGCCTCAAGGCCATGATGCATTGGAGTTCCCTCTCTCTTCCATATCATAGCAAATTGGGTTTTACATTTGTGCAGTGTCTGATGTTAAGTAGCAGGATTTTCACTGGAATTGCTTCTACTGCTACAGAAATGAATTCATTTCAGGGCAGGACATTTCTCTGCTAAGCAGAAACCTGCACTAAACACGTGGCTAGAAGCAGCCAAGGCAAGCCCTGTATCCATTTGTGGTTGCAGGTGGTATATAAAAAGAAGTGATTATGGTAATTAGCCCAGCTGGAATTTGCCCACAGCTCTGTGGGTACCTTGTAAACACTGCAAAAATGCCAGACAATCTTAACAGCCCTTTTGTCTGCTCTCCTTTGTGTAGGTAGCCATTTGCACAAAACCCTTTCCACCAGCACTTTGGTGGGGTTACACCTGTAGCAGTAAAAATTCCTCCTGGTATCCTGCCAGTCAAGCCCACTGCAGCATCCTGGGCTTTTCAGGAATCTCAGTGTTGGGCTGGGTGCTCTGAGAGAGCTGCCTGTGAAAAAAGAGGAATAATCTTAACGTGGTATATCCAACCCTTGAGCTGGGAGTGAGAATGTGGCACGTTTTGAGTGCCTGGATGTTATTTCACACAGTTCTCAGCAAGGAAGCTGTGCCTGGAAAATCCTGGCTGCCCAAGAAACCCTGAAAATATTTGGGATGAGTGTGGTACGTGTTTTGGAGCAGAGCTGTGTGGCTCTGTGGTCTGTATCCCAGCCCCTTGTCACTGAGGAGACCCTTAGAGTCAGGAGAATGTCCTGCTGTGCTCCAGGCCCTTCCACTCCAGTGGAGACAGAGCATTTGTTACAGGCAGTTTTGCATCTGGTCTCTTGATTAATGGACTTGTCTTTTGCAGCCTATTTTGACTCTGACACCGCTTTCTGCTCCACAGATGCTTTGCTGATGTTGAAGAAAATTTGCCTTGCTTGATACAGACCAGATCCTGGAATTTACTTCCAAACCTGAAGTAACAATTTTTAACTTGAAACGCTTTTTCCCCAGGAGTCATTTCTCCAGAATCTTTCCCTTATTTGGTGCCTCCTTCACAGCTGGGGCTGATGCTCAGGTGCCAAAGCTCTGTGCACTCCTTGCCCAGAGCCAAACGGGTTCAAGCACAGCAGCTCCACTTCCCAGCCCTGATCATGGCATTCCTGTTCCTGTGCTCTCTGGTGGCATTTCCAGCATTGCTGGGGTGGGGGACACCATTTTCAACGAGCTGGAGGTTAAATTTTGCTTTTTTCTGTGCTGGCTCTGAACCTTTCCTGAGGCTGCCCGAGCAGTTCCGTGTTGCTGTCAGGCTGTGCTCCCCACGGCCTTGAGGAGATTTGAGCTGGCTGTTCAGCCCTGTTGCTATCTCTGCTCTTTTAGCTGCTCCATGAGAAGTTGTTAGTCACTGTTGATTCCTTCCATGGCAACAAATCCAGTTGGGTTGGCGGCGAGGTGTGTGAATGCTCCCCAAGCAGCACTGGGCAGCTTCCTCTGGTGAGGTTGCCTCTTCCCAGGTGGATTTAGTCTGTCTGCACATGCTGACTCATGACAGCTGAAACAGCTGTTTTCAGCTTCAGGCACTACTGTGTGCAGGGACCCCTTCTTCTTCTTGACAGCTGGTTTGTTTTTATAACTAATGCCTCCACTATATGCTCATAACTTCCATATCGGTGATGCCCGCTTTTCAGCTGGAAGGGCCAAAATCCAGTTTTTGACATGGTTTTGTTGTTGTGTAAGCTTTTCTTGATGGGCTTTTCCCAAGTGAGCATCTTGGACGATCCAAATTTGGTTTCCTGCCCCAAGGAGCAGCATTGCCCACAAAGGGCAGCAATATCAGTGTATTGGGAGTCCTGGTCTGGCATCCTGATATCAGCATGAGGATCATTTTTTGGGCAATCTTTGGAGGGGGCTGCTTTGGAGCTACACAATCAATGAGAAGAAGGCAGTAAGGTGTTGTAGGTAGCACTGTCAGGGTAGTGAGCATGCTGGCAATGCTTTTGGGAAGTTTTCCTCTCCAGCATGTGAATGCAGAGCAGCAGGTGACAGAACTTCCTCCTCTGTGCCAGGCCAGGTCGCTGTTTCCTCTCCCCATGAGAAGCTGAGTTTGATGGGAGGAGCTGGGAGGGCTCCCTGAGGCTGAGGGACAGGTGAGTCAGTAGGGAAACAGTCATCCAGAGAAAAGCCCAGTCAAAGCAGCCCCATGGCCTTAGCATGAACCCGAAGATGAAAGGTCTAAAGTTGAGTGATGAGCTTGTCAAAACCTTGAGGCTGTGGGAGAAAAAGTGGTGAAAGAAGTGTGAGGTGCCTGCTTGAGATGCCACAGTGCTGGGGCACACAGGGCTCTGCCTGGGCTTGCTGAGGTTGTGATTTAAGTTGGCAAGAAGAATGAAGCATGCTTCATTCCTAGAGGCAGGTATTACATTTCCTTAAAAACAATTATAAGTAAGCACTTATCTCTGTCCCAGTTCTGTACTGGTTGCTGGGGAGAGTGACTGGATAGTCCTTGGGATTGTAAGTGAAAAGGCTGAGTGTGAAACTTGCCCTGAGAAAATGGGGGTGAACCAATGTCCTGACAAGCCCTCCTGGAGCTGGGTGTCTGTGGGTACACTCTGGGCATGTCTCTGCTGGGTGTCACTTTCCATTCAAGGTGGGAAATTTTGGTTTTCCCCTGCTGCCAGTAAAGTGTGTGGATTGCAGCACACTGCTGGGGCTGTGGGTGGAATGTGGGCCTTGCAGGAAAATTTCTGCCCCAATTTCTTCTTTTCCCCACCTGCAGCCTGCCTGTGAGTGTTGCTGTCTGGTAGAGATGGGTCAGGCTATGAGCTCCTTCTCTTTTCCATATCCCCCTGAAAGGATGCAGAGCATGGACCCCCTCCTCCAGCTTTGCACAGGGTCTTGCTGTGGGGCAGAGCACTGCCCACTACTGCACCAAGGCTCTTGCACTGAGCTGGGGGCTGTGATTCCTTAGATTCCTTAGGCTGTGTCTGTCAGGATCTCACCCAGAGCTGGTCACAAACCAGCTTTTTGCTTCTGCAAGCTGCTGCTGAAAAAAAAAAAAAGGACCTTCAAGCTCTCAATTATCAGTGTCCTAAGGTGAAGAATCAGCTATATTCAAACTTCACTGGCAGAATGAGTAAGGGCTTTGCTGAGCTGTCCCAGTATTCCCCAGTCTCTTCTGGATTCCATCTGCAGAGTTAATAAAATGGTGGCAAATCAAGTTGAGTTCTAGTGGAAAGGGCTCTTTAGGGCAGCAGTAAAATAGTGAGTAAGCAAGAACCCCTTGCTGCGGGGGCCAGTTTAATTGGTCTGGCTTGTTTTATGAGACAGGTTTTATGTTGGAACTCGCACATGGCCCGGGAGGACTCTGCAGCAGGGCATCATTCTCCTGCATGGATCCTCCGGGAGCGCAGCCGGGTTAATTACACCTCACTGGAGCTGCAGAGCAGCTGGCATCAGTCATGCCTGGAGCCCAGGGGCTCAGCAAATGGGGCTGGGAGGTGGCACCAGGGATGCCAGTGACAACTGACCCCTGTCCCCTGCAGCCAGGCCTGGCAGAGAGCTCAGGAGGCACTGGTCAGTGCCCTGTGTCCGCTGGCATGTGCCCAGCTCTTGGCTGGGCACTGCCACAGCCCTGCCAGGTCATCTTCCCCCTGTGAGTGGAAGTGGGGGAGTTGAAGCTGTAAAAGCCCTGGGTGGGTTGGAGCAGTGTGGTGGTGCTCTGGGTTGCTCCTGGTCAGTGTCTCCCTCACAGCACTCGGGTTCTGGCTTTTCTCAGCGCGCTGAGGCTGTGCAGGCACAGCCAGAGAGGAAAATCTCCTGCTCTGGGGAAGGTAAAAGCGAGGCCAGTCCAGTCCTGCTGGGACACAGCCACCCCCAGGCCAGGCTGAGGGAGTGCTGAGCTGTCCTCAGAGCCCTGGAGATAAGGACTGGGAAAGCCCAGAGCTGTGCTGAGCGGGCTGAGGTGGCCTGGAGCAGGAGTAAGTAATTATTCAAGTCAGGTTTTGGAATCAGGGGACCAAAACAGGGCAGGAAGCTGCCTTCACACCGTGTGCTACAGCCAGCTCCCCTGTATTCTCTTAGCTCCATGTCCACAGAATCATGGAGTGATTTGGGTAGGAAGGGACATCTAGTTCCAACCCCCCCAGCCATGGGCAGGGACAGCTTGCACTAGAGCAGATTGCTCAGAGCCCTATCCAACCTGGCTTTGAACACTTCCAGGAATGGGGCATCCACAGTTTCTCTGAGCAGTTCAGTAGCTGTTCAAAATGCAGGGTCAGAGGCTCTGCTGGCACATCTCAACACTGTCTCTAACACCAGATAAATGAGGGGGTGCAGCATCACCCCAATTCTCCCTTGCTTCTGGAAGCTGCTCCTGGCAGGGCATAAACAAGTGTGAGTGCTGCTGCTGAGCTCTGTGTGCTGGCTGCTCTGCAGAAAAGTGCTGGGGAGGACATCCTGCTCCCTCTCTGCCTTGTCCAGCTGCTGCTGTGCCCCTGACACAGTGGGGAGCACAGAACAAGCTGCTGCTGCTGGTTGTGGGATGGTGTTTTTCCATCAGTGGGGGTGCTAGTGGGAAATGCTGCCTTTGGAGACTCCTTTTGCAGTGCCCCTTAGGCTGTGCTAAGTTTTGATTTGGTGAGACAGTGGGAAGGAGAGCTTTGCCTAAGGTGTCTGGGGTGCAAGTACCAGGTTTGGGGGTGCAGGTGTTGGGTTTGGGGTGCCCAGGGTGTGGGGTTTGGGGCTGCAGGGGTGCAACAGCTCTGTGAGGATCCCAGGACCCGGCAGAGGGTGCTGTGTCTCCACCGCCTCTCCCAGCTCCCGTTCCAGCTCCAGCTGTTTGGCACTTGCCTCTGCCTCTGTGCATGATGTTTGTAAGAGTTTGGGCATGTCCATTTGGTTCCCATCTCCAGTGCCACCCCCAGCATCCAGGCCAGGTTCTTCTGTCACTGGGGACATTCTTAATTCACAGGAAATAGGAGAGAGTTTAATTGTTTTCTCCTCTCTTTTTTTTTTTTTTCTTTTTTTTTTTTTTTCCCATGCAGCTGAACAAAAGGTTCATCCTCAGTTTTCTCCATGCCCATGGGAAGCTGTTTACCAGGATTGGGTAAGTGTGCAGGATGTTTATTTTATTTTCCTACATTACAAGTCTTTTTGGAATTTAATATTGTTAGCAACTAAGCTGTGTTTGGAGCTGAGGGCACAGGGTGTGAATTCTTGCAGGCCTGGCCTCCTGGTTCTTATTCTCCTTACCCGCCCTCCAATCCACACTGGTTGGAGCTTGGGCTCTTCCTTTCCCCCACCTCAAAGCCCATTCCTGCCCATGCACCAGGACCCTCTGGCAGGAGCTGAGCTCAGATGGTTCACACACACAGGAGGGTCCAGAGGCTGTTTTCTCTCTCTCCCATCACCTTGAATTTCTGTGTTTAACCCCCTCTCTTCCATTGCCCTCATGCAGTGCAGAGGTGGCTCCTGGGGCTCTCAGTGGCTGCTGCCTGTGAGGATCACAAAGCCATTGAGGCAGATCCATGTGGTGGCTGAAAGCTGCCCTCCAGGGCATGGCAAAACAGGCCTTGCTCTTCATCTCCTCGCTGCCATTTTGGTGAAAGCCCCATAACTGAGAATTCCCTGGCTGTGGGAACTGCTTTGTACAGAGTGCCCTTGGCAGAGACTGTCAGAAATGGGTTTCAAGTAATTGAACAGCTCCCCTTGAAGCAAAGCAAGCCTGATCCTGGCCTGGGCAGAGATCCCAGCCCAGGGGACACCCTTATGACCCTGAGGGCAAAGCTCAGCCTTGCAGCTGATGGGCTTCCCATGGAGCTGCCTCTGCTCCAGGTCCAGACTGGCCCTTGCTGTGTAGGAGCAGCTGGTGAGGAGAGACCCCATGTGGGTCTCTGGCAGTGGTGGTCTCTGACTGAGCCTGCCAGTGCCTTGGAAGCAGCCAGAGTCTCCTGAGCCCTGTTGGCTCCTTCCTTCTCCTGTGGAGCTGCTGGCTGCAAGTCACAGGGCTGAGAAACCTTTTCCAGGCCATGTGGGTGCAGAGTGACAGCTTGTCCCTGCTGGGAGCAGCTCAGATCCTGCCACACAGCAGCACCTCAGCACTTGCAGTGGTGACCACTCAGGAGGGGCACTTTGGACCCTTCCCAAAAATCAGGGAAGCAGAGGCTGCTGACATGGAGATCCAAATATCTGAGGGTCACTGCTGATCTCTCCCTGAATCACAGCGCGCTGATTATCCCCTCATGGGCACCAGGCTGAGGCAGAGCTGGGTGTCCTCCTGCCTGCAGGAAAAGAGGAGGAGAGCTGCCAGAGGCCATGGAAGGTTTGGGAAGTGCAGGGTGTGTGCAGGAGGGCAGAGCATCCGGGGAGCTGCTGGTGCCGGCGCTGTGGGGCCGCGCTCGCGGCCGAGCTCCGGTTGGACGGATGCCAGCAGGGGATTAATGGGGATGTAGCAGAGATCAGTTGCACATTTGGCTCCTGAGACTTTTGTGAAATTAAGATGCAGCGTTTCAGGCAGTTGCTTCCCAGGACAGTCATTTAGAAAACCCAAGTATGTTTAATGGTAGGTACAATATGCCCTGAAGTACTTAGAAGGGAACTAGAAAGTAATACCATGACACAGGAAGAGAAAATCGTCCAGCCCTGCTAAACAGCTTCCGTGCTTAAAATAGGTAAAAGGTGAGGGATAGCCAAGTCCTTTTTGGGCAGGATCTTTAGTGATTTGTCTGGAAAAAATATGGAAAAGATGATGTTGTCCTAATTGGACTCTTGCTCCTAAAACCACAGGTAAGCAATTTATTAAAAGCTTCCGCTCGGCTCCTGACCTGCTGGTTCTGAGCTCAGTGGGGTTACTGCATGCTGTTCCAGATGTGCTGTGGTATCAAAGCACAGGTGGTGGAGCTGAGGAAGCCCTCACTCCTTCTTGTTATTCCATGGCAGTAATCTTCATCTTCTTAGTAACAACCCATCCTGCAAAGGGCTCCTCCATCCCCAGAGTGCTGTCTGCCCTAGGAGGATGTTGCTAAATACACTGGATGTGGTCTGAGATTTCTCAAAATTAGGAAGTCTTTAGAAGCAATCAGTTTGCTCTAATTCTCTGGCTGTGCCCCAAATCCAGGGAAGTTGCCTTTTGCAGGAAAAGCAGTGCATTTGCACTGACAGAGCTGCTCCATTCTGCACAGCTACAAAGTACAAGGAGACTGTTTGTTCCAGCCCATGATTTTGGGAAGGTAACAGAGACTTTGAGCTGCTCCAGCAAACAGTGCCCAGGGGGAGGGTGCCCTGCTGGTAGGCAGACCTGGGTGGTGAAAAGCACTCATGAAATATAGCTAAGAAGAAAACCATCTCTGTCTTTAAAAATAAAGCTGTCACTGTCCTGAAGTCTGTTGGGGAAGCCCAGCAGAATTGCCCATGTGGGTTACCAGAAGTGGCTCATTCATCTAGCCTGTGGTAATATCACAAGATCTGAATCTCTTGGGGGGAAGATAGAGGAAATTGCTATGGAGGCCCCCAAGGTCGCCTGCTCCAGCTCCAGATGCTTCACCCTCTGTGGGTTTTGGCCCCCTCACACCCATGTGGGCACTTGATAATGTCACTGATAACTGTTGTGGGCACTTTCTGGAAGATACTCAGTCTGCTGGGTCTGGCTGTGGCTTTTTCTAGTGTAGGAACAAGAATCAATACAGCAAACTCTGCAGAAGAGGCAGTGGGACTGGAGGACCTCCCCCCTCAGTAGTTCCCAAGGTTTTGGGCAGCTCCTGGGTTATAAAATTGTCTTCATAGGATACCAGGTGAGGACTGCTGTGGGCAACCTCAGTAGTTTTTGGGGTTTGACTGTGCTCTTTGCAATAATTTCAATTTTTCACCCCAGCTGGGAGGTTGCTGAGGATCCAACAGCTTTGATAAGTGACCTCAGCTGATTCCCTCAGCGATGAAGAGCAGGATAAAGGTGTCAGATTTCCGTGGGCGCCTGTGAGTGGTGTTGAAAGCTCACCCCATCCCCAGGCGTGGCCCCTGCTGTGTCCTGACGCGCGACAGCGGCGCTGCGGCTGCAGGGACCCGCTCCAGCTTTGACACTGTCAGCAGCTCCACCAGTCAGAGAGTCCCTGTCCTGTGGGGCTCGAAGTGATGAAGTTTAGGGGCTCAATCACAGTTCTGAGCAGTGTGTAGCCTGGGGGAGACAGGGCTCGGTGCCATGGGATCCGATGTTGCAGCGAGGAGTTCTGGAGGCAGCACGCTCTGGCCAGCGTTCAATGCACTGGGATTGCCACATCCGCAATGTGGCACCAGTGTGTGCATTTTGCTGCAGCCTTGGGAGTCCCATGGGCTGCTCCTAGTCCAAGTGAGCTGCTGGCCCCTTGGCACCTCTCCCAGATTGGTAGAAGTCAGTAGAAAAAAATGGTTGGTCAGAAATGACTCATAAAGGCCGTGTTTTCCTGCCAAGAGAATGCTGCCTGTCGGTCACAGAGCAATCCCTCACTGCCTTGTATAAGGAAGCAGCCTGCACCTTCATTCCCCACAGCTCCTGGCTGGGAGACATCCCCCCAGGGATTCCCCCTTCCCCAGGAGATGTGACATGAGCCATGCCCATCTCCCAGCCCACATCTCAGGGCACAGCCTGCTCTCTACAGCCTCTCTCTCTCTGTCTGCAGGATGGAGACTTTCCCTGCTGTGGCCGAGGAGGTCCTGAGGGAGTTCCAGGTGCTGCTGCAGCACAGCCCCCCTCCCATCGGAAGCACCCGCATGCTCCAGCTCGTGGCCATCAACATGTTTGCAGTGTACAACTCCCAGCCCAAAGGTACCACGTGCTGCTGGAGGGGAAACTGGATGGGGATCAGCCACTCCCCATGTGGAGAAGGGTGGGGGACACACCAGATGGGGAGGTGGGAGTGGTGCTTGGATGCCTGTGGGTGTCAACACAAAGGGACCTTGGCTGGGCCTTTGGAGCTGGCTGAGGTGTCTGAGCAGTGAGGAGGCATTGCATGCCCCTGGAGCCTGAGTCATCAGCACAGAAGGAAGACTCTGCTTCATGGCTCTGCCTTCCCAGCATTTAAGCTGGGCCTTGCTCAGTGCCTGTGCTGTCATCAGATAGGCTGGGACAGTCTGAGAGCTCAGCTGTGGCTGCCTGTGTCCATGCAGGTTGGTGGGGGATGTGATGCCACTCTCAGGTTGGAGCCTGTGTCCCGTGTTCATGCAGAGAACAACACAGATCTGATGTTAATTACTCTCCTCCTCTCACTTCCTCCATCCACCCAACAACCTGGATGGTTGCTATCATCAAAAAGTTTAATATATGGGGCAACAGAGATGCCACCAAACCAGAGCCTCTTCCCTGAGTTTAAAATGATGCTTCCAGGGATTGTATTTTTCCCTGTGTCCCCTCCAACACACACTCAGCAGCAGGTACCCAGGTCTGCCTGAGCCGTGAGTTTGGGAGCAGAGATAGGGCTGCTCTCCCTGGGTGGGATAAAGCAGTGTTTCACATCCTGATGCCTTGGGATTTAGATCCCAAAGATGAAGGCCTCCAGCTGATGGATTTCAGCTAAGGCCAGCACGTGGGCGATCAGGCTGAGCCCCAGAGAGCTGCTGCTGGAAGATCCCTCCCTCGTGAGCCAGTTGGCCACTGGTCAGGCTGGTGGTCAGTGGCCAAGATCAGCTGATGGAGCAAACCAGCACTGACCAGAGGGCTGGGAAGTGGCTCCTGTGTGCTGTGCCTGCCTTGCAAGCACTCTCCTCTCCTGAAGGGAGCTGTCAGTCCCCCTGGCGAGGCAGCCATGCCCTCCTGCCTGCCAGATGCCAGCCAACAATGGCGTGTTTATCTTTGAGCTGCAAAGTACTTTGTGATTATAAGCAAATGCCTCTGCGTGACAGTAATTATTATATTCATAATATTAATAATACCCCTGGTAGGTGAATTAATAGTGGTGTCTGTGCCACAGACAGAAGCGGGTGGGAGGAGAGGATGAGATTTGTCTGGGATGGATGGCAAGCCCCTGTGGCAGAGCTGGAAGCAATCCCAGCTCTCAAACCACTGGGCTGTGCTCGTCCATCCATAGCTGAGTTGTGGATGTGTGTGAGTGGCAGAGGGAGTGCTTTTTATCTCATGAAAAATAAGTATTCTCTGAGTTTTCTGCCTCCTGTGTGGGTAGCTGCCAGCTGCTCCCAGCTTTTGGATCTCTGGAGAAAGCAAACCTGTTCCTGCCGGGGCGTGCGGAGCAGGTGGCAGTGCTGGTGGAATGCCTGCAGGTCGGATGGCACCACAGCTGCCATCTGATGCCAAGGGCCCTTCAGGGATTTCCCTGAGGGCTCTTTGCTCTGGTGACCCTGAAATATCTCTGAGAGTGTTGTTGGCAAAGCAAACCCTGCTGTCAGCACAAATGCCCTGGTGGTCCCGGGGCGCTGGCACAGCACAGGTTGGGCTCGCTGCCGACGCTGCCATACTGGGAAGAGCTGGGTGCAGATGGAAATCAAAAGCAGAACAGCAAAGGGTCTGGAGTTTAGAAGGAAGGCAGGAATGTTGGAATGGTTATGGAGTGCCCTCCCCAGCGTGTGGGCTGCTGCGGGCAGAGCCCGGCGGGAGCGCGGCAGGAACGCTGTCGGGAAGGTGCAGGCTCCCATTTCCCAGCACATGAGTCACCTCCCTGTGCTGCAGCAGCAGGGGCAGCAGCGGGAGCCAGGGGGCTGAGCCACCCCTGTGGGCCTGTGGGAAGCTGGCGGGAGGCAGGGAGCAGTCCCACCCTGCCTGCATCCCAAATTGCCAGGAAGCGTTGCTGGGGAGCCGGCTGTAGTCAGAGCTTGGCCGTGTCCACTCCTCAGAGCTGGATCTAACTTTGTAGTTGGACCAAACAGCCTCTGGAGATCTCCTCCTACTGAAATCCTCCTGCAAATCTGGGAGCAGAGCGTTGCTGTGTCCTTCCCATCACAGGGGCCTGACGCTCAGTTTGCAGCAGCTGCAGATCTGTGGGTTTGGGACTCTCTTCCCTGCTGTCCAGGGGTGTTCCCTTCAGGGAGAGCTGCTCCCTCCCTTCCCTGCTTTTTTATTTCCAGCTACTCCTGAGAAACTTGTGAATGTGCTTGTTGCTCCATGTTTGGTGTGTTACAAATCCCTGGTGCTGGCAGTCATGATGTGGTGTCACTGGCAAACCATTTGCAATGTGGGGAATTCTATGAAATTCTTAACCCCTGAATAAGAACTTCTAAGTAAAGAGTCAGGTATTAAGAAAAAGGAAACTTAACAACTAAATGCTCTGTTAAGCACCTGTCCTCCCTCTTCTTCAGGCTTACACCAATCACAATCCTGCCCCATCTCAGCCTCAGTTTCTCTCATTTTTGGGTTGTGCTCTGTCTGTCCCAGACCTTCAGTGAGGCAATGGGCAGCACAGGAGGTCAGGACTCATTCAGGACAGTTTGTATCTGCTGCTCTTTGCTTTTTTACTCCTGTTCTTTTCCTGTGGTATGTATGGCCGTGACCCCTCAGGGGTGCCCCTGTCCTGGCACGTGTCCCCCTCTGGGATTTGTGACATGTCCTCCTTGTCTCTGCTCCCAGCCACTGCCACTTTTTCATAAACCAACCAACCGCAAGGTCACCGTGTGCTTTTCTGACAGGGTGACTTTTTTTGTGCCGTGTTGAAACTGGTTTCCAAAGCAGCCAGCTGTGAGCAGCACGTGGCATTTCACATCCTCCTCCCCTGCTGGGGTTACCTGAACCCTTCAGTGGGTGCCAGGGCTCAGGTGGGCACAGGCAGGGCTCCGTGGCCCGTGCCCAGTGCAGCTGAGCTGTGCTTGTCCCCAGGGACAGCACCAGGCACGCTGGAGCTGGTCTCAGCTGCCTGTGCAGCCGGGCAGCGCTGGGAAGATCCTGGGAGATGAATTGGATCTGTTGTTTTCTCTGACAGAGGAAGCCAAAGAATTCCCACATGAAGCACATCCCCTGCTGTTCAGCATCAAACAGCGTGTTCCTGCTGTGTCCAGGGAGGCTGCAGCCAGTGAGGGTCCCACTGACCAGCTGCCTCCTGTCAGGAGCACTGCAGGTGTGAGAAGGCTTCCTGCAGGCTCAGACCCACAGGGCAAGGAGTGCCCACCCAGGGCAGGGAGGCAGAGAGAGGTGGCCACTCTGTATAGCAGAGATTTGCAGTTCCTGGTGCTTTCCAGGATGGGACATGGGTTACTAACCAGTGTTTAGGGCCATGCTGGGCTCTGGCTGGGGTGGGACCATAGTGGGGTGGCCCGTTTTAACAGTTTGGTAGCCATCTGCACAACCAACTCACAGAGAAGTTTGGATCCCTTTATCCCGACCACAAACACTCCAAGAATTTTAATTTTTTTTTAATTCTGTAATTTGGGGAAATAAAACTCTGGTTTCTGAAAAGACTAATTGAAGCCGTGCTTGCGGCAGGGGCATCTCGGTGAGTGGAGAGAGAGAAACCCCCTCCCAGCCCATCTGTGCCCAATTTACTCCAATCTGGCCTCTCTGAGGCTTTTTTCTTTCTCTCTCTCTTTAATAATTTGTTTTATAATTCCTGGAATCAAACCCATCTCAGACACACTGTTTTATTTTACTGTATTATTGGATTATACTTCCTATAAATCACTGGATGTTATTCATAGGCCACCACCAGAATAACTTCCCCTCTCCCCCCAAGCCCCCCCTTGACGGCCCCGCATTCCAAACAAGCGCACACCAAGCTGGGGGTGCAGCAGCACGGGGCACCCTAGAGACACTTCCCGGAAATCCCAGCAAATTTGCCTGGCTGTGGGTGTGAAGCATCAGGCTGCAGCACCTGGATGCCTTCTGGCACTCTGGGCCGGTCAGGCTGTGCCGTGTGGAGGTTGTTAGGAGGTCGGGCTTAGGTGGAAGTGGAGAGAGGAGGGGGCTGCCATATGTGCATCCTCAGCACATGGAGGGAATGAAGTTGCATCCCCCAGGGCCGAGCAGAGTCAGGGCACAGAGGCAAGGGGAGGGTCTGGCCAAGTGCGTTGCTTTAGCTGAGAACTGGGAAGGTGGAAAAGCATGGAAAGTGATGGTTTGGGCAGGGTGACCCGTGCATAGGGCAGCTGTTCTGCCAAGGGTGATGGGCAAGGAGGAAAACCTGCTGGTTGTGCTCATGTGGGTTGTGAGGAGGGGCTCAGCGTGGCAGGGGCAGGCTGGGCTTTGCTCTGCAGACCCTGGCTCGGCCTTCTTGAGTAGAATGTGGTGAGGGTCTCTGTGCAAGGTGGTGTCATCTGAGAAACCTTGAAGGCTTGTGCAGCAAGGGAGCTTTCACAGCAGCAGTTTCAGAGAACTGTCTGTGGCTTTTGCCACCAGCGTCCTCAGGGCCGAGCAGGTCTGTGCTGCAGGGGTTGGAGAGACTCTGCCTGGCTCAGAGAGGAGCTGCTGCCACACAGCTCTGGCTGCAAGGGTTTGTTAAGGCACGTGTCCCTCCTGCTCCTTGAACATCAGCTTGAGATGTAGATCTTGCCCAAATCTTGATGCACACAAAGAAAGATCTGTGGGTCAGTGCAAATCCTCTGCAGCACTTAAGCAGGTACAGGACTTCCCATTTTCATTGGGGAGGACGGGTCAGAGCCCTGGGCTGAGGCTGTGCTGTGGGAACCAGCAGCCAACTCTGCTGCCATCCCACCCTACTCACAGCCCTGTGCCGAGCACAGCAGGTCTCGCTTTGCTGACCACACCTGCTCAGGCTTGCAGCCTGAACCCTTAAAATATCCCTAGAGATGATGCAGAGACTGCCCTCAGCAGAGCCTCAGCTCTGACCATTGCCCCAGGCTCATTTCTGCCACTCGGACCCAGCTCTGCTCAAAGAGCTACTGCAGCATCAGAAGAGCCTCAGAGGAAGCAACTTCTGATCACCTATGGCAGCCTTATCTCAGTGTCTTCTCATGAAGCTCTAACCACATCTTGTATGTCAGAGTTGACAAAAGGTGCAGGGAGTCAAGTGCACGAGAGTCCAGTTATTTTTGCCCGAGTTCAAAAATAAAGCAGTGTTGTGGGTAACTGCCTCGGTTTGGTGGAGTTTTAAAATTAGGCACAGAAGAAAGCTTAATAAACCTCAGGCTGTAAATAACAGCAGAAGCAACTTGATCTTTCCCTGTCTGGGGACTAGAGCTGAGTCCTTTTCTCTGAATTTCCCTCTCTGTGTGGTAACTACACACTTCAGCTGTGGGCTGACACCTTTGGGCTAAACAACCAGGAAGCTGATGAAGATGTCACATTGCAGGGCTGTGTCAGGGGACGCTGAGCATCTGCAGCCCTGTGCTCTGTTGAGAGCTGAGCCTGAGGTCCCTCCACCTGCCTGGGGGACTTGGTTTATAGTGCAAAGCCCACTTGATGCAGGGAGGCTGGAGTTGAGCAGTTTGACATCTGGCTTTCTCTGGGTGCTGGGCTGTGGTTGATGTACAGCACTTGTGGACGGAGGTGTGTGTGCTGAGATCTCCAGCTGCACCTGGCAGTGGCTGTGTGACTTTCCCTCTGAGACTGGGCAGTGCTGTCTTTAGAGAGGTGGTGTTAAGACATAACACTTCCCAAGGCCTTAAGTTTGGAGGAATAGGATGTTTAATTTATCCTTCCCCTCCTTTCACATTGCTGCTTGTATTTGCTTTGTGCTTGAGTGGTATTTAGGAGAGGAAACCCAGAGGAAAGCTGAGTGATTCTGGTGTCCATCTTTCCCCTTGCTGCCTGCCTTGCACTGAGGCTCCTGAGCGAGCTGGCTCTTTGATGTCACCTTGGCAAAGAGCTTTTGTACTGAGCCTGTTTTATAGTGATATCTGCCACTCCCTGTATCCACACACAACCCAGACCTTGAGATGTGTGAGTAGGAGGAAGGGTTGAAGTGGTGCAGGGAGTGATACCTGCATTGCTCATCTCAGGAGCCACACAGCTTCCTGTGCTGAGCCTCCTAAGGGACATGTACGTGTCCAGAGATGGCAGCTGACTCTCCAGGGTTTCTCCTCTGAGCCACTGGGAGTGTTGGAGGTTGGCACAGTTGCTGGGAACTGTCGGCGCCTTTCCCTTCAGGGAAGGAAGCTGTCTCGGACTTGAGACACATCAGTAAAATTCAGGTAAAATAATTCTGGCCCAGACGTGTCTTCAGAGTCTTGCTCTCGGGCTCTTGAGGCTGGTGGCAGCAATGTTTAGACCAAAGTCTTCCTTTGCTTATTCCCCTCTGTTTCCTGTTTAAAAGGCAGATTGTCACATATTTGGGGATTTATTTACCGTAATTGGAGTTATTTTCCTGGCTGCTGGCTTCTGCCCTCTGATGCAAGACTCCTTAGTGAAACGTGTGTCCAGAAAGCCATGTGACTTTTTTTTCCCCTTGCCACAAGTGCCAGCAGGAGATGCAATAATCAACGCGCTGCAGGGAATTTCCACTGGCAGTTCAGGTTTCTGAAATCTAGACGTTGGCTTGGGAGGCAAAAGATTGAGCAGGGCTTTGTGGCAAGGAAGGGGAAGGTTTCCAGCAAAATTGAGTGTTTGCTGGTGTGTCAGACTCTCCACTCCTGCCCTCCAGCTCAAGTGCAGCAAAGTCCCCACTGAGTGGTGTTGGATGAACTTGCTGGGGGCTTCTGCCTGGTCTGCCTGTCACACAAGCACATCCTTACATCTGCCCTTGAAGCTGTTCCACGAGGTGATACCGGGATCTCATTTCAGGGCAGCAAATTGAGGGGAAATGGTTTGTAAACACAAAGCCTGAGTCTGCTTTGGAGCCAAACTTCAGCAGCCCAAGCAGCAAATCAGGACAGAGTCAGTGACAGGTGAGGTGAGGTTACAGAGGCTTTGCTGTGGTTCCAAGGCATGGCCAGCTTTGCAAATGCTGAATCCATCCACTGTTTGGATGAAGGGGCAGCATTGCTGTGTAAAATGAAAGGCAGGAGGAAATGGAGCAGTGGCACACTTGTGTCTGTCTGTCCTGCTGTGGAAAAAGAAAAGAGGTGCTGAGGCAGCTGTCCCAGGTCTCTGCATATCCCCAGCTTTGGTGGTGAAGAAAGAGGGGTGCCAAGGAGCCAGAGTGAGGTGCACCAGGTGCAGCAGCTTTGGTGAAGCTTTAGATGTTTGCAGCGTGACAGGAAGTCCTTTTGCTTTTGAAGAGATATTTCTGATTCTTTAATGTGCTTTGCACCTTTGATTTCCTCATGCTTTTAAGCAGCACCAAGTCAATTACTGTATTTCTATTTAATTCTCTGAGAGAACACTGTATAATTAGGCTAATTATGCTGCTTTGTGAAGTTGTAAAACTCCTGATTGAGCTTGCGGGGCTGTTTTATAACCTCCCAGGTGTAGGCAGGGAGGGCTGCCTGCCCTGTGCAGGTTTGGGTGCAGCCTGCCAGCTCAGTGAGGGTAGTTCCTTCCCAGGGGCTGCCCCACGGGCTCATCCCCTGGCAGCTCCATCCTGCCTTCCTCTTTTCACAGGCTGCAGTCCCTCTGGGAATCCTGTTCCTGGTGCTGGAGGAGTCTTGTTGGGATCTCTCTTCTTGCCTTAATGTTGACATCAGGAATGGCGACACAGCCAGGGCTGTGTTTCTACTCTTGAGTGTATCTGAGGAGGTGACCCCACACAGGTTTAGGTGTGGAGGTCTTTTGTTTTCCCTAATAAGGCTGTATGTGCTGTGCAACAGGTTCTTGGCAGCACAGAGCTCTGGCTGCACTAAGTGACAGTCAGGAGGAAGGTGTGACCTTCACGTGTCACCCTGGCTGTGTGGTGCTCGCTCCAGCACAGTTTAACCCCAGCTGAGTGACAGTGCTGAAGGCACATGGCCCATCTCTAATGGAAGGGTCATTTTTAATGCTGGTTGGTGTGGCTGGTGATGGCCTTAGGGTGGCTGGTAGGTGACACACAGAGGGCACAAGTGGTTTGTCTGCCCCCAAAGCTCTCAGGTCCCAACCCAGAGGAGCAGATCTGTGGAATGGGAAGGAGATACCCCACGGGGATGGGTTTGACCGTGCAGTTTCTCCATTCCCCCCTCTCCCATCCATGGTGGGATGAGCTGGCCCCCTGACCCCGGCTCAGTGAACTCCCGGTGCTTCTCCGCGGCCCCGGGAGCGGAGCTGGGGCGTCTTGCGTAAGCAGCGCCTGCTCCCCGGGCAATGGCACGGGGATGGAGAAGGAGGCTCCGGCTGCCAGAGGCGGGTTGGGAACAGCATAAACCCTTCAGCCCCAGGAGCCAAAGGCTGACAACCCTCGTGCCTGGTGCTGGGAGCAGAGCTCGTCCCGCCCGGGGGGCCCCAGGCGCGCTCGGGGCCGCGGCGGAGAGCGGCCAAAGGCGGCCACATGGGCGCGGGTGGCTCCGGAGCAGGCGCGGCGGAAGTGATGCTCCCTGGCCCATCTGCACGGGGAGCGGGAGACGCGCCCCAGCTGGTGCGAGGCCCTGGCAGCCCCGGGAGCTGCCGTCTGTTGGGCTTCACTGCTGTCTGCCTTAAACACGGCTTGGGAAGGATGGGAGGGGGGTCGGTGGCACCGTGCCAGTCCCGCTTCTCCTGGCCTTCTCGTTCCTCTCTCCTCCTCCTCCTCCTTCTCCTCCCCGCTCCCTCCGATGCTTTAAAGTCACATTTCCAGGCCAGACATAGAATTAATCTCTGGGCACTTCACATTGCTGGCAGCGCAAAGCAGGATGTGGGATCTTTTTTTCTCTCTCTCTGCGTCTTGGCTGACTTTTTTACCTCTCGAAGAATTTGGAAGGGCCGTGAGATTCCCCCCACCCCCCCCTCGCCTCAGTGCCGTGCAGTTTTTCAGCACGCTGATCACCCTGCTGTGGCTTCACCCTAATAGATTTCATATGCTGACACAGTTGACATCAGTACCAAACTATTTTACATGTGATCTGGTGTATTTCCTGAGGAAATCTGCAAGATATTTATTAAGAACTAATAAAATAAACCTCTCCATGAGCTTTTAGGTAGTTTTCAATTTTTCATGTCTCTCTCGTTTCCTCTTATCAATGAGTTTCTATTTTCTCCCTCCTCTCTGACCATTGCAAAAGGAAACAAAAATAAATGTTTTAAACCGTTCCTGAATGGACACTGGGAATATTTCTGTAGTGATGTATTAGCAAAGTCGTATTTTTAGGGCCGTATTGTCAAGACTAAAAATATCCCGCTGCAGTGCATCCTTTTTATAGGGCTTTGTGTGTGTGTGTGTGTGTGCTGAGCATTGTACAAGTTTGCACCAACGTGCAAAGGTCTTTGTACTACTGCAGCGTTGCCTCCCCATCACAGCTGGACTCCATTAGGCCTTGGAAATTAGTGTAATCCTGGTTAAGAAAGGGAGGGGGAGAAAAAAAATCAATCAATCTCTCAGAGCCGCGTTTCCCCAGCTGAGCCGGGATACCTGCGTGGCAGCCGCTCCGAAGGGCTCCAGCAGCCGCTGCCTTTGCCACGGCTTTGCTGCCACGGAGGGTGTTCCCAGAGGGAGAGCAGCGGCTCTGCTGCCCCCGGAGCAGCGGGGTTCAGGCAGGACGGGCTGTGTGCTGCAGTCACCCAGCGGGTTCTGCTCGTTCTGCGCACCCGGGAGCCCCTTCGGGGCTGCGCTGTGCTGGCAGGCAGCAGCGTGTGTGCGTTCGGCAGGGAGCGGGCTGGATGCTTTGCGTTCTCAGAGGGATTTTCTGCCTTTCTGCTATTTGTGTCTCCTTCAATTAGCTGCAGTGAGAACAGAGAGAGGCAAAGGTGGGCGCGGGGCTGAGCAGCCGCCTGCCGTGTGCGCTGGCTGCGGGGGGACCCCCGTGCCGCCATGGGAGGCGGCTCTGCCTCTCCGTCACGTGTGATGGATGCAGCGCTTTCCAAACGCGATTTCCCCTCGGGCTGACATCCGCGGATCCCGGCGTGGCGCTGCGGCCGTCACTCGTGTCCCCAGCAGCAGCCCTGCGTCACAGGTGGTGGGTGCAGCGGCTGACGGGGGCCCTGACGGCCGGGCCGGCTCCGTGCGCATGGCACACGCTGCGCGCTCCCCATCCTCCATCCTCTGCCTCCGCTCACGGGTTCCCCGCCGTAGCTTTCCTGTCTGCTGCCGTCTGGAGAGCCGCAGCCTCTCTGCTTCCTGTAGAGCAGTTCAGCGAAAGCAGTAATTAGGGCCTGTAAAAATTTATTTTATTAGCGTGAAATGTTGGTGGGTAATTGGCCATAATTTGAACCCAGCCAGATTGGAGATTAATAAAAAAAAAATTCATGTGTGTTTTTATATATATATATATATATATATATATATATATATAAAATCACAGAGATCTTTTTACCAGAAACACCAGGACTGTGAGCTGGAAACTCTTCCCAGGACAGGCTGGCGGCTGTGGCAGCGAGTGCCTGTGCTGTACCCGTCCTTGAGGGTGTTTGACACTGGCATGGGAAGAAAGGAAACCTTGTTTTCCAAGAACTCTGCTCTTTCTCAGCTTGATAAGCATTTAAAATAAAAGCTGCACAATTGGAATTGGCAGAGCATCCTCATTCTTTTGTCTGTCTGTTTATTTTTTTCCCCTCATCCCTCGACATGTGTGCTACAGCCCAGGGTTACTACACCCCGTGGAACCACAGGCCTGGAGCTCTGCAGGCGTGCGCCGAGCTCTGCCCACCCCCAGCCTGGCTCTTTGAAGCCTGGCAGAGCAACAGAGATCCAGCCCCGACCCTGGCAGCCTCCTAATGGCCAGGGCATTGAAGTCTTTGACAAAACGTGTGTTCTCAGCCCCTTTCAGCTCCCCCTTCGCTCGCAGGGCAGCAAACCCCGGGCTGCGCCTGGAGCCGGAGCAGTGCTTTTTGAGATCAGGCTGTGACTGCACTATATGGACCCGATGGCTTTGGTATTTATAGGCTTGGTTGGAGCAGCTTGAACGTGGCCAAGGGAGCGGGAGCGGCTTGAGGGCCGACGCTCATCCCAAGGAAGGGTGATTGGAGAGCTCCCCGCGGCGGGAGGACGGAAGAGCCGAGCCCCTCTGCACACATGTCACGCGCGGTTACTGCCGCTTGAATCACACCAGGGAGTTACTTCAGGCTGCTAGCCCTGATTGTTGCTTTGGTGTGAGTTACTCGGGGCGTTCCTTCAGGTCCGTAGTGCTTGTTTTTTGCTTGGCAGCCTCGAGGCTGGGACCTGGTGTAACCGTTTCCCAAGGAGTATTTTTGGTTTGAAAACTGAAGGTCAGCAGTTCGCAAGGGCTGCGCTAGCAGCCAACTCTGTGGTTCGCCTTGTGCCACCGGGCCAGCAGCACTTGAAATCCTGATCAATTGATCTGCAACAATATGAAACCACGAAGGGTGACTGCCAGTTAAAACTCCCCGTCTCGCCCCATTTTCCCCACCCAAAGTGTCTTTCTGCCCATATCCCCTTTCTTGCCGCCTGTCTCCCTCCCTCCCTCTCGGCTGTGTATTGGAGTTTTTGTCTATCTTTTTCCATCTCTCTGTCTCTTTTCATAACAGTTTTTAATAATGTTTTAGTTAGTTCCAGCCTTTTCCCTCAATGGATCCCATTGGAAAATACATTTGAAAGGAAACAGTTATACACTTCCCTTCCTTTGAAACTCTGTTGGCACCTTTTCCAGTGCAGTAAACCATACAACATGGATTTTCAAAGTTTCCAAACACAGACATGCTGGCGTTAAATTTATGAAAAAATATTTTATTCGGCTGTATAGTAACTATGAGTCTCTGAGCTGCTGGTCACAGTGAAATCGAAGCTCGCTTTGGAACTGCAACAGGTTTTCAAATCTCTGCAGGAAACGGCGCTGGAGCCCGCAGCTCCCTCGTGTCCTCTTGCCAGGAGACACAGCAGCAAACAAAAGGGGTGCTGGGGGCACCCCCAGGCCAGCCCACCAACCCCCAGCACAGCCTTTCCCTCCCCATGGCCATGCTGGGAACGCTGCAGCAACAGTAGCTGCAGGGAATATCAGGGTTGTGCCAATCCTATCTCAAACCACGGGGGGAAAGAGGAATTTGGCATAGAAGCGTGATGTCTTGTGCTAGTTAATGAACGTGGAGGTTCAGGCTCTTTAGTTCCTGAGCGCCGTGGCGGGGGCTCCATCGCCGCTGTGAGCCCGCACGTGCCTTGGGACCCGGGGCTCCGGCTCCACGTGGGTTGTTGGAGCACTGAGATCGTATTTTCTAACGGGGGCTCGGATGTTAAACTTCCTGGAATGGTTTCTCTGCGTGCTGTGGGTTTGTGCCTGTGGTCACAGCCTTTCCTTCCCGCAGGGCATCGCTTGCTCCACACCTGAGAACCTCCCTTTGCGTGGCACCGCTCGCAGCTGAGTTTGCTCCAAATTTCCACGGAAGACCACAGTCCCCATTCACCACCAGAGGTCTGGTGGGTGAATCTGCTGTATTCTCATGAGCAGCATTTTGAAGGGGTTGTTTCCAAACAACCAGTGCCCACTGGCACTTGAGGGTTGGTGTAAGGCACACAAAGCCTCCTGTGATAGACAAGGTGATGACAGGACAAAGAGATCCCAGGCTCAATTTTCCTGTTGTCCTTTTGCTTGTAAAATTTCTTTCCGTTCCCATGAGAGTTTTCCAGAGAAGCCACTGATTAAGTGTTATCATCATGCTCAGTGCCACATGGAATGTAGGAAAAGCTGCAAGATTCAGGTCCCAGTAATTGGATGCTGTAAACCCACTGGTGTGTGCTCAAAGCTTGGGTTTGAGTGCCTTTTTTATGGCACCTCCAACAGATACTAATGGGGAACTGATATTAAGGAAAATACCAGATTTTTTAGTCCCTTGATTGCCCACCTTGAGATGCAGGAGATGGAGTTCTCCTAAAAAACATAATCCTTCAGGAGCTCTCTTTGATCCTACTCAAGGCAGAGCTGCCCAGTGTCTGCAAATTCCATCCCCTCTGTGTCACCAGCCAGCCATCAAGTGAGGGACACAAAAATAGTTGAGCACATGGATTGGGAGGAGTTAAGGAGACTTGTGGTTCTCCCTGAAAGTTCAGCACCAAGGTGAACAATGAAATCAAGTTCTCCATCTTAATCCCCCAAACCATGACCTGCAGCTCTGAGCCTCACTAAACACATGCACATTTCAGCACATCAGAACACTCTGCAGGAGGGTCTCTGCTGCCTGTTAATTTTCTGTGTTGACTGAAAATGGTACCTTGAGGGGAGGAAAAGTGATGTGTCGTTAGGACAGCTTTATGGTGAATAAGTGTGATGGAGTTGACTTGAAGTTGCATAGATGCCTCCAAGTCTGCTGTGCTGAGAGTTCTTTGCATGTGTAATTTCCATGGTTTTCAGAAAAGAGAGCTCCCCCATGGAACCAGGCTGACCTCATCTGGGGTCCTTGGCTGGCACATAAATCTGGATGCAGCATACAAGACTCAGCCACACGCTGCATGTGTGGGGCTGGGATCCTCTGGGAGAGCAGCCACTGATGGTGCCAGCAGAGCACTGAGGGGGCTGGAGAAGGGGCTGCTGTGCTGTGCCTCATTTGTGCTGCTTCATGCCCCTTTTCCACCTGCTTTTCCCTCTCCAGTGCCTCACCTGGCTTGGTTTATTCTTCTGTCCAAGCAGGTGAACCAGCTGCTGCTGCTGCTTTTTAGAGTAAAATAAGAGAGCTGTCTGATAGTGAGCACCTAGATTTCCATAGGCCCCCACCTTGGCAAAGCCAGGATGGAGGTGGCAGAAGGCACACCCAGACCCCTCTGCTATCCCCTGCCAATTTTCTGGTTCCTGCTCCAAGTGTGAAGGTGCTAGGGATTTTGCTGAAATGGTCAAAGAATTTTTAACTTGAGAAGAACAATATATTTTCCCTAAGCTCATTCTGGCAAATGGCTGAACCTTTGTAGTTGAAATTTTCCCAATAAATTCAGCTTGAAGAAAGCTTTTGGCATGAAGGATTGCAACCTAAATGGTTAAAGTTTGGCAAAGCTCTTAGGAGCTGAAACCAAGGTCTTATAATGGAAATTGTTAGGTAAGAATCACTGCAGCAGAGTGGCTGAGCTGTGCCCCTCTTGGTGGGGTGTCTTGGGGCTGGGGGTGCCACTGCCATCAGCCAGGGAGGCTGGAGGGACCAAACAGAGCTGGAGTGGGAGGAGGGGAGGCAGTTCAGGCTTGCAGGCATTTGGTGAAGACCCTGGGATTTCCTGCTTCCCAAGAGCTGGGAGGAGGGCACAGATTTCACTTCATGTTTTGGCATTTGCTTTGCAAACACTGGCCCTTCAGGAAGCCATAAGAGGATAAGCAGCAAAGGAGGGAATGTGCTGAAAAGGAAGCTCCACACTTTGCTGTTCCAGCCCCATCAAAGGCTTTCTCTGGATGTTCCTGTCTGCAGGCACTTGCTCTCCTGAGCTTTCACTGCAGGCTCAAAGTGCTCACCCAAGGAAGCCAGTTCCAGGCTGGCTGCTCACATTTTGCTGTCAAGGACATGCACACCCCCAGCAAGAGCTTGGAGGGTGCAAAATGCTGCCTGTTACTTGCTGCTGTTATTTGTCCTGGTAAAACTTCCCTCAGGGCTGAGGAAGTCTCTTGGGAAGAGTTGTTCACACCCCCTCACTGTTGTAAATAACATCTGACACAGTTGTGGCTGGGCACACACAGCTCCTGGGGGGATGCTGGTAGCTCTTGCCATGCTGCTGTGTAACCCAGCCAAGCTCCCCAGCTCCTCACTGGCTCTTTTGGTGAGGTTCATAGCCCTGACATCTTCAAAAAGAGCTGACAGGTCTGTGCAGACAGAGGATAGGCCATCAGGAGTTCTCATTTTTCATTCTGCATCATTGCAGTGCCCCTAAAACCCTTTTCCATTTCTGTCATCCAGGATTTTTCTTCTTTCATGCAGCATCCCCTGTTTCATCTGAACACCCTGCTCACCTTTGGGTCTTGTTGTCACTGCAGCATCTTCAGTTGCATCCTGCTTGTGCATTTTATGGCAAATATTCCCTCCACAGGAAGAGACAGCTGGTGCCAGGCTGGTCTGCAGCTATAGATATGCTGATGAGCTGGCATGGCAGCTTGAAGGGACACGCTTCCTTATGAGCCAGCAGCCAGGAGTTCCATCCATTTGGATTTGCCAGCCTTTTAGCTGCCAGACGGGTCAAATGCACGTTGCTGTCAGTTGTTGGCAGCAGAATCTGTGGCTCTGGGGATCTGCAGTGAGGACTTTGCTGTGCCTGTGTCACCAGTGCCAGTGTCAGCTCTGGTGAGGGCAGTGCTGAGAAATGAGATTTTCTCTGGCAGTTCTCCAGGTTTGCCAGCATGGATGAGCCTGGAGGTGCTTTTGCTCCAGCTGTGATAGTCAGGGACTGCAGTGTCTCAGTGCAAATGTGACTAGTGACAAGTGGGATGGATGTGCCTCCCCAGGCAAGGGGAGTGTTTCTGACTCTGTATGGGCTGTTCCACGTCCCAGACTGACTCCCACAGCCTCTCTGGGGTCAGGGGGGCAGAGCAGGATCCTGGCCTTGCTGGCTGGGTCAGCACCCTGAGCATGTAGGGAGAGCTCTGAAGTGCTGCTTAGTGCAAGTGGAAATGGCTTCAATCTGTGTTTTGACTGATGGGTCTTTTCAGGAAATTTCTGAGAATAACATTTCTAAAAATGGCTGCTTCTTTCCACTGATATTTCCTGGAAAAGGCTGTAGTTAATTTTAAACCACTATCCTTTTCCCTTTTCAAGTGGAAATGGCATTGTGCTTGTCCTCAAGGCTAATGTCATTCTTTCTGACCTAGCCAGGGTTGTGTGGTGGGGAGGGACATTGTGCCACTGCCATTGCCTCCTCTTGCAGGTCCTGTTGGTCTTCCAGAGCTGCAGACGTTGGGGTGTTGGGGACACTCTGTGCACGTGTCTTCTTTCCCTGTGGAAATTAATAATTTCTTATTAAGTTAGTATTATTAATAGTCACTTCACAATGATGTTTTTTTGTTGTTGACTCCTGGCCAGCCCCGAGTACACAAGAAAGCTGTCCCTAAAGTCATTCCCTACAGCTTTGTTCATCAGGGTCAGGAAGGATATACTGAGCTGGTTATCGCACCCCAGGTGCAAGGATCCAGCCCTGCCTGGGCTTAGGGACAATCAGAGTCTGAGCCAGGCTCCTGGATCAGGCAAAGGGAGCTGGCAGCACAGAGCTGTCTGGGGCAGGCAGCCCCTTCATGTCGGGCAGAGCATGGCTTCCCCTGTGGTTCCTGGGCAGGCTCTCTGCTTCGGGTGGGAATATGTCATTAATTTTTATACCTTCCCCTGTAAACCATCGACCCTTTTTATGATGTCATGAGGGATTCCTTAATTTTGCAGCTGCTTCCTGGTTACGTCAGAGAAGAGCCTCCCGTCCTAGAGCCCAGCGCTGCAGTCCAGGACGGCTGGAAACAAATGAAGTGTTGAATATCTAATGGCTTCCACAGGGAGAGCTGCTCCATCCTCCCCAGGCCCCCGGCATTCCTCACCTCCTAGGCCTCCCTCCTTCCCTCCCTCGGACAAGTCAGGCTTGCAGAGGGAGCTGCTGGCTCTTGGGCGGCCCCAGCTGCTCTGGGAACACGTGCAGCGAGTTCCCCGGTGCTGCTGCTCCAGCCCAGACCCTCCCAGGACCTTCCTGCCTCTCCATGGGGAGACATCAGTGCAGGAAGGTGGATTGAGGGCATCCAGGTTATTACTAAAAGCCAGAGTTTGCTTTGGGAGGGGTCAAGCCCTGTGTGTGCAGGTGGTCACAGTGCTGGGGGAGCTGGGGCTGCCATCCTGTTTGCTCAGAGTTAGGGAGCAGCTTCCAGGAAAGCTGCCCATCACTGCCAGGGTACCAGGCAGGGCTCAGCAGTGCCTCCAGGTTCCCAGGCTCTCTCGGGGGCAGATGAGTGTGTGTGTGACTCGCCAGTTCCCAGAGCTGGGAGTGCCAGTGACTCACAGGTCACCCCTGTGAGGGGGTGTCAGGGAAATGCCCCACAGCTGCGAGCATCCCCCTCACTTTGCTGCTTTGTATTCCCGTGGTTGTGTGCAGGGCTCTCCTCACCCATTTCCTGCAGACAGCCCAGCCCGGGGGGCTGCCCTGTAGTCCTGCCAGGGCTGTGTCTGGCAGGGAGTGACTCACGGGGAAAGCTGTGTCTGAGCACTGAGGGAGCAGAGGAATTGCCTTCAGGTGGTGTCAGCTCCGAGGTGACCAGCCCGGGTCTCTTCCCCTCGGGGTAGCAGCCAGCTGGTGAATCAGTTGTCTGTGCCTCCAGATCTGATGTGCTGACACATCAGCCGGGTGCCTTTGCCCCCAGCCCTGTGCTCACCGAGCTCCTGCAGCTCCTGTGTCCCCTGGCCAGCCCCTTATGTCATCCTTGGGACTGTGTCCATAGAACTGTTCGTTCTTTTGAGTGCCTTCCCATACAGTTCTTCACCCTGTCACCAGGAAAGGTGGCTTCAGCTGTTGTTGTCTGGGAGCAAAGCACATCCTTGCTGCTCTGCCAGCACTGGGATCACCTGCTGCCAGCACTGCCCTGGGCTTCCTGGAGCCAGAGCTCAGGTGAGGATGGAGAGGCCAGCATGGAGACTGTCCCACTGGAGCCCTCCTGACCCTTGGCTGGAGCAATCAGGGGAATCTGGTCTCCTTTAAGATTTGTTGGCTGGGATTGTTTTAACTGTGGAAGGTTCAGCATTTCTTGTGTTTTGTTAGCTGGGATGGGCGGGCAGAGGAGCATCCACTGTTTGCTTGTAAGCTCAGGGATTGCTGTGGCTCCACTCCACCCAAACTGGGGGCACATTCAGAGCAGAACAGCTGGGGGCCCTCCCTGCCTGCCCCTGCCCTGTCCCTGTGAGCAGCCCACGTGTCCTGTGCTCTCTGTGTCCCTCGCAGGATTTCCTTCAGCACATGGCACTGAGCAGCCACGAGAAGCTTCCTCCAGCAAATCCCTCTCCTCGTAGGCGGCTGCCCCTTGCTCTTTTCCCATTCCCATTTCCTGTAGTTGGTCGTGTTGCCCTAATAAAGGTTTGGCACTGCTGTTTTGCACACCCTAGTGGGAGAGGGGATGTGTTTATCACTTTTCCTGGAGATTATCTGTTTAAGCACTCTCTGACAGTTACAATAACAAGGGCAGCGCGTTGTGTTTCCCAGCAAAAGGACACTCACTGCTGAAAGATGTATAGCACTAATTAGAAATACATAACATCCGGCCACATGGCAGCCTTCTCCCGGCCGCTCCATTTCCTGAGCTCAGACGACTTTGACGACAGTTGGTTTATGTTTTCCATGAATATAACGTTCTCAGAGAAACACAAATTTCTCCCCGCTACAAAAGTCCCTTTTCTCTCTGCCTCTCAGCCTCTCCCCTGTGCAACAGGTAGATTTATGGCTGCAGGAGTCCTCTGCTGCAGGCTGGGTGGGAGCAGAGCTCACAGACCCTGGGAGAACCCAGGTAGGAGCTTGCAGAGGGCGCTGCAGCTGCTGATCCACCCAGCTCCCTGCAATCCCTGCAGGAAACTGCCTCCTGGTAGGAAAACAGTGCTCTGTGCAGCCCAGACCTCAGCTGGGAAAAAAACCTTTTTCCTACATGCAAAGAAACAGGAGGACTCCTCTTCTTGATCTTCAGAAAAACCGCCCGTCGCTGCTTCCCAGTTGGTTTTGCTCTGTTCTTGCAGTCTGATGCTCATCAGCTCCCATTTTTTTTCCATCCCATCCCTCTCCCTCTCTTGCCTTTGGGCTCTGCTTCAGAGCAGATCACCTGGGCACCAGTTGGAGGAGTCTGGGTCCAATCTCCAGCTCCCAGCAAGCAGCAGTCACTGGTACAAGGATATTTTTACAGAAGTCCCCACCTGCTGGATGGGAGCAGGGCAGGTGCTCTGCTGCTTGTACAGGTGAAGGGAGGTAGGAGGATGGAGCTTGCTCAGGAAGGTGAAATCTTAGCAGGTTTTAACTGTTGAAACAAATTCCTATCCAGTATGGAAAAACTGCTGTCTTTTAGATGTTTATAGCTTGGCCAAGTGTGGACAGATTTCTAGTAGGACAGGAAAACTCTCTGTTAAAAAGGTTATTCTGCAGCAAAATTTCAGATCCTTGTTCCAGGATTTGCAGTTGTTAGATTAGCTCAAGGAAAAGGTTGTGGTTTTTTTACAAACAGGGGTAAGCCACTGTTTCCTAGCCCTATTCTCACAAGTGGTTGAGCTATTTGGCCTGAAGATTCTATGAGAATTCAGGCTGAGACAGGCACCTAGCATGGAAACTTCAGCAAAGTTTGAGCCAGCCAGAAAAAGGGGCTGACAAGTGGTGAGTGTCAGGCAGGGTGCTCAGAACTGCCACAGCTCATGTCCTGCTGCCAGCCTGGCCTCCAGAGCCCTGACTTTCTCAGGGGTCTGCAGGGCTCTCACTTATTTCTCTGGTGCAGAAAGACAGATCTTTGAGGCAAATTCAGCCTGTGGAGTGTGGGGTAGTACAAATCAGTCATTTCAAAGTGTTTGGTGATACTCCTGTTTAAAATGCTCTGTCTTTTTATCCCCATACAGCATTCCACACACCAGAGTTTTGCTGATGTTGATGTGAGGCTACAAGTGATTAAGAAACAGCTCCAGCCTAAGGAGGCTCCTCAGAGGAGAATTTTTATGCCAGCTGAGCTCCCTGGTGTGGCTGCAGGGGCTGTGTGTTGGTACAGCAACACAGAGGAGGGTGTGAATTTACCCTGAGTCAGTCTTGGCTGCCAGTGCAGGAGCCCTGACCTTAGGCTGTGGTTTAACAAGCAGTTATTGAGGCAGCAGTGCCAGCTTTGCCCACCCTCCTCCCTGCCCACGCAGCACCTTTGAAGGCAGTGGCACAGCTGAGAGGTGACATTTGTGACCCTGCTGAGCTGTGTGAGGCTGTTCTCAGGGTGGCTGTGCAGGCAAGAGCTGAGAGGTGACGTGACAGGAGCTGTTTATCCAGGGCTGGCATTAACAGAGATGTTTGCAGGTTACAGAGGAAGAAAGGTGGAGGGGGAGCATGTTGTGGTTGGTGGTGTTGGATGATTTCCTGTGGAGTGTCACTGCTGTGGCTGCTGGTGGCACAGAGGAGCCACAGCTCCAACTACCTCAGAGCTGTGACCTCGTGGCCCCTTCCTTTGTGTGTGATTTCTTTCCACAGTTGCCTGACACCTCCACGGTGTGCCCCAGCTGTGCAGCGTGCCTGGGTGTGAATTGGGAGGGTTATCTGATTACAGCCCCATTTGGGGTTTCAGGGGAGGAAGTGGAGTGGATTTGTGGCAGCTTTAACTGTTGGGGTGCCATTGATGCCACTTGAAGTCTCTGTCACTGAGCTTTTGGTGTCAGCCTGCAGGGTTGCCTGTGGACCTGACACTCATTCTGCTTCTCCTGCACCCACTGTGGATCTGGGAAAACCGATCTGGGAATTGCAGAGTTTGCCCTGACTTGGGCAGTCAGGATCTCTCTGCCTGCTCTTGTTGGTCTGGGGCAGGTGGTATCTCCATTTTTACTAGTGCTGTGCAACTGCAGGGACAGAAATTACCTAAGTGTCACTCCATCCTACAAAAACATCTCTTTTCTAGAAAGTTTATGTCTTACTGTGCGTTACCAGCAGCACAGACCATTGCTCAGCTCAGAAGTAATGATGCCCTGTGGGCTCCAGAGCAGATTTGTTGCTCCAACCCTCATTTCAGCATATTTTCTACAAAGTGTTTTCCCCTTAATGCCAGGTTAGGCTCAGACACTGAGTGGGTGCAGAGAGTTGTTTTCCTTATTGCCCATCACTCAAAACATTTTACAAGTTTCTGTTTAAACATCCCAAGTGCTTTGCCCTTTGATTGTACCCTCACCTTTGTTTGTATCCCTGTCTCCAGGGATAGCCTGGAGTTTGTCCCCACAGCCTGTTAGCCCTGGCCACTGGCTCCCAGCTCCCAGCTTGGGGCCAGCCAAAGCTCCAGCCTCCCCAGGAAAGTGGTGAAAAGGCACAGAGAGAAAGTTTTTCCTGATTTATGGTGCTTTCCTCTTTTGTCCTGCAGTAAGCTCTTAAGAGCCTTTGCCTGGTGGGTCTTGAACAAGCACCCACCTGGATGTTTGTCTTTGCTGGAGGAGCCTCCTGGGAATGAGGCTGATGAGCTCATCTGGTGAATGAACTTTGAGGACTGGGGGAGTTTTGTGCATTTTATAAGTTTAATGATGAGCTGACAACACCCATGACAGCTGAGCTGGAGCTGTGTGACAACAGCCCTTAAGTGTAGGTGTCCTGCTGCTCTTACCTGGGCAGCTCTGCAGGTTGTGCCAGGGCTGAGCATTGTTGGGGTACATTGGTGCACCATGACTTTATGAGCTGGTGGGCACATGGTTTATGTTTGCAGCTGCACAAGGTGTTTGATGGACAGCTGTACCTGCCACAACTCAAGTGCAGGAATAATATTTTGGTTTCTAAATGATGTGTGGGAACTTGTATCCTGCAGCAAGAGCTGCTAGTGGCAGTGGGAAGGGCTGGAACCAAGCCTGGCCACAGCCACCACAGAGCACTTTGGAGCCAGTCTCTGAAACACACCCTGAAACACGTGGGATGTTTGTCACCTTCGCCATCACAAACACCTTTAAGCTGTCCCTGTTTTGGAGGGGGTCAGGATGCAGCTTTTGCACCAGCTCAATTTGGGGGTCACTGTGAGTCTGGCTTGAGCGCAGTGCCTGGATTCCCAGGGCTGCCTGCTCAAAGTATGGGGATCCATGCTGAAATGCCCAGAGGTTTTCACCACCCTGGGGACTTGCCAGACTCAGGTGTGGCAGCTGGACCACTGTGGTCTTGTTGTGTGTCCATTAGAGACAAGAAGTGAAGACAGTGCAGCATCTCACCCGAGTGCAGGAGGAGGGAGCGCGGGGAAGACAACTGTAATTTCTTCAACTGGACTGTGGCCAGAGCTCTGGGACTAACACTCTTAATTGTGGGAAAGGCTTCATGAAAGAGATTTACTGTCCCAGAGTGGTCACATCTTTAGTTTTATGTTTCCTCCAAAAGCTGACAGCCCCTGCAGTACAGCACTTCCTACCATTGCTCTGCGGCACTGGCTCAACCCTGGCTCCAGGAGCAAAGCACCCTCATTCAGCTGCCAGGTGCCTTTGGTGCCACCCTGGGGTACCCTCCACACTGGTGCTGAACTCACTGACAGCTGTAAGAACTGTCAATCCAGCCTTCAGATGTTCCTTGTTTTTCCTGTGTTTTCTTGGTGCGTTCTTGTCTTTTTTTGGACGTTTTTAACCTCCCACCCCACTCCTCTGAAATGATCTGTTCTTAAAACTGTTTATTCTGTGCACCTCAGGTGTTTTGCTAGCACCTGGCTTAAATGTGGTCTCAGTGTCTTGCTCTAATCCTCTTGCTGTTTTCTCAAAATCCCTCTCTGCCACATCTGGGCAGTTCAGCTCCCAACACCTCCGTGCTGACATGCAGCTGGTGCTGATGTCTCCAGCAGAGGTGCCTGGGAGCTGGGGGGCTCTGGGGGCTCTCCCTTCCTGTCTCAGCCCTGGGGCTTTACTCACCCACTCAGAGTCAGTACCTGTGAGTTTGTAAAAATCCTCTGCCTGGCTTGGGGCAGCTGCTCTCAGAGTGAGACCTCTGATCCTGCAGTGAGCCAGCGAGGAGCATCCTGCACAGGGCAAAGGCACTGATGGGTGGGAACCCAGTAAATGTGTGGGTTCTCCCCAGCCAGCCACTCCCCCACATCCTGGGAGGATGTGAATGGGGACTAGAGGGAGTTGGGAGGGCAGAGGCTGCCCTTAAGGCTTAAACCCCTTCTGGGAGCTCTGGGGCAGGCTGGCATGTCCCATGGCAGTCCTGGCCTCCCCAGCCTAACCCACGCCTGGCTCCAGGCAGTTCCCTCGAGCCAGCTCCCTGCTGCTCTCAGCAGCCTCAGAAGTGGTTTCTGGCTGGGTGTAGATGTGCTGGGGGGTTTGCTCTCTCTCTGAGCCGGCTCTGTTTGGAAGAGCTGTGGTCGTGTGGCATCTCCTTGAGTAACAGTCCCAATTAAGCTCTCTTGACAAGCTGTTGTGTGACTGCGAAACTAATGGGAGGAGCCCCCTCCTCAGCTGCTGAGGTTAAAACTCCAGCAGGGACAAAGATCAAACATGCAGCTAATTACCCTTTTAACACTTAAACATATCCCCCTCCTCAGGGGAAGGCATCAGCTCTGAGCAGCAGCTTCTGTGCTGGGAGCCCTGAGTGCCAGCGTGGTCCTGGCATGGTGTGGGCAGGGTGGCTGCAGCCTCTTCCTGCTCCAGAGCAGCTACTCACCACCTTTTTCCTCCCCACATGGAACAATTATGTCTGGGACAGGTGTAAATTAGGGAATTGCTCACCCCTGCTCCTTGTGGGATGCAGAAAGGGAGGCTGTGAAGGAGAAATCAGATGTAACATCTGACCCAAACCCTCTCTGTGTGTCCTAGAGTGCCTCTCTGAGGATTGCCGCTCCGTCATCCAGGAACAGGCCACGGCCCTGGGGCTCTCCATGTTTGCACTCCTGGTGAGGAGGTGCACCAACCTGCTGAGGGAATGTGTGCCAGGTAAGGGCTTAGCAGCAGGATCCCTGCAGGGACCCATGAGGCAGCCTGGTGGGGGGTCAGGCCTTCATTCCCTGCTGGTTTTTACATCCCTTCCCCTCTATTGGGGTCTTTGGATTCTCCTCCAGTATCCCAATCTCTGTCCAGGTTATAACTAGATCAGCTGCAGGAAATCTTCTGATTTGTGCAGACAGAAATGTTTGGAAGAAGGGGATAGATTGAAGCCATGCTTTCTGCCAGCAGCTGGGAAACTTCCTAAAACTGGGACCTGGGCACCCTATCTCTGTGATTGGTGTAGTGACGGCCTGCCCTCAATAAAAGGGCTCACAAACAGCCTGGGTTGCCCTCCAGGTCAGTCCATGTAGGGAGAACAGATCTGTCTTTGTGCTTGCTGTGGGTTGTGGCTGTTCCTTGTGTGTCCAAGGCTGAGATGTTGGGATCTGTGTCATACTTTCCCAGTCTCTGCCTGAGCCTGGCTGTGGTGAGCTGCCTCAGATCTCACATCGTGTATTTGCAGTTCAGCCACAAGAGATGGAGCAGGAGGATGAGGAGGACGACATCAAGGTCTCTGCCTTGCCCCAGGACCTGAAGGAGCTGCTCCCCAGTGTGAAGGTCTGGTCGGACTGGATGCTTGGCCACCCGGACACCTGGAATCCTCCTCCAACGTCTCTAGAGCTCCCCAAACAGTACGTGCACCCTCTGGTTTCTGCTCTCTCCCTGAGCTCCTCGTGCCACCCTTCCCCCTTCCTCATGCTTTTGCTGGCACTGACACCATGACCTGAGCATCCAGGCAATGCACACTGCCCAGGGAATGTTGGGAATTTGTCACCCTTGGTGACACAGTGACTTCTTCATTGATGTGTGAGTGGGACTGGAGGGTGCCTGGTGGCTGCCCTTTGTTTCCATGTGTTAGAAGATGGCTTAGGAGGTGGATTTTTACTTTCTGCTTAGGATGTGCACCTGGTTTTGTTGGGATACCCTTCCTTTAGCCAGCTGCACAGGCAGGGCCTTCCTCTGGACCAGAGGGAACTCCATTTCCAGTGTGTGTGTTTTGTTACCTTTCTTTTGACTGAGTCAGGCCAACCCTGGAGCAGCCTGTTCCTGGAGCTCCAAAAGCCACCTCCCCTCTGCTTCAGAAACTGCTTGTCCCCACCCTGCCACACACAAAAGGGTTAATTTTCTAAACTGGCCGATTTCAGCCCATTAGTCCATAATGCGGACTAGGCAATTTGCATATTTTTGGACAGAAAATTGAGCGGAGGGGCCAAGTATGGAGTATGCGAAGCAGCATCTGAGCATGCTCTGTAGCTGCTTTCCCGCAGGATTTTCCATCTGCCTCCGCTCCTCCGGATCCAGAGCCTGAAATCACGTCTTATTGTTAATCCAAAGGAGCCAGAACCCAGGGTGATGGGAAGGAGCATTAAGAGTAATCCAGCAAAGTGGCTTAACCATTAATGGGTCCCCGCTCCGTGCGTCAGGTCCAGTCCTGCTCTCCTGGTTTATTGCCTCTTACTCCAGTTCTTTTTCATTTGGCTGAGGAAATGGAAATCTCACACAGGAAGTTCTGGGCCTCATTTTGTGGAGATGGAGTCTGTTTTCTGTTTGTCGGCTGCTCGGTGTGGGACCGCTGCCTGCTCATGTGAACCGCTGCCCATCTTTGGGCAGGAACTCAAACTGGGATCCATCACGTGAGGCTGGCTGCACCAATCCCCCCTTCCCCTCGCGCGGGAGCCGCCGGGCCCTTGGCCACGGGCAGCCTGGGGATGGAATTTCTGATCGGCTTCACGCAGCCAGAGCTCGGCTCCTGCCCTGGGACGAGCTGCTCCCCCTCCTGCAGGGCACAGGCTGTGTCCCCCCGGGGTGATGGAGCAGGTGTGGGCTCTGCTCGCCCTTGGGGTGGGAGGAGGTGCTGCTGGTGGTGGCAGCCCACCCCAGGGCTCTTGGGGAAGCGGTGGGTATAGGCTGTGGGCTCTACTCCACAAGATCCTGATGTGTTCAGTGGAGGAATGAGTGTCTCTGTCTTGGTTGGCCTCTCCGTGGAGGGTGGCTGAACAGCCCCTCTTATCCCACCGTGCCCATCCTGTCCCTCCTGCCCCGTTTTAGCTCCAAGCTCCTCCACCCTGGTGTTCTTTGGCTCACATGGAGAATCTGTCTTAGCCCAGACCTCTTGTATAGATGAGTGTTGGTGGTCCAGGGCTCTGGGACAGCAGTGGTTGAACTTCCATGGAGATGCAGGTATGATGAACAGCAGGGAACCAGCTCTGGGCATGACCTGGGATTTGCAACATTTGCCCTGGGGATAGGAAAAGAAAAGGAGAGCACTGGGTTAGTGTTTCAGCTCTCTATTGACACAAGCCTGCTGGCTGCCCTGGGGCTCTTCAGGAACCAGGTAGAGCCACCGAGTCCAGGGGTTTAGATAGGAACAGCTTCAAAGAAGTTTAGAAGTAAAACATGGGTCAGAGCAGCAGGCGTGGTGGAGTAAGCCAAGGTTTATGGGCAGGGTGAGCTCAGGAGTGCAGAGAGCACGTGAGGAGCAAGTGCAGATGCCAAGTTCTAGAGCTGAGTGAGGGGCCTGAGGCAGGTCACACATGCTCCTGCCTCTGGGATGTGCTGTGAGATGCCACCAGTGCCCACAGACAAGCTGAATAATCTTAAACCACTTTCCTTGCCTCTTGTGATGGCATGGGCACAGAAAAAGGATGAAGAAATTCCCTGAAGCACAGCAACGCCCTGCAGATGCCATGAATGTGCTAAAGATTCTGGCAAAAACAGGCCTCATACCCACCTGGAAAGCCCACTCAGAGCCCAGAGCTCTCATCAAAGTGCAGCTCATCCAGAGCCAGAATGCTGGGCTGGGCTCGTGGCCAGCAGGGCAGCTTGGCAGGACTCAGCCAGAGCTTTGGGCCGGGGCTGTGTGTCCCAAGACCTCTCTTGCCATGTTTGCAATCTCTCCTTCTTCATATGGGAGAGAGCTGGGGGACTTTGAGAACGTCTAAACTCAGCCCAGCTGTGGCAGTTGGTTTATTGCTTTCAGCTGGTACTTGAACCCGGGTCCTGGTCTTGGAGTCTTTCCCAGGTTTAATCCCCGGAGCTTTCTCTGCAGCTGTATGACACTGCGCTGACCCCGAATGAGGATAGGAAAATAGAAACGGTGCCAAGCCAGAGTCTCTTTTTCATTTGGAGTCTGGCTGTCTGCCCATGACCAGGGTTACATAATGGGAAACATAGCTGGGGCTCTGGAGAGCCCGCGTTTCACCACGCTGCCCAGACCTTCTCGTTCTGATGCTATATATCTTCCTAATTGTAGCTCGGATGCATTTATCACACTGCTGGATTTGAGTCCTTACAATAAAAAAAAAAAAAACAGCAAAACCAACCCCACACCAAATTCCTCAGCTCTCTGCTTTCCCCCTTGGACAGGGGCGGAGGGAAAGGTGTGAGGGGTGAGCGCTGCCGAGAGCCGGCAGATGGATGCGAGCCATGCGGGAGTGGGCGCCGTGGAGTGGGGTGAGAGGCTCAGGAGATGTGTCTTCAGGGTCCTTTTTCTTGGTGGGAGCTTGGGAATGAGCCCTGGTTCCTGGCAGGCATCCTCTCCCCACGTGGGGGCTCAGCAGTCTTGAATTCAACCCAAGTGAGAAGTTCCATCTTTCCCCAAATCCACCCTTCTTGGTCTGGTGCACTCCTCCAGCTCCTGGCCATACTGCATGGTCATTATGGCTCAGGGGATGCCCTGGAACAGGTTTGCAGTTGTTGGACTTCCTAACTAACTCTCTGTGTGTATTTGAGAGGTGAGAGGTGTCCTTCCTATTTTGGAAGAGGTGCTCAGTGAGCTTTCCATGACTCTTTCCTCATGTCTTTCCAGAATAAGAGCTAAACTTAACCTTGGACATCTCTGCTTTGGGAACTGTGTGTCTGAGCCAGGTGTTGCCAGGTCTTCTAGCAGCAAGCAGCTGTCACTTCTGTATCTTAAAATTAATTTCTGTCTTCATGTTTCATGGCACACCTTGTGTTGAGTTCTCTGCAGGTGTTTGTTTAAGGCAGTTGGAAAAGTGTCTTTCAGACCAAACGTTCCCAGGAGTGAATTGCAGAGATTGGGGTGTAAAAGCAGGGATTCAGGGAAAAAGGGAGCAGGGTGGATCCCCTAAGGCAAGGATAGTGGCAGCAGATGGATCAAAAGGTGGATCTCCAAGGAGGCTGCTGTATAAGTGACTCCATCCCATTTTGGGACATGTGCTGGGAAGAAGGTGAAGAGGGTTGGACAGAGTTGCTCCTTGTTCTGTTCTGTTACCACAATTAATACATTGCTAAATGAAGCACAAGGACTGATTGGGAAGCCACTGGCTAGACAGACACTGCTGCAGGGCTGACCCTGGCAAATCCATGCTCCTTCCACACGGGGACAAGGGCCTCTCAGTTTGTGGAGACTGTCTGCAAGCATTTAAAAATGGTTAATTTAAACCAAGTATTAAATTAAATCCAAAAGCTGTGAGCACATTCTAGAGCTTACCTTCCCAGAGAGATGTGCCAGATCGCTCTCATCACATCATTCTCACAGAGAAGTGTCACTGAGATGGCAGCTCCCACTGGGAGGGATGGACAGAGTCTTGCACAGGGGTGCCAAGACATTGCTGGAGTTTGCTGGAGACTAAATGGAAAATCCCTTTTGCAGATCCCATCCTCAGTAACACTGGCAACCAGAGTTTCCCTATCGAGACGTCAAAGCCAGGGTTCAGAGGTGTCTCAGTAGTGTAAACCTGGCTGAGATTGGAGATAAGGTCAAACAAAGGAGAAACCAAAAGTCTCTGTAGAGACAGGGGCTGTGGCAAAGCAGAGGCTGGCTGGGAGGAGGCTGCACCTCTCCTGGGTAGAGTGTCCCTCCAGCTCCAAAGGTGGGTTCCTGGGAGAGGAATGAGTTTATGGATGCCTGGCTGGCCAAAGGGACCATGTACAGGCAGAGTGGGAGAGATCACTGATGCAGAAGGGCTGTGACCACCTCATCCTGCTCTGTCTGAGCCCAGACCAAGGCTGGCAAAGGCATTTTGGGAAGAGCACGACCAACCCTTTTTTGCTCCTTGCTTTTAGTTCAGCTTCCCGTGGTCCAGGAGAGAGGCAAGGCAGGAGGAGGATGCAGAGCCCCTCATGCTGTGGGCAGCAGTGCCAGCAGCACGGCTCGAGGCGTTTGCCGTGTGCGCGGCGGCGGCGGCTGGGAACACAATGCAGGGCTTCTTCTGCGCCGCGCTTTCCGGGCTCGCTGCAGCTGTGCAGCTTGGATGTTAGTGTTTAAACAAGCTGGTATTACACAGGAAATGGCCACCTCCACAGGCCCCCGCAGGCTTGTAACATGGGGTCATTGTGCTTGATATTAATCACCAGGCCCCCGGTGAGGATGGCGGCTCACGCCGGAGCCCCGCGCGGGGATTCGGTGAGCATCAGGCTCACCCTGGCATCTCTGCCCTCCCTACGCTTCTCTGCCTGCCTTTTGCCTTGTGGTGATGCCCATGTGGGCATCATCCCTGCCAGGAGCCCTCCCCAGCCTCGGCCCCGGGGCTGTGGTCCAGCTCTCGCCGCTGCCTGGCCGGGCCGTGTCCGTCGGCGTTGCAGCTGGGCTGCGCTCACACTGACAGCTACATTAAACCTGGAATCCTGAGGCAATAAAAAAGAAATTAACTCTTATTTTTTTTTCCTGTCCTAGTGGAATAAGCAAATGTAAATGTGTCTGTGGGGAAGCGAATGAACCCCCGTTCCGAGGAAAGACCTCGCGCTCACCCCCTTCTCGCTTCCTCGGTTAAAAGCTCTGGGAGCCTCGTCCCTGTACCTGGGAACTGTGCCTGGGCTCTGTGTCACTAACTGGGGGCCTCCCTCCACACAGGGACGGTGAAGCCGTGGCACTGGGAGTGCACAGAGCTCCCAGGCACCTGGGCTCTGCACAGAGGCTCCAGCATTGCTGTGCCGTGGGGTGACAAAAGCCAGGAATGCCTGGGGGTGGCCCCGAGGTGCTCCTGGGCAGAGCAGTGGGGAGAAGGAGGCTGACAGGGCTCACAGGTGGTGTGTGACCTTCCAGGGCAAGTGCATGTCCCAGCAGGAGATTCACAGAACTGTAGGTGTCAGTGGGAGCCGTTTGTCCTCGCTGGCTTTGCCAGCAGTAGCAGCTGGTGAATGATCTTTGTGGTGGCAGTGATGGGAGATGTGCTGCAGAGGAGGAGCTGCACCCGAGGGGATGGCAGAAAATGAGCAGAACTGATTTCTGCAGTGCTGCCTCTGCCATCACAGGAGAAAACCAGGGAAAAATGCCAGCACTACATCTTTCCTGGCTTTCTGAAGGCTCTGCAGGGTGCTGCTGGGGTAGCAGTGCAGTGAGAACTGGCTACCCAGGGAGCCAGCACAGTCTGAGGTTTGACTGAAGTGAGCCCAGGGTGGGAATCTGTCACATCCAGGGCAAATGGGAGATGTGGCAAGGCACTGTCAAGCTGTAGGTGAAGGATGAAGTGACAAGGGCAGCTCTCACACTCAGGGGTGCTGAGGGGTGCCCTGCCTGGCAGTGCTGCCTGGGGGGAAAGGGAGCTGCTGGGCTGGGTGCCTGCAAGGGCATTAGCAGTGCCAGCTCAGTGACTGTTCCTGTGGCATTTTCTGACTTTAGATGCCAAGCCCTGTGGAAAGAGATGCTGCCTGTACTTGATCTGTGCTGATACCCTTCCCACCACCACCCTGGCCATGCCGTGAATCCCAGTACAGCCCAGCATCCTGCCATTGCCCTCTGCCTCCCTCTCCCCCTCATTGTCATCATCATCCCTTGCTTGCAGCTCTGTTTTTTGAGAATATGGGTGAGCTCTCTGCAATCTGCTCTCCTCCATCACAGCCCCATGCACCTGGCTGTCCCAGCCCCCTGGAAATATCCCCTGCATCCCTGCCTGTCCTCAACACCCCAGTGCTCTCATTCCCCAGCAGTTTTGGGCACTTTTCCCATTCCTCTCCCTGCTGATGCCTCTGCACCTCCTTCATCCCAGCAAGCCCTCATGGCCATGGGGCCCCACCAGTGCTATGTGACTGGCCTCAGGCAGCCAGGCCCAGTTGCCAGCAGGGCACTGGGGGAGGCTGAGCCTCCCAAGCCCTGTGCATCTCCCATGGGCAGAGCTCGCCTTGGAGGTGGCCCAGAGCAGCCCTATCACATCCGGTGCTTGTCTCTGCAGCCTGGGCCGGAGGATAAACTATCAGGGCTGTGGGGCAGTGGATCATTCCTCTTATTATTTTCTTCTTTTGCAGATAGGGGTCGTGGAAAGTTCAGTTCCTTTTAACCCTCGCAGCTCTGTTTATTTTCCAGCTGGTAGCACAAACGCAGCGTTTCCCATTACATCACAAAGGGCCTCGGACAGATCCCTCCGAAAAACGTGTTGCAACTGTTTATTTTTTTCCATATTTAAACATTTCTGACAGCCAGACCTGGCTGAGCCAAGCGATGGAGCTTTGTGAATGAACCCAGCTCCTGGTGTCTGTGACCAGAGGATTTTGAAGGACCTCTCCTCCTCTGCAGGACGTGGGCTAGGGCTGGCTCGGGGACGTGGGCGACTCTGCGTTACATGTGTGCTGATTACGTGCCGGGCTTTGATTAATGGCTCCTCATTCTGCCTGGCTCCCAGGACGCTCTTGAAAACAAGATGTTTCATTTCAGTGTGCTTTCCTGGTACATTGATTCCCGTAAATAACCCAGTGCAGACTCTGTCCACCTGGAGCAGTTCAAAGAGCAGGGGGCCTCCCTCCAGCCCTGGGCTGCCTCGGCCCACACCGGTCACTGCTGCACCCCTGGGGATGCTGCATTCCCTGTGCTGTTCTCCAGAGGTGTGGGCTGGAGGAGCAGCCTACCAGAAGCATATCAGCCCCAGTTTCCCCTATTTCCTATTTAAATCCCAGTTTACATCCTGAAAAAAACCCAATCTGAGTGTTTGTAGAAACAGGAGGGAGAAATGCAGTGTGAGGGAGCCTGGTCAGCTGTAGTATCCCTATGCTTGCTGCTTGTTTCCCTGCTTTCTCCCCACTGGCTCTCTCTGTGGTGCTGGGCCCTCCCTGGGTAGTGCTCAGCCGTGGGGATATGTGATGGGCATGCATGAAAAGCAGTCCAGGGCTCCATGTTTGCACCCTGGGCATCACTGCCACTCTGGGAACGTGAGACATGGCAGAGGCAGCTTTGCAGTCACTCCTGAGAGTGGAAAGCAAAACACAGCTTTAACCCCCCATGGCTGGAGTTTGATTGTGAAAATCTGTGAGCTGCAGAGCGTGGCTGCAGCGGGTGGTCACAGCAGATAAGAGCTGTGTGAAGGAGAGGATGCTCAGGGCTGGGCATTGGAGCCCTCCAAGAGCCCGACAGCCATGCAGGTGTTCACTCTGTCCTTCCAGCAGGCTTTAAAATCGAGTAACAAGCATTTGGAGGAATCCTGCTGTGCTCCTGGGCTGGGCAGAGCACCGGGCAGGACATCCCAGGAGCTGTGTCCGTGCAGGGGGACAGTGCTGGGGTCAGTGCTGTGGGTGAGGGGCGGGGTCGGGGTCGGGGTCGGGTCGGTGCCAGCACAGCTGTGCCGGGGGCAGGGCAGCAGCAGTGCCGGGCTGGCCTCGCCTCACCTCTCTGGTATTCGCTGCAGCAGTGCAGGCAACTCCCAACGCATTCCAGCCCTGAATTGCTCACGTCTCTCCTCGTTCTCCCAGGGTCTCAGTAGATGTGTGGGCGACGCTGGCTGACTTCTGTAACATACTGACCACAGTGAATCAGTCGGAGGTGCCCTTGTACAAGGACCCAGATGACGACCTTGCCCTGCTCAGCCTGGAAGAGGATCGGCTGCTCTCGGGCTTCGTTCCCCTGCTGGTCGCCCCCCAGGAGCCCTGCTACGTGGAGAGGACCTCGGACAAGGTCAGCACTAGGCCAAACATCCCCCCTCGATTCCTCCAGACTTTTATTCTTGGGAAGTTTTCTGTGCAAACGGAACACGATTAAGTCATTGAGAAGGGTGTTAAGGGAAAATATCGACCTTTCAGCCGCTGACATCCAGCTCTGTGTCATGAAAACCCCTCTCGACTTCCTCTGGTGTGTGTGTGCTCGCTGGCATGTTGTATATACGATCATTTCCTCACTTGTTTAAATAGTGCAGCTTGTGTTGGCAGAGCTCTCGGTGCACTCCAAATGGTTTGCATCATGCTTAAAGCACCCTCCCCCTCCCCCCGGCCACAAAACTCTGCCTTAGGAAGGCAGCCAGGACTTTTTTCCTTCTCTAAAGAGGAGAGTGATAAATAGGTGACTAGAGAGAAGCAGACACCATGTGTTAACGTACAAAAGGCTTTTAGGAATATGAAGCATTCCCCACTGCCCGCTCTCTATTTTCCTTTCTTTGCTCTAGGAGCCCATTCTAGGCTGAACTTTCCTTTGGCTGTTTGTTTTTAGAATAATGAAATCAGTTCCCTTGTTGATGTGGGGTTTTGGGCCTGCTCTCTGCCACCACCTGACCAGGAGGGATCTGGGGGCTTCACTTGGAGAGTGTGTCTGAACCTGGTGGGGGATGGAGGAGGCACAATGGCATTTGTTTTGCACGCCCTTGGAGGCATGGCAGGATGAGAGTGGCTCTCAACAGTTTCCTGCTCCGAGGCAGAGCTGCAGTTCCAAAAACGTGGCTCATCTGGGAAGCTGCAGTGTCCCCTCCCTGAGGGCTTGGTGCTCCAGGAGGAGAAGTGAGGATGCAGAGCAGGTTTCTGTGGAGAGCCTGCGTGTGACAATGGCAAGGTGCCTTTCCCTGTGCCACTTCTTCTTCATGACATTGTCCTGAAATGATGGTGAGAAATTCAGGACCTTTCTCACAGAGGGATCCAAAGGTGCAGATTTCTGTTTCAGTTCTCTGTCTGCCTCAACCTGTGCTCACAGCACTGCCTGCAGCACAGGAGCACAGGTTCCCAGTAAAACCAGGAGCCCTCTCAGTTTGGGGAACCAGCCTAGTCCAGGAAGTGTCTGTGGAAACATGAACTTTCAAGGCTTTATTTGACAGTTAAAATAAGAAGCATGCAGTTGCCATTGCTGCCCTAAGGTTTGCCCAGTGTCTGTGGTGGCCCCAGGGGGGTTCTGCTGGGGACAATCCAAGTGTCCCTATACAGAAATTCTTTTCCCAACAGCCACAAACCAGAGCCCCCAGCAGGCAGGTGAGATGGCTGAGCAACTCTGGTGTCCTGTAACTTGTTGGGAGGGGGTTGGTATTCCCTGGACTCTGCCTCCTCTAACCACACACCAGTTTATGTGGAGTGCCATCTACCTGCCCTGCCAAGCACTTGCACTCATCTTTTTGTCTCTGTCCTGCAGCTACACCTGAGCTATCAAGTTGAATTCTCCCTGTCTCAGCTCCCTTTGTTTCTGGTGCTTTGTAAAGAAACTGCACAACTCCACAGGTGGGGGTTGGTGCCCTCACAGCTCAGCACCAGCCACCCAAGAATTCAGGAATATCAGGCATGGTGTTATCTCAGTCCTGCTGAAAAAGCAGGACTGATCCCAGAGGGAAACAGCCAGGCCTGGCAGTGCCTGTACCTCTTTATTTTTTTCTGACCAGTGTTTTTATTGATGGTCAAGACAGGTGAAACAGCAGGTGTGCATGTTCACTGTGCAGAGAGCAGAGGACACCTGAGAGGATGGAAGGGAGGACAGTGAATTAGAAAAGAGAGCTCAAAAGCCTGATTTCCAAGAAGGACCTGGGTGAGCTTTTTTAGCCTAAAGGAAATTCGGGGAAAAGGCAGAGAGGAGAACAAGGTGTCCTCCAGCTCCATGCTGAAAAGGACAGGAAGGAACAGACAGAAATTGCAGCAAAATAGATTTAGACAAAACTTCAGGAAAGGCTTCATACCTTTGGGTCGTTCAGCACTTGAGAGCAGCCTCCTTAGTGAGTCTGCAGGAACTCTTCAGCCTTGGAGATTTTAAAAGCAGGCTGGGTGACTCTCAGGTACAGCTTGGGTTGAGGTAAACACCTTGGAATAGAAAGCAAAATGACCTCCTTGGATGATCCTACCCCATTTTCTGTGGTTTGGAAATGCTCTAGAAAGAGACTGGAGTGGCAGCTGCGTCAGTACAGTCAAGTGACTACCCTGTTCCACAAATGTTATCCCTCTTCAGCATTAATGAAGGAATTACTGGACTCTGCAGGAGTGGGGTGATGCAGAAGGCACTGCAGAGCCAGCCAGGGCTGAGAGGCACTACCCACATGGGAGTGACTGCAAGCAAGATACAAAAAGGCACTTTCTAGCAAAATATCCCCCAACCCAACTTAAATTTGTGTGCCAACTCCACTCCACCATCTCCTTCTTGCCCTCCCTGTAACATGCAGAGACCAGATGAGTCCAACTCCTTGGCAGTTCATCAGTTCAAGGCCAGGTTGGACAGGGCTTGGAGCAGCCTTCTCTAGTAGAAGCTGTCCTGGGAGTTGGAACTGGATGGTCTTTAGGATCCATTCCAACCCAAACCATCCTGAGCCTATGGGATGAATCTCGAGCTGTTTGCAGTGGAAGGGTGGATGTCTGTGCTGAGCATGGTGCCATTTTGGGATCTGTATCCCTGAACCTCCAGCAGGCAATGGCAGTAGAACAACTCTCTCTGGCACTGATTTTTTTTCCCATAGTGATTTTTCATTGCTTTTTAGCAGGAGTTATTTTTTGCACCCAATTTCATCTTGTTGTGTACTCAGTCTTGGCCCAGTTTTCAATCCAAATTCTTTGCTGGAGAGGCAATGAGAATGTACTGCTCTTTATATGGCACAATGTGAATATCTTGTAGGTTTTGGTGTGCCAGAGTGACTCTGGGTCCCTTTTCTACCACTTGCATGGCTAGGAAGAGGCAGTTGGCTTTTACTACAAGGATATCTCACCTTGCTTGCTAATGCTCCAAATTCTATTACCCTCTAGCTTCTTAATTAATTCATAACATTTCAGAGGAAAATAATCTGTTGAAAGGCAGAACTGGAGGGAATTGTTGGGTTCTTTACTCTAGTAAGAGTTGTTTTGTAAGCTATATAGGACAAACACTGTGCTTCCCACTCCTTTTTGTTCTCCACGTCCCATTTAGCAGATGGAGTGCAGAATTCAGCCAGAGTTTCTCAGTAAGTTTTTGAGCATTTGGCCTGGCTCTTATTTTGAGTGAAAACGTTCTGACTCCGTTCGCTGCCATGAAACCGCGCGTTCGAATTCCTGCTGGAGCCAGTGGGACACTTAGAGCTTCCCATCGTCTCTTGCACTGTCATTGGAGCTGTAACCAACAAAAGCTGGCTCTGGGGTGAGCAGAGCTCGGTGTTGTTTTCCTGGGTGTGTGTGTTGGGCACATCTCCACTGCAGCTTGTGTGATGGAACACCACCGACCGTACCAGTCAGCAGCAAACTATGCAGCCTGGTGCCTGAGCTGTCAGCTGTGTCTGCAGCCTCTGCAGCCCAAGGAGACACTGCCAGGACCTCCCTCACCCAGCCCTGTACTCGAGGCAAGGGCAGGGAGCAGCAGCATGGCTGAGTTAAGGTGGGGAAGGGGGAAGGTGGCAACTGTGGAGTCATGGTGCTGGTGATGGAAACCACTTGGGTCACGTTGAGGTTAAAGAGAGTCCTGGTGATGGTGCATGGGTGCAGCCCTGGGAACCTGGGGCACGTCCTGGATTCCTCAGCTCTTGCTGGATGCTGTTGTCTCGGGAGCATCCTGCTCTGCAGTGACCCCATGGAGCTCATGGCAAAGCTGGAAGAGGGCTGCAGATATCCCTGATGTGGAGCAGAGCAGAGAGGTTCTCCTCTCTGCAGGCGTGGATTATCCACATCCCTGCAAGCTCTTCATGGGCTCAGTGTGTGCATCCCCCAGGCCCGTGGCTGCAGCACACCCTCTGCCACATGCCCCAGCCATGGGCAGATGTGGAGGAGAAAGTGTTAATGTCCCTTCCCACAATAAACCTCTCTGCATGGGGGGTCCTGAAACCTGAGCCTGTCTCTCCTCCCCCAGCCCTGACACACGTTAATAAAAGGTTTTTAAACGCCAATAAAAAGGCAGCAGCCCCAGCTCACCAGGTCCGGGGCCCAGGGTCCTTGGGAAGGCACTTCACAAATGTGTTTTTTGCATTTTCAGGCTTTTGGCTGGTGAATAAGATTGAGGAGAAATACTCCTTCCCCTGATAACAATACAGTGAGACGCAGGATCAGCAGTGTGTGGATTAAAACCAGACGGTGCATGATTAATACATGTGCTTATAGGGCCAGTCACCGTGGTTCCCTCCTCTCAAACTGAAAGGCACTTTTTTCCCTTTCCCTCATGTGCATGCTCATGTGTGGAGTGGACTGTCTCAGATACTCACCACTCAACTGGTCTCAACCCTGTCTCACCTCACCAGGCAAATGAAAGCTCTAAAATGCGAGGCTCTGAAAATTAATTAGCAGTATTTTACTGCCAGACCTACAAGCTGGGTATTGCGTGGCTCCTCCAGCTCCAGGGTGGCCACTGAGCTTCCCACACTTGGTGCTGTTCCTTGTTTCACTCACCTGTCAGTGCAGATAGCCTAAATCCCAAGCTTTATTCTCTTTAGAATTCCCAAATCCCCTTCCTCTGCACTGTCCAGCCCAGGTGGATAGTTCAAATGTCACCCTCTCTCTAGTTGCCCCAACATGCTCTAGGTTGGCAGTAGCCTTTGGATTAGCTGTTTAGGAGCTAATTATTATTTAGACTTGGGCTAAAATTAGTCCTGTCTTGTTATTCACTTCACTTATTTATGGTATTTCAGTCTTCCTAAGACTCTCAGAGATCTCTTGGCAGCATGTAGTCATGTCTGATGCTTCTTGGAAAGGGAGCCCCAGGTTTAAAAGCCCAGGAGGAGTAGCTGTTGGAGTGACTGGGCTCTGTCATGCCTCTAAATACCAGGCTTTTTGTCCTTTCTGAGACCTAATGACTCCTGCAATGCCAGGGATTAAATCCACCTTGGAGTGGCCACACTACAGTAATTTTGGGAGAACTTTTTGCAAGGCATCAGAGAAAAGGTAGCAAGACCAGGGCTCTGAGAGCACAAACACTTTGTAAGCAGAGAGAAAACCCCAGTGAATAAATGTAACTGTTTTCTCAGCATCCTTTCCATATTCCCATTCCATAGCCTTGGAGCATCTCCCTCCAGCTGGCAGGCAAATGCTCTCAGCCCATGAGAGTGAGAGCTTCCAGCTTGGAGTTTGGTCCAGGGAGGAAAAGGGAAACTGTGAGCAGAGATCGGAGCCCCAAGGAGGAGAGTCCAGTGAGGAGTCATCCTTGAAAAACTCCTTCCATTCCTGCCTGCCTGGGTTTCCAAACAAGCCGTGAAAGATCCCTGCCACAGGCAGCCCTGCTCAGAGCAGGGACTTGGCAGGAGCTGGCAGCCCCGAGGCGGCAGAGTAAGAGATGTTTACATTTTCTGACCAGTATCTGAACTCCATCCCAGCCTCGACCTTCCCTTTCATGTGGTGCCTTTGGATTGTAAAAGGCAATTAAACTAAATTATGGGCCATGTTGGAAGATGATGTCACGGGGTGATGGAGGAGAGGCTGGATTTTTATGCCACCATGAAGGTAGCGTGGGGAACATCACCTGCTTTGAACTCCTCAGCTGTCCTTGGCATCACCTTGAACCACGAGTGCCAGGGGCTGTGTGGGCACCTTGGGAGCCTCTCTCTGCCTTTGCCAGGTGCTGTTAGCACAGTGGGAAGTGCCAGGCTCAGTCCATGTCCCCAGGTCTGGGTGGCAGAGGCAAAGCTGGTGTCTGTTGTGCTGTTTTAAATGCAGCATCATAGAAATGGGCACAAGTCCTGTCCAGTGACTGCTGCAACATCTCCTAGATCTTCCAGAGAAGAATCCTGTTCAATTATTTTTTTGGTCTCCATTTTTCCTCTAAGCTTTTTTAGCTAAGAGAGTTCTGAGGATATTCTTAAAATTGAGTTTCTGCAGCTGAAGGCGAAGGGAACCGATGGCAAACAAGCACTAGCACAGCACGAGGATGCTGAATCCAGCACTGGAGAAATCTGCAATGTGGAATAATAGTTCAGCCTCTTGAAGGGGGGGGTGGGTTAAAAAGAAGAAGAAAAAAAAAAAACCTGCAATAAATCTAGGGAGTGGAATCTGCGGGAAATGATCCCATCTGGAAAACTCCAGTGCTGGTGCTGCTGAAGGCTTAAGGAGCGATGCAGATCACAAAAAGCAAAGCCTGCAGTCTGAGGATGACAGGCTGCTTAATTGATGTCCATTGCAACTGGTACTCTGCCAGTTTATGTTGGCCACCTGCCAGCGTGCTGTAATTTTGGGGCCAGGTGTGAAGCATTTCTGTTCCATCTTGTTCCCAAGCACCTACAGAAGCCTCACACATCTCACTCGAGGCTGCAGCCCTGTAGGAAACAGCTGTACAGGTATAGGTGAAAGGAAATGTCACAGCTGGGCTGGGAGCCCTCCCCCATGCCTTGCCCAGGGCTGTGTTTGGGGGGCCACCCCCTCCCCTCCGCCCCCACACCGGGTTTGGGGAGGTGGTCACTGTCACAGGCACACCTGCCTGTCTGTCAGCAAGGTGCTTTGAACATCAGGGAGCTGCTGGGAAGAATGTACAGGTCAGAAAGCCCCTCTTCAAAGAGGAGCCCACGGTGGTGTGTGTCAGTTCTGGGAATGGGGAATCCAGCCCGGGAGAGCCCCGGATGCTGCCAAGCTGGGGAAGCTGTGGCCATCTCCACTGGTTTTTTCTCCCTCGTGAAACCACAAGGAAATTTCCAACAGCAGGTCTTGTAGAAAGCACAAACCCTTGATTCTGGAAGGCTGAGAACCCTTCAGGATCCTCAGCAAGTTGTCACCAGAACCAGTTTCAGTTGCTGTTAAAAACATGCATTATTTCCCAGTTAAATTTGCTTTGTTTCAGTTTCCAATAATTGCATTTTGCTGTAGGTTGGGAAGTCGTGGGTTGCTGCTCTAACTCTGATATGTAAATGTGTTCCCAAGTCCCCCCAGTTCCCCATCCTGTCTGAATAGATGGAGTGAGAGGCAGGACTGTCTCAGGCATGGTTTGGATCTCCTGAGCTGCTCGCCTGGTGTGTTTGGGCTGTGATTGTCCAGGCTCCACATGCTGCTCCTCAGGAGGAGGTGACACTGTGCTGTCCCACTCTCCTCTGTACCCATGGACACTCCCAGTGCCCTGCAGCCTTTGCTCCTTCCTGCAGGCACAATTTGGCATTAGCTGTGTTAAACAGCACGGGGTTTGTTCCTAAGTAAGTGACTGAGAAATTCCAAGTTTTTGCCTGTTACTGAGCTGCTCTCTTGAAAGCTGAGGAGGGTTTGAGCTGGTGTCTAATCTGTTGGCTTTATCAGGAGAGTTTTTCTTTGTCCAGGTCACTGAACCTATTGTTAAGCAGCATAAGCCCCAGCAAGCTTCCCTGCAGCCCCGCCAGCACTGCCCTCCTGTTTACACTGACATTTTAAGACCTCTGCTGACCAGATTTTAATCCAGACCGTATCCTGTGCACTGCAGTCTCTGGGGCATAGGAGCTTTTCACGTCCTCTCGCCCCAGCCCAGCGCTGGGGGCTGTGAAACAGGGCTGGAGGCAGCAGGAGTTCAAAGCCAAGCATGAGCAGGTCCTGCCCTAGCCCTGGGCAGGCAGGGTGGTGAGGGGGAGCAGATCTCACAGCAGCCCCCCTGTGCAGAGCTGGGGTCCTGCTGCTTTGGCCTGTCCCCAGGCTGAGGACTGTGTGTGGGAACTGCAGTCGCACTTTGAGGTGAGGAACCACCTGCCAACGTGTTAAAATCCAGTTACACGTGTTCTCTTCACCTCCCCTGTCAGTGAGAGGCAGTGAGAGTGGCTTTGTGGTCTGGGCACAGCTTGCAGGGAAGTACAAGGTGCTGCCTTCCAGGCAGCCCCATCTCCTGCAGAGGGGAAGCAGGGAGGGAATAACCAGCAGCTGGTGGAAATAACCTTCCCTGTCCCTGAAATGCCTCTTTCCTGGCATAGGGAGGGAAGGATAGCTACCACAGTGCCTGGGAGTGGCCTGTGATGTTTCCATGCCTTCCTCCCCAGCCTTGGATGCTCCTCTGCCTCTCCTCCAGGCTCATCTTGGACAGGGAGCTTCAACCACAGCGTGAGCTCCAAGTGAATCAGGGTGTGAGCTGTGCACGTGCCCCAGCACGTGTCGAATCCTCAGCCAGCCCTGCACAGCTTGGCTCTGCTGTCAGCTGAAGGCTCTTTTAAAGTGTTTTCTGGAAGTGAGATGGGATCATCAGCTCGAGGCAGAGCCTGACAGGATAAATCAGCCTTGTCCCATGCCTGGGGTTGGATCTTTCCGTGCGGATCAGATGACGCTCGTTGTCCAACGTCCTCACTTGTGTCATGGTCAGGCCAGGTTTGTGTAAGGAGATGGGAAACTTGCTTGTTTTTGTCCTAAAAGCTGCTTCCAGAGGTTCAGCACAGATTCTTGGGAAACGGGAAATGTCCTATTCAAGAAACTCGCTGACCGTGTGTTCCTGGAGTTGGGAATAGTGGAGTGACCTAGGAAAGGAGAGTCACAGCATGTGCAGCACCTCCTTGGAGTGCACCCTTCGCTTCCCTTGGGATTTTGCAGTGGGAAATGGCCTTGTTTCTGCTGTCCCAGCACCTAAATTGCACAAAACCTGCCACCTCTTGGCAGGACATGAGGCCCAGAGAGTGCACAGCTCTGGCTGTGCTGAGTTATTGTCACAGCTTTAGTGTGCTTGGAATGACATATTAGAGCCCAGACCTCGTGGAATTTGCTGATTAGTCTATAAGTGTATTGAAAGGCCTCATTAAAGCACCATTAATGCTGGATCCTCTCCCAATGAGCCATCTCTTATTGCTACCCAGAGAAACTCTGAGGAAATGGGAAGGCTTCTCTGGCTGGCTGAGCTGTCCCTGGGCATGAAGCGTGGTCTGAGACAATCTTTGTGCTGCTCAGGTGTTAATGTGGTGCTTTGGATCACATGAGAGGTCCCTGGGACTCGGGGTTGCATCTTTGCCTCACACTTTGCCAGCTGGATACACTGCCACTTCTCAGACTCTTCTTTCTGGTACTAAACTCAGTCCTTGACCTGGCTCAGCTTTGGAGGGACCCTCTTTCATGGCACAGATTTGTCTTTGCCCAGCTGAAATGCTTCAATCCCATCTGAAGGCGAGGACGGCTGTGGTATCCACCAAGGCAGCTATGGGAAGGACCTCAGGAAACCCCAAAAAAGACCCAATTAATAACTCCTCATTGTTATCCTGAATAAGAAAGATCCACGTCCTGCAGAGCTTGCCAAAGAAGTGGACGGGGTGGAATGCAGGGAGTGGTCAGCCCAAATAACAGATGGGGATCTACTCTGTCTCTATGGGAGACGGAAGGTGACCTCTTGTCATTGAGCTTGGAGTCTGCTCCCCACGTTGCTGCTCCCAGCTGAAGCTTGTGTTGTTTTTGTGGATGCCAAATCCGTTTGCCAGCTCTGGGCTGGGGCTGGGCGAGGTTGGAGAGCCCAGCTCCCATGGCAGGACAGAGCTGTCACCCTCAGTGCCCTCCTGCTGTCACATCCCAAACCTGAGAGAGAAGAAGACACCACCATAACCTTATTTATTATTGGTTTTTTTTTCTCAAAGTCATTGAAGTCAAAGCACTTCCCAGGCATTAATGAATGTATCTCCACAACACGTTGTGACAGAAGGAAAAGCAATTTCCTTGTTAGGGATTGGCAGCAGAGGTACACAGGGCTGAGGGACTGAGCTGGTCCCACAGGAAGCCTTGGCTTCAGGATGAGAACAAACCCCTGATACCCAGGATTTCAGGCCACTGCCTGAGCCCCAGGCCACCCCTGTCCCTTAGGAAGACAAGGGGGTACTAAGGGAAGGTTCATTGGGAAGCATTAAAATTCTTCCAAAAAACAGACCCCACATGAGCAGCTTGACTGCTGCTGGCCTGGCTGTATCTGTGGTGGGACATGAAAAATGCTGGATATTTAATCCAGCAGATAATTTAATAACATTTTCCCCCATAACATATTTGCATATATTTCCTTAAACATAAGGTAAAAGGCATAATTTATTTAAATTAACAAAATTTGCCTTAACATTTTACATTACCAGCATTTTACATAAAGCATTTTATCCACCATATGTAACAAATATTTGTCTATATGTTTATATATTATGAACAGTGACAACTGCAGTTCTTATTTAAAGTTGTTTTCATTGATTTATTTTTTTTACTTTCCCCAAATTTCATTGTACTTGGAATAGGTAGATGCACATGTAAACACAAGCTCTCAGTATGAAGACAAATGTGTTTTCTGAGGAGTTACTGCCTGTGAACAACAGAGCAGATTCACATTCTGGTTCCTTATTTATCTTAAGCATAAACGATGTGATGTTTATTATAGCAGCCATTATTAGGGAAGGAAGGAGATTTATGTCCATGCAGAGAAAAAGATGGAGTTTGCTGTCCTTCCAGAGCTGTGTCACTTCACCTGATACCTGTTCCATGTGTGATTCCCATGGAAAAGTGGTTCTGGAGCTGGTGCAGTGACCTCCCAGCTGTCGGTGACGTGCCACATGTCTGGTGCTGAGGTCACTTCTGAAGATCATTTTTGTGCTCTTAAGTCACCCAGATGCTTCTTGAACTTGCACCCATTGCCAGTTTTTATTATTAGCTCCCTCTAGTACCAGTAACTTTTTTTTAGTTCTAATGAGCAGAGATTTAATCAGCAGTGATCTGAGCTTTGCAGAAGCCTCGTGGGTGAAATGCTCTCATCAGTCCAGGCCATGGGAGCTGAATTTGCTCAGCACTTGCCTGTTTTCACACTCATAACTGTAACTTCCATGTGGACATGAGCATCCTCACCAATTTCCCTGTGGCTGGAGTTAGTGAATGTCCTGATGTGGGGAAGGAGAGATACTCCTGCTTTGGGAAGTATGGTATACCTGCTAAACATGCCTTTATTCCTGGGAATATCTGGCCCTGTGGAGGTGGCAAAGCCCTCACCACAGCCACACATTGCTCCACAACATCCTCACCTTTCCAGGATAAAATCCACCACTTTGGAGAATGGTTTATTTAAATGAGTTTATTTTTATATGAGTTTTTTTGGTGCAGAATGAAGCATCTTGGCGTGGTAAAGTGTGAGGACAGAAGAGAATTTGCTGGAAATTCTGAGAGACTTAGCATGCATGTGCTAATGGGATATAATTTCCACCCTGCCATGTCTCTCCTCACACAGACTGAAGGGCATGGGCTGTTCCTGCTGGTGATGAAATCCAGGGCAGCCTGGTGAGGAAAAGGAAGCCTGGCAGCCTGTAACATCTCAGAGATGCCCCATCCTGTCTTGGGCAGTGCCACCCATTCCTGCTGGCACCTCTCTCCTCCTGGAGCTTGTTCCCTCAGGCAGGATTCCCACTTTTCAGCTCTTCCCAGATTTCACCTCGGTTTCCCCCTTTTTAATAGGAATGTTTGGCCTCTTGCACTCGGGCTCGGGGAGGAGCAGCTTGTTTCTGTAGCTGGCCTGGTGCCAGATGTCATCACTTCAGGCAGTGCCACGCTGCACATCTTCAGCAGTTTGAAATGGAGAGACAGAGAGAGACAGATAAGATCAGCAGCTTTAGGTGATGGCATTGTTTCAAATAAACCATGCATGACCCAAAGCTTCCACTTCAAATGGGGAATGAAATTGCTTCATCCTTTGACAGCTTGCTCCATGAAAGAAATTTATCTTCACTTAATTGCTTTAGATCCCAAGAGGCTGTGTACAGTAATTTCTAGGAGATAATTATATCAAATTAAAAAAAATATGTGACTATCCAACTGCTGAGCATGAATGCAGTGGCCAGAGAACAGGGAGGAAAGAGGCACCACAGCTGAGCCCTGCTCTCAGTATCCCTCTCCTCCTGGTCCACAGGCACTTGGAGAGCACAGGAGAGTCTGTCTGCAAGGCATGACGAGCTGGGAGCTGGGGATTCTGCTCTCCCAGAGCATCTTGAGGAGCAGGGAAGCCTTTGCTTCCCTGCTGGGGCATGGCAGGGATGTGTGTCACCCCTGCCTTGTCCCTTGTGGGCAGAACACCTCGCCAGGAGAGCTTGGCAGTGCCTCCATCCGGTTCCTTCTCCCACATGGATCTACAGTAGAGCTGAGGAACAAGAAAGCTTGTTGATTTAAAAACATGTATATTTAGAAGCAGAGTGTAAACTTCCTGCCCAGGCTGGGATTGGATTCTTGACTATGTTTGAGTTTCCAGTTTTCATTTCCTTTGCCCTCATACTTAACATTGTGTATCTCCCAGAGTGTGCCCCAGACTAATCTCTCTCTAACCCTCCCTTGCCCTGCATTTTTCTGCCATTATTTGCACATCAGTTCCAACTCTTCCAGGAAGCTGCATATCTCCTGATTGTCACTCCATGCCACAGCTTAGCCTGGGCTCCTGCAGGTCTCCTGTGTCCCTCTGGAAGTGACCTCAGACCCCAGCCAGCAGCAGATCCAAGCTGGGGACTGCAGCAGGAACAGAACTGCTGGCAGTTGCCATCCCTCAGAGAAAGATGGGCTCTTGGCACGGGTTTGAAATCCTGAAGGGACATTCATTCCTCTTGTTAGCTCATGGGAAAGAGTCACTGACCAGTCCCAGCAGGGGTAAATCCATCCTCTAAGTCTTCTCTTTCTGTCCTTCACATCAGGCTTCACGCCCTTCCTGACTGCTCCCTGTGACAGCTCCTGCCCTGCCACTGCCTTTACAGCCCATCTCCTGGGGACAAAGAGAAAGTTGTTCCCCCCCAGGGCTGTGACAATTTTTGTGTGTGATCCTGCGTGGGCTTTGAAAGAGTTGACAACAATCCTGAGCCAGAAGTGAGCTCCTCCCCAGCCCTGTGAAGTGCAGGCTGGTTTTTGAAGTGTGCTGCAGCTTCAGCTGTTCCCAGGAAGTCTGCAGGGGAACCGTGTTTGTACTAACAAGGTAAAGTCCCCCTGTGTTTCTGGAGGGGATCTGCTCAATGGGCTCTTTGATGTCATCTCAGTTTTTGGACTTACATCAAGTAAATCTGAAAAAGAAAAGAAATGTTTTGGCTTAGCACAGAACATTTGCACCTGAGCAAGATGACCTGTGGCTGTGCTGGTGTCTAAGGGAGAAATCCATGGCCACCAATAGAGCTGTGGCCTGGAGCAGGGAGATGGAGGCTTCTGCTCCCAAAAGCTGCCTGGATTGTCTCAAGTGGTGGGAGAGTTGTCACATGTCAAATGTTTCCTTCCCCCTGTGCTAATCAAGGTGCTGCTGATGGTCAATTTTGTACCACCCTGGGTGATGACAGAACTGGATAGTTGTGCCACACTGAACAGCCTCTCCCATCTCCTTGTGGCTCTAAAGCCTGAGAAATGTTATGTTGGCATGACTGCCCCTAAATATCCTCATAATTCATGTGTTGTCTCCTAGTTCAGACCTCACAGTGCTGCCATGAGGCTTATATTGAATCATGGGAGTGTTCATTTACAAGGGGGTTGGACCCACATGATCTTTAAGGTCCTTTCCAACCCAAACCATTCTGAAATTCTTGGTCCTGGCTACCCAAGCTCCCTGCTCCCAGCTCCCTGGCAGGTCACACATCCTGATCTTCAACTCAAGCTTGTTGTTACTTTTTTTTTTGGTATGAAATGTCCTGACAAAGCTTGGCACATCACAATGGGTAGCAGCTTCCACTGCTCTCCCTGACAGCCTCTGCAGCTCAAATTGCCTTTATCCTTTTGTGTCTTTCTGGGAATGGCAGAAACTGGCAGAAGAGCATTTAAGAGATGGAGTATCCAAGGAGCTCATCTGGCTGGAAGCTGCTGCTCACTGCAAAGTTGGCATTTTTGTTTCAGAGGCCACGAGTGAACGAGTTAATGATGATCCCAGGTGGCTTCAGACTTTGCCTCTTGCCACCCCTTCCTGTTCCCCCAGGATCTCAGATGGTGGCGGGAGATGAAGTAAAATTCTAGAGTTTATTGTAAAGTTCATCCCTCTCCCTAAATCATGCTGGAACTTGTGTGTGCTGTGTTGGCAGCTTCAAGGGGATGCTACCTGGTAATTAATTAGTTGTCAAGAGACAGCCCAGAGCTTCCAAGTCTTTATATTCTTGCTAATAGAAATTGCTCTGATTACATTTTCCCCCTTGGCTGGAGGGATGAGGAGCAGGAGTGATGGTCCATGGGCAGCTGGAGCATGCCTGCCTGGCCTTTGTTGGGACTCCTGTGAGCATGCTAGCACTTGCTGCCATGAGCACAAACCCTGAGGGAGCCTCTCCTGAGCCAAGGCTTTGCCAGCCTTTTCTGCTCATGTTTCTCATCACACACTTCCCCTGCCTTTGCAGGTGAGCCCTGCCATGATTTCCCTTCAGCTGCTCCTCGGGGTCTTCCCTTGGCATCACTGGTCCCTTCCCCTGCCCAGACAGAGGTGCTTTGCATGAGCTTTTAGAGCCCCTTTTCTGGGCTAAGCTTAGAGAAGCAATTGGTGTCTACAGAGGTTCCTGGTGCTTTCCCTCAGCCTCATTTCTGTTTCCTTTTCATTTTTATCTCCATGTTTCTGCAGTTAGTTGTCAGCAGATTTAGGTTTTTACCTGCAGTGTGTGGCCAGGGAGTGAGAGGTGCCTGGATTTTGGGCTCAATCAGGCAAGGCACTGGTCCTTAGCTGGGCTACTTTCTCCAATGGTTTGTTAAAGAATTTCAATTTTTTTGTGCATTAGTTTATGTTTTTACCATATTTTTTGTAGATTTTCTCTGCTAACTTCTGACAATTCCTCCTCTCCTCCTCTCTGGCCAGGATCTGTGTGTCCCCCAGCAGCCTGACATCTTGAGCAGTCTCAAAATTAAAATATTGGAGCAGAACTCTATTATCAATCCTTATGCTTCCCTGGTCAGCACCACCACCTTGGGGGCAGCAGTGCATGACACACCAGCTCTTTGGGAGGTGTCACTCCTCCCTCTGCAGCAGGTCATTTTCTGTTTCAGTGATGTGCCTAAAACCAAACCTTCCCGTGGCTCCAGCTGGGCAGGAGCTGTTGGGCTCAGCACTGGGGAGAGAAGCAGAATAAACCTGCACTCATGGCAAGTGCAGAGCCCAGCCCAGGGGTGCTGCTGCTCCCTGCTGCCCTGGGGAGCAGCTCTGCCCTGGCTGATCCCAGGAAGGCTCCTGGCCTTTGGGGTGGCTCTGCCGGATGCTCTCACGCCTGCCGGGGCTGTGCCTGCCCTTCCCACCCCCAGGGAGCCACCAGGGCTCCGACCCACCTGACACAGCTGCTTCTGCAGACATATGGTCCCTTCTCTTTGTGTTTGGTTTGGTGTGGGAGGGCTCCACGCTGAACTCCTGGAGCTTTCAAGCCATTGTTAGTGCTGACCCGGCCTCGCAGCAGCCGTGGCAGTTTTACAGGCATGGCCCCATCCCTAACAAAGGCAATTAGGATGCTATTCTGTTGGAGCTTTGGGGATGAGAGATTTCTAGTGTCTGGAAGGAGCAGTCTAGAAAGGGCATAATCTAATGCAGAAGATGAAGACAAAGGCATTTTGGAGGCAGGATGTGGGGAAAACGGGGGCATGAGATGCTCAGAAGGCAGAGCTGCTGCAGGATTGGGGGTGTCCAGCAGCTCGGGGTGCAAGGGTGGAGTGACCAGAAGAGGAGCAGAGATGCTGCTTTGGGCAGGTACAGGGTGATGTTTCTGCTGTGGTGGGGTGAAGGGAAAAGGGCTGGGGGGAAGGGGAAAAGTTGGGTGCTCTGTCCTTGGGCAGGAAATGGTGGTTCTGGTGAGAAAAGTGGGGTGGAAAAAGCCCCAAGGTGTGACAGCCAGTACAATGTGACCCTGCAGAGTAGTGAGCAAAGGAGATGGAGGTGACAGTTGGGACAGGAGTGTCAGAGGGCTGTTAGTGATCCTGGAGGAGGCACAGGAGGGCTGGGGGAGCAGCAGGGGGTCCCCAGGGCCACCAGCACCGTGTGGTTTGGTGCAGCTCACCCAGGGCGAGTCCGGAGGCCGTTCCCAGTCACAGGGCTCGAGTTGCATTTCTTGCTGCTGGCTCCTTCCTCGCTTGGCTTTTCCAGCATCTGATCTGAGTGTTTGTTTGCTTCCAGTGATTTCAGTTGTTTTCTATTTTAGCTCCTGACCCCGGGTGCCTGGGCTGGGGCAGGCAGGCACCGTTTGAAAGCCGCCACTTGGCGGCAATAACTGTTCGAGCCGTGGAGCAGCACCCATCTAACCCCTCTTTTCACACACTCGGAGCTTCCCAAACATTAACCTTTGGATTAAAATTTTCCATGCTTGGTCTCTCCCCAGATGTGATGTCTGAGCTTTGGTTTGGGTTCATGTTTTTCCTGTTTGCTGGATTCGTATTATGGGAGAATGAAAGAAATACTTTTCCCATTTACAAAAAAAAAAAAAAAAAAAAAAAAAAAAATTATAGTCTTCATTTATTTGGGTTTTTTTTTTTTTTTCATTCGGGGATTCACCAAAAATGGTTGAAGTTTGAAGCTGAAAATAATTAGTTTGGCTGCAGCAGGCTGTTGTCACAGCACTCAGGGAAGTGCAGCAGCTCCAGATGTGTGACAGCGTGGGTACCACCAGCACAGCCTGCACAGCCCACTCCAGGTATGTGCAGGCACTGCCAGCAGAGCCAGGAGAGCCTTGCTGTGAGTCAGCCTGAGTAACTCCAGATCTGGAAGAGGGCGTCTGGCTTTTTGTTTTTTAGAAAAGAGAGGGGAAAAAAAGTTGTTTTTCAGGCTCAGCGTGCAGGCGGCCGATGCGCCGGGGCTGCGCAGGCTCCCGGGCTGGGGTGAGTCAGCCCAGGGCTCATCACTGCACCATTCCCAGCCCCCTGCTCCCACTGCAGCTCATGGCACAGGAGTGACGTGCTGGGGACACGGCCATGGGAGCCCCAAGGCCCCTGTGTAGCGTGGCTGTCACTGCTCTCCTTTGCAGGACAACCTGCCTCGTTTCACCTGATACCACCAAGTGGCTGCACCGTTCCTTTTCCTCGCAGCCAAACACTCAGATCCCACTCTTGACATCTTCGTGTCCACCTTGGACAATGCTCTGCGTTTCCCTGTGTTGATTTTTTTTTATTTTTATTTTTTTGCTGGCTGCTGCACCCCTCCTTTGTGCTCCAAGTCTGCTCACTGCTCATCGGGTGGGGACCTGTGCTGCTCACACCAGCGCTTGTAATGTCTGGCCTGCAGCTCTGCCAGAGGCCAGAATTGGCTCTGAGTGCACGGCTGGATCGGGAGGATGGTGTTAGATGGAGGGTGGAGTGAGTGAATACCCCTCTCTTCCTACTGTGCTTTCAGGAAATGTCTCTAATGCAGCTGTAAGTGTGAATGAAGTCAAAAGGATGGATTGGTGCCCCTGCTCCAGCCCACCCCACTTGTCCCCACCCTATTGTTCTGCTTCAGCTCCTCTGTTTCAGGGCAGGGGCCCTGCTCTGCACTCAGCATCCCACTCCCGAGAGGAGGAGCTCTCCCGAAAACAAAGACACAGCGAGTAGCTTTCCTTTCCCCACCAAGCCAACGTTCCAATTCCTCCTTCCCTTCCCTTCCCTTCCTTAGGTGTGTTTGCAGCTCTTGGCCCAGCTGGAAGCAAGCAACTGCAAGACTCAGGCTATTAATCACTTGCCAGAAGAGCTGAGTATTGAGTATAAGTAGCAAAACTGTGCTTGCTGCTTCCTTAAAGCCAAGCAGGATTCACATGGGCCAGAGCTCAGGGCTGGTGCCCAAAGTGACCTCCCTGCTAGGCTGAGGGAGCATGTCCTGCCTGGAGCAGCCCCTCCTGGAAGAGGACATGGGCTCTCAGGCACAAGAACGTCATCGGGAGTCCCCTAAGTGGCAGCATTTCACTGTAAAGCAAAACAGAGCGTGTGTCCCTCCCTGAAGTGGCTGCTGGAAATGGTGTGAGCTGCTTCCCGCCCTGCCCCGAGCCCGGAGCGCGCTGCCAGCGCGGTTCTTGCGGCGGGGGGGAAATGCCTCTGTTGGTAACATCTCTGGGGCTGTGGTGTCGCAGCCAGCCGAGCTGTGGTGGCATTTTTCTGGTGTTATTCCATTGCCTGCTGGATCCCCACCCTCTGTTTTCAAGGGAATTCAACGCTGGCCCCGGCGGAGCAGTCGGAGGAGCTCCTCCCTGCACGTGGCAGCCCCGCGAGCTGCCCTTTCACCAGGGCTTTGTTAGTTCAAAGCAGAGCTGCTTCTCTTTCCTCTTCCAAAGCTGAGGAGAGGCAGAGTGCCCTGAGCTTCCCAGCAGCATCCAGGGCTGGTGAGGTGTGTGAGCAGCACCGTGGCACTGATATTGCTCCATCTGGTTTGTGGTTTGTGGAGCAGAGATTTCTCATCCCGTGGCTCTGACTCAGGTATCTCTTTCCTCTGATGTGGGCAGCATCACTGGAGCTTTTGCCCTGGGCATGGTGTTTTTTTGTGCCCCCAAGGGGTGGTCAGAGTTGTGGTGCCACAGCTGGTCAGTGCTCTGGATCCCTGGGATGGGAAAAGCAGCGTTGCAAGAGCAGCATCTCTGTGTTCTAAAGTTCCCCTAAAACTGGTGGGATGAGCATCCAGTTTGTGCCCTAGACTAAAACGTCTGAAGGAAATGAAATACACACACAGCTTGACTCAAGCCAGTGCATGCACTTTAACTCAGATTTTGGGCTGCTGCTGGGTGTCAGCTCAAGGATCCTTAGCTCTCTGCTCCCCATCCAGTTCCAAACAGCAAAACCAAATTCCTTTGGCACTGGATGCTTAGGAGGGATCTTTTATGGTATTTCCTTGGCTGCAGTTTCCTGGCCAAACAGCCTTGCCTGAATTCAATACTGTTGTGCCACTGGCACTAACCACTCTGACCAGTTTACCTAGAGAGGGATCCCAGTTCAGCAGGTTGGGATTATCACCCACTGAGAATTGCTGGTGTTTGAGGAAGTGAAAACCCCCATGGGGAGGCTGCGAGCAGTGGCCAGGTGGGAGCTGTGCTGCTTTAGGAGGTTTTAGCGGTTCTCATTAAAACAGTCTCCTGTAGACTCAGTTTCCTAAAAGAAGAGGAGAAAATTCCAAATGCTTTCATCCCAGTTCAAGTATCCACCAGGGCAGGGAACTGTGGAAGTTACGGTGGGATCTCAGATGACATTCTCTGGAAAGAAAACTTAATAGAGTGCAAGTATGAAGTGCTCAGGCCAGAGCAGCTGTGCCCTCTGCAAGGGCTTGGCCAGTGCTTGCACCTCTCCCTCGCCTGTGCTGGGTAAGGAGGGGCAGAGAGGGGGAAATCAGGGGTCTGCTGGAGGAGCCCCTCCACTTTGGAAGCCTTTGGCACCTCCGTGAGATATTTAAATGACAGACAGACATATAGGGATCTGTAAATACTCATTTGGTGCCAACTAAACCGCAAAGAAGATACAGCATTTGTGGTCCAAGGAAGTTTAAATATTTGTGGTCAAACTTAAAATTCGACATAAAACTCTCATCTGCGATGGAAGGCAGCCAGGAACTGCATGGAGAACGTATAAGCTGTGTAAACTCACAGAAATGGCTTCCCAGCCAGCTCTGCCAGGACCAGGCAGAATATTCCAGCTCTTGCCTCTCTGCCTGAAGCAGAGGTGACACTGGAAGGGCAAGAGATGGATGGTGCAGGCTGGGCAGGTGGGGGCTGTCAGGGTGAGCTCTGATTTGCACTTTTTTAATGTTATTTTTATATTGCAGACTGCCATCCCTGCTCCCCCATTCCTGTGTTGTCATGTTTTTCCTCCCACCACCCAGCTTCCCTCTGTCACAGCATTCTGTGACACTGCTGCTTTGTCCTGTGGGACAGCAATCTCTGAGTTACCCTGTGGGTGAAATCATGGGGCAGTTTCTCGTTGTCTCCATGGGGAAGTCCTTGGGGAAGAGTTTGTGCTGTTGGTGAATCTTCAGGGTTTCCTCCCTGAGAGCCCTCAGCAGGGCCAGCTCCATCCTGCCACCGCTCCAGAGACACATTCTGGAGCAGGGAGGGGGCCAGATAACCACAGCCTGGACTGGGCTCCTGCTCTTTTTTCCCCCTCCACATATCCTGCAGAAAGGGCTCTGTCTCAGGGCGCTGTCGCAAGAGCGCCCTGAGATGTGTAATCGAGCTGTTGGATTGAACATTCATCAGCTGCATTTCCCGAATTCCAGGAGAGACAGATCCCAGTCCTGGCACAGCAACACAGTCTCTGGTCACCAGTGTGGCCCCATGAGCAGATGTACCCGAAAAACCCCCGGGGTGGAGAGGTGTGGGGGTGGCCCTGCCTTGTCCCCAGCGCCAGCGTCGGTGCAGTGGTGGCCTCAGAGGAAGGGCAGCGTGCGGCTGCTGAGAGCAGAGCAGTCGCCTTTCCCTTACTAAGCAATCCTCCCTTCCTCCACCGAAGAGCCTGCTAACCACTTTCTTATCTGTCTGAACTCTGCAAAACAATCTCTGGCAAGGCAGGCATCCTCCGAAATGGCAGAGGAAATAAATTCCCCCAGTCCCCGAAAAGGAAAAGGTTGGAGGCTCCTGCTGCAGGCAGAGCAGCCCATGCCCTGTGAAAGCTGTCAGTGGTGCCATGGTGGCTTTGCTGAGGATAAGGAGCTTGCCTTCCTCCTTCCCCAGCCTGGCAGCACGGGTTAGGGGCAGGATTTCAGGGATTTGTCTTCCCTTGTTCATGTTCTGGTAGGGTTTGCAAGGGAGGAGCAGACGCTGCTTCTTTGGACTGGCCTGACTTTTTCTCTTGCTTTTCTTGGGAAGTTCGGGGATGTGCTGGGAACTGGGGTGAGACAGGAAGGCACTGAGGTGGCTGTAACAGGGAGTCCCTGTGTGTGACTCACTGTTTCTCCAGGACTCATCTGCCTCTTTAACAGCTGTGATTTTTCAGCCCCTCGTTCACATGACAGACAATTAAAATGAGCAGTCCTGTGCTCAAGGCTTCACCTCGAAGAGCAGAAATGCCCTGTTGTGGGGATCAGCACATGTGGCCATGGTGGGTGGAAGCAAATTCTTTCTCCAGTGAAAATTCCTGCAAAAACTCCTGCAGTATCTTACTGGAGGCACCATTTTGCACTGTGGAGGAGCCCACAGCCCTTGCTGAGCTGTTGGCAACAGTGCCTGAGGACACGAGGAGAATCAGACACTCACAAACCAGATGAAACATCCCCATTACTGACTGGAAACTTCCTGTATCCCATCATCTTCTCTGGAACTGCTCTGGTGGGGGTAAAATTAAACAAACTGAAGAGCCACCTCCTACCTACGAGGTGTTGGATGCAGCCTGGAGCCAACTGCTCCGTGTTGCAAATGCTGCTGCTCCCTGGATCTGACAATGAAGTTCTTTAGCACATTTAACAGGTGAGTAAGACATTAGGGCAAGTCTTTCCAAGCATCAGCAAAAGCCAAATGATTGGTTTGGAGTCCAGCAGGAACTTTCCTCTCCAGGCTGTGTAGCTCCAGGGAAGCAGTTGGTCCCAGGCTGTGTCAGCTCTCCAGGCCATCCTGGGCACAGGAATTTTAGGTGGATCTGGAGGATGGTTTTTCATCTGGAACATCTGCTTTGGCTTTAGTGTTGACTCTTCCACATAATTAACTAAAGGATCCTCAGAGGTATTTTGGCTCCAAGCCCCAGAGCTGCTCACAGCTTCCCCCATGTCACTGAGTCTCACCCTGATGTCCTACAGCTGCCAGCAGGTACCAGAACCTTGGCAGGAGTCTGTGCAGGCTACTCAGGTCTTCTAATCTCTAACTCCAAAAATTGGGTGACAGCTCAGATCCATCACTTTGCACCTTTATGTCACCCATGTGTATTCTCTGCATCACTGCAGGGGATGAGGCAAACCCAGCAGACCCTGGTGATGGTGGGCAGCTGGCTCCCTTTCCATGCTGCTTTCCAGCTTTAAAGGCCAGTGCTGGCTCAGCTGTGTGGCCTTTAAAGCTGGAAAGACAGAGGTGTTTGCCAGGCCAGAGCACATCTGCTGTGATGACTCGTCTGAGACTCTGTGCCCCAGTGCAGAGGCTGGAGCTGTGCCTGCATGAGGCTCAAGGATGCTGGGAGGGAGTTTAGGATAAGACATGGCAACACCTTCTATTTGGAGAGTGGTTCTCCAGCTGTGTCCACAGGGAAGAGCAACTGGAATGGTTCTGCTGGACTTCTCTGTCTCCTTGGGTGTTTTCTCATGCTCCTCTGGAACATCTGGCATGAATGTGGCAGATCCTTTCCCCAGATGTGCTCTCTGGTTGGTGCACAGGATCCAGCAGTGAGATCCATCCAAGCCAGAGGTTCCTTGGTTTGGTCCCTGCTGCAGCCACAGTTGTTCTCTCAGATCACAGGCAGCGTTGCAGGCACGTGGGAACCCTGTCTATTGAGCCTGCTTGTGGGATTAGTTCAAATTAAAAGTTTCTCTGAGAGGACCTGCGGCTGCAGGCAGCTCTCAGCTGCCGAAACCAGGGTTGTACCCAGCTGTGAGTGCCTCTGCCCAGCTGGGATGGACACCTTGGTCCTCCCTGCCCAGGTGGCCAAACTCCCCCTCCAAGCTGCATTTGGGGCTTGGGTGGGGAACGAGCCCAGAGGAGTTGGGCTGTGATGAGGCCAGGGTTGAACCCAGCCCAGCTTCTGTGCAAGCCTGTGAGATTAAAACCCAGAAGGGATGAGACCAAACGAGGCTCTTTCCTCTGAGCTCCTCCTCCTCCTGGCTCCCCAGGGATGGGAGGAGGCGGCCCGGGGCACAGGCAGGCATTCAGCCATGGCCTGCCTGCATGTTTTGCAGGGTCAGTGCAAACTTTTCAGCTGGGCAGTGCAGTCGCTGCGTGGTTTAGATTGTTTGGGGCTCACTTGGTCTCAACATCGTTCAGCTACTTAAGTTAAGACATGTTTAAAATGATGTGGCAAAAAACAGCGTTATCCCCACGCTGGATCGTGCTGGAGCTTGGCTCTGAGTCCCGGTCCTATCCCGTTCCCATCTCCGAATCTGGGATGGGATCTCTCCATGCTATGACTCAAACTTCTCATGTCCTTTTCCCCTTCTGAATCCAGCTGTCAGGATGTGCTGGTGTCTCCCCCTCGCACACAGGAATGCAGAGCCTGTCCTGCGAGCAATCACTTCTCCAGAGCCGCTGCCTCCTGTTTCCTTGTGCACTCTCAGGTTTTACCGCGGGAGAAGCTGCCAGGAGCCCCGCACGCCCCTCCAGCAGCAGTGTGGCATTGCCAGAGGCTGCCGTGCAGCCCGTGTCCCCCCGGGATGTGGCAGGTCCCCGCGGCTGAGCAGGGCTCCCCTGGCCAGCTGGCTGAGCTGCCGCAGGCTCTTTGGACTAGCTGAAGGAATCTGCATTCCTGCCTCCCAGTTGTTTGCTCTTTAGGACGCTGTGTAAAATTAACAAGTTGTAAAAGTTGATTGAAGGCGGCGGAGGGTGTGACAGCGATTTTGGGAGCTGCGGGAGCGCGGCGTGCGGAGCAGCGGGGCCGGCCCGGGGGCAGGGGCGCGGCTCTGACCCAAAGCGAGAGCGGCGCTGGTTTCTGCCGGTGTCACCCCGCCAGCGCCAGGTGCAGGTGTCCCCTCAGGCACAGAGCTCACAAGCCCTTCCCTCCCCTTAAATCTCCTGCAGGACATGTGGTGATGTGCTGTGGGAGCCCTCTGCCCTCCACAGTGCTCAGGGAAGCTTTTCCCTTCTGCCTGTTTTATCCATGGGGGGGTGATATAGCTGAGACCATAGAGGGGATCAGCTTCATTAGATCCTGGTTGGACTGGGGAGCCCCACTCGCTGCTGGCAGGAGGTGACACTCGTGAGGTCGTGGTGGCACTGGCACTGCAGAGTGGCTTTGAAAACACAACAGCTGGTACAGTTAATGCGCAGCCCAGTGGGTCTCTACAGGCAGCTAGCGTGTGTTAATGTGCGTCCTGCTGTGTCTTACTCAATGATCAGTATGTTAATGTGTGACCCATGAATTAGCAGTTGGCTAATGAGCCTCTGCAGCCTGGCCAAGCAGCCGCCAGCCCCCAGTGGGTGGCTGATGCTGGAGCTGGTGTTGAGCCTGTCTGATGGAGCAGGAGATTGGAAACGTGTCCCCTCCAGCCCCGATGAGATCAGGCAGGCAATCAGAGCCGCTGCAGCCGAAGCCGCCTCAGTCCCACGCCTGGTCCTCGGCCACGTGTCCCCGAGAGGCACCGTGGTGGCGAGGGGCTCTGGGGTGGCTCTGGGGAACTGAGCCCGGGTCACGGACGGGGGCATCAGACCACTTCAGCAATTCTCGTTTTCGGTTTTCCTTTGAGAGCGGCTGCGTTCGTGTCAGGCCTATTTTCATACCCAGCAGCGACTCGCAGCCAGGCTTTCGGTTCCTGCTGCCGCCCTGCATGGGGGGGAAGGGCTCTCTTCCCCGCTGGGGCTGAGGTGTCTGCAGCCACATCACCAGCTCCATCCCCTCCGTGTCATTTCACACTGCCATTCCTTCAGGAAGGTCGGGCACATCTCCCGGTGTCCCCACCACGCCCCGCCGGCACCGCAAGCGCCTTCGCGGCCATCCCGGTTATCCTGGCGCTGCCACTCGCGTTTCCACCCCGAAACAGGAAGTTTGTGACCAGAACGGGCGGCTCGGCGGCACGCAGGGTCCCTCTGCGCCGTTCCAGAGAGACCTGGGTGCCAGTCACGGGTCACTTCTTTCCCAGCCGGGCTGCCGGGGCTCTGCCGCGTCCTCCCCGAGCGGAGCTGCACGTGATGGGGATGTGAGGAGCGTTTGCTCCTTCCCTGTTTTTCATTCATGTGGGCTGGAAAAATGTGTTCATGAGACGAGTTGCTGTGGCATTATGTCATGGGCCTTTGGTTGGGCTCTTTTCCCCCCCAGCAGATGAGCTGGATTTAAGCATGTGCTGTGCTGGCTTGGCAGGAAATCTGGTGTTTCCTACTGGTTTCTTCTTCAGGGGAGGAAGGAGTGATCCCACCTGCCCTTGTCCCCAGCCCCAGCCAAGGGTGAAGGGAGCTCTTCTGCGTTTTGCCCAATTGTTCCTGATCCAAGAGGCTCAGATTTAAGCCTTTGTGGAGCAATGGCTGCACTGCAGCTGTGTCAGCACTCAGCCCCTCCTGAAAACTTTATGGATGTGGCTTTTATTTCTGGAGGTGTCTTAAGAAATCCCTCAGGAATGGGATCAGGACGGGGCACCCATCTCTTCCCCACTTATATAGGCAACTCCTGCATCCTCTACCCCTCTGCTGCTGTTCTTGGCTACATCCTGGCATCCCCTGGCACATGGCTGGTGATGGTGGGCACTCAGCAGCCTGGGCACAGCAGAACTGCAGATACCCAGGCTGGAAAATCCCTGGGCAGAAGTTACCTCGTATGAGTCAGGCTGGGTCTGCGTGGCATTGGCCCGTGGAACTGGGGGTGAAGCCAGTGGTGAGGTTTCCACCACTTCCTCAGCTGCAGCCCAGAGCTCTCAGGAACTCTCAGGAGGGATGTTTCCCATGACAGCCATTCCCACTCTGCTCGTGTTCTCTTTCCTTTGGACTTTCCCCTGCACACAGTCATTCCTAAAGGAGAGCCAGGAGGAAGGGAATGTTCCTGTAGTGACACTTGCAGTGATTGCTCCTGGCTGGATGTCACAAGCAGCAAAAAGCTGTCCTGGGAAAGAGGGTCCCCAGCAGCTCCTGGAACAGCTGAACTGGTGTCACTTTGTCCTTTGCACACCTCAGTCCCATAGGACACATTTTATAGATGTGCAGTCAGTGGTTATGACTCTGTTAGTCCTCATAGTACTAATTTTGTGATCACCCTGCTCACACCACCTCCCTGCAGCTGCAGCTGCCTCTGTGGGGAGGACAGGGCTTCTCCTCCCATGTAGTACAAGGGGAGCCAGGATTTCAGGGGGACACCTTCAAACAGAGGCAGCCCCAGCTGCATGAGATTGCCTCGCTCCGGCAGTGGCCGGGTGGGAGGTTGGAGGTCAGAGGAGGGTCAGGTTTTTGACACGCACGGCAGTGACACCGTGGTTAAAATTAGCCCACAGAGAGGAAACTGGCAGTGCTGTGGAAGAGCAGAAGTTTCCTCTCACAGCAGCCTGGTGCATTGGGGCTGGTGCCACTGCCAGCTCTGCCTCACCGAGGCACGGCCCCATCGGGGACAAGGTGATGTCCACCACACCAGGACCAGGCCTGGCATCACATGGTGGCTGCCCCAGCTCCACAGTCCCATTCCTGGGAGCCTGCAGAAACCCTGTTGGGATGGGGATCTCTGAGACTGCTTTGGTCTACGAGCACAGCAAGGTGGTTTGGGGGCAGGAGAAACTGAGGCATCAACACAGACTTTGTGTCCATGGTGTGTAGCATTTTTAATCTTGTTTGCTGACTTTCTCCCTATAAATCTGCAGCTCCCTGGGGGTGACACCAGTCAGCAGGAAGCACCAGGGGAGAGCTGTGCAGGTGCAGAGCCCTGCTGCAAGGGGACAAGGGCTGAGCCAAGGCCAGGCGTGGCGGAGGTGCCGGCCGAGGCTGGGGAGGCACCGGGCTCCCGTGCTCTGGAAACTCCATTTGAGAGCCTCATAAATTGGATAATTACCCAAGCTATTGAGTTTCCTTCGGGCCAGATCCATCCCAGCCTCCCCAGTGGGGCTCCCCACTTGGTCTGTGAGATGGGCCCTTGGGGCCGGGTTGGGCTGGAGGTGAGGAGAGGCTCAGGTTTTCTCAAATGCCCCCACCCTCTCACTCTCACACCTGCATCCCTCCACAGCTTTTAGGGGGGAAATCCAGCACCGAAGCCAAAATGAAACAGAGAGATAAGCCACATCATAGATCTCTCATGGTTCAGCAGGATTTTCCCTTGTTTGCTGGGGCTGGGCAGGAGGCTGGCTGTGCCCTGGGAGTGCTCAGAGGAGGCAGGGCAGGATCAGTACTGAATGTCCTGACTTTGCCTCCTTTTCCTTGGGGCCTACAAAGCAAGGCAATCCCCTTCCACCCATGCTTAGGAGATGGGCACCCCTCACATCCCTGTGGTGCTGCCTGCATCCCGCTGGGCCTTCTATCCCAAACATTCCCCCCTGGTCGTTACTCATCCGCTCCCCTTTGCACTGACTTTGTTTTCCTTTCCCTCTCCCCAACCCCCTCGTCCTCACCCCGTAGGTTATTGCAGCCGACTGCAAGAGGGTCACAGTTCTGAAGTATTTCCTGGAAGCCCTTTGTGGACAAGAAGAGCCTTTGCTGGCATTCAAGGGTGGAAAATATGTGTCAGTGGCACCCGTCCCAGACGCCATGGGAAAGGAAATGGGAAGCCAAGAGGGAAAACAACTGGAAGATCAGGTACCGTGCGGGAAGAGCGCGCCTCGGTGAAGGAAGAATCACCCCTGTGGGGCCCAGCCTCTGCCTGCCCTGCAGCTCCCGCTATTTATAGCTGGCCTGGCTGCGTGTGCATTTTATGGGGGGAGGCAGGAGGGGGGGCAAGTGGTGCACAGCCCTTGTGTCCCGAGTGTGCTTGGCTCGTGCCCTTTCCTGCCAGCCCAGCCCGCCTGCCTCTATCTCGCACGCCGCTATGACTTCCAGATGCTGCTTGCCTCATGCCCAGCCTGGGGGGAGCTTTAATAACGTGCAGTGCTGCGGCCCCGGGAGGGGAGGTGGGCGAGGGGGTGTCAGGGTTCAGCTTCAGGATCAAGTTTATAGCCATGGAGCTCCTTGTGGCAGAGGCCTGAGCTCCAGCCTCCAGCACACGTACAGGAAGAGCTGACATTGGCGCCCCGTCCCTCCCCTGCCTCTCACATCCTGATGTGATTAAGGAATTCAACTCTTGTTTTTCTGCCCTTGCTTGTTCCTGTAGGCCTTGCTTCACTCCAGGCTCCGTGTGTGTGTTTAAGGGCCCTGCCAGCTGCTCTGCAGGTTGACTCCTTTCTTCTGTTTAATCTTGCAGTTGGAAAGGCCAGGGAAACAGGAGAGAGGAGCAGAGGCGTTGGGAACAGGAAGCTGGGTGGCCTGGTGCTGCCCAGGCTCACTCTGGCTCCCCTCCCTGTGCTGGGGCTGGGCACTCAGAGCCAGAGGGATATCACCCTGAGCAGGGACAGCACCTTCTCCCTGTCCCGTGGGAACTGAAAGTCCCAGAGCAATGCTGTACTCAGCACCTTCCTTGTCCCAGCTGAGCAGGGGACAGCAAATCCCCAGACAAGAGTTGTCTCTGTAAGGTGGGAGACCTGGATGTTTGTCCTGTTGTGGAGAAAATGCTGAAGGTTTTCAAGCTGCCATGTGGGATATGGAATGTTTAGGTTCTTCCCAGTGTCATGACAAGGATGGTTCTGTTCTCCAGAAGGCTCCTTTTGTTGGCTCAGTCCCTCAGTTCCTGCTGTGAGCAAGCACAGTGCCAGGATATCTCCCTCCTGCCCTGTCCCCACAGTCTCTGCTCAGCTGTGGCAATCTCTCCCTGAACTCAGTGTGCAGCCCTGGAGCTTTCCTCTTGTGCTCTGATCTCAAGGGAGCTTGCAGCTCACCAGAGGGACCACCACCCCTGTGGGGCAAGCAGCTCCTGACCCCTCCCCAGCAGATCTGCATCAGACAGAGGCATTTTGCTGAGATCCTGGTGTGACACTGGCAGCATCCCCCCATCCCCTGTGGTCCAGGCTGTCCCAGCAGAGGGAAGTGAGCCTGAGGGCTCCCATCTTCCTCGTTCCCATGGCTAAAAAGTCACAAGGAGAGAAGAGAAGGTGGTTCTGTGGCCTGGGTGAAATGATTGAGTGCACGACTGTGCAGCACTGGGCTTGTTCTAAATTAAGACCACGAGTCCTTTCTGCTGACACGTGTCGTGGCAGCCTGCACGGGACAGGGAGTGTAGCCCTGCTGTTATCCCCCTGTGCAGGATCTGTCTCCTGCAGCCCTCCAGGGCTCAGAGCAGGTTTTTCTGGCCAGGTGCCATCTGGGAACTCTACCCAGCCTTGGATTTTGTGCAGAGAAGAGAGGATGGGTAATGGCATGGCTTGGGAATGCCACCTATGGTCACTGGGGAGCAAGGTTGGCTGCATGAGATGAGGAGTCTGCATGCAGCAGTGGAGAGTTGGGCTCCTGGGCAGCACGTGTGGGACACATGCTGAGGAGGAGGGACTCCCCTTTGGGTGTGGAATGACTGGGGAGAGCAGCAGAGCTTGGGCAGAATGTGCTTGTGAATGATGCTCAATTAGACACCAGCCACCACATCCCAGCCTCCTGTATCCCAGAGATTTGGGTTCATGGGGAAAGGCCAGTGTGGCCTCCACCTAAGGTAGGAGCAGCCTGGCTCCTTCTAGGGTCTCCAGTTCAGGCAGTGGAGGCATACTGGGAATAGTCTGCAGAACTGGTGGGGAACCTCAGGGAAGGGTTCCTAGGAGAGGAAGAAGATGCATTATGGTCCAGATGTGCTGGTGTGAGCAGGAGGCTGGAAAACCAGGGACCCTTGAATTCAGCAAAGACAAAGTTCCTGGACAGCAGGAGCATGGCAAAGGCTGACTAGAAGTAGAGTGGAAATGTTAACAGAGGAAGTCACTAACTGTTGAAATTAGTGACCTTCAGACAGAGTGGATGCTCCATCATGTGGAGCTTTAAAATCAAGATTTTGAACATCTCCTTCTGAAACATCTGTTCCAGACCAGCTGGAAGTTTTGGGGTGGGTGCAGGAATCTCTCTGTCCCACTCAGAGATCAAAATGGAGAAGGGCACCTGAGTTTGTGGATCTGAGGTTGCTGTCAGGATGAGCAGCCCATGTGCCCTGTGGGATGAGGCAGCAGTGTTAGAGCAGCTTTGTATTGCCCTGGTGCAGGGAGGAAACAGCCTGAACAGGGATGTGCAGCCTGAACAGCCAGGCAAAGCAGAGAGACAGGGAAATACCATGATTTCACAGAACTGAAGGCTATAAAACATCAGTGACTCACCCAAGGCTGTGGGAAGAGTTTTCCAAGGTGAGGAAGAGGGTGTGATTTTAGAACAGAGCATAAAGCTGGGCTGCCCCTGCCCAGCCTGGTCACTGCCTTTCCTGCCCATTATCTCCTGTCTCACCTTGTCATTTCCTGAATGTTTACTATTTATTTGGCTTCTTTTGGATGTTTAGAAATAGTCAGGCACCCATCAGCAAGGGGTGATGGACTTTCTGACAGGGATTTGTCTGCTGGAAAACGAAGAGCACAACGAGAATGATCCCTGCCACCAGCATCCCTTACAGTGACTGCCCTCCTGTTTTTCTCTCTTTCTGCATTTCCTGGAAGGAGGATGATGTGAGGATTGAGGCCTTTGAAGATGACTCTGAGACTGAAGGCAGTGGAGGAGAGATGGACATCAAGGAGCTCAGAGCCAAAAAGCAAGCACTGGCCAGGAAAGTCGCTGAGCAGCAGCGCCGCCAAGACAAGATTCAGGTAGGATGGGCTGCTCCCACCTTGCTGTGCCAGTGGTGCACAGCTGTTTTCCTACCATGCTTCAGTGGCCTCTTGGGGTGTCCCATGGCACCTTAACCTTCCTGTAATGCCACGTGCTGCCTCTGTGAAACCCAGCAGCAAACAGCTTTGCCTCTTTGGAAGGTCCAAATCTGTGTTGCTGTCCCCACCCTGGGTAAGATCTGCCCTCTCAGGCCTTGAAATGAATGGTTTGGGGACCTTCTTGAAGGCAGACACAGCTTTCCCTATGGAGCTGCCAGCACACCCAGGAGTGGCAGGGCAGTGCTTTAGCTGCTGGCTGTGATTCTGTGCATGCCAGGCAGTGAGCTGTGCCCCAAGGAAGCCAGTGTGTGTGCCAGTGAGCTGTGCCCCCACTCAGGGCAGAGGCTCCATGACAGCAGGATTTGATGAGAAATCAGCCTTCCTGTGCAACGGGGCACAGGCAGACAAGGGAGGGTGGGACGTGAACAGCAGAGTTCATGCAGGAGCCAGCGGTGGAAAAACAGTCTGTGAAGGGCTGCTGCAGCCAGAAGGTTGCCATCGTTATGGGGACAAACAGACGGGATGCAGGTGATCCTGGCCTGGCCCTGGCCTGATGAGAGCGTGTTTCCCAGTGGGAGCTGGTGAAGTAAACTGGTTGGAGTGGGAGCAGGCGCCTGGCCACGCACCCTGTTGCTTTAAGAGCAATCTCTCCCATGCATGGATGGCTGTTGGCTGCCTCCTCGCTCGCAACCCCTCTTCCTCCAGCCTCACGGCCCAGATGAGGATTTCTCAGCAGAGGAAAAATTCTCCCTGGCTCCCCTCCCCCTCACCTCCGCCCTCTCTAATGCCCAGGGCCCTTCACTTCCATAATTCTTCATTTTCCAGCCTTGAACGTAAGCCAGACACATCTGTCTGGCCATATGCGTGAACTCTGCAGTGTGTGCCGAGGTGGTTGTAAAACAGGGCTGCTGAAGGCCCTACTGGGAGAGCCTGCACATGTGTACCCTCGGGCTACTGGCGCCGGGCCCAGAACCACTGCGCTTCGCTTTTCCAAACCCACCCCAACCTTTGCAGATTTCGCCTTTTTTCTCGTTTTTTTTTTAATTTCTTTCTTTTCTTTTTTTTTTTTTTTTTTTTTTCTTTTCGTTTGAATTCGGAGCAATCCATATCAAGGCGAAGGTAGAAGTTTGTGTGCCGGGAGGGAGGGGCCGCCCCCACAAGCCAGTCCATTATTGTTGGCAGGTACCTGGGTCACGTTAATATGAGGAGGAAGAGAGAGCAGCAACGAAACGAGTGAGAGATTGGAGAGATGGGCTGTAAATTAAAGCGGCCTGAAGCCTTCCAGCCTCCCATGGTTGTTAAGCGGGAGGTGTAAGTAAATTCCCCACTTCCCAGTGCCTTGTACAGACACAGCAAACAGGAACTGCACATGTTCGGGGAGGGCAGCTGCGGCGGGGCCCCCGGGACGGCCGCTGCCCATTCTGCAGGGACAGGGGGGGCTGCCTGATGCTGTCAGGGGCTTTCTCCCCCCGGCCTGCTCCTCCCTTCCTCCCCGGCCGTGCTGGGGCCGATGCTCACAGGCAGAGAGAGGTCAGAATGAGGGTGTGGGCAGCTTCAGGGGCTGCGCAGCTGAGAGCTGAGGTGCACTTGGAGCCTGAAGGCACAGGGCGGAGGAGAAGTCCTTGGGGCTTCAGTAAAGTCATCCAGGCTGTAGCTGGCTGGGAATGGCCTGGAGCAGAACATGTGTGCTTGCCCCAGTCCTCTCCCTGCCCGGGTACTGACCATGCAGCTGGAGGAGCTCGGGTGGAAAATGCTGCTGGGGGAGGCCAGGTTGGAGCCAGCTCAGCATCCACTCCCTCCACTTTCCCTCTTAACCTGTGATCCTTGACCTTTCTGCTCTTCCCAACAGATTTAGTGTTTCATGGGATCTGGGGACCTTTTCCCTTCCCTATCACAGCTTCTCAGCTGCTATCCAAGTCACCCTTTCATTTTTCTGGGGACAAGCCACAGCTCCATCCCAGTCCAGCAGATGTGGCTCCTGTCTCAGCACACAGGACTCAGCTCCCCACACAGCAGTGGGGACTCAGCTCCAGGTGCTGTGGCTGCCTCCTGTGGAATCTGTGATGGAGTGTGCAGTCCCCCGGGATGCAGGGCAAAGCCTTCATCTCTTGGCTGTGTGTTTTCTTTCTGTGCCCAAGGAGAGCGCAGTGTCACAGCCTACCTGGGATTTGCAGAGTTGTACTTCTTATGGATGAAGTCACTGTCTTCTCCCCTGCAGGTTTTCCTGCCTTTCCCTGCTCCCCAGTCTCTGGCAGCCCAGCTGTGCTGCTGATTGATGCCTTGAGGGGGATTTGAGCTTCATTGCTCTCCTTAGGTCCCTGTCCCGGCTGTGTGCAGGACTGTGGCTTGAGATGCAGGGGAAGCACAGGTCTAGGCAGGATAAATGGCAGAGGTGGGGGCCGTGCACCAGCAGGAGCTTTGGAGAGATCTCAGCTCATCTCTATGAGCTCATGTCCACAAACACAGACCCCAGACCCATTATTCTGGGGGGAAAGATAGACCAGAGCAGGGTCAGGTCTCTTGTATCCCTGGGCAGCTCTAGATACAGAGCAGCTCCCTGGCTCCACTGCCCTCACCACATTCCCACACTGGGACAGAATTTGTGACAGCAGGGGGATGCATCAGGACAAGGTGAAAGACCAGGCACATCCCTACATTCTGCTCAGGTGTTTAGAAGGAGGAGAGGCCAGGCAGGCAGGTGGACAAGAAGAGGTGGCAGTGACACTGCTGAGGCAGGCAGCACTCTCAGACAGGGCTGTCCCCAGCCCACAGCATGTCCTGCTGCTTGGCCAGCCCTCGGTCCATGCTGTTCAGCGTCCCCTGTCCTTTGTGCCGCCGCTGCGCGCTGGGAGCGGTCGAGTTTCCTGACCGGTTGAAAACATCCCACCTGAAACATAACAGGCTCTTCCTCTGGATGCTGCTATTGTTTTGCTCAGCATTACAGAAGCAGCTCAACCGGGGCGGCCAATTATGACATGTCTTCCCAAAATAGCCGCTCTCCTGTCCCTTCTGAGCCCACGGAACGGCCGCCCCCTTAAGATGCAGCCGCTCCTTTGTGGCGGTAGTGTGAGTAAGTGGCTAAATTTAGCCGTGTCCCATTCACGCTCTCCGTCCCCGCAGGAACAATGCCGCGGGCATGTGCACACGCACAGCACCTGCCTGGGAGCGGGCGCTGCTGCTGCGGAAGGCGCACACCCACCCACGGCGGCTCCGCCACGGCGGCGGCCCCGGTGTGCGACCAGGCACGGGGCACGTTTACTCCCGAGGAAGACGCTGGGGACGAGCCCTGGGAGGAGGAAGCCGTGGAGCAGAGAGGCTTGGAGGAGGCATTGTTCTCGGCCCTGGAAAATGCGATCCCCGCGGAGCGCGCGGGGCTGGAAGGGGCAGCGGCGCCGGCTTTGGCCGCGGCTGGTGGCAGGACAGAGGTGGTGGCAGGGTGGTGGTGGCTCTTCCGTCCTGCCGGGGCGGCGTGACCCCGTGTGACCCGTGTCGCTGTTCTCTTCGGCCTCTTTGCCATCCTGCACCACGGGCAGAGGAGTTCTGGGGTCCGTGTGCGGAGCTCCAGGGTCCATGTGGAGTCTTCTCATTTTCTGTGCTGGAGACCCTCAGTTCTCCCCCCTGTCGCTCTGCACAAAGTCCTGGGTTTTTTTGGGGACACGTGCCCTGCCCACGCTGGGAGCTCTCACCCGGGCATCGACTTCCGGGGAATTCCCCAGGTGATCCCAGCTGATGGATGAGCTGGGAATTTGGGACTGTGTGTGCAGGAGTGTCTGATCTCAGTGCTGCCACCAGCTGGGGCAGCCGGGGGAGCCACCTCCGGCTGCGGCCCGGCTCCTGGGAGAAGCCCCCGTGGCCGGAGCAGCGGGATGGGCAGGGGCTGTGGGTTGGGAGCGGGAGGAGAGGGAGGTGGAGCTGCCAGCCCAGGAGAGGGCACCGAGCCCCTGCTCTCAGAAGTCCACTGCCACGTCCAGCACTGTGGGGTCACCCTGCCACTGAGTTGAGCCAAGCCGAGCCTATTTGTTTAACCCAAATTAGCCAAAGCTCAAATCCGGCTGTCCCAAATCGCTTGGACCAGGGCGAGGCTGTACCTCTGCTGTTCTGTCCACCCTGCACTCCCCAGGGTGCTTTCCAAACCCCACCTCCCAGCAGCACACCCAGCACACCATCTCCCTGTCCTTGTTTTAGGGACTCTGAGGCACGGTAGGACCAGCAGCTCGCTTCTGGCAGCTCTAAAATCACAGCAGCTGAGTCCCAAACGTGGCCATCCCCATCCACACCCGCATGCTCCCCTTCCTCCCCGCAGGACCCTGCAGAAGGGTTAAGGCAGAACTGGCCTCCCCGGTTCTGCCGCACATGGGCTCCCTTTCATCTCTGGCTTGGGGCCAGCCAGCGTCCGCATGAATCACAGGCCACTCCTCTCTCCCCCAAACCCCTTGGCCGGAGGCTTCTGCAGCCTTTTACTCACACAAACAAAAATAAATCTCGCTGCCGGCCTCTGAACTCTGCAAAGGCGAGTTTCCCTCTGGCTCCCCGAGCGGCCCGGAGCTGTGCGCGGGGACTTGGCACGCTCCCCGCCGACCTCGCTCTTTCACTCCCGGCGCATCCTGTGTCCTTCTCTCACCGGGCGGCCCGGCGAGCGGAATGGGACGTGACGGCCGGCACAGCCCGTGCTGCCGGCTGCCAGGAATCGGCCGGGTACGGCCCTCCAGGGCTGCGGGGCAAATGCCACACACGAGGGTACTCGCCCTGCCCGCCGTCACACCCGTGCCCCGGGCTGGAGGGGTAGGTGGGACATTCCTGAGGTCACCTGCACGGGCTGGGGTGAGTCACAGGCTCAGGAACTGTGTTGGGGTGCAGGCAAGAGTCCCCTCCTGCCACCAGCTCTTGTTCACATAGGACTGTCACCGTTCAGTGGGGACTGCGTGGTTTCACCCCCACTTCCTGCAGCTTCTGGGCCATTGACCTCTTTGGCTGCCACACGAGGGACGTGCCACTCTCTGAGTCTCTGCATTGGTTGAGGGGCCCTTCTCTATGTCCCCAAGGCGGGTGGAGCAGGGTCCAGTGCCTCCCAGGGACAAGCAGCTCCTCCCACACCCCAAAACCCTCTGGAGACACCCCACCTGCTGTTCTTGTGGTGAGGAGGCAGCAGCAGCTCCATGCTGGAGTTGGTTCCAGGTTCTCCCTGACTGTAGCTCTTCCTGTGCCACCAGTGAGTGCCAAGGCAGAGCACATGCAGGGGTGGCATCTAGCACGTGGCTGGTACAGAGCTGCAGCCTGGGGACACTGGTGTGTCTCCTGTCTGTGGTGGGGTAGGCATGTCCTCCTGCTGGCATGCAGCAGACACGACCTGGCATGCTCCCTGCTCTGCCTGCCACCCCTCAGGGTTTGTGGGAGCACATCCTCAGGACCAGCACTGCCAGAAGGAGGGTGGGAGGCACGTGGTGAGGTTCTGGTTGCTGCCTTGCCTGGAGACACTTGTGGGAGGTGGCAGCATCAAGCTGCCTTGATTTAAAGCCAGATGACAACACTTGGAAATGAATTAAAAACCACTTCTTTCCATGGCCACTTTGCTGGCCCATGCAGCTCGTTGTTCCAAGGCGCCTCCAAGGGTTTGGCATGTCTGAGGGAGGGTTGAGATCCTCACTGTGGCAGAGGGAGCTCCCCATACCATTGGGGAGGACAGGGTTGGTGATCACCATGTGTGCCCAGGGCACGTCTGGTGGGTCTCAGAAGGGTTTGCATGGTGGATGTGTTCCACAGCAGCTCTGCTGTGCTCCATGGGTGACCGGTTCCTATTAGAGGCAACAAACATCAGCAAGTCCAGGGAAGCTATTTTTAAGCAGAGGAAGCACTAGAATAGCATCCTGAGTTTTTTAAGCCTGTGGCTTACTAAAGAGCCCAAGTCCTTCGAGAGCCTCGAAAGTCATACGTGAGCTCTGGGGTCCCGTTTTGGCAACTGGCGTTGGCCAGAGGTCCAGGTGCAGCCCAGAGGGCGGCCACTGAACCCCAGCAGACCCTCCCCCTGTGGGTGTGAGCACCTCTGGTCTCTGTGGGTGTGAAGGGCTCGACCAAGGACAGTACTGGGAGTTTTCAGGGCTGGAACCCACCTGGTTTCCCAGCTGGATGGAGTCGGAAAGAGCAAGGCATGTGCAGGAGGTGGTAGGACAGTGAAGGAGATATTCAGCCAAGGATCCTTACCCCAAAGACCTCTGGCTGCCTGCTTGGTGTCCCTGTGTTAGGAGGCTGTTGGCAGGACTTAGGCATCCCAAACTGGTTTGTTTTGTCTGCTGTCACCTTGACCTGTTTCTGTGTGACGCCCCAGAATGTCCTCCCTCCCCCTTGGCACGGGTGCAGATGATCCTGGCAACTGCCAGTCCTACAAATAGGACAGTTCCCAAAATACCTCAATTTCCAAGGCTGGTCCCAAAGCCTGGACAGGGCTGTTTTTCTAGGAGAATGTTTTCTGTGAGGCTTCTGCCATCCTGCTCACACCTGTACTGTGAGCCTGCAAGAGCTGGGTTTGGGACCTGCACACCCCAAACACAGATGTTTGGGGTGTGCAGGTGGGATGGATGCAACCTCCTCCCAGTCTCCTTCACATGGATCTGTACGTGCCAGCCAGGCTTATCTTCTGCTCTCAGGGTCCTCGGGTTGTAGGACTGACATCCTCCTTACTCACCATGTGTCCTTCCTTCTCCTCCAGGCTGTGCTGAAAGACCAGAGCCAGATGAGGCAGATGGAGCTGGAGATCAGACCTGTCTTTTTGGTCCCAGACACCAATGGTTTCATCGACCACCTTGGCAGTTTGGTCACACTGCTGGACTGCAGGAAGTTCATCCTGGTGGTGCCCCTGATCGGTGAGTAGGACCAGTGCTGTGGTGGGGGCTTTCCCTCTCGCCTGGTGTGGTTTGTTTCTCCAGTCTGGCTCCCTCTCTCCATGCCCCACGTGCCCACAGTGCCTGTGTGGTCTGGAGCTGGTCAGCTCATGCCGTGGGACTAGACTTCATCCTGCCCTGTCTCATCCCAGTCGTTGTTGGCATTCCTTCAGCCCCTGTCATCCCACTCCCTCCCTGCCAACCTTCTGCCCACAGCACTCAGCAAACTTCTCCTGGTGCATTTGGGGGTGCCAGGGGCTGGGAGAAAGCAGATGGGTGTTAATGGGGATTTGAAGGGAATTTCGAAGGGAGCAAGGAGGAGGAATTGTTAAACAATCAGAGCAAATAGCTTATCCCAGCTGAGCTGGGGCTTAGGCAGGCTGAGCAAATGGCCAGCCTGTGTCCCAGCGCCTCGGAGCTGCTCAAGCCCAGCCCTTCTTTTTATCCTTATAAAGCTCGCAGTAAAACAGCAAGCTGGTTCCCGTTATTGGTAAACACTCACCCTGGCAGATAACGGCCGTGCTGCTGGGTGGTCTCCCAGGGTGGCGGCAGCACTTGGGTCGATGCCTTTGCTCTGGTTGTTTGATCACGCTCCGGGCTGGAGGTGCTGCTCCTCCGGCGACTGGCACTGCTGGTGCCAGCCTGGCACTCACAGCATCCCCAAGGACAGCTGGAGAGGCTGGGGCAGGAGTGGGGCTGAGCATTGCAGAGCCCACATCCCATCCACAGCCCCGGGAGGCCAGGGACCAGCTGGGTGCCGTGGGTATCTCCAGTGTGCAGGCAGTGAGGTGGCACAGGTGCACCCCCTGGCATATGGGGGTGCTGCCCTCTGAGCCATTGTAGGGGTTCCTTCTCATCTCCAGGTGTCCAGCAGACAGCTCTGCCCTTCTCCTCAGGCTGAGCAGCCCAGCTCAGGAGGGATTCCTGGGGCTGGAGATGGCACCCCTGGGTGGGGAGAGCAGGGCTGGATGCCTGCCCAGCTCAGCACAGGAGCTGCCAAGTTGCTCTGTGGCTTGGCACAGCAGAAGCCAAGGGAAGTCAGTCAGCAGCACCAGCAGAGCCTGGGAAGCCCTGGGGGCTATGGGGCATGTTAACACCTGGGAGAGCTGAGACCTGCCCTGGAGCCATGGCTTTGCCTCCTGGTGCACTCCAGTGGTTGCTGGGAGACTTCTCCATCAAACCCAGCCAGGGGCAGCAGGAGAGCTGAAAACACTGGTCCTCTGCCTATACAAGATGCTGCTGCCCTCAACCTGTAAAAGGATCCTGGCCTGCCCTTCCACAGGCATGATTGAGCACTTTAAGTGCCCTCCTGTCCTGCTGCCTTGTCATGGGGACAGAGTAACTCATCTCCCACTGCTACCACAAGCCTCCCAGAAGCACTCCAAAGCCAGCAACTCCCTGTCCATGCACGGGTTGGTCACATATTCCCCAGGATAGCTGTCAGTATGGGCAGGAGGAAGCCATCCCCTGGGCCTGTGGCTGCTGGGGACAGAGGCCATGTCCCATGGGCAGACTGCAGAGAGGCACAGTGCCCTTCCCCCAGCACTGCTCCCTGCTCTTCCCGGGGATGCAGCAAGGGGTTAAGCGCTTGGCTTCTCGTTGGGTTTGTTTCTCTTGCTCTTTAACCTGCTCCGTGCTCCTTGAGCCTGACCCCGCCATGGAGAAGCCAGGCCTGGTGCAGAAGCACAAACAAGCCTCCCCTTTGAAGCCTGTTTAGCTTGGAAGCAGGAAGGCGGATTTCGGGAGGGAATACCAGCTTTTCCTGTTTGATGTTCCGTTCTTGCACGGCTCCCCCCACCCCGGGCCCAGCCGTGCATTGTGTGGAAATGGCAGCATCAGGTCGGTAGCAAGAAGAGTCTCCAGCCAGGGAAGAGCAAAGCAGCTCCACGCAGATTTAATTGGAATACCCAGACAGTGAGTGCCAGTCTCACCATGGAACAGAGCGATCACGCAGGCTCCCCGGGCAGTGATTCACAGCACTGGGGAGAGGCCTCAGACCCCGAGCTCTCTCCCCGAACCCCCCAAGGAATGCATAGTTCCCACTTGAACTCAGGACTTGGCTCCAAGCTCGGAAACAATCTTCAGAAATGAAGCCATGGCTCAAACACACACACACACACACACACAGAGGGCGCGGAGGCTCCCTCGCACACACGTGCACACCAGCTCTGTGCACACACAGCCCCGTGCACCAGCACAGCCAGGGGACACTGGTTTGCACATCTGGAAGCACATTTGTGTGCCCAGCCCTGCTGCCAGCTGTGAGGCTGGGCACACAGGGGTGTGTCCACATGTGCTCATGAATGTCATCGCTCACGCAGTGCTGCTCTTCCAGCAGCCCCAGCACCCAAGGGTTGGTCCCTCCTGAAGCTCTGGGGTCCCTTAGGCTCATCAGGCTGGAGCAGCTGGAGTTCCCAACCACTTGGCAGCAGTACAAGGGGTTCCAGTCAAGGTGAACAGGCTGGGAATCCACCTGGATTCCAAGCTCGTCTCGAGGCAGGACAGATGCGCAAAGCCAGATGGGTGAGGTGTTGAAAGGAGCGTGTTTCCTGCCAGGAGCACGGGGTGGTGGCTTCAAGTGGGAAAACAGGCCTGGGATTTGTGTGGGAAATAGTGCCAGGGTGGGAACTGCCTGCTTCCTGTTCCCATGTGCAGCCCTGCAGTCAGACAGTGCAGAGGCAGGCAGTGCCACACAGGCAGGAGGCACAGTGCCACCAGCCATCGCTGCGCTCGGAGATAGAGCAGCAGGATGCAGGAGTTCAGGGTTTCCTGACACCCCCAGGCACAGATGTGCTGTTGGCCATGTTACAGGAGTGTGGGGTGGGGGGCACAGCAATACTCCCCAGCATTTGGCTTGGCAGGACCAGTTGCCCTCACCAGTTACACTGCGGGGGTGAGGTGCCTGTGCTCTCGGGGCCAAGCCAGGTGACCCATGGAGGTGGAAGGCAGCAAAGCTTTTCCAGACCCGCAGCCAAGTCCAGGAGCACAGGGACACTGCAGCAGCTGAACCCAGATTTCCTGAGCCAGCTGCCAGTGCCCCAGCCCCGAGGCCTTGGCAACTTGCGTGCTCCAGCAGCAGGTCACGGGAGCACCTTGTCCCATAGTAACTGTACCTCCTCTTCCTGTTTGAAGTGATAAACGAGCTGGATGGCCTGGCCAAGGGCCCAGAGATGGAGCACCGGGCTGCAGGCTATGCCCGCCAAGTGCAGGAGAGAGCCAGGAAGTCCATCGAGTTCCTGGAGGAGCGATTCGAGAGCCGGGACAACTGTTTGAGGGCTCTGACCAGCCGAGGCAACGAGCTGGAGTCCATCTCCTTCCGCAGTGAAGACACCACTGGCCAGCAGGTGAGGGGCATCCTGGACTCTGAGAGCAGGGAGTTCTTCCCCACCTCCTTGGGGAAAACCAGACACCCTGAGATCTGTGAGTTCTGGGCAGGGGTGGCTCTGTGCCCCCTCTTTGAAGGTGGCTGAGCAGGCCCTCGTGTCTCAGCTCGGGGCAGCCCTGCTCTCACTGAGCTCTGTTGGGGTGTCTCAAGGTGGTGCAGCAGTCAGGGTGGTGGGGGTGCAAAGTTTTCCCTGCCAAGGGTAACCTTGCCCTTTCTTTTCCAGGGAAACAATGACGACCTGATTCTGTCCTGTTGCCTCCACTATTGCAATGACAAGGCCAAGGATTTCATGCCCTCCAACAAAGGTGGGACATCCTCACATCCTCTGTTGCATTCCAGAGACTCCTCCCGTTTCTCTTTCATGTCCGTTGGATCTGTTCCCTCCTGCATTTTGCCTCTTTCAACACCAAGGTGCCACCTCCTGCCTCCGGTCAGCCCCAGGCTGTGGCCCTCCCACCTCATTGCCAAATGTCACCTCATGGCACCTTGGGGATGCCCCACCATAATCCTCCACAGAGCCATTTTTGTGGTGACAAAGGGCCAGAAAATGCCTCCTCCCCACGACCCCTGATGCCTTCTGTCCAGGACTTTTTTTCCTCTGGATTCCTGGTTGGCATCAGTCATGTGTGCTGGGACCAGACAGCCTCCAGGCAGTTGCCAGGGCGGCAGGGATGGGAATCACATCAGCAGCTGCCCAAGAAATCAACCCGCATTTGTCAGCACGAATTCTTAGCAGCTTAACTTGTCAGATTCACAGAGAAACCGTCACCAAATGTTTATGTGCAAATGATGCTGAATTTTGAAATCATGTGGATTATGGGGAATGGGGCCTGACAAGCTGACAGCCTCTGGTTTGTAACAAGGAGGCGCGTCACCAGCGCGGGGCAGAGGATGTTTATTGTTACACATTTCTTAAAGTGTCCGCGCAAAACCTCCCGCTCCCACTTGAGGCAGCTCTCAATCCCTGGCCTGCCTTCCCACTGAGCCCCCAGTTCCCTTCCTTCCAGCACAGGCACAGGCCAGCTGGGCACTCTCCCGCCATCCCCAGCCCCGACACCGTGACCGTAGCCCGCGTTCCTGGCCACCCTCCCCTTCCCTCGTCCTGCTGCTCCCTGCGCAGCCAATCTGGGCCCATGTTGGGCTCCCATAAACTCTGTTTTTTCCATTCCCGTCCTGGCTCGGAGGCACTGTGTTTCCTGTGCTCATAGGAACAGTACTCTGGTCACAGGACCCAGCTGCTTACACATACCCCATATGCTTCCCCTGCCTCGCACACACGTAAGCGTGGCTCCCACATCCCAGCCCGGCGCGTTGCGTGCGGGGCAGCTCATCCATCTGGGGGCAAGATCCCTTCGCTTCTTTCTCAGGCACCAACTCTCAGTGTCTGTCTGAGCCCCAGCCAGAAACGCCTCGGTGTCAGTGGCGACTCCAAAAAAACTCCGCAAAAAGTAAGGGGTGGCTTTAGATCTTATAATGAGATCAACAGAATAATAGCACCAGCTTCCTGCTGGAGCCAGGGTCGCAGGCTGTCTTCCTGGCCTGGGTCAGGCAGGGACCTCCTCTTCCCAGCCTGTGGCCAGTTCACCACCCCAGTGGGCAGTGGGCAGTGCTCACAAATCATCCCTGGGCAGCAGAGAGGGGAGCAGGTGGCCTTGGGGATGCAGGGCTGTCTGCGAGGCCCACCAGGAAGCTTGGCAAGGAGCTGAGAGCTGGGAGCATGGAGGGCAGAGGATCACCATGGGATGGGTGGAAGGCCCGTGGCAGCTCTGAGCTTCACCGTGCCCCGTGTGTGTGTCTCGTTGCAGACGATCCCATCCGTTTGCTCAGGGAAGTGGTTTTGCTGACGGACGACCGGAACCTGCGAGTGAAAGCGCTGACCCGCAACGTGCCAGTGCGGGACATCCCCACCTTCCTCAAGTGGGCTCAGGAGGGCTGAGGGGGCCAAGGGGGGCCCAGGGCCCCTGAGCGAGTCACGCAGCCCCCGAGGGGATGGCGGGAGCCCGGCTCCAGCGGCGGCCTCGCCGCGCCGCCACCGCCGCCAGCCCACCACGAACAATAAACGCCACGTCTTCAACCCACCCCAGAATGGCCGTGCTGAGAAGGGCCCCCCGAGGGCAGAGCAGCTGGGAAGGTCATTGCTGCGGATGGTTCACGTGGAGGCTGGGCCCTTGAGGGTCCCGCCGGCCTTTGGGCGGTGCCAGCGCGGAGCTGGAGAGCCCCGCTGGCGAGGGAAGCTTTGGGTGAGCCCTGTGCTGGATCACCGGCCTTTTGCTTGGTTTGCTTGGGTGCAGAGAGCTCGAGTCACGCCTGGGTGGCTCTTTGGGTTTGTAGGCTGCGTAGGGCAGAGATTGGGGACGTGCCGGCACAGATTTTGGGATTGCTTAGTCCAGCCTGTACCCCTTGGAGAGGCCGTGGACTTCAAGGGCAGGTTTCCCCCTGCCCCAGCCTGTTTGTCCTGCATGGCCAGACAGCCCCAGGTCCCCATCCCCTTCCCCACCATGTGCTGCCCCATGCAGGAGTGCTGCTTGCAGAGGGGTTTGTCCTCTCTGTGGTGCGGGGTTTGCTTGTTGAGTTTCATTTTTCCAGTGTAGGTTAGTTTTCAGGTGTGTGCCCTGTTTGCTTTGCTGGGGGAGGCTTTGAACACCCCCATAGCTGCTTTAACCTCATCTCCTGCCCATCCCAGCTGTTACTTGCCCCTTCCTTCTCCCCTCAACCCTTTAGTTCTACCCTGCTACCTTTAGGCACGCTTTTGACCTATGATTCAGTGTGAGGCTAACAAAATTCACCAAGGACCCCAGGACCAGCTGTCCCATGGGTACTGTGTGTCCTCACATTGCCACAGGCCCCTCTTCCATGTGGGATCTGGCTTCTGCCTGTGGCTGCAGAGTCAGAGAGAACCACAGAAATGCTCAGCCCCATTATTTTCCTAGCTGAGAGGGTCCATGGATGGAGCCATTGCCTTGCCCCTGGGTCATTTTGCTCTTGGATTTGGAGTTGGGGTTCTGCTAAACTTTCCACATTGTCCCATCACCAAGTGTCCCCGTCCCCAGTGACACACCAGATACAGAAGCTAAGAGGGAGCATTAACCCCTGAACCAGAGCCCCTGGAGCTCTGTCAAATCCCAGTCCCATGAGCCAAAAGTGGGAGCAACCCCAAGGCCACCCCTGGTCCCTGCTGGGGCACCACGGCCGTGGGAGGGAAGTGTCAGAGGTGGCAGAGGAAGCAGCAGGACAGAGCCCAGCGTTCTCCTTTGCTGTGTGGGGGGCTCAGACCCGGTGTCTGCATCAGGAAGAGCAGTCACCCCTGTGCCAGCTGCCCAGCACCAGGGTCAGAGCCTGGGCAGCACCACGGACACATGGGGTTGTGCTGGATAACCTGCCAGAGCAGTGCCCAGCCCGGGGCAGTGGGCACAGGGGCTGTGTGAAGGGCACAGCCCAGCCCACAGAGACTCTGGGGTGCCCACGGCTGCTGTGGGGCACATGGAACCATCAGCACAGCACCCACACCCCGGGTCCTTGCCCACAGCTGTGCTGGCTGCCAGCTTTGCAGAGACTTTGCCTTCTCCATGCCAGGTGTGTTTCAGTGTTTGTTTTCTTATGGCGCTGCCCCAGTGCTGCTTTCCGAGGCCCTTCCCGAGGTACCACCAGCCCACAGGGTCCTGCAGCTCTGCCACATGTGTCACAGGCTCAGCCACGGGACAGTTTTGGTGCCACCAGACCAGCTGGCACAATGGCAAGCAGAGCTTGAGCAGCTGGAGCCATCCCTGCCAGGCTGCTGGGAGCCCTTGTCCTGGGGCAGCGCCCGCTTTCGGGTTGTTAAGTTGGTTTTAATAATTTTTAGTATTAAACCTGTGTCAGTGCAGTGTGGCGTGTCATTTGCTTGTCAGCACATGAGCTGCTGCTGAGGTGGGGTGGGGGACACCAGGGAGGGACAGCAGTGGGACACGTTGTGAGGATGACAGTGGCTCTGTCCCACCTGCATCTCTTGCTGCCCTCCAGCTGGGGGGTCTGGGCAAACCAGATGCATGACAAACACCCTTGGGTCTTCTCCCTGCATCTCTGCACCCACAGACACCCCCCGGGGGTCATTCCCAGCAGTGCTCAGCATCAGCCCTGCACCAGCCAGGCCCCTCCCCACAGAAGAACGCGAGGCCACGCGTGTTAATGTCACTTTATTGCTCATTCCGTTTCGACTATAGAAAAAAAAGAGGGCGAGAAGCCCGTGTACAAATTGGACGTGATACAGGGGGGGCCGGGGCCCCGCTGGGCGCTGCCAGCTGTGCTTTGGGTGCTGCCACGGCCGCCAGTCACCCCACGGCAGCTCCGGGGGACACGGCCGGCCCGGGGCCCGGGCCAGCCCCGGAGGCTCGGGGGCACCGGGCAGGAGCGGCCAGCTCGGGATAAGGCACAGTGGCTGCGAGGCCGGGGACAGGCGCTGCTGGCGGCCGCCCGGAGCCTCGTGTGCAAAGGAGAGGAGGGGGCTCGGGAGGGGGGAGAAGCTTCACATTAGCCCCAACGGAGGGGTCAGGGCACGGGCCGGGGGGATCCAGGCTGGGGGGACTCTGCCCACACCGAGCAGAAGGTGGGAGAGGGGGTGCGGTGGTGGCAGAAGGTGCCCGGGGGGGACTCGGCCCCAGGTCACATGCACCCCTGGGCTCTGCCCCACGGCCCCCTCCCACCTCCCGTAGCTGACAAACCAGAGATCGCTTGTCTTTGTCATGGACCCCCCGGCCCGGCCCGGCCGCGCTGGAGACGGGCGTCTTTGGCAAAAATAAAAAAATAAAAAATAATCAAGGCGAGTGGCCGCCCGAGGGCGAATCCGCCGGGTCCGGGGCTGGCCCGGGTGCCCCGGGCATCCCTGATGGCGAGGCAGGGCCCAGGGGCTCAGTCTGGGACAGGCCGTGCCCCACCTCCCAAAACCACGGGGAGCAGCCGGCTGAGCCCCTGCGCTCGGGACGGGAGCTCAGTGCTTGCTTCGGGGCGAGGAGCATCGCGATTCCCCGGCCTCCCCAGCACGGACGTGACCGCCGCTGCCCCGTCCCGCGCCTGCTGCTCGGAGCCCCCCCGTTCCCCTCCGTCAGTCTGTCCCCGAGCCCGCGGCTGCTCGGGCTCACACCCCCAGCCCAGCGCTGGCCGCTCCCGCTCCGGCCACGACGGACGAACTACTCACGGCGGTCGGGGAGGCACAGTCCGGGTCCCGTCGCGGCAAAGCCGAGCCCCGCCGGCTCCCAACCGCGGGGCCGGAGCGACGCGGCGGCTGCCGAGGGCGGCCCCTCGCCGGGGGGCGGCAGCCCTGAGGTAAGGAGCGGGCTCATGTCCTCCAAAGCCTCGGGGCGCAGCCCGGCCTCACAGCTTGTGCGTCGGGGGTCCCGGCACCGCCACGGCAAGGGGCGGAGGTGCCGCGGGGTCAGTCCCTGATTTATCGGCTTCTCCCGGGCGAGCCGGGGCGCTGGGCGTGGGACACGCCGTCCATCCATCCCGGAGCAGCTCTCGTGGGACCGTCGCTACGAGCGAGTTCTCCGGGACCGTCGGCAGCGCCAGGGGACGAGCACCCACCACCTCTCGCCCCCCCCCCCCCCGCCCCCAGATCCACACGGGGCAGCGAGGGGAGCCCAGCGGCCCCCCCCAGCCCCCCGGCCAGGCCGGTGCTAGGGGGGCGAGTACGCTCTATTGTCAGGGAGCGGCCTCGGTGGTGGAGGTGTGGAGCCTGCGCCAGCACCTCGGCCGCCTTGTCCTGGCTCAGCCCCAGGTGCTCAGCCGTGAATTTGGCCAGGGGGTAGAGGCTCTCCATGGCCTTGGGGTCGCTGAGGAAGTGCGAGGTGTGGGGAGAGCAGCTCGGCCGCCTTCTCCTGCTTGAGCCCCAGCTGGTCGGCGGTGAGGCGGGCCATGGCATAGACGCTGTCGGGGAAGTCCAGCTTGGCTTTGCCGTCGGGGCCGGCCGCGTGCATCTTCATGTGGCTGATGAGGTTGCGCTGCTGAGCGAACTTCCCGCCGCACACCTGGCACTCGTAGGGCTTCTCGCCCGAGTGGATGCGCATGTGCTCGGTCAGGCGGTACTGGCGGGTGAAGCGCATCCCGCACGCGTCGCAGGCGAAGGGCTTCAGGCCGAGGTGGCTGCGCATGTGGCGGGTCATGGTGCCGCGCTGCGTGAACTTCTTGCCGCAGATGGTGCAGGGGTAGGGGCGCGTCAGCCAGTGCGTCTTCTCGTGCTGCCGCAGCGTGGCCGGGTCCTTGTAGGACTTGTCGCACGAGGAGCAGCGGTAAGGCCGCAAGATGTCACCCAGCCCCGGGCCACCTTTGTCCAGGAAGGGCACGGCCTGCTCGGCCGCCGCCTTGTGATAGAGCTCCTCTTCGTTGTGGGCCTCCACGTGGGCGTTGAGCTGCTCGGAGCTGGGGAAGCCCTTGCCGCAGGGGATGCACACGTACAGGTTGTCGCCCCAGGCTCTCCGGCTCGTAGCCCAGGTGGTTGCAGTAGCGGTCCAGCGCGTCGCCGGGCGAGGGCCCCTCGCTGCTGCCCGTCTCCTCGCTCGTTCGTTATCGGGCTCTAGGTCGTTGCTCTCCACGCTGGGGTAGCGGGCTGGCGGCGCCAGGCGGCGATTCGGCCTTCTCCTCCCTCTCCCTGTCCTTCTCCGCCTCCCCCTCGTCCAGGTAGGGGCCCAGGGCTCGTGCTTCATCCAGCGTACATCAGCTCTCGCCCGTCGGCGCGGGGCAGCGGGGGCTCGGCGCAGGGCGGCGTGCTGCGGAAGGGGTCGGGGGCGTGGGGGTGCCCCCCCGGCTCTCCGCCCCCGGCGGGGAGTCCTTGTAGGCAGCGGGGTGGCTGCCCAGGAGGCCGGCGCTGACGGGGGGGCTGTCGTGCCGTGGGGGCAGCGAGGGCTCGCGGGCTCGCTGGCAGCAGGCGTCGGTGGGAGCTGGGCGAGGGGCCGGTGGGGCTTCTTGGAGAGGTCGAGGCCGCAGGGCGGCGAGCAGTGGCGCTCGGGCGGCACAGCCCGTGCGGGTGCAGCGGGGTGCCCTGCGCGGCGCGGCGTACAGCTCCCCGCACTGCGTGTTGAGCGGCGCCGCCGGCTCCACGGGCGGCAGGTCCACGGGCCGCGGTGTCCCCGTACAAGCCTGGATGACCGGCGTGGCGGCCCGCAGCCCGCGGCCCAGCTTGTAGGGGGCGTAGCCCCCACGCAGGTGGCAGTACTTGCCGCTGCGCTTCAGCTTCTTCTTGCAAAGGGCCACCAAGCCGGGGATCTGGAGGTAGCTGGCGGCAGCCAGCACAGCACCCAGGCTCTGCTCGCTGCCCGGCTCGCACTCGGCCAGGCGGCCGGTGTAGATGAAGTCGAGGATGAGGCGGAAGATGCCGGGCTCACCATCTCATGGTCCAGGTTGAGCAGGTTGTCGTGGACCACCAGCGACTTGAGGTAGGCGCTGCTGGCGGCCAGGATGTTCTTGTGCGCTCGGAAAAGCGCGTTTTGCCCACGATGATCACGTCGCACAGGAAGCCCTTGGTGCGCTGCGTGTTCAGCTGCAGCAGCAGCTGCCGCGAGTGGCTCGGCACCTCCATGGCGTCCAGCATCCCGCTCCTCGCCCGCCGCTGCCACACCGGCGCCGCCCGTCAGCGCCGTGCCCGGCCCCACACGCCCACGGCAACGCGCGGGGGGCTCGACGGGCGCGCCCGGGGCTTCAGCCACGCGTGGGGGTGCGCGGCGCGGGGGGGGCGGGTCTCAGCCCCACGCACCGCTGCCTCCCGGCCGCTCTGCACGGTGCCACCGCTTATATGGGGGCTCGTTCCTCGGCGGCTCGGGGGGGCGGGAGGGGGGCGAAAACCCCCGGAGGGTTTTGGAGAAAGTGACATCACCCGCCGCCGCCGCCAGTGCCGCGCCCCGGCCCCGCCAGCCCCGGGACCCGCGACCCCGCGCCCACCTGCCGGGGGAGAGCGGGGGGGACACCCCGAGGCGGTGCCCGCCACCCGCCCGCGATCCCCGCGCCCCGCCGCTGTCCCGCGCCCCGCCGCGCCTCCCCGCTTTTTATGCGCCCCGGTCCCGCGAGGCGGCCGGCCGGACCCCCCGGACGCCCCCCGCCCCCGTTTCCTCTCCCCCCCTCGAGGTGAGCGGGGGGACGATTGGGGGTGTGGGGGGGGAGCGGGACCTCCCCTCCCCGCCTCCGTCCCGGTGCCGGTGCCCCCCGCCCAGGTGCGTAAAGCTAAGCGCCCGCGGAGCTGCTTTTCCGGCTGATTCTCCCCGTATTTCGGGGTGTTCCCCCCCCCCCCCATCCTTTTACCTGGGCGTCCGGTGGCCTCCGCCAACCAGCTGAGGTCTCGGTGAACTCTCATGGCTCAGCCCCGGGGGGGCCGCCGCCGGTTGCTGCACCCCTCCACCCTCCTCTTCCTCTGCTGCTTCTCTTCCTCCATACCCCGCGCTCCCGGCCGGTCCTACGGAACGGAGGAGGAGAAGAGGAGGAGGGTGGTTGTGGAAGAAGCAGCAGCGGTTCCTCGGGGTTCCCGACGCCGCCAGCTCGGAGGTGAAACCCGGGCTGCGAACTCCCGACCCCGGCCTGAACTCCGAGCAGCGCCGCTGGCTGTTAAAGGGACGGCGGGAGGTTTTCCTCCTCCCATCCCCGGGCGGGGCACCGACAAGCCGGGCCCCCCCCTTTGCACACCCCTCCCTCCCCATCCCGGTCTCCTCCTCCTCCTCCCAGCCCGGTATTTCCCTCCTCCCGGTCTTCTCCCGCAGCGCCCCGACCGCCCCCTCGGGGGTCTCTATCTTTAGGACATCGCTCTTTGCCCGGGGACACCCCGGGTGGGGCCGGGAGCCCCGAAGAGGGGGGGACCCGGGGTGTCCCCGGGCAAAGGGCGATGTGTCCCCCCCGTCGGTACCGCTCGTAGGGCGCCATCTAGCGGCTCCCGGTGCGCTCCACCCCCCCGGTACCGGGGGCGGCTCCTCCCCGCGCAGGTGGGACCCGACGGGGCGGACGGTGCTGGGGAACGATAAAGTGGAGAGGTTTTGCTTGCCGCCCTACCCGAGGGACGGATGCCGATACACAAAGCGGGGTGGCACCCGTCGGCTGGGAAGGCTGGAGTGGGTGGTGTCATTTTGGGGTGCAGAGGTGGAACATCGTGTCCTATGTGGAGATGATGGGGAACGGGTTCTGGGGAGCAGGGAGAGACAGCAGACGGCCCTAATTTGCTGGTGATGGGGGACAGCAGAAAGCGGGAGGGGCGCGCAGCGCTGCGCCCAGATGTGGTGCGGTGGCCGTGGCTCAGGTGGGCTGGGGACTTGCGGTGGTTTGGGATGAGGAGGAGGAGAAGAAGGGGAGGCAGAGGCACGTTTCCCGCCAGCTTCATCCCTCCAGCCGTCCCTGAAAAGGCTGCTGGGCTGGGGGTGCAGCATGGGGTACCCCCCTTGGCGCGGAGGGAGCCGCCTCTCGCTTCACACTTTCACTTCTCCTTTCTCACAGCCGCAGCCTCTTGCACAACCTCCTGGTACAGCAAAGCCGTGATGGGCTTCCCCAGGCCGGCTGCTAATCCGGGGGTGTCCCGCTGGCACCCCCTGACCCAGCAGGGCACCCCGAGCAGTGGCCATCCCTCCCTCTTGGGCTCTTAAGGTTTCACCCCATAACCCTGTTCCATGGTAAATGGGAGCCAGTCGGGTCCCTGGTGCCTGGGACAGGGCTTGGCCAGCCCTGAATTTGGGACCAAAAAGGATTGGTGCTGGCAGGGAGGGTGCAGGATAGTGGCAGCCCTCAGCATCACTCACCTTCACCTGCACTCAGATTCCTTCAGATTCAGCGTGTCCCGTTCAGTACGGAACGTCACCCTGAGGACACGGAGTGTCACTGCCGTGGGGACCCTGCGATGGGCTCATCCCAGGCACCGGCTCAGAAATCCCCCTCCCTGCTCCCCAGGCTGGGCTCTGGCCCACAGGAAGCGCTGCGATCCTGGGAGCGGGACGTGGGCGACCCTCGTTAGAGCCGCGGTTTAATCCCAACTCCCCGGGCACTAATTTCTCCCCCCTTCTCCCATTTTCCACCCCCCCCCTTCAATTAACGGCTGGAAGTGTTTCAGGTTCTGGCAGCGAGCTCTGGACGTCGCTGTGAGCGATGGCTCCCGCGGGCTCCGTCCCGGTAATTTATGGGGCTGAGCTGCATAAATCACGGCAGCGAGCGGCTCCCCGACAGCTGCATCCCCCGGGGCCGGCCGGGACCCCGGGCTGCCCCAGCTACCTGCTGAGTGACGCCGAGCCCCGGGGGCAGCGGCCGAGGGAGGGAATGGAAAAACCCTTCACCTTTTCCACCCCCCTTTGCAGCTCCTCTCCCATTCCCGGCCTCTCCCAGGAGCAGAGGGGCGGATCGGTGCCCGCGGGGGTTTGGGGCAGGTGGAGGGGGGTTTCTCGCACGAGTGTCCCCCGTCCCGTCCTGCTCAGCCTTCTGGAGAGATCCTAACACTGCATCCTGAGCCAGCGTTCTGCACCCAGAGCTCTCAAAAACTGCCGGGTCTCGGCAGGGAGCTGCAGCCGATGTCCAGCTCCGAGGGACGGGGCTGCAGCACCGCGAGAAGAGCCGGCGGCGGCGGCCGGGAGCGCGCAGCGAAAGGGGCATTTTCGCCTCAATGTGCTGAGCAGATTGGAACCAGCTCTGGTTAAGTCATTGGCTCTGTTGGGTCTGAGCTGGAGCGTTTCCCGCCTGTGCCCCTCCCCACGATCAATCAAAGTTGCAGCAAATTAGCCCAGATGCTGGGAGATTCGGTTCAAATCCAGCTGTGGTTTGGATCGCGTTCGCATGCCTGGCTTCATGTGGGACCTGGGCTTTTGGACAGGATACAGCCCCCCGGTCTCTGCAGGGCCCTGTTTCCCAGCGCAGCCTCTCCCCAAAGCCCACACATGTCTTCCATTACGGCGCGTTGGCCAGCGGGGCCGCATCCGGCAGCGCCAGGAGCTGCAGCCCCCCTGGCAGCTCTGCTTTCCCGGCGCTGCTGGGGCACAGCAGCCCCGAAACTGCGGCCCCCGTGTGTGCAGGGGAGGTGTGTCCCCTCCACCTGGGCTGGCTGGGCGGGGGCTGCAGCTCGTGACAGTGCTGAGCTGCTCCAGGCTGGGCAGGGATCACCGCTGCACATCCTGAGCTGCTCCAGTGCCAAGCCCTGCCTGCAAAGCAAGGCTGGGGCAGCCAGGATCCTGCCAAGTTCTCCCAGGGTGCTCCCCATCATTGGAGGATCCCCGAAAGGCAGTGGGAAGGGCAGAGCATCCCTGGCACAGCCCAGGCCTGGCCAGGCTGGCTGCTCTCTGCTGCGCTGTCTGGGTGGCATGGCTGGGTGGACAGTGGGAGTCATTGCCTGTGGGGTGATGCTCAAGTGGCTGGGGGGCCCTTCTCTGTGGAGCAATGCTTGATGGGGCAATGGGGGCCCCTTTCTTGTGGGGTGACACTAAGAGGATCCTTTTTTGCAGGGTGACAAGGTGGTATTTCATTGAGCAGGGCAACCCTTCCTTGTGGAAGGATATCCAGGTGCACAAGAGACAGAATCAAACAGCAGGAGCTGAGATTAGGAGAGACCTCAGGAAGTCCTCACCCAACCCTCTGCTCCAGCAGGGCCACTCAGGGCTGGTGCACAGGTCCTTGCCCAGGTGGTTTTGGACATCCCAAGGACTCCAGCACCTCCCTGGGCAGCCCATGCCAGAATTCCCCCGCCAGTGTAAAAGTGCTCCCTGATGCTCAGAGGAAGCTGTGGGGCTCATCTCTGCCACCTTCCCCCGGCACTGGGCACCACAGAGCTGAGTCTGTCCTCTCCACACCCTCCCTCCAGGGGTGTGTATGCACTGATAGGTCCCTGGAGCCTTCTCCAGCCAGTCCCAGCTCTGTGCCTCTCCTCATCAGAGAGATGCTCCTGTCCTTCACTCTTCTTAGTGGTCCTTCCCTGGACTCTCTCCAGTATTTCCATGCTGGGAGCCCAGCACTGGACCCAGAACTCCAGGACTGAGCAGGGGGAAGGATCCTGTCCCTGTTGACAACCAACACAGACAAGGACACCATTCACCTCCTTCATCCCCAGGACACATGGTCAACTTCCTGTCCCCAAGGTCTTTTCCACTGCACTGCTGTGCAGCTGGACAGTCCCAGGATATCCCAGGGCTCAGGGAACTTCCTCCCCAGGAGCAGGGCTTTGCAATTCTGAACTGGGGGCAGTGGGATCCCATCCTTATGGGGGGATGTTTGGGAAGACAAGGGCACTCATCCCTGTGAGGTGATGCTTTGTGGAGCAATGGGACCCCTTCCTTGTGGGATGATACCTGATGGGGTGACAGGACCTGTTCTCTGCAGGTGGATGAGGATCCTCTCCCTGTGGGTCAAAGTTTGGTGAGATGATGGGACCCCTTTCCTCATGGGTGATGCTTGGAGGCAGTGGGACCCCTTGTGGGAGCAATTTTCAGTCAAACAAGGACACCCATCTCTGCCAGGTGTTGTTTCCTGGGGCAGCAGAACCCCTTCTTTGAGGGATGACACTTGGTGGGGTGGTGGAACCCCTTCTCTGCAGACAGGCAATGATCTCATCCCTGTGGGATGATGCTTGGTGAAACTATGGGACCCCTTCCCGAATGGGTGATGCTTCATGGGGCAGTGGGACCCCTTCCTTGTGGGGCAGTTCTCAGGAAAAGGCATCCGTACCTGCCTGGTGGTGTTTCCTGGGGCAGTGGGACCCCTTCCTTGTGGCACAATGCTCAGATTGGGTGAGGAACACTTCCAGCAGGGTGGCATTTTGGGGCTTGAGATGATGACACCCCTCTCCTTTGAAGTGGAGCATTGTGGGACAACAAGATGCCTTTCTTGTGGGGTGATGTCCAAGCAGGTGAAGACCCCACCCCTGTGGAGTCACGATGGCACAATGAGACCTCCTTCCCCTCTTAGGTGGGGCGACACCACCCCTTCCTCCTTCAAACCCCCTCATCGATCACCCCGTTCCCACTCACCACCTTCCCAAGCCCTGCAGGTGACCTCCCCCTCCCCACCCACATCACCGGGCCCTCTCTCCCCCCTCCCGCGACAGGGACACGGCTGCAATCGCTGGTGGGAAGCCCACGAGATGGCAGCAACGCGCCGCGCTCCGGGATGCGACACCCCCTCCTCGGGGGCCGCGACCCCCCACTCCGCATCCCGCTCCCCCGGCCCCCCGGTGCGCCCGGGGGGACCGGGCCGTGCAGTGGGGGGGTCGCGGGCCCCGGAGGAACGGCGGAGCTGCGCAGCCGGTTGCGGGTGGGCCGGCCCCAGTTGCTGACTAATCCCGGGGCTGAGTCACGGTTGCGGCGGGGGAGCGCTGCGGCAGCGATTTCCCCTCCCCTTCCCCAACCGGAGAGCCCCGACGGGGCGAGCGCCGGTGCTGCGTGGGAAAAAAAAAAGTGGGGGGAGAGAAGAGGGGAACACCCCCATCTAGCAGGGGGTGGGTAAGTGCGTTTGGGGAGTCTGGGGGGAGGGTGCAGCACCTTGAAGCAGAGTGCTGGTGGCAGGATAGGGGAGGTGGCTGCGGGGCTGGGAGGGTTAATCTCTGAGCCGCTCTGCAGGTATTTGGGGGTGTGAGGGGTAAGGGAGTGGGGGGGGTCGTGGCTTTGAAGCCCCGTAGCAGCGTGTGGCCTTTGCAGCAGCGTGCGGCCTTGCGCAGCGGGCGGATGCTGGTCGGGCGCCGCTGCTGCTGTCAATGACAACGCCGCTGTTGCTGTGTTACCGGTGTGATGCTCCGCCAGAGCAGCGTGAGGTCAGACGGCTCCAGCAGGAATGGGGGGGATGCATGGATGGATGGATGGACGGACAGATGCATATAACGGGGGAAAAGGATGCTTCCAAATCCCCCTGGATACAACTCCTAGGCCCCTCTTGGGGGGTGCTGACACTGGGGAAGGAACAAGGGCCAAAATTACCTCCCCATGAAGCCGCAACCTGTTTCTGTCTTAGCACTGACAGTTTTTGGGGGACCCAACCCAGGTGGGAGTGAAGCCCCCATTGTGAGGCTGGAGGGGTCAGGGCAGCACGGTGCTGCAATGAGTTGCTCACCCCACATATTCTAAACTTGCCCCTCAGCACTGCTTTGTGCTGTGCCATTATCCTGCAGCGCATTGGAGTGGCACCCACGGGTGCTTGTGACACTGGGAGGATAAGGGGTCTCATGAGGGGACACGTGGGAAATGCTGCTCAGGACATTGTTTGGGGGCGAGGGATGGAGGTGGGCAGGGGGCAACCCCAGGCTGGTGTCCAGTTGTTGGGGACCCCTCGCAACCCTTTCCCGTGATGGGGGGCTCTGACCGCCCCACATCAGCTGCCTTGTGGTGATGCCACAAGACCAGGATGGGGCCACATTCTGTCCTAGCAGGGTGGTCAGGGGCGATGGGCACCCAGGGTTTCCCGTGGGTGCCTGGATGGAGACCTCGTGTTTGGGGCAGGGGGGTGCCCCACACCACTCCCAGGATGACGGGACCCCCAGGTTTTTTCTCAGTGGGTGCACGGCCCTCGGGTCTGGCAAGCAGGTGCAGAAGGGAATGGTGGGGGTGCTGGTGCTGCTCCTCGAGCAGCCAGGGATCGGGGGGGGGACTCCGGAGGAGTCGGGGAGGGGCCGGGTCCCCGTTGCAGCCCGGACCCCCTGCCCGGCTCCGGCCGCTGTCCTCCCCCCGCGCCGATATAAATAGTAGCGTCTTCCGTTCCCTAAATTTCCTCGCTGACGTAGCGGCTCACGTCATTGTGTAGGTTGATGCTTTTCCTATGAATGAGCCGAGATCCCCGTTACTACGAGCCCGATCCTATAAAAGCCCCCCGCGCGCTGCGGACAGCGCAGCACCGACACCGGCGCCGGCCACCGCCGGGAGCCGCGGGGCCCCTGCCGCGGCCCGGCCGCCGCGGGGCCCGCAGAGGTAAGGCAACCGGCGGGGCTGGCCCCCAGGTAAGCGGGGACGGAGCCCGGTGCGGGGGCGGGAGGGGGCAGCGGAGCCCCGCGGCAGCGGGAGCTGCACCTGCCGGGCCCGGGGGCGGGGGCGAGGCGGAGCGGAGGGCAGCGAGGGCCGGGGCCGGGGCGGGAGGGGGGAGCTCTGCGGCGGGCGGGGGCGGTGCGGTGCCGCCTGGCGCAGCCCCACGTGCGGCCGGGCGGCGGGGGCGGCGGGGCCGGGCGGCGGCGGCGGGGGCGGTGCGCGGGGGCGGGGCGCTGAGCGCGGGGCCGCCCCGGGGGGCGCACGGCGGGGACCGGCCGCCCGCACCGTGCAGGGGTTGGTTGGGGGGGAGAGGAGGGAGGGGAGAGGTGCGGAAGCGCATCTGTGTGCGGGGCTGTGCGTGCGTGTCCCGCTCGGCGGTGACAGCGCCGCTGTCCCCCCTCTCCGAGCCTCCCTGCAGCCACCCCCGACGGGACCCCCCTCAGCCCCATCCCGCCGTGCCAGGCGCTCTCCACCGCCGCCTCCCTCGGGTTCCCCCGCAGCCCCGTGTCCCCAGCCCGAGTGCTGCCGGCTCCGCAGCCCGGGGTGGGGGGGGGTCGATCGCCTTCACCCCGCTGCGTTTAAAGAGCGCGGAGATCCCGTCGAGGAGAGCCCGAGTCAGAGCGTCGGCACCTTGGCTCTAGACTGCTTACTGCTGCGTAGGGACAGGACAGTAACAGTCTACAGTCATGGCTACTGAAGCATGACCCACCGCCGGCCCCGGCCCCGCACCGGCCCCGGGCCCGCCGCAGCGCCGGGGGGGCGGGCGCTGTCCGTGGTGCTGAGCCGTCGGGGAGCGCGCCCCGACGGGGGCGGGGGGGGAAGGCGGGAAGGGGCGGAGCTGGGGGGGTGTCCCGGTGCCCGCCTGACCCCGCTCTCTCTTTCCCCCCCCGCAGACACCGACCCCCCCGCGGCGGACGCCCCCCCCCGCCTTCCCGCTGCAGCCCAGGTAGGGGGGGACCCCCGGCGGGGCGGACACGCGTGGGAGGGCAGGGAGCGGGGAGGGGGCGGTGGGAGGATGTTACCGATGCTGCCGATGCTACCGACACTGCCCCCTCCCGAGCACCGGGAGCCCCCCCGCGCCGGCGGCGGGGGTCGGGCGCGCTCGCTGCGGTGGCGGGGACGCCTCCTCGCCGTCGCCAAGGCACCGGCTGCCCCCTCCCGACCCGGCCCCCCCCACTCCGACGCCGCCCGGGCGACCGTGGCTTTAGATTGTTACTGTGCCGCTGGGGGGGTAACAGTCTACAGCCATGGTCGCCGGGACAGGCGGACTCGCACCGCGGGCAGCACCGGCTCCCCCCACTCGCCCAGGGGTCCCCGAGGCGGCGGAGGCGGGGCGGCGGGGGTCCCGTCGGGGGCGGCCCGCCTCCCGGGGCAGTAGGAGCTCACATGCAGGATGCAGCTCACCGCACATCAACTCTTACTGTTCGGGGGGCGGGGCGCCGAGCGGCTCCTCCTCGGGCAGCGGGAAGGATGGGGACCCCCTCCTCGGATGGCCGATCCTGCCCCCCGCCCCGCAGCCCTCACCTGCCCTCCCGGCGGGGACCCGGAGCCCTCGGGAGCGTCCCCGCCGGGCTCGTCCCGCCGCATCTGTGCGTTCGCAGCCGGGGTCCCGTCCCCCCGTGCCGTGCCCCGCTCCGGGCACCGCGGGCCGCTCGCGGAGCGGGGCTGGCGGCCGGGCCGGCGCGGCGGGGACTGAGCGCGGCCCGCGGGGCCGGGGCGGGGGCGGCCGGGGCGGGTCGCAGGTTGCACAACCCGCCCGGCGCGGCCAGGAGATTCCTGAGCGGCGAAGTCAGAGCGGCCCGGCCTGCCCGGCACCGGGCACCGGGCCTTCGGCAGCCGGCGGCGACCGGGGCTGGCCGGGCAGGGCTCCTCGCGGGGGGCACCGGGGACTCACAGCCCTGCAGAGAGGGGGCTGGAAGGGCTTGCAGTGACCCCACAGATCCCACAGGGGAGGAATCCCAGAGGGACACCGGGGATGGAGGGTCAAGCCCAAGTGTGTGAGGGTGACAGTGGCAAAAAAAACAAGGAGAGTCCCTGAACAAGAACTTTCAGTCTGGGATCCTGCAGCACAGGGCTCCCGTGGGATGAGTGGGGCTCACACAGGGTCCCCTGCCCACACTCTCCCTCTCCAGAGCAGACCCATTAGGATCCCTCACCCGTCCATGGGGTCAGGCACCTCGCAGCTCTGCCCTCACCCTGACAGGCATGGCCACCACCAGGTCCCCAGGGGACAGCAGGGCCACACTGGGACACGGGAGCCACGGGAAGGGGAGGATCAGAAGCAGCAGGTCCCCGCTGTGCCCTGCCATGTCTCTTGCTTGTTCCCTTTGATTCCCGCTTTTCCCATCGCTGCTGTTGGCGACGGGCCAAGCACCTCACACCTCCAGGATGGGGATTTTCAGGTAAAACCACAGCTATGTCCAGCACATCCACACTGCAAAGTTGCCAATGCCACAAAATCCACCCTCCACACCCTGGGAAACACCCCCTTGTTTGTGCCCTGTTACCAGCATCGCAGTGAGGTCCAGGCCATGGTGCCATCAGTGTTCCTTCCAGGGTGCCCCGGGTGAGGGGACATGTCCCGTGGGCAGCACTGTGGCCCCTTGGACCCCACACTCCAGCCCGGGAACGTTCCAGCTGCGCTGTTATTTTGAAGGCCAAGTCTCTCCCGCTGACACCCTGGAATCAGTTTTCCTTCCAGAGTCCTTAAAAATATCCTGGATTCCTGACACTGGGACTTGTCTTCCAACGGCGCTTCCAAGCCACCGGGCCTGGGGCCAGCCGTCAGCGCCGGGGGACAGAGCCCGTCCAGCTCCTGTGCTCCTCCTCAGCACCGAGATCGCGGCGCTGCTGGGAAGGAACGTGGTGCCAAGGAGGATCGCAGCCCCTGCCACGGCCTCTTCCATGGTGGAATGGTGCTCAGAGGGGCACAAACGCTGCCCCACCTCGGCAACGCACCCAGCGGCTGCACAGCGTGTCCCTGAGCACGGCCAGGAGGGTGGGAAGGGTCTTCCTGGCATCTCCAAGCCATGACCCTACAGAGCCCAGCGGCTGAGGATTGGGGTGGGAGACCCCATTGCCTGCAGTGAAGGTCCCAAGGGACTCTCCCAGCCGGGATTTCCCTGTGCATCCCTGGGAAAGCACGTGGCCTCAGAAAACTTTCAGGCAAAACCTGTCACCCACTCCTGGCTTTTCCAAGTGGCATCCTGGCACCGTAGGAATTTAGGGTGGGCCCGGGGGGGCTGAGTCAGCAAAGCTGGTGGGGGCTGCAGGGAGAGGTGCTGCTGTTGCCCCCCCAAAGGCCAGGCAGGTGCCCACTGGCCCCACACGCTGTTGTTGCCATCTGACAGCTCTTGGCGAAACGGCCTTTTGTGATTCAGCCGTGTTTATCCCAGCCTGCAGCCCGGCCCAGCGTGGGTTTCCATGGAAAACTTCCATCCAAAACAAGGAGAGAGAAGGAGCTACAGCAGGAGTGACTCAGCCACAACTGGAAGCTTCTGCGAGTGAAGCAGGGAAGGGGGGGCTGTTCCCAAAGGCTTGGTCCTGCTCCAGCAGCGGGGCCCAGCCATGCTCCCGGCTGTCCCCTGCCCGTGCCACTGCCACTTCACAGGCAGGAGCTTGGCAAGTCTGGGGGAAGCCTCGCTGTAAAACTACCTGGGAAACATATCAGCCTCCTGGTGTGCCCCCTCCCCACGCCTGTGGCAGGTCCTGCTGGCAGGGACAGAGGAGGAAGAGAGTGAGATGAGTAAGGCTCAAACCCTGATGCCAGGCTTGGTGGGGTGTTGTATTTTCCAGAGCTGTCTGCAGGAACCCCTACCCGTGCCTGGTGTGCTCCAGGTGGGTGGCTGGCAGGATGGGCAGTGGCAGTGACCTCGAGGTGGCAGTGGCACGGGGGAAGGGGGGCAGGGAGCTGGGAGAGGTGGGAAAACAGCTGGGGGTTTTCAGGGAAGCGGCAGCACTGGCAGCATCTCAGCTGCTCCTGCCCTCCCTGGGACACTGGGAGAGGGCTGGGGGCTCTGGTCACCCAGGGAAGGGGCAGCAAAGCTCTGCGTGGCTGAGCCCTGGACTCCATGCCCACAGCAGGCTCCTCACAAGCAGGGCCACAGTCTGTGTCCCTCCCGTCCCTGAGGTCACACAGGTGGCTCCAACGGCTGCATTGGCACATCTGGGCACAGGGGTGACATTCCCCCTGCCAAAACATCCAGGCTCCCAGTGCTGCTGGTAACACTGGTGATTGTCCCCAGGGCCCTCTTGTACCAGGCACAGCTGCCACCAGCTCCAGGGCTCACTCCATCAACCCTTGTTCAGCAACAGCAACCAGCCCATGCTGTTTTGGGGGAAAAACCAACTCTCCTGGGCCACACCGGGTGATGGAAAAGGGAACTCCCCAGCATCAAGCTGAGTGAGGGGTGGGAGGACATCAGCCAGTCTCGTCTCCAGGCTCACCTCTGCGGGCAGCCAAGGAGTATGGCTGCATCCCAGGAACAGACCTGGATGTGCGAGACAAGGACCAGCCCGAGGGCATCTCGCCCGCGGACAGGAGGGAGAGGGCAGGATTCCAATGGCAAACCCTCCGTCCACTCTGGACGCGCCGTGACAGCCGCGAGAGCCGCTTCCCTCCTCCCACCACCCCGGCACCAAGCAGGACCTCCCTCCGCTGCTCACACTGGCACCTCCTGCAGACAAAGGTCGCGTTTATCTGTTTTTATTAATTCATTTAAACCGGTACAACACATACGCGGCAGGAGCCACCTTTATAGGAAAAGGGGTAGGTACTGCAGCACCCCACCTCAGGTCACCCATCCCTCCCCGACCCACCCGAGGGAGGTGGGACCGTGCTGCTCACTCACCGCACCCTGCGCTTCTTCCCTTTCCTTCCCTCTTCCCGGGAGCTGCCGGTGCTGCGGGGCCGCAGTGCGGGCGGGCGGGCGGCCACGGCTGCGGTGCCTCCGGTGCCTCCCGGGGGCTGGGCAGCGCGGGGGGCGGGGGCGCAGGGACAGAAGCTCCGCCGCCTTGTCACAGCTGCTCGCCGTGTTCAGCCACAGCTGCAGCCGCGCGTGCAGCCCCCAAAAACACTCCAGCCCGTGGTGTCCCCGATGTGGTCACCAAGGGGTGCAGACACACTTTCGCAGCAGATGTGACACAGCCAACGTGGAGTGGCACAGACGGCCAGCACTGCCCGAGCCCTCCCAGCCCCGCGGGGCAACAGCAGAGCAGGGCTGGGCTGCAGGGGAACAGCCACATCCTCCTGCCACCAGCAGCACCTGCAAACCGGGGGGAAAAGGTGATGGGGGTGAGATCTGCTCACTCCTGCTGTGCTGGGTTAACCCACGGCAGCTCCCAGCCGAGGGGAAGGGAAGGACTCCAGCAGCACAGTGTCCTCCAGCCCTCACAGAGCTGACAGTGCTGCCCCGCTGCTCAAGCAGGGGGAAAATTCACATTTTTCACCCAATTTCCCTCTTTTACCAACTCTACACGCCCAAGGAAGGCCATGGTTAGAAAAGCACTGGTGCCCACTGCTGAGCTGGGCAGAACGCTTGCAACTCTTACAGCAATAAAGATTTTCGTGTGCTTCTGGATAATGCAGAGCCACAAAAAATGACAAGTTTTTCTTGTTCATGGAAGCACTTTGTGCTGGGAAGATTCAACACAAGCACATCAGGTCAGCAGGAATTTCATTCCTGAAGGAAACACCAGCCCTGGCACTGCCAAGGATGAGAGGGTTTTCCAGGCCCAGAGCAGCTGGAAGCTTGGCTTAAGAGATATAAAAAATCCCGAGTCTTTGGGGTGTAAAACTGCAGCTCTGTGCTCTGCACACACTTTCTGTGGCTGAGCTGAAGGACTCTCATTTTGAGCAGGTGTTTGAGCCTCTGAAAGCACCCTGCACACAGAGCAGTGTCACCCTCCTGCCCTCAACCCCCTCACTGTCACCCCCCCCACTGACGTGTCACATTCATACCTGTCATACACATAACTGTATATACATATATATGTATATATTTTATCCAGATGTGTAAAACAAAGCCGTGAAATAGGGAGATAAAGAACCTGGCCTGGGTGAACTGAAGAGCAGAATGTGCAGTGAGCAGCTCTCTGGTCCCTCTGGAGGCATGGCAACAGTGATGTTTCACAGGATGGCTGGCTGCACGTGGCTCACCGGAGCCCTTTTTCTATTTATTCTCAAACCTCCCCAGCCCCTGGGCCCTCGGCCTGGCCCTGCTGGGGGCAGAAGCGTTCCAAGAATTCCAGGTAAGCTTTCTTCTGCGCCGCGGCCGCGGGGATGAAGTGCCCGCCGGGATGCGTGAGCACAACGGGCTCCACGAAGCACCGGGCCAGCTCCCTGCTGAGGGGCGCTGCGATGACGGCGTCCGTGTCGCCCACGACGTGCAGCGTGGGCAGGGCGATGGGCTCCCGGTAGAAGTGTCCGTGTGCCGGGGCGCGGCTGGCGAACGCGGCCACCAGCACGGCGAAGGCCACCGGGAAGCGCGGGTCGCCGCGGGCCCGCAGCGCGCACACCATGGCGGCCAGCGCCGCGCCCTGGCTGAAGCCCAGCAGCCCGTCGAAGGGCCCGTGCTCCGCCAGCGCCGCCGCCACGGCGGACAGAGACTCCTCCAGCCCCGCCGGAGCCGCAGCCGCTTCGCCCGCCTCGAACGTGCCGGGCCCGGAGAACCACCAGCCGCGGGGGGGGTCGTCCCCGTCGGGGTCGTCCTCAGCGCCGGCGGGCAAGCGGTGCGGCGCGTCGATGGCCACCAGCTCGGCGCGGCCGCGCAGGGCCTTGCGGAGGGCGCCGGTGCGCTGGCGGAGGCGGCGGGCGCTCTGCCGGTAGCCGTGCAGGGCCAGCAGCCGCAGCGGCCGCGCCTCCGCCGCCGCCATGGCCGCGCTCCGGCAGCGCCGCTTCCGCCTTCCCGCCGGAACGCCGCGCGCTGATTGGCCGGAGGGGAGAGAGCGAGCGGCGCGTCTTCGGGGGAGCACGCGCGCCCCCTGGCAGCGGGAGGTTACCGGGGGGTGTGGACGGGGCAGCCCCGACGAGGCGGGACGGGAGCCCCGGTGCGATGGCGGCGAACGCGGGCAGGGCCCAGCACGGCCCGGCCTGGTGAGGCGCAACGCCCCGCGCACAGCCGGGGTCAGTCCTTGCGGGCAGTGGTGTCGTCGAGTTACGGGTAAGACCCCATCCATTCCAGTGACGGTAGAGGGGGTCCGGTGGTGCTTACCCCGGTGGGAGGGATCGGCGGTGCCCCCGCCGCTGCCCGTGCCAGGTCGCAGAGCGCGGCAGCTGCGGGCGGCACTCAGGAGGATGTGGGGTCCCCGGTGCTTGGCTGCTCCCCACCCTCCGGCGGGGCGGGGGGCGCGGGTGGCTTCTCCTGCAGGGAGAGTGAGGGTCAGGGATGCTCCAGCCCCAGCGCGATGAGCCATTCCGTGCCCAGCCCACAGCACCCCATGGGCACTGCGGGGCACCCCGGTTTCCCGGGGAGCCGCGGCGCTCGGCAGGCGCTCACCCCGAGCAGGGCTGGGGGAGCCGCGTGTCCCTGCCCGGGCCGGGCTGGCACTGTCCCCGTTGCTGTTCGGTGGCAGTGACACCACGGGGTGGCGCTTTGGGTACGCGGCACCGGGCACCGAGCGGCACCGGCGGCTCAGCCCGTGCCGGTGCTCTCAGCGGAGACCCGGTGACCCCTCGCCGCCCACCTGTGCCGGCCGCCCGCGGCGCGGGGGCTGTGTGCCACCGTGGTTCACCGTCCACGGCCCCAGGGACTGGCTGGCGTAGAAATCCATGGGATAAGGCTGCTGCCACTCGATGTCCTGGAGAGCCACTGCAGCCTGCAGAGAGGACCGGAGATGAGTCCCGAGCCGTGCCCGCAGAGGGGAGCTGGTGCTGCTGGGAGAGGTCCCGGCATCCAGCTTGGTGTGCTGGGGAGGGCACTGCTGGGGAAAAGCTCGAGCACTGCGAATCCCACTGGTTTCACAAAACACTGGATATCCCAGCAGCATGCCTGGACTGTGCACAGAGCACAGATGGAGAGAGGAGCAGGCACTGGGTGCAGGGACATCCCCAAGCCTGCTCTGGAGCATCATCCCAAGCCAGGACTGTATCCCCCAAAACAGAGAGGAGTGCTCACCTCATAGGGTGTCAGCAGTGGCTTGCTGAAGGCTTCTCCCCAGTCGATGGAGAGCCGGGGACAGGCTACCTGCACCCACCTGGAAGGGAAATGTCACAGTGGCATGAGCATTTTGGGAAGAACAAGCCACAATGACACTCCTCAGCAGAACTCCAGAAGGTGCTTCCTGTGCCAGGTAAGGACAGCCATGCCTCTTCCCTGCACAGTGACAGCAGGATAGATATGTCAGGGACAGCTTCAAGCAAGAATTGCACAGGGATGGGGCACCCTGGGGCTGGAGGGGGGTCAGCAGCACTCACACATCCACCTCTGGGAAGAGCTTTAACTTGCTGGGGAAGATCTCAGACAGCAGCACCCGCACGTAGGGCCGGCCCAGGGCACGGAGACGCAGCTCCAGGTGCTGCGGGGGAAAAAGCAGCTGGCAGGGTTAGGGTACCCCAGCAAGCCCCCCAAGCCTGCCCACAGCCCCTTCCTGGCCATCAGATTCTCTGTGGGTCCCAGCTCTGCCCCCCCTTGGCAGTCATAGGCCAGACTGTGGCCATGGCTCCGGCTTGCGCCCAGCTCTCCCCAGCACGTGCCTCAGCCTAATGAAGTAATTACTGCTCAATGACAACAATCTGTTCTCGTTAGCGGCTGCCTGCCCTGGGACACCCGCCTGTCATGGGCTGGCTGCAGCCAGAGCTTTCAGGAGGAGAAGGGACAGAGATGTCCTTGTCCTCCAGAGCCAGCACTAATCACCCCCCTGCCCGTGTCCTGCCCGCTGTAGAAGAGCAGCTTCTGGGACCTTGCTGCCCTGCTCTGCCCACTGGTCCCTGCACTGCCTCAAATCTCACCTGTGGCTACCCCAGAATTTCTGTGTGTGGGCAGGGCCACCACGCTCAGAGAGCAGAGCTCTGCTGTCCTGCTCCCCTCACCCAGCCGGGGTGCAGAAAGCGCCAGCACGGCAGCTGAGCAGGGATGCTGAACCTGATCGGAAGTTCATCCAATTAAGACAAACCCAGCCAATTAATTGCTGAGCTGTCTGGGCAGGGGGGGGTTCTCCAAGACTGGCCAGCTCTCCCCAGGAACGAGTTTAATGAGCCCTTGACCAGCCTCCCTCATCTGCTGCTAATTGCCCATGCAGATCAGGACCAGTGGCCACTGATGGGTTGCCAGTGGTGCCCTGGCAGCGAGGACAGCGACGGTGCCATCTCTCCCCAATCCTTCCTCCCACCCAAGTGGTGGGGACCCTGGGGAGGAAGCTGGTACCTGCAGGATGCTGGGGGAGCCCTGACGTCCCAGGGTGCCCAGGATGAGTCCCCAGCAGCGGGCACTGGTGGCAGTGTGGATGGCGTCCTGCCGGGCGCGGTGCATGCGCTCGTGGCTGTAGTGCTCCTGCGAGAACACTTTGCTGTAGGGATCGTACCTGCAAAGCACAGCCAGTGCTCCATCACCTGCCCTCCTCCCGGTGATGCCCGTCCCTCATTAGCACTAATTGCCTCCCACAGCATCTGTGCTCCTGGCTGATGTAGGACTCAGCCGACCCGTTAGGGGACAAGGACAGGGATAGGCACAAGTGTCCCACCACAGCACCAACACCCAGCACAGCCTCAGCTCCGTGCACAGCTTCACACTCAACTCCCCCCCATCCTGGCTCATCAATTATGAAGAATTCTTTGATTTGTTGCTTTGTTTGACGAGGAGAATTTTAATCAAATCCCACTCGGGTTTCGGCAGCTTCACCAGCGCCATAAACCTGACGTGCGCCTCCCGTTTGTAACAAACGACCTACTAGGAAATTCAGATTCCGCCAAATGGGCCCAGCCTTTCACTCCTGATATTTCATCTGCTTTCAGCGGCCTCATCATCGCGCTTTATGGCCTCTGCCTGCAGCAGCCGGGCTTTAATGGCTGCACCTCCACGAGCTTCCACAGGTACTTGTCAAAATGTTTATATTCAGCTGGAGTAAATGGCTGGTGTTCATCTCCTCCAAAGCACCTCCTCACCCACCCCGTGGCCTCTCACCTGCCCGTGCCTGCTGCTGGCAGTTACCTGCCCAGCCCAGGGGTGTTTCTGGGGTGCACATGGGGACAGGTGGGATTGGAGGGGGTGCCTGTACCTGTATGCAGGTATTCCTGGGTTGGCAATCATAATGGACTCCAGGTGGAAGCGCCCGTCGCCCAAGTACCTGCCAAGAGGGGAGGGAGAGCTATGGCACTGGGAAACAGGAGCACCCCATCCAAGTGTCCACTGGTTTCCCAAACTGCAGCACAGTGGAGATGCCAGGAATCCAGGCTCCTGTGCTGGGACCCACAGCAGGCACAGCCAGGGCTCTCTGGCATGGCAGGGTTGCAGAGGTAGCCATGCTCACAGCAAGGAGGGGTGCTCACACCAGCACGGGGTGGCTGGGAGCTGCTCCATCTCAATGGCTGGTTCTAGACGTTGCTGCTTCCATTTCTAATCGGATTTCCAGTCAGCAATTACATTTCAAAGCCTTTCATTCAGCTGCCCTAATGGAGTGAGGGCTTGGAAAATGAATTCAGACGTAAAACTTGACTAGATTTTGCCCTTAATTGGAGAATGACATTTTGGGAGATCAAAGCTAATTTGTCTGCAGAAGTTAGCCCCAGAGACGGTGCAAAGAAGAAAATAATAACGCAGGGAGGACGCAGGTGAGGCCGAGTGCACCTGCGCGGGCTGGTACTGCACTGCTGCTCCTCTGCCAGCTGAAAGGACCCACTCACCAATGCAGGGCCAGCCTGGCTGCCCCTGCTTGCTCCTGATGTCCTTGGGAGAGATGGAAAGTGCCTCAGGATGAATCCAGAGCTCCCAGTTACCCCATGCCCAGCTCCCTGCATGGCCATGCTTGGAAAGGCACCAGTGCTGTTGGCTCACAAGAAGGAGCTCAGCAGGGCCCAAACCCACACCTGGGCTCCCCAGCTCCCCCCAAGGGTGGGGTCCTTGTATTTATTTATTCTGCAGCACACTGTATTCACAGTACATTAAGCATTTCCATTACCTAAAATAATTAGGTGATAGGAAGCGAAGTGCTCCCTCTAATTTGCTGTCCTTAAATAAAATTAATGTTGCTGTGATGTTGGGCCCCGGCCATTTGTCTTTTCCAATTATCCACCCGCCCTTCCATCTATTATCTATTCTGATATATGACTCAATTATTTCCTCTGTGCTACAAGCACACGCCACTTAAAGCAGTGTGAGGAGCTGAAGGGGGCCCATCCCAGCCTGTGGATGTCCCTCACCACCCCCCAAAACTGCACAGAACCAAGCAGGGGGTGCAGGAAGGATGGCAAGCCTGGGCCAGGCAGGAAGGTGCTGAAGGACCTGGGTACTTACACAATGGCATCAGTGTCCTGAGCAAGCCGGGGTGACGTGCAGCCCAGGATCTCTCCTGGGGACAGCGGCTTACACTGGGGCACACACACCTTGTACTGGGAGCGCAGCTCCTGTGACACTGCCTGTGGGAGACGTGGGGTCAGCAGGGACAGGCCATGGCACAAAGGCTGGCTGAGCACCTCTGGGGACACCCCAGCCCTGGCACCCCAGCTGTTGTCACCCAGCCCGCTCGGGGGTGGCACCAGGAAAAGCCCCCTCTCAGCCAGGATGCTCAGCGAGGCTCAACCACCGTATCAATTAAAAGACAAGGGAGAAGGCTGAACGCTTGGATAGCCCCGTGTTTTGATAGACACGGCTCAAGAGGCTCATTCATCTCCTCCCGTCCTGCCCAGCCGGCCGTTGAGGGGCAGACAGACAGACCCGCTGGAGCTTCCCCGGCCGCTGCCGGCACTGCATCAAAATGCCAAGTGCTCCACCGCCTGCCCTGACATTTCCAGAGCAGCTCCCGGGGGAGCTGGGGAGGGGTGCTGCCATGAAACATTGATCAGAGTTATTATAAAGTACTTGATCAACATTATGGCAGCAGCACGTTATTGCAGCGACTCGTCAGAGGGGAACCAGCTCCACCAGCAGCCCGGGGCAGCTCCTGCTGCGGGGCTGGGACAGGGGAAGGGCTGAGCCAGAGGAAAACTCAGATGGAGATAAAAGCCAGGGATTCCCACCTCACCTGCACCGTGGAGACGAACTGGATGGTGCTGACCAGGGCCAGGGAGGTGCCTGGTGAGAAGTTGAAGCGAATGGTCTCGAGAAAATGGGATGCATCGATCTTAATGTCCACAAACACATAGAGCATCTTCAGCCCCTGTGTGGAGTCGATGGGAACTGGTGATGGGAAGAGACAGGGGCTGAGTGTGGGGTACACCCAGGGCTCCAGCAAGCCCCACACTGTTGCTGCCTGCAGCTGGGGGATAAAGCATGTTGGTGGGGTTCCCTGTGCCCCAAACTGCCCTGGCATAGGCAGGGTGGGCTGTGCCACCCCTCTGCCTGTGCTGGCACCCAGGGCAGGGGGTGCAGATGGGAGCCACAGAGAGCACCCGCTCGTTTCTCTCAGATAATGGCAGCCTGGGGAATCAATGAACACAAATCTAATTACCCCTGGTGCTAAGAAGCCTTTGTCACCACGATTAAGTGAATAATTAAAGTACACAGAGTCCACATCGATCCGCAGCTCCGCATTCACTTCCCATTTTGGTGCTCTTCGCCTGATCACAATTAAGTGCAAATTACTCCCTCCTGCAGGGCACGTGGGGCTGGGAGGGAGCAGGAAGAATCCATGTACCTCACCATCGGCCACCCTGGTGACAGGACCACCGTGGGCAGCTCAAAAGGAGCCCAGCATCCTCACAGCAGCCCGTGGGCAACCCAGGGTGCCCTGTGACCCACCCAGAGCAGGCAAGAGTGACAAGGCCACTGGCAGCAGATGGCAGCTGGGCTGGTGACAGTCAGCCTGGCAGTGCCTGCCTGTCCCTGCAGGGAGCAGCTCCAGCTGATGTGAGCACCATTCCCCAGAGCAGCCTGATGGATCCAGCCCCTTCCTCCCCTTCCTGCTGTTCATTCATGAGCATCAGGCTACAAACCAGGAGTTTTATACTCCCTGTTCCAGGGGTGCCCATAACCCTCCTTCCATAACAAAGCACCTAGCACACATATTTATCACCACAGACGCTCACACTGACGTGGCTTTCAGGACAGAGTTCTCAACTGGGGAGTCAGTATTTCATACAGAGCCTGATGCAATTCTTCAAACCCGTTTATAGGGCCCCATAAACGTCCAGGAGGGCTGCCAGGTGCTGGGAGTGTGTCAGCAGCAGGAATGCACACACGTCCTACTCGCCATGGCAATTCTGCAGATCCACCTTAAAACCCAGAGCGTCTTATTGTTATTTTTGGGCTGATTCCATCCTGGGTGGACTTCAAAGTTAGCAGCATCTGGGACAGCAGCGCAGTTTCCATGGCAACTGGATCCAGAGTACTGTCCGCCTGGGGAGCACACAGCCTCCTCCTCCCTTCCCCGCCCAGCCTGCACTGTACCCACAAAGCAGCCTTCCCCAGCCCCGGGGCCAGCAGCACCCCCAGGCCCTCACTCTCCTCTGCCATCACTCCCTTCCTCATCACTCCACAGAGGCCAGGTGGCAGCTTTGGGCCAGCAGGGTCCTGCCAGCCGTGGCCTTGGTGCTCTGCTCTTGGGGACAAGGCTGGATCCGTGTGCTGCTGCAGCAGGATGAGCACGCCCTGCTGCACCCAAAATCCTGCCTGTGAGCAGCCACCCAGCCAGCCTGGCCCCAGCCAAAGCCAGCAGCTGAAGCTGGAGAACAGGAAGCCCTTTGGGAAGGGATTAGCCTTCGGCACTAAGTCTAGGAGCTGGAGTCAAGAGGGGTGTGGAGTTGCTCGGTGTGGCACGGTGGCACAGCCTCCACAGTGCCACACACGGCCACCCCAGCAGCACCTCAGGACTCAGTGTCACCTACTTAGGCAGCTGTGTCCATAGTGCACCAGGAAGTCAGCGCCCAGGGCCCGGGCCGTGTAGTCGTCCACGCAGCAGGCGCCGTAGGTCACGTCCCCCATCACCACCGCCTCTGCATCCGTGAATCTGTGGAAGGCACAGCGCTGAGGGTCACAGCTGTGTCACCACAGCCCAGGCTCTGCCTCCCACCCCCCTGGCATGTCACTACGGGGAGACCCCGCGCTGCCACCGAGCCACGCGCCAAAGAGGACGAGCACTGGCTACTCTCCGAGATGTCAACATGATTAAGCTGGAGAGCGGTAATCCGCCTCTTCAATTGGGTAAAGCTGTTTGCAATTCAGCGGATTATCCACTCATCAAACAATACGCTGCCAGATTCCTAATGCTCCAGCAGGGAGAGCAGCAGAGGGAGACCCGGCACAGCGTGGTGCCACCGCTTCCACCAGCCAGCCCTGGGGACTGGAGACACCAGGATGGGCAGAATGGCTGTCCTGGCAACCCTTGCTGTGCCAGCCAAGGTACCATCACCCCATGCCTGGGCACTGTGTAAGCTGCTGAATCTAATCTGCACCTGGTTCTGTCACCCCTGGATGCCAGTTTGACCTGGGTGACCTCCAGAAGAGCTGGTGCTTGAATGGTGAGGGAAAGCACCAAACCACCACTGGTGCTGTTCCCTACCCCACTGCTCCAGTCCAAACCCACCCTCTTCTGTGGGTGAAGAAACACACCAGCACCGAGCAGCAAAGCCAGGGCTCTGGCATGATTCAGAGCCACCATCTTTGTGGGTATTTATTGCACCATTTTGGGGGATTATTAGCTTGGCTGCCTTCCCAGGGAGCCTCAGCAGGATGAGAGCAGGTATCGCCATGACAAAGCCCCGTGCCTGGAGGGGCTGCTTAAACCAGATGCTAATTCCTTATTTACTCGAGGCCTGCTGTAGCTCGGTGCCAGCGGGGTCCCCAGGGAGGGAGGGGGCCCTGGCACAGTGTCACCCCCTGCAGCACCCATGGCTGGCTGGGGGCCAGGGTCCCCCCAGGCGCCAGGCAGGCAGCGTTACGTCGGCGGCAAGAATAGAAATGGTGGGCAGAGCTGGGCAGATGGCAGAAGGTGGAGGAATGGCAGAGCGTGCTGAATATTAACAGCTCTGGCCCTTTCATCAGCGCCCAGGGAGGGGGACAGGGGAGCAGCAATGCTGGAGCATCCCTGAGGAGGGGGCACAGCCATCCTCACCTCTCCAGTCCAGCCTGGGCAGCTCCCACTCCACAAAGGTTGGGAATGCAGCTGGGGAGCATCAGAGGATGGGCTGGATCTTGCCAGCACCCAAATCTCGCGATTCCTCACGGCCAGAGTGGCCTGGATGGGAGGATGGCTCCTCCACTGCCCACATGGCCACGCCGTGGGGATGGGGGAAGGCAGTGAAGGTTCGAGAAGGCTCTTCCCACCCTTCCGAGCCCCCAGCCCCCTCCTCTAATGAGAGGTGATGAGATGAACATGAATCAGACTCCACACATCTCAGCAAAAGTGGAAAATTATTCAGCTCCTTAAGATTCAGGATGGGGAGGTCTGACTCAGAGCGGCAGCCAGCGCCGCTTAATTTTTTATAGATTAAAATGTATGCAAATTGGCCCAAACCCCAGAGAAAGTCCCTGGGGGTGAAGAGCAAGAAAGTGAAATAGCAGTGGTGGAAGGAGGAGGGCAGAGGTGCCCGTGGCCCTGCCTAGTGTGTGAGGTTGCAGCTGGGCATGGAGAGAAGAGGCTGAACCCTGCGCTGGCCATGGGCAAGATTCCTCCTCTGGCTGCAGGTCATGGAGGTGAGCAAAGAGGCCACGGGATGGTGCCTGGTGAGGAGGGTACCCAATGGGTACCCAAAGGGTGCTGGCAAGGCCAGGAGCCTGGTGGTGCTGCAGGAGGGGCTCCAGGATGGCACACACCGGGATCACCCGCTCCGGCTGGGCTGGACAATCGAGCGGAGCCGTAATCATCTCCTGAGACAAATCAAAGGCAAGCACCAGAGCCTCCCCTTGATGTTTTAATCAGTTCGGTGTCGCCAGAGCCTTTCATCAAACTACAGAGGAAGGAAATGTCAATTAGCAGCCACCTGCCTCCAGTGCAGGCTGGGGAGCTGCTCACCAAGCAGCCCAGACCAGGACGTGGGCAAGGAGCAGCCACAGCAGCGTCCTTGTCAGTGTTTTGTGTCCCTGGAAGTTGTCACAGCCACGCATGGGTCCCAGCAGCGTGCTGGCAGTGGTGACAGGGATGTCCCCACCCAGCGCTGAGATGCTCATTACAGCTGGGAGCTCATGAATATTGAACACGTGGGGAGGTTATTCATCTTTTACGTCCCGCAAACCCCGGCTCATTCTGAAAAACCGCCTGGCCTTAGCATTTTTCTCATCTCCCCCTAATTCATTATCTGCTCCTTTAAACAGATGGCTCCCAAAATCCCATTTATAAATGCCATGCTCAGCACTGGCAGGATGTGCTCCAGGATGGGTGAGGTCCCGGCCCCCATCCCAGGTGGGACCCCCAAGCCCTCCCAGCCCTGCTCCCCAGTGACAGATGGAGGCAGCAGCAATCCAGGGACAAGTTTTGGGGCTGAAAGCGCTGGCTCAGAGACATGCACACATGGGGCTTGCATGTCTCCAAGCATGGGGTAGCCAGTCCCTGTCACCTAAGCACAGGCACTTGGCTGGAGCAGCCCTGATTTATCCCAACCCCTCGAAAAATGAATGAGAGCATTTGCTGCTGGCAGGAGCGCAAGGTCCCTTGGCAGTGTGTGAATGATACAGTGCTGGTCCTTAAGCCATGAGGCAGAGCTGCTCTGCCTGGCAGGGACGAGTCCTCAGCCCCTGTGTGTCCACCTGCCCTTTGTGGAAAGGGGATTGAGGGGACTGAGCTGAGAGTGGCCAGTCCTGCACCCCTGTGCTATGGGAAGATGGAGCAGGCACTGGGATGCCAGGGGGCCTGCATGTTGTACTGGAAACAGGGACATAGTGCAGACTGTCCCTTGCCTCACAGCCACCTGCCTCACCTGCATGTAACCCTTCAAATACCCCACAACCACCCCATAATCACTCCACAAACTCCACCCCCACTGCCTGCCCTGCACCCAAGCCCAGTGTGTTCCAGGACACCCCGGGGTGCTGCTGTCCTGAGCCCAGCCCTGGCCGAGAACAGTGCACTTAATTAGCAGAGAAGCCCATCACCAAGCCCCATTACCAGACTCCCAACTTCATTAGCACAGGAAGGCTGCACGTAATTAAAATAATGAGTTTGCAATTTTATTGCAATTGGTGCTGGAAGAACTTGGCTGCAGCTGGGATATGATGGAGCCCCACAGAGCTTCTGCAAGTGGGGCAGGATGGGGAGAGGTGGGTGTCCCCACAGCCCCCCAGGAGGAACCACCTCCAGCTAGATCCCCTTCCCTGAGAGGACTTCCCACTCTGTCCTCACTATAGGTGGCAGGGAAAACACATCTCAAGGGCCATGTCCCAGGGCACCCCAGCTTTGTTGGTCCTGTAGTAACAAATAAAACCCAAAATAAGGCAAACCAAGTGTTGGTTGTAAAGTCACCATGACCATGTTGTGTCTGGATGGTGCCTGTCCCCTCTTCACAATGGCCAGGTCACAAAGCTCTGTGGGATACAAGGAGGTGGCATGGGGGCACCACACCTGCAGTGGCACATCCCAGCCCCGGGAGGTGACAGCCTTACAGACCCCACACATTCCCCTTGGCCCAATCTCCCTGGTGCAGCCACCACCCGGGTAGAAGGCTTTGAATATCTCCAATGAAGTGAGAACTTCATTCCTCCTAATGATGCTGTTGTGTGGTTAATGACAGTGATTAAATTCCCCTGCACAGCGTGCACTGATGCCAGCGCCTCCAGGTTGTGGCTAAAAGGACGAGGGGAGAAGGGAAGGCAGCCCTGGCAGGCAGAGGCACGGCACTGTGCAGCTGAGGCCACATCCTGGTCTGTGTCAGTGTCCCAGGGTGGCCTTTTGGGACCTCCTGGTGATGCTGCCAGCTCCATCACAGCATCCAGTGCCACACTGCTCAGTGCCACGTGGCAAACCTGCCTGGCCAAGGGACCTGGTGCCTGCTGGCACTGGGAACCTGCTGGGCACACCAGCCATGGCACTGGGGACTGCAGGGCACATGGGCCATCAGGGCCTGTTTTGTCCTGGCCATAGTGGGGCATTTCAAGCTCTGCCATAGCTGTTGGGCTAAGCATACAGATGTTTAACTCTTTATTGCTAAAGCAGGACTCAGCAGGACTCTAAAAAGTCCCCATATGCTCCTGAGCCACCAAGATGAGACTGGATGGCCTGTGCACCTCCAGCACTGCCTTGCATGGATCTTCAAAAGCCATTGGGAGTAGGGAGGTGTTGAAAGTTGTGCCAGGGCAGCCTGTGTGGGCATCAGGACACCCCTGGGCCCTGCTGCCATCGCCCATCCCCGCCACCGAGCCTCAGCTGATTAGCAAGAGCCTCTCACCCCAGCGTGGCACAGGAAGACAGAGGGATTAGCAGCTGCGAAGCCTGACAGCCGACTTTATTAACACGGAATCAAAAGCCCAGCTGAGAGCCCAGCTGATCCGTCTGCTCCAGCCCCGGCAGGGAGGGGAGCAGGGGGTCCGCTGCTGGCTGCACAGCCCCCAGCTGCAAGCTGCTGGCACGGGGGGGACACGACTGCCACCTCCCCGACACGCCAGCGGGTGGGCTGGGGGGGACTGCCCCTCCCCGAGCTGTGGTCCGAGCTCCCCCCACGCTGCCGCCCCCCAGCACGAGCTCCCCTCTGCCGAATTACATCAGCCGTGACAAATGGAGCCAATTTGGAAGGTGCCGCGGGAGCGTCGTGATGCGGCGCCGGCACCGCGCAGACCCCGGCCCGCCGCCCCCCTCCCGCAGCCGGGCCGCTCGCCCCGGCACAGCTTTGACAATGACAAACCTATTAGCGGTAATTAACTGGCCTCACACCGGTCAATGCTTCGAGTGTGCTCTCCATTTCAAAGGCTCCGGGCTAAGAACCCCACCGGCCTTTCCGGCGGCGGCTGCTGTGATGCTTCGGCTACATCTTCATCCCTGCATCCCCTCGGGGCTCGGCAAGCGCCAGTGCGGGGCTGGGAAGCTCAGACCGGCCCCACCTGGCCGCCCCTGCCCCTCCTCACTCCACGGAGCCCCCCGGGGACCTGCTCACTCCCACATGGCAGCGAGGGATGTGGTGACACTGCCATCCCACTGCACGGGGACAGACAGACGCACAGCGAGCAAGCTGCCTGTGATACGGGGGAGTGAGGCACATCCCTGCTCTCGGCTCCCCCCAGCAGCACCAGGCCATGGCACAAATATTCTATTAAAAGGCAGCTCCAGCAGTAGGGATAAATATTCTGTCTGAGTGGCAGCTGACACGGCTCTGGTTCACAGGGGCAGGCACTGTCACCCCAAGGGCACTAGCCCTGAGTATGGCTCTGCAGCCAGCAGCAGAGAATGCAGGGGAGGGGAACTCACTCCCCAAACTCCCCAGCAAGGACAGGACAGGAGGCTGTGGGGGTGGGCTGGGGAAAGGGGCTGCTCATGAGCAATGCCCCTCCTGGGCACACAGATATTCCTGTCACGCTCAGCCCTCACATCCTCCCTGTCACCAGGAGGAAGGGACACCAGCCCGGGGCTGATGGTAGCCCAAGCCCCTGTCCCCAGCCTGGCCACAGCAGCCAGAGCACAGAGCTGCAGCAATTCCTGTCACGTCGGAGGCTCATCCGGCCCCAGCACTGGGTGAGGAGGGCCAGCAGGAGCGGCGGCCGAGCTGCGATTCCACATTAATGCTGGCGATGAATATTAATAGCAGGAAGAGGCAGGAACTAACGAGGCCACCTGCAGATTCACACCTCACCTCCAGCAGTGTAACTGGGTCCCCAGTGTGTCCCCCAGAGAGCAGACACAGGGATGGGCTCACTCCTGCCCACAGCTGCAATCCTCTGGCTGACAGCAGCACTGCCACATCCCCAGGCACGGTCACAGAGGGCACCCAGTGCTCCCAGTAAGGGAGTGGCAGTGGGGTGTCTCTGGGTGCTGCATGGTGACAGTGAGGGAAAGACACAGCTCTCCTGCTCAGCCTTGAAGCCATCCCACATCCAAACACCATCCCATCAGTGCCCCCATATCCCCTCTCTTGGCTGGGCACCTCCACCCACCCACGCAGCACCCATCTCCCACCAGCACCCCCCACCAGCCCTGTGGAGCACCCCCAGCAAAGAGGGTGAGTCCAGCAAGGATGCCAGCACCCCAGAATCCACCGGCACCCTGGCATTCAGCACCCTGGAATCCACCATCCACCGGCAAACGGGGCTTAAGGTTTCATTCAGATAAAAGAGCCCCTTAATCCGCTGCCTTTGAAGTCGGAGACATGAAAGCGGCTGGGTGCCAAAGCCGGAGAGGAGGCAGCTCCACTTAAAGGGACAAACCCACGCGGAGCTGCCCACACTCGCACCCATCCCCTGCCCCCCATGCCCGTCCCCTGCCCACGCCCACCTTCCCACCGAGTGTGGGGCTGCCGAGATCCCCCGGGGGAGACGATGGCAGAGCGGGGACAAAGCCCAAAGCCCGCGGGCACGGCTGCCTTCCCACCCAGCACGGCAGCAGCGGGGAGGAGGCCAGCAGCCTCGGCAAGGCAGCTGCTAATGAGTGCCACGACCCCGATGGCAGATGAGGCACCAAGTGCTATTAGCACTAATTCATTGTGCTAAAACAGAGAGGGGCTGCGGAGGGGGCTGTGGTGGGTGGGGAGGGAGGGAGGCAGACGCGCTCGGCAGGAAAGAGATCACAGCCAATTTCTGCAAGGTGCCTGCATCCACTGCCACTGCACAGGCCAGCTCCTCTCCAGTGCCTCAGCCTCACCTCTCGGGCGGCACAGAAAAATCAAGAGAGGAGCCACGACGAAGGGGTCACCCAGCAGGAGTGACCCTTCCCGTGGCCTCGAGCCTCCCCAGCCGCAGCAGGGCTGCAGAGGCAGGACGGGGCCGGGGGGGAGGAGGGTGGCTCTGTGCTGCAGAGGTGGCCCCGCTGCCAGCCCTGCCCTGGCTGCGCTGCCGTGGCGAGCGCGGGCACCGGGCTGGCGGCAGCCGGCTGTTAACACGGCTGCTCCCCGCTTCCAGCACCCCCACGGGGGCCCTGGAATGCTGAGCCTGTCAGCAGCTCCCAGCTCAGCAGAGAGGGGAGGAGAAGCCAAGCAGCGAGGGTTGGGCTGGCACTGTGCTGGTCCCTGTCCTCAGGTGCCCGTGACTTGCCGCAGGGCTGCCCAGCTGTGCCCAGCCAGCCTGAGGCCCCATGAAGGCACCTCCTCATCCACAGCCCTGGGCCTCACCCTGCCCAGTGGCCAACCCATCCCCAGGAATAGCCCCTGGAGCCCTGCAGGAAAACAGGGAAAAGCCGTGGACTTACCGCTCAATGATGTCAGCGATGGTGCAGGCGAACATGAGGAGCCCTTCTGGCATCTGCAGGGCCACTGGGAAGATAAACAGCCACGGGGTTAGGAGGGGCTTGAAGGGACATCCTGAAGTGGGGATCACCTCAAGGTGCAGCCACAAACCACCCTCCCCAAACCAGCCAGGTGTTGGCTCTGGCAGCTGGGGTGCAGACTGTCCTGCTTGAGGCATATCCATTCTCCCTGTGCTCACACCTCATCCCTCTCTGAACCCGCTGACACTGCTGGTCTCTCCCACTTCCCGCAGTAATGACTTCCAGATTTTAATTATGTGCTGCACAGCAAAAGGTACTTTCTTCTGTTTATTTTAAACCTGCTCCTTATAATGTAAACGCGTGCCCCTAGTTCTACTGGTACAAGAAAGAGTGAATAATCATCCCCTGTTCAGCCTCTCCACATCATTCACAATTCTACATCCTTATCATATCCCCCTTCATTCACCTCTTTTCCAGCTAAAAGACCTAAATCTATTTAATCTCTCCTTATGTAGAAGCTGCTCCAAACCTTTGATCACCCTTCTCCACACCCCCCATCCCAGCTTCTCTCTCCATTTCAGGAGGGTGGCCAGCAACAGCCGCAGCATTGTGCCTTGCAGGAATTTATTCAACAACAAATTATGTTTCCTCATTTGCTCCCTCCTCACAGCTCAGAACAATCCCTCTTCCTCTAAAAAGCCAGCAGACTGTCCAGTGCCTGGGGTCTAGCCAGGAGCCCCCCACAGGGTGGTGGGGAGGAGCAGGGACCATGATGGAGGAGGTGAATGGAGGAGGCCCCATTAATCCTGTTGTTGTTTCACCCCCCAATCCCTCTAAGATATCCCAGTTTCCATGCTATCTATCCAAACACTCTCCAGATTGCCCTCCAACAAAATCCCTGTGCTGCCAGGCCCAGCTCGCTGGCCAGTGTGGAGCTGTGTAAAGGCCTGGCTCAAATTAGGCTGATCCCACTCTGTTCCAACCCGCAGGGCCCAAGGAAAGCTGCACATGCTCTGCCAGCCCCTGCCTGACCTGACAGGGACGATGCTTCCACGTCCCAGCATCCCCCAGCCCATTTGAGACCATTCTGGCCCATTTGGGGCTGCCCTCCACCCCAGATCTGCCAACAGGGGGGTTGGCAGGAGGCAGCTGGGTCGCCCTCCACCATCACAGCACAATGGGGAAAGGAGGTGCTCCCCAGCCCCCTCCCCAAGCCCCACAGCAGGCAGGGCACAGGCAGGGCTGGCTGCAGCCCTGTGGGAGGATGCGTTCCCCCAGCAACGAGCCCCTGGCTGGTCTCTGCACACGCGGATTTTCAAATCCCAGCACGGCTGGCTGGCTGATGGGCTCCGCTCCCAGCTCGGAAGCCTAAATCCCAGCCGCATATTTACATTTAATTAGGAGGTGCCAAGCTGCAAAACACAGCAAGGAAAGCCAGAGCAGCATGGCTGTGTCCTGATGGGACAGATCCAGCCCTGACTGCCACACCACAGCCGGAATGGACAGCCTCACACCCTCCAGCCCTTGGGCATGGCAGCTGGGAGCAGCTCAGCTTCCAGAACATCCCCCGTGACGCCTGCCAGCCCTGCCAGCTCGGTGGCAGCAGGCAGAGACATTCCCAGGTGGATACAAAGCATTTCAAATCTGCCTCTGCCACACCGCCCTTGTCTGCACGTGAAGTCGGGGTGGGGACGCTGGTGACACCCGGGGATGGAGGGGGAGGCTCCGTGCCCTCCTCCCCCGTAGTTGATCACATATTGCTCAGTGGGATGCACAGGCTGTGCAGGGAAAGCCCTGGCACCACTCCTGAAGCCTCCACAATCATTCCCAGCTCCTCTGGGGCTGCACAAGTCTCTGAGGAAGCTTCAGGCCAGAGAGCAGCACAGCCCAGCTCCCTGCCAGCCCCTCCCGGTGCCCGGTGCTGTGGGGCTCCCCCTTCCCAGCCCCAGCAGTGTGTCAGGAATGTGCAGGGAGAGAGGCAAGAGGAGCACAGCAGGGACCTGGCCAGCATCCCAGACACATCTCCAGGCTGACAGGTCCGCGCAGCTCAACCTGTGCTGTCCAATGTGATTATAATCCAGAGATACAGATCTATTAACCCCCCTCGAGATGAGGAGAGCTCGCCAAGACAGAGCCTAAACACACCGGGGGCACAGCAACACCTCGCCCCACACCTCACCTGCCTCCCACCGAGGGGCTCAGCAGCACAAACCAGCCCCAAAACCGCTCAACCCCCGGGGCAGCGCTCACCCTTCCTGGCCCGAGCCTGCCGGATGCGCCAGATGGTTTTGGGGATCTCGAAGTTGTAGTTGGGGGGCAGAGCCTCCGCCGCCTCCCGCAGTTCCACATTCCCGAGGATCTCCTGCGGGATCTGCTGGGCCACGTGCCGTGCTCGGGCTGCGGGACAAACGGGGGCACCTGAAGGAGCCGTCGGAGCGCAGCGCACCCCGCTCGCCACAGCGCCTCGCTGTCCCCACGCCAGCGGGAGAAGGGTCGCTGTGCTCAAACCCCTCGGAACAAGCGGGGGAAAAAGGATGGGGTCCTGCCCTTCACGCTGGGGACAGACTGCGAGCGCTTTTTGGGGGAACAAGAACGCTGTTTTTAGCCCAGAAAGCAGCGCGGTAACTATGTGAAACCCTGTGAGTGCAGCTGGGGGGACAGCACGCAGAGCACTCAGGGCTCACCGGCCAGCACATCTTAATGCATCCCTGTTCCCCCAGCAGCGGGATCCCGTTATCCCAGCGGGAAAAAGCCACCCAGCGCCGGGTGATCCATCCCGGGAGCCTCATCCTGAAGCCGCCCCCCGACAGCAGCCGCCCCCCTACATCTCGGCGATGCCAGAGTGCAGCGGGGGAGTGACAGCAGGGGGATTATTCACTATTTCCAGCCCAACACCGGCGCTCACGAGCCACCAAACCCTCCCCGCACGGCCCACGGCACAACCGAGAAAGGGCCAGCTGGGCCGGGACGGCGGCGGGGGCGGCCGCGATGGTGGCGGAGCCACCTCCCTCCAGCGGCCCGGCCACCCCCGCCGAGGCGACCCAAAGAGCGGCCGGTAGCGGCACCGGGAGCCCCGCGCCGAGCCGGTCGCAGCGCACCTTTGGCGGGCAGCGGGGCCACGCTCCCGGCCCGCACGGGGGCCGCCATGGCTGTGGCGCACGTGGGGGCGGGAAGGCAGCGCCGAGCGATCCCCGAGCGAGGCCGGAGCAGCCGCCGGCCGAGAGATCGAGCGCGGGAGCGCACCGGCGGGCCCCGACGGGACGGGCGGCGGGGACCCAGCGCGCTCGCCGCGGTCCCGGTGGGATACCGGGAGTGCAGTGGGGTGCGACAAACGCTGGGATAGTGGGGCTGTCCGCCCTTCACGTCGGGGGTGTGGTGCCGCCGCATCCCTCGCTGTGCTCCGGGGTTAATGGTCCTAATGTTAACACAGGGGGCACCGGGGTCGTTGTCACGGTGAGGGGGTCCGTGTGTGTCGTCCCCCCCCCCCCGCCCATGCCGTGGGGCAAGAAGGACCCGAGGGTAATGGGTACCCCCTGGAGACAACGGGGATCCCGACGGTGCAATAAGGAGAGCGGTGTGCACGGTGGAATAACGGGACCCTCCCGGGGCAGTGGGGGCAGCAGCGTTCCCGTTGGGATAACGGGACCCGCGGTGGGACAGAGGGACCATCGAGAGGCAGGAGGGACAATCCGGGGTCTGCGGGGACCTCCAGGGGACGATAGAAGACCGAGGAGGCAGTGGGGATCCCCCGAAGAAAGCGGCGATCCCGGCGGGGCGGTGGGGACAGCTGCATTCCCGGTGGGATAGAGCGACCCCCCGTGTTGTACAGGGGAGGAGGCGCGAGGGACCCACTGGAGGCAGCAGGGTCTGTTTGGGGACAGTGGGGACAGTCCGGGGGCAGTGGGGTGTCGGGATGACGGCAGTGAGTGCGGGGACAGCAGGAATCGGGAGACAAAGGGAACAGCAGCGACCGGGAGGCAGAGGGGACAGCAGAGCCCCCGATGGGACAGCAGGGATCCCGGTGGGGCGGAGGGGACGAGAAGAGACGGAGAGCACCGTAGGGAGCGACTGGGACCGCGCCGGGGCGGAGGGGACAGCGCGGACAGCAGAGACTCGGATCGGACGGCGGCATCTCAGCAGGACACGGCGGGCAGAGGGGACGATAAGGAGCCGAGGGGACGGCGGGTCCCCGGGGAGCGGCAGGGACGGTGCTGGGCAGGTGGGACAGCGGGGACAGCCGTGAGCACGGCAGGCGCGGGGCGGCGCGGCGGAGCCTCGGTGCGATAGAGGGGCACCGTGTGGACGGCGACGGCAGAGGCGACAACGATGTGCCGGGGGTGACAGTCGGTCCCGGGGGGACCGCAGAGCCCGGGGGGGCGGCGCTGGGCCGTACCCTCCGGTGGGGCGGAGGGAGGGCGGCGGCGCGGGGAACGGGAGCAGCGGCACTTTCACGAACTGTCCACGGGAGGCGGGAGAGGCGGCGGCGGCGGTGGAAGGGGGGGCCCGGGGGGGGCTCGCCCAGCCCAGCCCAGCCCGGCCCAGCCCAGCCCTGCCCGCCCCGTCGCTGCCCCGCCCCGCCCTGCCCAGCCCTGCCCGCCGCTGCAGGCAGCGCGGCACCGGCACCGGGCACCCCTTTATAGGCTCTGCCCGAGGGGGTGGGGGGCGGCGGCGGCCCCAGCCCCGAGGGGGCGGCTCCCCCCTAAAAGCCGGCGGCGGGACGCGCGGCGGGCAGAGGCGCGGCCGGCGCTCCCCGGTGCTCCGGGGCCGGCGCTCCCCGGTGCCGCTGCGGCTCGGCCCGCCATGCCCCCGCGGGGGCCGCTCGCCCGGGCTCCGGCTCCTCGTTCCCGGTACAGCAGCCGCCGCCGCCGCTACCGCTCGCCGCCGCCGCGCCCGAGGCTCTGAGCGCCGCCGCCGCCGCCGCCGCCGGGAGACCGCGCCCGCCCCGGCTCCAAGATGCTCCGCCAAGGTGAGCACCGCACCGGGAGGGCACCGGGTGCCGCGGGCACCGGGGGCAGCGGGGCCGGCCCCGAAGTTTGTCTCCCCGCCGAAGTTGGGGCCGCGCCGCCGGGCGCCCCCCGCCGCCACCGCGTTACCGGCGCCGCCACCGAGGCTCGGGCACCCCCCGGGGAGCGGCACCGGCGGGAGCGCAGCGCGGCGGGGAGGAGCGGGAGACCGGGAGGAGCGAAGGGAGGCAGGGCAGGCGCCGGGTCCCGCAGGACCGGAGACGCGGCGGGTCCCGCGGGCACCGGGGTACGGCGGGTCCCGGAGGCAGCGGGGCTGCAGCGGGCGCCGGGGGAGGGCGGGCAGTGCTGGTCCGGCAGGGCGAAGGAACGGGAAACGGGGTTCACCGGGGAGCGCGGGAGGCTCGCCCGGGAAGTTGGGGTGAGCCGTCCCGTTCGGCCCCCCCCGAGGAGAATCGCTCCGCTGTGACATCACGCGATTTCCATGGCAACCGCCTGGGACATCATCGAGGAGCTTTGTGACATCACAGCGAGGGGACCAGCCGGCCCTCCCGGGGGTCCGGGACGGTGGGGGGGGGCAGGACCCCCGGCCCCGCTGCACCGGGGCCAGTCCCAGGGAGATGCTGGGGACAGCGGTGCCGTGCGGGGGGACCCCGGCTGGACCCCCCGCTGCTGTCCCATGCCCCAGGGAGGGGACGGCCACACAGCCCCAGGCCCAGCCCTTGCCACCAGCACTGCATGCCCCTCTCCGACGAGGCTCGGGCAGTGGAGAAGACACCAAGGCTGTGAGTGCAGCCCCTGGCATTGGGGTGTGAACCCCCAGGCAGGGCAGAGCCCCTGCTGCCACCCCAGAGATGCTCTTTCCCACTGGGGGAATGTCACCTTGCGGCTGTGGGGCCTCGCACTCGGATGCTCCTTTCTCTGGCTCGCGCCTCAGCTTTGTTTGGTGTATTAACCCAACCCGGCTGGATGACTTGAGAATAAACCCCAAGCCTTTGGAGCAGTCCCGGTTTCCAGCCTCGATTCCCGTCCCTGGTGCTGCCAGCTGGAGGAAAAGCATCATCCAGGCTGGGAAACAGGGAGCCTGAGGTGGAGGCAGGCAGCGAGGCTGCCGACAGGGTTGGATCCCACCAGGGGTAGCCTGTTAAGGTCAAGATCTACAGCTTTCATTTGCGGAGCTAGAAAAACAAAATGCAAATTGAAGAGCCTGTGGGCTAAAGCAAAACCTATTCTTAAAGTTTTTGTCTTGTTAAGCAAGGAAATAGAGTGCCAAATAGGCTTTGTTAAGTGGCAGTCTAATTAATAATTTAAAATCTTGTAGCTGTCTTTCATTAGAATTTATCTGTACATCAACCACAAAATCAGTCAAACACACTCATTTATAAGTTAATACCATTCCTGAATAATTCAACAGGCAGTTAGAGGAGGCCTCCATCCTGCCGACAGGTTCTCCCCTCCCTGCCTCACCGTGGCCAGGTGTCCCTGGGCAGGGGGTTCCTGTCCCCAGCATTTGCCCCAGGTGGGGTGCAGAGGGGACACTCTACATGTGAGGCAAGGAAACAAGGGCACAGCTGCAGTGTTTGGCTGGGCTGGGGCCAAACCCCTCTGCGGGGCTCTGAGGCTGCTGGTTTTGTCAAGGATGGTGGCAACACAAGGCTGTGCTGGTGGGTGGCAGCGCAGGCTGATGGTGGCACTGCCGCCACCTTCCACATCCCACTGCTGGGACCAGGCTTGAGGCTGGGGCCATGGCAGGGCTTGAGGCAGCAGGGGCTGTGCTGTGGTTGACACATCCAAGGGAGGCAGCTCCGAGGGGACGGCTTCACACGGGCAAAGCCGTTTGCAGCAGGATGGCGGCAGTGTGGCCGGAGAGTGCTGCGATTCCTGGGGGCATTTGGGGCCTCTTGTGCTCTGTGAGCTTCATCTGTGGAGTCACTGGGGTGATTCAGGGTGGATTCTGTGCAGTGGGATGGCATTAATGGTGTGGCAGTGGGTGACAGCATGGGGTGCAGCTCTGTCCCAGGTGAGGATGTCACAGTCTAGTCAGAGGTGGCCGCAGGCAGCCGCAGGCGGGAGTGCAACACTGGCGATGCAGGAGAAGGAGATTTCCAGGTCAAGGATGACACCAAGGTCATGGGCAGCCACATCCCTGTCCCTTCCATTGCTCATCCCATCGACGAGGTGTCCAGCCTCCATCCCTCCCTGCCAGGCCAGCAGTCAGTGGGCAGGCTACAGGCACAGGCTGGACTGCGGTTCTTGCGCCGGGGAGCCAAGAGCCTAGAAACCTTTCTGCTTATAAAAGTTTAATTTCCTAAAGAGCTGATAGGAAGCCACAAGCTCTCTGTGCCCGGTGAAGCAAGGGAGGGGGTCAGGATGCAGCCTAGGCTGTCCCTGCGGTGGTGCTGGGGGGAGCAAGGAGGGCTCAGCAGATGAGACCTGCCCAGACCTGGAGTTGGAGCCGGGATGTGAAGGAGCCATTGCTGCTCAGTGACCTGCACTGATGGAGCCAAGCAGGTCAGAGCCATGACCATGCTTGGCTGGATGTTATTCCCACCTTTTGCCTAAAATGCCACCCCCACTGCCCTGCAGTCCCATCTGGGTGCCAGAGCTGTGGGTGACACTCCAGGTGGCCTTGAAGCACTGCCCTAAAAACATCAGTGAACCTGCTGGGGAGATGTACAAATACGTGTTTTCCAGTGTGATTTCACACCCATCTTTCCCTGAAGGACCTGGCAGTGCTGGAGCCAGTGGCACATGCCAGCAGCAGGGGCAGTGGGGCTCCATGGTTTGAGGATGACGCTACAAGTGGGATGTCATTGCCTTGGGGCCGGGCAGGAACTTAGGCTGCTGGAAACTGCTGGAGCATTGATGGGTTTTGACAGCAAGAGTGGGCAGAATCACTCTTCAAAATCTTGCTTGAAGGCAAAAACCGGGCAGGGAAATTTGGGAGCCTGGAGGGATATGGTGGTGGCCAGGTATGACCAGGGCTGTCTCCACTTGGGTACCTCCTGCTCCTGGCAGTCCCTGTGGGACTGTAGAGGCAAAGCCCCCCTTGCAAAGGAGTGACCCAGGACACTTCAGTCCCACATCACTGGGGCACCACCTGTGCCACTATGCCCCACACTGGGGCACCCCTGGGTGACACTGCTGCTCATCCCCACCCCAGGGAGCTGCTCCAGTCTCCCCCAAACAGCCAAACATTTGGGCTTTGTTTGCAAAGTGCAATTCCAGGGTTCAGCCACGATCAGTAGAGACTTGGGTTATTAAGAGTAGATTATGTTTGCAGAGCACTTTGCTGGAGCAGCAGCAGCACAGGCACCTACACCCCGCAGTGGTGGCTGTTGTTTGGGTTCCCAGCAGGTTGGGATGGGTGAGGTGTTGCCCTCATTCAGAACCCACTGAAAGAGGCTGGAGTCTGTTTTAAGAGCAGAGGCAACAAGTGGGAGGCTGCAGGGAGAGCCATGAGGGCAGGAGCAAGCAGGATCGTGGTGGGAGTCAGTGAGGAGGGCAGGGTTGCAGGGCACAGCCTCAGGGGCACCACTGGGATACAGGAGCATCCATGTCCTCTCCAGCAGGGCTGCTCTTCCCCTGCTATTTTGGGTGATGCTGCTCAAGCCCAAGGTGGAAGGAGCTGGCTCAGCCTCAGGATCCTCTGCCAGCAGCAGGGCTGGTGCTGTCCTCACTCCGGATGTCAACACCACGTCCCGTCTCCCAAATCGAGGAAGCACCAATCCCACTGATCCCCCCCTGTACCATCCCTGCGGAACAGCATCACCATGGAAACCCACAGCCCTGCGCCTGCCGCCCGGCAATCAGAGGGGGGACACTTTTAGGAATATTATTTTTACAGATGACAAATGGTGGAGGCTCGGTGCTGACAAAGGAGATGAGCCCAGTGCTGGGCATCGCCTGTTTTCCCAGTGGCCGGTGTTTCTCCTGCTTTTCCTGCCGAGGGCACGTGCTGGTGGGGCAGCCCCGGCTCTGCCCGGGTGTTAAGTGCGGGCAGGGCGAGCGGCAGATGCAGGACGGGGAGATGCGGGGGGCAATCTTCTTTGCGCAGATTAGGATTGGGGGTTATTAAGCGGAAAATGCTCCATTTGGTGTAGAAAGCTCCTTTTCCTATTTAACAGCATATGTGCCCGCTGTCTGCTTGCTTCCCGGTGGTGTTGGCACAGCGGCTCGGAGCCGGCACGGCAGCTTGGAGCCAGCCCAGCTTTGGTGAGCAGCTTTTAGTGATGCTCCTGCCTGTGCTGGGAGAGCCGTGACCGCTCTGGTAGCTCACGGTGCCAAGAGCTGGTTCCTCTCACGGCTGTGTATCTCGGCTGGGGTGGCAGCGGGATTTGGCCCTGGAGAGGTGATGGCACAGCAGGTCCGTGGTGGTCCAGCGCATCCCAACAGATCCCGTATGAAGGGAGAGCGCGGTGCTGGAGCCGGAGGGTGTCAGAGGTGCTCCACGTGCTCCCCAAGTCCCGGCATCACCATCACACAGTGATGCAGCCGCTGTTTACTGGGGAGGGAATTTGGCTGCTGCTGCTCAGGCAGGGCTCCTTTTGGAGCAGCCCTGCAAGCGGAGGGGAGGTGCCAGCGGCTCCGCCAGCCCCGTGTGCCGCACTTGGGAACCGCTTTCTATTTTTTTCCAGCTGCATTTGCACCAGCGTTTGCATTGGCTTGCTTGGGGAAACCCCATCCCCGTGACCGCGGGACCCCCACGGTGCCACCCGAGGGGTGCAAAGCGCGTCCTTGGGCGCGGAGAATGTCACGGCGAGTTTTTTTGGCCCGAGGTGACCTGGGTGAGATCTTGTCCGTGAGACCTTCACCCAGCTAGGTGTCCGTGTGTGTGCTCGCACCGGGCAGAGCCCTGCTGATCGCCGCGGGGTGAAGGCAGAGTGGGACAAAGGCTGCCGGCTGCATCCGCTGCCAGCTCCTGCCTCCCTGAGCCTCCCTCCTTCCCTCCCTGCTGCCTGCAAATTCGGCATCCCATCGGGTGCTGGATACAGCCACCCTGCGGGAAGCACACCAGAGGCAGCAGAGGGGTCGGGATGATCCCCCCTCGGCAGGGATGTGCCGGGGTGTTTGTGCTAACAAGCCCAGCGTATTATAATTTCAATGGAATTTAAAAAACAAAATAGTCCTCAGACAAACGACTCTGCAGTGCCTCTGCCAGGGCCTAAGATCTGCTGCTATCTATTTTTTAATAATTGAGGGTAATAAATATGTATTTCTTTCTCCTTTCTCTCCGTACGCCGCAGCTTGTCAGCTCCCTGCGTCTCTCCTCTGATCAGACCCCATCTTTGCCGCGTGGAAAGGAAAAGAAAGGGAAAAAAAGAAAGAGAGGGGAGAGAGAGAAAAAAAAGATTCTTTAAGCAAAAAGGATTAAAGCCTTGAAAGTAGGTCTTCCCGAGCCACTCGGCTCTTCCTGCTCCCTGCGTGCCGCAGACAGGGCCAGGGACAGGAGGAGCATCCCCAGGTGGTGGAATCCGTCCCCGCGGGGTGTTTTTGGGTGCAGAGCCCGGCTGGGCAGCGGCAAATCCCGCGGGGAGCGGGGCTGTGGCTGGGCAGAGCCGCCGGGTAACTTGGCAAACCGCTGCTCAGAGCCAGTTCTGCTTCGGCGGCAGATATTCCCCGGCTTATTATTCCCTCTGGTTTTCAGATGGAGATGTTGGCTCGAAGATGTGGAGGGGGGTTTGGCGGTGGGGCTGAGCCCGGGCCGGGCTGCGGGACCCCCCCGGCCTCGGGATGCTGGGGCGGAGGAGGCGCTGGTGTGAAGGAGGCGGCTATTTATAGCTTCCCTCGGCTTTTGTTCCTTTTCCAGTAGAGCTCCTCTCGAAATAGAAACAGTGCCGACTGCGCGGCCGCTCCCGGGGCCCAGCCTGGATGCGGGGGGCACCTCCCGGCCCGGGGTGGGGGGATACCCCAAGTTATGAGATGCTTTCCTCTTGGGCATCCCCCCGTCCTGCATCCCTGGAGACGGGATGGTGTGGGATGGGAGTGGGAGCTGTCCCACTGCAGCCCCCGTGTGCTGGTGATGCCCATCCCGACCCCGAAGGGGATGAATGGCTCTGAGGGAGCATCTCTGTAGGGTGACAGCTCTGGGAAAGCAGGTGAATCCCTCGGGAACGCCCTGACAGGTTTGTCCCCGTTTCCCAGCTCAGTCGTTGCCTCTGCTTTTCCCTCCCAGCATCCAACAGCACCCCCTTGCTTCCCCCCCCCACCACTCCATCTCTGATCAATATAGCTGGGAAAAACAAAACAAAACAAAGTAAATATTTAATACGATCCAGGGAGCCACAGCGAGCGCTCCCCCCGTCTGTCTCCTCCTGCAGCCGCTCGCAGCAGCTCCCCGGCCCTAATGAGCCTGAGTGCAACAGGGATCGATGGCAAAGGCAACCTCCGCCGAGGGGTCGGGTCTGCACATCCCCCGTGCTGCTCCGGAGCTCAGGCTCGGCTCCCTGCGCCCCCAGGGCTGCCTGCCCTCCTCATCCTCTCCCTCGTTTTTCCTCTCCTGCGTCCCCTTTGTCATTTCCAGTTCCTGGGAGGGATGAAGGTTCTGCTGTGTCAGAGCTGGGGGTTTCCTCAGGTGGGATGGGCTGTGTGTAGGGCTGGATGCAACGTGGGATGAGTGTGTCTTCCCTCACACTTGTGGAGCAGATCCCATGTGGATGAAAGTGGGAGCCTTTGGGAGACCCCAGTACCTTTAGAGCTTGTGCTGACCAATATTTTTAACTCTGGTATTTTTGGCTCTGGTATTTTTAACTAGATCAAAGACAGAGTCCATGTTTGTAGTGTTACCAGGTGTGACTCCTCCTCCTCCTCCTCAGCCTCTCACCTCCTTAGCTGCATCCCCTGGTGTCCTCCAGAGACCCCGAGTGCTGACAGAGTTTGGGAAGTACCAGCGCCAGGTAACTGGCAATGCCAGCACTGTGCTCTAGCTCCACATATTTTCTGTCACCCTGACCCAGCTGCCCTGCTCTGGACAGTGCCTCTTGTGCCCACCAGCCTGTGCTCACACCTGTGAGTGTAGGAGAGGGACCAAGCTTTGCCTGCAGCCAGACATCCCATGAGCTGGACCTGTGCATGCCCATGCAGCCTCATCCTGCCCTGGTGTCCCAGCAGGATGCAGGGGTGGCACACAGGAGGCAGAACCCAGGAGGGGCACCAGGCTGTGCTTCTCTGCCACCATACAGCTTTGCAAATTGTTTTTCCATGGAAAAGTCAATTGTCCTTGGTGGTGCCTGGGATGAACCCATGGCTGAATTCCACCCCTGAAATGTGATGAGAGGAATGCCCACCCTGCCAGACCTCCAGAACTGCAAAGCCTCACCCAGGCTGTGCCTGGGGATTGCAAATGGAAAACAGCCCAGTGTGCTCCAAGCACAGCGCTGGGAATGTGCATCTCCTGCCTCCCAGGTGATGCTGCTGAGCACCTTCCTGCAGCTCAGGGTGTCCCAGCAGGGTTGCAGAGGTGCCAGGGCAGGACTCCCCCTGGGAAGTGCAGCAGTGGCAGCAGGAGCTGGGACAGCGGTGCAGGTCCTGCGTCACAGATGCAGCTTGTGGCAAAGTGCCGAGGAAGTTTTGCAGCAGCATTAGAAAATGTTGACATGTTTTTTGAAACAATTTCAGATCTGATATCTGCGCCAGATTGAGTTTGTAACCAGCTTTATTGTTTAAGCCTGCTGGGATTTCATCAAAGGCGTCTGCTGTTTACCCAGAACCATTTCATTGGAGAAAACAGCAAACAGACCTGCATTTCTATCTGATTTCACTTTTTCCTTTTCCTCCTGAATTTAAGTGCTTGTGAAAAGCATGGCTGATAAGGCAGAGCAGTGTGGATAAATCCCGAGGACTGGTGCGGTGGATGCTCCACCAGCTGCTCCAGCTTTATTAATAGACTGAAGGCAGTTGCTGGACCAGCTGCTGGGTGCCAGCCTGGAGCGAGGCACCCGCCTCAGGGGCAGCTGGATGTCCCCAGATGGTTTTGGGATCTCCATCCCTGCAGGCTGAGCCGAGTCATGACTCCTCAGGATGCCGAGGGCTGGGAAGAGGATCCACGCAGAGTTTTTTCAGTGCTTTCAGTGTGAATTCAGATTTAAACTGTGAGGAAGCCACTGCCTGTCCCTCCCCAGGGAGTGACCCCAGCAGGCAATGTGCTCTGTCACTCCATGACAAGCCAGGCCAAGGCAATTCAGCCACAGGGAGCAGAGAAGCATAAAGGAGAAACCAAACTAGAAAGGGGCTTGGTGTAAACTGCATCAATCCTTCTCTCACATCCCTGGGGAATCCTGTAGCTGCCAGCCTGGCTCTGTGTTTTGCCCATTGCTGACCTTGGGAACAAACTGTGGAGGAGGATTTGGGGCTTGAGACAAAGCCCAAGAGGCTTTTACAAGGAGCTGACCTGGGGGCTGAAGCCCCCTGTGCCACTGGCTGCTTTGCTCCAGGCATCTTCCCACAGTTGCATTCTTGTCACCATTACCAGCATTGTTTTCTGCAGGGTTTGGCATCTGCTTCACTTGGGGATGGCCTTGGTGGCTTTTTCCCACTTTTCCTGGCTTTTGGGACAGAGACACAACAGGGGTTGGTGGAGCACATCCCAGTGCCTTTCTTGGAGTCCCTTTGGCATGTCCCAGCTGTCCCAGGTGCTGGCACTGCCTGGGTGGGTTGTGCCAGTGGCACCTCGCTGGCACTCCGAGGGCTTGTCTTGCCCATCGATCACACCTGCACGGTGACAATGTAATTTTTATCTCCAGTTGTTTATTTCTCAGACAGAACTACTTGTAAATTCCGGGAAGAATATATATCCCTGCGCGTGACAGATCCAGCACATGGCGATTAATCTGCCCTCTTAAGACCTGCATACAAAAGTGTCCCAGTGTCACTCCTAGATGGGGTGTCAAGCCCTGGGGCAGCACTTTGGGGATATGCAGGGACCTGGTGGCAGAACATGCCCAGGTCCAGGTGATGCTTCCCAAATACTTATTGCACTTCCTATCAGCTCCAGCTGATATTCCAGCTCTCCAGGCTCAGGCTCCAGCTCCTCTTTTTTGGGAGGTTTATGCAAATAGAGCTGCTCCTTTTTTTTTTTTTTTTTTTTTTTTTTTTTTTTTAATTCCTCACTGCTGCTGCTCTGCTGTGCCCCAGATAGCAGAAGTGCTGAGGACAGGTGTTTGCGTCAGGTCCTGCGGCACCCGCGTCCCGCCCGGCCGAGGGGAGGAGGGATGCACCCAGGGATATCCCAGGGGGGAAAAGGGGCAGGGAGCAGCCAGCAGAGGCCAAGGATGGAGAGTGCAGAGGGGAAGCTCCAAGGATGGAGAGTGGAGAGGGGAAGCTCCTTTACTGGCTGCACTGCGCTAATGAGGATGGGCATTGATGGCAATGCAGGTCTGTTCCAACCCCAAGCATATCTCTGTCCCCAGTGGGGTGCAGGACGAGGACTGGGGCATCAATTTGGGCTCTGCAGCATCCCACAGCCCCATTGGCAACACCCTCTGTGTCATAAAGCTTCTTATTTACAACGTCCTGCTCGGGAGCATCTGGGAAGCGAAGCGCGTCATTTCCAGAGAGAGCAAAAATGCTGCATATTTCAGTGTCTTTTGAATTTTTTAGGTTTCCCTGAACTGTGCTAATGGGTTGGTGGTGGCGGGGGGGAGGTGAGGGCCCAGCCCAGCTCCCGGCCTGCCTTGCTGCTCCTCCGTGCGGCCATCACTGCATTGCTGCTCTTAAAATATTCAGTGCTGTTGGCCACAATTTCACAGCGGGTCAAAGCGCGCCGAGCCAGCAAGAAGGAGGGAAAGTGTGACAACGAGATTAACCCCGGCCCGGCAGGCCCTGGCTGTGCTCGGCAGGCTGAGCACGATGTGCTGCAGCCACCTCGTCCCAGGGGACCAGCAGCAGGTCCAGAGGGGCCACGACACCCAAAATCCCTCTGCTTGCCCAATCTCGCTGAGTCGGTGGCATCACCTGCAAGATGGTGAAGGGACATGGAGAGCATCCAGAGTCCTGCTGGGAGGGCTGGGCATCCCGTCCTTCTCCAAGCTGCTGCAAAGCAGGAATCTGGTGAGGCAGTGGGATGAGGAGCTGAGGATACCCTCAGTTCTTGGGGAGATGTGTCTTGAGGATACCCTCAGTTCTCTTTGCTGAGAGCCCTCAGTGCTTTTCACCCCAATAAGTTGTGGTTCCCAGGCCTTGCACAACCATCAGTTGGTGCTAACGGTGGAGCTGCAGATTTACAATGCAAAAGAGCAGCTGCTTGAGCCCTGTTTGCTGACAGGATTTAGTAATCCTGTCGTCAGCCCGGAGTTTGCTCTCGGAGCTGCTGGATTTGGCTGCCAGGCTTTTCTAAGAAAACTTCTGAGTTTTTTTTCTGGGGGTAAAGAAGTGAAGCAGAGCACATGGTCTGTGCCCACTGTGCAAAGGGGATGGTGGGTGGTGTCTGTGACTCTTTGTGGAGCCTGGGTGGGTGAGGGATGCTGCCACAAGGTGTGTGACATACTCAGTCCTGGAAGCCACATGTTCAGAAGCTGGAGACCCCCAGGAACTGCCTGTTGCATGGGCTGCACTGCCTTGAGCTGGGATACCCTGCAAGGCCAGGCTGAGTGAGGCTTGGTGTTGTGTCTCCTGCACTTTCCTTGGATTTTTGGTCGCGTGCCACGACTTGAGAGCTCGGCACCAGCAGCATGGATGACTGTGCATGCAAGCCTGGTGTCACCTGCAGGAAGTGCTGCAGCTGATGGATGCTCTCCTGGGGCTCTAAGGACACTGTGGCTGATTTATCAAGGTGTCTCCAGGGCTCAGGGTGATGCCACTGGTGCCCATGGACAAGAGGTGGCTGCTGGGTTGTGTGTTCTGGCAGCACTGTGACCATCCTGCTGTCCCAGGCAGCCACCTCCAACCCAAAGGCAAACAGTGACCTCTGTCACTGCCCTGTTCCCCAGAATTCACCCACTCATTCCCAAAATCACGCTTCCCAAGGGTGCAGGGGTGTGTTGGTGTGTCTGGGGCTGAACCAGCCCCGTGGCTGCCCCCTGCACCCTGTGCCGGCAGCAGGCCAAGCTCTTCTCCCTAATTCTCCTTCATCCCTGTTAATGTACCACCAGATGTTCTCATTATCCATTTAAACATATAATCCTCCCCCGAATCCTGCTAAGCTCCTGGCCTCCCCGATACCTCATGGCAGTGCGTTCCACAGGTTAATTATGCATTTTTAATTAATCACCAAGCAGAGAATGACCCATGAATAAGGGATATGAAGATCCTTCAACTGGGAATTGTTGGCAAATTGTCCCCAGGCGGGGCCATGCCGGTGTCATGGTCTCCTTGAATAACAAGAGTAGCTCTAAAAATTCCTGGTTTGTGGGTCTGACATGACTGGAGGTTGTGACAGAGCTGTGCCTGTGTGGTTGGGACCCCTCCTGTGCCTTATGTCCCCCTCCAAATGGGGAGGAACCACATCCCCACCAGAGCTGTCTGTGTCCCACCTGGAAGTGATGGAGCAAGTGCAGGGAGGAGGAGGAGTGAGGCAGGGAGGGGGAAAAAAAATCACATGTTGTTTTAAAAAGGCGTTTTTGAGTGAATGCTGAATAGGGTTTGGGAAAATTGCCTTAAAGGCCTGTTCTCTGCAGGGACGGAGCTTTTCATGGAGCAGGAGTATTCTGAAACTTAATTGCACATTTGCACGGGCTAGTGTTTTTATTTCTCTCAGGTCTCCGAGGTGGTCTTTGAAGATTGCTGTCTCTCTGTAATGGTTTTCTTTATCTCAAATAAATTCCGCACACCTGCGAGGTGGAGCTGCTTGAAAGAAATTATGTCGGAATTGGCTCTCGATTTAATAAATCTGCAAATGGAACTGGGATGCAGAGAGGCGAGGTGGTTGGTGGGGCTGGCTGCACCTCCTCCCTGCTCCCCACCTCTCCTCTCCCTTCCCTTCTCCACCAGCCTGCTCTCATGGACTGGGAAGAGTGTGGGGCTGAGCACAGCCAGTCCAGATCCTGCCTTTCCCTCCTGTCAGCCACTGCTGGCACATCTGAGGGGGCTCCAGCTGAATGCCTGGCAGTGCAAACCCCTCTAATGCCCACCTGGCTGCCTCCTCCAGGAACGTGCAACCCTGTCACAAACCCATCTGTGCTTCCAAAAGCTGCCATAAAGATCTAAACACTCGATGGAGATGTTACTACAAGCTGAATGCCCAAGGGGTATCCCCAAGGGATGCCCTGAGGACCCTCCTGCAAGGAAGTCCATGCCATTGTCTTTCCTCAAAGCTCAGTTTGGAGCTGTGGTTTGCCCCAGCAGCTCTTCCTGCAGTCTCCCATCACACTGCCACCATTTCTCCTTCTCCAGGAATCAGTTCCAGCTCACCAGGGGACGTTTAGCCAGCGCTCCATTTTGGAAGCAGTGTGAAGCCCTGGAGGAAAGCCTGCTGTGGCAGGGCTGTGTGTGCTGTGGCAGGCACACACAAATCCCTGTGTGCTGGGGCAGTGAGTGCTGGGCTGCTGGGCAAGGAGGGATGCAGGAGTACACAGACAGGTTAATGGCAGCCCTGGATGCTGCACAATTGGATTTCACCTCCCTGCTTCTTAAGGAATCAGCAGCTCTCCCTTGCTCACAAACCCATCCTCCTCTTCCCGTGGTGAGCCTCAGGATGAATTGTCACCCTCTGAAACCTCACCCAGAGTAATTTCAAACCCTCCCTCCCCTTGCCCAGCTCCCCAGACACGAGGCTGCCCTGCAGAGGCAACCAGAGGCCGTGCCACGTCCTGTGTGAGCCCCGGCTGCTCGGGCTGCAGGTGAACAAGGCTCGGGGAGATTTTATTGCATTGCTGGGTTTTGTTCCACTCTGTTATTCGCCACGATTGAATTTGCTGCCGTGGAGGCAGGAGCCGGCGCAGCCGCTCCGGTGGGACCGTGACCTTGTCTGGGTGCCTCACTGAGCTCCTGCCTGGCTAATTTGTAATTTGGTGCTGGCGTGGGAGCTGGGCCTTCGTCTGCCTCCCACTGAGCATCCCGGCGTGGTCCCGCTCCCCTGCCTGAGCCAAATCCTCTCTCTGCTCCACTTCTAAGCGATGACCTTGGAAATGCTTTCAGGGAAAGCGTCTGCCTTCCCAGCTCTCTCCTCTCTTTCCTACATGGTTGTGTCCCTCTGTCCTCATCCCTCTGAGCAGCTGCGGAGGTTGCAGTGCCATGGGCATCACCATAGTGCCTGGACCCCTGTGCAAAGCATTCCCAAGTTTTAGTTACACTCGCTGGTTCATGGTGTCAGCTGGGAAACTGTCTCATCTTCCCCCTGCCCTGCTCTTGCACTTAAGTAAAAAGCACCTCAGTTTCCTGAAAATGCAGTTTCTTGGTTTGTTTTCTCTTTGGACAGAAGTGCTGGCATCATCCCACCTTTCAGTGCAGATGGCCTTGGATCAGTGCAATCCTGAGTGGTGGCACTAATGCCACACCAGACCCCATCCCCTAACAGTGAGAGGGAGCCATTCCCAGTGCACTGGGAAATGCAGCTGTGAGGGGTCAGTGGGCAGAGCCACCCAGGAAGGCTGTGAGAGCCTCGTTCTCTCCTTGTTGACAGCCACAGCTCCTCTTCCCCATCGCCTCTGCCCCGTGATTGAATTAGGGGGCTGCAGCCCACCCCCCTCCCGGCCCGTCCCCGGCGCGCCGGGCTCAGATGCTGAACTGGAGAGCCATAATTTAATAAGTCTCAGCAGACAGAGCTCCGATAGCCGTCGGGATCTCTCGCCTCTTCCCTGCCCAGCCGTGCACTGATTTATGCTCCCAGGTGGTGGCTGGGATTTTGCCTGGCATTCGTGGATTTTTGGTCTTCCAGGATGATCTTTTCCCAAAGCAGGAAGTCTGTGGGGTGGGCTGGGAGCAGGAGCTGTGCAGGCTGGTGTGGTGTTCACTCTTCACTAGGTTGACCCTTTATTTGAGAAGGAAGGAGAGATGGGGTGCAGAGGGACCCCATTCCTTACAGCAGCAGCTGCTCTTGGGCTGCCTGGGCACAACGAGTTAAAAGTTGCAATTAGTAAAGTGCTGACGATGGAAAGGTGGGGTGGAAGCAAGCAGCACTAAATGAATCCAAAAAGGTTATTCCAATAAGCAGCAGCACAGTTTCCAGCTGCGCTCACTTTCCTGGGAGCTGGGGGACAAGGGATGGCATCCAGGGTGAGAGATACCAGGTGGGATGAAGGATTTTGCTGGAGGATGCTCAGGTGCCAGCAATGCCTGCTGGAGTGGAAAATATGGCAGGGGAATGAAAGCAGGAGGGGGGCAGCCCACCACATCCCAGAGATGCTCGTGCAGGGGTGGGGTGGGCGAGTCCTGCCCATTCTGTGGGCAGCCCCCAGTGGCTTTTCCATGGTCCAAACCTGTCACAGGCGTGGAGCCCCATTCCCCATGGGGGAGAGGTGTGAGCCATGCTGCTGTGACAGGGAATCCTTGAAATGAGCAGAGTGGTCTGTGAGCTGCAGCAGGGGCTGCAGGGGGAGCAGAGGGAGGAGGATCCCGGGGAAGGCGTTGTTGTTCTTCCAGCTGAGCAGGCAGGAGCCCGGGCAGGCACAGGCAGCCAGCAGTGGCCTCTCCCTGCCAGACGTGGCTGTTCCAGCTCTCTGCTGGTGCAACACCATGGAGCTATTATTAGACTCCAGATTTCTGTGGGTAGCTCTGAACTCCCTGGTGCCTCCAGCAGCTCGGCAGATGCCAGGGCAGAGCGGGATCTGCTGGCACTGGTGGGGACAAGGGTCCCTGGTGAGTTCAGAGGGGTGGCAGAGCCCCCCAGCCACAGGGACATGCAGAGCTGAGCACCCCAGCCTGGTCTGGAACTGCAGAACAAAAAGCAATTAATTGTCTAATGAGTGATTTGGCTGATGAGGAGGGCACAGAGCCCCTGGAAACACTCCTTGGGTCAGTGCTAGGTGAGAGAGATGCTGCCTCAACAGAGATGTGCTCTACAGGGCTCTGCACCTCAAAGCAAACCTGGATTTCACAGCATCACTCCAAAATGGAGCCACAGCATTCCCATCACTCAGCAGGAGGCATGTGGGAGCACGAAGGGGTTGTGACACACCAGGACAACCCATCCCGTGCCAGGGGAGGGCTGGGACTGGGGAGACATGGCATCTCCTTGCTCCCAGCCTCTCCCAGCCTGGTTTCCAAGCAGGAGTGTTTAAATGCCTTTTATGTTGTGACTCAAATGATGAAAGGCCTGAAAATGGGACTAACAAAGACGAGTTGTACTTCAGAATAAAAAACCCATGAAAGCAGCAGATGCTGTCATAGGAATAAATTGTATCAACAGCGATCAGATGGGAAGTGAAAAGTCAGAATGGAGTTGCTGCGTCTTTCACGCTTGCAGTGAAAATTTCTGGGTCCATGAATTTAGCCAGAATCAGGTAGGATGAAAGACTTTGTCTGACAAGGCATTTCAAAGGAGCTGGGAGCCTCCAGAGATGTGGCCACTTGGACAGCAAAATGGGGCCCCTCAGTTTTAATGAGCATTTCAGTTGCCTTCCTTTATCCTTCTGCCAAGATCTTATTTTTGTTTTCTTTTCTTTTCCCTTAAAACTGCCGATTTCCGCTCTTTGCGATTTCTCTTAACTTTTCAAAATGTGCATTCGAGCAACACAACCTGAGGAGGAGGAGGAGGAGGATGAGGAGGGTGGAACATCCCCATCACTCCATCCAGCCCAACCTGTTGCTCCTCACCATAAACCCTTTCCTGCTGTGCCAGTCCAGATGTTTTGGCTGCTGCCAGTTTTCACCAACCTTCAGCATCTTCCTGGCCCTGCAACGATTTCCCATCTCCCCTTTCCACAGTGACAGGATCCTGCACGGGCTGTAATTAGTAGAAATTAGACTGTCAAGACCTTGCAGCCCCCATCCCATAATTACTTGGCCTTGCAGTGTTGGAGGCTCAGGGATCGGCGGCGGGCTCGGGAGCTGCCGCTGATGGGAACACATCCCGTTATCAAGCTATTTTTATTAAGCTTTTAATGCAGGCACTTGCGTGGTGCTGGGGGATGTGCAGCATCTCCACACAGTCCATTCCCAGAGGGATGTTCAGGGGGATATTTTGGGCTGGAATACCGGCACTGGAGCTAGACAAAGCAGGATATTAGCAGAGTGCCGTGTCCTGACCACGTTCATCTCTTGTGCATTAATTCCCAGCAGCCAGCTGCTCCAAACATCCAGATTTCAGGGGTTGACAAAGCATTTGCTGCTCAGTCCTCAGTCCCCCACATCCCCACACACCCTAAGAGCTGTGTGGGATGGTGACAATGCCCAGCATCCAACTGGGCACATGGCATTTCCCACTGGCTCATTAAGCCTCCGAACGTCCCCGGATGCCGGGCAGAGGAGCAGCACAGCACAGCTATTCACACTGCTCTGCTTTTATCACTGCCTTTTTCATGAGCTGGTAAAAAGTTCAGTGCAAAGCACAGGAGAGGTCTCTGAAAGGCAGCAGTGCTCATGGCTCACGTCTCCAGCTGGGAAGGGGTTTTGCTGGGATCTGCGGTGCTCACTCGGCTGGTGACCCGCAGGGATGTTCACTTGGAGGGCTGATGGCATCGCCCTGAGAGGAGACCAAGGGCACAGGGAAAGGTGCTGCTGCTCTTTTCGGGTGTGGGAGAGAGACTTGAGGCTGTGGGCTGGGCTCCAAATGACGCCAACACTTCTTTTTTGGTTGGGGGGAAGAAAATGTGACAGAGCCGGCAGCTTTGATGCCTGCCCGCCCGTCTCCTTCCCCCCTGCTGCAGGCAGAATGATGTGCTGCTGAATGAGGAAGAAGGTACACGACAGGCTCCAATTTGCCCTCTTCTCCACCGAACACAAGGACATCCAGTAAATCTCAGATGCAGGAAGGCTGAAAAGAGATGATGAAAGGGAGCCCACGCGGCACGGTACAGAATTCGCTTGTGGATCTGAATGGCACAGGACACTGCTGGGGTCGGGACCTCAGCAGGATTACAAGTTTATAGGACTAATGCCCTCCCTATTAGCCATGCTTGCAAGAAACCATCCTTGCCTCCCTGGGTCGGGTCGCTGTCCCCTCCCAGCTCCAGCCGGGTAAAAATCCATCCCGAGCATCCCGGCTTTTCCACAGCCTCCAGTTTTTCCATCTCCCGTGGATGTGGGCTGGATGGGGCAGCCGAGCGTGCACTGCGAGCCTGGGCAGCTGTCACTTTGCTCTTCCATCTCATATTTGCTCTGTTTTGGCTGTATTTCTGATCCTAAAGAAACCCTCCGTAGCTCCTGGCCAGCTGCTGGCAGGGAAACGAGCTGGTGAATCTGCTTTCTCTACACATGAGCTTGTTCAGCGTTTGATACCGATCTGGTCGGTGCTCAGCTGGGGTGGGTTTTGTCATTTCATCTGCAATTGTTTTGCTGTAAAGCACCTCGAAGGGTTCACTCCCCGGCTGTTTTACAAAGGACATCGTTATTATTACTGCTGTGAATGAACTGCTTTGCATTTCTGTGAATGGGAAGGAAAACTTGTCACCTCAGGACAAAAAGGGAGTGGAAGTATCTGATGATCCCCTGAGACAATGCACTAAGCTCAAGTCATCCTCCTGTATTTCTCTTTCCTTGAGGGCAATTGGAATTATTAGTCCCTTCTCAAGGACCTTGAGATCTCCCTATCCTTTGCCAAATTCTATCCCAACTTCACTGCAGGCTGCTGGCAAGTCCTGCCCTGTCCTGTGCTGGAGACCAGCAGAGGATGCTGGGGTCAGGGCAGCAGTGCCAGTAGCCAGTGGAACCCCTCTCCATGCCTGGAATCCTGCTCAGGGTGTTCCCTGGTCCATGCCATTCTCTCCTGGAGAAGCAGGAGCATCCTGGTGTCCAGTGACACCTCCAGCCACAGCAGCACCCAAGGATTTGACTCATCCATGTCAGAGAGATGTGCCTTTCCCTCCAGCATTCCTGCACTCCAAAAAGGTCCCAGTGGCTTTTGAGGTGCACAGTGGGGTGAGATACAGGGACAATAAACCCTGCAGCAGCAGGGAAAGGAGACCAGGAAAAGAGGATTGTTTGCCTCCCCTGATGTCCAGGGACAGGACATGTAGGAATGGTGGCACCAAGGGAGGTTTAGACTGGACATTAGGAAGCATTTCTTCACTTAGAGGGTGGTCAGACCCTAGAACAGGTTTCCTGCAGAGGTGACTGGTTCCCCAAGGCTGTCAGTATTCCAGAGGCTTTTGGACAGTGCCCTTAATAACAAGCTTTAGCTTTTTGGACAGGTGGAGAAGATGATCATTGTAGGTCCCTTCCAACAGAAATATCTCATCCCATCCCATCCCATCCCATCCCAATAATCTGTATCCATCTGCTGCAAGCACCAGCCCAGCCTCTGATTTAAATAATCTTTTCCTAAACCTGCCCTGAGGTACTGGGGGTGTTCCCTGTACCTGCAGCTACAGGACCAGCAGCATCCCACTGCACTTTTCCACCAAGGACATCCCTGCTGTGGAAGGTGTGCTCAGAACTGGGGTTAAGCAGAGCAGATTATGCTGGGAAAACACACTCTACACTCCCTCTGCTTCTGCGTGTGTTAATCCTGAAAGAAGCATTTAAATTAAACAAGTTTCTATAGCCGAGTTTCAATCCCACAGCCACTTCCACCATTGACCTCCTTTTTCCCCCCTTTTTCTCTAGCTTGAGAGCAGGAGGAGGAGATGCAGACAGAGAGAAGTGCTAATTAAACAGGGAGTTCCACATTAGGGTACAAATCCTCTGGAATAGCACAAACCCTGCCAATTTCTGTATTTATTTATTATTTTTTCAGTACAATTGTAATTTCCAGTGGTGCCTCCAGCACCAGGAGAGAGTTCAGGGGCTGCTCTTGGAGAGGATTAGCACGCTGGAAGCATTATTACTTTCCTTCACTGTGAATTCAGGAGTGATTCCCTGACGGCTGCACTCTATATAGAAGTGAATCGGTGCTAATTTGTTTTTGAGGATCACACATCCACCAACATGTGAAAGACAATCCTGCTTCTCGATGTATATTTTGAGCCAGTGCTACAGCAAACAACAGAAAATAAGCAAGCAAAGCAAGCCAGACCTCCCTCGCCCGGAAAGCCAGAGCTGGAAAAGAATGGACTTTCATTATTTTTTGCCCGTGTAAGTTGGTTCTGCATCTTTCCAGATGTATTTTGGGTTTTGGCCCTGCTGCCCATGGCAGTAGAGAGCAAGGGCTTGGGCAGCTCTCACATGGAAAGCCTCAGGGACGCCGTGTTGGACGGGATGTCAGCGAGACTGAGCATAAAAGGCTCCTTATTTTTTCCTGTTAAATCATCCTCGAGTTTAACTGCAAGAGAGGAATAAATGAACTAATTGAATCTGTAGCTATGGAGGGACTGGGCACCTGGCAGGGGAGCAGCAGCCCCGCCACCCATTGCTCCTCTCTCTCTATTTGTGTGATTCAGAGGGACGTGGTCCGTGGGGAGATATCAGAGCCGGCTGAAATGGAAGACAAAGCTATTGTTTCAAACAGAGTTATTGATTTTTACATTATTACACTATGAAATTTATGGTCTGGTTTCAAACTGCAATAGGAGTTAATGACCACCATCCAGAAACTTCCAGGTGACCTTGGCCTTGGCTTTGGTGGGGGAAGGTGAACAGCTCCAGTTATGAGGTCAGCAAATGTAAATTGAAGTTGCAACACCCTAAAGGACTTGATTTTGGGGTGCTGCTGGCCCTGGGTTCCCACCCTGAGCTTGAGCTCCCAGCAAACTCCAAGCTGGTTGACAGACATGGTGGACTGGGGAAATAGAACCACCTCAGCTCCAAACAAAAGTTGTTCCTGCTGTTAAGCCACGTTTTTCCCCCAGCCAGAAATACCATGGTGTCCCCAGAGCTCCTAAGCACAGTTCTCCATCCTCAGCTGACCTCCCCAGGCTGCCCAAGGGTTTGCATCTTTCAGTCACAGCTGGAGAAATGCAAACCAAGGGGCTCTGGGATGGATGAGGAGCACTCAGGGAGAGGAGGCAACACAGCCCAGAGCAGGAGAAGCCCTGTGAGAGGGGAGAGCAAAGGGCAGTGCTCAGAGCAGGCAGCTGCACAGCCCATTCCTGATTCCAAATCTCCTCTCCAGGAGGAGGATTTGGATGTTTGTACCAGTTAACACATGAGATACTGGTGACAAAGAAGGGTTTGCAAGGGCACTCCCCAGTCTACAGCCTTTTCCTGGCTTTTCTTTAAATGGTACCTCCTGATGCATCTTTTGGCACCAGTCTCTTCCCAAAGCTTTCCTTAGCACTATTCCTTCCAAATTTCCTTGTATGCTTCTTCCTGTGGGAACAGTGTTTTCACTTGCCAGCCAAGGAAGGCAATTTCCAGCTGCTGGAGAAGGTTTTTTTTTCCTTGTAGTGCCATCTCCCTGGAACATCCCTGATGCTGCACCCCGAGCTAAAGTCGTGTGAAGCCAGTAGCCTCCAAGCTCATCTTCTGCCTCGGAGGTCATAATTGCCATTAAATCACAGCTTGCCTAACCAAATTATGCAAAACCGAAATTATCTCCAATGATTTTTATGTTGCTGAAATGTTCCAGAACTGCCGGGGTGATGACTGGGGGATTGGGAGCAGCTGTCACTCCATCAGAAGCCATAACTCCAAACAGCTGGGATCTGTCAGTTATTTATGACACCGGTCGGAAAAAAAAAAAAAAAAAAAAAAAAAAAATAAAAAAGAGATGAAGGTGGATGGGTGGCTGCCACTCTCTGGCTGAAAGGCAGCTCGTGCAGAAAGCAAAGCCTCGTGCTGTGTCCTGCTGCTGGGAGCTGCAGCTGATGTTTTGGGAGCAATCCCAGCCCTGCTGCAGGATGGAGGGGCAGCACCTAAGGGGTTTTGTACAGAGGCTGAAAGGTAGCTGCTGCTCACTGGGGAATTTAGGCTTTGTGACAGTCAGCATGGGCGTGTTTATTTTGTCCTCTGTGTTGAAAAAAAAAAAAAAAAAAAAAATTTAAAAAAAAAATAGAAAGGAGAATAAGAGGAAATAAACCCTGCAGCTGCTAAGCAGGGCCTGACACTGCTTTGTCGAACTGTCCCAGATCCTGAGTTTGGCTCTTGGCTCGTGCCCAGTTGCTTTTGCTACTCTGTCCTTGCCTTTCATCGTCCTTCACTTGGCTGATGAAATTGTGAGCATTTGAGGCTGATTTTTCTCCCTAAACAACAGTTTCTCTCTATGTGAACATCCAATTCTGAGGTCGTTCCCAAGTTTCAAAGTGTACTTTCCCCCCGGGGGTTGCAGTCATGTCTTTGTGCACCAGCTTGTTAGGGGTGGATTTTTTAAAAATCCTTTGATAGATCCAGGGTGGGAGCAGGACAGGAAAATCTCTGCCTAGAGCTCAGTGAAGTGCTGGTGTTAGAGCAGGTGTGAGTTTGGCCTCAAAAGAGGGTGAGTGATGAGGAAGCTTCTCTCTTTTTGATAATCCCTCCTGTGAGCAGATGCTTTGTCCCCACTTGTAGCACACTCTGGTTAAGTATTATTATTTATATTATGTAGTAGCTATACATAGTGTTTTATGGCAGTAAAGACACATAAATCAGCAACCAGAAGACGAGGGCTTTGCTCTAAAGAGCTTATAAATCTAACAGCTTGAGCAGCCCTGGTAATGGACACAGTAAGCAGGCAGTCAAGTTGCATGTAGACATGAGCTAAGATGGGTCTCCCAAAGCAGATGGTGGGTTTAGGAGAGATTTGGAAGAGAAGCAACCTGCTCCATCCTCGAGAGCGGATTCTCCTGCTGCAGAATTAGACAGGCTCTGACCCATATAAGCTTGTCTGGGTGGAGAGGTGAAAACATCCATCTGAGAGGAGCAGCTCTCCAAGAGGGAATGGGCAGGGGGTGCTGGGGTTTGTGGTAGGGCTGCCTTTAGGGGTTGTCCTGCAGGAGAATCCTCCCCAGGGACAAAACCACCCTAAAGGGTGTCTTGGCCTCGAGTCTGAGCCTCCCAATGAAGGTAAGTGGCATCATGTTCTAAAGAAACGAGCCCCTGCCTGGCTCAGAGGTACAGTAAAGTGTTATAAACCTTAAAAAGCAAGAAAACTGCCAGGGCAGGTACACCTGGCTCTCTGGAGCAAATGGCACTGCAGAGTCAAGAGTCCCTGCCGTGGTGGCAGGGAAGCGCTCCAACCCTTGAAACCATCCATCTTTGATCCTGGGTATCAAACTGGGTTTTTTAAAAAAAATTTCTTCCTGTGCTGGCACCGGCCTGGGAGGAACCTGGTCTGGGCTGGAGAGAGATGTGCAGTGTCTGGCTGATCACGCTGGCTCCGGGTGTCTGCATTCTTCTGGCTGCTTTCAGCTCTTGCACAAATTGAGGCTTCATGCTAAATGCATTACACTGTATAACAATTAATCCCGTGCTACATATAGAAAGTCCTTACTCATCAATAATGCATGTGGGAGGAGTGATTTTCACTCTCAGTAATAAGACTAAGACAATGGAAACAAGCAGGTAATGGAGAACATTTATAACGATGTTAATCTAATAATGAGTCTAATGCTGTTAAAAGTAAGACTGCAAACTGGACGCATCCAAAGATAAATTATTTCAAGCATTCATTAACTGATGCCTAATTAATGCCCAATTAGAGGGATGTTACATGGGAAATGGTTTGGACAGTCAGACAAATTCATTCCAATCACTGAAACCTCAGTCAGAAGCAGGAGCAGCAGAAGGACTTGGCGAGCAGAGGCCGAGGTGACACAGCACGTCAGTGGGAGAAAGGCAGGAGATAAACACCCCTTTGCTGGTTTTATCCATGTCAGCAGGGATTTGGGTTTACTCACTACACCAGCAGGTTTCTGGAGGATTTTTCCGTGCTGCTTTTGAAGCTCTCCCTCCCCGGTGAGCTCCGACGCTGGGCTGGTGACCCTCCGTGTGCCTCACAACCTTTACAAGGTGGAGTTGAAAGGGCTGAGTCAGGAATAACAAGTTAGACAGGGTCAAACTCTCAGGAGAGCAGGCTGGGCCCTCTCAGGAGGCTCCCATGGTGTTTTCCAGTCTGGGAAGCCCAGTGAGGCCCAAGTGCTCCTGGCTGTCAGTCCCCAGTGGGATTTGGCTGCTGGATATCCCAGTGCTGGTGTTACCAGCCTCAGGAGCTTCATGGCTCCATGACCACTTTGCTGTTTGGGGGTCTCATTTCCAGATCTAAACTGAGATCAGTCCCAGAGCATGCCAGGAGCAGCTTCTCACAGCACTAAGCAGTCAGCAGGCTTTACAGGCTTGGAGGAAAGGTCTCCTCGATGACACCACAGGCTTTGTGTGCATCCACTGGCCAGTCCAGACCTTCAGAGAATCATGGATTGCTTTGGGCTGGAATGGAACTCAAAGAATATCTAGTTCCATCCCCCCTGCCATGGGCAGGGACACCTTCCACTAGGACCAAGTTGCTCCAAGCCCCATCCAACCTGGCCTTGGATACTTCCAGGGATGGGGCAGCCACAGTTTTTCTGGGCAGCCTGTTCCAGGGCCTCACCACCCTCACAAGGAAGAATTCCTTTGTTATACCTAATGTAAACCTACTCCCTATCCAAGTCCTGCTCCCCTGTTCACCCTTTTTTCCCCTAACTATCCATCCCTCTGTTTTCCCATTCTCCTTACTCCCAAGTTGCAATAAGAGCAAACACATCCCTGTCTTTCCTTCCCACCATCCTGCTCTCGGGAGGCTGAGAACCACTAACAACCCCAGCCTACCCTCACCGCCCTCCCTGGCTGCAGGAATCCCATCTCTCTCTCCATAGGAGCTCCAGCCATTAACTCACAGCCGCCTGTTAATTAAAGAGATGGACTCAGTTCCCTCTGACCTTTACCTCCGGAGCTATCCCTGCAGGCAGCGAGCTGTTAAACACCGCGTTCCCTTTCGGCAGGAGCCTCTACCTTGGCCGTGCTCCAGGGAGGCCTGGGCTGCCTTGGTCCATCACCAGGCGTTGCTAACAGCCTCCTGTCATCACCATCCCTATACATGAAATCCTGTATGCTCCCAGATCCCTGCCCAGCTCCACCTCCCGTCAGTAATCCCGTTAGCCTGGCAACTGTCGTGTCACGGAAGAGCGCATAAAACTGTTGTTTGGAAGCAATATGTAATCTTCCAACCTGCTGCGTGTAGCTGGGAGATGGTTTATTGATTCAGACCCTTGTGATTTGGTATTTGCAATAACAGACTCTGCATGTGGGAGATCGTCACAGCACTTGTGCCTGGCAGGGTTTTGCTAATAAACATCAGACCTACGGAAGGCGCCGTGCTCCGGTGTCACCGAGGTAAGACGGAGGACGTGGAGCTGTCCCACCTCGGTGAAGCACATCCTCGAGTTTAAAAACCCAGCAGAATATATCTGCAGACATGGCTTTACCTCTCCCATCGCAGGATAATCACCATATCCTCAGGACACCGCCGTTTCCCAGGCTGTGAGTGGCAGCCAGGGCTCCCGTTTTGGCAGGGAGCTCGGGGTAGTCAGCACGATGCTCCCACCAGCGCAGCCCCTCGCTCATGCTCGTCGTGCAGAGGCACGACAGCAAAGCCAAAATGCTACGGCGGTGACTTGGAGAATGTTCCTTTTCCTACACAGCCGTAGGAGTTGTCGCGAATTCAGCGTTCCCGACTCACCAGCCCTTTTTGGCAGCGGTGCAGGGATGAGACATCCCTGCTGGTAGCCCATGCTTCGTTTCTGAAGGGCAGTGCCTGGAAGTTATCCCCCTCATTGCCATTCCCAGGCAAGGCTGGATCCAGTGCTTTGGGCAGCGATGCTATTTTTTTCCCTATTAACCACCCAGTCAGTGATGACTGGTGATTTATGGAGAGTCTAAATAACTAAGTTTATCTAAAATATGTGGCAACTTTGCCTTGAAAGGATGGGTCTAGATGGACAGGTCACCTGCTGTTAACTAAACAGCAATAGATCTCCAAACCACGGAAAAGACAACAGCAACCACGCAGTCATATTTCAAACACAATTAATAAGAAAACACTGAGGTTTTTGTGCCTCCAACTTGTACTATTCTGTAAGCACTGGAAAGAGGGACTGCAAAAGCCCAAGGGGTCCCAGCTCTTGGACTAGCTGGTGATAACGACGTGGAGTAATTAGAGATGAACTCCACTTCCATTCTCGTTTTTCAGATTATTACAAGCTGAGCAGGACTCGTGGGCAGGATGGCACCGGCAGCTGTGCTGCAGCTCCGCTGTTACTCCTTTCCCCCGTGAAGTCCAGAGGCAGAATTCATTAGACGTGAGCAAATTTCGTGTGTAAGAGGAAAAAGCCAAATCTAGGAGGAAAATCTGAATGAGAAATGACAAGTCTGGTGCAGTGAGTCTGAAAAGCCACTCGGCGCAGAAGGAGTAGCCTGAAAGCAAGCCCGGTGCGAGGAGTGGGAGCGAGACGGGAGCGGGGCGGCGAAACCCGAGCTCTGAGAGCTGAGCAGAGGGAGGGGATGGTTCTGCCTGGCTCTCTGCTTCTCTGCTGCGAGAGAGCCCCAGCCACAGGCACATACTGTAGCATTAGAGGATGCAATATGCTCTGCCACAGGACATCCTTTTAAAAATATGTCTGAGCATCCCACCTCCAAACGGAGTTTTCGGCTCAGCCTTTTCCACCAACTGCTGACAACATATTTCCCTGTAAATCACTCGGGTTTCGGAGTGGATGGTGGTGTCTAACAGCTGTAGTGAAAGGAGACGGTGGGGATGGGTCTGTGCCTTTGGGGGGAGTGGGATGCACTGCACACGTGTAATTTTAGGTGGCTCGCTGGGAATCTCTGAATCTCTGCAGCTTTTCCTCTCCGATATGTGCAGGCGATTTAACAGATGCATTTCAGCAGGAGTGGGGGCACCTGCGAGAGTTTGAATTTCCTCTGTTTGCTCTCACACCGCGGCGTTTCCTTGCCTGCAGGCGAAGGGGCTCTGCTGCCTGCGCTGCCAGCGTGAATTCTCACCGAGAAAAGTTTCTCCTGCCTGCTCGGGGCTGGGAACACGAGCAGCCGCCTGTTGCAGGCAGGGAGGGGAGGCAGGGAGTACTCCATACATCACGTTTGAACTGCCGTGGGTGATGAGCCTACTCATCACAGCCGCGTGGGTAATTCATGAGCGGAGAGGAGGGCTGAGCTAATTGGGGGCGTTTTTCACCCGGAATAGTCTCGGCAGCAGCGATGGGTGGGCGGGAGGTGCCCGGTTCCCGCTGACGCCGCTCTCCCCTCTCTCCGCACAGGGGGGTTTGCGGAGCTGCTGCTGGTGCTGCTGGGGCTGAAGGTGCCCGCTGCCCTGGGCTGCCCCACTGATTGCGTGTGCTACCCCTCCCCGATGACCGTCAGCTGCCAGGCTCACAACTTCGTCACCATCCCCGAGGGCATCCCCGAGGACAGCGAGAGGATCTTCCTCCAGAACAACCAGATCACCTTGCTGCTGCGGGGCCACTTCAGCCCTTCCATGGTCACCCTCTGGATCTACTCCAACAACATCACCTTCATCGACCCCAACACCTTCGATGGGTTCGTCAACCTGGAGGAGCTGGACCTGGGGGACAACCGCTACTTAAGGGCTTTAGCTGCAGACACTTTCCAAGGGCTGGTGAAACTCCACGCCTTGTATCTGTACAAGTGTGGGCTGAGCTCCCTCCCCAGCGGGATTTTCGGTGGCCTCCACAACCTGCAATACCTTTACCTGCAAGACAACCACATCGAGTTCCTTCAGGATGATATTTTTGTTGACTTGGTTAACCTCAGCCATCTTTTTCTCCATGGAAACAAGCTCTGGAGCCTCCATCAGAACACGTTCAGGGGACTAATAAACCTGGATCGGCTGCTCATCCATCAAAATCAGCTGCAGTGGATTCATAGGCGGGCTTTTCATGACCTCCGAAGATTGACCACCCTTTTCCTGTTCAATAACAGCCTCTCAGAGCTGCAGGGGGACTGCCTGGCCCACCTGGGAGCCCTGGAGTTTCTCAGGCTGAACGGGAACCCATGGAGCTGCGACTGCAAAGCCCGTTCCCTCTGGGAATGGCTGCACAGGTTCAGAGGCTCCAGCTCCAGCGTCATCTGCGAGTCCCCCGAGCAGATGCACGGCAAGGACCTCAAGGTGCTAAGAGCAGAAGACTTTAGGAACTGTTCAGGGTCCGAGTCGCTCCACCAGATGAAAACACACACCTCCAAATCCCACCACCCTCACCACTCCTCCAAGGAGAAGGGGAAGGAGCGAGGGGCTGAGAACAGTTTGCACAGCAGCCAGCCCGCCGGCCCCCCCGGCTCCCGGCCGGGCTACCGCAAACCCGGCAAGAACTGCACCAGCCACAAAAGCCGCAACCGAACCTCCAAACCGGAGTCCCTGGGGCCGCGCAAAAGCGGGCAGGAGGTGCCAGACTATGTGCCTGATTATCAGCACAAGTACAGCTTTGGGGCCGTGCCCACGCTGTCCCCCAAGCGCAAGGGTAAGTGCACCCGGCGGACGCCCATCCGCCCGCCCAGCGGGGTCCAGCAGGCCGCCGGCTGCCCGGGGCTCAGGGCGTCACTCCTGGTTTTTATGGTGGTGCTGGCGGCCGTCATCCGCTGAGCCCCCCTCCCTCCGGCCGCGGACGGAGCGGAGCTGTACTGCCACCAATCTACAAAGGACCAGAGTTTCTTTTCTTCTTCTTTTTTTGTGCGTGGCTCAGCGTTGGCCTGGCGAAGGGAAGAACGTTGTCTCGGCTTCTGAGGGTTTGTCTCCGTGCCCGGCCGGACTGTGCCGAGCGCAGCGGGAGCAGATTAAAAGGCATTATCACACCTTGTCACAAACAGCCTAACCGAGCACCTACAGCAACAGCAACAGCAAAGCCAACCTTACAAAAAGCAGATAACGGGGACGGTAGCCGATTTGTCGGTGACAACACCCGGACAAATGGACTGTATCCATGCTCTTGTGAAATCCCGTTCGTTGAGAGCGCTCCGAGCGACCCCTCCAATTACCGAAAGGAACATAATTGCTGTAAAAACCATCACCGATTAAGCCTACACTGTTTCTCTCTGAAAGTGAGTGCAAGGACACTGATACCGATGTAATAAGGACATTTGGTTCTCCCACGTTTTAGCCCTTTTGGCTCCAAACCCAGAGGCCAAAGTTGGCTGGGAATCTCTTAGAAGACAATCTCAAACCCCTGAATATCTCAGGCATTACAGCAGAACAGGGCTTGCCTGCTGGGCTTGGAGTAGCCAACAACCAAAGGAAAGACTAAGTAGAGGTGGAATCAAACAAACAAAAAACCAAACCCCAACAAACCCAACACATAAAGAAATGAGGTACCTGCAGGAGGTGTGTTTTTTGTAACCATGTTCACACATCTGAAAAAAAAAAAACCAACAATTGCACAGGCTCTCCCTCTTCCCCTCAATTATCCATATGTATGTCTTACAATGTTTATAAACTATATGGAAACTGTATCTTCAGAACTAAGGATTGTATTATTGAATTTATAGCAGACCAGTATATGATTTTTTTTTTTTTTCCTTGAGAAAACAAACCGGCAGCAGTGCCTACAGATGCTGAAAGCCATCGGGCGGGCTCAGTACACGCGGGGGAACCACAACGGACCAATGTTCTCAGCAATTCAGAGCACTAAACTTTGGGAGGGCTGGGGGGGTGGTTGTGTGTGATGCAGCAAAGTCCATACCCAGAGAGCCAAAATTTACCCTTACATCCTAATTTGTAACCGGTGTGGGGGGCTAAAGAGAGATTAATTATCCCAAATAAATAGGGCCATAGAGCTCTGACTCTGGAGAGCACTCGGAGGCCCCAGGGAGGAAAGGGGATGGTTTTGGGGCTGGAGGCACAGAGGGGCTTCCCAGCCGTGGTGGTGGCGTGAGGACCTTTATAGCTGGACTAAGGTTTTCACTGGGGCAGCAAGGAGCAGCTCCCAGGCTGCAGACAGACCTGACAGAGTCAGGAGGGGTTTTGTTTCTTAAAAGGAACAGATTCTGGAAGAGTCAGATAAGGGGGGAAACTACAGCTTGTAGAGGACCGGCCAGAAGCACAGTGCCCGAGGTTTGTGGTCTGTGGCAGGAGAGAGAAATTCGTGGTCCAAGAGAGCTGTACAAAGGGGGTTGTGGGGAGGTGGAGGAGAGGGAGAAGGGCATCCTGTTCCCCTCTTCCTGGGTTAAACCATGTGCTGGAGGGATGAATTTGCTGGTTGGGGGCATGGCAGAACCGGCAGCTTCCCTGACAGCAGCCCATGGGCTCGGGGAGCTGCTGCCCAAATTCTGCAGTTGGTGTGAATTCCCTGTCAGCGTGGATATGTGAGACCAAACAGACACTGAAGTTAATCAAACAAGGGAAATAAAAGTGATCTTGGACAAGAAAAGGCTTCTGTTCTTTCCGTATCTCACTGGTGGCATTTCGAGCCTGTGGCTCAGGTGTGGGGCAGGAAATCCTGAAGAAAACAGCTGGAGTTTTCCATCAGACACACAATTAGCTCCAGGAAGGATGGGCCAGCTAGGGAAATCTCTCCCAACCACTTTGGGGAAGGGGAGAGGGTATTTATATAGTGGCAGATCCCTTGGAGGTATCTGGAAATGAAAAGGGAAACTCCCACTGAGAAGAGAAGCAGAAAATTCCCCAATGCACTTGTGTTTACGAGCAGGTGGATGTTAGAGTGGGAAGCTGGAGGGGCACGGCCTCCTCTCTCTGTCTTGCAAGCAAGGAAGGCCAGAGGCATGGATGCTTCTCTTTCAAACACCCTTCTTGGGGAATAGCAAGAGTAATTCTGGGAGGAGAAAGGAAGAGGTTACTTCATCAAGCCCTCTGCCTTCCAGCTCCTACCCAAACTTTTCTGTCTACAGGGCTCTAAAGCTCCACTAAAGGGATGTCCAATGCAGCCAGAACAAATAATCCGTGATCTGAAATAGCTCCCTCATGTCCTACTCTCTATAACCAATAGCAACTGAATGAGTCTGGCACTGTCCCTCAGAAGTGGAGCATGTTGTTATGTTGGTTATTTCGTTTCATACTCTGGAAATCAAAGCTCTCAGTGGGAGAATGAAGAAGAGAAGCACTTTATTAATTTTTTTTTAAGTCTGCGTGTAACTCCTGTAATATAGGAGTGAAATGTCAGCACAGGAGATGCTAATGTTTTATAAATGATTTGGGTGCAACAGGCACGGTGGATAGTCTTTGAGATGAATTATATTAGAACAGACTATGCCTGGCTCAAAACTGTAATTGTATTTTTAGTATCTTTTTCCTTTAACATGTAGGAAAAATAAAGGCAACTCCATGGTGTATTACAAGGCTTGTCAATCAAGTGCTCTAACTCCTAGTGATAAAGGCAACTGTTTAAAAACCAGAAGGGAGACATGATACACTGCTAAATAGGAGATGTCTCCTGACATGGCATTGTGGTTTAACCTGGCAGGCAGCTGAACACCACATGGCTGTGCTGGAATGGGGGAGAGGATTGGGAAAAATATAAGTGACATTCATGGCTTGAGATAAGGCTGTTTTAATAGGACAAAAATGGGAGAAATAATAATAGCAACAATAGGATTGGAATATGCTAACCAAGTCATGCACAGTGCAGTTTCTCACCACCTGCTGATACAGTGGCCCTCAGTTTAAATACTGACCATGATTCCATTTGGTTTAGGATATCCCTTTGGCCAGTTGGGATCAGCTGTCCCTTCCCAGTTTCTTGTGCCCCCCACAGTGTCCTCAGAGGAACAGAAGAGTCCTTGACTGAGGCCAAACACTCAGGGCAACAATGAAAAATCAGCATGTTATCATTATTCTCATCCCAAACCCAAACCACGGTTCCTAGAAAGAAAATCAACTAACCCAGCCCAAACCAGGGCACACAGGTTCCTGATATTCCTCCTGTCTCCTCCTTAGCTGCCATCCCTCCCTCTCCCACCTTTCTTCCATGACCACAGCTCTTTGAGGATAAACTAAATTTTTGTGGCATGCTCTGGCACTCAGGCTGGATAAGGAAGTTCCCAGCTGCGTGGTTCAGCTCACCACGGCCCCAGCTCCTTCCTACAGCATGTCTTCATGCATTTTGAATGCTGCTCTGAGGCCTGCCAGAAATCCCCTCTCCTCTGAAGCAGCAGCTCTCCAGTCAAGTGAATGTGGGTACAACCCTCACCTGCCAGAGGTTGTCTGGAGATAAGTTGGAGAAACTTGGGATCTCATTAGAATTGCTCCCAGACACTCAAAGTGTCTGACAGGGGTGAAGAGCTGAACCCCAGAGTGGTGAGAAGCACCATGGTCACTTTGAGGGATGGGATTTTGCTGGGCTGCAGTGGTGGGCTGAGCCCAATGGGATGAGGCCAGCAAAGCCACGTGGCAGGTCCTGCACCTGGGTCACAGCAACCCCATGCAGCACTACAGGGCTGGGGCAGTGTTTGGAGAGGTGGGAAAGCACCTGCAGGTGCTGGTCAGCACTGGCTGAACGTGAGCCCAGGTGTGCCCAGGTGGGCAAGAAGGCCAAGGGCACCTGGCTTGGGGTCCCCATCCCTGGGGGGATTTTACAAACCTGTGGATGTGGCACTTTGGGATGTGGTTTACTGGTGGCTTTGGCTGTGCTGGTTAACTGCTGGACTTTATGACCTCAGAGGTCTTTTCCAACCTAAATGATTCTGTGATTCTATAAATTCTAAACCTTCCCATGCTCCTTTCACAAGCTCATCCTTTGGGTGTGCCCCAATCCCCTCTTGTGATGGGGGCAGACAGGCCCTGTTGCCTGGGCCGACGCTGCCAGTAGCTCCCCACAGCTCCCCTGGGGAAAATGTCCCCTGAGCCTTTATTTGCTCATCAGTTTGCCTTTCCTTTAGTGTTCTCCAGTCTGTGCTGCTCTGGAAGATGAGACAAGCTTTCCCCTTCCTTCCATCAGTGAGCTTTAACGCTCTGACTTTGGGCTGTTCATGCAAATCCTTTCCATTAAAAAAAATAAACACCAGAGAACCCAGAAGAGACCCCAGACTGTGCCTCTGGGAACTCACTCCCAGCGGCAGAATCCCGTTTCCTGAGTCGGAGCCAATTTTCTCTCCTTTGTGCCACTTTTCCACAGTTTCATCCCATAATTGCTAATGTGGAGCTTTTCGTACATGCTTTGAAATCAGAAACCACGCAACACTGCATCTCTTTTATCCTCCCAGGCAGGATGAAAAACCAAACACCTCTTGGATACTGAGAATAAATTTTTAGTTTATCAGTCTAAACCAACACCACGAGACTGCAGTTTCTCTGTATTCCCCATCACTTCCCAGACCACACTTGTGCCCCCCCCCTGCACCAATTCCAAAGTATTTCCTTTGTCTCAGAAAGTTGCTTTGTGACATGTTCCCCTTCAGAGGGGCAGAGCAGAACAAAAGCACCACTTCACATTTCTTGCAGCTAAATAACACTTTTTTTTGCAGTCCTTCAAGTTTATCCTTCCCTTAATCCCCTGCCTGTGTATTCTTTCCCTGTCTTAGCTTCAACCACTCCCCCAGGAACACTTCCCAAGAGCCCATTTCCCATCACCAAGATGATTTCCCTTTTCACCACTGTCTCCTTGAGGTCCTGCTGGTTGGCACCATCCCCCTGTCCCTCCCTCACCACATCCAGCAGCCCCTGAGCTCACCCCTGCTTTGGAGAAACACGAGACACTGACACCAGCACTGGTGGGATGCTGTTGTATTCCTGACTGCGTTGGAGTCTGTGGGTTACAGATGGAAGCAAAAGCAGCTCTGAAAGCAGGACACAGGTGCTCACGCTCTGCAATGTGTGTTTTTGGGGAAGGTGTCACGTTGATCAACCTAAAACATCTCTGCCCACATAAAAGCAGCCCCAGGAGCAGCACCCCTCCAGAGTTCCCAACCAGCCCTGTCCTCCCCTTTCCCAGAGAAGCATCCTTCAGCAGGGAGCAGGATGTGTCAGCTCAGTGACCACCTCTCTGGTCCCCACTCGAAGGCAGCCAATTTGGTGAACAAAAGCAGGTGTTATAACACAAGCCCCTCGTTCTCCAGCTCCCTGCTGGAAATAGCTGCTCACTAAAATCCATTTTTTCCCCCACCCTGTTAGCACGGGTGAAATTCTCCCCACACCCAGCCACTCTGCAGATGCATCTTTATCTCTCTGCAGGCTCATCCCCACCCTCATCCTCACAGCCTGAGTCCTTTCTGGAGCTGCCCCTCCATCCTCTTCCTCCTTTGTGAAAACAGAATCAAAATAACTGTTTAACAAATCAGCCATTACCTTCTCTCATGTCACCAATTCCCCGCTATCATTTCGTAATTGGCCAATTTTCTCTTTTACCTTCTCTCTGCTCTGAATACGTCTCGGGGAGCTCTGATTGTGTGTTAAAATATCCTCCCTAATTCACTGCTCAATATCTCTTTCTGCTCTTCTAATTGCCCTTTTAACTTGCTTCTAATTTTTTTATAAATCTCCTAATCCTCTTCCTGCACAAGTTGTTTACATGCACCGGAGAATGTATATGTATTAGCAGATGTTCCTGGGTAAATAATGCACAAAAGAATATTACTGCTTCATGCAAGCTGCAATTACTGCTTCCCTCAGAATAAGCCCTGTTTAACCCACCTATTTAGGGCACACGCCCCTGCTCTTGCTGCACATCTCCAGGCTATTTCACTCCTGCTGCACAACATTAACACCACCAGCTCCACCACGGCTCCCTCGCTATCTTCTGGGGGAAAAAACAAATAATTCAAAAAGAGAGAAAGAACCTAAGGATAAAGGGAATGGTGTAGTTACGCTCCAATAATTCTTTTTTTTTTGGGGGGAGGACACAGCTAAAAAGAAACTAAACAAAATAGCTACATGAGTCAAACTCAGCAAGTAATAACCCAAGTAATAAACAAAGTTGATAGTCTTGGTGTTTTTGATTTATGGACAGTTTCCTGCAGTCCCAGCTCACCCTGGTGCTGCAGACAGGCACGGGGTCAGGCAGGCGTTGTTTGCCATCTGCTTTGTAAAACACTTCCTAACATTACTCAAAATTTCCTTCCTCTCTGCCATTTCTCCTCTCCATTTGTTTGTGGTCTCCTTTTGCCAACACGCTGCAGCACCCGCCAGATGCTCTGGATCCTGTGTTTTCCAGCTAAAAAGGGGACAAACCCAAGATAAAGCACGGGTTTTAAGTTACTGGTCTTGTTTGGATGAAAAGAGTTGAGTTCTCTTCTCTGGGGATCCAGGCAGAAATCAGTGTTTTGCAGCCCAACCCTTGATCTTGTTGAGGGACAAAAGGCATTGCTGGAAGCTTCAGGAGGTGGGGGTTGTTTTGTGTTTATAGCTGACACTTAGAGAGTGTCAAAATCTAAGAATCAAATCGTGATTAGTAATAATGTGCTGGCCAACAGAACCTCCCTGGTGTCTTACACCTCCATCCTGCCAAAACGAGGTTCTGCTACACCCTGTGAGGCTCCAGCATCCACACAGCCCCTCACCTGCCCAAACCTGCTTGGGGGGCAGGAGGTTTAAACAAATGGAGCTGGAGGAAACCCAAAAATCTGATGGAAACAGTGAAAACTCTCCTGCTTTTCAGGGGCTGCTCTGCCACACAGGCAGGTCAAAAGAAAAACACTTCTATTAAAATACAGAATTGTTCCTGTGACAGGCTGAGGATGTCTGAGGCTGTCATGGAATAATGATACTCTTGGCTATTTGCTGACGTGCCTGGGAAGATTTCCATTTCTCCCCCACATCCATACACTTTTTTTCCCAGAGAAGCAGATCCCACTCCCAGCAAGGGTTGCCATCCCTAGAGATGGATTTTGTTTCCTTCCATCTGAGCTGCACCAGGTCATCCCTCTCCACCTGGGCAGGTACCCCCAGCACAGGACCTGTCTGCACCTTCCCCATCGCTTAGATGAGATTTAACACCTTCACTCTGAGCCTACCAGCATGGCTTGGTTATTTCTTTTTTTCCCCACAGACCCTGTGAAACTCCTCTCAGGCCTGATTTCTCAATAGTGCATACAAATTGCTCTCCTTGGAAAAGGTTTTCATCATGATTCCCCCAGTCAATCCTTCTCCAGCTAAAATATCCTGTAATCAAAGGTGTTGGCTCCTCACACATCTCTGAGGAAGCATTCCTGCTTGTTCTGTCTCATGAAGAGCCTTGCATGCCCCCACATCCCCAGAATGAGCTCTCCTGGAACCCCTCCTGGGAATCACAGGCTATCTGTATAATTTTCAGCTCATGCCTTAACCTCACTCTGAAATACAAAAATGTAAAAAATAATAATTTAAGAGAAAAAGCTGTGTCTATTTTGGCACCAAAGGATCCTGGGGAGGACCAAATGTGCAAAATCCTCTGGCACACAGCGTTGGCTGCATGCAGGGTCCTGTTCCACAGCTCTGTGCCCTGCTCCCAGGAGAATCCTGTCCCTCACCACTTTTTCAGGGATCCCTGATAGAAGGAGTCCCTGGGACACTTGTTCCTCTCCAGCTCAATGTTTTCTAAGGGCACAGCTCGGGGAAGCAGCCCAACAAAGGAGAACAGAACACAAAGCAGTGAAACCTCACCCTCACTGTCACGGGAAGAATTCACTCTTCCCTGCATCTACTTAGCACGTAGAAAGCAAAAGGAAACAAGAGAACACACACATATGGAGCCCCTGTTAAACCTGAACTAAATATACCAGGGGATGTTAACAGCCTGCCTCAGCTCCCTGGCACTCCAGCTGGCACGGCAGGACCCTGGCCACCAGCTTCCCTGGGGAGCTGGAAGGGTTTTCTCTGGAGCAAAGATGGGAAACCTCCAAAATCCCCCTCCACATGTGCTGCTGACACAGCACTGCCCTGAAATGTTGGTGCCAGCATCCAGAGAGCAGAGAGGCACAGAGCAGCCCTGCCTGACAGCAGCTCCTCCTGTGAGGCTCCATCTCCCTGTGTGCCTGCAGAGCTGGGACCAGCCAAGGACATCTGCACAGCACACCAAGCCATCAGCTGAGTGATCTCCAGGAAGGAAGAAGGGGATTCTGGAGATTAGAGTGAGAGAGAAGGGAGAGGCAGGAGCAGCAGGAAGGAGGGCATACGTGCTGGCTGGAGTGGGTGTGTGCAGCCCTGCCACGGGAGAGCAAGGTGGACATATTTGCCTTGAGAGCTGAGAAATTATTAGAGCCAATTATGTGAGCAGAGTACGTGAGAAGTAATCCCAGCTGCAGGGAGCTGGGGGTTGGGGGGGGGAAAAGAAAATCATGATGTGATTCAAGGGGGCCCAAGAGGAAAAGCACAAGAGCGGCGATGACCTGGTTTGCAGATGGATCCATTTCTATTTCTGCTCAGATGCTGAAGCTGAGCCTCACCCAGAGCTCTCAGCTCTCCCATGGCTTGCGTGACTTCTTCCCTGCCTGGTGCAAGTGTCAGGCACATGCATGTACCACACCTCATCTGGGAATCATATTTGCCTTAACAGTCTGCACAAATGTAAGGGCAAACAAGAATTCCCAATTAAATGAGCCCTTCCTCTTCCAGCAGAGTGGTGTTTTTTAGTCCAATACAATACCCTGTTCCCAGGTGTCACTATTTGGGACATAAGCTGCTCACTTTATTTCTATTTTCTCTCTTTTTACAGCTTTGGAAATAAAAGCTAATTCATTGTGCGGATTCTGGTAATTCTGAGTTGTGCACTAAATACAGTGTTTTTTTCCTTTCTTTTCCCCCCACTTTATAACTTCCCCCAAGTAACACTGTACACAGAGCAACCAACACCAGGGAAACAAAACAAAAAGCAGTTCCTACATCAAGGCAGATCCCAGCTCCTCAGGCTTCCAGCACATCTCAGCCCAGAACTAGAGCAAAAGGGCAGATTATTTAAAGCCATTGCATGTAGGCCAATTTTCACTGCAGTTCCTTTTGGCTCTGATTTTCAGGCCCCAGTGGAGTGGTGAAGTCATGAATAAATGCAAGTAAACTGAGCTTATCCACTCTTATTTTGAGCAGTGGAGTTTACTCACCTCATGCTGCTTCAGATGGAACACCAAAGGGTAAGTTTAAAGGGAAAAAAAATCCAGGGGGGAGCGGGGGATAATCTACCCAGCTCAGTGAGTCCAGCACGGAGCAGAGGCAGGGCTGGGAAGCTGCAGACCCACAGAGATTCCTGCTCTGGGTATTGAACACACTGAGTTATCTCCTGGAAGGGCTGGAGTTGGTGCCCTGCTGTGTGATGGGCAGGGGAAGCTCCCTGTGCCCCTGCCAAGAGGGAGCTCATCCCAACAGGATTTCCTGCCTCAGCCACTGCACACAGAAACTTCACAGGAGGAGGAGGAGACACTCTCAGCTGATGTTTTCCATCAGAAAGGCAGTGTTGGGAGGAGGAGAGCTGGATTTTGACTGGAAACAACATTACAGCCTTCCAAACTGAAAATAATTAGAGCAAATATTTGAGAGTTGAAGAGTATCACCAGTCTTGGAGCACTTCACCTGCCCAGTGGTGTCCAATGGGATCAACAATCAAATGCTGCTCACCTGGGATGTTCCCCAGGGACAAGGCAAGCTGGAGACACCCTCAGAGCTGGCCAACAACAGCACTGCAAAGGTTGTGTAATGAATTAAACATGTTAAACACCATATTCTGCTCCTTGAAGCCAGCACCACACTTGCCCACTCACCTGGTTTCCACAGAACTTCTTTGAGCTCTGCCCAGAAGTGGCAGAGCCTGAGTCTCCCATAGACAGGATCTGAAATCTCCAGAGATAAATCCATTATGGTTATCACACTAAGATAAAATAAAAAAAGAAGGAGAAACACCCTGCAATTTTATCTCCCTGCAAGCATCCCTTCTACTCAGCTCTGACCATGGTGGAGAGATGGCCACACTCGTCTCCTTGTGGTTTAAACAGCAGAGCCAGCTTCTTCAAAGTTAAAAGAAAATAGTAATAATGGAGTCCCCACATTCCTGCTGTGTTTATAAAGAGATGTTTTCTCCCTGAGCTCTACAGCATGGCGGGCTTAATCTGAAATTTCTTTTTAATCATAGCGGGAGTCCCAATTAACGTGTCGGGTAATCGTTCAAGTAGAGCTGGAGTTTCATGGCTGCGGCAAGGCAGGGAGAGGCTCAGAATGAAGGTACCAGAGCATGGGCAGGGAGCAGGAGCACACCCAGGTGCTGCTGCTGGCCTCACCCCATCCCCAAACCAGGGGGAATGAGGGCAGCTCCCCCCCAGAACTTTAATACACAAATAGATCCCCGAGCTCCCCAGGCACTGGGAATGCAGCAGCTCCTGAAAAAGCTCACGGTGGGAGCGGCAGCACCTTCCCGAAGGAAAAACACCCATCACACTGAGTCCTGCCTCAATCCGCAGGCGTGTAATCCAACACATGTGCTTCCAGCGCGCAGGCGGGAGGGGGACCTGCCTCTGACCTACTTTCTTTTGTTGCTGGAAGTGCTGATCTCTATGCAGAATTCTGCGAGCAGGCAGAAGCTGTCATTAGGGTCTGGCTTCACCCCTGCCTTACACCTCTCCTTACATCACCAGCTCCAGCCCGGGTGCTCCCCATCCTCGCCAGGACGCTCTGACCTCGTCCTGCCTGCGAGCACAGAACATTTTCTGCCAGCACAGAAAATTGCCGCCTGTCACAGGGCGGATTTTGGCCAGGCAAGGGAGTTACCTGCAGCCTCGGATGAGCACTGTACTTACCCAGAGGAGCATGCTGCAGTCAGCACACCCAGAACTGAGCAGCACACACATTGCCTTACTCTCCGAGTTTTGGCGTTTTTTTATTTTTCATTCACAAGGAAGCTGGGTCTGAGTTAGGCACCGTGCTGACCTGGAAAGCAAAGCTCTTAAAATTCAAATGCGTACACCCAGGGCGGATCTCACCGGGAAGTATGGAAAACACAGGCATGCAGGCTCTTAAAACAAGCTCTTAAACACACAGGCTTCTATCTCGAGGTACAAAAACCCTGGCGTGAGTGTGACCCTCCTCCAGCTCTCCTCTGCTCCCTCAGTATCTCTTTTTAGGATGCTGAGCCGCAGCCCTGAGGTTTGGGAGTTGCAGGCTCGCTGCAGTCACTGGGGCTTGTGTAAATTGGTCTTCGGAGAAAACCAACTCCGCCGCCTTATGCAAAAACACTCTTTAGTAACCTGCTAAAGAGGCTCCCCAGAATCTGTGCTCCCAGGTACCAGCGCCTTGACGCTGCAGATCTGGAGATAAAAGGCTGTTGTGTTAAACCCGCATCCTCCAGACCCTGCGAGGCAGTTACTAGAAACAAGGTTTCCCTTCTGCAATGGCTTAAGAACAGACCATTTTAATTGATTAGTTTGCCCATTATGGGTAAGCAGAAGAACAGCCTTGCAATTGAACCTCAGTCCTTGAAATGCAAGAGAGACATCAGCCTGCAGTGCATTTGCAAACCTCAGAGGCTAATTTCTACCCTTTCTGCTGTTCCACTCCCTCAGTCTGGGATTTACCTAAGCACACAGGATGCATCTCTGCACCAGGCAGGGGGGGAATTGCTTTGCATTGACTTTCAGTCAACAGATTCTAACGATAAAACAATTTCAAATCCGCACTTTGATTAAAATCAGAGCCATGGAAAAATCATGCTAAGGTTCATCTAATGAATTTTACTTTCCAAGACTTCAGCAGAAGCCTGCCAGGGACTAAATCCATGGGGGTAAAGCTAAATTTGACAGCCTGATAGTTGTCTTCACCCCAACTCCTCATCCAGATTTAGCAGTATAAATAAATCTGGCGTGGCCACCAAAAGAATAATCCCATCTATTTAGCAGCAACAGTCTACTGGGGAGAGGATAAGAGGCATTTGAAGACAAAAACAACAATCTCAAACTGTATATATATGAAATTAAGGGATGTGGGTAATTAATTCTTTGATAAGATAAAATCTGCGCTAAGTTAGGGCCATGAGTCAGAGAAATGAGAGATAGAAAATATGTTCATCACTCAGTCCACCTCTTTACCAACACATATTTTCTAGCATTTGTCCAGTGTAGGCTTTGTTTTGTTTTTTTCAAGTCAATGAATCAACTTTCTTGATATTCAGCCCAATGCCAAACAGGAGCTACTGGCATTTGCCGAGGATGAATAAATAACTAGTAATGGTACAGTCTCGTGAGATGGTCCAGGAAAATCCTGGGCGAGGTTTTCCCAGGACACAGGCTGGCTGGATCACACCCCCCTGTGCTTTCTAAAAGAGCAGATATACCTACATATGTACAGATCTGTGTTGTTACACCAACGCCAACCAGCGCCGCCCAGCCCGCACCTCGCCACCGATGCGTTTTTGCCTGCTGCTCCCATCTCCCCGAAATACCAAGTGACTTGTTTGGAGAAAACTCATTTCTCCCGGCACCCTTACCTCACTCTTAGCAACCTTCTATTTAAAGTCACAATCTGTTGCAGCAAACCAGCTTAGGAGTGTATAAACAAGCTGTTATGACCCCGCTGCAGGAAGGGGAGGAAATGGCCTATGCTTTAAAGTCAGCTGCCTTCAATAATTAGAAGCAAGTAGACAAACATGAAAGCAATGACACTTCAATGTTCTGTTATTTAAAGGGTACAGCCACAGCTCAGTCTCTCGTTACCACCCAGGTATGCAGCCCTGGTGCAATTAGTCAAGCAAAGAAGAGTGTCACCTGCCACAGGAGGGGGTCACAAGCTCCTTCCCTGTCCCTGTTACTGGGAGAAGTACATGGGGCTTTTTATTTTAATCAGTCTTTTTCTCTTAGCATGCAATGGCAGCTGCTTCTCACATCAGAAACCCTGAAAGGTTTTTATTAGTCCTAATGCTCCACAGAAGAATTAAGAGGTAACAGCACATATGTTCTGCTGTGCCCCAAAGAGTGGGAAAGGGAGGAAAATTAACTCTTCTCCAGCAGCACAGCCCAGGGTGTAGGACTTGCTCATTATCAGAACCAGCTGCTGATGGAGTGAACACATCCATGCACAAAACATTCCCTGTGCAAAGTAGCAGGGTCTGCATTCCTGGTGTAATAGGGGGAAGCCAAAGGTCCCACAGAGCAGCAGGAATGTTTCTTCTGGTGCTGTCAGCAGAGGAGACAGTCTCCTTGCAAAAGGCAACACGGGACTCTGCTTCATTCCATCTCCCAAATGGAAAGTGGAGAAAAAGGCAAAATCAGCACTAACACCACACCTGGAAAGCTCACAGTGCTGCGTGGTTTAAACCTGAGCGGGGCACATATCTCCCATTAGGCTGTCTTGACATTACACTCACAAATAACCCTCAAGTGCTTTTAGTGTAAAAGCCTGAAACTTGTTTGCTGAGGGACTCATTCGCATCAGCATCCTGAGCAGGGAGCAGACTTCTTCAAAGCAGCTTTCTTTAGGGAAACACAACGCCAAGGAGAGCAGGCACTCAGCTCTTCCAGGAGAGATTAAAGAGGAAAATTAGAGAAGCTGCAGCTTATGCCCATACCAATAAGAGCAGGCGTTTACCACCACTTAAATAATTAAAAAGATTTTTCACCAGTGGCCAGGTTGCCACCGACTCATCTCACTGCCACCCATGGATGCAGAGGCAGCAGAGTGACAGCAGGGCTCTGCTCTGAGGGATTCTGCCACCCCAGTAATCCCAGCACACTGAACTGCAGGGGAGAGAAGAGGAAAGAGAGAGGAGGAAAACCCCATTTCCCTTAGGAAGCTCTGCTATGATTTCTTCTGGGATAGGACGCAATGTTTGTTTAGAACAATTTTTAGCCATACCATGTAATACTGACTTACATTAAAATGCTGAGACTTTGGGAGCAATTATCCCCAAAAACAGCATGCCAGGCAGAGCAATGCAATTAGGCTGCATGTTAAGAGACAGGACCCAGGCATTAGCACCCAAACCAGCATGCACGGGACACGATCCACATTTAGTGTATTTACAACACATGACCTAATAGTAAAAGCAATAATTAGCTACTATTAATACCAGTGGATGAAAATAGAGGGGAAGGGAAGCTGCATAACATAAGTTATTTATACAGAGGTGGCTCCACCAGCCAGGAGTAAAGATGGCAATGGTTCAGCATGCTCATCCTGAGCTCCAAGAGGGGACAGGATGGCCCAGGGATGAGGGATAACCTTTGGAAAGCTCTGTGGCTCTGCCATGGGTGCTCCAGCTTGCAGGGAGGATGGGTACTCCAGGCTGGAGGAGGTGGATTTGCCTCTCCACGTACCCAACTCGCACACAGCAGCCACAGAATCTCTCCCAAAATCTTCACGTGGGATAAATAACACACAACCTGTGGAGGGGAAGGCAGAAGGATGACACTCCCTCTCTTTTTACTTATCCAAAACATTCCCAGGCAGTCAGGGAAGGCAACAGCTGCAGTGATGCAAAGCAACACCACAACTGTCTCCTATAGCAGGAAACAGGACTTGGCTCAAAGCTTTTGTTAGGGAGAAGAGGGTCCTTTCATAATACAGCCCTTTGTTCTGCTGGAGGAATTCAAATGCTATAAATTCATCCCCCTGGTAAATGCAGCAGTTATCAGGCATTTTACCACAGGATTCCTGGTCTCCTAGTGAAGTTAAATGCAGTGCCATTACAGCAGCACTTTAACGTGTAAATATTACATTCCCGGTTCTTTAGGAGATGTTCATTTAGTGAAATAAAATCCTGCTAGTAAAACACCTGATCAAACCCTTCAGCTGAACTGGCCCAGTAATTGCTCTAGGACTGGAGGGAGTCCAATGACTGGTTGCAATTTATGACCACTTTAGGAAAAAAATCTACCTTGAAGCATCCGCTAAGGACTGAGTTGTAGATGAGATCATGGAGTACATTTACATCGAAGCTTTCTATAGCATTAAGTGGCCACTAATTCGTGCTGAATTCCTTTGCAATTCTGATGGAATCACATCTGACAATCACATAAATAGCAAAAAATTCCTCAGGAATAATGTTACTACAACAAGGAGTAAAAGGCAAAGGAATGATTCATCTTTCATGGTGAGACATGCCCTTTTCTATCATCTCTACTCACCCAAAATAATTTGCCCAGCCCAAATTTCACAGCCAGGGCTGACAGACACCGAGTTGTAAAGGGGTCACTCTCCTGAGCCACACAACTGAGCCACAGTTACAGTTTGAGGGAAATACAGTTAAAATCTGAAGCTGTGAGAAAGCTTAAAGACAATTAAGCAACAAGATGAGCTGCCTGAGGGAGGAGGCAGCAAAACCTTGATGAAGATTTTGCTGCAGGCAGGGGGCTGCACTAAATGACCATCACCTCCACTGCTGTTAAAAATCCAGGGGTCGTGGTAGGAGCTGGGCAGAGAGAAGGGATTCAAAACACAACCATTTTAACCCTTTCCATTCAGCAGAGAGAATCAGGGTTAGGAAAGGGTGGAACAAAAAAACCAGAATGCAGGAAAAAGCAGAGTCGTAAATGTAGCAGAAGACTGAGATCCAGCTGGAGAGCTGTAAAATGGCAGAGCAGAGTCAGAATCCTGTCAAAGACACAGAGGAGAGGGATCATTACAGATTTTAAGGAGTTTGGTGTTTTCTCCTTCCTACAGTGAGGGTAAATCCTCTCCATATTCCGGAACCAAGGAGAAAAGGAGGGTTGAGGCTTTCTGCACCCCCCAGCACCAGAAAGCAAACACTGGTTCTGCCCTGGAAGAGAAGTGATTTTATCACCCTCAATCCTTCTGCAAAAGGGCTGTGTTAGAAAAGCCACAATCCTTTGGCACTTGAATAACACTGAAATCAAAACACCAGCTCAACTCCTGCCTCCATGTCCTCCCTAGGAGAAAAAAACACCTGGGAAAACCATCAGGACATCTCTTCCTCCTGCTCCATGGACCTGAGAAACCTGGAGATGAACCAAAAAAAGGGATATTTTGACTGTCTCAATTAACCAAATAGCTAAAAACTTTGTTATTTGCCTGGCACCAGTAGAAGCAGGGTCCATATGCTGAACTAGAACTTGCTCGAGGAATTGCTGCCTGCACCATGAGATGCCAGAAGCCAGATGGGGGATTTATAATAGCACAAGGCTGGCTCAATGGGCAGGGGCTGCTCCAGCACAGTGTGTTCCTGGAAGAAAGCAACAATCACCAAAGTTAGGGGAAAGGGTTAAAAATAAAAGTGAGCAACTTTCTTATCATGCACTCCTTGCCTTCCACTGAATTAACATCAGAATCAGAAATCAGATGATGCTCCAGGCTGCCTGAAAATTGTTTTTACACTTTCAGTATGCCCATGGCCAAAACCTAGACAATATATGTTCATGTGAGGTGATTATTTAATGAATTAAGGGTGCAGATAGATTAGGAGGAGATGATGCTCCTCTGTGCTGTTCTCCTGCACAAAGACTTCAGGACCAGCTCCACAAAACAGCAACAGCATCCCTGGAAAGGTGACTGGCTGATGCTTCAACTCTTTTGGACAGCAAACACATTCCCCATCTCTTGTGGAAGGGCCTGGGTGTGATGTGAGGCAGAGGGATGCACAACATGAAGTTACAGTTTTAGCTTCCCATTGGGTGCAATAATTACAGGTAGGGAGTAACAGCAGCATCTCTCCATAAGGCTGTTAATAAAGTTCACCTTCACTAGCTAAACCCATTCCTCTTTCCTAAAGACTGGAAGAGATTTTATAGCAGATTCATCACCTCCACCCTTTAATTCTATTTTTGGAGTCTATTGAACTTTTGCATATGTTGAAATGAAAAGAGTCTATATTAACACAACCACTTTTTTGTTACTGTAATGAGAGCCTTGAAACCACCACAAAGAGAAACATGCCTTTTAGCAGCTGAAACAAATTATTACAGCAACTGAGTCTTAAAAGGAATTTCAAGTAAAAATATAGTATTGCATGAAGTTGTTATGGCAACTGATGTTGTAGAGTAACTGCACTGGGGCAAGTTTTCCTCCTTCATCCTGCTCAGCAAAGTCTGGGAAAAACTTTATGATAAAATTGTGCCTTAATTAGTCAAATAAGTCATAAATATAGCTTATCCCAAAATCCTTAACATTCCAGCCTCATGCAGTCTGTGTGCAGTTACTCTACTAATGAGAAAATATATCTACTAAAGCCCCACTTACCATTAAAAATCCTATCCAATATTTTTCTAATACAATTTATCAATTTAAACACATTGCACAATGTAATATTCCACAGCATTCCATTAAAATGATAAATAGCTATGGAAAAAAACAAGGGATTAAACATACTGTAATGTAATCTAACAGTATTTAAACATAAATAAAAAAAAAAAACTTAAATATGGATGGGAAATATACTGTACTTGTGAGCAAAAAGAGCCCAAGTCACTCCCTGGGTTGGAGTATTAATAGGCCAGAGGAAGCAGAGCAATGAGAAATGACAGTCAACTTCAGAGGATATAAAATGTCCATTAGGCTTTGTTATAAGATTACATCAAAGCAGTTCATATGTTTTAATCTGGGGAAAGAGAAAGCAGCTACTTGGGGTCTGTGCCTGGGGGCTGCCTCTGTGTACTGAACCAGACAGTTTGCATAATGAACAATTTTTATTCAATCAGGATTTCAGCACAGATAGTTCCCACTCAATGGGCTCTAGCACAAATGGGGTTGGATATTGATGCTATTCTTCAAGCTCCACCTGCTGGCTCTGGAAGAAGTGCTGGTGGCTTTCTGAAGGGCCAGTTTGTGGAGGGACATCAAGTTATTGGGATAAAAATCCAAGCCTAAGCTCCGTTCTCCTTGCCTTTCTCAGTTTCAAAAAACAAAACAAAACAAAACCAAAGAACAAAAACAATCAACCAAAAAAAATCACCCCAGAACCCTCCCCAAAAAATAAAATCAAAACAAAATAAAAAAAATCCTCCAGACTTCAGAGTTTTCCTTGGGTTGCACCAATGATTTGGCTGATTTGCTTAGGCAGATGTTGAGCTGCAGACAAGCTCCCGCAGCAAAAGTGCACAGGCTGCCAAAACCTGCCTGGCTGAACCCACCTGACTACCAAGGGAGTTGCCTTGTGCTCAGAGTGCAGCCAAAAGGGCAGAGCAGCCAGGGAAATCATTCCATTTAGCGTGTGCCTTCTGCACAATAATTACTTATTTAAATTTTACTCTGCTGCTCGAGCCATTAGAAAAACGCACTATAAACAAAGGTGATTTTATGCAGACAATAGCTGAGGCAGTCATTTTTTAAAGACAGGCACACCATGACTTATTTCCCAGGACGAGCAGCTCTTATGAGATAGCTGAAACAAGGTTTATAGCCTAAACCCTATTTCCAAGGGTTATTCCAGTGGCTGCACTGCTGGATCACCTTCAGCTTTAGCAGCACATGGAGCTCCCTCACCCCACAAAAGCAAGCCAGGGTCACCAACAGCTTTAAGGAGAGGAAGAGCCCAGGCAACACTTTGCTGCACAGAAGTGCTTGCTAAATCCTGGGATGATCATTTAAAGGTTTCACATATACAGCTGATAATTCAGAGTTAATTAGTGTGAGCATATTAGGGATGTATCCTGCCTGCACCTCTGGATTCTGCCTATTGATCAGCTGCTCCCAGCTCAGGCAGGAACTGTTGCAGTGAATTTTCCTTCCTGCCTCATTCGGGTAGGCTTTGCTTCTGACTGCCACCAAATCCCTTCTTCCTATTTCCAGAAGAAAAATAGCTCCCTTTTAATCTAGACCTTCCAAAGCTCCTGCCATGGCTGTGACGTCCTGAATGCAGAATTATGGCTTTCCCTGGTTTCTGCTCATTTGTCTGGAAGCCTGTAGGTTGTTGTATCTCACCCCCAGTACTTTTTTGGCTCTGTCCAGAAATACTCTTTTATCAATTCACCTGACAGTGATCCAGCAGGAAGGGTGTGTTGGAAGATGATGCTAATCCAGAGAGACCATTCTTCAGCTGGAGCATTCATGAAGTCTAATGAACTATTGGCAGGAAGGGACTTCTGTGGCGCAATTAAAACTCGCTTCTGCGAGACACAAAATATTGCAACTAAAAGTTAACAGTGCCAGGCAGGGGAGGTGGATTAGCTCAGGGAACATAAATTGGTGAGAAGAAGCCACTTCTTTCTCCCCCCCCCACCCATCCCCAAGCCTTATGCATTAGGCAAAGCTGAAATAATGAATATGTATTGCAAGGTGTTTGCTACAAGCCTACTTATAAAGTGCACAGCCAGGAACTCCTGGAAGGGGGGATTTATGGGAGCAGTCACACACAGCTGGCACACCGTGTTCTGCAGGCTTCAATTGGGATGAATGCCCCCCCTGTAAGCACTTAGCACCCACCACAATAAACTAAGGTGTATAAGCAGAGTCTAAAGTTTATTTCAGGAGCATCCCTTGAGGGGGAATGCTAAATCAACCACCTCAGGTTGGGTAAATTCAACAAGAAGCCTGAGCTGGGAGAGGGGACGTGGCTCATCTCCTGCTCTGAGATACCCAATGTCCTCAAAATGCTGAAGGAAGAGGAGGCAAAGCAGGGGAATAGGTTGCTGCTTGAGGAGTGGACCAGTCATTAACACCAGATGATATCTCATTAATCAGAGGAAATGACACTAACAGGACCATTACAGTGCTGTGATCTTTCACCAGCTTTGTTAACTGAGGGGGGAAAAAAACCAACCCATCAGACACTAAGTTTTAATTTCAAAAAGAAATTCACCTTCAAATTGATTTGTCTTTTTGCAATTGTTTCCAAGCACGGTAATTAAAATTTTATATCAAAATACAACTACTCTTTTCCTTCAATCTCACTCAGCAATGAGCACACTCTCCCAAAATCCGATACAAGGCCTGAGTATAATGAGAGCAAGTCAAGCAAAGCTTTCTACAAGGTGAAGGCAGCTCCTGGAGCTTTAGCATCAGCCAGGAGCTGTGGTGACACAGGCTCTGACTGCAAAGGCTGGCTTAAGGGCTGATGCTAAAGACCATGTCCACTGATAGGTGGGATATTAATGCCACTCCTTTCTTCAAACCCTCTGAGTCTGCACTGCTGCCTGGGAGAGGTTTGAAGACTAAAGATACATTTTTTTGAATTATTAATCTCTTTGCAGAAGCTATACACTTGGAGACAGCACGGAAAATAGGTTAAGGCTCACAATAAGCTGAATGAGTTAAATCAGAATCAGGCAAGTGTGCTGACAGCCAGCTCCTGTGACTCTTAAGCTTATGGGCCAAGGTATGAGTATGAAGGGAACAGCAGGATCAAGTCAGATAAAATTAACATGTTGGGTTTGACTAGTCTATAAGGAAGGGTCAAAGAGTGGCTTGCTGGTGGGACCTATAGCCAACATGGAATGACTGACTGAAGCAAAGAAGGACTGACATTACTTCTCCAAATTATAAATTCTGCTTCCCAATCTATCTGAATGGATTAACCTCAAAACACGAGATCCGGAATTTAAAGATTCAGAATTCAGAAGCTATTATGAGTCAAGAGCAGGAATTAGCATTTGAGTTATAAATATGCTCTAACAAACTGACAGGAGTCGGCTTGCTGTTCCTTCCCTTTTTGAAGATGGTGGCATCATACTCGCAATATTTAGAGACATAAACCTAGAAGTGATTTTCACATCCCAGCTGGATGTTAACAACGTGGCTTGTTGGGAGAACACTGCTCCTCATCTGAGCAGTGCTGCCATGCAGGAAGCTGTTACAACAAGGCAGGGTCTGGGTTTCCAGCACAGATGGGAGCTGTCCAAGGAAAAAGTGCTGTCCCAGGACACAAAGCTGTGCCATGGCAGCCTGATCTTCTACAGGTTCTATCTTACCTCAAAGGCTGTCAAGAGAGAGAGGCAGACACGAGCACACTCTGAATAAACAGGAGCCACTAATATCAGAGAAAGTCTCCAGGCAGTAAGTAATGAAGGCACTAAATAACTGTACCCGCTATTCGGATTTTCTGCCAAACATTAGCCAATTTAAAAGGCAGCAAGAGGCCTTTTACACAGGGAGAATTTCTTTGAGCACCGACTTAAAAGCTGAAGTTTGGCAGGGAAGTGTCTGAGAAGGATGGGGGAGAGGTAAAAGCCAATTTCACCTGGTAATCTGCTACACTATTTGTGTCCTACCCAGACCACACTTCATGCATTAAGAACACACTGCAGCTCTCCCCCGCGCTGGGGGAGCGGGGAGCTAATGGTTTCTATTACAGGCGTGTGTGGAGGGTGGCTGTGGCATGCACATCTGTCTGCAAAATAGATGTTAGCTCTGCAAAGTGCCTCAACACCTCCTTTCCCCAGCAGAAGTGAGGATTTTTGGGCTCCCTCCCGGCGTGAGAGGCGGGGGTGATTGACAGGGCTCGGAGCCCGAAGCCTGCACGTGCTCCCACTGTAAATAGTAAAGCTTAAAAGCCTCAGCCCTAACTGACTATTTCACACACTTCAACTCAGTTACTCTTAATGAGGATTTCCACACACATGCACAGAGGGGAAAAAAAAAAAAAAAAAAAAAAAAAGGAAAAAAAATGTCTACACGTTCTCGGTGCAAGGGGAAGGGAAAAAAAAAAAAGCAAAAAATCAACAAGCAAACAGCAAAATAAACAGCTGGTGAAGTGAAATACGAGGTTAGAGCCCTCTCTGATTCAAGAGAAGATTATTAAAACAGCTATAAAGATGGTGTTGGCATCTCTTGAAATGAGTTTGTTACATTCAGAAGAGGCAGTTACACATGACAAACCATTTTCTGTTTAATTAGAGGGCTCTGTGTGGAACACTTCCAGGCGGAGGAGGGGAGCAGATTGCCACCCAGCATCTCAATTATGGGACAGAGCCTTAACGAGTCGACATGCAAATGGTTTTGACTGACCACACAGGGACAAAAAAAAAGAGGGGATTTTAAAAAAAAATTTAAAAAGCTGTTCAGGAGGTTAAAGAACAAGAGTTTTGTCCTATCCTTCAGCAATCTGAGCTTTCTTGTCACACACATTAGTGCTTAAGGTTTCTTTCTGCCCAAAGAATGGCTTCTACTTGCTGGTTGGGAGGTAAAAAAAAAAATAAAATCTATAGGGAAAGCCACAGAGATACCTTCTGTCCAATCCTGGTTAAAAGATTTCTATTCTTCCAACCAGGTAAAATAATTCATGGTTGAGGAATAGAGCAGGACCTTGGTATTTGCACCAAAGCTCTGAAAGTAAGCAAGCAGAGAAAGGAAATTCTAGCTAATACAAGTTAAATATAGGTTATGTTAGCTGCATTTTACAAGCACTAAGAATGTTTTTGGAGAAAGCTGTCATTTTTAATGACAGCACAAGCTCCAATTACCACATAGCTGATACACTTGGGATTTGGAAGTTTTTTTTTAAATCACTTGAAATCTAAAAAAACCTTCATTATCAGCTTCTGAGCTGGATGTAAATAACTTCACCTGGTGCTAAGAAGTTTAACATTTCACAGGGGCACACGAACAACTTAAAGCCATTTATAAATGCAGCTTCAGCTTCCTGGCAATCTAAATGCAGTCTCTGGCAACTTGAGCAGCAGCAAAGAACACAAGGCTGGGCTGCAAGGGGAGAAGGAGAAAGGCTGAAGGAGATGTGTGAGCATCACCAAGCCCTGGCATCAGGCAAGAACACACCTCAGGCTGCAGATACCTGTCAGCTCAGGGGGAAGATTAATCTTGCTGCTAGGCTTAGGAAAGGCCACTTAAGCTGAGAGCAAAACCATGAAAAGCAGAGTGTTTGCCCCACAAGATGCTTTGAGAGCAAAAATGCAGCTATGCTGTCCAATGCAACCCTCCAAGCTGTCCCTTGGCTCCCTCCTCATCACTAACCAAGGTTAACAAACCCAAAAGCAAGTAAAAAAAAACCCCCCAAATTCGTTTACAAAAAAAGCAGGAAAAGTCTGCAAAACCCAGCACTGTGCACAGGGCAGCTCCAGCCCCAAAAACACAGGAGGCAGAGAAGCTGGAGGCTGAAAATTCTCCTTCCCCACAGCTAATGTGAAAGCCTTGCAGTCAGCAAGGAGAAGGGCAGCCTTCTAGCTTGTGGCAAGCACAAAGTGGGATTGAATCATTACTTGAAGAACGTGTTTCAGTGTCTATAAATAAAAACCTGCAAGGCTCCTTGCCAAAGAAGCCCAAGTCAATATTGCTTTTCTATATGCGCTGTCAAACTTTACTTTTAGACAGTATATTAATTACCCAGTCAATAATCGTGGGTTTCATTAGTGTATTAAATACCCCAATCAATAATATTTATCCTTTTCAGAGCTGGTCTTCACCAAAAACAAAGGCAGGAGTATTTTTTGATCCTGCAGTTCAAAAAGTCAGTGCAGCATAGCAGCAAGGCTTTAATGGAAAACATAAAACACTAGAAACAGACAAAAATCGGATTATTACTCTTATTTTTCAGCCTTTTGTACAATAAGCCATGAGGGAATTCCGAGAGCTAAACTGATGGCAAAAAAAATTAGATTTCTTCCTCTTAATTGCTCAGTGGTGATGTCAGAGTGGACATGACAAATGTTCACATCTTTCATTTCTCCATCAGATAAACTAGCAGCCAGCTCTGCCCTGCCAACTTTCCTGAGGATAAACTCTCACAGCAAAGAGCCCATTTCTGGTGCATCCTCTGCAGTGCAGCTTCCAAGTGCCTTTATCCCAGCCTGGGCAATCCCTGGGAATCACATCCCTATGAGAGGCAACATCCTCATATGGGACCCTAAAGAAAATTTCATCAGGCAACACAAAAGAAGCTCAGGAGAGTGATTTTTTCTTTTTCTTTTTTTTTTTTTTTTTTTTTTTTTTTTTTTTTTTTGGTTTTGTTGATTTTTTAATTTTGTGTTGTCATTGTTGTTTAAAATCCCCCTTTAAAGGGCAAAATGTTTGGGACAAATTAAAAAAAAAAAAAAAAAAGAAAAAAAAGCCTTTGCAAGTGTCCAGTCTACTTTAAATAACTTACAAGGATGGGATAAAAGAAAAGCACAACAAACAGCTGAGGAACACTCCCAAAGGCACGCTTTTGGCATGGCACAGAGGCTGAATTTAACAACAAATCAATGCAATATAAACAGGAAAAAAAACTAAAAACAAACAACACCCTACCCCCCAAACACAGACACCTAAATATCCAAATAAAATACACAGAAAAATGCATAACAGGCCTCATGAAAAATCCATCTGGCAATCCAAACTACTTTTTTTTTTTTTTTTTTAAATATGCATATGATTGAAATGCAAAAATGTAAACATGAAAAGCAGACTTTAAAAACTGCAAGAAGGTCTGTGGGCCTCTTGCATCCTCACAGATAATATATTAAAGAGAATTTCCACTCCCTCTAATAAGATTACTGATATTTACTGCACTACTCCAGTATTTATAATGCCTAATATGCTGCAGACCACTCCTTTCCATGAACACAGGCTTTGGAAGCAGGCAGCCCACTCCATTTCATGTTTTTTCTAAGCCTTTTATATCAAAGTGATGTGAATTTTCCCTTTTTTTTCCCATCTGAGCCTCCCTAGAGCTGCCTGAGGGCTGAAGGAGAAGCCCTGTGGGGTGACCACTCTTCTCCAAAGTGGTCACTTGTTCAAGGGCTGGAAAACAAGGAGGTTGAAGGAAAGATGGAAAAACAAAAAAGGACCCAAAAAGAAAGTTACTATTCCCTCCTCAAGATGTTATGGTGCCCCTTGGGCAGCTGTGCTGGTTTTGTATTAAAGTTACATGAAGAGAAGGGTATAAAGAGCACAGAAACACACACAGGGTTTTTTTTTTAATTTGCAAATTTTCCCAGGAAGATGTAAATTGTGGAAGTGTAGACACAAGAAAACTTTATTTTACTTTTGGAAAAGACCCTATAGGCAAAACAAGAAGAAATTTCTCTCTCTAAAGTGAACTGAAATAATTAAGTGAAAGGCTAACTGAAGTGTGTCTGTATGTTGTTGTTAAGAAATATGGAAGATGAGGGGAGGAGTGATCTGGAAATATTCTGAATTTCTTATTTTCTCTGTGTTATTAATAAATTTCTTCTTTATACCCTTTTAAGTTTTAGGCCTGCCTTGTTTATATTCCTAAATCCTATCTCAAAGAAAAATTGAGTATATGAAAATCAGCCAACTTAAATTAAACCAAGACAGCAGCAAATGTAAATATCACCAGGAATTAAGAATCAAAACATCAGACTCAGCAGATTCCACTGTCACACCCGTGGCACTAAAAGGACAATCCTGTGGTGCTGGAACACAGAGCCCACACACACAAACTCATCCCAGGCAGGGCACACACTGTCACTCCTGATCCATCTGAACCACCATTTATTCCTTACAACAGCTCTGACAATGGATTACTCCTCAAAGCTTCACAAACAAAAAACCCAAAAAAAAAAACAAACCACCTGATGCATCTTAAAAACTCGGTCTGGCTCTAACAGAATCTGCCCTCCAGGGACTAGTAAAGGGTCACTAACAGCTCATTTTGAATTCAAACTCAGTGAAAACACAGTTCAATCCCACCAGAGGGAATTCAGACAAACAGCAAACTACCTGAACATGGCCCTGCAGAGCACGCTCCAGATCTTCCCTGGCCATGCAGAACTTGATGTTCTTGTGTAATTGCCTTGGCACCTGCCTGATTCCAAACCAGCAGCCTCCCAATTTCACCTCTGCTGTGTACATTTAATTTAAAGCAGAACACGGGCAGCCACAGGAATCCTCACCTCGTGGAGATCTAGTCACGAACAATTCCAGAATTCTTTCAATTCAGCAAATATTCAAGTCCAGGTAGTGGCTGAAGCCATCCAGAATAACCTGGATGGCAGCAGGGGAGATTTATGATGAGTGGAAGGGAGGCACAGGTTAGTTTGCCAATAATCCAAATTAGCATTGTGAGTCCACTTAATTAGCACAGTGAGAGAGCCCAGAGCCTTTGTGAAGTTTTCCATGGCTTGTGCCAGTGGCTGCAGGGATCTACCAGGGTTTGGATGGCAATGGTCAGCTGGCAGTGAGCTGGGAGGAGAATGGAAACTCCTCCACAGTTGCCTTGCCCTCACTCCTCAGCTGGATACCTCACTTTCCTGGGATTAACAAACAATTTATTAACCAGTTACCTTCAGCAGTTCTAGCCTATGATCAGGAGAAGGAAGGCAGGATAGATAGAGGCATTTATCTTTTATATAAGTGGGAAATCATATGCCCCTCTCAGGATTCATTCTGCTATATTAGCTCTTCTAGGCCCCTCCTAAAAAAGATCCTCATTCTCCTACTCAGCAGTGTAGTCCTCCTCTGTACTCGCCCCAGCTGAGTTTCTTTTTTGCCTCTCCACATTGCAGGCCAGAGCTGTACATAGCATTCGAGATGAGATCTCACAGCAGAGGCTTATATAATGCTGTGGCACTTGTATAGCTACACTAGAAATACCTTGCCTCACATAGCTTGATGTTTTTATCATATACTAGCTGATTAAAGCATGATTAAAACCCTCCAACTCTTCAGTCACTAATGAGCATCCACTTTAGAGCAGAAGGTTGTTTTTTATTAGTCCTCAAATAAATGGCTTTTCACACAAACTGCTTTAAGTTGATTTTCTGTTCTAGTTCTCAAGGTCATTCAGCTGATCCTGTAAGATATCTTAATGCTCTTGAGTATTGATACCCTCCATCTCTAGTGCTCTGGCTGATGGCACAGTAAACCCAGCAATATGGATGTGCAGCAATTCCCCTCAGGAGAAGGAGCTGCCCCAACAGAGGCAGGTGTGCAACACCCAGAGCAGCAAACACCTGCCAAAAACAACACCCATAAAAACTTCCTGGTGTATATGGATGGGCCCAGGGATTGGAAACCAGCCTCAAGGAACATTGTGCACTACAACTTGCTCCCAGTTTCCTAAAATTGGGTAGGAGGGATAGGAAGGGAGCAGTACTAAAAAGACTGGTTAGCAGAGTGGAAAGATGGATTATCACCACTAACCTACCATTTGTCAATCCAGAACTGTGCTGAAGACTGTAATTTTCTAGTCAATGCTCTATAAGCAAGGTCAGAGGGAACAAATACTTCAATAAAAAAATGCAAGACATCAGCAGAAGAACCCAGTCATGATCCTCAGAATCCAAAAAAGAAGAGGTTGTGTTTGCAATTAATGGGCCCAGAATAATGTGCTTCATGTCCATCAATGGAAATGACATTTACAGCACTTAAACACCAAGACTTGAGATGACAAACAGGAAATCACAGGGAATAAAGGGCACCAACTGAATACATGAAGAAACTCTGCTCCACGGAGCAAAATAAATAAATAACTCTCACTTCTGCTACCAGAGACCCACTGCAGCACTGCCTGGATGCTTGGAGCTGTGCAGCAAATGCCAAGCTGTGAGCTGCAGCCAGGGAACACATAATTAATGTGATTAGGAGCACACAGAGCTAGCATGCTCTGCTGACTGAAAAGCCCAGTAGCATAATTACTGTTTTCTGTACTAGCTCTATGTCTGAACAAATCTCAAAGCCTGGTTAGTTTTAGACTGCTGTGTAAACGTCAATAAAAATCCCAGAAGTGCCAGCTCATCAGCATTCTCAGGCACAGAAATGGTGAAAATATCACTGCATTTCCATGCTGTTAACATCAGGAAAAGAAGTCTCCATTCTTCAGTCTAACCTTAGAGTTTGTAATAAGGTAACATCTCCCCCAAGTGAATGCTTATTATGAAAGCTAATTAATTGCTTTCCAGTAATGAGAAGTCTTTGGTGTTCAAAGAAAGCAAAATTCACTACACAGGAATTAAACAGTGTTTATTGAAACAAAGCTCCCCCCATTTAAAGACATATCTTTCTGATTAATATCATTACAAATAAAACCAAAGAAACTCAACATACAAACATACAAAACATGTATAGGCAGGAACTATGAGCCAAAAAAAGTCAGTCAGAAATCCATAGTACTAATTGAAGAGAAAACTAAAGCAATGCTTTGTAGTTGCCTGGATTTCCCTGGGGGATGGAGAGTCAATGCTTATCTGCCTTCCTCAGAAGAGACAATTTTGATTAATATCAGACCCATCTGACTCAGTCTATTAAACCCTGAAGGAAGGATATTCTTCAGATATAAGAGATATGTCTTTGATTAATAATTCTACCATATTGCCATTCCAAGCATTAACAACTGCATGGCACCTGTGGAAAGTGAAAGCCTTTGAATTCTATGGAAGGGAACTAACTTGTACTAATAGACCTGCTCTCTTTTGTCCAGATCTGAAAGCTCTATGACACTGTGCCTCCTAACCCTCTGCTGAACAAGTCAAAGTGTCAAGGTTGTCACTACTTCCTTGCAAAGAAGACAAAATGGTTCTATAATTCAGCTTTACATACAGGAAGAGAGCAAAGTTATTTCAGACATTCTGAGTGGTTTGTCTAAAGACCTTGGCAATCTGTCTAGAGTTTCCCCTTCAGCTCTGTCAGAGTTTAACAGACCACAACAGGCTAAAAGAGTGGCCATCAGAGTGCACTCTTACCTCCCAGGGCACATCTCCAGAGAAATGCATCAAATCTCTCAGCCCACTCTGCTGGGCTGCCATGCACGAATTGTCACACACAGGGTGGGAAAAAAGTCAATGTAACATTATCTATTGAGCTTTTCCTGGAAGTTCTAGGCTCAAGCAGGCAGCACTGGCCTCCTCACCCCAGCTGAGCATTTCTCCTGATGTTGGCAATCAACCTCTTGCTGTATTCTCTGTAGTTCACGGGTTTGACTTCCATTGCCGTGGCCTTAATACGAGATTCATCCTGCAAAAGAGAAATTTTAGTGTGTAAAAGAACATGAAACACTCCAGGCATTTGGTTCCAACCTCCTTCTGCCCCAGTAATTTACTGCTCATGGTATCTGGGTTAGCTGGGAGTGCCAACACGACTCCCAGAGCTGATATGTTGTTTTCATGTGAAATCAGCCACTCTTGATGAGCCTGAGAGGGAGCAGCAAGGATCCCTCCTTCAGTGCTCAAGATTGACAGTGTTTGTGTGATCTTTGGAATCTTCTGTTCTCTGTGAGCAAGGGAAACCTCTCCCCACAAACATAAGAGGAGGAAGTCACCTCCTACCGAGACAAGTTGAACTACAAAAGCCACAAGTTACATTATTTGCCTTCTGGGCAACACTTACGTTGTAAGTCTCCAGTTTCACCCGGATCCTGAACTCGTAGGTGTTGAAGTTTGCATTTTGGAACACTTCTTCAAAAGCCTGCTCGTTCTGAGGGAAGGACAAAGACAGGGATCAGCTGCAGACACTCCAGGCTCTCAGCAGTGCCATGAACTTTGAGAACAACTCAGCTTTTGGGGAGGTTGGCAAAACACTGGAACTACCTGAACCACACAGGCAGAGCCGAGTCTTCCATCATCATATTTTAGATGCCAAACCCATAACTCAAAAGTTTTAAAATTAAAAAGGTGATTACTTTTTAGCTGTTTAAACAAAGGAACATACAATTGCACTGAATCTGCAGCCAGGTACAAGGAACAAAAATACTACAAATCTCCAGGAGCTGCCAAACTGGCTAATTCTGATGTTGTGCTGTGATCACAAACACTGACAGAGTTAACTATTTCCTTATTAATTGCCTTATTAGGCATTCTGGTTTTCTGCTTATCCATCAAAGCTGCATGTATCTTTCCCATCCTGACACAGGCCTATTTAAGAGAATGTTCTATTAAAAAAAAGCAGATCCATGCTTTGAACGTGCTTTAATAACCATGAGAAGACTGTGTCATATTTATAACATAAGCAGCTTCTAATTACCATATGAACACTAAACATCATCATCATCATTTATAACAGACAATTTGTCAAAACAGTAGAAAAGGAGCAGGCAAGTCGTGGAGACTGTGAAAAAAAAAAAAGTTTATTTTTATAAAAATATGAGTCGTAAAAACCTTTGCTGACATTAAAAAAAAATCCTGCATCTCCCTGATGATACTGACAAGTAATTATTAATGCATTTATCTACCAGATGCACTTGACTTGATCAGTCACTCCAGCAGCAGACAGAGCATCTGATCTGGAATTGAATCCACCCCAGTTCCACTCACATTCCAAGTGTTACATCTGCTGTTTTTCACTGTGTGCAGCACTATTTTACACTACACAGTGATTCTCCTAGGGTTTAGAAAAGCACAACAAATGGAGGTGAACAGGAGCAGCTAGGTTCACAGATTACAGAATTTAGGCATATCCCTCCTGAATATTAAAACTCCTTCCTTTGGCCATCTTATGGATTAGAGGATAAGAAAACATGCTTAATAAAGCATTTAGCTCCTCTCTGCAGCTCTGTCACAAACTGTGCTAACCATTAGTGAGTTGAAAATGCCCTCAGCATAGCAGTCACTGCTACCCCACATTACCTCCTTTGGTATCTAACAAGCACAGGCAAGAGGCAGATGAAAAACCTTGCACATGTATCTCTGCTTAGCGTGGTCACAGGCTGTACATGAACTCCATCCATACTGTGAGCAGTGAAAAGACTCCCACCAGCTTCACAAGACACTGCATCAGCTCTATCAGAGAAAAACCACTAAGAAAAGCTTACTGCAAATGCATCGAGTACCATTTTTAAAGGCTCATAAAAGTGTCAAATCAAAACCAATTTCTCCTGGAACACAAAGCATTCCTGCTCAAGGGCTCACTCCATATTATGTTCCATTTTCTATCCTCAGCCATTTCCATTAGGCAGCTCTTCAAAAGACATTACATGTTTGTACTGGTACATAGGATCTGCTGTCTCTCCTTCCCCACCCAGCTCTCTTCAGCATTAAAAGCGACTAAGAAATTTTGTTTAAACTCTAGAAGAGATTAAGCATAGCTGAAGTAAGAAAATATTGACAAGTTAAGAATGGCTGAAAATGGAAATGCAAAAGTGCAAGCATGTCTAATTAAAATCCCCCCAGTTCTTCCTACAGAACAGAGGTTTCCAGCCTTTGTAATACCACAAAAACTCAGCATCCCAGACCACAACCTTTGTACCCTTCACCTCTGGCAGCCAGAGTGCAGAAAATTTCTAAAAATCATTCCATATTATAGAAAAAATAGCCTTGCTTTGCAGAAACAGAGGTCTACAACAGTGTCTCAAGACAACAGCCTCAACAATCCCTCCTGTTTCATTTTCTTTCCCCAGTCAAGCAATGGGTTAACCAACAACTGGGATATCTGTGGAGCCCTGGAATCAACCAGCCTTAGCCTGGGAGCACAGCAAGGCTCATATGCAATTCAAGAAGTTATCATGCATTCCACATCATCATTTAAAAACAAAACAAAGCCACACAGTTTTTATACAGTACACAAGTTAAAAAAAAAATCAGGAAAATATTATTTTGGTTGGAAGAAAGACAAATGCAGCAGAAAGGCAGAGTGACAAAGGGAAGATAATACTGCCTGTTAGTGTCTAATGACTTACAACCTTAAAAATGGTTCTAATCTGTCACAGAATGATCACTTCAGCATCTCTGCCAATGACCCGTTTCACGAATTGTGATTTTCACGAGACCCACAAAATTCTGATAATATTTAGAGGGGGAAAAAAGAGCCTTCAAAAGTAGGCTCACACACATTAGTTCAAAAAGCTTCCTGCCTACTTAACAAAGATACATACAAAGTGTTCTAGAACTTTTTGGTTTTGTAAACAAATTTTTGGAACACATTAGGGATAATGTTGTCAGCATTCGTTGCTAAATTAGTTGGGGGGTTTTTTTTGTTGTTTTTTTTGCAGATTCTTCCAATCTAGGTACAATGATAAAACAGGCTGTCTTTTCTACTGGAGGCAAGAGTCAGTGCCCCAAAGGCTGTGGCACAACCCTGGAGTGATCAGCTGCCTCTCCAGGCCCAGGTGATGAGGACAGGCTGATCTCCAGCTTTCAGCAGCCAAAAGAGCTCAGGGGTAGACAGACTGACTGTGGGAGCAAACTATGGGGGAAAGCAGCAAATCTCTGTTCTTCAGGCAGATGGCCTGTGGAAAATAATCCTGAGGAGAGTAAACAAGTCCCTGCCAAGAACTTTGGGCTAAGGAGAAGCAGTGATTTGTGAACTTGTAAAAGACACTGAAGGCCAACATCTGGAGGACAGCCTTGGGCTGGGCTGACCTGGCCTATCACCCAAAGAAAGGGCAAATCAAATCCTTGACAAATAAACAGAACATCCCTTTCATATGGCATTATTTTATGTATTTAAAATGCTGTTAATTCCCACAGCAAGTACATGAGCATTCCCCAATGCCTTTGCCACATTTGCTGTACATTCACACACAAATATGTCTCTGTTCCCTGGTGGATCAGCACTGATGTTCCATACAAACCTTACATCTTTGTCAGAACTGCCTTCAAAACATTACAAGAATATTTCCTTACCAGAAGGATCAAAAAAAATCCCCAAGAAATCTGAGGGAAGCCCAATACAAGATGAGTGAAACACAGTTCAACTTCAAGGCAAACAGTAAAAGTACAATAAGCTAATTGACTGACCTTTTCCTTCAGTTCTCCCAGGAAAGCTGCATTTTGCCCAAGAATGAATTCTGCTGAGTCTTGAAAACAAGTCACCCACTGATATTCCAGACAGTCTGCAATGGTCACCTAGAAGACAACAACAAAGCCCAAAAGGTTATTTCACCTGGTTGCCTTTTCCTCAAGAAAGACAGAAGACAACACAAAAGAAAAAAATATCTCAGAGCTAAAGAGAGTTTAAAATTTCCAGTAACTCTCAGAGCCTGACCTGTATGTCCTTTCAAACACTGAGGGTGGAAAGCAGTGACTTCCTACCTTTTATAAGCTTCACAGAATGTCCATAACTTAACACAAGTTAATATTGGCAGTAGATTGAAGCACAGGAAAAGGCCAGCAGGATCATAGCAGGACAACACTGATGGATGCTCAGCTGTGTCCTGCTGCCACTGATGAGATGTGAGCAGGAACAGGTATCCCAGAACAACAACTACCAAGGGGGACAGCAGCAACTCTGCAAACTGAATTTACTTTGCACATCCCTGAGTACTTGAACATAAATTCATGTTATGAGGAAACTATCAAAGGACCAGATAGTTAAAAGATCAATTTCCAGCCTCACATGCATTTCCTGGCTGCTTTGACAATTAGGAATGAGGAAATGGAAGTGCTTTGAAGGCCTTGAGTGTATCATCAGCATCCCCTTTATATTCTACAATATGCTATGTAAAGCAGTTCATGTGTTCCTAGAAGTTAGCTGATAAAAATTATTCAGCAGCAGTTTGTGTTCTAGAGAGGCTGCAGGGCTAGTTCCCTTCTCTCTGCATGCCCACCTGGCAGAGCACTTCTAAGGAGCAGATACAATTGCAATTTATAATGTAAAACAGAAGAAGGTTCAATGCCTATGGTGTAAGTGGGCATCACAATAATAATCCCCAGACAACTTTCTGAAGCAGGCTCCATTAAAGCACGAGGCAGAACAATACCTACCAAAAAAAACCTGTACTAAATATAGGTAGCAGCTGTAAAAGTGCAATTACTGCTCTCCAGAAATGCCATTTTACTTCAGTTTATCTTCACTACTGAAGAGGCGGAGGCCATCTGTACTCTGCACTGCATAGTACACTTGGAAACCAGAAATCAACTGAGCTAGCAGCAACTTTTTGGCAAAGAGAAAAGCTTTTAATTGGAGCACTAGGAAAACAAACTGCTAACCAGCTCAATGAAACATCCCTCACTCAGGTACAGCACACTAACCAGCTCAATAGCCTCTAACTCCCAGTCAGCACAAACTGCACCGACTCAAGAGTTCCTTCAACAGATTTTGTGTTGGGCTGTGCTGGGAAGGGGGCAGGAAACGCCCTGAAATCTGATCCAGGTACTCACCAGGAGCATCAGGCGGTATTTGAAGCGACTCAAGAGTTCCTTCAACAGATTTTGTGTTTTGGGCTGTGTTGGGAAAGTGGGAAACGCCCTGAAATCTGATCCGGGTACTCACCAGGAGCATCAGGCGGTATTTGAAGTTGGGGAATTCTCGGTCACACTTCTCACAGCGGTAAAGTCCATTTTGCTGGTCTATCACTTTCTTGTTGCAATCCTGGGAGGGACATGCCTGGTACATGCAGTTCTCTTTGCGCAGATGTACAATGGTGCCCACACAGCTAAAATAATCTGCCTGGGAGAGTGAGTGTGCAACATTAGCCTCAAAATACTCAATGTTTTCCCCATTCTGAATTAACTACAAAAGCAAGGCACCCATACTTGGATATTTAGGATTAGAAAGCTTAACAGCTATGGATTACTGGGAAGCTGTAAATCAACCCCTCAGTTGCAATAATTTTTAGGCTTCCATTATGTTAATAAAGCCCCTACAGCAAGATTATTTTGTGTTTCCATTGCAGGAAACTCCAATTGCTAGGTCTTCTTTAGATAAAGCATATTTGATTCTCCATTGTGTCTGTTCAAATCTGCACTTTTTCACAGGATTAAGATTCTGCACTTTCCTACGCTTCTTTTGGGAACCAATACAAAAAACAGAAAGCCTATTGTGTAGTGTTACAGATAAGCATTTGATTAAACTATAGCCTACAGAAGAAAATACCCACTCACCACACTAAAATAATCATCATAATGGCTTAAGACCACGGTCAAGTCTTTCAGGAGAAAAATAGAGGTTGCTTAAGAAGCATGGGCAAAAATTGTCACAGAAAATAGCTGAATTACAGGTGAAGTGAAAGTGTTCAGGGCCAGGTTGGATGAGACCCTGAGCAACCTTACCTAAGGGGTGACACCCCTGCCCATGATAAGGGGTTTGGAAAGAGGTGATCTTTAAGGTCCCCTCCAACCCAAACCATTCTATGATTTTAAAGGTTTTTTCCCATGGATAGAAGCTTTTGAATATCCCAAAAAGCTTAGCACTTAGGTCTGAGACAAAAAAAAATTAAAAAGAAAAAGCAGTATAAGCTTAGAGAGGTTTCTGGAATGAAAAGCCAAAGACTTGGGTTTATTACCAGCTTTTCTATTGACCAAGTGTGCACCCTTGAAAACCACTTCCTCCTAATGCACCTGTTTCTCCTGGAACACTTTGTGCTGCTTATTTGAACATCTTTGGGGTAAAAACATCTCCCCTTCACAGACACGAGGCTTAGAATTCTCTTGCAAACAAAGTATCACGTTGCAACATCAGCAACAAGCTTGGATTTATTTGAAAAACAATAATATTAATTAACAGCAGAAATTCCAAGACAGTAAACACATATTGCTCAACACTTGGACTACTTCAATAAGAAGAATACTTGCACAAAACCCTTGCTTTTTATTTTCTCCCCAATACACAAAGCTTGTACTGAGTGGCCATGCCTTACCTTATCTCCTTGTCCCAAGTTCTCAGATTTGGCTTCAAACAAAGTTTTCCAGTTGGTATTTGCTCCAGCTCCTGGCCCACCCCTCACATCAGAGATGGAGGTACATTCCAGAAGCTGCCCCTCGGAGTCAAACCTGCAACCACAGAGATGCACTTCTATTTTTGGAGAGCAGACCATACAGACTTATCAAAAGCTCTTGTTTATTTTCATGTGCTCGATACATGAGGGATTTTTTATCAATGATTGCAAAGGAAACAATTACAGTAATATGTGTATATTGCAAACAAAAATAGCATTTCAGAATAAGTTAATAGTCTGACTTAATTAGCACAGTATTTTATAAACCCACAAAAGGAGGACAGCTTTGTTCTATATAACTGCAATTTGTTTGCCAGCTAGTGGTCAAACCATGCACTGCACACTTCTTAGAGGCAGGCAGATAACAAGATTTAAGGGCATCAAGATATTTCCATAATTAAAATTAAATTACATGGTACCATTATCTTCGCAGTAGCTTCGATAGAAAAAGCAAATAGCATTGAAAAGATTATGCTTCCTCTGTTAAAATAAGAAAGCACAGCTCTTCAGCAAAAGGTTGCACTGCATTCCTGTTGTGATGGGCTTTATGATTTCACAAACACACCAACGAGCCTCAAAGATTGAGCTTAATTAAAGCGTGACAGTAATAGCTCAGACCCACAATCAATTTTATCTTCAACAAGCCTCTGAAGTATGGGAGAGCCACAGCTCAATGACAAATGGAGGATGCCATTTATTTCATCCACATTTGGGTGATGTAACTGGAATCTGAAGACTCGGGATTCACAAGTCTGATGCTGTTGGCACTTAACCCTCTTCACACACACACACCACATCTCACCACATTCATACTAACAACAGACAATTTAACAACTACTTACAGGAGAAGCAACAATGAAATCGCTTTGTTTTCCTGACAATACAAGAGTTATTTTGCTATCTGAAAAATATCTGGCAAGAACTAGACACTGAGAGATGTCAAACAGTCCCTCCACACTAACTGAGTGCATATCAGATTCCACACAATGGAAAAGCCTGTGGAAAAAAATACTGTTCTCTCAGATCAAGCCTCAGAAAGTAGAGCTGGTCAAGCCTGATTTCATGCTGCCTTCCAAGGCTTTGGGTCAGCATGCACTACCCCGATTTCAATTTTTCAAGGTCTGTCATGGAATTAAAAGTTTTTTGAATTGAACAACTTAAGAAGAACAGCCTTCCTGGCTCTAGGGCTTGCAAGCCAGAGAAGTTTCTACAGCCCTGGAAGCCATACCCTTTGCCACCTTCCCTACACACACAGCTCAAGTACAGAGAAAAAAAAAAATAAAACAAATACTCTGCAGGAGGTTGAAACAAAGCAACATAAACACACTCATACCATCCTCGGAGCTTGAAAGCCTCTGGGCTATCAGGGTTGATGACAACTGTGCTGGAGGACAGGACAGACAGGCTTCTGCCTCCAAAGTCAGAGACACGGGCTCCTTTGATGGCAACCACAGGTTGTCTGGAACCATCAAACTGTTCAGCCTGCATGTGTGAAAAACCAGAGAGCAGCAGCAGCACAGTTACAGGAAAGGTACTGAACTTGTGGTCATAATTCACAGGTCATGACAAGAGACCAAACTTGAATCAAACTGCCCCTCTGTATCTAAAAGGTAAGGTTTGAATGGTGTCATTAGGAGTTTAAGCAAAGGTAGGTGACAATTTTCTGTGCAATCCTAACACCCTGTTTCCTGGGGAACCAGAGAATCCTTAAGTCACACCATGGGTTTGTTAGAAAGAACTGCTCCCCTGTGTCAGCAGCTTTCCACCAGGATTTTAGGAAGGGAGATGTGTTATGGGAATGGAAACAAAATTAATTGTTCCTATCAGACTCCTCAGGAGATGAAACAACTCACTCAGCTTCACTGAGCCAATCATGTCCATCTTACTACCACTTACACAGAAGTGCTGCTATGCTGACCAAACATTTTTACTCAACTTCCCATCTTCTGTTTTTTATCTCATAAAGCTGCTCTAATGCTGTTCAACTGCCATCACCAGAGTAGTCTGACACTAACAAAGAACCTCATGGCATGAGAGAGGGTTTGAAAGGTATAGATTTTATGGACCCCAGAACTTTCAGCAAGCAAGGGGAGGATCATGTGCTTAAAGACAACAAATGAGCTGGAGTTGCACTAGCACTCACTGTATCCATAGATGCAAAAATAACAGAAAAAACACATCCCAGCAGTCATGACAGTGACTGTTGTAAAGGACATACAGATTCTAACCCTAATTGTGTCAGCTGCAAGCCATACACCACTCCCCCCAATGCTTATTTCTATAAGCAAGCAAACAGATATAACTTTGCAAAATGCACACCCTAAACTCTGTTGGAAGACTTATGTCAGGGATTGTATACCAGTAGTCTCTCCTATTATAACCTAGTTCAATCTTAAGGGTTTGAGATACTGAACTTCAGTTTCCCTCATTTGTATCAGCAGATGGTTAATGGTGTTTAGGCACCTACAGTATCAGTGCACTTGATCATTTAGCCATAAAGCATCACTGTCAAGCTGGCAGGATCACTCCCACTTTATAGACTGGCACATAAATCCCTAAGTATCTATAACAACAGTAGAAAACAAAGTAGCCTGTTAAAAAGATAAGGAAGCAGTTTACTGCAACTGTTCAAACTTTCACTTCCATGGCTCTGATGCTTTCAACTCCTAGTCTGAGACAGAGCCTCTCAACCTGCTCATTAGAGGTAACATGTATCCCACTCTACAAATAAAATTCATCTCATTTGAGACAGCCACAGCCACCAGGCTTTTCCATAATCAAACTGCAGTTCACACCCTCTCCTAAACCAGGAGCCTGTTACCCTCAGTATTTTGGCTTGAGACATAATGTCTGCAGTTGTTCAGAACACATTAGTCAGATCATGTCAGCAGTTTGTCAGGGAAAGGTTAAGAACATCACACCTGAATGCAACCAGACAGTCTTTCACCTCCTCTCGGCCCCGGGTCCTCGAACACCCAGGACTGTGTCAGTGCTGTGCCCATCTCAGGTGACAACAGCACCTCCTCACCCTACACCAAGGAAGCTCTGTTAGGAACAGGTAAGAGAGCACATACCTCATTTCCCCACAGTGTAGCTGTCACCAGTTTCCCTGATGTATCCATCAGATGCACGTTCCTCTTTGAAACCTCCCTATTGTTAGCTTTCACTGTAATTTTAGTGACATCTTCGTAGCTTTTGCAAATTCCAATTACATCTGAGAAACAGTTACAATTTAGTGTTACTCAAGGGTCACAATTGGGGAATACAAGATCACAAGAGAAGAATTCAAACCTACCTTGTATCCTAGCTCTCTATTGAAATGAAATCTGATATGGAAATTAAGTGTATTATGGTAGGAATGTTCCACTACAGAACTCTTCAGTGCTTTAATTTTGTTGACGCAGTCATTAAGATATTCATGAATGCAAGCCTCACCACATTAGAGAGATCAAGGCATTGTACTATCTTTCCCCATCACAATCTGTCAAAGGACTTCAGTCCTGATCATGTAACACACACTTGCTGTTAAAGCACAAGCAAGAGCCTTCAAAGTGACTGTAACACAATGAAACAACTGGCTCGTGCCTCCACATAACTCTGCAACCACAAGTTGTAACTTTAACAAGTCTGCATGTTCAGGTGGTTAAGAGCTAAAGCAATCCCCAAAAATACACCACTTTTAATATTACCCATCTACCTTTAAAATCCCCAGCTGAATGTCTCTGAATCACAGGCATCTTGTGCCTCTGAAACCTGAGAACCCTCGCCCCCACCCAAGCCTCTGATTTTTCCGGAGTACTCTGCCCAGCGAATTACAGAAAAACAAACCTCCAATACTTCACAAAGCAAGCCAAAACAGTCATGCAACTTGGACTTGGATGCAATGAATTATGCCAAAATCACTACAGAGATAATTAGATAGTGAAAGAAAGCAAGACCACAGAAGGTATGAAATGCACACGTGCTGAGCAAGGGCATTTTTTCCTTCAGCCTTTTTCTGTGGAAAACAGTGATCACAGTATAATAAACAACTATCACCTACTGTCTTTAGTTTGAAGCAGAAGTTGGAAGAATAATTGTTAGAAAACAGGGCAAAATCATCTTAACAGGAAAATTGCCTGAGGTATTTTTAATGGCAACCATCACTGGATAACTTCAATTAAGAGACCACAACATTCAAAGCATCCTATGCTCACTTCTGCCCAGAATTCAGGACACAAAAATCAAACTTCAAAGGTTTAGAATTTGCAATTTTTCTACTTTGAACTGACCAACAATTGAGTCTTTGGGCTTGTTCTCCAAGTCAGAGATGGATACAAAATCAAACTGAACAGATGGAAGATGCTGGGCATCATCACAGGGCACAACTGAAGTCTCATTAGTGAATGTAATCTCATAGTCATTCTTAACAGCTGTATATTGCTTGTTAGCAGTCTTCAAATTGCCTTTGGTAAAATAATATACCTACAGGAAAAAGCAATGAAACAGGGGATATTATCAGTAGTCAGGGAAAATAGATTGTGTTCACCTTTAAAAATCCTTGCTAGGCTCAAGTTCCTCTTTTCCAGCTCCTGTCAGTCTAAGAAAGCACAAAGCTACCATACCTTGTTCAATTCAATGAGTGGAAAAAACTTGTCTGCTTGATCGTTGAATGCAGTAGCTCTAATCTCACCCTGCAGGAAAATAGGGGAGCTGGTCAGAAGTGAAATTTAGCACGGGAAAAGATTAAAAAAAAAAAAGAAATCTTTGCAATGTTAAGTGGCAGCAGTCCTGCAGAGACAGTGGGGTCTGCCAGGGTAGCTCCAGGCGTGTGAGAAACAAACAACGTTCTCTTCACATCTGTAGTTAGAGCTAAAATGACATATTCTACACCTGACAATCAAACCACATATTCAAGTCTCATTAGTACATCTACAGCTTCAGAATAAAAAGCATAAGAACTACATCCATCATAGAGACACCTCTGGAAATGCCAGCAAAACTGGCAGTGATGAAATAAAATTCAAACAGACCCCGCAGCTCCACAAGTTAGCACACAGTATATTGTGATGGCTCCCACTCAGATATGTCTATAAGTAAGAATTAATAACAATTATATCCTCACTAGATATAAACACTGTTTTTTTTAAAAAAAAGAATATAGACATTATGCAGAGAAAACAAATGCCTGGTGACAACATGTTACATTATTAACCTTACATTTTACACTCAATATAATCTAGTAGAATCTTGTTTGTTTTCACGACACAAGGCTGTAATTTGATAAGAGGTTTGACAAACTGCAAGTTCAGTTAGATTAACCAGATACCATTCCCCAAACAAATCACAGAGGAAATTTCTCAGTGTTACAATAATTTGTACTCCAATTTCCTTATGAAAATTGAAAGCTTGTAACTTGGAGGTAATGCTCCTCTCACTCCCTGTTTTGTAAGGTGTAGCTCAGCCAGGAAGAGATGTCACTCTCAATCTACAGGAAACCACCACAACCCTCAGTATTAGGTTGTCAGTTTGCATAAACAACTCTATTTTGAAGCTGCAAAAATCCAGTCACACACTATAGACTTTGATGAAAAATAATCAGCAATGCTGCACATTTAAGACTTCATTCTGGATAAAAACTGGCACGTTGATGTGCAACTTAATGAATGCAGGGATACAAGTTTCAGTTGTAATAAAAAAAATCATTTCCGAAAAATGCACTTTATTTCCTCTATTCTGCCTTTATGAAGGGTTCATCAGCATCTGGCATACATTATCTTTGTCTCAACACATGACACTTACACTTTCATCAACCAGCTCTATGGAAAAGAGCTTTCCTTCACCACGGGAGTTGCTCCACGTGCGGATCTGACCTTTTTGGGTGACACGAGCACAAATGGTCCACCTGAAATCATGCAAGAAAAATCACTGTGCTGCATCTCTCTGCATCTTTTTAAAGAAGAGATTGACTTGACAAACCTTTGGAACTGGAATGTGACTATTTAAAAGCCAGAATCTTCCCACTGCACCTCGGCAACTCTTTCCACTGCTTTCTGTTTTAATGGCCTAGACCATTAAAGACAGAAAGTTGTAGAGAAGGCAACAAAGCAGCCATAAAGCATCCAGTATGATAATAATAGTGAACAATCCTTCTGCACAGAAGCAGGCCTCAAATCTTTTACTCTTCTAGGGTACATTTCTCACACAGCAGTTTGCCTGCTCTGAAAAGCCACGCCAGAACTCAAGAGCTCAATTATAGGATTCGCATTTAACTTGGGTAATCAAATCAGTTTGCATAACTTAAAAATGTCATTCACTAAATAATTACATCCTCATGCTTTTCAACAGCTCAGTAGCAGAAGTGAATAGCTTACTGAGCTGTTTTGTCATTAAGTTACCAAAAAGAAGGTTGCTTTAGGAAAAAAAAAAAGCCCAGACAAGTCAATCGATTTTCAACTAAAATATTAAAAACCTATCAAGCTCAGCAGGGCAGCTGCACCAAGACAATGGCAAGGCAAATCTCAGATTGTTAAAGAGTGTTGATGCAATTTAAAAAGATGAAAAGAAGAACAAAAGAGAACACCCTTTCCCACAGAACAAAAAAGCAAAAACCAAAACCCCAAACAAAAACTCAAACAACAAAACAAAACAACCCTCCCCCCAAAAAAAAAAAAAACCAACAAAAAACAAAGCCCATCAGTGTTTCTATGGAAGGTTTTTTGCTTGTTTCTCTGGGTGGTTTTGTGGTTGTTGTTGGGTTGGTTTGCTTGAACTTAACCAATGAAGTCCAAAGAACTCAATGAATTATTTGACAGAGACTCACACACAGAAAAACAAACCAAAGCTGTTGTTCCTTCATGCCTGTGACATGAACAAGGTCTGGCAAACCATGAGAACTCACTTGGACTGGTATGGATTCAAGCTGGCAATGGGCACCACCTTGGCCTGAGACCCCCCAGGTGTCTTCAGGGCACTGGGAGCACTGGCTTTTCCAAACTGGTTGGAGGGAGCGTGGTACTTGGGAGCAGCAGGACCTTCCAAAAACCACAACAGAGCAGAGATTTCAGCTTTGCACACAAAAATAAGGTTAAAATCAACTCAGGGTGCAGAACTTTCCCACCAAGCCATGGGGAGCCACACAGGCAAAGTTCCAGGGGACACTGGGGCTCCCTGTGCCATATGGGCACCACTTTGGGGGGGTTGAAGTTTGTTGCATTGTTTCTGCTCTTGGTCACAAGTGTTTTCTAGGCTGCAAAAGAGACACTTTCAGACCTTTTAGAGTGCTTGCACTGAAGTGGAGATGTGTCCAGAGTCAACCACTCGAACACAGTTTAAGTGGCAAACAACTGTTTAGCAGTAAATTCTCTAAAATGACAGAATCACAGGGTGGTTTGGGCTGGAAGGGACTCATTCCAACCCCCTGCCAAGGACAGGGACACCTTCCACAAACAACCTCACCCAGAACCCCTCCAACCCAGCCTTGAACATTTCCAGGGATGGGAAGTGTTAGATCAAGACACCACTCGGGGGAACAACTAAGGAAAAATATCCCACAAATAGTTTTTTGACAAAGTGATACTGTTAATTCTAAACTCAGTCTTGTCAATGTATATGCAAAAAACTCTTGTGATCAGCTTTGAGCAAAGAAGGAGAAGCTTGTTTTCTGCTGCAAGTTTCTAAGCAAATGTCAAAATTTTACTATTTAAAAATCCTTCCTAAACACAGGGGTAAAGAATGCAGACAAGTTAAAGCAGCACCAAGAATTAGGATTGACAACTTTTTAGCTCAAAAAAAAAAAAGTCTACAGGCTGACATTTAAGTTGACTGGATCTTTCAGTATCTCACTGAAATCTTGATCAAAAAAAACACGTTTCTAGATGTACTATCATATAATTTCAGTCTTGTACTGCCTAAAATGTTTGGCCTCTATCTCAGCATTGGTAACACACACATTTGGTGGCCAGCTCCAAACTGCAGCCTAATTTGGGTTTCCACAGAGCACTGATTCAAGAATGCAGTGTAAACTGAATAAAATTTGGTTTTTTGAGCTTTTTTTTTTCCCTTGGAGAAGAAAAAGGACAATTTTTCTCCTCCTGTATAATCAAATACAAAGTTCTCTTGAGAGAATTCACCTTGTCAAGCTATGGGTTACTCCTCAATGGAGAGTTTCTTGTGCAACACCACTAATAAAAGGATTTTATTTAAACTGAAGCAGTAACTTCTCACTGATCCCATATCAGAATTCCTGCCCAGGATGACTCTTACCTGCTCCAGACAAATTGCCATTTTGCTGCTGAGGTTTGCTGGGTGCTGGGTTTCCTGCTGGAGCTGCAGAACGTTGTCCTTGTCCTGGTAATTAAAATGGAGAGACCATAGAGTAGGGAGCACAGTAATTAGAAGTACCCTTTTAGGAAATAAAATTTCATACAAAAAAAACTGAAAAAAAAGCCCAAACTAAAACCACAGACGACATGCTAAAATCCAGGTATTTAAGACACTGGAGCAGCAAACTATCTGTTGAACATTACTATGAAGGAATTCCAGTCAGATTTTTTTCCTTAAGCAACTGCTTTCTACTTGGAAAGAACTCAGAGCTGATGGTGATTTAAAAGGACAGCCCTGAAGTAATCTTGACAACTTTTCAGTGTTTATCAGCTGCTATTGCTCTGACAGGTAGTTTCTGCTCCTACCTAACAGCTAAGATAAAAAAAACTGTAGAGAATTCTGTCTCATCACTCAAAAAGGGCCAAAAATCCACTGGGTAAAGTCAAATTTGAATTTAACCCAAGACAAAGAAAACACCTGCTGCATTTTATTTCTTAAATATGAAGATGTTTAATGTGGGGGTGATGGAGTCATCACTTCAGAATTCACCAGAGCCCTCTTGGCACACAGCAGTAAATTGCTTAGGGAGCAAGGTGATGCCACTCTAAGAATATAGTGCCCATTTTTTTAGATTTCAGGACTTTTTACTTGCTTAAAATTAATGATAAATTACCAGGGAAAGAGCAGACAGGCATATCTAAAGTAAAAGTCCATTAAAAGACTAATTTACCACTCAAAAATTTGAATTCCTTTACAATATAATTTACCTCTAGATGAGAAAATATCCAACATTTTTGTCCTTTTGGACACAACTAATCCTTAAGGTCTTGCTTTGCAGGGAGACCTAGGCCTGAGCAGGCAGATTTGGGATGTGAGGAGGAAGATGGTCAGAAAAAAGTGGAAAAGAAAGTCAGACCAAGATTGTAGAACACGACAAGGAACAAAAGCAGAGAATCCCAGGACAGAGGGATGACACCAAACTATGGGAAAGGAGCAGAAGCAACACAAAGAGAGCTCAGAGTGGTGTTGCCTGATGTGGTGAAGCCCCCAGAGGTAACCCTCTGGTTATTTTTAACCCAAATTCCAGGCCCTTGCACAAACCCCATCGTGCTCCTCTAAGTTGCCGCAGTAGAGTCACATCGGTGAACTGGTGACAGTCTCCCTGGCAACAGCCTGACGTCAAACAGCAAAATGTGCATTTACTGCAGGTTCCACTAGATGGAGGAGCCAGGTCTCCCCCTTGCTCAGTGGCCTCAGGTGCTCAGAGGGTCAGCACTCCACACCCAAATTCATTTTGTGCAAGGGAAAGTGGAAAAAAACCCAACAGGGCGCATTAAGAGAAAAATATGTTTGGTCAGGGGAGGAATATTCAAGAGGAACAGAATGTGGGTATGAAGCAGCAAGAGGTTTCCTCATTACTTTTGTTCCAAATATGTTTTTTTTCTGTAGGAATCTGTGATTAAAAAAAAAAACAAAAAACTCACTGCAAACCCAACCAAAGACCACCGCATCCATCGGAACACGTGTGCGTTATGAAACACAAATTCACATTTTAATGGCTGCCTACCCACAGCCGAGTGTTTCTCAACAGAGTAAGAATAAATTCACACATCTGTGCATGTGTTCAAATACAGAAGTAGCAGAAATATCTCTCCAATTTTCTTGCTTGGAGAGCCTAGGGACTCCTAAACTGTGATTTTTGGTGGCTGGTGGCCTACAGATCACTTAAAGTGCTCAGAAAACCGAGGAGGCTGCCTGGTTTTTGCTGTTAGTTTTTATTAGCAGGAGGTGAAAAAAAACCAACTGAAATACCTGCTCACATTTCTTTTGTATATGGTGGGTTAGCCAAACCTGAGACCTTTGCCTGCAGCTGCCCCACAGCCCACTCAAAGGCAGTAACTGCATAACAAGAACCCTCAGCCCCCAGTAATTTGTCACCAAGAGGTTTTGTCACAGTATCATGACACAAGACCTGCCCCAAAACTGAGCAGCAGGGAAGGGAGAGAAGGGAAAAAAAAATCCACACTTTAAAACACACCTAAATCACAGCAGTGGGAAGGGCAAGAATAAGGAGTTCAAGTGACTGTGTAAGTACATAAACATTTCAACATGGAAAGATTAATGACAGAAGTTAAACATAAGTAGCAAGTCATTGTCATAGTGAAAAGAAAGTCCAGCACCAGAGTAATTTGAATGAGATTAATGACAGTAATGACACAACCAGTCTTCAACAAGAACTAAACTGCTCAGTCTTAATTTTCAATACTATTATGAGAGGCTGCCTGAAAAGTTTTTATGATTTGTAATAAGAAGATTGTGTCTCCAGCTTCCTTGTTAGGCAGATTAACCACCTACTGCTCCCATGTAAAGTGGCCAAAAGCCAGCTTCTCACCCCCCTGGGTCCCACTGTGCTATTACAGTCTGAGAAAGAATATTCTTTAATCCTAGGTCTGGCAGTCTGAGATCTGTATTTCAAGAAAAAGCAAAAGTAGGGCTAAAAAATACATTTTTTAAAATACCAGAAGTTGGGTTTTTTTTTAATGGAAAACACAAAGTACATTTAAGATGCTCATTTTGCACTAGCTGAGTGTCCCTCAAAAATACAATTTCTTAATATATACATGAACTTAGAGAATATACAACTTGAAATAAACACTTCTGCCATTTCATCAAGGCCTTCATGACAAATCTTTCAGCCTGCAGAGCAGCAAGGCTGGGTTAAACTTACCTAATCTAAACTATTACCATCTTCTGTATCAAAAACCTTATTTAGCATCAAATGAAAGGGTATGAAGTTGTCAAAATAAGATCAGTGTTAAAATGAAATACACATCACATCCTATTTGGCATCTTTTATCTTGTGCAAGCCCACACATATGATGACCACAGACCTGTAACATCTCCAAAAGAGTTTAGATTTGAAACCTTCACCACAGAGTATTTTTGTAAGTCCAAATGAAGAACACAACTTTGATCAAAGTAATGGTAATTTTACCAGAATTTATAGTTTAAAGGTATATTTTCAGCTCAGTTCTGTCAGATACCACGTTCTCAGTGGTTTCTAAGCAACAACATAACTGAAAAACACTATAGTTCACAAGCTCTTGTATCACATAAGCAGGGAAATGGGAGAAAGGCACAAAACAGTCTGCTCAGTAGCTATTCTGAAAGTCTTGGTCTCTACAGCAACTGTGGGATTAAACCATAAAATCTGAGATGTCAACACATTTTTTAAACAGCAATTAGCTAAGTAACTATCAAAGGAACAAAGGATTCTTTAGGCTCATTTAACAAACGCCCCTCTTAATTCCCTTGGAAAAAGTTAATGAAGAAAGATGTCTTTGCCTTTGTAAGAGAATAGATTTTTAACCAGAAGAGCAATGTACCTACCACCACTGTTTGTCCAAACTATTCTACAGAAAACTCTTGCCACTAATGTGAGGTCCCTTAGTAATAAAAATACATTAGTTCACTTCTCTCAGGATAAAAAACAATCTTCAGGAAGAGCTGTTTGCTGTTAAATTCCAGCCATTATCTGTGTATACATCACTGACAGAGCTGTTCAAATATTTTCTTTAAGTGCTTATTATTCTCTCTCCTTTTTAAAAGACCAGAATTGGAAGAGCAGAACAGACTTTTGAACATTCTCAGAGGGAAAAATGTTTTAATTTAAAAGACTATTTGCATGAGAACTGCTAGCTCAGCACACAAAAGTGAAGAACACAGTTATTTATGCAACATAACAGTTCCAAAGAGATTCATGGCAGGTCAGATCAAGGTCCACCCAGTGCCTCAGTCTTTTTTCAGCTGGGCATGGTAGGAATGGGTGCTTAGGGAATTCTGTGCTCTCCTTATTTTCATACCAGTCTCTGTCTATGTACTTGGAACAATCTAAGTTTTAGTGCTTCCTGTACCTAACATTCATGCAGAGGATGTATTGTTATGTTTAACAGCCTTTAATGGATTTCTCTTTCACATCTAATTGCTTTTTGAACCTGTGCCAATTTTTGGCACCTACCTCCACAGGTTTCATAATTTAACTATGCAGTTTAGGGGTGTGGTGCAGCCTTTGTTTTACAACCACTGCCTGACAACATGAGAGCTAAAGAGCATCAAATGAACATAGAAAAGAGAGAGAGAGATTCATCATTCTTTATTCATCCCCTCCACGCCATCTTAGACTTTTACAGATCATTATTCCATCTTCCTCCTCCTGTTTTCTTTCCAGACAGGAGAAATTTACAACCTATTTGATTATTCATTATGAGGAGACATAAAATAGCTTCCGTTTACTTACTGGAACTCAAAGTAGAGACCACTCACTACAATAAAATCCTGTCAAGGTTATAAGGTAGGGGTGCTCCAAATACTATGGAGAGACTCAAGTTTCACCCATGGTGCAGAGTTTATTAAAATAGGAACAAACCCCAGTTTGTGTGACACAAACTAAAAGGATTTTCAAGATCTGCACATCACTATTCCAGGCTTAAAAAACCTGAATGTGTCTGACTGCTTTTTTCAAGTGGGAGAGAGAAGCTGAAAGGCTCTCTGAGCTGACAGAAAATTATTTGCTTACAGATACTCACCTTCATTGTATGGCTGGGGATTGCCAATAGGCCCACCAACCTGATCAGCAGTTTGCAGGACATTTACATCCATCAGGATAACCACTCTCCTACAACACAGAACAGACAGCAAATAAAGACTTTCACTCCCTCTGCAGCTCCCACCTGTGAATATCCTTTGCAGCAGGTGAGAAAACTAAGCATTAAGAGGCTGATTCTTTGGATGAAGGATCTGGGAGACAAAAACTCTCCACTGTCAACTAAGGCCTTTCTTGAAGGACAAGTAAGCTTGAAACAATATCACACTGCATCAAGGACAGGTGATGGCAGGCTGAACAGGCACCAAAATTAGCTTGGGAAACCACTGTGTTTTAAAAGTAGGAAAACCATACCAGGTTTTTATTCCCTGCCTCAGAAGTTGTTGTCTTCTCCCCAGAAAAAACACTGAATAAAAAGAATACAATCCTCAGTTCATATCCTGCATTACACATACATAGTTTTTCAGTAATAGTTTCATCTGGATCCCTTCTCATTTTGCAGTATCCCATCCCCTCAAATTTTCCTCCTATCCTATTTCCTCAAATTTTAATAAAAGACCAGATTCCACAACACCTAAGTAACAAGGTATCTTTATTGTTTCTTTTTAACAGCAGATTATTTTAAGGAAGTTTTCTACAAGTATTTGTAGTATTCCAGCTGGAGCTGGAGTACTTCAACTGGAAGCTTTATATTACTAAATCACTGTACCAGATACATCTGATCCCACTAAAGTAACATCCTGCAATTTATTTATTCTGTTACTGGTGCTGTGGACTTTCCCTCTCGCACCCTAAAGCCTGACTATTTTTAGATAATCCCAACCAAAAGCACTGGGCTTCTGCTTAGCCACAAAGCACAGAGCCCCCACTAGTGCAGCTGCCTTTCTGTAGGGCTGTACTTAAAGATTAACACCAATACCTTCCATCTTTCAGGCTGTTGACAATGAATCTGTTAACCTGGCAGACACACCAGGCTGACAAACGTTCCTCTTCCACCAGGGAGTTCAGCTGTGTTGCCAACATGAATGCTGCAGGAGCAGAAGGAAAATACTGAAACAACATTAAATTTAAAAATGGGCTGCCATGGCTAGCCACAGATTTTCCAGTCAGCCAAGTCTACAACTTGTCAAAGAAAACAGTGCAACTGCTAAGAAGTCACCAAAACCAGCTATAAACTATGCTGCATTTATTGCCCACACTTCAGAGTGCAGTGATACCTGGAATGATTGTGTATCAAAGAACTGAGAGGAAGATTTAGCTAAATAACTTTAAAATCAATGTTACATGTAGAGGTTTCTGTATTTTCATTAAATCTTTCAGCAAGTTGATTGCTTATATTTTACAAAGTTCCAAAAGTCAAAGATTTCACCTAAATGACAAAATGCAGTTGCACACTTCAGAGTCTGTAGCCCAGTGAAAAACCACACTCTCTTTTAATATTTACTTCAGCACTCTGCATCCAGTTGTCAGACCAGGAACTTTATCACCTTTAGCATCTCCACACTTAGAAAACCCTCACTGCAGCTTGTCTTACTCACAGGAAAGGGTGTTCACCCCATCACTCATCAGCACCCGGTAACGTGGGGGCCCCGTTCCTGTGGCAATAGCCCGTGTATTCTGCAGGGAAAAAAAAAACCAAAAACAAGCTATCAGTTGACATTTGTACAGAAATTTTTCCAAAGCAGAAAGTCGCATCAACAAGTGACTTATATATTCGGCTTTTTTGAATGCAATATCAACAGAAAAGGCCAAGTGATGTAAAACAAAATTAAAAGAGCTAAAAGTAGAGCAGCCTTGTTCAGCTTCTCTGCAGGGCTCACTCAGGAGCCCATATAGGGGCTGGCACAGGAGAAGAGGGACAATACTCACTATGACTTGCAGCACGGGCTTGGACACCTCCTCCCCTTGCATTATGGCCTGGAGAAATGAAAGAGACGCTCAGAAATGTGCCACCGCCTCGCTCGGGAGCCCCTAGCCACCCACAGTGACAGAACCACAGAATCAATGAGCGGGGACGCCTGAAACCATCGGGCCCGAGCTGTGAAGGGCTGTAGCCAAGGAGTGTGGGAGGATCTGCCGTGGAAGAGCCAAGGACGCGGGCGCGGCCTCACCGCCGGACCCGGGCACCGACCGGGACCAGGCCCCGCTCCGGGCCTGCTTCTCCCCTGGGGACCGGGCCGGACCCGGTGCCAAGGCCCCGATGTCACCTCCCGCTCTGACCAGGGGCAGGTGCATCCCAGCCCCGCCCCGAGCCGCTCACCGCGATGGCCCCCTCGCTCAGCCGCCCGCTCATGATGCCGCCTTCGCCGCTGCCGCCAAATCCTCCCGCCGCTGCCGCCAAATCCTCCCGCCGCCACGGCCGCCACCGCCTTCTTCCGGCGCCGCCTTACGTCACGCCGAGTGTCACCAGCCAGCACGGCGCTTCTATTGGCTGCCCGGCGCCGTACGGCGGAAGTGTCCGTGTGCTCCTCACAGGGACGCTGCTGGGCGCCGCCATAGCGGTGGTGGCGCTGCCGGCGGCGCGGTGATGGCGATGGCGCTGCCCGTGGCGGAGTGGCAGGGCCGCACCGTCCGGCTCTGGGCCGCGCTGGAGCCGGCGCTGAGGGAGCGGCTGGCGGCGGCTTCGCTTCACGACGCGGTGCGGTTGGGTTGCGAGCTGCTCCGGTGAGGCGCGGGCGGGGCACGGCACAGGGCGGTGAGGGGGAGTGGGGGACTGGAGCATCTCTTAATGCGTATCAATAAAAGGAGGTGTCAAAGGATGGACTGGGCTCTGCAATAGGACACGGGCAGAAAGTGATATCGGGGAGATTCCATCCGGATAAAATTCCACATTTCTACCTGACAGGGGATTGGAGGTGGGCCTCGTCTCCCAGGTTAGCGGCGATAGGATCAGAAGACATTAGGCTTAAACTTCACTTGGGAAGATTTAGGTTGACCACTAGTGAGAATTTGTTCCGAGAAAGGGTGATTAGACGCTGAGGGAGGTGGTGAAGTCGCTGAAGGTGTCTAAAGGAAAGATTGGATATGGCATTCAGTGCCGTGGTCTGGCTGACAAACTGGGATCTGCCACAGGCTGGACCCGATTACCTCAGAGATCTTTTCCAACTTAATTAATCCCGTGATTCTGTGAATATGAGGAAAAACTTCTTCCCTGTGCAGTGACCATGCACAGATTGAGATTGTGGAGTCTCCCTGACTGTGTCCAGAACCCTCCGGACACATTCCTGTGCCCCAGGGATCATTGCTGAGCAGGGAGGCTGCACCACACCATTCCAAACTGATTTTTGGGCGCTGACCCCGGGTCCCACAGGACTGAGGAGGAAGAGGAGGCAGCCCTGGTGCAGTTGTGCCTGCAGACACCCACGGACAAGAACCCAGAGGCTGCGAGCTGGTACCGGGAGCAGGGAAACCGGGAATTCAAACGGGGGCGGTACCAGGCTGCCCTGAGGCTCTACTCCAAGGTAGGTGTGGAAGGAGAGGATCCCAGGGAGGGATCCCACAGCACATCCCAGCGTCCTGCAGCCCCTCATGGCTGGAGGAGCAGCTCCCATGAGGGGATCCCCAAAGAGGAGATCCTGCAGGTGCTGCTGAGAGGCTCCTGTGAGGGATCCCCCGAGGCTGCAGCAGGTCTCTGCTCTCTGCAGGCAGCGTCCCACCAGCTCCCTGGCAGTCCCGAGGTGTCCGTGTGCTTTGCCAATCGCTCGGCTGCCCTCCTGCACCTGGGGCACTTTGAGGTGAGTGGAGCCAGGGCAGCACCCACCCCACAAGGTCCTGGCTGCCCCTGAGGTGTTTGATTGCTAGGACAAGAGACAGCAGATCAGATGTGCTTTCCAATCTGTGCTTGAAGCATCTATAATTCAACTTTCAGAAGGGCTTCTACTTTGTTTCCATGTCAGGATGCTTTGTTTGGAATTATTATTATTATTATTATTATGCACATAGAATTTGCTGATTAGCACACAGAATTCGTCCATGAAACTGTCATAGGTGGAATGAAAGAGCACAAGCTGGTTTTCAAGCCCACTTAAAAGACTTTGTCTTTGTTTCTAGGCTTGTTTGGAAGATATTGCCAGGGCTGAAAGGCATGGCTATCCAGACAGGCTGCTGCCCAAGGTCCTGCTGCGGAAAGCTGAGTGTCTGCTGTGCCTGGAGAGGTTGCAGGATGCACAGGATATCCTCAGAGTGCTGGAGAGTAAAATTGCTCTGGATGGGGTCATGACTGCACACCTGACACGGCTGAAAAAGTTAAGTCAGATGAAGGTTAAATTAGGTGAGAAAGAGAGGTGTCCAGAGCCTGCACTGGAAGCACGTGGTGGCATTCAAGAGGAGCCAGAGATCTGGGAAGAGAACAGCAGCATTTCAGGTGCATCTTCATCTCTGAGCTTGAGTTTTGATGCAGAGAGAGGACGTCACTTGGTGGCCTCCCAGGACATCGTGCCAGGACAGAGCCTGGTGAAAGAGGAGGCCTTTGTGAGTGTGCTGTGCCCTGGGGAGAGCCTTCCTCTGCAGGATGGTGGCACAGCATGGGACACTCGAGCCACCAACGCAGATCTTTACTGCCACCACTGTCTGAGGCAGCTCCTGGCCTCAGTGCCTTGCCAGGGCTGCAGTTATGCCAAGTACTGCAGCCAGGGCTGTGCAGACATGGCATGGCAGCAGTACCACAGGACAGAGTGTTCACTGGGAGCACTGCTCCTCACCCTGGGGGTCTTCTGCCATGTGGCCTTGAGGACTGTGCTGCTGGCAGGATTTGCAGAGGTCAGCAGGCTGGTGGCATGGTCCCACCATGAGGACAAGAACTTTCAGAGCCCTGAGGCAAGATCCAAACCTCTCAGTGAGGCAGCAGCTGCAGGAGCTGGTAGCAGGGATATCCCTGGGTGTGGCAGCAATGGTCAGTACCAGAGTTCTTACCAAGCTCTGTTCCACCTTTTGCCCCACACTGAGCAGCACAGCCCTGAGCACAAGTTCCTCTGCACACTCAGTGTGGTAGCTATATGCAAACAGCTGCAAGCAGCTGGCCTGGAGGCTGCTGTGTTGAATCAGGAATCACCTCAGCAGAGGTCCAAACCAAAGGCATGTGGAAAAACCTCAGATGAATTGTCCCCAGAGCTGAAGACTGTGGCAGAAGCAATGCTGAGGCACGTGTTGCAGCTGCAGTGTAATGCACAAGCAATCACTGTAATGCAGGAACTGGGTAAGATTAAAAAAAAATTTAAACCTTACTGTGTTGTCACAGAATGGTTGGGGTTGGAAGGGACCTCTGAAGATGATTCAGTCCAAATCCCCTGCCCAGGCAGGGTCACCTGGAGCAGGTGACACAGGAACATGTCCAGGTGGGTTTGGAATATCTCCAGACCTCCCTGGCCAACCTGTTCCAGTGCTCTGCCACCCTCAGAGGAAAGAAGTTTTTCCTCATGTTGAGATGGAACTTCTTGTTAAATTTGTGGTCGTTACTCCTCATCCTGGCACCACAGAAAAGAGTCCATCACCATTCTCTGACACCTGTATTTGTGTATGCATTGATGAGATCCCTTCTCAGTCTTCTCCAGATTAACCAAGCCCAGCTTCCTCAGTCTCTCCTCATAAGAGAGATGCTCCAGACCCCTCATCATCTCTGTGGCCTCCACTGGGCTCTCTCCAGTAGCTCCTCTTTCCTGTCCTGAGGGGCCCAGGCCTGTCCTCTCCTTGCCCATCTTTCTTGTGTGAAGTGAAGAGATTGAATTCTCAGCTGTAAAAAGCTACCACTGCAGATGGAAATTACTTGTTTAAAATGTAATGGCCTGTTCCATGCTGGCCTGTTCCTTGGTGCACATGCAGAGTGTGTTTAGCTATTATTTATTGCAGCAATATACCAGGAACCTTTCTGCCATTGGTCACGGTGCTCATTGCAGAAATTGTGTGGGTTTGTGAGCATTCAATCTCAACCTGCTTGATTTTCCTTTGTCTTCAGGGCCTGGAGATGGGGCTGTTGTAGATAAGAAGCCTGTGAGGCTGGCAACAGCCTTCTTCCCTGTCCTCAGCCTCCTGAACCACTCCTGCTGCCCCAATACCAGCGTGTCATTCTGTGGGACAGCTGCCACTGTCAGGGCATCACAGCCAATCTCAAGTGGCCAAGAGGTTTTGCATTGCTATGGTAAGCCCTGATTCTGTGTTTATCTCAAGGTACAGACATCTTTCACCTCTCCTCATCATGCTGATGCCTATTTATATCATAATTCTCATATAATTCTCATCTAATGTTGGCAGAGCCTTTGTTTAGCAGCCTTGATCAATATCTCATCTCTTAAGCCCACTGTTAGATTTTCAGTCTCCAGTTGTATCCTCCCCAAAATACACCTAATCTCAGTTGTAACAAAAATCCATTTACTCTGACATTGAGAGCTGTACCTTTGAGAGATCTCTACCCTTGCCATCCTTGCAGGGCCCCACTGGTGTAGGATGAGGGTTGCTGAGAGGCAGCAGCTTCTCAGTCAGTATTTCTTCGAGTGTCGCTGCAGGGTGTGCCTAGAGGAGTTAGAGTCTGGTGTCAAGAGTGTGGTGTCCATCAGAAATTCATTCTGCTGTCCCAAATGCCAGGCTCAAATGCAGGTAATTCTCCATAGTTATAACTGTGCAACTTACTGGGGTGTGTAAGGTTTGGGTCTGGGAAGGCCAAGAGGTGAAGACTTCACTTTGATCCCTGCTCAGAAGCCAAAAGCCCCTCTTGAGTCAAGACAACATCTCACTGTTTCTTATAAAATCAAATAAGATGATAACAATTTATTCAAAAATCACTTTGTTTAAGGAATACAACTGAGAAACAATTTAGCATCTCTATAACCCAGAGCTAATGCAGATGGAGAGTAAACTTTGAGCTGAATCTAAGCAGGAATAATCACAAGGATGATTTCCACAGGGGGAAGAAGACACACTTTGCTGTTCAAATGAAGCTTGTGCAACCTCAGCCAGCAGAAATCACCTGTCTGGCCGTTTACAGGACCTTCAGCAGCAAATCAAGAAATCTTTAGACCTGCTGAGAGTTGGGAAGGCTGGTAAGGCTCAGCTTTGTGCCCTGAGGTCAGGAGCTGAGGAGCCCAGGTTGGGACAGGAACCATGAGATGGCACTGTTGCTCCTGCCACTGAGGTGCTGTCACATGTGGCCTGGTGTCCCTGGGGACTTCAGCTTTAGATTTTTTATAACCCCTGATCTGGGTGTTAATCTAAGTCACATATTGTTCCATAGTAAAGTAATTAAATAAAAAGAAATCAGTGTAACATTGGAGTTGGGCATTTCCAGGCCTTGTTTTCCTGGAGGGAGTTGGGCCAAGGCTGGGGTAGAATTAGCAGAGGTGCAGATGAAGTCAGTGTTGAATCCTAACCAAACCCCAATCAGCTGTGTAACATGCAAAGATGAGATTGGATTGATTTTATTTCATGGATCATGGAAACCTAGAGGCTGGCCACAGGGTGAATTTTATAACTTTTTTTTTTTTTTTTTAATAGATCAGGCTATCAAAATGCTCCTGAAGTGTCAGATGGATGCTGGAACTCTCTTGTCTCCAGAGCATTTGCTGATGGGAGAGATGGAGGATCATCTGGCTCAGGTCTATGCTACTCTTGGTATGGCATTGTCCTCTCACTATCCCATGTTTCCTGAACTTTGAATTTAACATGACTAGCTTTTTCTTGGACTGGCCCTCTCATTTTTTCCCTAGTTTTGTCAGCAGGGCTCTCAGAAAGACCAAACCTGTGTTCCCTCTCTGCTCACATGTTCTTTTAGATTCCCTGTCCTGGTTCTGTGGACAGAGCTCACCACATTTTGATTAATTCTCTCAGATTCTTTGGGTGGCAGTAGCTCTAGGAAGTATTTATTCATTTCTCATTGTTTTGTTTTCCTTTGTTTTTCCATCAGGGAAGTGGCAGGAAGCAGCTAGACACTTGAAGAAGAGTATTGAGATTGTGGAAATGCACCATGGGCCATCAAGTGTAGAAACAGGCCATGAACTTTTCAAGCTGGCACAAATCCTCTTCAATGGGTGAGTTTGTTTTCATCCTCTGTCCCTGCCCTGCACCACTACTGTGTGTCTAACACAATATCAAGGCACCTTGAGAGTGTCTCACAGGACACAGGGCAGTCTAGCACTGGTGCTGTCTTAGGAATCTGTTCCTCTCCTTTGTGCCTGTCTATCTTTTTCTTTTCCCTGGTTCAGTTTATTCCCTGTCCAATTGTTTTATTCTGTCAACTCATCACACTTGGTGTTTATACTTCAGTTGTATAATGTTGCTGACATCTCCTCAAAGGAGGGAATGAAATCCTCTTGCTTTATTGGCAAGGAAATCCCCTGACTGCTTCTGAAAATCTCCTCACAACAACTCCCTTTAACCAAATTAATTTTAGCAGGAGCTGCAGTGATGAAGTAGTGGGTTCCTATATACTTAAAGATAATGTATTCAGGTTTTGTCCATCTCCTTACCTTTCTACCCCCCTCATCCTCCCTTTGCAGCTGAAGCAGACACAATTTTCCTGCTGCTGGAACACAGGGGAGGGTGGGATCTGTAGCCATGAACAGGTTTAAGTTTTTGTTAGGGAGGGCTTAAAGGTTGTGTAAGTCAAGAAGCTGAATGAAGTATTTTCTATGCTGTGTTCTTATTATCTTCCTATTTCAGATTTGCAGTTTCTGAAGCTCTGAGCACGATTCAAAGAGCAGAGGGGATTTTGTCAGTGCACTTTGGTCCTCAGAGTGCTCAGATCCAGGAACTACAAGAGATGAAGGCCTGCTTGTCACAGCTTCCCAGAAACATCCTTCAGAGGACTTAATTTCCCTGTCAAAGGAAGCTGCAATGTGATCTTTCATCAAAGCTAAGTGTCATGTGGTAAGCTAGTCATGTAGTACAAGCTGGAAAATCATGTGTAACAGCAACTTGAATGAAGTCTTGAAATGCTCTTTGGTGAGCCTGTTGTAAATAAAATGACCAATTCTAACGTGAGAGGTGTGTGTGTGGTATGGTGGGAACAGAGGCTGTTGTGTAAGTTCTGTGTGTGGGTTGGAAGCAAATGTTTGAGTTGCTTTTGTGTGAGATGTGACTCTCCCCTGTGTGGTGCCCTGAGCATTATGAACATACAGTCATCCAGAGCACGTTGCCTTCTATTTTTAATACTGTGAGGCACTTTCCTTCTTGCCAGTGTAAAGTGGAAGGGGTGAGGCAACAGCCTGAGAAGTGTAAACTTACAGTCTGTAAAAGGGGGTATTGCAGAACTTGGAGGGCTCCAGCACAGGTCTGTCAGTGATGAGGGATTCAGAATCAACAAGTGGTGTCAGGTTGGAAAACAGGATGGGGAACAATGCAGCATACACTAGATAATGTTTGCTTTCAGGACACAGAACTGCATTCCTCTGGGGAAGCTGGGAGTGTAGGCAGACAACCTTTCAAGGGAGAATACTTGGGCTTGCTGAGATTAATAGCAAAAGCTCTTTTATTGCAGCATGAAGGCATAAGATTTGCAAGTTGTGTCTTTGTGCAGCAGAGCAGGGAACCAGTATCCCTCCCAATATCACCCTTTCCATTTGGGCCCTACCATTGCAGATTATTGGGAAGGGATCTAAACACCCCTGGGATCCAGGATCTTGGCAATGAAGAGGAGGGTTCCTGTGGTATCATCCCTCAGTACAAGAAGGAAAGGTCTGTCCACGTGGTATTCTATGGGGAAGGTCAGGCGAGCAGCATTGGCCCCAGGGTTTGGTGTGGATCTTTCCCCATCCTCACTGAGCTCCAGCATTGCCTTGTGTTGCACATGAGATAATCTCAGAGGTTTGGCAGAAATCTTGGAGAAATCAGGTGATGTGAATAGTGATTGGAGCCCTGGAGAAAAAAAGAGAAAGTTCCATTAGCTGAAGGCATGGATTGCAGAAGGGGGAGCAGCACTAAGGTGTGATCCACGAGGGCAGGGAGCTGCTTGGGCAGAGGTTTTTGGGGGAACAATGAGAACAATCTCAGCAGCACTGTATGAGCTTGGTGGAGGGATGTGATAAAAAGCTGAGAAGTCCTGGATGAAGGTGATTTGGAAATCTCCACAACCATAACTAACAAGCCACCAGCTTCATATTCTGAGAGCAGGAAGCAACTTGACCAGTGCTTTGAGCCCTGGCAGCCTGCAAAGGGGGTGTGATGCACATACTTGTCTCCTTTAGTGTGTTGCCAAGTGCCTCTTCATGGTTCAGCTTTAGTTTGGGCAGGCTTAGCTCAGCATGGACTGTCTTCAGCTCCTTGTCCACATCGTGGACAAACTCAGAAGTGAGGCTTTCCTCAATCAGAGTCATATTCTGGGTCACCTTCGTGGGCAGGAAGAACATGGCACTGATTCCCTCTGTCAGGGGCAGCTGGGCAATCTTCAAGGCCAGAAATGAGAGAGATAAAAAAGGATCACATCAATAATCACAGTTTTACCATCCTGTTCCAGGCAGAGGCCTGATTCTCAGGTTGGAATCTCAGCCTTTTCAGTGAACATTTGATCTTTTTCCCTGTTTGCTTTTATCTGACACGATGCTTCCTGACACTTCTGGCTTTTTCCCCAGGCTTTCATCCACCCTTGCTGCTGTGGAAGTGCTCTCTCACCTGCTGAATCCTGCAGCATTGGTTTGGGGAATTCTCACTGGAACACCTTTGTGCTCATGCTCCAGGGAAAGATTGGTTGAAAGAGGTGGAGATGGAAAAGTTTTGAAAGGTGTGCCCTGCCCTTCTTGCCCAACTTTAAGCCAAGCAATACAGGCTGGTAGGACCTGAGCATAATTTAAATTTTTGATTGCTTGTGACATAGCCTGGGTAGAAGCTGGATATCCTAAGAGTCAACACACCACCTTTCAAAACAGGGATTGCAAAAGTAGCTGATGGGAGGAGCAAGGCTGGAATGGGTTAACAGGTAGGTGTAGCTGAACCTGCTTTTCAGTAGGTTTAGAAGATCTTAGGCAATATTTGCTGTCTGACCTTGCAGTTGAGTTCTGAGTCAAAACCATATCTCAGGATGGCTTTGGGGTCTGACATCATGGACACCTTCACAGTTCTGTCCTCATCCAGGTGGAAGTCATTCAGGGCAGTCTTCTTGGTGTCAAACTTGGTTTTCCATGTCCCTGTTTTTTAAGAGGGAAAATGGAGGATTTTCTGAAATAATAGCATATGAAACCAGACTTATGCCTGGGGCTGAATAATCTTGTGCTTTCATGTACAGTATTTGTACATTAAAGAGTTGAGGCATAACAGGGATAGAAATAGACTGATTGGAGCTACTGATTTACTGTCATCCTTGGCCCCTCCTTTTCATCTGAGAATTGGTTAAATGGCAAATAAATAATCAAGCCAGTGTGTGGGTGGAGTAGCCATTGGGAAGTTGATGTCTACTTATGTAATTACAAAACTATTTTAAAGGGTAACAGTTGTGTCAATGGATATAAAGTGCTTCTTTCCCCACCCTTTATTTTGCTCCTTGTCTCTAAGCAATAATTCACCAGGACACTGGCTTACAGAGAGTTGAAGAACAGCTCTCTAGTATCAAACTGTTCCTTTTACAGTGGTAAGAGGGCTCAGAACATTCTAAGCTGTTCCTTCCCTAAATGGTAATATCCCATCTCTGAATGGAATTTTGTGAGCTTAAACTTCCTTCTCTGATTCTTACTGCAAACAGGTCAAGATTCAGCTTCCCAAGAGTAATAATTCCTCCTTCAGGACTAGTTTTGTTAAGGTAGTGTGCTTTTTTTCTTCTTCTTCACTAAACATTCTCAAACACTTTCTTCTCACACTCTCACTTTGACAACCTGTTTGCTTTATTGGAAGTGAGAGCATTCCTTCATTTCTAACACATGCTTAATGGACTTTTTCTGTGTCCAAGCACACAGCATTCTTACCCTTGAAGAAAGCAGCTCCAGCAAGGAGAATGCTGACATCTGTGGGCATGTCCTTCATGAATCTCATAATCCTTCCCTTTGTCTGCTGTCTGACCCAGGTGTTGATTTCTTGGAGGTCCAGCTGGCTGTTGCCACTCAGTGCCCTCGGTCTCATCTTGTAGGACTTCTCGAGCTGGCTGTGGAATCCAGGCCTTGCCCTGAGTCCTGGGGAATAAAAACATGGATATTGCAGCTAGCTCCCTTATCCAAACAATCTCAAGGCAGCAGGTGGCAATCCAAAGCCCAGCAGCAGGTCTCTCATAAAATATCTGTGCCTGTTTGTCTACAGAAACCTGCTTTGAAGAGGAATATCTGAAAGCACATTAAGGAAACTGATCCAAATCCTACAGCCACCCATGCTGGAGCATGGGATAACTTTCTTCTGAAAACTGAAAAAAGGAGATAAGAACTGAAGGCTTGGACACAGCCATTCCTACATCAGCCTTTCTTCTTTCCCCAGCCTGCTTTCTGAGTACAGCTTACTCAACCTATTGGATTCTTGGAACCAGCAGGTTCCAAAAGATAGCTCTTAGCATTCTCAGCAGATGTTTATTGCATGCCAGGAGCAGACATTTCAAATAGCTCTGCAAGGAATTAAACAAAGGAATATGGCTGAGTGTTATCACAAATAGAAAATATGATCTGTGGTTCCTGGAAGCCAGCAACACCTGCCAGACAGCCTGGAGTGAAGGCAAAATTATCAGCAAGTTTCTTTTAGGTCTTCTGTGAGTTAACTGTTCTGTCCCCAATGTCTTTGTGTGCATGTCTGGTCCTTTATTTAAATGCACACAAACTTTCCAGGCTTTTTCTGGAGCAGTAGGAACATTCCATGCCCTGTCTGCATCCTGGCTCAGCAGTATGTCAGACCCAGAGTTGCTAGTGCTGTGTTACTCAGTATGTTTTTATGTATAAATATATTACACACACCCCAAAATAACTACTGCTGACAGCTTTTTAGGTAAAATTTTATAGAGGGGAAGAAAAACTTTTACTTTTCTCCAAGATGATCCTGGAGGCACTTTTCATGCTCTTCTCTGGCCCAGTCACACTGCTCAGCAGGTCCTTGTAGGTGTCGTGCACCTCAGCCTTGTTGAGCAGATCGTAGAAGAGAGCGCGAGAAATCACATTTTCAGTTCGTTCTCCAGCCCCTGCCAACGACCAGGAAAACATGAGGGGAGGGCTGCCAAGGCACAAGGGTGAGTGTGGAAATGGAGAAAAGAACTCACCAAGTGAGAGACCAGAAAGTGCAGTAGCCAGGCTGAAGGGAGACAGCAGCACGTTGGCCGTGGCTGTCCGGCTGGACTGCTGGCGGTACAGGTCGTAGCCAAAGTTGGAGACTGCAGCTGCCAGCTTGTTCACAGGGCTCTTGTAAAATGGATCTTCCTCTTCCTCACCAGCATTGCCTCCATCAGCTGTGGCAGAGTTCTGGCAGGTCCAGGGAGTGCTTTGGTTAGATTTGCAGGTGTGGTAAACACTTCGTAGGCAAACAGCTACAGATATTCTTCTATGATCTACAGAAATACTGACTTCATCTTATAGAGAGTGTAGGAACAGTTACTTTAATGCCAAAGGCAGCACTGAGTTTAAAATTCTGCCTCCTGGTCATCCCCTGATGTAACTACTGTGGTATTACCCAGGTAAAGCAGGAGTTAGTCTCATTATGTTGCTAAATAAAATCCCAGTAATTTAGGAAGGTAGTACTTAATCGTTCAGTAAGAAAGTCTAAAATTAAATTACCTGCTCCACACCTCTCCCCCTCACTCTGCTTATTGTCTTCTACTCACCTGCTCAGTAGCTGAGTTCTGGGTTCTGCTTGGGACAGCTAAGAGACCCAGGAAAAGGAGAACCACTGGGATCTGCATGCCTGGACCTACAGAGTGAGAATATGACAGAGAGAGTTTGAGCATTCAGGAAAATACATCTCTACCACATCTATTCACTGTACCTGGCTGTGACAGGAACTGCAGTGACAGATGCTGCTGCTTGTCCTTCCAGTTGTGAAAAACACACCTGATCTGAGCCAGATTTCCTTCTCTAGTTGGAAATATTCAGTCAGACTGGCCCCAGTGACTTTAAAATTGGGCAAGCACACGGTGTGGGTGTGCCTGAGCACAAAAGCAGATGTGTGTGGCCCCAACCACACTGCTGCTGGCAGTCACTGAGTGCCAAGGTCCAGAAAAGCACCAAATCACTATTTCTGAGTCTTAGGCTTTATTTATAAAAGATACCAAATCCATATTGTTAATGGGGCAGAAGGCAACACTGACTGGTTACTGCTTTGATATACAAATTACCTGCCTCAGGCAGTAGTTTGCTGTTTCTTGTGTCTACATGTACCTGTGTCCATCCTTTGCTTCTTATTTGCAATCTGATGAAGTAAAATAGAAGAGCTTTCTTAAAAGAAAATAAGGAAACCTAGAGAAGTGAAAGGCAGAGCTCGGCTTATTCTACACTTTTAATGGAGGTGGGAGTAAAGCACCAAACTCCCCAAAGCTGTTCTTTCTGTGGAATCCACTTTTCATCACTGCAGTAGTGGGATGAGAGGCTCTTCCAGACTGTCTGGTCCATAGGGCACTGAGTAACCCAGGGCTTTGCTGTGGGTAAACCAGAGCTGCTGCAGAGTCCTGCCCTCCAGAACAGACGCCACTGAGGCTGCTCTGAAGCAATGTTTAGATAGATTCCCAGAAATTAAAGGAAGAGGGTTGTATTTAACTAACCCATGTCATCCAGGCAACTAGAGAAATCAGAGGAAGAACATGTGTTTCAGATTAACTTCAGCTACAAAGAAAACATGCCTGCTGCTAGAAATACACATGGCAACAACAGCCCCAGCTCAAGACCCTGTTCAGGCACAGTGAGAGGCAGTTTGCTGTTTCCCTCCCCTGGAGGCAGCTCTCCCTTGGAGAAAAAAGCATCACAGGGGAGGTTTTAAGCTTTCATCTGTGTTCAGCCAGTATAACACAGAAGTGGTACCCTCTTTCCCCCTCTTTCCCCTATGAACTTGCATCCTGCAACCTGCTGCAGAATAGGTGAGGTTTCTGCTGCAGAAGATGTGCATCAAGAGGATTTACTATCTGGTGTGTCTGGTGGTGTGATAGTGGATATGATGCTGGGATTGCTCCTATCATTCCAGAGGTTTACAATGAACAGGCAGCACACTGGAAGAGAGATGCCAGAAGTCCTGCATGAGTCTAAGTCAGCCAGGCCTTAGCAAGGGCTCTGTGAGGATGCCTGTACCAAACTGCACTCCTGCATGCTGAGAGGAAGAGGTTTGGCCCAGTCTAGCTTAGAGCTGAAACTTTTCCATGGAGCATAACCTTTTCTCTGAAGAAAAAGAAAATAATCTCAATGCAACCTCTGCTTCCAGCTACACTGAGCTCCTGGGAGCATGGGAAGCAGAGATTGGTTTTGCAGATTGTATTGTTTTTGCCAGTACTGTCACCAGCTTCATATTTCTCAGACTTTGCCAAAAAGCAATTTCCATTTTAAAAAGACAAAGCCTTTTGAGTTTGAATTGGCCTGAACATCTGGATTCTATTTGTATTTCTCTTAGCACACAGCCAGAACTGCAGAGAAAAGAATTTGGTTGGATTGGAGGTGGGATGGTTTCAGGCATGATATTAAAATCTGTGGCTGCCTTGAAGGAGAAGAGAAGGAGCAACAGTGAGTGATGGCACAGTCAAAAGGTACAGGAAGAAAACCTTGAGAAATGAGCTGAGAAGGAACTTGTGTCTGGGACTTGTCGATTTGTGAAGGCCTGCAGGTGCAAAGGAAATATTTTACTTCCCACATACAGTGGTACAAATCTCTCACATCATTTATAAACACTTCTGACTTTAGAGGTGCTGTGAAACAAGACACATGGATTCAGACTGCTCCTTTTGCTTGTTCCACAGCACCAGCTCCTGGAGCATCCTGCAGCCACCAGCTCCAGAGGATTTGCCTGGCACACCATCACAGACAAAAACGTGTTCCCAGCTGCAAGGCAGATGTTTGAAAGGCAGAAACCCACCCCAGCTCCCGAGCACAGCTCAGCCCCGGGGGCAAAGCTGATGCTGGTGGCTCCAGATCCTAGGTGAGGTCTCTAGGTGGGAATCCCACCTGCAGGAGAACCATTCTCCCCATTTCCCAGGTGCTCTGAGAGCTGCCCAGCCTCAGCCCCTGCCCTGTGCTGCCCTGGCCCAGGTGAGCTGTCCCTTACCTGGGGCTCTCTCTGCCGCTGCTGTCCGGCTCCCAGCGGCTGCGAGGCGAGGGCAGTGTGGCTTTGGTGCAGCCACATCTGCTTTTTGCTGCTTCCCCCAGCCCAGCCTTCAGCAGGCTTCAGGTTACAGCTTCCCAGGGCTCTCTTAAAGTGCTCTGCTCCCATTTTCTGTTCTTGCCACCCCTGCCCTGAATTGCACTAATTTTTCAACTCTTTTTTTCCCCCCACCCCAAAACAAATCCCCGTGCTAAGGGCAGCCTGGTGGGCAAAGCACAGGTAGGAAAGGCAAACACTCCCTGCCTTGTTTGAGCAGGACTTTTATCCCAGCAGTTCTGCATGGGTCACATCAGGGAATTCCTTCTGTCTCAGAGGTATGGTTAATGCAATAGTGTTTAATGGATTTATAGATTTATGTCCAAGATTTAATGGAGAGACTGTGGAAACAAGATTCTGGTTTTGGAGGCAGTTAAGATCCTGGGAACTGCTTGTATCCAGTGATAGTTACTAGTTAACAAGAAATCATTAACTGACTTAAAGTTTTTGGCTGAAAAGAGAGAGGCTAGAAAGCCAAGGACTTGTTAAAAAAGAAGATGAATTAAGAGAATCTTGTAGAAGCTTTCAGAATTATAAATGTTATGGAGAAAGGAAAGGGACAGAGGAGTTCCATTATTACTTTCCACAGAAGGCTCAAGGGGAGCACCCACCTGTGCACATTTAAATCAAGGGAGTGTATTTTTAAACAAGTATTAAATTGTAAAACTAATGAGTTTTATCTATATGAGTTATTTCTATAGCTAGATCTTGCAGAAGATTAAAGATAAATAGATTTGAGGGTAAAAAACCCAAATCAAATTAGTGGAAGAAAGGTCTCCTGCAAGCTGCCAATGGCCAGCTGGGCAATACAGCCAGAGAACAGTGGGTTTTCCTTGTCCCTTGTCATTCTTTTTTTTTTTCCCTCAGCTATGGTTACTGGAAGGACCAGCACACTGGGCTAACTGGACACATAGCTAAGCAGATCCAGCTGTTTTTGTGTTTGGAAATACTGGAAAGGCAGTAATGTCAGGGCCCCCAGTCTGGGACATGGCTTTGGGCTCTCTGCCAGCAGGTAATGAGGAGCTCCTCCCCTGTGAGCACTGAGCTCATCCAGTCCCTCAGCAAAGGGGAAAGGATGGGCTCAGAAATGCATTAGCTGCTGGTTTTGTGAGCCAGGAAAGCAGATCAGGTGTGCCCTGTGATTAGTCAGTACTTCAAAGGCCACCCCTCCTCACAAGAGGGGTAGCAGCTCTGCTTTCAGCTGCTTCTCAGCTTGCTCTGTGCAAAATCATCTGCAGAGAAAAAAATTGTACTTGTTATTGTTCCATTCTCAGCCCAGGAATGGGGGTGTTGGCTGTGGAGATGTTTCCTGGTGGTTTTCATCTACTTTGTGGTACCTTCTTTGTGGTGTTAAAATGCCCTTTATGGAAGGACCACTGGAGAAGTTTTTATGTCTTGTCTCTCTCTTCAAATGAAAAGCCATCAGTTTAAATACAGGTTTGGTTTTAAAACCATTTAAATCAGAGTGGTAGTTTCATAGAATGTTATTACAGACCAAAACTGGCTTTATCCCTGTAGGTGAAGGGCATCCCTGAAATGGTGCATTAAAGTCATCTAACAAAATCAGTTTTGTTAAATCAATACAAACATTCCCCTGTTGTTCTGGTTTGGTTTCAGTATGCTCTCTGACAGGGTTCACCTCTACTGTGGAAGTAGTGGTGATTTGAATTTGCTCTAGGTAAAGAAAAAAAAAAATACATCTAATATTAAAGAAACTGGGACTTATTTGATATTCTGAGCCAGTGGTGCAGATGGATAGAGCAGACACCCTGTGCTAGTCATGTCTTTTCAGAATACAGCTCCGTCAAAATGAAAGCTTTAGCAATGCAAAGTGGAAACTCCTGAGCAGAAACATTAATATTACTTTGCATTTTACAAACTGCCTCTTCTGGAAAGTCAGTGGAGTGAAAAAGAGTCTTATGGTTGGTGTAACTGATAATTTGTTGAGCGAAGCACAGTCATGGAGGGCTGCTGTACTGTCAAATAAGATGAAATTAATAGTTTGACAAGAATAGCTTGGAGGAGGAGTGATGGCAGCAAGACAGAAAATAGGAAATAAGAACCAAGCTGTTCAGGAAACTAAGAACAAGGGAAAGAACTTTATAAAAGCAAGAGCTGGAGGGCAGAGGCGTGAAAAGGAAAACTTGAGCTTCAAATTTTGCAGCTGTTGCAGTGCAACAGGGTGGCATTCAGAGAGGTTACAGTAGCCAAAGACTTACCTAAGGCATGGAATGGTATTTCTGAATGCTAGGAATGAATCTGTATAAATAAATAGGCTAAAATGTTCCCTGTGGGCTAGAGCTGTGCCCTCTAGTAAGGAAGGCTGAATTCTTGTGGGTTTACTTGTTAAAATTGCAGGGCCCTGTAATTACAGCCTCTTTCTGAAGGGTTTGTGTCATTATGTTGGTTAGAGGGGTAGGCATTATCTTCAGCCATTCTTCTCCTTTTAGACTGGAAGAAATGTATAATTGGAGGTTAGAGCCAGGACTTTTTATTCCCCAAAGTCTCCTGCATCCCTGAAATTCATGGTTAGTGAGTCAGTCCTGCTCTTATGCCAGCAGATGGTGCAGACTATTCAGGGACGGAGGCTCCCAGAAGCATTCTGCTCCTTCCTTTGAGGGAAGGCAGCCTTCCCAAGTGAGGAAAACACTGCCAGAAGGGTGGCCCTTGGGCTCTCTAACTGCTGCTCTGCAAGAACAGAGCACCATCCTTTCCACCCAGCAGCTGAGGGGGTTTGGAAGCAGAAATTACTACAGAAAGGAGTTGTTCTGTACAGAAGCACTCATGAGTTATGCCTGTATTTTTAAGTGGTAGGATGGCTTGGTTGGGTGGAGGGACCCTGAAATTCCTTGATAGAATCATAAAATGGTTTAGTTTGGAAGGAACCTTAAAGATTATCTTGTTCCAACCCCCCTGCCGTGGGCAGGGACACTTTTCACTATCCCAGGTTGCTCCAAGCCTTGTCCAAGCTGTCCTTGCACATTTCCAGAGATGGGACAGCCACAGGTGCTCTGGACAATCTGTGCCACAGCCTCATGGGCTTTTAGGGCACTGCTGCACTGGAACAAGAACCCATCTCAGGGGCTGTGATGGGCTCTGCCCCCCTCAACCAAAGGGAACCTATAACAGGACATTGTCTTTTGCCAAAACAAAAGCAGTGACATTCAGCTACAGGTGTCAAAATCTTTCCTCCTTTCCCTGGAAGCTGTCCCAGCCATCCACAGCATGGATACTGTGGAGCCAGGAACCAGTGAAGAGCAAATCACAGCTAACAGATGCCAGATCAGCACCTTTGACCCTCTGAGCAGATCCCAGCATTTGTCAGGTTTTACCCAAGAGAAGGTTTAAGGGCTGCTACATCCTTGCTTATCCCTGCATTGCTGCTCAGAGGTCAAACACCCTCTGACCCTGTGCCACTGAGCTCCTGCCCTGATTCAGGGGATTCTGCCATCTCACATCTCTGACCCAGACAGCATCCATCCCCTGCACACTTGGCAGGGGAGATACCCAAAACTCAGTCCTTGGAGAGTCTTTACAGATTTGCCATTTCACCTCACAGCCCCTGATGTTCCCTGTGGCAAGGTGTAGCAAAAAGCACATCCTTTGCCAGAGCCCCTCTTTTCTTCTGTCATCCCCAGCTTTTTTTCCTCCCAATCTTTGCAATTACTACATTTCTGTGCCTTTTTCCTTTCTCTGTCGGGTCCTTCAACACAACACCTTCAGCAAATACATTCTGCTTTATTCTTTATTATTCTGCCAACATAAAAATTACTAAAAAATACTTTATAAAACATGCCTTGAAAAATCTACCAATACCCAGCCTCTAGAGGAAGGGCTGGAGGGAAGGATCCAAAGGGAGGGGTTTCCTACTGCAGAGCCTCCTACATCAGATCCAAATAGCCAAGGAGTGGGAAAAGGGAATCTTTGAAAAGAGCCCATGCCTGGAAGTGGCTGTGACTCATCCTAGAGAACTGGTTTCTGGTCCAGTTGCTCTGGAGGTCGTTGTCTAGGTGGGCACAGATGGTTTTCAGAGGAACACTGAGGGATTCGTGTTCCCAGGAACTGCGGAAGGAAGCGCCACGTTCCTACAGCCCTGGCTGATGTCCAAGCTGCCAGATGCTAATGATGATTCCAGGCTACAGGGGACTCTAATAAGATCTTAATGAAGACTCTAATAACAGTCTGGGGACAAGAAAGTCTCCCTTCCATGACTGAGAGCCCTGGAAGGGAAATCCAGGCAGAACAAGCTTGTCAGGTTCAACAGAGGGGAGCCTCAGCCTGGAAAAGCTCGTCAGGGCTGGAATGGGCTATCCCAGGACTGGTCTCTAGGGATCTGTAAAGGAAAACAGCAAGAAATTGCCCCCTGTGGCCTCAGAGGGGCAGGAGGCCTCTCTCAGCTGGTGCAGAGGGTCAGGCAGGAGTCCCAGAACACTCAGGCTCTGCCCTGTGTTATTTGGGCACACGGTGCTCGTTGGCAGCCGTGGCTTCACGTGAGTCCTGTGGCTCTCGGGTCTGGGGAGCAGCATCAGGGCTGGGGTTCTGGACACTGCCAATAAAGAGTGGGATCCCTGTTTCATCCTCAAAGATGATGAAGATAAAGGGCCTGTCGAGGCTGAAGGCAGAGAATGAGCGTGACAGCACCACACTGGTGGCAGCAGATGCTTCCACCCCATCTTCTTTAAGCTCCAGGGTGGCCTGGTGCTGTACACTGGACACAAAGAGAGGCTGCTCCATGATCTTCTGGAGATTTGGGCTCGTGAACAGCTCCTGGAGGCCTGCAGAGAAATGAGACCAAGTTGGTGCCATGAGTTCTGAGTTTTCTCAAAGCTGTCTGAAGAAAGCAGTTCCCTGATCTGTTGCTCCGTGTGCTGCCCATCATGAAGGACTGGAGAGCTGACAGCCAAGAGAAACCAAAATTCCACCTCTTTAAGAATAGTAGTGTAAGAACTTGAAATCATCCATAAAAAGCAGCAGCAAGTCTGAAGACTCTTTCTAGCTAGGCTGGAAGCACTTCTACAGAGATTATATTTTTCTTTGCAAAACAAAATGAACTCTTAAATTATTCTCATCTGGAAAGGCAGCACCCGATATTTTATTTCAGCTCCAGGTTTTGTGATCTGCATTTTCTCTGTTGGCAGTTTTCATGCCCTGGACACTGAATTAAATGACAAAGAGACTGAGATTGATGCACAGGGGAAGTTGGTCTTGGCTACAATAGGAAGAACTCGTAAAGACTGTGAGAAGCTGTGAGTGCTGCCTTCTCTGTAGTATCATCTTGGAGCAAAACATTTGGTGCCAGGCAAGCAAGGAGTAAGGAGGAGGAGAGGAAGAAGAGCTGGGAGAGTTTGGAGTTCTGGAGCAAGCTGTGAAGCACAGCTTTAGAAACAAGGGTGGCAGTGAACAGATTGATCAGCTCCTCTTGTTCTGTGCAAACCCTGCTAGAGGCCTTACCCATTTGGCTGAGAACCTGGTTGAGTTCCAGCTTGTAGTCCAACTTTATTTTGGGGATCCTCACTGTGGTGGGCACCTCTCTGGGGAAAAGCCTGCACAGCTGTTTGTAAGGGAAGTTCTCCAGCACGTGAGCAGTGTTCTGGGTGTTCTGGTTTGGTACAATGGCCACAAAGCTCACGTTACTCTTAAAGGGAAACTTGGCCACCTGGAAATAAAACCAACCAGAGAAGAATTTAGGGAATAGGAAGTCTAGAAAGTGATGCTTTTAATTTACTTTTTTTTTTTAATCGGTCTGCAGAGCCACTCTTGCTCTTGGATGAAAACAGCCTGGTGAAAATGAGGGATCTGATTTCTCCAGAGGAGAATTTGTTGGAATAACAGCTTTGGACTGTAGTTTAGCCACTGGCTGGTAAAGATTGAGCACATGGCAAAGTGAGAACCCACATGCACAAGCTTGTCCCACTCTGGATTCTGAAAATCTCCAACAGCACATAGTCCAAGGGAATTCCTTTCCATATTTCCTCATTTAATTCAGGGCTTTAAAACTCTATTAACTCCCTGTTAGAATATCTCTTTGTGTTTTTTCCTAGAGATTAAAAGTGAAGATTCAACATTCTTGCTGGAAGCAAGGACAAAGAATGATTATTAAATTTTTGTGTGCTATGCCTGTTTAAAAAAAAAATCTGGTTTATTTTGAGAGAATGCTTGCAGTTAGTAAAATACCACAGCAAGAGGAAATTCCAATGAAAATTTGCAGTGCTCCTGAGAGATCCTTACCTGAATATCCTGGGAGTCCAGTGTAAACCAGCTCAGGGGGTACTCATCAGCTTTCATCATCTCAACTGGGACCACAAACTTATTGTCAAGGTGGAATACATCTGGCCTAGTGAAGCTTGCATTAAACTTATTCCTCCAAAACCCTGTAAAAATAAAAGTTTTGAAAGTGATGAAGTTAAATTTGGATAAAAACTGCTGAGCAGACACTCCTCCTATCTTGAGTTCTCTAACAAGGCCAGTAGTGACCAGGGAAGTGAAAATACAGCAAAGAGAAGTCAGTACCAAGGCTGGAAGAGCCCTAACAGCAGGAAACTCTTATCATCCAGAGAGAAACTATGGAATAACAAAAAGAACACGGATGAATCCTCATGCCTCAGCGTGGGAGACTACTGAAGGCTATGGAGATAAAAGAAACTATGTTTGTGCTTTGAAAAATGGGGAGTATTGCCTCTGTGCTGCAGAGGGGAAACACTGCTCCAAGACCAAGGTAAAACATTTGTAGATTTACACTGGAAGTGTTTGGTCTGTGCACAGCCCTCAGGGAATTCAAAAAGGAAGATGTGGCCAACCACTGTGCTGCACTCAGAGAGAAATCCACAGAAGCTGCCTCTGAGCTCTGTGGTGGGTGTGCAGTGAGCTGCAAATGACCTGGCTCATCATTTAGGTTAGAAAAGACCTTTAAGATCACTGAGTACATGAGCAGGGATGTGCCACTGCCTGGGATCCTGAACCAGGAGTCAAAGATACTGCAGGTCTCACCTGCTGTGTCCTGGCTCTGCTGTCAAGTAACATTTTTAGCACATGTGAAGCAGTTTGGAATCATTACTGTAAAGAGATCTAAGCAAGAGGAACAGCAGATGCACAAGAACAAGCAGATTGCCTAGCAGGAAGCGAGGAGAGGAGATGCTGTTCAGCTTGCAGAAAACTGGAGCTCTGACTATTTCCTCTTGAAAAAATAAGGCAGGCCTGTGGAGCTCACCGTGGAAATAGATGGCATTGAGCAGGAGCATCACTGTGTCTTCAGGGAGCTGCTGGAGAAAGGAGGGGATTTGCCCATGAGTGGCTTCCTTTACCCAGTTGTTTATGGCCACCAGGTCATCCTGATTGATCCCAGAAAGGGTCATGGGCTTTGCTCCATAGAATTTCTCTGAATCCTCCAGGAACTTCTCCTTCACCTCCAAGCCTGGCAAAGGGGAGGAATGATGGGAAAGGTTTGCCCAGCGTGGTGTGACACTCCCCAAGAGGAGAAAATGGGGTAATGGATGTCTCCAGAGTGGTTCCATCACTCTCTGTGACTGGGAGGTTTATCCTAGAGCAGGCCAGCCCTCACCTTTCTGCAGGTACAGACGTGACCCCAGGCTCAGGGTGGACTCTGTGAGCCTCCTGCGAAGGGTGCCCAGCATCTGGTGGAGGCAGGGCACAGACTCCAGGTGCATCACCTCCAGCAAATGCTTCTCTGTCTCATTTGCTGCTCCTAAAAATCAAATTCCTGTTAGGTCTCATGCCCACAGAGTGGAAAACAGGGATGTTACTCTGGCTGCCTCTTGTTAGAAACACGCTGTGCCTCACAAAAGAGCCTGCAGAAATCTGAGAGTCGGAGCCTCAGAGGGCAGCTTCAATTGTAATCATGCCTAATTAAAGCTGCAGGAGCAGGGATAAGTGGAAGGAGCTGTATTTCATTTGCATCTGGCACACTGGCTGCTCATGCCTCTGGAGAAGAAACGGGGAAGGGCAGGGAATGGTGGTTTGGCCACTAAGAGTTACCCAGTGCCAGGTGAGACAAGGCCAGGGCGATGCTGAGCGGGGACAGGATCACGTTGGCTCTGTTGGACTCCAGCTGCACCTCTCTCAGGAGATCAATGCTGAATCTCATCAAGCCATCTGCCAGCCTCTGGCTGTTCTTCCAAGTCATCTTACAGCTTTTATCTCCAGCCTCTCCTTCCTCTTCAGAAGTGGCATTTTCCCCAGGTGATTTCTTCTCACGACAATCCCCAGCCATGGCTTCATCTTCTGAGTTCCAGTCATCACTCATGTCTGGCAGGGTGTTGGTGGATGCTGACACGGGTCCATTGTTCTCCTGGAAGCTGTCATAAGTAAATTCTACCAGCTTTCCCTTTGGCAGTGTTGGGATGGTTCCCAGCACATCTGACTGTGCAATTCCAACACTTTTCAGATCCTGGGGAGAAACAAGGATTAGCACTGGGAAAGCAAGAGCACAGTGACACCCTCATGGCTTTCATTGCACATCTAAATGGGCTGAGAAAACCTGACAGAGCTGGACTCCTCTGCTCTGGTGGTGGTTTGGCTTCAGTTTCCCTTTAACCCTGAGGATAATGATTTGAGGGAATGGCTTGGAAAAAGAGTTCTGAAAATGGACCCAGTGAGGCTCTGGCAGTGGTTCCTTCTACACTTGCTCTCAGGAAAGCTTGAGGGCAAGACCCACCACCAGCTCAGCATGTGTCCTGTGCCTTCAGCATTTACAGATCCTCAGCCTTGATTTCATCTCCCCTCAGCAGTGCTCACCTGCCTCTCACTGGTCAGCCCCTTCTGCTGCTGTCACAGCCCTGATCCAGTTTGGCTCAATTCCTCCTCCAGGCATCTGTGTTTTCTTGACCTGTGTGTTCTATTCCATCTTTTTTCTCTCTAAATTTCCTCATTTTGCACTCTTCTAAGCTTTAGCCTTTAGCACTGCCACTACTCTCCTCACATTTGCATGGTATTAAACATCCCAGGTTCTGTGGGTAGGATCAGCTCAGGGTCTTTCTCCCTGTCATCCTCACAGCTGGTGGTTTCCCTCACCTTTCCTTATCAATCAGAAATCAAATCATCCACCTGCCAGCCCCTCTACACACCAGCACTGATGTTAACTCCACACTCTGCTCAGTCATTTAGGATGAAGCTTACAGCTTGAAGGAGCACAGCACTGGCAGCAGCTGGGAGTAAAGGCTACAGAAGGATGGACTTTCTCATGGCACTGGAACTGCCTGGGCTCATCCTTTCTCAGGAAAAACTGTAAATTCCACAGCACAACTTCAGCCCCCTTGGGTGTAACCCTTCAGTGCTTACCCTCAGCTTCCCATCCTTGTCCAGGAAGAGACGCTGCTGGTCAATGGCATCTGCCAGCTGTGGGGGAAAAAATCAAGAAAGAAACAAAGTCAGGTCCCTCTGAATTTCCAGGGTTTGTCTTCCCTGCTCCCAGTGCAGTCCTGGCTGTCCCAGTCCCCACAAGGCAACAGCACAGGCAGGATTTTGGGCTGCAGAGCCAGGGCAGTGGGGTCAGACATGGGGAGGTGGAACTGAGAGCAGCTGGGAGACACTGCAAACACTGGGCTGGTTTAGGAAGGGGTCAGGCCAGTCTGGCACAAAATAACTTTTCAGAGTGAGCTGTGGGGTTTTGCAATCTCAGTTCTGACAGGAATCCAGATTTAAAAGTGAGGGGGGGAGGAAAAACCTGCTTTTCCAAAACCTCCTGAAGGTCATAGTCACTAAATACAGTTAAGGTCAAGTTCCAATAGAAAAGTTTCTACAGAAATATGAATAATAAGAATATCCACAACTATTTTAGCTGGATAAAAGATTAGAAAACTTGTTGGTAAACCCCCCAGCAGCGTCCTTCACCTGTCTGCCTTGCAGGGCTTCTCTGGGTGTTATTTTACCCCATGGTCTGGCTCAGGGAGCCACCACACTTCCCTTGCTCTTTGCTGGAATAGCAACTTACCCTTGGGAGGCTGTGCAGAGCAGCCAGGCAGAGCAGCCCCCAGAGGAATCCCATTTTCCTGGAACAGAAGGACCAGCCGAGAGAGGAGTTATTTCCAGCTGCAAGCTCAGCCTATTCAGCTCTACAGGGAGAAAATTATCAACCTGGCCAAACAGGTTGGCACAGGAGCTCGTGTAAAGCAATAGGGAGATGAACAATGCTGCAAAGAAACAACAGAGAGCTCCTGGGTCTGGTGCCAAGGCAGGGAAATCACAGAGGAGCAGGGGCCCACAGCAGAGCTGCAGCCACAGCCAGGCTCCATCCTGCCTGTCTGACCCTGCTGCCCCCGTTTCTCTGGATTGCAAATGGTATTCCCCTAATCAGTGCTGCACACACTGTGCCTCTGGAAGGAGACAAGAGCCTTTCTGCTCCTTTCCCATGGAAACCAGCAAGATACAGGCACAGCATCCTCAGCTGTGCCCCCAGCTCTTGGGAGAAGGGCTACTGACCTGCAGGTGCTCAGCCAGTGCTGTCCAGGAGGGGATTTGCAGGTAGAAGTGCAATATCAGAGCAGTTGCCCAACATTATGTCCTGGAAGGGGGAGACCTCCCCTTCCCAGCACTCATCTTCCCCCTTTGCTGGCAAACCCCGCCTCTCACCCCTCCGTGCCCCAGTTCCAGAGTGGGACAGTGGGAGCAGGGCTTCAGGGTCACAGGCACAGCCCCACCCATTCCCTGGCCAATGCTTCTCCCAGCCACTTTCCATTTTCAGACAGAAGAAAATATCTTCTCCTTCTCATAAAACCTCCATGCCAAAGCCCAGCCCCCTGCATGGCGTCCACACTGAATTCCTGGGGCTGCTTTCCACTCTCCAAGCAGTCCTTACTTCACCCAGAAATGCTGGGCTGAGATCCCAGTGGCAGAAGATATCTTGAGGCTATTTCACTGCTCCCCTTCCTTCACCCCAAATCCTGCAGTCACACACAACCCCAAATACCCCTTTTCTTCCCTGGTGGTGCCCATCCTCTAACCCTCTGCCAAATTCACCCCTCTCTCCTAAAGGGCCATTGAAGGAGCCCTCATTTCCATCAAATCCTTTGATTTGTCCCTTACCTGAGGCTGTTCATGTCCACGTTGGAGCTGGCACCTGCTTCAGCCTGTCCTGCAGCTCTGCATGGGGCACACACAGCCCTTGTCCAGCCCCCCTCCCAGCAGCGACCTTCAGCACCACCCCCTGTTTGAGAATTTGGCAGGCAAATATTGACCTACAGCATCCGGTTAAACATTTGTTTGGGGGAGAAGAGTGAATTTGTGGTGCATTTGGAAATGGGGATGCACTTCTGAGCTGCTGTACTTTCAAGACAACCTTAACACCGAGTTTACCAGATCCAAAATTGCCACCAGCAGAAGTAATTTGCAAGTGGCTCCATTTTGCATACACTCCCCACGCTAGGAATATTCTCTTTTATTCATAAACTTCAGTGAAAACACAGGACTCAGTGTTTATTGCCACAGGGCTCTCTGGTTTAGGAATTTTCTTTGCTGAAGCCCCCAGCTCTTCCCTCCTGGAGTCCCAGCTGCTGCTGCAGCAGGGGGCAGGTACCCAGGGCCCCTGGCTGCACACAGCAGGCTCTGGTGGCCAGGCTGGGCTGAACCAAGAGCAGCTGGTCCCTCCCCTGGGGCACAGCATGCTCCAGAGCTCTCCCAGGGCAGCTGGTCCCAGTGTCCAGGGCATGTACACACTGCTGGGGCAAGTCTTGGGGATGGCAGAACTCCAGCACACCTGCCCTGGGTGGATTTGTGCCAGAAGCAGAAGTGATGGTGATCCTTCCTGCCTCAGCCTATGTCCTCAGTGGGAGAGGAGTCATTGAGCACCAACAGCATCTTCTACTCATCCATTCTTTCCAGGAACTCTTGGTTCTCAAACTCACTTCAGACAGTGGGTGACAAATCTGAGCTCTGCAACCACATTTGGGATGTGCTGCTGCAACACAGGGAGCTACTTCCCCTTGCAAAGCAAATCCTGTGTAGCAGAGTCCCATCCTACATCCAGGGCTCCCCCAGAACACAAGAGGAGCCTGAAGGAAGAGGTGTCACTTGGGTGAGCAGGAGAGCTGCAGCCAGCACACCCAGCCCCTCCAGCACAGAGCTTCCACACACACATCCAGCTCTGCAGCTCTTTCAAAGAGTTTATTAGAAGTAAATATTTACATCTATTGCAAATGGTTAATAGGCAACACGGGACTGAGAGCTCCCCTTGGGTAGGGAAGGACAGCACTGGCCAACCACTCACCTCCCCAGCTGCAGGATGGAAGCCCTTTCCCCACCCAGGACAACCCACAGCTGGCTCCTCCTCTGCCCAAGGTAAGAGCTTCCTGCTCCCTGATACTGGCTCTGGCTAGACTGAAGGATGGGTGGGAAAAGGGCTGCAATAGAAGGGAAGAGACTGCTCCTACTGGTGGGGCAAAGAGCACTCTCTGTGCCTTTGGGGTGGGAATAGACAGTGCTGTCCCAAAGGAAAGGTCAAAGAGAGACCATGCTGGATTCTTGCCTCCTGCTTCTCACCCCACAAGGGCAGGAGGGCACAAAACTGAGCACCTTTTTACTGTCCTGTCTTCCCCAGGAGCCTGAGCAGCACGAAGGAGAGGATTAGAAGGATTTATTGAGGATCACTGCCAGTATAGCACACATGGCATTCCTCACCCCTTACATCATCATGGGATGCTGGGGCAGAAACCAACAACAGCCCTACCCCACTGCTCCAGAAGCCAAAATTCCCATGGAAGCATCTAGTTCTGGCCTCCTTAGAATCACATTTCCACCCCAATCTGCCCCTGTGCAGCAGCCCATTCCTACAGAACTGGCAGAGCAGATGGGGTTTGTGCCTTGGCTGGCTTCCATTCCAGTCTTTGCCCTGGAACCAGCATGGCAGCAGAAGGGCTCTGGTGAACCTTCTCCTCCTCCCATGCAGGCTTCAACTCAGCTGGCAGAACCTAAAGTTCACAGAGCACCTCCTCTGGGCTTTGAGCAGAGGCCAGAGGAGGAGGGGATGCAGCTCCAAAGGCAGCAGCTCCCAGGCCCAGCTCCTGCCATCCCAGTGGGGCTGTTCAGGAGTTCAGGAGAGGAAGGGGAAGTGCAGGTGGCAGTAGCTAAAGGGTTGTGATTTGTCAAGGGGCACCTCCCACCCCTTAACTGAAGGGGGGAGGGTACCTGTGGTCCCTGTGGTGTGGAGGGCAGCTCACAGTCCCCTGGGGATCAGGCACACACGGTAAGGAAAGCTCCAGGCCTCTCTGCAGGGGTGACAGTGACCTACAACGCCCAATATCTCTCCCAGCAGCAGTGGAGGTTTCTCAGTTATGGCTTTTTTCTTTTTCAAGATACAGAAAGAGGTTAGAGACGTAACAAGGACACGTGCCCCTGCATCCTCTGCTCAGGAACATCTGACTGCCTCCTCCAAAAGCCACACTGCTGGCTTCCAGCTCCAGCACAGCCTGTGGGACAGGCACAGGCTGCCAGGCTGGGCTCACTACGCCAGGAGCCGGATGATGCCGTTGTCCGAGCCCAGCAGGAGGTGGCACTTTGTGGGCAGCACTGCCAGGCTGGTCAGGGTACCCCGAAAGTTCTCTGAGCTCAGCTTGGTGGTGCTGGTGGGCAGGGCTGAGGACTCCAGCATGGAGTAGACCCCAATCTTGTTGGCCACAGTGCCAGTGACCACCTCGTTACCGTAGAGGTCGAAGGCATGGATGGGCTCGGAGGCAGATTTGTAGTGGTGCAAAGGTTTCTGCTCCAGCTCCTTCCAGACAGTCAGGGAATGATCTGAAGAGGAGCTGATCAGCACGTTGCCCTCTGCAGCCTGCAGGAGAGGTAAGGCCAGTGATCAGACATTTTGTAAAATCTCACAATCTGGTGCTGCACATGAGAGCAGCAGGTGGCTGCCAGGGATCCAGTGGTCACAGTGCAATCCCTCAGGACAGTCCGAGCCACTTCCAAGCAGCTGATGGTGCTGAGCATGATAGCAAGGCCTTGGGTGGACACTGCAAGCTAAAGGATGCTCTGGTAGCAATCTTGTCCAAGAGATGGGCTGGGCCTCTTCTCAACAACACCCTGACACCCAACACAACTCATTCCTGATCTGTTACCAGTGCAGTGAGCACAGGGATTACCATGCAGTCTCCCTCCCCACTAAATCACCTGCCAAACTATTTTCCTTCTCAGTAGAAGGAATTGGAAGGCTCTCTCAGTTGAAAATACTGCTGAGGGTAGGAGAAGCCTGGAGCTTGTTATTAGCAGAGCTAGTGAGAGGGTAAACAACCCACACTGCTGAACTTTGTTTAACCCACGTTTGGGTCGAGGACACTGGAGACCCTGCACTGCTCCCTGGGGTGGGTAAATATGGACAAGAGTTACTCATTAGAACAACACTCTCCCAGGGAAACTGAGAGCCCCGTGGAGAAAGCAGCACATTTACTCCTTCACAGGAGCCATGACTCCTCCCTGCCCCTGCTGCAGACCTGCCTGGCAGGGATTGAAACCCAGGAGGGCTGAACTCTGGCAGTACAAGCTGGACCAAGAACAGCTGGCAGCAGCACAAACCATGGGGCAGGAGAGCTTGGGCAGCCTCTTAGGGACACTGCAAGGATGGAGCTCACCAGCCCTGAAGGAAGGATGCTCCACACAGCCTCAGAGCATCACCGAGGCCCCTCCCTGACCCCAGCTGAGCCTCTCACCTTGATCTGCAGGATGTCTCCCTCATGGGCAGGCCAGCCCCGCATGATGAGCCCCGTCCTGGTGTCCAGCAGCACAATGAAGCCCGAGGAGAAGCCGGCCATGAGGCTGCGGCCGCTGGGGCTCACGGCCAGGCAGCGGATCAGCCCTGCGCTCACGCCACTGGCCAGGCGGAACTCGTGCTGCAAGACACACACTCCAGCTGGGCCAGGAAGATCAGGGCAGCTGCCATTTAAGGGACAAGCTGCTTTCCATGGAGCCATCACAGGGATTTGGGCTTTTAGCCAGCTGTGATCCCATCATCAAGCACAGGGCTGCAGGAAGGTGACCCACAGGGCACCACATCCCTACCTGTAGTCCCGGCTTCCTGTGGTCGATGAACCTCAGCACAGAGTCTGCACTGGCCACAGAGATGCTGTGATAGGGAGGTGGCATGGTGGTCACAGCTGTGATGGGGACTTTGCTGTCCAACTCATCAAAAGTCCGCAGAAGTTTGCCTGTGAAAAGGTGGCAGATATTATGGCGGGACGAGCCACACAGCAAATCTCCAGTTCTGTGCTGGTTTTTAACAGGAGCCATCCGAACTCAGCACAACCCCTGCCTGTAAGCGCTGCACCAGTTGACTCCAGCTCCTCACCCTTTCCCTTCTTACCCGTGAACTGGTCCCAGATGTGCACGGTGCCATCACAGCTCACCACGTGCTGCGGTGCCTCCAGCTGGCTCACGTAGAACACGGACTTCTTGTGCTGGGCGTAGGTGAAGCGCGGGGGCACCTCGCTGGTGCCGTCCCCGCGGTTGTACAGCGGCCAGAGCCGCACCGTCTTGTCCTTGCTGCCGCTCAGGAAGAAATCCTCGCTGCCCAGCGGCGCCACGCACTTGATGGCCCCGCAGTGCCCCGAGAAACTCTGCAGCTTGATCTGGTGGAAGTGGAAGCGGGGGTCGTGCTGGCTCACCCCGATCTCGTACTGCCAGTAGGCCAGCCAGTTCCCACACAGCATGTGGGAGCTGCGGGGCAGCTCCTGCTTCAGGGCGCTGTCCTCGCTGCAGGAGCTGGCAGAGAATCCATCGGTGCCAGCACTGAGGTGGAGCAAGCCCAGACCCTCCCGCTGCGTGTCCACGGGCACCTGGATGCGGTTCCCCACCAGGACACTGCCAAAAGTGCCCGAGTGAGTGTCCTCCTGGGGGCTGGAGAAGGGCTCTGCCCCTCGAGGGTCTTGGTCTGAGCTCGGTGTTTGTTCCAGGCCAACGACCTGCAGGTTCTGGGGGTTCACACTCTCCAGGTGGAGGCTGGCCAGCTTCTCAACCAGAGAGTGGTTGGGCACAACCGTCCGGATAACGTCACCTGAGGGGACAGAGACACTGTGGCTGCAAGGGAAGCAGTGTCCTCCCCATCATCAGCATCCCCCTCAATACACAGGCAGGTGAACACAGATCCCCCAGGTCAGCTACATCCACTCCCAGCTGAAGCAGCCTAAAGCCCAGTGGGCCCCCAACCCAAGAATCAGCCCAAGGCATGCTGTAGAAGCTTTCCCCCAGCAGCCCTGTGAGCTGTGATTGCCCTGCAGCTCAGGCTCAGCACGCATGCCCAGAGCACAGAGCTCCCTCACAGACCCCTGGAGCTGGTGGCCAAGGCATACCCAACAGGCAGGAGAAAGGGATGTAGGTGATGTAGGCCATCTCTGGGTTGAACACTTTCTGTAACTCCACCAGCACAGATGGATCCACAGACAGCAGCTTCCCATCTGAAAGGGGCACCTCCATCACTGGCACCTCACAGCTGCTCAGTGACTCTGCTGTCAACCCCTGGACAACAGAAACAAGGTCAGATAAACCCCAAGATCAGATATTCTTTACACACAAATACAGCCAGGTATGCCCACCACATTGCCACATCTGGGGAAGTGCAGGGGGACCTCTCCCACACCACTGACCTGGTCCTGCAGCTCCTGCAGCAGTGAGAATGCCCCAAAGAAGTTTCTCACTGTGTCACTCAGGTGCTGCTGCACCATCTCCTGCCCGATCCGCAGGCAGATCAAGGCAATGAGGCTGATTGTCTTCACACACAGGACAACACGGGCCTGGGCTCCACTGGGGAAACTGAAGAGGACATCCATGAGCAGCCTGCCCTCCACATATCCCTTTTTTCCATCCTCTGCCTCTTCTGTGTTATCAGTGCAAGAAGATGCTCATCAGAGCAGAAACACCCCCCAGCCTCCACAGAACCATTCCCCAATCCCTGATTTTGTGCCAATCCTGCAGCTTACCCAACAGCTGGTGAAGTGAGGAAGCCCAGCACTGGCAGCAGCACCTCCTGACTGATCTTGGGGAGGATGTCCATCAGTGTGGTGTCAGACAGACACACCACAATCTTCTGTGTCAGTGTCACAGCAGCCAGGAGCCCGGCCTCCTTCCGACTGTTCAGCCGGACACCGCCGGAGCCACCGCCGGGTGCAACCTGTGGAAGGGACTCAGTGCCAGGGCCACAGCCTGTGGAAGGGACTCCCTCAGTGCCAGGGTCCCCAGCAGGACACAGCAAAGGTGACCCCAAGGTCACCTGAGCCCAGCCTCAAACCCAGCAAGCACTGCTGGTCACAGCTCCTGGAAAAGGAACCCGAGTCTCAACAGCAAAATGTGCCTGGCACTCAAGGGATGAGTCCAAAAATTGACAGGCACCTATCAGCACAAGGGATCAGCCTGGAGAAAATGAGGAATGACATCCCTAAACTCACAGACTTCCTCTGCAGAGTACAACATCCCCACAAGTGGGAAGTTCAATAGCAACACCAACAACCCCACACTGGCCAAAACCACCCTGGACACCCCAGAACATCATTTGCCAGCACAGAGAGAGGGGAAACTTTTACATACATACAATTTAAAAGCAAAAATCATTGTCTTCATCCCACAGTCTGCAGAGGAACAATCCTTGCATGAAATATCCAAGCACAAATTATGGGCAAACCTGCTGCTGACTTCTAAAAAACCAGCTGCTAAACAATTTCATGAGGCAGAACTGCACATCCTTTTTCTGCTGACAATGTACTGCTGCTGTTATGGCAGTGCCAAAGAGTTAATAACATCAGCAGCAACACTAAAATATTTCTTTCTAGATTGTCCTATTTCCTAACTCCTAGACAAATCAAACACCCAAGAAAAGAGAGCCAGTAACAAAACCCACAGACAATTCCCAGTTCCTGCTATATTTCTTGTACACCTGCCATCTTCCAGCTCATCACAGAGGCTCTTCCTCTCACAAAATAGCCACCCTGCCAAATCCTGCAAGAAGGATTGACTTTATCCCATTTGTGACCTGCAAGTTCCATGGCTCCAGTATCAGGTTGCCAAATGCTGTTTCACAGGGGTATTAATCCCCTCTGTGCCCCCAAGCAATGAGCTTAGCAAAGCAAAGCAGAACAGCTGGAGCTATGATTGCAACTGGGTGGAGAATGATTTTTGCTGAAAAATGGGATTTTTTCCCCTGAAAAATATCCCCTTCAACACTGGAAAAACTGACAATGCCTTTTTGTTTTCTTTAAATGAACAGCTGTGGCCTCTTTTCCTCTATGTTTAAATTATCAGAAAGCTACTGAAGTTTTCCATTTAAACGAGAATCCATAACCAAAGTGTTTACAACCACTAAAAAGGGAGCAGTATGAAAAATAAGCCTGTTTAAAACATTCAAAACCTTTTTCTTTTTAATGAAAAATTAAGTTTTTCAACCAGCTGCATTATACATTTACTTCTTGCTATGAACTACAAGCTGAGAAGTTGGTGAGCCTTGCCAGTGTTTTTTATTCAGTTGAAAACCCGTTGGTCTTCACCCCTATCTACCCACACAGACCTCTGTGAACACTCACTCCAGCAATCTCACAGCAGCACAAGCTGCTCCTCCTGCCTGTTATCACAATCCCACCCTTGTGCCAGCTCTGTTTGGGCACAGAAAAGCAGAAGAAATGCTTTTTCTCTGCTTTCCCAAGGTCTGGCAGGGAAAGAGGGGTATGGACATGGCTCTGTGTGTTGCTGGGAGCAGTCTGGAGCCTGTGGCAGGAGGTAAAAGTGCCTCTCCTGCCCTTTTCAGCCAACACTGGCCCAGACAGAGCCCAGCCAAACTCAGTTTTTATACAAGAGGCTCCTGGTGAGGCTGGACTATTTTTTTTCCATCCTCCCTTTGTGCCTGGACACAGCTCTCGCTCCAACAGAGTGGAGAAAAAGGCAATACTGACCAGGTAGCTGATGTAGGGCAGGTACTGGTAGGTGAGGACAGGCTCTCCATACAAATATGCCACATGCACGAGGCAGGCCAGCACTGGCCTGGACACCTGATCTCCCAGCACCGGCCGCTTCTGGTAGATATTTCCTGCGCTCAGGGGACTGTTCTCATCACTGCTGGGTACAAACTGCTGCCTGGTCGGGCCTGCCCAGGGAACAACACATGTGAGCTGAAGCAGCAGCCACACCCAAGCCTGCAGCAGACAGACTGGGGGCACAGCCCACCCTGGGAGCCAGGGGAGGTGTTACCGATGTAGCAGGAGGTGAGCAGCCGGAGCAGGTTCCTGGCGATGAAACGGGATGTGACGGTCGGGCCCAGCTTGGCTGAGAGCCACCTCACCATCTTACAGGCTGTGTCTGCAAAATAACAGCAGTCACAAGGACAGCACCCTGCATGGCACAGATTAGCTACCAGCCCCTGCTGCCCCACCCTTGACTCTCAGAGCCACGGGCAGTTCTGGCCTCTTACCCTGTTTCATCACTGTCCCCAAGCTGGGATCACAAACACCCCCAAATCTGGGCCCGCTTCTCCCCTGCAGGGTCTTACCCAGCAGTATGGTCTGCTCTTTGTCATCAGAGTGATCTGGCAGCTCCTCTCCCTCCCCATCCTCTGGCTCGCTGCTGTCATCAGCCAGGGTGACATCCACCGAGGCCCCAGCAGCATCCACGACCACCGTCAGCTCCGCGTCGACCGCCGCGTCCTCGTGCTCCTCTTCCTCGTGCTCCTCTTCCTCCTCCTCTGACTCCTCGCTCTGCTTCAGGTCCTGGCTGCTGTCCATGGACTTCAAGCTGCTTTTGTCCTTCTGGGAGTCCCCATCTGCAGGTCTGTCCTCTCCCAGGGACACCTCGCTGGCGCTGCTCTTGTCACTCAGCCGGCCGAGGCTGAGCGATTCCTGCTCCTGGGGCTGCAGGGATTCCCCGACGTAGAGCCCACTCTGGAAATCCTCACCCTCAGGCAGGTAGGCCTGGTCGTGGAAGCTGACCCCAGAGGTGTAGTCCAGGAGGTCGAGTGCAGCAGAGCTGTGCTCCACATCCATCTTGATCTCCTCCCCAAACACACAGGACACCGGGCTCTCCCCTCCGCTCTCATCGTCCTCGGCGGTGCCCAGGAAGGATTTGCTCTCCTCCCGTGAGCTCTCGATGCCCACGAGGATCTGCAGGATGTGGGGCAGCAGGTTCAGGAGGAAGGGCTGCAGCCCCAGGCGCACGATCAGCTGGGCCACAAAGCAGTCTGTGTACAGGTAGAACCTGCCGTGGCGGGAGCAGGGCGTCTCGTAGGCTCCGATCAGGGGCTTCAGCAGGTATTTATTGGCATTCTTGGGCCCGAGGGATTTAGCTATGGGCTCAAAGAGGTACCACGCTGCGTAGACAGCGGTGTTCTCCTCGGACATCAGAGATAATATGAAAGGCAGAAGAATCTCCAGGCCCTCAGGAGTGATTTCAGAAAGGATCCCCTCCAGCTGCTGCCACAGCTGGAAAACAAGCTCCCGACCTTGCCCTTCATCCTCGATCTTCTTTGCCTGGTAGGTGAAAATGAACTTGTGCAGAGCTGGGAAATATGTGGGGAAGGGGACAATGGAGCTGAAGGGGCTGAGGAGCTGTGTGGGACAGGGTGGGGGCAGGCCCTGGGAGATGGGTTTGTATTCAAACAACTGCACTGCGCCCTTGCCCGGCCCGCTCTTCAGCAGCTTCTCCACGGGCACGCTCAGCTGCAGCAGGACGTGCAGCACGTGCTGCAGCGGGGCCGGGATCTCCTTGGGGTGGTAACGGCAGAGGTTCCTCACCATCAGGAACCGCTCCCACAGCGACGCGTCGGGCTTCGAAGGACGAAGCCTCGGTGCAAATATAATCTCAGCCACCAGGATGCCCAGAGCCTGCATGTCCCTCTGGAAGAGGTCTGAGAGACTCAAGGGTGGCTCTTCCCACGGCTGCTCCACCAGCTGCATCTCGCTGCTTAAGCCTTTAACCAAGAAATTGTCCAGTTTCTCCAGTTCCTCCAGGGCCTGGAGCGGATTGAAGCCCTCGGGGAGTGTGATCTTCATGTCCAGCTGATCCACAGCCCCTGCCTTGCTCCGACGGAGCGGTCGGGCCCCCGAGGATTTGCTGTCGGTGCCGTAAGCAGGGAGGGTGGAGGGCTGTGCTGGAGGCACAGTGGCACAGGGCTGCTCAGGAGCTCTCCCAGGAGCAGAAATGGAATCCAGGGCTTCCGTGCCTTGCTCCAAATCATCCTCACCAGCGATGGGTTTCTCCCCAGACCAGGTGGTTTCACTGGGAGTAGCCTCCAGCACCAGCCCGTTGACTGCATCTGTCACCTGGCCTTGGATGTCCTCCAAAACCACAGTCTCCCGGATGTTCTGGAGCAGGGGCCGGGCAATGGCTGGAGCTTCAGCAGGAGTGTAGGCAGGTCCCACCATGCGCCTGGGATGGGGCTGGTCGAAGAGCTGCACCACCCCGTAGGTCGTCAGGTGCGTGTGGTTGTCAACCAAGTGGAGGCAGACGTTCTTCTCCTTGACTGCATCCTTCCCCAGCAGCTTGTAGCCAAAGGTGAGGTCGATCCAGTGGTGCAGGTCCTGGGAGACCTCACGGCTCTCCAGCAGCATGCGGTGAACTTGGATGAACTCCTCGTAGGAGCTGCACCACGAGGGCACGTCCAGGTCGGGCATGTCGGGGTGGATGGAGCGGAAGATGGAGGGGTCAGTGTAAAACTCGGGGATGCACTCATCCGGCGTCCAGCTCTGCATGCGCTCCATGCTGGCTGGGTACTCGTTGGGCTCCCACTGGGACCTCACGTGGCAGCACAGCACTGCCTTGGGTGTCCTGCGGGCCGTGTACACGTAGTAGGTGATGTCTGAGAGCACGTCTGAGATGTGATGGGGGACGTGGAGCTGCTCCCCACTCGACCCCCCCGCAACAAACGCCTGCTTGGTCATCTCGTAGGTGAAGTCCAGCTGCTTGTCCCCCTTGTTGAGGCGGAACTTGGATTTCCTTAGGTCCCTGAACTTGCCGTTTTTGGTGGTGAAGTCCACCACCCATGGAAGAACTGGGTGGTAATTGGGGTCTCCCATTCTCCTCCCAGCCAAGCTGTTCAGACGCATCAGGTAGTCAAAGTTGCTGACCTGCCCATGCACCCACTGCAACACCAGGTCTCGGAGGTCCTTCTGGCAGGCACTGCATGTCACCTCCTGCCTTTGCACACAGCTTTGCTTGCTCTCTTGTTCCAGACCACCCTCCAGATTCTCCTCCTCCTCCTCCCCTGGTCCCTCGTACCCTCTGAAGTTCACACGCAGCTGGCTGCACAGCTTCTCATCCACAGCCACATCCCGAAGGGAGAAATCTCCACAAGCCAGACCCACCTGGTGACAAGCCTTCATGGCCTGCAGCACGTGGAAGAGGAGGAAGAGGATTTTGGCGTGGCTGTTGGTGAGCTTGGCCGGGCTGAAGGTCACAATGTCGTGCAGGCAGTACTGCACATAGGGATAGACGATGTACAGCATGTCGGCCGACTCCAGCAGCGCCTCAGCCTGCAGCACGTTGGGGCACGAGGGCACCCCTTTGGCCACGCTCTCCTTGGCAGGGGAGGTGCCAGGCACGTTCCTGCCCACCTGCAGGACGGGGCAGCCGTAGGCTCTGTGCAGGGCAGCCCTGAGCGCGTCCAGCGCCGGCACCGTGGGCGGCGCGTCCGGGCGCCGGTAGGGCCGGGCGTACAGCCGGTGAGCCCGGCCCCACAGGTTGTGGTAGTTCTGGGTGGCCACGCTCTGCATGAAGCCGTGCAGGGTGTCCCCGCTGCCGCCGCCGCGCTGCTCGGGGGGCTGTGCCCGCAGCGGGTAGCGCAGCCGGGCCTTCCGCAGCCCGTGGATCTCCACCCGTGTCCAGCCCGCCGGCAGCTTCTGCACCGAGTGCTGCAGGAACGTCCTGAGCTCCACCTCGCTCAGCCCCTCGGGCCGCGGGCAGGCTGCCGGCAGCACCCGGCGCTCCCGGAGGCTCTGCAGCCATTTCAGCGGCACCAAGGCGCTGACGTGCGTCCTCTCGGGGGCCAGCTGCCGGCGGTCGATGCTCAGGTCCTTCTCCACGCTCTGCAGGAAGCCTTCCATGCTGGATTCTGCCGGGAGAAAGGTGGCTCAGACAGGCTGTGAGCGAGCAGAGCAGTGCAGAACCACCCTGCCCTCCCCAGCGAGCCCCAAGTCTCACTTCCCCATTGGCACTAGGGGAAAAAAAAAAAGCTGGTTTGAGGAGCGTGGTCACTGTGCCTGTGTGTGGGGGGTGAGAAGGGACCAGCCCTGGCTGTGCAGCCAGGCAGGGTGACACGGTGGAGCTTCCACAACCTCTGGCAGGGGGACACGATGGGGATTTCCACATCCAAGTGCTGGGGGAAGGGACATGATAGAACCTCTGCAGGCCGAGGGTTGGAGGGGGGACACGCAATGGAACATCCACAGCCAGGGAGTGGGATGTGATGGCATCTCGTCAGCCCCAGGCTTGAGGGACACAGTGGGACATTCGCAGCCCCACGAACTCGAAAGGAACATGATGGGATGTGGAGGGGGACATCTGCAGCCCCAGGGTTGGTGGTGGGGACACAATGGCACCTCCGCAGGTGGACGGGGTACACGATGGGATCTCTGCAGGGGACACAAAGAAACCTCTGCAGTGCCAGGGCCCCGGAGAGGGGCACAGAGGATGCCCAGAGCAAGGCGCACGGACCCAGCACCGAGTCACGGCCCCGGCCGGTCAGGCGGCCCCGGCCCCTCAGGGCCCGCGCTACGGGCGGGGGGACGGCAGAGCCGGGCTGAGCCCCGCGGGCCCGAGGCCGCTCCGGGGAGCCCTCACCCCCCCGTGCGGTCCCTCAGCGCCCCGGCGGCCCCGCGTTACCTGGCGGCGGCGGCTCAGCCGCGGCGGGCGGCGGCGGGGGCGGCCCCGGCCATGTTGGTCAGGTGACGGCGGTCACATGCGGCCGCCGCGCCGCCATGTGCGCGGGGGGGCCGGGCCGCGCTGCCCGCCGGGCCCCGCGGGGCCGGGCCCGGGCTCCGTGCGGCGGCCGCGGGGCGGGGGGGCCGGGGCGGTGTGCGCGGGGCCGGGGCCGTGCATGGGCAGCGGCGGGGCGGGACGCGCCGGCGGGGCGGGACGTCACCGTGACGTCAGAGGCGCCCCGGGCTGTCAGCTGGAGCCGGGGGAGCCGCGCTGACGAGGCAGCCGGTCTTAAAGGGGTCCCCGCCCGCAGCGGGCGGACCCCACCGGCGGCAGGTGAGTGCCCGGGGGAGCCGGCGCGGGGCGGCGGGGCCAGTGCAGCCCCGCCACCCCGGGACCCTGCCGTCCTCTGCCCCGCGAGGCACCGCACGCTACGGGAGCTGTCTGGCCCCGGTGCTCGTAAACCGAGCCGGGTCCTCCCGCCGCCGCTCGGGCGGTGCCGGGCCTCCGGGACCGGCGGGTGCGGCGGTACCCACGGGGCACACGGTCACAACAGCCATGGGCGGCCCCTTTAAGGGTGCCGGGGGCTCCCGCCGGGCAGCGCCGCATGGCGCGGCGGCGCGTGGGAGTCACGTGGGTGGGACGTGGCGGCCGCCGATTGGCCCCGCGGCCCTGGCCCGCTGCAATCAGCTGTTACTGGGACGAAGGGCAGGAAACGGCCTTAAAGGGGCACCGCAGTTTCCCTTAAAGGGGCAGCGCTGGGAGTGTTGGCGGGGCAGTGGGTGAGCGCTTCTGGTCGGGCCGGGCCAGGCCGCCGCTGCCCTGCGCTCTGCCCCGCCGGCATCCGCGGCGGGCGCGGCCCCTTTAAAGAAGTTGTCCAGTCATCGCGCGGTGCTGCCAAGTCATCGGGGTCAGCCGAGTTCTCGCGGCCACGCCCCCCGCGCCTTGCCATTGGTGCCAGCGGCCAGTGCTCACTTGTGATTGGTCGAGGACTTAGAGCAACTTCTCGGAATCGGGGCCGTGTCACCAGCCCCAGCACAGGGAGGCACCGCCCGAGGGCGGGCGGGGGAGGCCGGGCCGTGCCCGCGGCAGCGCCACGCCCCGTCCGAGGCCCGCGGCAGGGTCGAGCCCTTTGGAGCCGCCCTGCCCCCGCCGCCCCTTCACCCGCTTGAAAATGCCAACTCACAGCACGCGGGGCACGCCGGGAGCGCCGCGCCGCACTACAACTCCCGGCGTGCCCCTCGGCGGGGTTCCCACGGCAACCGCCACCCGGCCGGGAGGGAGCCGAACTCTCCCCGGGCGGGGCGGGCGGGGCAGAGCGCTCGGCTCGCTTTCCCATTGGCTGAGCCGCTGGTCGCGCCGGGCCGCCATTGGCGGGAGCGGGCGGCAATCGCGGCGCTGGGGCGGGCGCGGCGCGCGCCGGCGGTGCCGGCCGGCGATTGGCTCGGGGGCGTGGCCGGGGGGCGTGGCCGGGGGGCGGCTGCGTCATGACTCCGCCAGCTGATCCGGGACGGAGCCGGCGCGCGGCGGGGGGAGGCGGCGGTACCGGCACCGGGCACGGCCGGGGCGGCACCGGCGGGGCGGCGGTGCCGGCGCGGGGCCGAGTCGGGCCCCGCCGAGCCGCGCAGGTGGGTCCGCCGGTTCCGCGCTGGGACGGGCGGTAAGGGTGGCGGAGCCCCGTAGGGCGCCCTCGGTGCTCCGGGGGTTAGGGGCCCCCGCCGTGCCCCGTTAGGGAAGGTCACCTTTCCCCGGGGCAGGGCGGCCATGGGGGTGCGGCGCGGCGCGTCCTTGGCCGGGCTCCGCGGCGTCGCCTGGGCCGGGCGGCCTCGCCCCCGGTGTCGGTGGGGCGGGGAAGGGGGGGCCGGGGCCGGGGCCCGTGCGCGGCTCCCGCGCCGGGGGGTCCCGGTGGGGCGGGCGGGGCTGCGGCCGCGGCCTCCCCGCCACGGGCGGTGGCCGCCCCGGGGGTGACCTTCACTCCGGGACCGGACTGGGCAGACTTTGACCCGCGGGCGCTCCCCGCCGTGGGCACGGAGCGGAGCATCCCAGGCAGCGGAGGGCCGGGAGGGCGGCGGGGTGTCCCGGGGGTCGTGGAGGGAGCGGCTTTGCCGTGGAGCGGCGGGGGGGGAGTGCTGCCTCCGTTAGGGGGGAGGAGGGAGTTGGTTTTACCGAGAGGAGAGACACTGGGGGAGGGGGGGTGACCCGGTTATACCGGGAGAGGGGTACCAGCTGGGGGCACAGCCTGTTTTATTAGCGGGGTGAGCTCCCACCGGGGCCCTTCCCAGAGCCGCTGGGGTCTGTCGGTGCTCAGAAGGGCTGGGTGGGAACCCTATTACCGGCACAGCCCCCCCGGTCGCCCCCCGGTGCTGGCGGGGCCCCCGGTGCCGGCGGGGCCGGTGGCTTCAGCGGCGGGTGCTGATTCACGGGCCGGCGGGGGTGGAGCAGGGCCGGGACCAGCTCGCTGGAATCCGGACCAGATGTACCCGGCACGCCAGGAATGCTCGGCATCCCCGCCGGGCCCCGCCGCCGCCGCTGCGCCCCGGCCGCCGGCCCCGCACCGAGCGCCCCGCAGCCCCCGCCGCAGCACCCACCGGCTCCGGCCTCCCCCGCTGCCCGCCCGGGCCTGCGGCCAGCCCGGCTCCCCGGTGCCTTTGGGGTGACGCTGGTGGGAGGATGCTGTGGTGACCCCCTCGGGGATTTCCCATGTTTCCTGTTGCCATCTGTCCCCCACCATGCCCGGTTTCCCGGGAGGTTCCCAAAACTTGATCTCCAGCAGGCAAAGCGCTGGGTGTTGTAGAAAAGGGATTTTTCCCGGGCCAAGGAGGAAGCACTGGGGTCCCACACCAGCGCTGGGGTTGGCGTTCTCACCCTCCAACAAAACCTTTCAGAAAGGGGCTGAGCTGCCCGAAATTCCCCTGCCGGTGTCTTGGCAGCAGCTGCCTGACAAAGTGTCTTTCCCGTCAGGAAGCAGCTGGCTCCCGTCCAGGTGGGACCTGCCAGCGCTGCTGGATGCCCGAGGTGAGCCCTGGGAACGCTGGAACCCCTACCTGCAGTGGCCTCCCTGCTGCAGCCACCCAGCCCTGCCCGAGCAGGTTGCCTTATCTCTTATTTTGCAGCAGAAATGGCCTTGGGTTTCCCTGCCTCTCGCTTGTGGTTTACAGCTTGCTGCAGGTGCTGGAGCTTGTTCACTACCTGCTTTAGGAGAGGGGAGGGATGGGGAGAGTTGGGGTTGAGGCTGTCTCTGGATTTCCTTCGATGGGGGATGTCCCTGGGGAGAGGACAGAGCGATAGATCAGTGTTGGGATGAGGGAGAGAAGCTGCTGTTGGTGACAGCTCAACTCGGCACAGTTCAATCCTGGCTCTGAAATGTGTGTTTCCTTTCCCAGGTAATGCTGTGCCACCCTGCTCCTGGCTAACCAGCACCAGTTCTTCAGTGGCAAGCTTTATGTCCTTCTCCAGTAGCTAAAGCTGCCAGTTGAAGAACTGTTGAATGTAGCCACTCTCTTCTCGTCACTGGGATCTTGGATGCCAGCCAGAGCCGTGCCCTGAGTGATGGGATGAGCCACTCCACAGCGTCCTGAGGATTGGAGGGATGAGGATGAGTCCAACCAGGATGAAGAAAGTCTTGAAGGCTCCAGACAGAGCCTTGGCTGGAGGATTGCCAGGCAGCTGTGCCAGCAGGGCTGTCAGACTGTGTCCCCCCCTTAGTGGGGTGGCACTGAGCTGGGAGGTCACTAGAGGAGACTGAGAGAAGCATTAAACGTTGTTTTGCTCAACTGCTCAGTTTTAGGAAGTTTGTTACCTGTGGGTTGCCTGGATCAGGTGGGAAGATGGTGGGAGCTGCATACCCTGGGGTGGCCACAGCACCAGAGCTGTGCCCCCAGCTGATGCCACTCTGGGGTCTGCCAGTGGAGGGTTGATCCTTTGGTTACTTTGGGCTTGTCCTGAGCCAAAGGCTGGGCGTAGCCCACAGGTCTGACCTGCTGCTGAGCTCAGGATTAATCCCACAACATGCCAGGCAGTGGGATGGAGCCTGGGGAGAGGGCTGGCTCCACACCCACGCTGCCCTGGTGCTGGGGCCGGGCTGACTCAGGGCCGAGTCACGCGCGGCTCTGGACGGCTGTTCCCGGAGCCTCTGTCCCTGGGAGGCCATGCAGCACTGCCAGGGCTCCAGGTATTTGGAGCCAGCAGCACTCAGAGGGACTGTGGTGAACTTTATTTGGTTCTTCCACAGTCCAGGCTCTGGCTCGTTGGTGAACAGAAGCAGAAGACTGCCCTGGAAGGAATGTGGAAGCTGCTCTCCAGGGCTGGAGAAGCCCCTGCCCTGCACTGAGCCCAGGGAGCCTCTGCACCCCAGGTTTCCCTCAGGACTGCTGAGCCCACCAGCTCCCAGCTGCCTGGTGAATGGGAACCAGGGGAGTGTCCAGGCATTGCTGCTCAGGGCCTGCCAGGAGGAGCACAGCTCATCCCAGCTCCGAGGGCGGGCAGGGAGGAACAGCCCTGTGCTGAAATGTCTGCACAATCTCAACTTAATCTGCCTACCCAGCCTCCAGCTGCCCAAGGCAGGGCTGCTCCTAAACTTTGGCACCCAGCAAAGCACAGAAAGTGGCCTGGTGTCCATTAAGTGGTAGAAGTAGAATAAGTCTGCTGTCCTTGGGTCTTTCCTTCTTACATAAAGCTGCTGTGCTTGGTGTGTTCTTGCTGCTGGTTACAAGAAGCTGAGTTTCTTTGGGGTGGTTGTCACCCAGAGGGAGTGGGACTGCTGAATGCCCTTGGATCAATTCCTCCAGCTTGAGGCAGAGCCTGTCTCTTCCACCACAGCTGCCCTGCTGCAAGTCCATGCAAAACAGCTGGCACCTGCTCAGTGCCCAACACATCCTGGAGTGCATCAAGGGGCAGAAAGCCATGGTGGGAGGGTGGAGTGTGCCAGAGGGCAGGGAGGAGCAGCTGCTGGGCCATGCTTCCCCTCTTCTGCAGCACAGATTGATCTGTATGAGAGCTGTGTGCTCTATGTGCCTCACAAATCCAAGTGTTCCCTGTCATGAAGGAGCAACCTGTGCTGCTGGCTTGGGTAAAATGTGGCTCTCTCTGAGCAAAGAGTTGCCCTGGACAGAAGTACCAAACCTATGGGGTCAGGAAATGCAAAACATTGGAGTTCAGGTCAAAGTCATGTGTGAGGTGCCAGATGCTAAGTTTGGGTGTTTAGCACCAAAGCAGCACTGCAGTATCTCACCTGCTGAGCAGAGGGCTCTGGCTATCCCACACTTCATGTCAAACCACAGGGGATTTGGGCTGTCAGTGAGTGTCCCTATGGGAACTTGCCCAGATCCTGGGACTTACCCTTCCTCCAGCACAGCCCCATGTGACTGGTGAGTAAGTGCAAGGTTTCCTGTAGAAAGCACAGCCTTGCTTGCTGTTGCCTTGCAAAAATCTAGTAACTCTTTCCTCTAGCATCTGGCCACCTCCTCCAAGCATCCAGCATGCAGGGACGCAGCAGGAAAGGCTGGATCTGGGATTTCTCTGCCAGAGGCTGGCTGCTGGCTGTGGCAGCTAATGCAATATTCAAGATAGCAGTGACACTGCCAGCAGGTGCTGCTGGCTCAGAGGTCAGGTGGCATCCCTCTGTCCTTAGGGGCAGGGTATTCTGTGCAAGTTCCTGCTCACAGCCCACCTCATTCCCTGCTGGGAGAGCAGCTTGTCTCGGTCACAGCTCCCCTTGCTGGGAAAATGTGTTTTTGCAAAGGAGAAGGTCAGCGTGACCGGTGTGCTAAATGAGAGCTCTCTGCCCACAGGGAAGGAACAGGAGGAGCTGGTGGATCTCTGGCTGGTGCATCTGTGCATTTGTGGTGGCTGCTGCCAGCTCAGACCCTCAGCTGAGCCCCAGGCCATGGGCATCCTCCTCTCATCCAGCACAGCAGAACACCAGCTCTGCTGAGCTTTGCCCAGCACAAGTGGACAGCACAGGGCTGTCTGCAAGCACAAAATGAAGGTGGTGGGTTCAGCTTTGCTGATGGTTTTATTGTTCCAGAGTGGGAGGATGTGGAGCTATTAACACTTGGTTGTGAACCCCTCACAAGGGGCACACACCAAGCTTAGCTTTGTGCCAGTGAGGGGATGTTACCAATGTCACAGGCCCTGGAAACAAGAGAGAGGTTGGGGATTTACAGTGACTCCTCTTGGTTTTGTGTCTCTCAGTGGGCTCTGCTGACATGGGGAACAGCTCAGACAGGATATCACTTACTCTGCTTCTTCTTTGGAGATTTGTTTCCCCAAGTACAAAACTTCTGCAATCAGAGACACCATGGGGTCGCAGTTCAGGCTGGCAGCTGCAGTCACATGGCCATCCCTGAAACAGAAAGAGGAACAGTGTGGATCTTCTCAGTGCACATAGCTCAGCACAGCAGCATCCCATGGCACAGTGGCCAGGGAGCAGCTGTATTTCAGAGGGCTCAGGGCAGGGTGGCAGATTGCCTGGCACTGCTGGGAGCTGGGCACTGAGCCTGGGAGCAGTGGGGCAGAGGGAGAGATGTGTCCCAGGCTCTCTGCCCAGCTGGTGTCATCATTTCAGTTCATTCTCTTCTTCCCTGCCCTGCTTTGCTTTTCTCTGGTTCAGCACCCAGCAGCTGCCTTTAGTGCCCAGCCAGGAGATGTGGAGCCTCTGTGGGATCTCTGCAGGCTGTAAGGAAAGGACTGTGCCCTGTTTCCAGGGCATGGACTGGCCATGGATTCACTTACCTGATGTAAAAGATCAGGAATTTCTGTTGCTCCAGGCTGCCCTTCAAAACTGTGTCCGTGTATCCCTTCCCACAGCCTGTGAGAGAGAACCTGCTCAGGGAGCCCTGGCACCCATCCCACCTCAGAGCCAGAGTGGGGAGGGACAGAGGGGACAGTGACTGGGGTTGGAACAGGGCTGGGAGCAGACATGAAGGCAGAACAAGCAGAACTGACTTTGAGCCTCTCCTTGCTTTGGAGAGGAAAGTTCTTCCTCTGTGACCTCTAAGCCACAGGAGATCAGCAAAGAACAAGAGCTTTGGGGTCACCTCCAGGCCAAACTCACCATGGCAGCCAGTCCAGAGCTTGAGCTGCTTCAGGTGAACTCTGCAACCATGGTGTGTTTACAAGCCCCAGACCCCACTGGTGGGAAGAATTTCTTCTGTTTCCCCCTCCCTGCCCCTTCCTACCTGCATAGCGGATGCTTTTCCCAAGCAATGTGGTCCAGAAGTAAGGAACAGTGTGCAACTCCTTCCCTCTCTTCAGCATGTTTAACGCAGCACAGTGACCTGTGATGGACCAACACAGAAAATATTTTTCTTGCAGATTGTTCCCTGTGTCCTGCTGTCCCTTCTGTCCCATTCCCATCCCTAAGGGAGCCTCACCGTGGGCCTCAGCCACTTGCTGGTGGCGGATGCTGGAGCTGTCCCCACCCAGCAGTGCCACCGGGAAGGTGACAACATCCCCCGCAGCAAAAACATTCGGGATGTTCGTTTGCATGTGCTAATGGGACAACAAAAGGCAATTAGTGCAGTGATGAGAGGGAAAGGATGGGGTGTGAGCTGGGATACTCAGCTGGCACTCACCAGATTCACCAGGATGGCACCTTTGTCATCTCTGGCAATGGAGGTGCCCTTCAGAAACACTGAATTAGGGGTTGATCCTGTGGGGAGAGGAGCAGGGATGAAATGCAGCAAAACTCTGGAGGGACAGGGAGGAAATTTGGCCTCACAGCTCCTGTTCCTGCTTGGAGCAGTGACCTGTGCTTGGGCTGGTGCTGAGCCAGTGCAGGGGCAATAAAACCAGGGCCCAGGACACAGCATGCTCTGGTAACACAGCAGGGACCTGTGGAGCTCAGCAAGAGCCAAAGGATCAGTGAGAGTGTAACCAGCTCCTTTTCTCCTGCCAAGTGTGTGCTCATGGGCTGCTGACTTTTCCAGGTGTTTGGGGCCAAGAGGAAGGGCTGGATGATAACAGAGTGAGAAAGAAACTGCAGGGAATGGTGTGCTGGAAATGACTGTGATGCCCTGGGCTTGCTGGATTTTGTCCCCATTCCCAAAGCTGTTTCCCTCTCCCACTGGGGTCTCTTACCTATTCCCACCACTACCACATCTGCAGGGAGACTCGCCCCGTTGGCAAGAACAGCCTCTGTGACCTAGGAAAGAAGGAAGGATCATTCATAAAGAGTTAAAACCTCTGCCCTAATTCCCACAGCCTCCCTGCTGCTTTGCTCTTTGTTGTTGTCTTTTTTTCTTCCCCAGGTTTGGATCACCTTGTCCAAATAATGTGTGTTGCTGGGAATGTAAAAGAAAATCATGCTGTTGTCCCTGGGATAGGAACACTTACTGGTGTCCTTTGAGCCCAGAGCAGTGCTCAGTGAAAAGGAAGGGAGGGTCTAGACATGAGAGAGGAAAGCCTGATGTAGGGCTGGGTTATATCTCAACTTAGGCTTTTTTCCCCTAAAATTAGCAGTTCAGGGATCACAAAGGCATGACTGACCTTTCCATCCTTTCCTTTCAGCTCACAGGGTTCTGTTTTCATGTGGAACTTCACCCCTTTATTTTGCAGCATCTGAAAAAGACTGGTTTGAGTATTCATTAGGAAATTCCAGGCTATAAAAACAGCTGTACCCAGCCAAAAACCAGGCAGGCAGCTCTGCTGCTGCTCCAGGCTGCAGGGAGGTTCCATTTGTGTCCCTGGCTGCTGCAGGCAGCTTGGCAGCCTGGTTTTTGTCTGCAATCCTGGTCAGGACTGGTGTGTGAGGTGGGTTTGGGATGAAGAATTGTAGGGGGGAAGACTGGGAGCAGCTGTGTGTGCAGAGCTCCTGGGTGAGGACAGAGGCTGGGCATGCAGAGTTATGACTCAGCACAGGGGTGAGGTTTCCTGGGCTGATTGTGGATCCCTGGACTGCTTGGATATCCTGTGCTCTCCATCCCAGAAATCAGCCCCAGGTTTTCCTAACCTTCATGGCAACACCTCCAACCTGAGGACCCAGGGCATGCTGGTAAGGGAACTCTTCTCTTTCCACCACTGAGATGGTTCCAGCCTTGTCTGAGAGGAAAGCAGCCACCTCCATTCCTGCAAGGAAGAGGCATGCCCAAGGTAAGCCTGCTGCAAGCATGAACCTGCACCCTTGGAGCCTTCTCCCCTTCCAGGAGAACAAATCTGATGTGCTGCCAGCGCTGAACTGCTTTGCTATGCATTTCTGGGCTCAGGTATTTAGCTCCCCCCGTTCTTTGTTCTTGTGCACACAGACCTAGATATTAGGAGATGCAAAGAATAGCTCCTGGTTATGTACAAAATAACTCCCTTGCTGTTCCTTAGCTCCTTGCTTTCCCAATGCTTCTGGGGAATCCAGCTCCTCTGGAGGACAGTGACCTTTTCAAAAGGCACATTTCCCTCTGCCCATGTGTAGCAATTGTTTATAGCTCTCAAAGTTTCTGGCTATCAGAGGAAAGAATGAGTGTGTGCTGTGTAATACACACCCCCAGCAGCTCCAGGGAGGATCCCAGCTGGGTAGGAAAGGAACATCCCTTCCCTGAGGGCCTCTGGTTAATGTGAACACGAAACAGAAAGGGGTTTGAAGGCTCTCACTGATGGTGTGACACCCACTCCAGCCTGGTACCTATGAATGAAGCTCCTACAATCACCAGATTCTTCCCAGTTGCCAACTCCAAGATCTTCCTGGACTCTTCTGGAGTTTGGAGTGTATATATGTTCTGCAGCTCTGCACCTGGGACTTTGAGGAAACCAGAGCTGAAAGAGAAAGAATCCAGATGCATTTCATGATATGAATTAAACAGAAAGAATGAGAAGGGAGCACAAACCCTGTGTGATTCCATTCTGCCCTTTCATCTCATCTCCTACCTCCACCTCTACATCCCAGTGCTGTCCTGACTAAAATCCTGTGTGTGACAAACACCTGGTGCACTCACTGGCTGCCTGTTGCAATGAGCAGCTGGTGGTACTTCTGAGAGGACCCATCCATGAAGTGAACCTTCTGCTTCTGGAAATCCACTGACACTGCCTGCAGGAGAGAGGGGACACAGATCAGACAGGTACCTCTGATCCACTCTCTGTGTCTCAAGGCCTGTGTGCCTTGTTTCTGGGCACTGAGGTGAGATGAGGGGTGCTGGGATCCTCTCTCCCCTTCCCACAGGTCCATCCATGGATGTTCAGAGCAGTGTTACACCCTCCCCATGGCAGGAACAGGATCACCCACTGAGGACTGAGCTCAGCTGCTCTGGTACCTCTTTCTCTGTCCAGAACTCTATGCCCCGAGCCTCAAGGAATTCAGGTTTCCTCAGGTAGATGTCCTCAGCTTTCAAATTCATCTCCTGGAAATACAACAAAAATATGAAATGAAGCAATTTAGAGGCAGCAATTCTCCTGAAGTGTTTCTTGTGGAGTCAGTTTGTAAGAGAGCTGAATTTTTCATTAGTGAATCACAGCTCCCCACACTGCCCCACCCCTATCACCTTGTACCCACCTCAGAAAAATCATCAAACTTTAGTGGGAAGAACTCAATAAAAGGAGATAAAAACATCAGTTTATGTTGACTCTGATCAAAGGGAGAAAAAAGATGTTTTCCTGGAAATAACAGCCCTATTCCTTTTGGATGCCTCAGCACTCCTGCTTTGCTCACTCCATTGCTCCTGGCCCTGAGTGTGGCACAGGGCACACGTGGTGCCCAGGCACAGTCCTGCCCTTGTCACACACAGACCTTGCTCAGTTTGGACTTGTCATAGGGAACGTGCTTCTCATTGGTGGCCATGATGATCCTGCCAGTGAATCCCTCCTGGCGAAGAGTCTCTGCACACACCAGGGCAGCCACACCTACAAGAGATGCTCATCTCAGCCCTCTGACACGGCACTGAGGAGGAGGAGGAGGAGGAGGAGCAGGTCAGTCCTCCCTGGAGAGGAGAGTGGCAGCTCCCAGCTGAGAGGGCAGAGCTCAGATCCCTTCACTGACCTCCCCCCAGCAGCAGCATCGTGTTCCTGTTGAGGAGGCACCTCCTGCTTGTGTCCTTCACCCTCAGACTGCTTTCCAGGTCCTGCAACAAAATGCAAAATGCTCAAGTCACACACAACCCAGGGCACTGCCTGTGCTCAGTGACAGCAGGTAAGGTCTGTACCTTCTTTTTTGCTGTGATAAACACCCTTCCATCTTCCACTGTTACCTGAAGGAGAGAAAGGAAATGTTTTTTAAATGCTGCATCCCTGAGACTGTGGTAGGAGCTCTCCTGGAAGATCCTGGTCCAGTGATCTGTCTCTGATCTCGGATATCACGTGGTGCTGAGGAGCTCATGAGCTTTTCTCCTCATCCTAAGAGCACTGAGGAAGAGCTGTAAATCCTCTTTTTCTTTCCAAAAGCACTTGTGCTGGCTCTGAGGAATACCAGGATCTATGGCATCACCTTTGATTAAAAGGAGCTTTAGGGCAGGGAGTTACATAATCCCAAAAAATCATCCCAAGAATCATCCCTTGTGCTGGAGCTCTGAGTGACAGAGCTGTGGTCAGGGCAGGGGGCTTGTGACAGAGAGTGAAAGTGAGAGGCAAATAGATGGGAGGACAAGAAGTCACCTTAAAGCAGGAGATACAGTCCAGAGCAGGGTATTCCTCAATGTCTCCAGTCCTGATGTTAAAGCAGGCCCCGTGCCAGGGGCAGCGCAGCCTCTCCCCTCTCAAAACCCCTGCAAGAGAACCCCCCAAGCTGGGCAGTGACAACCAACCTCCCCAAAATGGGCTTTTCCCCTTCCCCAAGCTGGGGTTACCTTTGCTCAGCGGGGCACCATAGTGGGGACATTTGCTGCCAAGAGCACGGAATTCCTTCCTGTTCCTCACCAGCAGCACTGGGTACCCGGCCACCATCACCTCCAGGAGCCTGGGGAGAGGGGCAGAGTTGGGCACAGAACCACCCAAATCCCCACCATCACCTCCAGGAGCCTGGGGAGAGGTGCAGAGGTGGAACAGAACCACCCAAATCCTCACCATCACCCCCAGGAGCCTGGGGAGAGGTGCAGAGGTGGAACAGAACCACCCAAATCCCCACCATCACCTCCAGGAGCCTGGGGAGAGGTGCAGAGGTGGAACAGAACCACCCAAATCCCCACCATCACCTCCAGGAGCCTGGGGAGAGGTGAGCACAGAACCACCCAAATCTCCACCATCACCCCCAGGAGCCTGGGGAGAGGTGCAGAGGTGGAAGAGAACCACCCAAATCTCCACCATCACCCCCAGGAGCCTGGGGAGAGGGGCAGAGTTGGGCACAGAACCACCCAAATCCCCACCATCACCTCCAGGAGCCTGGGGAGAGGTGAGCACAGAACCACCCAAATCCTCACCATCACCCCCAGGCACTCACTGTCCATCCCCAACGTCATCCTCCCTGCAGACCTCTTCAGTGATGGTGTCTTCACTGTCCATGCTGGGAGCTGATCAATGCCAGGCACTCAAAGGATCCCAAATTTTTGATGAAGCAGCAAAATGACCTTCAGCTGATGGAAAACACTCATTTTTTTAAGTTTGTGTCCAAACACAACACCCATTCCTCTGCCCTTTTCTCCTCTGAATGAACCCACTTCTCCTTTCCAGCCCTGTGTCCCACTGAACTCAGCTGCAGCTCAGGGTGAGTGAGTAGATGTGATTAGTGGCTCTTGTAAACAAATACAATTATTTATGGGGAGGTGCTGCTGCCACAGCCCATGTCTCCCTCAAATTGGGTCTAAAGAGATGCTTCAGCCTCTCCAAAGCCTCTCCAACATTTGTGCAGAGATGTTATTAGTGATAATTGCCCTGAAAGCACTAATCCCCACCCAAAATGCCTCCTGGGCTAGAAAACAGCCAACCCCCATGGTCCTTAGTCTCTTCCTGCCTTAGCAGTCATTGAGAGGCTGATTAGGAATCTCCCTCTCTATTTTGGAGGGGAAAAAGCAAGAAATGGAGCAGGGAAAGGCAGGTTTTGGTGCAGGGTGGTGACTTCTTCCTGCAAATCATCCTTGCACCACTTCCCCAATCCCAGGTTCTTTAGGAGAAGCATTGGTGGGTACTCACCTGGTCCTGCCAGGGGGGTTCAGGCACCTATCCTCCAGGTCAGAGAGCCACCACTGCTTCTGTCTGTGACTTTCTCCTGTGAGGTGACACCCTGGTGTCTCACCACAGGTGCCCTCCCTGCTGCCAGCCCACGGCTGGTGATGCTCTTCCCAAGTTGCACAACGTTCCCATCCATCAAGAGATGCAGCTCCTAGAAGCTGAGCCTGCCAGGGAGTTTTATCTGATTTCTGCAACTGACCTGGACCTAATTAATGGTATTTTGCTGGCGTTTAGGGTTGCAAAAGAATTGAGGGCACATAGGAATTATGGCACAGGTGTGGTGCCATATAGGTGTGCTGCGTTGCAGGCAGTGTGACCAGAAACTCAACAGGATTCAGTGATATCCCATGGTCCCTTCCCACTGCCCCTTTTCGTGGTGGAAAACCCTCCAGCTCAACACAAGGTATTTTTACAGCACTTTGGAATGACATTGCTACTTTTTATATATTTTAGCAATGCTCAAAATTCTTTAATTTGATTTTTTAGTAGGATTTTTCTCCATTGGTTTTAAGGAACATGAAGTTTTCAGCAGCTCTGCATGTGCCTCACATCCCAGCTCTGCCCCTGGTTCAGTCACTGATGTCCAGGCACATGATCTCATCATCCCTTGGCCCGTGAAGGATGCCATGGAGCATGGTGCTGCTTGCTGGGCTATTTTTACAACAAAGTGGGGGTTGCAAAAAACCGGGAGTAACACCTACACTGTTTGTGTCTCCTCTTGTTCTTATCGCTATTTCACAGTCAATATGTTTCACAACTTAAAATATGCTTCAAAAATTAAGGGGGGGGGAAAAGTTCCCAACAGCCTGCTTCCATCATCTCCCTTGCAGAACAGGAGATCAGCTCCCTGCCAGCAGCACATTCCCAAATCCAGCAGCAAGGGGGATAAAAATCCTCTGGTGGGTATCACCTGGAGAGGAAGGCACATGCAGAATGCTGGATGAGTACAGGTTGGATTATTTAGGAAGCAGTTCTATTCATGGGACCCCCCAAGGCATGAGCACCCCTTCCTTCAGAGCAGGACACTGCTGGGTCTGGACAATCCTGGCCCACGGGCTCTGCACACCCACGATGGGCACAGGAATGAGGGATTTTCTCACAGCACCAATGAGCAGCTTCTGGGCTCTGCCCTCCTGGCCAGGAGCCGGAATGTGAAGCAATTTGGCTGCCAAACGTCCGTATTTAAACTCTCTGTAATTATTCCCCAGAAGCGCGTTCCCACGTGGAGGAGCAGCAGCCCTCCCCGAGCGTTCTCTGACTCAGCAGAAATCGCTGGAAAATGTTTGCTCAGGGATGGAAACCTGCAGGGAGCAGGCAAAGGGGCAGGCACAGAGGTGTGCAGCTTTGGGATGAGGCAGGTGGAGCTTGATGCTGTGCAGGGACATTTGCAGTGCAGGGCTGAGCAGCAGATTCGGCTGATGGATGCTGGTGGAGGCAGCCGAGCACCCAGGAAAGGACAAAACAAAATGCCTGACAGAGGCAAAGACGATAGAATGGGTATTAAAAAGCTGATAGACAAAGGATACAAAGTGGGAAAGGACACTGGATGTCAGAGAGAAGATTGCTGCAGGGATGTCAGTGTGTGTCAGGAACACACAACGTGCCCTTGAGGGACTGGGATGGGATTAGAGGCATATTTTCAGGATGATGCTCTGTAAACATCTTCTGGCCCTTTTTAGGTAAACTAGAGGTGGTTAATCAGAGGGTTTTAGACCTTTGCTTGTAGCACAAATCAGGATTAAACATAGGGAGGAAGAGAGGAAAAGGAAGTGGTGCCCTCAACCACAAATGAGCCCAGGTGGGCATCAGACATCTCTGAGCAGATCTGCCACCCACGTTGGTGCTGACTCACACGAGCTGCTGAGCTGACCTTGGATTTTATTAGATACCTTCACTTCTGCTGTGTCTCCCCGGTGCTGCTGGCCCTCCAGAAAACTTGAGTTTAGAGGCAAGGATTTAAGGGATGTAACTTTCTTGCCTTCAAGTCCCTACCACCATCAGCTGGAGTAGCACATTTTTTCAAGCATGGTTATGTGGATTCATCTTTTTCCCACCTTTTTCTCAGCTCGCCCAGCTCAGGGCCCTTCCCTGCTCTACCAGACCCACTGATTTTAACAAGCAGCACCCACGGAGTCAAATCATAGGAAAACTGCTCAGCTGCAGGAAGAGGAAGTGAGGTGAAACCTGCAGCAGAGCTGAAGTGATTAATGGGGCACTGCTCTCAGAACAGCTTGGTTTGTGATATTAATAACGAGAGAATTCAGGAGGGAACCTAACCTGTTCCAAGCTGCAGAGCCAGCAGCAGCAGGAGATGCAGTGGGGAAGCTCCTGTGCTTGTATTTGTAAAACAAGAGGAATTGAGTGGGCTGAGAGGATGTGATGCTGAACTGGCTGTAGGGGATGGGATGTGCTTCCACCTTGGAGAATTCATTTTTAACCTGTCTGAAATGCAAAAAACCCCCATGTAGTCACAAATGCATCGTGATGTCAACATAAAGCACATGCATATTCATCCAAAATTACTTAAGCTTGAGACTGGTGAATTAAACAGGGAAAAAAAAAAAATGTTTATCCCACAAGGGAAGAAGACGAGGAAAAGGAAATATTTAGTGGGAATGAATTTGCTTACAGGGTAAGAATAATTATATGTGGCATTTCACATTTTCTTCCTAAGCATTCATGTCTGGTGATGGTGAGAGATGGGATGCAAGCCTGGCAGACACCTGGCACCACTTCACAGTGAACACTGGGAAAGGAAAGAAGGAACCTGAAACCTTACAAATAGCAGGACATCAACAGTTCAGAAAGTCAAAACATTTGGGGCATGGCAGCTGCTGAAAGCAGAGGAGACCTGCCCATGCTGCTGTGCTTGAAAGGGATTTGCCAGTCAATGGAATTTTTTTTATCCCATGGCTTACCTGTGCAGCTGGAGTGAGGAGAGAGCACATCCTTCATGCCACTGGTTTATGACAGATGGTCCAGCCCAAGCCCTGGAGCAACAGCTGACCCTGCAGCATCCTTAGGGACACTCTGCAGTCAACACAGGTTTTTCCAATAAATCTCTTGTGCCAAGTCCTGAGGGGAAAAAATATCCTTCCAGTCCTGGGAAAAAGGAAAAAGGCCAAAAGAAGAGCATCCAGATCAACCTGCCCCGAGGTCATTTATGATGTGGGCAAAGCAGGCTCTGCCTGGGTGGTTTGGGAACATTGCCACATGCCAGGCAGCTGCTGTGCCCAGTCTGCAACTGGTATCTGGCACCAAAACATGCTGGTTCTAGGAAGCTCCTAGGAGATACTGTATTCCAGGAATGATCTCAGGAAGGATGAGCAGCCTGGGCAGCAGAACACCTGCAGGGCTGGTCAAAACACTGTGGGGTGGAAGGAAAATCCCTCCCTCAGGAGTGAGAGCTTGCTGACCTGGCCAAGGTAAATGGGCAGGCTGTGGTGCAAGTGCATCTGGCTCATCCTCTGCCAGACAAGTTCAAGTTTTGAGGTCAGTGGTAAAGTGCTGCACGTTTTGGCTTTTCTTGCCTTAAATTCTGGAGCTGCTCACCACACTCACAGAGACTGAAATCCCTTTCTCCCCTGTCCACAGCAAGTTCTACCTGGAGAATATCCAGCTTCCACATCAGGAAGGTGTTCCTGGCTGGAAGGGGTGGATGTTCAAGTTTGAATTGATTTCAACTCTCTCCACAGCTGCCTCTGCAATGTCTGGGCATGCTTTGCCATGCAGAACCTGCATTTTGCACAGTAGATCCTTTCATAAGTGTGGAGTTCCAGACTTCCTGAATGGAGATGTGGATATATAAAGCATTCCTACATCATCTGACTTCTTATGGCCTAAGCAGACAGAGCGGTGACACAGTTTAGAGAAGGATGGAGACATCAGCTAATTAAAGTTTGGAAGCCAAGCTGCTTGATTTGTTTTGAGCCCTTGGACTCCTCAGATTACTTCAGGTGTGAGCCAGGTCTGGCATTAGGTGAGCAGATGGGTTTTATGACTCCCTGGATGCAAAGAGGCAGATTAAGGGAGGGAAGCTTTGCAAAAACAGGAGCATGACTTGTGCCTGGCTGCCACATCTGTTGGCTCCAGTGAATCCTCTGTGGCATTTGGGAGCAGAGTGGGCTCCTCCTTAAATAAGGGATGGTGAAAGTGAAAAAGCACACACAAACCCCCACCCAGGAGTAGTTGGGGAGCACCTGGAGGGGGACACAGTTCATCTGGCAGAATTCCTGTGATGGATAGCCAGATTTTTATTGTGGAAAATGGGTTATATCCCTCAGATCTGCTGCAGAGAAACTCCAGCCCGGGAAAGGGAGACAAAAACAATTGTCTAGCTATTGAATAATTCTGTACCCTCGATTTACACCCCGGCCGCTGCTGGAAAGTCCCCACTATGGGATTTGCTGTGGCATTATGGGATGGACCTGGGCATGTCCTTGCTCTGGTATCTGCAAGGAGTCCCCTGCCCTGCTGGGAGCAGGCACCGGCAGCCGCCCAGCACCAGGCTGAGCTGCCTCTCCGCAGAAAATGAGGTCGTTTTGGGACAGTCGGAAAACTTCTGGAAATCTGGGTGAAAAAGGCAGTATCTCCAAATAAGGTGGGAATGAGGAATCCCATCGGATCGCGCTTCCAGCTCTCCAGCGGGCGTGCAGGGACCTCTTGTGGCAGCAGCGCCCGAGAGCTCCTGTCCCCGCTCTTCCTTTCGGGTTCTTTTGGGACAAGCCTGGCCCCCGAGCCTGCGGCGTGTGGTTGAATATTTGGCCTGATCTGGTGTCAAGGGACTTGTTTGTAACTGGGCTTGGGAGTCTCCAGTTCCAAAATCGCCCCCGGTTAATGCCATTGCTGCAGAGGAAGGAAGACAAGGAGAAAAGGCTGGAATTAGGGTTTTAAGAAATTACGTCTCAATGGGAAGGCTTGGTTAAATTAAATGAAATCTGGGCTAAAATGACCCAAAAAGTAGTTTATATGTAACTGTTGGTAGTGCTGTAGCAATGGGATCAAAGTCCTTGAACCAGAGGCTCAATTAATCACGGCTTAAATTCCTCCCAGGCAGAAGTGGAAGGTAAAAGCTCTCCAGCCTCCAGAAATATTTTAACTATTCCTGTCCTCCAGCCTGGCTGAATGTTCATCTTTAGGATAAACACAAATGGAGGAGCCCCCGGGAAACTGGGCTGGACTTGCAGACATTCCACGGTCTGAGATTTTCCCTGCAGGCAGGTGAAGGGCAGAATTGTCACTAGGGAACGGGGTAGTCAAGATTTTTTGAGGCTAAAACACCACAGATGACTTCTCATTCGGAAACCGGCTCTGTGCAATTTTATACTCAATTAATTGTTAAATGATTTTTCTCCTCAGTGCCCTGAGCAGCCCAGCACGTCTCCAAGGCATGTCTCTCTTTCCTCAGCACATCTTATGCCGAACAAAAATGTCTTTGCATTTGGTCTTCTCAGTAACAGATTAGCCTGAGTGATCCTTTCAGTCCTAATACACGAGATTATTTTAAATCCCCTGAGCACTCAGGGCTGCCTATTACTTCAGGCAGTGTCTCCCTGCCACGTAACTGTTATGAAAGTACATTGTCTTGCCTGGCTTTTAAGCAAATTTGTGCAGCATGAACAGATGCTTTTTTACCAGTTGGGACTATCACAGAAACACAGAACCGTTTAGGTTGGAAAAGAACCTCGCCCATATCCCAATTTGATTTAATCGCTCGGCATCCCTTCCATCAGCGTGTATTTGATGTTTTTGTGTCCATCACCCCAAAGCCAGGACAGCAATTAACAGCTCAAGGCTCCACACGCCTCTGTTTCAGCGAAGAGGAAGTCGAAGATTTCATCCAAAATTAATACCTCAAAGGAGAGGTGGAGTTTGACATTAATCGGTGTGTACACGGTGACTCAGCCCGGCGGCAGAAGGGGAAGCGAGGGCTGTGCAGCAGCTTCTGCTGGAGACATCAAAAAGCAACAAGGGAGCGATCAAATTACGGGAAGCTGGAAAAGCAGCGTAGTTGAAGGGTAGAACTAAAATTGTGGCTACGGGGTTGTGAATTTCCACAACCTCCAGACAGCAGAACTGGGGTATCGCAGACATCGGGGAGCTTCTCTAGGGACCAGACACGGGACAGGGGGGTGAGGGATAACAGTGCTGTGGGCAGAGCAGTTTTAATGGAGGCAATCAGATGATTTTCCGTCCTTGAGTGGGATCAGCCCCGGTGGTGCGGTCTGGGGTGTCCTGACCCGGGGTGAGCGGCGGCTTGGAGAGCTCCTGCCCAAGGAAACAACTACGGTGACGGGCACCACCTGCCGGGGATGCTTTGGGGTGAAGGACCACCGGCCGCAGCACTGATGGGAGAGGCGTTCGGCCAGCCGGTGCCACCTCCGGGGAACGAGGGAAGCGCCCCAGTCCCGTCCCCGCTCCGTGCCGCGCTCTCAGCCGGCTGCGGGCTGGCGCCGCTTGTGCCGTGCGATGCCGGGGAGGGCGGATACATCCCCGGGGATCAATTCCCGGTCTCCCGCTCCCCGTGTCCCACGCCCCGACGCGGAGCGCTGCCGCTGCGTGTCCGCACCCCCTTGGCCCTTCCCCTCGGGGGTGATGCTCGCTGTGCCCCCGGCCGGGCGATGCGCCCCGCGGGCGGGGCAGGGCGGTGCCGGCGGGGCGGTGCCGGTGCCCGGGGCGGTGCCGGTGCCCAGGGCGGGCCCCGGGGTTGGGCGAGGCGGAGCCCGTCGGGTCCCATGGGAGCCCGGCGGGCCGGTGGATGCCCATGGCTTTCAGCCCGGGGCTGCTGGTGGTGGCCGGTTCCTTCGCCGCTTTCCGCCTGCTGAACCGGGGGCTGGAGCGGCTCGTGCCGCCGCCGCCCTCGGCCCGGCACAAGCGCTGGAAGTGGCGCAACATCTGGACATCGCTGGCGCACAGCGTGCTCAGCGGCGGCGGGGCGCTGGCCGGGTGAGCGGCACCGCGGGATGCAGCGGGGACCGGGACACTGGGAGGGAATGGGGACGTCGAGGGAACCCGACGGGAACGGGCAGCCAAGGGGGCGCTAAAGGAAATGGGGGTGTCGGGGACCCTGGGGAGTGTGAGGACCTGCAGACTGGGGGGCACTGAGAGAAGGAGGAAGGTCCGAGGGACAGGGAGGCACCAGGGGATGGGGAGACTCCAGGGAAAACAGGAGGAGAGGGGTGGCTGTAGGTGGAGCAGGGCAACAGGAGATCTTCGGGGAGGGTGGGCAGCACCAGGTGGGTACTGAGGACACCGGGAGGGAACTGGGGAACAGGAGGCACTGCCCGGCACTCACAGCCTCTCTCCCTGCAGGTTCTACCTCCACCCCGAGCTGTCACACGACCTGGTGAGCAAACACCCGCCCGGGGCGCACAGCCTGGTCGCCGTGTCTGTAGGTGAGGTGTGGCCATGGACTGTCCCCTGTTCTGTCCCCCGAGGGGTCTTCACGGGCTCGTCGGTGCCTGACACCGGCCCTCGAGCCATGTCGCGATGTCTCAGGCACCTCAAACAATCGCCCTATTCTTGGCAAAGGACAGTGGCTCCTTTCTGTCCCACGCACCCGCAGCCAGGAGGTACTGGGCACCGGGCTGCCCTCCACCGCCCTCGGGGGGAGCCGGGCCCGAGGAGTCCCAAAAGTGCCCACATGGGGCTGGTGCAGTTAATTGGTGCCTCTGCCTGGGAGCACGTCCTGCAGAGTGGTTGCAAAAGGGACCCAAACCACACCAATTTCCTTCTGCTGTATGTGACTCCCCACCCACACAGTTGTGACCATCACTTCCCTGGGGGGGCTGCCCAGCTCAGTCAGGTGCAGAGCCCACTGGGGCAGGGGGGATTCGTTGGCACAACCATTCCTGACCTTTTTGTTCATGGACTCCTCAATCCCAGGCTATTTCCTCGAAGACTTTGTGGATATGTTGTGCAATCAGAAACTTCATCAGTCCTGGGAGCTGCTCTTTCATCACTCTGTGGTGAGTGCACCAGCACTAGTACCACCAGGGAGGCTGGGGATGGGGGACACCAGTGGGGCTCCTGCTGTTGTTTGTGTGGGTGTTTGCTGCCTGCTACAAAGTCTGATTTTATTTCCTGGGGAGACAAGCACAGACAGCAGGGCCAGGAGCTCCTCTTGGTCCTGCAGGACTCTACTCTTAGAGGGTCTGCAGAAAGGCACCCAAAGATGAGGTAAGAAAAAAAACATGTACACAGAGTATGGGGGCAGAGGGCTGATCCACAACAGTGTCACTGTCAGCACTGACCCAGCTGTCCCCTCTGGCACGGTGAGCATCTCACCTCCTGTGGCTCTTGCCCTCTTGAGCACTTGCCAGGAAGGGCTGCACACCCCTCCCATCCACCTCCTGCTCCCCAGGTGCTTTCCTCTCACCTGGGGCTGGTGTGGCTGGAGCAGCTGTGGTGCAGGATCCCCACTCCAGTGCCTTTTGCCTGTCTTGCTGTGCCCTGTGTGGGTTTCTCTGACCTCCTCTGATGTCCAAGTGCTGGAGTGTTTTACCCAACCAAATCGATTTTGTAATGCTGAGACTGTGGGTGCTGCAGGGCAGGGGTGTGGCACAGTCTGAAGCTGACAGAGATGCTGCAGGGTTCAGGGGAGGCTCAGGGGTGTGCAGGGCCTGGGGAGGGGGACAGTGCTGGCACTCACCTGGGATGAGACAGGGTAGTCAGACCTGCTCTGTCAGTGAGCCCTGGGGCTCTGCTGGCTGCTGCTGGTGAGCCAAAAGTTCATCTCCACAATAGAGCTAATTCAAGCCAAGACAGTGACTTAACAAGCAGGGAGCAGATAATCTCATTACAGAGCCCATACAGAGAACAGTATTAATGGCATAAACCAAAGAAAGGACTGAGTGTGCTGAAGCGTGGGCAGGCAGAGCCTGTCCCCCTGCCTGGCAGGGAGGGTGTGGGGCAGGAACCCTGTCCCAAACAGCCCCATCCTCTGCTGCAGCAGCAGCCCCAGAGTGCTTCAGGGGGCTCTCTGATACACCAAAGCCACCTAATCCCTGCAGGGTGCCTGCTGGGGAGAATCCCTGAGCCAGCAGCAGCCGTAGCCCTGGGCTACAGTCTCCCTTCCTGTCCATTCACTGTGTGTGGAAAAACTTGCTGGGCCACAGCCGGCTGCATTCCCCAGGCCTCAGCAGCAGGGTTAGGTCAGGCTGCTTTGTCTCCTCAGCCAGAGAGTTGTTTCCTTCTCTTCCCACTGAACAAAAAAACCCACTCAGGTTTCATGCAATGGTGAGGAGGTGCCAGAGGCTGCAATGCTGCAGGGATGACCGGTGTTTTGGCACTGCTCTGATGATCCTTTCCACCTCTGCTCCATGCTGTGCCCAAGTGTGGAGGGTTTTAGCTCACAGCAGCTGAGAGCCCCTGGGCTCAGCCTCTCTTCTCCCTCCTTCCCAGGTGATCATCTGCTTTGGTATTGCTGTGCTGCTCCACCAGTACGTGGGCTTCGCCCTCGTGGCTTTACTGGTGGAGATCAATTCCATCTTCCTGCACCTGCGGCAGATCCTGCTCATGGCCAACCTGGTGCACACCACCTGCTACCGCCTCAACAGCCTCATCAACCTGGGCACCTACGTGGTGTTCCGCATGGCCACGCTGGCCTGGATGTCGCGCTGGCTCTTCCTCAATCGCCACAACGTGCCCCCCGCCGCCCACGCCGTGGGCACGCTGGGCATGGCAATCATGACCCCCATGAACATCGTCCTCCTCTACCGCCTGCTGCGGAGTGACTTCCTCAAATCCAGAGGGGACGTGCGGCGGGAGGAGGAATAGCTCCCTCCCCTGGGAGGGGGGTAGTTCCAAGCCCATGGAGCGAGTGGAGGGTGAACGTGGCTGTTTCAGTACCTTGCGAGGAGGGGCTGCACTAACAGAGCATCCAGGCTTTTCTTGTGGCTCAAGATCCTGGGCCCTGCACAGCAGAGGAGGTGCTCGTGGACCAGGCACTGTGGCTTTGCTCCCCAAACACTTTTGGATGATGTGGTTGGACGATTGGGAACTGCTCCCTGAGGCACCACTGAGATGAGAAGGGGGCAGAGCAGCACAGTTTCCCCACTGTTCTTCCAGATATCCCGACATCACGGGGTGTTTCCAGCCCCTTTGGTGCTGCAGCCCCCAGAGTCCCATCAGCCCCGGGACACTGAGTTCTCTGTGGCATCTCCTATGGGAACACCACCAGCAAGACAGCTCCAAGGCTTTGCCTTCGAGGTGATGGTCAGTAAAACCAAACCCTGCACTGATGAGCCCTGCCTGAGGAGATTGTCCCAGGCTGAGACCTGGCTGGGGGCAGCTGCCCACTGTGGGGTGCAGGTCAGGGGCAGCCCCAACCTCTCCTGACAACTGGAGCTTTTCCCGTGTTTTTTTTGTCCCCAGATCATTTAAGTGCCCATAAATGAGCGTGGGAGAGCACGAGTGGCTGGCAGGAGGATGCTGTGTGATGGTCACTTCCCACAGATGTGGGGTTTTCAGGCACCTTTTAGGATTCAGACACCTGCTAGGAAAGCCAGGTTGTGCTGCAGAGCCCAGTGTAATGCTCTCACCCAGCAGCAAAGGCTCTTACTAACACGAGCTTTTAATAAATGGCTGCAAATGAAGTGGCTTGAGGGGGAAGGACTGAGAGGGGACAAAAGGACTCAGCATCCCAGCCCACTCTGGGGGTGCCACTGCTTAGCACAGTCCTTACCCTGTGTCCCCTTGCCATGGAGTGAAAATACACTGCACACTGGCACACTGTTACCTCTCTTCTTGTTTTTTTTTTTCCTCACCCCTCTCCTTTCTGTGGAAGAAGATGGTTTATAAATGTTTTTCTACTCCACGTTTCCTTTTCCTCACTGATTCTCACACACTGGACTGTTTCCCAGCAGCCCAGCACTGTGTATGTAACAGGATCATCCCACTTGCAGTTACGTGACCCAGTCTGGAGAAATCCACTGGGTCAGTCACGTTCCCTTTGTGTGGCAAATACGCTTTAACACAAAATCTCTCCCTTAGTTTGACCAGCTCAGGGACAGGCTGGAGCAAGGCACTGCTCAGAGAGGGTAGCATGTGTTTTGTGGATGGAGACACATTTCTGCTGGGCAGGGAAAATTGAATGATGTGAGGCTGGAGACAATGTGTAGCCAAAGCTGCTTAGGTTTCTATTTGTGGAGAGCAGGGAAGCTTCCAGGTGCTGGGCACAACTACTCCAGGTTTGGGTATGTCACCTCAAGCAGTGTTCAAGTGCCTGTGTGCCCCTCACATCTCCCAGCTGGAGCAGAACTGTCACCCAGGGCTTTCTCTTTGGACTGATCTATGCATTCCAAATTTTGCAGGAGCTGCTCCACTGATCCTTGCCCTTAGCACAGCCTCTGCATCCTCCAAAAACGCTGCCTCTGCTCTGCAGCCTCTGCCCACAGCCGGGAGGTTGCTCAAGGCCTGGATTGTGTTCCCACATTCCTGCTGTCACGTGGATGTCCTGTACCCTGGGCACGTGGGGCTGGGGCCAGGGGAGCCTGGTTTGGGTGCCTCTTAATCTGCTGTGATTTTCCCACAGGGCTAAGGTGGGATAAGCTGTGGCTTTGCAGGTCACTGAGGTCGGAGGTGAGGATGCCCCGTGCTTGTCCATCCCAATGGAAAGTGCCACAGCCTTGGTATGAAAGGTTTTGGGAAGGACTCATCTCTCTATTCCCACCATATGAGGGACCACAGGGCTGGAAGGAGCATCTCCATCAGGGAATTAATTGCTGGGGAGCAATGCCCCAGCCTGCCACCCTATCACCCTCACTCCAGCCCCATCCAAAATCCCTCCAGAACAAACCCCTCTCCCCATGGGAGCCCCTACCCTGGCAAAACCCTAAGGCAAGAGCCTGCCTGGCTGCTGACAACACATTGAACTCACCTACAGCGAGCTGGACTTCACGTTTCCACAGATGCTGGGCAAGCACTGAGGGTTGGGGGGCACCTGTTGGAGTCAGTGAGTCAGGTCTAAGAACCCCACACGCACCTATGCTCCTGGAGAGAGGCAGGAAGGGGGCAATGAGGTGGGCGGCTACTTGCTGGAGGATTAGGGGCCACAGTGTGGGGCCATAGGGGGAGTGCTGAGGGTGAGGCATCACTGGGGAGCAGCATCCCCCTGCCAGCCTGGGGCACGGGATGAGATGGCTCAGCCCCACTGAGGGGATGCCCAGGCTCTGTGGGTGATGTCCCCGCTCTGCTCCACAGAGAGAGAGGGGACATCAGTGTGATGAGTCCGGGATAAGTCCATTATGTCCCCCTGAGGGGCCCCCCAGCCGTACCACCCTTCGGGACGGGGGGGGGGGGGACAACCGGCCCGGGGCGCCCCCTACAGCCGCGAGGAGTGAGCTGCGCCGGGCTCTGTCCAATCAGAGGCGGCGCCGCGCTGTCACCGCCGCCCTTCTCCGCCAATGGGAAGCAGCGGAGGGCGGGACCGGGGAAAGCGGGACACCACCCGGAAAGTGCACCAGACACAACTTCCTTCCCTCTTCCGCCCCCAGCACCTCCTCCGCACGGATAGGACGCGCCTGCTGTCTGTCAGATTGCTGAGAGCTGATTGGACAGCTCCTGCTGCCAGTCCCACCTACATCCGGGTCTCGCGGGCGCCGTAGCGGCAGCGCGCGGCCGCCATTGTGGTGGGGAGCGCGGGGGTCGCGGCTGCCGGTGAGGGCGAGCGGGGAGCGGCGGGTCCGGGGTGGGTGTGGGGCAGGCAGGAGTGACGGCGGAGCGACCGGCGGCGGCTTTGTCGTGGTGCCGTACCTCGCCCTGAGCCCCTCTCCATCCTCTCCGCAGCTGCGTCGCCATGGCCGCCGTGTTCCCGTACCGCGGCGGCTGCGCCCCGGTGCCCAACCCGCTGGCGCCGCTGCCCGACTACATGTCCGAAGAGAAGCTGCAGGAGAAAGGTGGGTACGGCCCCGGCACCCCGGATTCTCGGCGGGGAGCAAGGCCTGACCCGCCGCCTCTGTGTCCCCGCAGCCCGCAAGTGGCAGCAGCTGCAGGCCAAGCGCTATGCCGAGAAGAGGAAATTCGGCTTCGTGGACGCGCAGAAGGAGGACATGCCCCCCGAGCATGTCCGCAAAATCATCCGCGACCACGGTGACATGACCAATAGGAAGTTCCGACACGACAAGCGCGTCTACCTGGGGTAAGGGATCCCGGTGTGTGACAGACAGGAACCACAGGGCATCAGTTGCTTCTACCTTGATTATTGTTAAAGGGAGAGATTTTTCTCCAAAAACCTTTTTCTGTCTCTTATAGCTTGGTGAGGATGCCCTGAGGTATCAGTGCAGAGGAGGATCAGCAAAAGGAGTTGTTGCTTTGAATTTATGAGGAAAAACATTAGCCTGGATAATGCATCATTGAAGGGCTTTCAGTGTCAGTTGTAGCTCAGACTGTTGCTGTGAGGTGTCAGTGCAAAAGAGCATCAGCAAAGGGAATTGCTGCTTTGAATTTATGAGAAAAAACATTATCCATAATAGCATAGTGACTTAGAAGAAGTTGGGGAGAGAATGAAATGTTTTTTGAAAGCTTGGAAAGCATCCTGAATGTTTCTTAGCTGTTTGCGTGTGGAGAGCTGTCTAGTGCACGCCATGGTCTGCTGCAGTAACTTACCCTTACCCATAATAACTCCAGAAACTCACTTTAAAACTTCAGTTTTTTGTTTGCAGCATTCTTGAAAACCAAATTACTAAAAAACCTTCTGGTAGTACAGAGGTAGAGTGGGAATTAATGGATTTGCTTTTTGAATGGGTCAGATGAGCAGCTCACAGGAGGGAGGACTGGGAGGTTGTTGGGCTTGTGGCAGATGGTTGGCTGTCCTTGAGATGCACTCCAGCGTGGTTTTCTGTGGTTTTCTGTGGTTTGTGGTTGCAGAGCTCTGAAGTACATGCCCCATGCTGTGCTGAAGCTCCTGGAGAACATGCCCATGCCCTGGGAGCAGATCCGAGACGTTCCTGTCCTGTACCACATCACCGGCGCCATCTCCTTCGTCAACGAGATCCCCTGGGTCATTGAGCCTGTCTACATTGCCCAGTGGGGGTAGGTGCCTTCTGCTTCACCTTTCAGAAAGGCAAACCTTTCTGCATCCACAAAATCCCCCTGATTTTAACCTTGCCCTGATTTCCTGCAGCTCCATGTGGATTATGATGAGGCGGGAGAAGAGGGACAGGCGTCACTTCAAGAGGATGAGATTCCCCCCATTTGATGATGAAGAGCCCCCTCTGGATTATGCTGATAACATCCTGGATGTGGAGCCCCTGGAAGCCATTCAGCTGGAGCTGGACCCAGAGGAGGATGCCCCTGTGCTGGACTGGTTCTATGATCACCAGCCTCTGAAGGACAACAGGAAGTATGTGCCTGTGGTAGCACAATTCACTAGGAGAGGGGAAAAACAAACAATGCATTTCCTGTATGTCTGTGTAACCTTTGTGTGATGTTGGTGGGGAGAGAAGAACCTTCCTTCAAGATTGGGAGGGAAAACCTGAGTGTTGGAAAGCTGCATCTTTTGCTTGCAGGTTGCTCAGAGAAACTGAGGCTGCCCCATCCCTAGAAGTGATCAAAGCCAGGTTGGATGAGCTCTGAGCAACCTGGGATAGTGGAAGGTGGAAGGGTTGGAACAAGATGAGCTTTAAGGTTCCTTCCAACTCAAACCATTCTGGGATTGTGTGATTCAACATTCATCAAGGCCTCCCTATCCAGGAGGCCTGTTACCCACTTACCTGCTAAAGCTGATGTTTCTGACCATGCTGTAAAGCTGACAGCCTGCATTATCTAGCTGGAATTTGAAACTGATATTGGCTAAAGGTGCACAGATGTTCTGTGTCAGTTTGGACACAGAGAAGGAGAGGAACTGGAGAAGCCAGCATTTTTTGGGCAGGAGAAGTCCAGAGTGGTCTTTAACAGTGCTACAGCCTTTTCTTCAGCCTAGACCCATGTGTTACCAGTCCTTGATAAATGATGGGTGACAAAAGGTGTTTGGTTACTCTGGTGCTTTGTGTTCTGTGGCTCTGTCTGAGTGTCCATGCTCTGCTTTCCCAGGTATGTCAATGGCTCCACGTACCAGCGCTGGCAGTTCACCCTCCCCATGATGTCCACCCTGTACCGCCTGGCCAACCAGCTGCTCACTGACCTGGTGGATGACAACTACTTCTACCTGTTTGACCTGAAAGCATTCTTCACCTCCAAGGCACTGAACATGGCCATTCCTGGAGGTCCCAAGTTTGAGCCCCTTGTCAGAGACATCAATCTTCAGTAAGTGTTTGGTTTAGGAGAGAGATGAGTGGTTATGTAGGAAAAGGCTGATGGCTTGTTTCAGTCACAGATGTACTGAATGCCTGCATAACAACTTCTTGTCTGGTTTTAAGGGATGAAGACTGGAATGAATTTAATGACATCAACAAAATCATCATCAGGCAGCCCATCAGGACAGAGTACAAAATTGCTTTCCCGTACCTGTACAACAACCTGCCACACCATGTCCATCTCACCTGGTAAGTGCAGCAGCCCCCAGAGCCAGGAGAGGAAAGAAAGGCTGTTAGAGGCTCTAATGCACATTTTTTGTTGTAGGTATCATACTCCAAACGTTGTTTTCATTAAAACAGAAGATCCTGACCTCCCAGCTTTTTACTTTGATCCCTTGATCAATCCCATTTCACACAGACATTCTGTCAAGGTGAGTCACTGAATTTCCTGTGATAAACTCTTTGTGTGGAAGTAGGGAACTTTAGTATTTTGCTTCTGACAGAAGGACACAAACATAGATAGTTCAGGAGAAGGCACCAACCCTTTGACAAAAAAAGCCACAGTTGTTATTTTAGTTTTCTTCTACTTCTGGAGTTGCACAAAGTTGTCACCTTTGGATTCTGTAGGATAAAGCCCAATGTCTAATTATTAGTGTTGGAGTCTTCTGACAGTTTATTTATCTTTCTGGTTGCCCCTGGTGTATTCATGGAATTGACATCTCCCTGAAGTTACCTCCAAAACACCTAACTCAGGGTCTGATAGCTACAGTTTGCCTTGTTGAGTGCTTTTTGCTTCTCTCATGCTCAATACAGCCACATACTTTCCATGAGAGCAAAGAGGTGGATTTTTAACTTGCTTAACTCAGAAACTGAGCTGAGCAACCAGTAGTAAACACTTGTGCTGTGCTTCTGTATTTCAGAGCCAGGAACCACTGCCTGATGATGATGAAGAGTTTGAGTTGCCAGAGTTTGTAGAGCCTTTCCTGAAGGATACCCCTCTCTACACTGATAACACAGCCAATGGCATTGCCCTGCTGTGGGCCCCACGACCCTTCAACTTGAGGTCAGGCAGGACCCGGAGAGCTCTTGACATCCCACTGGTCAAGAACTGGTGAGTTCTGTCCTTGGGGAAGGGCTGATGCAGTAATAATGACTTGTTACAACAAAAATGAAATAAAGTCATTATGGTGACTGATGTATAGAGATTTTAGGAGAGTTTCTGGAGACTTTCCTCTAAGGAATGTGAGTTAGCTGAAGTGTGATTTATCCATAGGTACCGTGAGCACTGCCCAGCAGGACAGCCAGTCAAGGTGAGAGTCTCCTACCAGAAGCTCCTGAAATACTATGTCCTGAATGCACTCAAACACAGACCTCCCAAGGCCCAGAAGAAGAGGTGAGTGAGCTCTGTTCAGTGGGGAGCTGCTGATCTGTGTAGGGGATTGAGCTGATTGTGGTCTCTGCTCTCTCCAGGTACCTGTTCCGCTCCTTCAAGGCTACCAAGTTTTTCCAGTCGACCAAGCTGGACTGGGTGGAAGTTGGCCTGCAAGTGTGTCGCCAGGGCTACAACATGCTGAACTTGCTGATCCACAGAAAGAACCTGAATTACCTTCACTTGGATTACAACTTCAACCTGAAGCCTGTGAAGACCCTCACCACAAAGGTATCATCAGTCCATGTGCTGTTGTACACAAGAGCAGAATTTACATGTAGGCTGTTGTGTATCCAGTGGGGAAAGAGAGGCCACAGTGCCTCAGCTGCTCAGTTGTTGACCCAAATGGGAGTTGTATCACTCTTTGTGACATTGTTACATAAATTCTGAATATTTTGTCTTACCTAGGAAAGAAAAAAGTCCCGTTTTGGGAATGCTTTCCATCTGTGCCGAGAGGTCCTGCGGCTGACTAAGCTGGTGGTGGACAGCCACGTCCAGTACAGACTGGGAAATGTGGATGCATTTCAGGTAGGCTTTTGGTTTTTTGTTTTTAAATGTGTTGAGAGGAGAATTGGAATATTTTATATGGGAAATAGCCTCTATGGGATGCACAAAGTGGCTGGATGTTACAGTGTTACAGAGAAGAGAGGAAACAATGACAGCATTGTTTGAAATTCTGCTTTTATATTAATTTATAAAAATTGATCATTGTCTGAGCCAGCATTAGGAGCTTTATATGGCCTGATACACTCTGTCCAATAAACCTGGCTGCTGGAGGTGATGTCTGAAGTGTTGATTGTTATCCCTGACTGTGTTCCATGTCTCAGCTGGCAGATGGCCTGCAGTACATCTTTGCCCACGTGGGTCAGCTCACGGGGATGTACCGGTACAAGTACAAACTGATGAGGCAAATTCGGATGTGCAAGGACCTGAAACATCTCATCTACTACAGGTTTAACACAGTAAGTTCCACCTTTCCACATGATAATGACCCCATTTAAATGAGGAACAAGGGAGGGATTCAGGAATGCCAATAAATAACCTGCTCTTACCATGTCTCTGTTCTTCCAGGGGCCTGTGGGCAAAGGTCCTGGCTGTGGTTTCTGGGCTCCAGGCTGGAGAGTGTGGCTGTTCTTCATGAGGGGCATCACCCCCCTGCTGGAACGCTGGCTGGGGAATCTGCTGGCCAGGCAGTTTGAAGGTCAGCACCCTGTAAATGCTGCATGTGGGAGGAGTGTGTGGTAAAGATTAATATGTTTGCTTGCCAGCCAGTTTTCTGTTCAAACTGGTGGTCTTTATCTATGCTCCACTGACCAGTTGAGATCTCCTTCAAGATCTGCACCCCCAGAACAGATTCTAAACGAAAGTGGGATTTCCTGCTCCACAGCCACTTAATCATCTACTCCAGGCTGCTGGCAGTGTAATTTCTCCAGACATCCTGCACCTCCATGCAGTCCTGAATGAGGAGGGAGAACCACTGCCTGGTGGTGTCAGAATTCCTGAAGGATTTTGCTTTCTGCAGGCCGTCACTCGAAGGGCGTCGCAAAGACTGTCACCAAGCAGCGTGTGGAGTCTCACTTTGACCTGGAGCTCAGGGCAGCTGTGATGCATGACATCCTGGACATGATGCCAGAAGGGATCAAGCAGAACAAAGCCAGAACCATCCTGCAGCACCTGAGCGAGGCTTGGCGGTGCTGGAAGGCCAACATTCCCTGGAAGGTAAATCTCTGCCTTGGCCTTTGGGTTCAGTTCTGACATCACCCAAGTGCAGCTGCTCTTGGAAGGCTCCCACTCCTGCTTCCCTCAAGTTCCTGTCCCTCCCCAGGTGCCAGGGCTGCCAACTCCTATTGAGAACATGATCCTGAGGTATGTGAAGGCCAAAGCTGACTGGTGGACAAACACAGCTCACTACAACCGGGAGCGGATCCGCCGCGGAGCCACGGTCGACAAAACCGTGTGTAAGAAGAACCTGGGCAGGCTGACCAGACTCTACCTGAAAGCTGAGCAGGAACGGCAGCATAATTACCTGAAGGTACTTTTATCCTCCCTGAAATTGGCCAATTAATGCTGTTTTCATAGGGAAACTTTCACTGATTAATTGTGGTGTGGTTCTGCAGGATGGGCCGTACATCACTGCAGAAGAGGCTGTTGCTGTGTACACAACCACAGTGCACTGGCTGGAGAGCAGGAGGTTCTCCCCTATTCCCTTCCCCCCACTGTCCTACAAGCATGACACCAAGTTGCTGATCTTAGCCCTGGAGAGGCTGAAGGAAGCTTACAGGTAAACAGTGGGAAATAAATAATCTTGATCTAAAGGGACACTGGGAAAGGTTTCTGTTTTGTTATCCATTATTCCTGTGGTGAAGTATGGTGTAAAATTTACCCTGGTGGACTGATAAAGTTGTTGGTTTTGATACTGTCAATTTATCTGGGAGTTCTTAATGATTCTGTCACTTGGGCAAAACCATTTCCATGCTTTTTAAGTTCAGGGATGTGGTTGGTGAAGAGTTACAGATTGAACGTTATCATTCATTAGTTAATTGCAGTGGCCATTAGGCTGTTCTTGTGCAGGTGCTGAGCTGTTCTCCCTTGTTTTCAGTGTGAAATCACGTCTGAATCAGTCACAGAGAGAGGAGCTGGGCTTGATTGAGCAGGCTTATGATAATCCCCACGAAGCTCTGTCCAGAATCAAGCGACATCTGTTGACTCAGAGAGCCTTCAAAGAGGTGAGTGGAAGCCTGGTGCAAGCCCAGCCATGTTATGCTGCATTCAGAAGCTGAATAGCACATAAAATTTGTCTTTTCTCTCAACTATCAGCCTCAGTTTTCCCCCTCTTCTTTGTTTTTTTAAGGTGGGAATTGAGTTCATGGATCTCTACAGCCACTTGGTCCCTGTTTATGATGTTGAGCCCCTGGAGAAGATCACAGATGCTTATCTGGATCAGTACTTGTGGTATGAGGCTGATAAGCGAAGGCTCTTCCCTCCTTGGATCAAACCTGCTGACACTGAGCCACCCCCACTGCTGGTGTATAAGTGGTGCCAAGGTCAGTGGGCTCTTGGATTCCATGCAAAAATGAGGTTTCCTGTGGGAGAACTTGTGTCCTATGAGTCCCCTTAGGAGCTGAATTTTTGTTTTGCAATTTGCAGTCAATAATTACAATCAGAGGTGTATTTTGTAGGTTGTTACGTGTGTGTATACTGGAGGAGGACAACTTGCACAGCATTTATGGTTGATTACATAGCTTTCCTCCCATTTCTGCATAGACTGGAAGATCCAGAGTCTGAAAAATCAGGCATTGCAGGACTTATATTGAGTTCCTATGCCCAGTGACTGTCTCTATGCTCTGATGTGTCAGATAACACAACACTGTTTGTTCCCTCAGGCATTAATAACCTGCAGGATGTTTGGGAAACGAGTGAAGGGGAATGTAACGTGATGCTGGAGTCTCGCTTTGAGAAGATGTATGAGAAGATTGACCTGACCTTGCTCAACAGGCTGCTGCGTCTCATCGTTGATCACAACATTGCTGACTACATGACAGCCAAGAACAACGTGGTGATCAACTACAAGGTGATGGTTGTTGTCAGGAAAGGGGGTTTGTGGTAAAAGGAACCCACATAGGAGGAGGTTTTGAACCCCTGGCAAAGAAGGAACGTGAGACCTGTCAAAGAAAAGGGATGAGGGAGTAAAAAAAGCCATTCTGGGTCCTGCTGGAAAAGAGCTGCTCAGGTGAAAGGGTCTCATGTGTTGGGATGTGTTTTCTCACAATTCCCCTTCACCTCCTCAGGATATGAATCACACCAACTCCTATGGGATTATTCGTGGGCTGCAGTTTGCTTCCTTCATTGTCCAGTACTATGGGCTTGTGATGGACCTGCTGGTGCTGGGCCTGCACCGGGCCAGTGAGATGGCTGGGCCTCCCCAGATGCCAAATGACTTCCTCAGCTTCCAGGACATTGCCACAGAGGTGGCCCATCCCATTCGCCTCTTCTGCAGATACATTGACAGGATTCACATCTTCTTCAGGTGAGATCTCTGGGGTCCTGCTTTCCTCAGGTCAGCACAAAGGCAAGGGAGATTCAGTATGATCCTGCTCCTGGATTTTGTTCCCTTTGCTGTTGAAAATCAGGAATATTTGAACTGACAAATTTCCCTGGATAACTGGATGCTCACATCCTCTTGCTTTCTCATTTGCTTTTCTGCAGCTTCACTGAACCAATAGAAACACAACAATGTCAAGAAACACAAATGACCAATAGAAATGCAAAAATGCTCAATTGTTAGGGATTTGGTAAAAGAAGCCTTTTCTGTCTCTTCATGGAAAGATAACCCAAACCCTGAGTTGCTCTGTGCTAATGAAATTCCCCTATTCATTGGGAGGACACAAAACCAGGATAGTTAAGCTGACAAACAGCTTTTCCTAATAAAATCCATATACTTCTGGGCAGGCTGATGTTGATAAGTTAACCATGTAATTCCAGATCCTTTTCTGTGCATTTCCAGGTTTACAGCTGATGAGGCAAGAGACCTGATCCAGAGGTACCTGACAGAGCACCCAGACCCCAACAACGAGAACATTGTGGGCTACAACAACAAGAAGTGCTGGCCCCGGGACGCTCGCATGCGCCTCATGAAGCACGACGTGAACCTGTGAGTGGGAGAGAAGGGGTAGCAGGAAGGGGAAAAATAGTGATAAATAACTGTTGGACACTGATAGGTGCTCAGGATGAGATGTGAGAAGTGATGGGTCTGTGCTGAAATCCTGAAAAGTTAAAGCTCTGAGAAGTTTCCTCGTTGTTATTTGGGCAAATTACGGTGTGTCACTGTGCACGTGGTGTTTTGCAGTGGCCGTGCTGTGTTCTGGGACATCAAGAACCGTCTGCCCCGCTCGGTGACCACGGTGCAGTGGGAGAACAGCTTCGTGTCCGTGTACAGCAAGGACAACCCCAACCTGCTGTTCAACATGTGCGGCTTCGAGTGCCGCATCCTGCCCAAGTGCCGCACCAGCTACGAGGAGTTCACCCACAAGGATGGTGTCTGGAACCTGCAGAATGAGGTGGGCAGAGCAGTTCCTGGGTGGGATTTGTGTGTGTGGGAGAGCTGATTCCACGTGGAGGGAGCTGATGGGTGTGTGCTCTCTAGGTCACCAAGGAGCGCACGGCTCAGTGCTTCCTGCGGGTGGACGATGAGTCTATGCAGAGGTTTCACAACAGAGTGAGGCAGATCCTCATGGCCTCTGGCTCCACAACCTTCACTAAGGTAAGGGGAGAGGGAGATCTGTGACAGCTTTCTGCAGGTTCTTGAGGAATGAACTAGGACCTGATCCTTTCCTTTCCTTCCTAGATTGTCAATAAGTGGAACACAGCTCTGATTGGCTTGATGACCTATTTCCGAGAAGCTGTTGTAAATACTCAGGAGCTGCTTGATTTGCTGGTGAAGTGTGAGAACAAAATCCAGACTCGTATCAAGATCGGCCTGAATTCCAAAATGCCCAGCCGTTTTCCTCCTGTGGTGTTCTACACCCCTAAGGAGCTGGGGGGCCTGGGCATGCTCTCCATGGGCCACGTTCTCATCCCTCAGTCCGACCTGAGGTGGGTTGTGCTGTTCTAATTCCTGCATGACTTGAGTGTTCTTAGATGCTCTTCCCCCTAAAAATATTCCAAGCGTGCTAAACCATGCCTTGCTACAGAGCTCTGTTGTCTTTACAGTGTCTCATGGCAGTGGTCAGGGAAGTCCCAGTTCCTCCTCCCTCACTGTTGTCTCTTTGCTCCAGGTGGTCCAAGCAGACAGATGTTGGCATCACTCACTTCCGCTCGGGAATGAGTCACGAGGAGGACCAGCTCATCCCAAATCTGTATCGTTACATCCAGCCCTGGGAGAGTGAATTCATTGACTCTCAGAGGGTGTGGGCAGAGTATGCCCTGAAACGACAGGAGGCTATAGCCCAGAACAGGTGTGTGTCCTTGTGTGGGAGGACATGTGGGAAATTTTGTGCTGTCTGGGGATTTTGGAGACCTTGCTGGCCCTGTGCTACCTGCAGTGCTGTTTCCTTACCTCTGGAGGAGGTTTGGCATTTAATGTCCCCTGCAGAGCTCTGAGCTCTGTGTCATATCTGTGATCTCATCAGCTGAACTACTCATTAATGCATTGCTGTAAATGGAGAGGTAACAAAGTGTGGGGAATTTTTTTTTTCTTCAGGCGTCTGACACTGGAGGATCTGGAGGACTCGTGGGACAGGGGAATTCCTCGGATTAACACCCTTTTCCAGAAGGACCGGCATACTCTGGCTTATGATAAAGGATGGAGAGTCAGGACTGACTTCAAACAGTATCAGGTACTGACAGGGGATTTCTCTTCACCTGAAGTTCAGACACCTGCTCCACACAAAGTCCTTTTACCTTGCATTATTGCAGATACACTTCTGTCTCTCTGCTGCAGAAAGAATTTACAGCCTTCTGTTGGGACTGATAGAGGCTGTTTGGAGCCAAATGCTCCAGAATTTGTAGCTATTCCCTTTTGAAATATTTGGATGGATTGTAGTGTATTGGAGAAAACCACAATAAACACAACTACATATTACAGAATCATTTCTGGAGAGGAGAAAAATAATGATTCCAAAAGAAACATTCCAAAATATTAAGTATTAGTAACAATGAAACAATTTGCTATTTAAAGCTTTTAATGACAGCGTATCACCTGAGTTCCACCCAGTGTGAATTGTGCAGCAGCACTGACACAACTTGTAGATGAGCTTTGTCCTCCAGCACCAAGGCCATGAGGATTTTTACCTGACCATCATCATGATGCTGGTTCCACAGTCAGTGCAGCCAGGTGAGTGATCTGGGGTCTCACTGCTGTCTGCAGGTGCTGAAGCAGAACCCGTTCTGGTGGACGCACCAGCGGCACGACGGCAAACTCTGGAACCTGAACAATTACCGCACCGACATGATCCAGGCCCTGGGCGGGGTGGAGGGTATCCTGGAGCACACACTCTTCAAGGGCACCTACTTCCCCACGTGGGAGGGTCTCTTCTGGTAAGAGGAGCTTTGATCTGGGCTCAGGCTGTGCTGATTCTGTTGAGTTTCTGCTGGTTTTTAGTGGTTGCTTGAGAACATCGTGTAGTTCAGTTGTGAGAGCACCTGGGAGGGGGTTACAGCTGAACTTGTTGCAAATCCATGGAAATTTCTTGGTTGATCCCTGTCTCTGTTACAAGTGACACATGGCAGTAGAGGTGTGGAACATTTCATGCAATTGAATCTAATGCAGTTGATGGTCTGCCCTTTCTAGGGAGAAGGCCAGTGGCTTTGAGGAGTCCATGAAGTGGAAGAAGCTGACAAATGCCCAGAGATCGGGTTTGAACCAAATTCCAAACAGAAGATTCACTCTCTGGTGGTCTCCTACCATTAACAGAGCCAATGTAAGTACCTGGTGTTTGTCCCTCAGAGCAGACACCACTTTTCCACTGAAATGAGAGCACTTAATTGATCCAATTAATTCTCAGAACATCTCTTACAGAGCTACTAAACCTCCTTAACAGGAGATGCTCAGTATTAAAAATTTCAATTGTGTTGTTCTGTGTTCTCACAGCTGCTTTTCCTTTGCAGGTGTATGTTGGGTTCCAGGTGCAGCTGGATTTGACAGGGATCTTCATGCATGGCAAGATTCCCACGCTGAAGATTTCCCTCATCCAGATTTTCCGAGCTCACTTGTGGCAGAAGATCCACGAGAGCATTGTCATGGATTTGTGTCAGGTGAGCAGTGTTGACTTGGTTTGTTTCTGTGCCCTTTTGGAGCAGGACCAGTCTTCCTCCAGCAATTTGGCAGAGAAAGGGAAAAATGGAAAATGGGGTTTTCCTGACTGCCTTGGTGCTTAGGATAGATTCTTTATTTGAGTTGCTTGAGCACATCTGATCTTTGACTGCCTTTTCCCCAGGTGTTTGATCAAGAGCTGGATGCTCTGGAGATTGAGACAGTGCAGAAAGAGACAATCCATCCCAGGAAGTCCTACAAGATGAATTCCTCATGTGCAGATATCCTTCTCTTTGCTTCCTACAAGTGGAATGTGTCACGTCCGTCCTTGCTGGCAGATTCCAAGTGAGTTTCCCTTTTCCCTCTCCTCAGTCTCCCTGCAGAGCAGAGCTGCTGAACCTGTCATCCAGAGCCTCTGTGTCTCTTGGGCATGTGGGGACACTGGATACTGTGTCCAGCAAAGCACAGGGCTTTTGGATAGGTGGTTGCACCTCCTGGCACTGCCTTCTGCAGAACACCAGCACTGCCTTTGCTCTTCTTCTCTCCTCTGGGTGAACTTTGCCCTGAGCCGTTGGAGGTTCTGGAAACCCCAGAAAGCTGAGCTGGCCCAGGGCCAGAATCTGGAGTGAATTCTCTGAATCCTCACCAGACAGTCCCTGGGGGAGATGACCCTTGTGACTACACAGCAGTGGGCTCACTGCTGCTTTGTTTAAACCTTTCAGCAGCCTCTGCATTCACTGTTCTGCGATGAGAACAGCAGATCCCTTTCCAGGGTGGAATGTGGATACGAGCTGGCTGCAGTGTCCCTGCTGACAATTACTACAGGAGGATTTTGTGCAAGATGAACTTGTTGTGGGTTGTTTTCTCCTCAGGGATGTGATGGACAGCACCACCACCCAGAAGTACTGGATTGACATCCAGCTGCGCTGGGGCGACTACGACTCGCACGACATCGAGCGCTACGCAAGGGCCAAGTTCCTGGACTACACCACAGACAACATGAGCATCTACCCCTCTCCCACTGGGGTGCTCATTGCCATTGATCTGGCCTACAACTTGCACAGGTGAGAGCTGCACCTTCTGTGGTTTCAGTTCTACCCTTGGAGTTGGTAGTTTGTGGGTATTGCCTCAGTGCATCTCCACTCTGGGATGTATTCCAGGCAGGAGGATGAGGGGAGAAGGCAGAAGCTGGAGATGTGCAGTGAGTGGGATAAGGCATCTCAGGTTGCCCAGTCTTGCTCAATAGTGGTGCAGTTCCCCTAGTTCATTAATAATTTATTTCTTAGGATATTTCTATCAGATTGTTGTTAGAGCTAAAGGACAGGCCTTGTTTCAAAGCCCCTACAAGTGGGGATGGTTATTTCTCACTGGAAACTAGGGGGAAAGTCAGAAATCAGTTCTCCAGTGTATTTGTTTGCAGCTTTTTTTGGGACTCCTGCATGTGTGTGCTGTGGCTGCCCACTGAGGGGCTGTAGGTAAAAGCCTTAAGTGACCAACCAACTCCCAGGGACATTCCAGAAGTCACACTGCAGTACAAAGTTGAAAAGGGGCCTGGCTGCTGCATGGAAAGATTTGAGTGGGGCTGTTGCCTTTTCAGGTCTAATGGTAACAACTTCTGTTTGTTTCCTTCTTCAGTGCTTATGGGAACTGGTTCCCTGGGAGCAAACCTCTGATCCAGCAGGCCATGGCCAAAATCATGAAAGCAAACCCTGCCCTGTATGTGTTGAGGGAACGAATCCGCAAAGGGCTGCAGCTCTACTCCTCAGAGCCCACTGAGCCCTACCTGTCCTCCCAGAACTATGGGGAGCTCTTCTCCAACCAGATCATCTGGTTTGTGGATGACACCAATGTGTACAGAGTCACCATCCACAAGGTGAGGCCAGAGGGGTGTCTCAGGGAAAGGACTGGTTGGGGTGGAGGTTTCTATGCATGATGGAAAACTGGGAGTCACCACATGGACCCAGATTTTGCCAGTGTGCACAGAGCAGCTCCTGCTCAAAGCACACAGAGTTGGCTCTTGTGTAAAGATTTGAGTGAGCTCCATTTATCTCCCTGCACTTCTCACTCTCACTTGTTTCCTCAGACTTTTGAAGGGAATCTGACCACAAAACCCATCAATGGAGCCATTTTCATCTTCAATCCCAGAACTGGACAGCTCTTCCTGAAGATCATCCACACATCTGTGTGGGCAGGACAGAAACGTCTGGGACAGGTAAGGCCTGGCTGTGTCTTGGGGTGGGCTCTGACTGCTTGGGACACTCCCTTGAGCAGAAAACATCACAAAGATCTTCATCTTCCTGCCTCTTAATGAGTTTGGAGCTCCAAAGTCCAAGGTCAGGCAGGAGGATGGGATATTAAAGTGGAAGAATTCAGGCATTGCTGCTGTAAGGAATTTGAGGCTCTGAGGTGTAAAGACCTCACATCATCAAGCAGAGCTTGAATAACACTGCTGTGCTCCTTGTTCCACAAATCCCTCTGCACTTGGCTGTACATCCAGTGCAGTGAGAGTTCAGGTGGCAAATCCAGGGAGGTGGAGGAGCCAGCTGGTTTTTTGTGAGCCACTCAGGAGTAACTGAGCTCCAGGAATGGGAACTGCCCTCTGTGATCAGTAAGGAGGAAATTCTGGGCCTTGTCACTGATCTGGAACAAGCCAGAAATTCCAGTTGTATTTTTAGAATTTGGTTTGCATCTCCCTGGTTCCCAGAGAGGTGGAGACACTGCTGGGGAGCAGGGGATATTTCTCTAACCCTACTGTCTGTCTGTAGCTGGCCAAGTGGAAGACTGCTGAAGAGGTGGCAGCTTTGATCCGATCCCTCCCCGTGGAGGAGCAGCCAAAGCAGATCATAGTGACACGGAAGGGCATGCTGGACCCACTTGAGGTAAGGATGAGCTCTGTGAGGATGTGTAAAATCTGTGAGGTAGCAGGACAGTTCTGTGTCCTGTGATGTTTTCAGTAGCTGTGAGCTAATTCCTCTTGATACACTCCAGGTGCACTTGCTGGATTTCCCCAATATTGTGATCAAAGGCTCGGAGTTGCAGCTCCCCTTCCAGGCCTGTCTGAAAGTGGAGAAGTTTGGTGATCTCATCCTCAAGGCCACTGAACCCCAGATGGTTCTCTTCAATCTCTATGATGACTGGCTGAAAACCATCTCTTCCTACACAGTAAGCACAGATGTGTCTGCTTTGCATTTTGCTGCTGATAAATGAGGCAGGAACCAAGGCCTCAGATATCCCTGATGATTTATTTGGGAGCACTTGGCTCTGAATCTGCCTGGATTTTCCTTTAGATGGATTTCACTGGCAGTTCCCATGTGCTCTGTTTGAGCATTTGTACATTTAATTTTCTTCTTTCTAACTCCATCTTCTTTTCATCTCCAAGGCATTCTCCCGTCTGATCCTGATTCTCCGGGCACTGCACGTGAATAATGATCGAGCCAAAGTTATCCTGAAGCCAGACAAGACAACCATCACTGAGCCTCACCACATCTGGCCAACCCTGACAGATGAGGAGTGGATCAAGGTGGAGGTGCAGCTGAAGGATCTCATCCTTGCTGACTATGGCAAGAAGAACAAGTAAGCCACTGTGCAGCTGCCATGCTCCTGTCAGCCTTTCCTTCCTGCCCTAAAGGCTGTGGCCAAGGGCCTTTGCCAGTGCACTCTCAGCTTTGTAGGGAATCTGGTTATTATTAATAACTTTCTAGCAAGGCAGATAAAAATGTCTGCACCGAGTCTTTGATCTGAGCATCATGTGATCATGGCCCCTCTTTTGTTTAAAATTTAATTTTTCCATAGTGCCCAGAGTGGATGTTCAGAGCTTGTGCCTGAAGGTGAGAAGGCTCCAGAATGTATTTTGAAATGCTTGACTTGTGTGAACTTTCTCTTCCAGTGTGAACGTTGCATCCCTGACCCAGTCAGAGATCCGAGACATCATCCTGGGCATGGAGATCTCTGCCCCATCCCAGCAGAGGCAGCAGATTGCAGAAATTGAGAAGCAAACCAAGGAGCAGTCACAGCTGACAGCCACACAGACCCGCACGGTGAACAAACACGGGGATGAAATCATCACCTCCACCACCAGCAACTATGAAACACAGACCTTCTCCTCCAAGACCGAGTGGAGAGTCAGGTAGGAGGGCAGGCAGGGGTGGTGGGAAGGGTTGGAATGCTCAGTGAAGATGTGCCCCCTCTGATCATGGTCTCCTCCTCACAGAGCAATTTCTGCTGCCAACCTCCACCTGCGGACAAACCACATCTATGTCTCATCAGATGACATAAAGGAGACAGGTTACACCTACATTCTTCCCAAAAATGTGTTGAAGAAGTTCATCTGCATCTCAGACCTGCGGGCCCAGGTGAGTGCAGGGGGTTTGTTACAGCTGAGCCCCACTCAGACACACCAGGGGGGAACTCCTGGTGAAGGGCTGGAACCTGCTGTGGCTTGTCCATGTGAATCCCTCCAATGCTCTCCTCAGGAATTAAGGAGTTCCCACTTTCACAGTTACACAGAGATCTCTTCTGGCTTTCTAAGGCAGGTGTGTGTTTTAGATTGCAGGTTACCTGTATGGAGTGAGCCCTCCAGACAACCCCCAGGTGAAGGAGATCCGGTGCATTGTGATGGTGCCCCAGTGGGGGACACACCAGACCGTGCACCTGCCAGGGCAGCTGCCACAGCATGAGTATCTCAAGGTGAGATGGGTTCAGCTTTCAGGGTGGGTGGAAGGTTGGTAACAAGGCCCTAAGGTGATGGAGCAGCTTCCCTTGGTCTTCTGTAGTTGTAGGATTGAAAGGGCTCAGTCTGAAGCTAAATCTGATTGAGATCAAGTGAGGGGGAAGCCTGTGATCCATTTTTGCCAGGCTTGAAGTGGTCTCATTCTAAACCGTTTTGATTTTTCTCTAAATCACTCTCTTTTTGTAAGGAAATGGAACCTCTGGGATGGATTCACACCCAACCCAACGAGTCCCCTCAGCTGTCACCACAGGATGTCACCACCCATGCCAAGGTCATGGCTGACAACCCCTCTTGGGATGGGGAGAAGACCATCATCATCACCTGCAGGTGAGGGGCAGGGAGGCTTCTGGTACCCCTCTCAGGGGCTCAGTGTTGCTGCAGAGCTGGGGAACTCAAAGTAAAATTTTGAAATGTCTCATCTCTCCTTTCCAGTTTCACCCCTGGCTCCTGCACACTGACAGCCTACAAGCTGACCCCCAGTGGGTACGAGTGGGGCCGGCAGAACACGGACAAAGGCAACAATCCCAAGGGTTACCTCCCCTCCCACTACGAGAGGGTGCAGATGCTGCTGTCCGATCGCTTCCTCGGCTTCTTCATGGTCCCTGCACAGGGCTCCTGGAACTACAACTTCATGGGTGAGCTGCCCTGGGGAGGGCAGGGGAAAGGAGCTTGTGAGGAGCTTGGGGAGGAGGGAATAGCTGCTTACCCACTCCAAAACTTCTTCAGAGCAGCTGGCAAGGATACCAGCACTGTGCCCTGAACTTTCCTTGGTACCAGCACTGAGATGTCTGTTCAATGATGTTTTGGTGGCTAGAGAGGGAAAATAGATCCCATGTCTCCGTGGATTGTAGTGCATGATCTGTCACCGCTGAATAATTAATCCCTGTCAGGCAGAAGAGATAATGGAAAATGCAAGAGAGAAGCTGTTCCCAGTAGGGAGGTCCTGGTATCATGAACACCAGCTGGAGAAGGGGTCAGGAAATGAGAGTGCAGAACACTACTGGCATAAAAGGACTAAATCACGAAGAGGGGAGGAACCCAAAGAGGGATGGTTGTGTGGGTTTAGAGCTCTCTCTCCTGGCATGGAAATGGTCGTGGAAGGATGGAGGAGGCAGAAGGAGTGCTCAGGTGGGTGACGCTCCCTCTTTTCCAGGTGTTCGCCACGACCCCAACATGAAGTACGAGCTGCAGCTCGCCAACCCCAAGGAGTTTTACCACGAGGTCCATCGCCCCTCTCACTTCCTCAACTTCGCGCTGCTGCAGGAGGGGGAGGTTTACTCTGCCGACCGCGAGGATCTCTACGCCTAACCCTGCCCGCGCCCCTTTTAGTACTGTTGATATTCAACAGCGTGTTCGTGTTCCCCCCCTTCCATCTCTCCCGCTCGCCCCTCACCCCCCGCGTTGTTGTTTCTCCCCCACGGTTTACCGCTCAATAAATTTTGTACGAACGGGCTCGCGGTCGGTCGGTCGGTCCCGCCCCGGGGCGGCCCCGGACGGGGCGGAGCTGCGCGGGCACGGGCGCGGGGCGATGGCGGAGGCGCTGTGGCGAACGCCGCCGGGCCGGCTGGCCCCGCCGCACGTCTACCGCATGGCGGGCGCGCTGGGCGCCGAGCTGCGCCGCCTGTCCGCCCGCTACGGGCCCGACGCCGTGGCCGGGCTGGTGCCGCCCGTGGTGCGGCTGCTGGAGCTGCTCGAGGCGCTGGTGGCACCGGCGGCTGCCGAGGGGGAGGCGGCGGCGGCGCTCGGGCCGCAGGAGGCGGAGGTGAGCGGGGAGCGAGCGGGGACCTGCGCCGGTGACAGCAGGTCACGCGTGTCCCCGCCGGAGTGGCCCTGGGGACGGCGCCCAGCCACGCGTGTCCCCGCCGGAGTGGCCCTGGGGACGGCGCTGAGCCGCCTGTTGGCTTTTCCCCGGGGATTGTGCTGATGCGGGTGTCCTACATTTTGAGACGGCTCTTACCCGGCTGCTCCCGTTCCCCTTTGGGACAGCTGCGACCCCGCTGTTCCCTTTTCCCAGGGGATTGCTCTGACCCTCATCCCCTGGGACAGCTCTGATGTGGCTGTGCCGTTCTCCCGGGGGATGGCTGTCCTGTCCCTGCTGTCCCCCACCCCCTGGGATAGTTCGCACCTGTCTGGCCCAGCTGTCCCTCTTTCCGGGGTGGTGGCACTGACCCCGCTGTCCCCCATCCCTCGGGAACCTGTGCCCTGGCTGTCGCCGGCCCCTGGCGCAGCGCTGACCTGGCTGTCCCTGCCCCCGGGGTGGCTCTGACCCGGCTGTCCCCGTCCCCAGGACCCGGAGCAGCGGCTGTGGGAGGCGGAGCGCCGGGAGCGAGCCCTGCACGGCCGCCTGGCCTGCCTGGAGGAGCAGAACCGCCAGCTCCTGGGGCAGCTTGCAGAGAGCCAGTCCCAGGAAGGTGGGTGTCCCAGGGGGTGTCCCAGGGGGTTTGGGGTCCCCTGATGGCACAGGGTGTCCCTTTGGAATGACAGGCTGGGTGCAGGGCTGAACCTGTTCTGCTGGAGCCTGGAATGCTGCTCTCCTTTCCCTCACCTTGCAGACCTGTCCCAGCAGGGAGCATAAGGCATTACCTTGTTCTGCAAATCACAGGGATCCCAAACCTCCAGAGCGCCTCTGAAGCCCGCAGGAGGGTGGTGGAGGCAGGCACAGAGTATGGGCTGCTGTGCCAACACAAGCATGTGTCAGGAGTGCTGTAAAACTCTCAGTTCCCTTCTTCCCACCGTTCCCACTGTGGGATTACCAGGAACAAGTCAGTTTGCAGAAGCAGTGAGGAGCTCGGTGGCGCTGTGGGTTTGGGGAGCCGCTGGGGCCCCTCACTGGGCTGTGCTCTGCCCTCAGACAGCGCGGCTCGGAAGGAGCGGGAGGTGATGCTGCGGCTGAAGGAGGTGGTGGACAGGCAGAGGGACGAGCTGCGTGCCCAGGCCCACGAGATCGTCTGCAAGAGCCGCGACACGGAGGCGGTGAGGGCGGGAGCTCAGGGTGTGGCGTGCCCAGGGAGCTGCTTTAGTGTCACATCATCCCCTGGGGCAGCTGGCACCGATGTCCCCAGCTGGGGACACTGCCTCACCTTTGGCCCTCCAGCTGCAGGAACAGCTGCATCGCTTCATGGCCATGAACGAGGAGCTGCGGCACAAGGTGGCCGTGGTGCAGGCCCAGCTCAAGAGTGCTCTGGAGCACAAGTCAGACCTGGAGGCTGCCATGCTGCAGAGCCAGAGGGAGACGAGCAGGAGGAGCAGGACAGGCCTGGAGAGCCGGCGGCCACAGCCTGGCCTGGTGAGTCTGGGCATCACCAGCACTGACCCCCCACTCCAGCCTGGTGTGGGGCTTTTGGCACACCCTGACATGGCTACTGAAGGAAAACCCACGGCTGCAAACTGAGCAGTGTGGTGTCTGCAGTGCCAGCAGCACCTTCTCTGTGAAAGCTGCTGTGGGTGGAGCAAGATGAGGTGACAGGAGTTAGAAGTTGGATGAGGGGGGTTTGCCACATGTGGTGATGGCCTGAGATAGGGACATTCCTGGGACTTTTCCACATTTGCCTGCGTGTTCACCCAGCCTTTGAGAAGGGTTTTTGAAGTCTCTGCTTGCCTGCTGACTCTCCAGGAGGGAGCCCTGTCACCCTCAGAGGAGCCACAGCACCAGGATGGGGACAGGAGCCCTGCTCACTGCTGCTTCTCCAAAGAAGAGCTGCAGCAGATCCTGCAAGAGAGGAATGAGCTCAAGACCAACCTGTTCTTGGTGCAGGAGGAGCTGGCCTATTATCAGAGGTGAGTTCTGTCCCTGCAGCCACCCCTGGCCCAGCAGAAGCTGCTCCCACCACAGTCAGAATCTTCCCCAGGCTCTTGGTTAACCAGCTGGCTGCTTTTTGCCAGGGAGCTGCTGAACGAGGAGAGAATTCCCAGCTTCTTCTTGGATGCAATGAAGTCAAATATCAGAAAACAGAGGAAAAAAATCAGAGCCAAAATGCTGGGAACAACAGAGGAGTCAGCAAGCAGGTGAGTCAGGCTGGGTGCTGGGATCCTCCCGTGCAGGGTGGGTGCTGGCTCACCTGCTCCAGTATTTCCATCTCTGATGCCCTGGATTGGAGCTTCCTCAATCCCAGAGCTGCCTCCTCCCTCCAGAGATCAAAGGTTTGATGTCTGCAGTTGATGTGCTGCTCTGGCATAGCTGTGCCACAGGGGTTGGGCTTTGTGCTGTAACTCCTGTGTCCCTGTCACCAGTCAGGCCTGGCCTGGCCAAATGCCACTTGTCCCTGTGTGCGTGTGACAAAAGGGAGGTGAGGTGGTGGCACTGGGAGCTCTGGACTAACTCCAGAGTGGCTCCAGCACTTGCTGCTGTGGCTCAGTGCAGGTTTGGCCCCATTTCTTTGTGCTGCAGTGAAGAAGAGGAGGGCTCCTGGCTCCCAGATCATGGCACAGACTGTGTGGATGTTCAGCCTGCAGAATCCAAAATTAGGAGCTTGTAAGTTTTCTTCAGGGCTGGTAGGGATGGGAGGCTCTGCCAGGGGAGAGGTTTGGGGCTTGGCTGGGACCTGGCACTTGTAGATCTTGGATATGATGGGAGCAGAGTCAGTAGCTGGTGCAGGGCTGGCAGGGATGCTGCCAAAGCAGGGGCTGCTGCTTTAGTGGGACCTGCCCTGTCCCGAATGCCACGTGCTCCCAGGGCCTGCAGCCAGGCTGTGTCCTGCTGCCCCCACCACAGAGGGAGGTCGGGCAGAGGGAGGTTTTTCTCCCCAACAGCCCTTGTCTGCTCTCTCTGCAGTTTTGGGCTGTGGTATCAGGGCAGCAGCAAAGACCCCCCCACATCCAGCTGCTCCGGAACCTGGGAAATCATCGACTCACTGGACACACAGCTGGAGCCAGAGGGAGAGAGCAGGGCAGGCTCCAGCTCCCCTGACAGAGCCATGGCACCACTCTGACCCAACAGGAGCAGGAGCAGGATCTGTCCCTGCAGCAGAACTTCTGGATCCTCTTCCAGTGGCTTCAAGGGCTGCCCTGGCAGTTCCCCATGCCGTGGTGGTGGCAAAGCCACAGCGTGGGCAGATCCCTGCAAACCCACTGGGACACTTGGATGTGAGCTGCCAGCCTGGCATGGGACAGCTCAGCACCTCTGGGCATCTCTGCCCACCAGCCACCCTTTCACTGTGCCCACAGCTTAACTGCAGAGGGGTCCTCACAGTGTGCCCCCTCCCCACAGCCCCCTGCTTGCAGCTCAGCATGGTGGGGCTCTGCACCCTCTTCTGCCCCACACCCCAGAAGGGATCTTCCCATCCCCTCTTTGCAAACCCCTCTGCTCACAGCCCAGGGTTCCATTGCCCCATGCTGCTCTGTGGGGATGTTTTACCTCACCCCTTTCTGTCTGTAGCTCCCCAATCCCTGCAATGTGAAGGTCCAGTTGGGGTCACCACAGGGCTGGGAGGGGCTGAGCACACTGCACTGGGTGTCCAGGTGCTCCTGTGGCTGGGAGCAATCAGGATCAGCACCAGCAGGGCCACTCCTGCACTTCTCAGGCATGGGGTCAGTCAGTTTTGTACTGGGACCTCTTCCTGCCACCTCTGGGACCTGGCAGACTGAAACAATCCTTGTGTTCATGGGGATGGGTTGGTTTCCTCAGATCAGGTACTTTCTACCTTTAATTAGGAAATAAATCAGTCTCTTGTTTCTCCTCTAAGGTTCTGGCTGCAGCCTCTGCTCTCTGCTTGTGATGCTCCCAGGTTTCCCTCACCCTCCTCCTAATGCCTGTGTGCCCTGAGCCCCTTCTGGTGGGTCAGCTGTGATGGGGAGGGGGCTCCAGGGGGGTCATCCCACTGTGCTGGGCATGGAAGAGTTAATTCCTGCATGGCCAAGGGGAGCACTGTGCTTCCAACCCGGAGCCCCCCCGGCTGAGGCAGCCTTGGGTAGGAAAAAGGTGTTTCCTGTGCATCTGCTGACACAAAGCTCCTGGGGACACACGAGGTGGGACAGTGGCCAGCAGCCCTTCAAAGGCCAGCACAGGTCAGGCTGTGTTGCCATGGGGACATGGGGACCCCTCCTCTGAGCCCCTGCCCGGGGCTGGCAGTGCCATGGGGTGGCACATGGGGGTTGGGGCAGGGGGTGGCATTTGTTTGGGGTGGGGGGATGTTGGCTGAAGCAGCTTTGGAGGGTGGCCCGGGGGGAGTGGGGTGGCACAGGTGAGATGTTGAGGAGGTACCAGCCCCTGTGTGGCTGTGTTGAGCCCCTGGATGCCCCTTTCTGTGGTAGGGTGGCAGCCAGGGCCAAAAATAGCCCAGGCAGCAGCAGCAGCAGCATTCCCTGCTCCCTCTCTGCCGCACCCCTGACGTCTGGATCGGGCGCCTCCTCCCGCGTTTCCTCAGGAAGAAACCCAAGGCTGGAGGGAGGAAGAGGCTGCAGCACGGGCGGGACAGAGGGACAGAGGGACAGAGGGACACCAGCGTGGGGCTGGGGAGCCACCAGGACTGGGGCCCTGGTGCCCTGCTGGGATGGAGAGTGCCCGGCCCATCCTCTGCCTCCAGCTGTGGCTGTGGGTGCAGAGCTCTGCCCAGGAGCTCGACCCCGAGGGCAGGAACGTCTGCAGGTAGGTGCCACGGGGTCCCCACTTGTGCCACTCCATCTCCTGGGGCCTCTCAGCAGCCCCAGGGGTTGTTGTCCATCCCCTTTTCCATGGACAGGGGTGTGCAGCCTGGCACGGGGTGGGTGCAGAGATTGGGGTGATGCTGGGGAGTGTGGTTTGGGCATGTCTGGGCTTTTGGGGCATCAGATCCCTTCTCCAGGGTTTATTTCTCATTCACCCTCCAAGCACAAGGCAATGGGGCAATATGGGACCCTTGGCAAAACTCACAGTGGGGAAAGATCTGCGTGGCAAACTCCAATGAGATTTGGGAGCTGAATTTGTCACCACGATTCCTCTCCCGTTGTCTCCCATCAGCAGTGACACCTTTCACAGCTTCACTTCGGTGCCTCATTTCTGCCCTGCTGGTGAAGCTCTGAGCCTCTCCCGGGGCACGGGATACCCGGCAAGGCTCCATGGGGACATTCCCAGCACTTGGGGCAGCCCAGCCCCGCCGCCCACCCGGGCTGCAGCCTCCTAAATTTCCTTCTATTTTTCTGGTTTCCTTCCGGAGCGTTGCCCTGGGGGCCGCGCCGCCTTCTCAGCACTGGGGCAAGGATCGCTGTGCCTTGGCCGAGGCCATGAGGCCACCCTGGCCCCCCGGCCCTGGCTGACACCCCCCGGTCTGTCCCGCAGGTTCCCGGCCGGCCCCGGCTGCTGTCCCGGCTGGAAGCAGGACGGGAGGGCGTGCACGGTCGGTGAGTGATGGATGGGATGAATCCCAAAGCGTGGTCCCCAGGCTCATGCAGGGGATCCTGTGAGTGTTGGGGGAAGCCATGCAGCTCTGTTCCAGCGGGGTCCTGCTCCATGGGGACCCCCAACTCCTGCTGGTGCTGCAGCAGAGCCGGAGGGATGGAGCGGGAAAGCGGGATGGTGGTTCCCCTGGGAATGCTGTCCCGATGAGAGGGTGGCAGGTGTGGTGTGAGCCCAGTTTGGGGAGTGCAGAGGATGCTGAGTGCCTTTCCTACCACAACAGCCATATGCGAGGGGGAGGACGCCTGCAGGGAGGGCGAGGTGTGCGTGAAACCCGGGCTGTGCCGCTGCCCACCCGGCTTCTTCGGAGCGGACTGCAGCTCCCGTGAGTGCCTCAGCCCCGCCATCCCCCTTCAAAGCCGGCCTGATGCTCGGGGGGCTGCCGGCATTCTCCCCATCCTGTCCGTGTCCTTTCTCCTCGCAGGCTGTCCCGAGCAGTACTGGGGCCACGACTGCAAGCGGAGCTGCCCGTGCCACCCCAACGGGCGCTGCGACCCCGTGAGCGGCCACTGCACCTGCGACCCCAACCACTGGGGAGGGCTGTGCCAGTTCCCCTGCCAGTGCGGCCCCCACGGCCGCTGTGACCCCCAGACCGGCGCCTGCCACTGCGAGCCGGGCTGGTGGGCGCCCAGCTGCAGGAAACAGTGCCAGTGCAGCCCCTCCACCTCGCACTGCGACCCCCTGAGCGGGCTGTGCCGCTGCCTGCCCGGCTGGTGGGGCAGGAGGTGCAGCTTCAAGTGCTCCTGCAACGTCTCGCCCTGCGCGCAGGAGACGGGCAAGTGCGAGTGCCTGGCTGGCTACTGGGGACCGGCGTGCCAGCGGCGCTGCGACTGCGGGCGCGGCTCCTGCAGTCCCGTCACTGGCCACTGCACCTGCCAGCCGGGCTACCAGGGCAGGAGCTGCCGGGAGCCCTGTCCGGCGGGGAAATACGGATCTCAGTGCGTGCACAGGTGAGATAGGGAAGCAGGGGGGGTCCAGCAGTCAGCTTTTGGGGAAGGCACTGTGCCTGTGTCTGTCCCTTTGGCTGGGCAGGCAGACCCATCCTGGGGGTTTGAGCATCCCAGCTTGGATGCAGCATCAGTGTTGTTCCCAAAGAAACACCTTGTTAATGCCAGCAGAAAGTGTCACCCTAAAATGTGGTCCTTAGTCCCACTCCCTGATAAAGCAGCAGCTCTCAACTCAGAATATTCTACTTCTGCTTCCCTCTATAGAATAGAATAGAATAGAATAGAATAGAATAGAATAGAATAGAATAGAATAGAATAGAATAGAATAGAATAGAATAGAATAGAATAGAATAGAATAGAAGTAGAGTAGAAATCTTTCTCTCTGTATAATATCCTGATTCTGCTTCCCTCCCACCTTCTTGCTACCACAGACCATTAGGCATCCCTGTATTTCTCTCCTTGGTCCAAAATGATGCTTAATGATTTTCTGGGATGAAGCCTCCTTTTTTGTGGGGTGAAAGCTGCATTTTGTGGGGTGAAAGCTGCTTTTTAGGGGTACAAGGGTGGGCGCTGAGATCTCGGTGCCTCTCTGCCCACGCAGCTGTGGGAGCTGCAAGCGCAGCCAGCCCTGCTCGCCCGTGGATGGTTTCTGCCTGGCCTGCCAGCCTGGCTGGAACGGGACCCTCTGCAAGGATCCCTGTGCTCCTGGATTCCATGGTGAGGGCTGCCTGCAGCTGTGTCCCCGCTGCCAGCACGGGGAGCCCTGTGACCCCCAGACTGGGTTCTGCCAGCGCTGTGACCCCGGCTGGACGGGGCCCAGGTAAGGCCAGGGTGAGGCTGCTGCTCCCTGGGGTGTCCCTGCTCTGGGGTGCATTGCTGATGCTTTGCTCTCTTTTGGCAGCTGCAACAGCTCCTGCCCTGTGGGTACCTTTGGTGATGGCTGCCAGTTCCTCTGCCCTGAGTGTGTTTCAGGGAGTTGTGACCCCGTGACAGGAGTTTGTATCTGCCAGGCAGGCTTCTGGGGAAACAGGTAATGCCAGGAAATGCTGGGATAATGCTGGGAGTGGGGCTGGGCTGCAGCCTTGCTCTCTCTGGGGGCATTTCCCACCTTTCCTCTCTCTTCCAGCTGCAATGACACCTGTCCTGAGGGGTATTTTGGAGTGAATTGTTCCTCGCCCTGCCAGTGCTCCCGGGGGACCTGCGATCCTGTGCAGGGTGACTGTGTGCTGAGTAAGACTAACCTCACATTTACTCCTTGGCACTGGGAAAGGGACAGTCACATCTCACTGGGGAAGGTGCTGGAGGGCTGGGATGCATCCTGGTGCCTCCTGGCCCCACCAGGAGTTGTCAGCTCCTGCTCTCTTCATGCAGGGCTGTTCTGTAGGTGTCACAGCCCCAGGACATGCCAGACTCAACTCATCTCCTCACACAGGTTTGAAGGACCATGGAGCCCTTGCAGCTGCCATCCTTGTCCCTCTCCTGCTGCTGCTGCTCTGTGTTGCCTGCTGCTGCTGTGGTGCTGGCTCAGCAGATGCCAGAGACAGGTATTTTTTCACATTTTTCAACCTTTGACACAAAACCTCATCTCCCTTGTCCCTTGATGCCCACCTCTGCTCTGCAGGGCAGCTGTGCCTGACGATGATGTGGTGGCCAGGATGAAGCACCACGTGCAGGGTGTGCTGGCCAACCTCAGTGCTCTCGTGCCCTGCTTTAACCTGGGTGCCTCAAAACTTCCCAAAGTCACAGGTGAGCAAAGCAGAGCTGCTGACAGCACTTCCAGAGCTGCTGCAATCTCTGCACTTTGGGGGGAAGCCTGGAACCCCTCTCCTCTGAGCACCCTGGGGTGCTCGAGTTCAGCTGGGTGTCTTCTCCTCCCCAGTTTCTCATCACGACATGGAAATCCCCTACAACCCCAGCTTCATCGAGCCACCGTCTTCTGCGTGGGTTTCAGACAGCTCCTTCTCCTCCTTCGACACCGACAACGAGGGACCCGAGTACTCCGTCCCTCCCAGAGAAGGTGACGCCCATGGCTGCTCCTCCTCCTCCTCTCTGATCACCTCCGGCCCATCGGGGTCAATCCTGGCCGTCCCAGGGAGCTGTGCTTGGCACAGACGATGTTTATTTCCTTGCTTTCCTTGTTTTCCTGTCTGCAGGGCTGTGTTTGGCCGTGTGCGATGGGACGTGCCCAGTGGGGCAGCCCCATTTCACAACCTCCTCCCTGGGAAACGATCCCAGGGACAATCCTGTTGCATCAGCTCCTGGCCCAGTGTCCTCATTTATGTCCCCGGGCTGGGTGGCAGCTGTAACACGTGTCACCTTGTCCCACAGGCATCCCGCTGCTGGGCGGGGCTGAGCTGCAGGATGGAGCATCCCGCCCCGGCGAGGCGCTCCCGGACCCGTCCGCCTTCGACTCCGAGGATGTCTCGCAGCCCTTCGCCATCCCCCGCACCTCCAGCATCGCCAAGGCCAAGCGACCCTCCGTGTCCTTCGCCGAGGGGACAAAATTCGGGGCGGCCGAGACCCCCAGCCCCAGCAGGAAGCCCAAGGCGCCGTGGGGCCCGTCCAGGCTGACCCCACCGCCGGGGGATGCGGCGGGCGAGCCCCCCAGAGAGCGCCCGGCCAGCGATTGCTACGAGAACCCCGAGCCCCTCAGCAAAGGGGACGAAAGCCACCGGCCATCGCCTCGGGCCACCCCGGGGGGACGGCGCAGGGTGGTGTCCAGCACCAGGCATGTGGCCCAGAGAGTGGAGGCGCTGGAAGCAGCTGCGAAATCCGGCAGCTGGGAGGCGAAGGGGAAGGAACCCGATGTCACAACCATCTACATGGTGGTGGGAACGGCCGGGGAGGACACCAAGAGGGAGGGGACTGGCGAGGGACCGGTGCAGGCTGTGCTGAAGCGTCTGGGCAGCTTGCAGAAGGGCAAGTGGGCTGCGAAGGAGGAGCCCAAGGTGAGGAGGAGCATGGAGGCCATCCAGAAACCTCCTCGGAGGGCCCTGGCACAGCGCAGGGACTCGGAGAACAGCTGCAAGCAGAGGGAGAGTGTGCCCGGAGCTCCTGCCGAGCCAGCCCCTGGCAAGCCCCAGCATCCCGCTGCAAAGAGACTGTCCCTCCTCCTCGCGTCCCTCTCGTCAAAAAGCACCGGTGCCCAGGACGGGGCCAGCGAAACCGTAGGTGCCACAGAGAAGGGCAAAAGCTCGGAGTTAGTTGGTAGCCTCGAAAGGAAGGGACAGGCTGCGGTGGAGGAAGAGCCGAAATACGAGAACGTGGCCAGCGGCGGGGCTGATTCGCCCTCCGGCCCCGGCAAAGAGCTGCTGGCCACCCCTCCGGCCACCTGAGCCACCCCGGGCCGGGCCGGGCCGGGCAGCCCCGGGGCTGCTCCAGCCCCAGCCGGGGGAAGCGCGGCCAGCTCCGAGCTGGGACCTGGGGAAGCGCCGAGCCCTCCTGGGGACCCCCTCCCTTTCCTCCGAGCCCTGCGGCTGTTCTGGGGCCACAGCAGGGACAGCCTGTGGGGCTGTGGTGCTCGAGGGTTTTTTCCTGCTCCTCCCTGCCCTACCAGCCCCATTTGTGTCTGCACAGCCCAGGGGACAGCGATGCTCTGGACACTGTGGTGGCACTCTCGAGTCCCTGTCACCACTAGGGACATAGCCAATGCAGGGCTGCTGAGTGCTCAGCTGGGAAACGTGTGCACAAAATCCAGTCTCACCCCATCGTTTTTCACCTTTCCCTGTCCCAGTTCCAGTGATGCAGCCTGGAGCCTCTTGCTGTAAAAGTGCTTCTCGCTGAAGGGGATTATTTTGTGGAGCTGGGCTGAGATGATGGGCTGTCACAAGCAGCTTCAGAGAAAATTAATTTTAGCTGCTTATCTCAAAGGGTATCTGGGTCTGTGGGGATTTATCTGTGTGGCTCTGGCTTCTGTGGCAAGCCCTGGCTGCCTTTGCTTCCATGTGGAAAAGCTCATGGCAGGACACAGGGTGTAGTGAAAGCCTTTTAAACTCCACACAGTTCCAAGCTGCAGTTGTGCAAACGTGGCAGCTGGGCAGTGACCATCAACCTGTGTACCTGGCGCCGTGCTGATAAGGGTGGAAGTTGCCTGAAAATGGGATTTCCATGGGTGCCCTAAGCTCCTGGACCTCCCACACCTCACTCCTGCTGTAAAGGTGGTTGAGATGCCAAAGAGGATTTGCAGAGTGATCTGGGTTTAGATGTATCTACGTAGTAAAAGGTTTTTGTGTATTTTTTTCTGTTATTCCACGTGGTGTGAAATCCTTGGAATGATAATTAAATGCCCTTTAGGAGATGGGTTTCCCAGCCAGTCTTTGAGTCAAAGATACAACCAGAAATATTCTCCAGAGTGTGGAAACTGTCAGCAGCCTTAGGCTTTCTGTTTGGGTTTTTAAAAAATTTTCTGTCTCTGTTAAATTCTGAATTCTCACTCACTGAGCTGAGCCCTGTGCAGAGCCCAAGACTGGAGTGCAGGAGGAATGTGGGTGGGCTGTGAGTGTCCAGAGCCCCTCTGCTGCAGCCTGCACATCACACATCATGTGCAGAGCTCCACATGAATCCTTCTAATCTGGGATTCAGGGTTTGGGGTGTTTCAGAAAACACAGTGGGTTTTGCTTTTTCCCTTTTGCTTTTCACAAGTGCTTCTCCACAGCATAAGACTAAATCCCCACAGTCTGACGTGGCTGAAGGTTCCAGTTTTGCAGCCAGCACAAAGCACCCTTTCCTGCAGTGGAATCATCTGCTTCTGTGATTATAACACCCAATATTCTGGCATCCAAATAAAACTGCTCATCCTGGCAGGACTGGAGCAGCAGCCTGTTCTGCACAGGCTTGCTTTTGTTTTGACACCGTTTTATGACAGCAGCAGGGACAGTCCCACATTTGATTTATAAGCAGCCATTTTTTCCCTAATGGGATGGATATTTTGAGCCTGTGAGCTGAGCAGTGCAGTGCCAGAAGTGAACATCACATGAGCCGGTTCACTCTGGGTGCAGTATGTAAATAGCTGACAACAAGCTGACAGCCTTCGTTCTCCACTCAAACCAGCGCCTGGTTTGAGAAAACGCTGCTGCTGGGAGAACCTTCTGTGTCCATACAGCCAGGATGTTTCCCCTGCTTGAAGATGAAGCATCTTGGCCGTGTCTGGGCAGTGAAAGGGAAAGGAGCTGCAGATCTCCAGCGTGGCTGCCCATGCACACTCCTGCAGCGAGGCTGCGCTGGTGTCTGCTGGCTGGGATGTGCCGGGGTTTAGCTCTGGCTGTGGGAGGTCTGCAAGGCAGAGCTGGCGGGTGAGGGAGGGGCAATCTCTTCCCGTGCTGGATCTCTGACTTTCCAAAGCTGCTGCAGTGTTTGGAAGGCAGGCAGTGGGAAGGGATCCGTGTGCAGGTGCTGTCTGCAGGCAGAGGTGTCTGTGTGCTCGGCTGGGACAGGAACAGAGCCTGGAGCTGTTCCTGGGGTCTGTCCTGTGGTGGTCTGTCCTTCTCATCCTGTCAGCCTTGTCATCTCCTTTCCCAAACTGCCCAAACATTTGGAAAGCACCACGCTGTTTACCCCAGTGGCTGTGCCAGAGCAGGAGCTGTCACCTCTCTTCCAGCCTAAACTCATTCTTGGCCAGTTTCTAAAAACATGTCTCTGTGTCAGTGCTGTTCTTCGGCTTCACTTTATTTTTTTTCTCCCCATGCTGTTTACTCAATCCCTGGGGTATTTATAGCTGGCCATGGATGACCTGATAGCTGGTTTTCTCCTTCTAGGATAGGAAAACTGAGCCACTCTTGCTGTGGCAAAGGGTGCCTGTGACCCCAAACAGCCCCTGAACCTCCTCCTGCTCCTCCCTGTCACAGTTTGTGTTTCTTGGACCCAGCAGCCAGGTCTGGGTGCTGAGGTCTCCTGGGTCTTGTGCTGTCTCAGCCTTCCTCTCCCTCTGTTAAACACCTGGCTCTGATCCAAGCTGCCTTGTTTTCTTTGGGCTTTTTGTTTGTTTGTTTGCATTGGCTTGAATCCACCTTCCAGCTGTTGAAACGTTTGATCCCTGTGGCACAGCCAAGGCCGAGGAGTTTCCTCTTCCCGCCCGCCGCAAGGATGGAGTGGTGGGGACACGTCCGTTTGTCTGGGGCCCTCTGCTTCCTCTGGGGTGTTTACCTGCCACAAATGCTGTTCTCATCTCCTTTGGCTGAGCAAATATCCCCTATAAACATTCATGGCCATGTCTTCTGACGCAGGACCTCCCTAATGAGGGAGGATGGGATTCATGGAAGGTCTAGAAATACCTCAGAGGAATGCTCTGAAAAATAATTTAACAGAAAAAAGAGGGCAGAGCTCTGGTGCAGTCAGATGTGAAACTGGCTTTTAATTATATTACTTTTATTTCATGAAACTGGGCTGCATCCCCAGCAGTGTGATCACAGGTTTAGCGAGGGGATTTTCCCCCTTTACTCTGCTCACCTGAAACCCTACCTGGAGTACTGAGTCCAGCTGTGAGGATTCCAACATAAAAAGGACAGGGATGTGTTGGAGTCCAGAGGAAGCCACGATGATGATCAGAGGCTGGAGCAGCTCTGCTGTGGACAGGCTGAGAGATCCGGGGGTATTCAGCCTGGAGAAGGGTGAAGGAAGACTTGACAGCACTTCCAGTGTCTAAAAGGAATCCAAGAGAGCTGGAGAAGGACTTTGGACAAGGGATAGAGTGACAGCACAAGGGGGAATGGCTGACAGGGGGCAGGGTTAGATGGGATAATGGGGAGAAATTCTTCATGGTGGGGCCCTGGCACAGAGAAGCTGTGGCTGCCCCACACTGGGAAGTGTCCAAGGCCAGGTTGGATGGGGCTTGGAGCCACCTGAGCTGGTGGAAGGTGTCCCTGCCCATGGCAGGGGGTGGGATAAGATGATCTTTTAGGTTCCTTCCAACACAAACCTTTCTGTGACTCTTTGAATGAGCTGTGTCATGGGCTGGGATGTCTCCAGGGCTCATTGCCTCCGTCCAGCTGTGCCATGAGGGTGGTCAGCCCGGGGATACACTGGATGCCAGCTCCCAAAAAGCCTTTTAATGGTGCGGAGCAGCTTCTCTGCTGTCTCTCCTTGAGCGGGACAGGCAGATTCGCGGGACAGACCCGGTGCCCGTACCCACAGCAGGTGCGCAAAGCCGGGGCGCTGTTCCCGCACGGCTCACGGCGGTGCGGCTCCCGCGGCCGCCGCCCGGGGCCGGCGGAGAGCGGCGGAGAGCGGCAGCGAGCCCCGGGGCGTTCCGCGCCGTGCCGGGCGGGGGAGCCGCATCACCTCCTGCCGCCGGCCCCGGCTTTTGTCGCTTTTCCCTGGAAGGCGGCGAGCCCGAGCCGCGCTCGGGTGCCGCTGTGCCCGCAGAGGGTCCGTGTGCGTGTTTGTAGGTGTGTGTTTACCGCAGAATACCGGGGGAATCCCCGAGGAGAAAAATACCAGGGGATGGCTGGGCGTGGGAGGTACTTGTGGGAGATATCTGGGGATACCGGGGAGTAGATATCGGGGGTTACCGGGAGAAGATATCGGGGAGTAGCGGTGGGAGAAAGCGGGGGGTACCGTGGGATCCCAGGGGAAGATACCGGAGGGTCCTGTGGGGAGATATCGTGGGTCCCGTGAGGGGATCCCGTGGGAATATGGGGGGGTCCCCTGAGAAGGTCCCGGTGGGGTCCTGTAGGGATTTGAGGGAGTTCCGTGAAAGATTCCCGAGGGGATCCCATGGGGATTTGAGGGGGTCCCATGAGGGGATCCCGTGGGGATTTGAGGGGGTCCCGTGAGGGGATCCCGTGGGGATTTGAGGGGGTCCCGGTGGGATCCCGTAGGGATATGGGGAGGTCCCGGTGAGATCCCGTAGGGATATGGGGAGGTCCCGTGAGTGGGTTCCGGTGCGATCCTGTGGGGATTTGAGGGGGTCCCGGGGGGTCCCGTGAGGGGGGGGGGGGGGCGCGAACCGGCACGTGCCCCAGCGGCAGCGGCGCGCGCGGCCATTGGCTGAGGCAGCGACCAATCAGCGCGCGCGCCTGTTTTGCCTCGGAGGGCGGATAAAAAGCCCGGGTGGGACCGCGGCGGAGCGGAGCGGGCGGGGTACTGGCGGTGAGCGGGGCATGGCGGGGGGCGCCGAACCGGCATTGCGGGGGCTGGCGGAGCGCCGTGGGGTTTGCACGGCACGGGGACAATGCGGAGGGAGCGGGGACACCGGGGGATCCGCGCGTGGGAGTGGCAGGCGGCGGAGGGAGAGGGGATGGAGAGGGGCAGCGTGGGTGGGGGGCCGGATGGCGGGGAGGGAGGGGGATGCTGCGGGGATTTTGGGGGGTGGGATGCGGCGGGGGTGATGTGGGGAGCGGGGACAGCGGGCTGCAGCTCTTGTCGCAGAGTGGATCGCTGCCGGGGCTGGGGAGGGGGCTGCGGGCGCAGGGATGAGGAAGAGGAGGAGGAGGCGATGGAGGAAATGCGTTGTGGGCTGTGCTGGGGCAGCGGGCCTGCGCTGTGAGTGGAGGGTTTGGGGGGGCTGCAGGCTGGCTTGCGGGGCGGGGGGCTCTGAACCGGCTGCTGTGGCTGGAAGGGGGGCTCTGACCTCCCGGTATCACTGCAGGGAGCTGGGTGAGACCCCCTCCTGCCAAGGCACCCGTGCTGGGGTCCCTCCGAGAAGGGCACTGTCCTGTGTGGCCAGCACAGCCTGAGGGGTGCTGGGCTGGGAAAAGCCTCAGCTTGGCTCCAAGGGCTACCTGCCTTGTGACACCCCAGGGGTGCCTCTTGGACTGGTGTGTTCCCAAATTTGCTCGCTCCCGTGGGCCCCAGGGACTGGGATAAGTGGAGCTGGACACAGTTAATGCAGCTGCAGCATCTGGGGCAGCCTGGAGGTGCCACTGAGCTGCGGTGTCTCCTAGCTGGCTGTTCTCTCAGGCAGCAGAAAGTGCATTTGTAGAACCCTCATGCACCTTCCAGAGCAGGTCTGTGCTTTTGCATGGGGCAGAGCAGACCTGGTGGGTCACTGAATCCTCCTCTGGTTGTGTGGGGCTGTGTCCCCCATCCCAGCCCCTGCCTGATGGCACTGGGGACATCATAGTGCTGGCTACAGCCCCGTGCCCTGCCATTTATCCCCCAGTTCATCACCCCTGGATAGGGACAGGGGCAGTGGGCTCCAGGCTGTTTGCTGCATTTTCATACCTGTTGCTCAGGCAAGTGGAACAGAGTCCTTGAGCAGAGCCCTGTGTGTCACTCCGAGCACCCCAGGGGCTCTTCCAAGGGCACCTGTGCCTCTCCAATCCCTCCAGGTCACCTGGCAAGCCGGCACCTGCCACAACCAGTTCTGCACCTGGGAGATCTCAAACCACGGGGTTTTTTTTCATGCTTTTAGAGCAGCGTGTGCTGTGTGGACTGACTGTGTGTTTGTCCCTGCAGGCTGAGGCTCTGAAGGAGGCCACCCCCGCAGGCAGCCATGGCCCCCACGCTGGCCACAGCGCACCGGCGGCGCTGGTGGATGGCGTTCACCGCCATCATTGAGAACCTGCTCTTCTCCGCCGTGCTGCTGGGCTGGGGCTCCCTGCTCATCATGCTCAAGGCAGAAGGGTTCTACTCCTACCTGTGCTATGGATTAGGTAAGGATACTCCAGGCTCCTGTGTGGATAAGTTGCTGCTGAGGTTTGCTGGTGTGGTGTGCTCTGTTTGAGGTTGGAGGTCCCAGGAGAGAAGGAAGGGATTTGTGCTCCTTCCTAAAGTCAGTGTGCCTGTAGGTGCTGTTGCTTTGTTGGGTGATTGGAAAAAGGAGCTTTAATCATCATTAAAGATGAGCTTTTTCTGCTTGGCCATGAGTTCTTCCTCATCAAGGGAAGGCTGAATGGGTTCTGGAGGATGATGATTTTTGGGGAAGTGTGTCCTGAGTTTATAAGAAGACCTTTGTCCTTAGTGGTGAGAAAACAAGGAGCATGGATGGCAATAATATCAGAGCAGTCCAATGCTGCTGTTGAGAATTTGCAGAATTAAATACTACAGATCATTCCTTTCCTCCCTGAAGCACCCAGGATATGCTGAAACCAGGCTGTGTTTCTGTGGGGGTTTGAGATTTACCCTCTGCCCCAGCCAGAAGTGAATGTCCCTGTTGCAGGCACAGCCTGGAAAGGGGAGACAGAATTTTATGGTGTGGGAATGATAATCCTGGGAAAACAGCCTGGAGGTGGATGTGTATCCCCAGCCTGGGCATGGAGAGAACTGTGCATCCCACAGTGTGCTTGGGTGGTCAGTGGGGTTAAAAGGAACCCGTGGGTAAAGGTGTGGTGTGGGTTTGGAAAGCTGCTGTGGTGACTGAGGGTTTACATGTGCTCAGAGGAGGGAAGGGCAGAGTGAAGAGAGGCAGTTTGGGCTCTGTCCAGAGATGTGTGCTGGAGGCTGAGACTGGCTGGTGGAGGAAGCAGTTTGTGAAAAGAGTTGGAAATCAGTTCATGGACCCTCAGTGAGTAATGGCCGAGAACAGTAGGGGAACAAAGTCCAGACAAAGGTACCTGTGAATAGCAGTGATGATACTTTAGGTTTTGCTCATTCATCATCTGCTTATCTCCCCTGCTTTGTGTATCAGGGCTGGGGTTGATGCACCTGGCAAACTTGCACGTGTTTGAGTATTTTATCAGCTGCAGTTTGGCATCTCCATCTGTGCTCTGCTCGGGGCAGTGCTGGGTCACTCGGGTCCCCAGGAGCATTTCTGTGTGTGAGGGAGTCCCAGTGCCTGGGGACTTTGCAGGGCTCCTGTTCAGGGCTGCTGTGTTCTCTGCACATCCTGGAGACTTTGTCACCGGCCTGTGAGAGTGATCCCATTAAACCCATCAGGTGGAGACTTTCTGCCACCCAGATAAAGCACACAGGAGCTGATAAGCAAATGCTGACTGTCTCTGTGAGCAGGCATTTGCCTGTCTGCTTCCTGAGATGTGATCTGCTGACAACAACCTCACTTGGGGCCCACCTCTTTGTGCTCTTTGCCTTGGCTGCTTTCAGTTTGTCTGATTTCTTTCAGTTTGTCTAATTACTTTCAGTTTGTCTGATTGTTTCCAGTTTGTCCCAAATCAGTGAGGTTCACCTTGGTTTCTCACTCCTGTTCACCAATCTGTGGCTTTTCTGGCTCTGCCCATGGGAGTGCCCATGCCCACAGACCACAGGGAAGATCCAAATGTTTGGACTGCTGTGGAATTGCTGCCCTGGGGGCAGCTGCTCCCTCCCAGTGGCCAACATGTGCCCTGAGGCAAGAAGGCTTAAACCCTGAGAAGAAATTCGGGTAGTCAAATGTTCTCATTGTGCTCAAATATCTGGTCATCACTTCTGGACTTGCTGATGGCTTGTGATGAGCCTGGGGATGTTCAACCATGCTGACTCACTTTCCTTTCTCTGGTTTTGTCCTTGCTGTAAGAGTTTTGTGGGGAGGACTCCTGGCTCCAAGTGTGTGGAGACTCTCAGTGAACAGCCCCAAACTGAGTTTTTTTCCTTTGCTGGCATTAGGGTTGACCCAATGGTTGCCTTTTTCAGTGTAACCTATTGAATCCTGCAGCCAACTTGGCTGGAAGCTTGGTGCAAACAAATCATGACTAGTAGCCTTTGGGCACTTGTTGTTCCCTAATGCTGTTGTGGGTATGTAAGTATTGCAAAGGGAAAAAAAAAATAGAATTTTCCTAATGAGCCAAAGGTTCTTGGCAGGGCTTTCAGTTTGTCAGCAAAAGCTCTTGCACTTTGTGATGCTTTCCAATGAAAGGCAAAACTAGACCTTGTCCCTTCTGCAGCCTCTTCTCTGGAGGTAACAGCAGCTGCCCAGAAAGTGCTGCAGTTCATGAAGGACTCCTTGCCTCCCTGTTGAATCCCTCACTTTCCTTGCTTGCCCTTGGCTCCTCATTGTGGATTTTACTCAGCCATTGTGGGCTCCAATGGACTCTTAGCTCAAGAACATAAAGGTGGAGATGGACACTTAAGGGGGAAAAAAATCCAAAAGAACAAAATATTTTTTGAGCAGTTGTGCAACAGGGCTGGAGTGGGGGGTTGTACCCGTTGGGCCACCTCCTGAGAGGTATGTTTGAAATTCGCTGACAAGGAGCCTGGTAGTAGCACTTTGTTCCCATTTTAATTTTACTACACTACTACTTGGCCTTTAACCAACTGAAGCAGCATCTTTTATTCTGTGCAAGCGCTGACTCCACAGTCTTTATCATGGTTCTGGGCCTTATCAGCTCTTGGGGAATTTGATCAGTCCAGGGCCTTGCTTGGCTATGATGTTTCTGGGATTGGGAAGCTGAATGCTTGGGTCTGAAACATGGTTAAAAAAAAAAAAGTCCTGAACTTGATAATCTGCTTGCAGAGAACAGAGATAAGGGGCACAGAGGGCTTTCCTCTGAGACAGGGCTGCAGAGTACCAAAGGGATGATAAGCTAATTCACTTACAGCCAGTTAAGGAGCCCTGACTGGTCATAGGGGGAAGGTGCTGCCTTGCAGCTCTTTTCCCTTGTTTATCTGAGCTCTGGGGTGGGGAGTTTGCAGTCTGAAGGTCCCTGACAATCTGGGGAGGTGTGACGACAACGGTTTGTGGAAGGGCTGCACACGTGAGGCTGCAATATAATAAAGGTGGTAAATACTCATTTTGTGCAGGAAACACACTGTGCTGATCAGCAGCTGTTGTGGGAAGGTGCTGCCTGAGAACTGCAAAATGAAACCACAGCTGGGGAGAGAAGGGGAGTTTAACTCAGACTGTGCCTTGGTCATATGAAGCTTTCAAGCACTCAGAGAGGGGGTCCTGGATGTGCAAGTGGAAGGGCAGGGAAACCCGAATAAATTGCTTTTGCACTGGTACAAAGCAAGAACATCTCCTCCCAGTTCCCAGAAGTATGACACCATCCTGAAAAGAGAAAACATGTTCTTATGTGGGCAGACTGCAGAATCAGTTGTTTGCACATGCCTTCAGTGTGCTATTTTTTTTTTTAAACCAATACTCCTAGTTCGTTGCCCTTGATTTCTTTCTTTTCCCTCCTTTTTTTTTTTTTTTTTTTTTTAATTTATTTATTCTATAAAAAGGAGAGGAGTAAGATGAGGGTGTGCAGGCTGTGACAGAGCTATTGTCAGGGTGGCTGGGGGTGTCTTGCCTGTTTGACTCAGTCTGATCCATGAAATAAGATGAAAGGCAAGCTGCTCTCTGCCATCTGAGATGGCAGTCACTCCTGGAAAAGCCAGACTCGTTCCTCTGGTAATGTGTGTGTGTCTGGGATTTGAAGAGGTCAGTAAAGAGCAGTTAATGATTGACCCTTGCATGGAACCTGCAGCACTTAATTTGGGAGAAAGGATGGCTTTGAATGTTCCAGCCTGAACAAATCCCAGCGATGTTCTTGACATAAATGATTACCCAGGCAGCCTTCTCCTCACCTAAGCTGTCATTCTTTAAATAGTAACTTGAACTACTAATTGGGCAGTAGAAATCCTGCTGCTTGTGTGGGGAGTGCTGTAAAAATAGGCAGCAATGTTCTTGTAATTGCTGGTAAAGACTTGTAGCTTCTGCTGGCTCCTCAGTGGGAGCTGAGCACAGCTCTGTGCTGCTGCCCTGCCTGGGTGTCACACCTCTGTGTGCAGGTGGACTTGGCAAGAGGGTTTTGGGAGGGCACCTCAGCGGGCACAAAGCCAGAGCAGTTTTCCAGATGGAGCCAGGCACGTAGGAGATTTTCCTGGGAGAGTGGCATGCACTGATCTGGAATGGGATCTGAGCTGTGAGTGAGGGGAAGCTGCTGTTTGCTGTAACCAGGTGCTTTGGGTAGGTGAGTAGTTAGGCAGGTTCTCTGCCCATTAAACCCCTCCTAGCTGCATGTCCTGTGCTGCCACTCTCTGCCCTGTGCCAACGAGCTGCTGGCACCCAAATCCATGCTCACAGATGAGGTGGCTCTTGGCTGGACCTTGTGCCTGCTGCACACACCTGCAGCCCCTCCAAAATGTTCTATTTATGGAGGAGGCTCAAAGGATCAGGGGATGTCAGGGTGCCAAGGGCTGCTGGAATCATTTCCATTACGCCTCAGTGGATCTTCTCTTGTTGCTCAGGGGCTGCTTCTATTTTCACAAACAATTTGTATTTCCACATAGCTGCCTGGCCCCTCCTTGGAGCTGGCACAGAGCAGCTGTAAACAAGGTGGTTGGTACAGGCAGGGAGTGAAGCTTGGTGTCCCATTGCCAGCTTTGCAGTGTTCAGAGGGGCAGATTTCCTTGTATTTCCTTGCTGTGTCCTCCTGCACACTAATCATGGGAGGGCCAGCAGGTGTGAGCTCCTTGGGGACATGCAGCAGCTGAGCACATCAAAACATGGACAGGAATTTGTATTCTCCAGCTTTAAAGGCTGAGTATTTCTGTTTGGAGAGCTCTTTGTGGGGAGGGTTACTGAGGCTTTAACACGTGCAGCACAAGTTATAAGGTCAGTGCACTGTTTGTGTCCCTCCACCCTCCTTCCACTCATCAGCTGAGCTATCTCTGGAGAGTGCTGACACAGGGAAACTGCCACTACTTTGTCAATCCCCCCCCTCCTCTCCTTGTTTTCCCGAGTTTCACCTCTCACCCACATCTGTTTCCTATGAATTTATCTTTGTGGAGAGCCTAAAAGCCTTGATGCTGTGGGTGAAAATGGCAAAGAGCCTCCCAAAGTCTGTCCAGGACCGATTTCTAAGGGTGTGACTCAGGCTGCAGTGCTGCCCTCCCTGCAGAGGAGGTGCTGCTGGTGTCACTTGTGACATTTTGGGGATATTTGTTGCTTGTTCTGGCTATCCATGACTAACAGGACAAGAGAAGGGGCAGATTAAGTTATCAATTAGGAGCACGTGGTGGTGGAAAGGAACACAGGCAGTTTGAAACCATCTTAGCAAAGATATTGGTGGGAGCAATGTAAATGGGGAGAAACACCCCACCCCTGCTTTTCCTGGAGTGCTGGGAGGGACAGAGGCAGCTCCAAGGCCTTGGGTATCAGTGCCTGCATTCCTGCTGAGACCTGATGGCAGGAAGGTGGAGCAAGGTTTGTTTGCAGTGGACACAAAGCTGGGAGGGTGGTTTGGGGCAGCTGGGACAGACAGGGTGAAACCAGTAACTGTACAGGGGCTGAGGTGTGGGCAGGAGGGAGGGAAGTGCAAGGTGAGGCTGAGATAACACAGAGCAGCCATGGGGATCTCCCCCAGCAGCCACAGCAGGCAGTGAATGGGAAGCCACTTGCACATGAGGGATTCCTGCTAATTAACTAAAGCAACCAGGGCTCGCTGGGAATCTCCAGCCTCACTTCATGCTGCTGGTTATGTCGGTGACTTCTCTTTCTGTTCCTCCTTCAGTATTGAACTTTGTCAGATCAATTATTAAATAAGAAGGAGAGTGTTTTATATCACTGGCTTGAGCAGCAAGAGAGCAAGTGCTTTGTCATAGCAGCAAAGGCTCCAGATAAGTGTTGGGAGGAGGAGAGCTGGAGTGCACTGGAGCTGGCAGTTAATGGAAGTCTGAAGGCACACAGCTCACTCGAGGAGTTGTAAGCAGCCTTGGGGATAAGCATGTAACAGGAGAAGGGTTGACATGAGGCAGTAAAAGGGAACTTCTTTCCTTTCTTCTATTTTTTTTCTTTTTTTTTGAACTGTCCTGTTTCTGTCTCAGTTACACAACGTGGGCTCTGTTCAGCGTGGGAGTTTGCATGCAGAGTTCCTCATGTAAGGGCAAGAACAGAAAGCTGGGGATATAATTGATCTGTGTGACAAAACCCATTTTGAAAGAATAGAAAATGCTAATTATGGGGCAGGAGTTAAAGATGCATCAATCCTTTAAAAAAAACCAGAGAAAGCAGGTGAGCTGCCAGCCCCCCTGGGAACAGGGTAGTTAAATCCAGGAAGGATTTTTCAGAGCCAGGACGGTCAAAGCAGGGTGGATACTGCAAAGCCATTCTTCATCCTGATGCCTGCAGTGAGGGTAGGAAGCTTTTCATTTGAGCAGGCTGTTGCTCAGTGCCAGGTCTTGTCAGCCTGGTGTCTGGAACCAAAATAACTGATTTGGCTGTAGCTGTCGTTAGTTTTGTTAGGGAAAAGATCTCTGAGAACATGACAGCTGTAGATTAGGAGGACCTTATTTTTGTATCCCTTTGGATTTGGCTGGGTTTAGTCTCCTGTAATTGCCAGGCTCTTGCTGTATAGTTGTTTTAATGAGTTAATGAATCTCCATCCTTGGGTCTTTACCCTGCTGCTGCATGGGATACCTGTCTCCTGGGTGCTTTTTTCTGCTCAAAGCAGAGCTCGTCAGGTTTCCCTCATCCTTCTGCTGCTCTGCTTCTCCATTTCCCACTGATTAGAGTAAAATCTGGACTGTGGAGGGCAGATGCCCAGCAGGGCTCTTCCCCTCCCTCCTTCCTGCAGCACTTCAAGCCTCATCCTGACACACTGTCCTCTCTCCCCCATGCAGAGACCACCACCAACAGCTCTGAGCTGGACAACAGCACAGCTTCAGAGCACAAATGGCCTTCCTGCAACGCCCAGGACGAAATGCTGAACTTGGCCTTCACCATTGGCTCCTTCCTGCTCAGTGCCATCACGCTGCCCTTGGGAATTGTCATGGACAAGTACGGCCCACGCAAGCTGAGGCTGCTGGGCAGGTGGGTGCAGGCTCCAGGCTGGGCTCAGGCTGCTGGGCAGGTGGGTGCAGGCTCCAGGCTGGGCTCAGGCTGCTGGGCAGGTGGGTGCAGGGCCATAGGCTGGGCTCAGGCTGCTGGGCAGGTGGGTGCAGGCTCCAGGCTGGGCTCAGGCTGCTGGGCAGGTGGGTGCAGGCCCTAGGCTGGGCTCAGGCTGCTGGGCAGGTGGGTGCAGAGCCCTAGGCTGGGCTCAGGCTGCTGGGCAGGTGGGTGCAGAGCCCTAGGCTGGGCTCAGGCTGCTGGGCAGGTGGGTGCAGAGCCCTAGGCTGGGCTCAGGCTGCTGGGCAGGTGGGTGCAGGGCCCTAGGCTGGGCTCAGGCTGCTGGGCAGGTGGGTGCAGGGCCCTAGGCTGGGCTCAGGCTGCTGGGCTCAGGCTGCTGGGCAGGTGGGTGTGCAGGGCCCTAGGCTGGGCTCAGGCTGCTGGGCAGGTGGGTGCAGGCTCCAGGCTGGGCTCAGGCTGCTGGGCAGGTGGGTGCAGGGCCCTAGGCTGGGCTCAGGCTGCTGGGCAGGTGGGTGTGCAGGGCCCTAGGCTGGGCTCAGGCTGCTGGGCAGGTGGGTGTGCAGGGCCCTAGGCTGGGCTCAGGCTGCTGGGCAGGTGGGTGTGCAGGGCCCTAGGCTGGGCTCAGGCTGCTGGGCAGGGCCTTAGGCTGGGCTCAGGCTGCTGGGCAGGTGGGTGTGCAGGGCCCAGGCTGGGCTCAGGGCTCAGCTCCCACCCTGTCTGCCTTGGGAAGCATCTGAGGGATGGGGTTGGGATCTGCACAGGGCAGCAGAGCAGCTCTGGGGTGATTTCAGCCAGCACAGTGAATTGCTCCATAAGGGAAGGGCCTGGAACTCCATGTCCACACTTCAGCTCTTCAGTGCTCTCTGTGATCCCTGTCCAGATGGAGCCTGGAGGAAGAGCAGAGTCATTTGTGAGTCAGGGAGGGTAGCTTTCTCCTTGGGCTGGGAGCTGTGTCCTGAGAGGCACAAAACCAAGATGTTACATCATTGTTTGCAGGCTGGGGAGTTAACTCAGGGATAAACATGTCCTGTTGCCTTTCCCAGGGCCCTTCTCTTCCATGTGGCGTGTGTTGCTTTCTGCCTCAAACAGCGAGGTTGTCAACTGCTTCTGTCATGGCTCGTAGGGATTAGTGACTTTTGGGATCAGTGGGCCTCAGCACTGCTTTAACTGTCACAATTTTAATGCAGTGAACTTGATTAGAAACCAAACTGGCCTGTGGGCAGAGTGGGAAAAACAGGGCAAGTCTCTGAGTCAGACTTCACCACAGAGATGTTGAGTGCTGGGGCTCATGACAAAGGCTGCTGCTGCTGCCTTTGGTCACCCTGAGGTGAGGGCTGGGAAAGCTCAGTGCTGGAAAACCAGTGGGAATTTGGGTCCAGACAGAGCTGTGTCAGTGCTGGGAGGAAAGGTTCCTGCCCAGCCCTTGTGCAAGGCTTGCCTGTAATACTTGTTTGCCTGTGATATTTGGGTATTTCCCTGGATTTTTCTTTCCAAGCTGCCAGCTTCCCTCCCTCTTAGAGATTGCCCTGTGAGGTGCTGAGGAGGTGGAAGCAGCTGTAGTTTGCTGTGGTGAGGCTGTTTGTGAGAAACTCATGGCTCTGGTTCCCTTTCAGTGCCTGCTTTGCCGTGTCCTGCGTGCTGATCGCGTACGGTGCCAGTAACCCAGACTGTAAGTTGGCATCTTCCTGCTGGGCTGGGCTGTGGTTTGGGGCTTTTGGGGAAGCAAAGTTCATGCTGTCACCCCCCCAGTGCTGTACTGGGGTCTTGCTGGGGACACAAGGCCAGCAATGTGCCAGCCTGAGGGAGCTGAGTTGCTCTGGGAAGGGCTGGGGTTTCACAACACCGAGTGGAGAGTGTAGCAAGGGCCAAATGTCTGAGATACCCAGGTCTCTTAGTTTTGTGTTTGGGCAGGGCCAGATCCTGTTAAGGAGCAGTTCCAAATGAGTTCATGGCTTTTTTTAGGGTTGGGAAATGGGTGATAGCACACAATGTGTGATTGGCTTCTTTGCCAGAGGTAGACAGAGCTTGCTGCTCAAGAGCAGATAGTGAGATGACACTTTGGGTTGTTGGTTCAAGTACATCTTGCTTTTGCCACCCATCAGACAGGCTGCATCAGCAAGTCTGTGCATTAAAGAAAAGGAGCCTGTTCATCCCATCCTGAGCTCTGTCTTGGAGGAGAGCCCTGTCCCTCCCAGTCTGTGTGCTGGGAGATGTGTGCTGGCTCAGGAGCAGAGTGTCACGTCCTGAGGGTGTTGATCCACTGAGGCTTTCACATGTCAGACCAAAGCCCTCAGGGCTCTGTCTCCTTTCCCTCTGCACCCCAGTGGGAGCTGAGGGCAGGTTTTTTATTGTTGCAGCTCTGTCTGTGCTGATATTCATTGCCCTGGCCCTGAATGGCTTTGGTGGGATGTGCATGACCTTCACATCACTCACGGTAAGTGAAGAGTTACTACCTGGCTGCTGTATCCCTCACTGTGGCTGCAAGCTGGGCTGCCAGGCAGGAGCAAAGTGGATCTTCTGCCTGTGGCTTGAATAGCACGTGTTTGTGTTTGGTACAAAGGGTCAGTCACCCTTGGGAGTGAGTCCTTGCTTGTTATTCTAAAGCTTGTTTTCCCCAATCCCTTTTCTGTTTTTTTTTTTTTTTTCACCTGCCCTTTATATCTCAGGTGAAGGTGGGGAGAAAAAAAAGGAAGTGTTTTTGTCTAGGGCTCATAATGTGCTTGTACATGCAGTGCTCAGCTGCTTGGCACAGGCTGGATATGTGTTTGCACTGGATTTAGCATTGACATAGTGCAGGAAGAATCAGCAGGGCACAAACCTTTGCAGCTGGGTATGACCAGCTTTCTGCAAGCACAGTTTCTTCATCACAAAAGGTTTTGCTTTTCAGAAGGGTGAGGGTCCCTCACAGGCTTCCTTAGGAGTGCTGTGTTGTTGGGTGTGCACATCCCACTTGGATATGTCCAGGATTGTGTGGAAAGCTTTGGGTCAACAACTGTCAGCTGGATCTCTGCGTTTTGGGGTTCTTTCTGCCTGGAGGCACAAGCAGTATCATTCTCCAAATAACTGCTTTATTTTCTGCCTCATTACCCTGATTGTTGTCAGTGTGGCTCAAACAGGGCTGGGTGGAAAGTCGCCCAGAAAACAAGCCTGGGAAGCACCGAATTCTTTTTTTTTTTTTTTTCTTCCCCTGAACTGTGGTTGAAAACTTTCAGATTTGGACTGCACTATCTTGAACTTGCTGTTCAAGTAAAACTTCCTGTTAAGTTACCTTTAATTTAACAGGGCTTAGACACTGGCTGAAGTCCTGAGACCTCACTTTGGCAGAGTTTGGCTTTAGAGAGCACTCTGTGTACTGTGGTTTTGCTGCTGCTGTTTCAGATACTGAAAGCTTTCAGAACTCTGTGCAGATGTTGTTCTCTCCTTCATATGTGGTGTTCTTCACTGGAAACCTTGGCTGTGACCCCAAGGAAATGTGAGGCAAATGCCATGCTGTTTCAGACAAAAGCAAGGAAGAGAGGAGTGCTGTGGGAGAGGAGGGGATTCCCATCCTGCTGCTGCCAGCATTGATTATTGTCTCTCTGGGTGATTATTAAGGGGTCACAGATTATTTTAGAACCACTGGTGATGATAAGAGTGAGGGCAGGAATAGATTGGGTGTGTTGTGTGCTGTGGCTTTTAGCAGCAGGAGTAAGCAAAGCCACTTATTAGTGCCCTCATTAATGAGCCAGTTCTGCAGTGCCAAGGAGCAGCAGCAGCAGGAACAAGGTCAGACCTTCCAAGAGCAGCTCCAAGCCTGGAGGAGCTCTGAAGGAGGCAGGGATGCTGTGAGGTCACACAGATGCCTCAGGTGGAGCCTGTCCCCTCTGTGTGTTCTGCAGAGAGCTGGGGTGGCTTCAGGCCTCCTGCACAGGCAGGTGCAGCTGCACAGAGGCATTGGGGTACCTGGGGCGTGTGAATGTGATTAAAAATAGCCTGAATTGGGAAGGAAGCACCACTTCACCTGCACCACAGCCTAGCTGTGCTGCTGCCTGTTAGACACAGCTGTATTTTGGCTGCTGGCAGCTTACAGCTTTACCATTCTGCTTGCAAGCTGCACTTGGTGTGTCAAGAGCCATCTTCTGCTGTCACAGGGTGATGCCTGGTGCCTTCCTTCCAGCTGTGGCCCCTGGAGACAGGCAGGGGAGGGACACAGGGACAAGCCCGTGGCTTGTGGGCTCTGGGTGACGTGGCCTGAACACGCTGTGCTCTGCCTTGTGCCTGGCAATGCTGAAAGGGGACACTCAAAAGAGCTCTGGGACATTCAAAAGAGCTTTGTGAGGATGTTCATTAGTGAGGAGATGAGCTCTGCTGGTCCTGGGGAGCTCAGCCTGGTTGCCACAGGCACACACAGTGCACACAAGTCACAGCAAGGTGACTCCCTGTCCCTGCTGCTGCAGGTGACCCGAGGTGCTCCAGGAAATGGGTCACACCCTCTGCTGCAATGGCTCTTGGCCACCCCAGGCAGGTTTTGGTTGCTGCTTGGTGGCAGGGTGTCCCTAAAGCCCAGCTTGTGTGGCTTCAGGTGTTGGCACCTGCCAGGACATGGTGTGATCTGGTGGCAGGGACCCTGAGACAGGGATAAAGGGGATCTCTGAGGATTAGAGACTGGGACAGTGCTCCACAAAGCTTTGCCTCTTGAGTTTAAAGCCTTTTTTCAGCAACAAGTCCCCAGGGTATCATGAAAGCACATGGCAAGCTGTGGAGCCAAAACAAGCTGCTGTTCCTGGGTGCCTGGGCTGTGGCTTGGGGAGGAGGGGGCAGCCAGCAAACAGATCCCAGTTCTGGGAACAAGGTCAGGCTGTGCCTGTTGTTAAAATGCAGAGGGGAGATTTCTGCCTCGTGACTTGCTCCTGGCCAATATAAGTGAAGATTGGAAATGGAAACAGATCTGTGCTGGTGGCTCTGACAGCAACACAGGAATCTGGCACTGGTTCTGCTCTGAAGCTATTTCATGCAAAGAAATAAACATGTGTGATAAATTACCACAAAGAGCCTTTTATAGATTGTTCTCTGTCCTGTTTTCCTTTCAAAGAATTACAGCTGCTTTGCTCTGATTTTCTGCTGCAAACAGCCCCCTTTAATTGGGGGGGGTTATCTCTGTGTAGGGAATCTTTGCTTGGAAATATTAGGAAAACTTAGGGCTCTGTGAGGTTTTGTTTGTTGGAGAATGGGAACAGGAGTTTCCATATGCTTTGGGCAAAGGGGCAGTTTGAGGTTTTCCTGCAGAATGTATTTTTAGTGGCTGTGTAATTCCAAATACAGCCCCAATAGGGAAAACAAAGTTTAATTGAACAAAAATACCATTTTTCAGTAGTCTAGTTTTCAATGCCTTGATTTTCTTTATTTTTCCTACTGTTCTTTCAAACAGTCCTTGCAAGAGGAGGGAAACAGAGTTTGGTAGAAATGCTGTTCTATCTTCTGTATATGGAATGTCTCCAGGGAAAAGCTGGAAAACAATATAAATTATTATAAACTCACTGTAGGGCAGATGAGGAAAAAAATTTGCAAGAGGAAATGATTTATCAGTTTAGGATTACAGACCTGCAATAAAGGACTCCAGTAAAAAACAGTTACGTGTGGCAAGATTCACTGAGTGTCTTTGTGACAGGGCATAAAGTTAATGGTACATTGAGTATTAGTGACCTTTAAACAAAAGGCTTAAGAGTTTCTGTCGTCATAGGTCTTGCAGAATTGGAGCTGTCATACCAGAATGGGCAGAAGTTAGTGGAGGAGTCACTTCTGGCCTGAGGGGATGAGATCAGAATGAGGATTAGATCCTTTTTGGTGGCAGAAAAACAGAGCTCACTTGCTCCCTGGCTTGTGTTTTTTGTTGGGTGTTTTTTTTTCTTTTTCCTTATCCTCTCTGTGGTTCATTTTTTCCAATGCTTGCTACTATAAAGACAGCATGAAAAATGACTTGGTAAATATTGCATGTTATTTTTGTAGCTGGTCTTCAGATGAGACCTGCACTGCCACAGTCTGAGAGGTTTTCTGGCCTTGAAGGGACTTTTCCCCCTTCATCTCCCCTCTGCCCCTCCAGTTAGTCCCACATTTCTCTCCCTTCCAAGTGCTCAGTGTTTGCAGTTTCTGCTTTGATTGGGCTGGATAAGACATTAAATCTCTTCTGTCCAATTTTTTTTTTAATCTGGCTGCTTGGTTGGTGCCAAATTGGATTTTAGGAAGTCTTTAGCCTTTCTAGGACTTCTGTCCCCATCAAGGCAGAAGCAGCTTTGGGTTCTCCTGGTCGTGGCTGCCTCTTCTGTGTCTCCAGTAGCCCTCAGAGCAAGAGGAACCACCTGCAAGTTCCTTGCCTGCAGTATAAAAACAGCTTTTTGTGAACTCTGGATCTCTGGGGGAAAACAGCCCAAGCCAAGAAGCAGCTGTGTTTGTGCAGCTCTTGCCCTGCCCTGAGCTCCCCAGCAGGAACAGCAGTTTTGCTGGGATTTCTGCACATTATTTTAGGTTTGGGGTGTTGATGGAGCAAATCCCCATCCTGGTGACAGCACCCACCCTTTTTTTTGCAACCCTCAGATACTCCACTCTGCAGATGCTGCTTTCTGTGAGTGTGCAGATTGAGGCCAGTGCTTCCAGGAGGAGATTTTTCAGTGCCTGGTAACAGACCTTTGGATGCTGGAGCAGTTTCCTGCCTGCAGCTCCCAGGAGCAGCCTGCTGGCAGCTCTCCCACATGCAGGATGGGTGTGGGGATGCTCTGCAGAGCCTCCTCCTCCTCCTCCTCTGGGGCTCAGGGCAGCATCAGGCTCAGCACATCATTGCTGCTGCCCAGCCCGGGGTTATGTGAGGACCTGGAGGCTGCAGTGCATAGGAAGCTCTGCAGTGGGATGATAAACAGCCAGATGGGTCCTGCACAGGAATATTGCCTTGTAAACATGCTGTGACACAAGCCAGATTTGCTTGCCTTAGATGCTGCTCCTGGGAAAGATGGGTTTGTTTTTCAGTGCAAGGGGAGTGTGATGGCAGCACTTGCTTGTTTTCTGAATTGTTTTGTTCAGCAGGCTCTCTGCACAGAAGAAGGGCTGCTTGTGCTTGCAGTCCTAGAAGGCATCTGCAGTGTCCTGCTTTGAGGCCCTCTGAGGCTGACGTGGTAGTGATGCTCAAGTGAATTTGGGGAGTAAGTGACCCAAAAAGAAAAGGAGCTGGGAGGGAAATCTGCCAGCCTGCAGCAGAATCTCAGCCCATTGACCAGCTTCAGGAGGAATCAGCCCAGCTCTCCAGAGCCTGACAATCTCCCTGTAATTTCCAGCTTCCAGGCCAGCTTTAGTGAGGGATGGAAACTTGTGCATTCCTGGTTGCTTAGGAAAACAGGGAGCTCTTCCTTTCCCAGGAGAGTAAGAATGTCTCCCAGCTGTTTCTGTCTCTGGAGGGTCTGGTGAGCCACCCTGGCAGTGATTTTACTGTTCAGGAGGCAGAAGTGTTTGCTGTGAACTGCTGCTGGCTGTCCTTACTGGGAGCTTTGCTTTCCCAACAGATCCTTGCAGAACCAGCCTGGTCTGCTCTCAGCAGTGCCAGCACACCTGATGGAGCCCAGGCACTGAAGAGAAGTGGGTGGCAGGAGTAGCAGTGTCAGGTGCTGCTTGCTGCAGAGCTCAGTAGCTGTGCTGAGCAGTAAATCCTTGGATATCTGGTGTTTGTGATTCCTTCCCTGCACCTAGCTCTGGGATAGTGTGCTGAGGCATCTGAGCCATCCCAGTGATGCAGAAGTGATCAGCAGAGAGAGCCTGCTGCCACCGAAGGAGATGGCTAGAAATGGAAATGCAAACAGCAGTGCAGTTTGTGCCTGTCTCTCTTCCTTCTTGTTATAACAGGAACTTTCTGGTCTGCTGCAAAGGATTTGGGTGCTGACCCAAGGTGCATAAACAAAGCTGGCAGTTCAAGGTGTTGCAGGGAGTGTTAAAGATTTTAGTCAAGGGTTTTTAGACACAGGCTGCAAAGGTGATAAACAGAGAATTTGTGGGAGAGGAGAAGTGGTGGCTACAAGTTTGGGGTAAGGAACTCTTAAAGAAAGCAGGAGAGCATTTGCTAAAGGTGAATGATGCAAAATATGCTGTCAGTCTGGAAAGCAGCAGAGTCAGCAAGCACATAAATCTTGGATTGCAGACATTCCCTGTCTCTGGAGACACCAGTGCAGCCTGCAGAGTAATACCTTGAAGAGCTAAGTCATGCCTGAGTAAAACTGACTGCCTCACATTCTGGTATCCAGGAGAATTAATCCCAAATGCCAATATCTTCTGGAGAAAGCCTTGTTCCCTTGGCAGCAGCCTGGTTCAACTGATTTTTTTTCTCTCCCCAGCTGCCCAACATGTTTGGAGACCTTCGTTCCACGTTCATTGCTCTGATGATTGGCTCCTATGCTTCCTCTGCTGTGACTTTTCCAGGAATCAAGGTGAGGCTGTGGGATCAAGGCTTGTGACTGCTGGGTTTGTGCTGGTGTCTCACCTCATTTGGCAATAATGTGGCAAGAAAGAGGGACTTTTTGCTAAAGCACTTTTTTTAGGGATGTGCATTTGTAAGATTCAGTTCCTGTCTGTATTAGAGATTTCCCAAGTGGCTGCCTCAAGAATGCAGCAGATAAAAAATTGTAGAAGTGAAATACTAAAGATTTTTTTTAAAAAGGTTTCTTTGTTAATCTCAAGTTGTGTATATGTATATACATATAAATTTTTTCTTTAATGTACATATGTATATTTTATCTGTGTGATTGTCCCCAGTGGTTGGCTTTGAACATCATTTATTTCAGGCAAATAGCACTGAAGGGATATGGGGGGGTCACCTGGGCTGCCTGATAGATCACCTGGTTCTGAACCAGGCATGTTTCATTGCAGCAGGGAAATTCCTGCTGGTTTTGCAACAGGCTCCTTGTCACAAAATTGTGACAAGTGGTATTTTTTTTTTTTGTTACCACTTGAGTTTAACCCATTTTTAGTGGATCAAGATTTTTGTTTTTCCCCATTCCTCTCAGACTTCGTTCCAAGAATATTGAAGCATCTTTTTGCCCCTGTAGTCAAAACAATAATTCCCTTGTGATTTCCAGGTTATATATGACTTTGGGGTCTCCTTCATCCTTATTCTGCTTGTCTGGGCAAGCTGTGCAGGACTTGTTTTCCTCAACTGCTTCTTCAACTGGCCCCTGGAGCCTTTCCCAGGACCAGAAGACATGGACTACTCGTAAGTCTGCAGGGCTAATCCCATTCCTAATCCTGTAGGAAGAGCTGGCACAAAGGGTTTAGGGGAGTAGACAGGGAACCCCTTGCATGTTGTTTATTGCTGCCACCTCTCAGGATGAGGATTTCTGCCTGCCACTAGCATGTGAATACCTGTGGGAAGTAGAACTTTCCAAGCTGGGAATTATGAAGGAAAAATGGTCTGTTCCTGGTCGTAAGTGTTTTTATATTGATTTATGCCAAGTTGGCCCAGGGAAGGTATCTCAGTGTGTTCTGGGTTGAAACCATTGGTGGGTCTGTAATGGAAACCAGTGCCTTAAATCCACAACCAGCCTTTGACTCCTGCAGCATTGCTGCCTGACTCCTCACCCTGTGCTGCAGCTCTCACTCTTTGCACCCCAACAGGGTGAAGATAAAGTTCAGCTGGCTGGGATTTGACCACAAAATCACTGGGAAGCAGTTCTACAAGCAGGTGACGACCGTGGGGCGCCGCCTCAGTGTGGGCAGCTCCATGAAGGGCCCCAAGGAGCCTGCAGCTCTGCAGGAGAACAACAAGCTCTGCCTGTCTACAGTGGACCTGGAAGTGAAGTGCCAGCCTGACAGTGCAGGTGTGGTTCTGGGTGCTGTTGGCCTCCCTGCTCTGCTCCAGAGCTGTCTGGAAGGGAGCAATAGGTGATCCAGGTGTTGGCAGAGCTGGAACATCAGTTGAGTTATATAAAGAATCCTTGTGTCCTTTCCTGAACACAAATGGTGTAGCCAGTGGTGGGGACAGCACATGGGAGCTGGTGTGGCTGCAGGGGGACAGGGCAGATGGTCACTGCTGGCTCTTGGGTGGATTGTTGCCATCATGACCAAGCCTTTACTCAGGGGCATCATAGAATGGTTTGACCTGGAAGGGACTTTAAAGATCACTTCATTCCACCCCTTCCACCAGAACAGGTTGCTCAAAGCCCTGTCCAGCCTGGCCTTGATGGTGAAAACAAAAGGTTTGAGGCTTCTTTTTGTCCTAATCCACCAAATCAGGCAAACTTCTTTCCTGATCCCTTGCCCCAGCCACTGGTAGCCAAACTCCCAAGCATCTGCAGCTGTTGATTTTGGGAGTTTGTAAAGCATCAGGAACTCCTTGCAGCTGCCTCTGGCACTTCTAGCCAGGAGAGGACCTGTATATTGTATATTTGCCAGGATGTGCTGCCTCCTTCAGAGACTGTTATTCCTTCTGCAGCTGCTCCCTCCTTCATGAAGAGTGTCTTCAGTCCCATCCTCTTGCTCAGCCTCATCACCATGTGTGTCACCCAGCTGAGGCTCATCTTCTACATGGGAGCCATGAACACCATCCTTGAGTTTCTGTCTGGAGATGAAAGTCAAGGTAGGGGAACCTCTGCAGACCTTTACCTGCTCCCTTGGGGTTGGGAGCTGACCCAGGCTTGGTCAGGGGAGGCAGAGCAGCTGATTACTCAGCAGATACCCTGTGTAGGGCAATCCATGGTGTCCAAGTGCACTGACAGCTGCTGGAAGGGCTGGAAGCAGCCCAGCACAGAGGGGCAGTGAGGCAGACACTTGAATGTCAAGCTAATTTTAGCCCTGTGTCTGTCAAATACTGCCCCATGTTATTCCCCCACACAGGCTGTTGGAAGTAACCTCTGGGGGGTGAACTGTGATAATTTTTATTTTAACTGGAAAAGCTATTTCACCAGGTATTTGCTTAACTTATCCCAAGCAAGCAGGGAATGCAGAGCAGCTGACTCTCATGAGTAATGGTTGGACTCTGCCTCAGCCCAGCACCCAGGGGTGGGAGGAGTGAGCTCAGAGCTGGCTTTTTGTGCAGCTTGGTGGGTGCTGGGGAGGCTCAGGGATGCTCCCTGTGCATTTATAGTTCTGGTGAAGTTCATGGAGCAAACAGGAAAGAGTACATTAGTTTACTGTCAAAAATACCCAGGATTGCAAAACAGGACTTATCTTTTTTTTTGGTTTTGTTTTTGTCCTTTGTAGTAAGATCCAGTTTGAATCCAGTTAAATCTGGATTGCATGGAGCTGATAAATCAAGAGGCTCCTCTGAAAACAGGAGTGAGCTCTGGGGGAGGGAGGGAAACTCGGGAAACTCCAAGTGCCCTGGCATTCCCTGAATTGCTTTGTTTCTTGAGCCTCTGACATCCTGCAGCACTCAGCTCTTTATCTCCTGGCACAGGAGCCAGCTTAGACATTAAACAGCAAAACAGGACAAACTTCACACTCCCTACCTTTCCCAACACTGCTTCTTTTTCTGCTTACCTTGTAACTCTGACACTGCTCTTTTAAAAATTATTTATTTTTACCCTGGCTTGCTGTACTAATTTAATTATTTTTTTCTTCTCATCCCCTCCTTGGAATTTCAGAATCAATATTAACTTCATAAGCTGCCAATTCTCCTTAGCTCAAGCTCCTTGCTGAAACAGGGGTTGTGCCCCTTGAGTATGCTGCAATTTTTCTGTGCCACCTTTAAGATTTCTGCCTGTTCTTCCCTTCCTCCCCCTGAATGTAGCCTGGGCTCATTGCAGTGCAGTTGCTGTCTTGGTGTTTCCATGGCATCAGCAAAACAGTGGTATTGTCTGGTCTCAGCAGTGTCAGGCTCTGTGTAAGAGCAGTTCCAAGGCACGTGCAGCTCTCTAGAAATGTAATCTGTGTGAGCATCAGTTGAGGATGGGATGCTGCTCCCTCACATTCCTCCTTCTCCCTGCATTTCTTCCCTTGGGTGGGGTTTGCTCAGAGAGCTCCCTCCACCTGCAGCTGCCCTTGGGAGCACTGAGTGAAACCCTGCAAGTGTTGTGGTCAAGGAAAAGCTAAATATTCCTGGCATTGCAACAGGAGAGGAGGATGTGAGGGAAATCATGCTAATTGCAGTGAGGCATAGTGTCCTTGAAAGTTCTTTCTGTGCAGGTTATGGTGACTTAGACCTATCAGGAAATCAAAAGGTGGAGAGAGCAGTCAGCCTGTGGCTGCTTACCTGCTGAAACCCCCCAAAAGGATGAGGAAGAGGCTTAAGGGTTCATTCTGTAAATGACTATGTAAATGTGTTGTAGGAAGGCAGGGGAGAGTAGACCTGTTAATGCCTAAAACGTGAAAACTGTCTGTATCTTTCATAAATTGTCACCTTGCTCTCAAATGTGGTGATACTGAGGAACCTTGGGGAGACTCTCAGGGCTGGAGAACTCAGCTCTGTAAGGTGCTCCCTCAGTTTTGAGGGAAAAGCATCTGAAACAGGGAATGTAAAGGCTTGTGCCCATATTTGCTTCCTTTGCTAGGTATTCTTGCTTTCTCTCCTTGGAGAAGAATGTTTGTGAAGATGACAGATAAGCTGAGGGGTTCTTGTTTTGCAGCAGCTACTGTCTTTCCTCCCCTTCTCTTGCTGATCCCATAAATTTCACTCCCTAATTCAAGCTGGCCTCTGCCCTTGCTGCTTAGAGCCCAAGATTAAGTGTTCAGGGTAGCATAAAGAGTCAAAACATGAGACAGCATGGCTTGCTCCTTACCCTCTATTAAAAAATAACCAGACAACAGTAAATCAGCTCCTGCAGTGTTCATAGAGAGTGATGCCACCTGTTTCTCTTGGCTGCAGCAGTTGCTATAATGAGAGGGGATGTGGGGTCACTTCAGGGCTTGCCTTTGTGGGAGGAACGGGGCCATGAATGTGAGTTTGGAGGTTGGAAGTTCCTCTCAGCTCCTTTGCCAGCAGCTGGAGCCAGGAAAAGATCAGCAGGTGCCATGCTTGGGCACAGCAGAGCAGCCATGCTGGGGTTTGCTGCAGCTGTCTGGGACACAGAGCCTTGGTGGAAACTTTCTCTCCATTACCAAGTGGATTTTGGTGGAAATCCTGGCTGGACTGCTTTGGCCAGACTTAAAAATGAGAGGGATAAATTAAAATGTGAGCTGTTTTGCTTACAGGGCTGTAAGTTGTGCTCTGTGCTGAGCCAGGCAGTTTCAGAGCTACATCCTTATTTTGGAGCTGTGGCACACCATGACTCACCAGCCCTTCTGTGTGGTGCCTCAACCATCATGTGGGCTGCTGAGAGGGAAGTGGAAAAAAGCCTTGCAGGGTGGGGGAACTGCTCAGTAACAGGAGGGGACAATTTCTTCTGAGTCTGCTGGCTCAGCTTTCCCTTAGCAGGCCATGGAGACACTTCTCTCATTGTTAGCACGAAATTTTCATCACTTTGAGCTTTTTAACAATTGCTGGGAAATGCTGTGATTTTTTTTCATGTGGATCTTCTGTCCCCTTTCTTCCAAACTTGTCCATTCAGCACAAACTGGGTTAGTCCTCACCTTCCCAGCCTGATTGTCCTCACTGGAGCATCCCAGCTGGAGATGCTGTAGCTGCAGCTCCCAACAAGGCAGGAGGGGAGATAACTAAAGCAGGTCTGGCTGTGCAGCACACAAAGCTCATAAAAACCTGTCCTGCCCAGAATAAACCTCACTGGTGCTAAGTGGGTGCTGTGTCCCCATTTTTGGAGCCCTACCTGCTGCTGCCCAGAGAATTCCAGTGCAGGATCAGAATGACTGAAGGAAATGTGCCCATTCTGATGTTTGGAAGGTTGATGAGTGGCTGGGTTTTTAATAAGAGAGGTGATCAGTGGGAAGGTTTTTGTTATATTTATCGGTCCAAGCAATAGAAAAAAATTTTAATTTTATTTTTTCTCCCTGCAGTTGCTCTCTACACTTCCATTTTTGGGGTCCTGCAGCTGCTGTGCCTGCTGACAGCGCCTGTGATCGGCTGCATCATGGACTGGAGAATGAAAGAGTGTGATGATGGCTCAGAAGAGAATGAGGAGAGCAGCGCTGAGCAGTGCGTAGTGTGCCCCACACGGGACATGCAGCCACCTGGCAGGCCCCCCCTGCTCTGCCCAGTGTGCTGTGGGGTGAAAGACTGGAAACAATATTGGCTCTTCAGTATAGAAAAGAAAGCCTGAAGGAAGACTTGATAATTGCAGAGGAGAGGAGCAGACTATCTTCCATGTCCACTAAGATCAGTCAAGAAGAGCAAATTTAAGTTGTAGCAGGAGAGGCTCAGACTTCCCTCCTAGCCTGAGAGTAAGAGTAACAGCACTGAAATAATCACCCAGATGTTCCTCAGCTTCCACTGGTGGAGATCCCAGCACCTCCATAGGCAGATCTGTAGCCAAACTGGTGTAGATAGAGCTGGTGTGATGTGTGCAGAGTCTTGCTATGAGTTCCAGCAGCTGCTGGAATGTGTTTGTAACACAGGTTTTGCTGTCCTTCCAGAGGTGACAAGAAAAAGAAAAAGCGTGACCGTCAGATCCAGAAAATCACCAATGCCACCAACGCCTTTGTATTCACCAACTTCCTGCTGGTTGGATTTGGAATCACCTGTCTTATTCCTAACCTACCCTTACAGGTGAGGAGGTGAAATGGGTGGGGAGCTGGCAGAGTGGCAGAACAGTGCCAGGAGAACCTGCTGGTGGTGGGACTGGCACTGCTAGGAAACTTCCATCCTGCTTTGTAAGCCCCACTTTTAGAGCTGAAACAAAGAACACTGTGCAGTTTACATCTCTTGGGAAAACCTGAACAAGCAGCTGTAGTTAAAATGCCAGTCAATTCACAATTTATTTGCACTTAAAAGTTTCTGCAGCTGGCCTGTGTGACAACAAATTCTTGCCCACCAAGATCCTCTCAGCAGTGCCTGTACAACATTTAAACTGGGCTTGATTTAAGCTGCTGAAGGTTGGAAAAACTTACTGCAAGCAGCATAACATGGTGATGTGTACAGCAGGTGATTCCTGCGTCAAATGCTGTGCCCAATGGTACCTGTGGGATTATAAACCTATTAAAATATTTATTCTGTGGCACCACCTATTTTTGGCAGAGCAGTTTAGTGATTTTATGCTATACTTAAACACGCCTCGATGATGTAGGCAAGCAGCTGAACTTTGCTCATGGCTGCATGTTGTCTGCAATAACTTGTGAAAAGTTAACTAAATTGGTGGCCATGGAAAAGCATTGTGATTCTGGCCATGGGTTGCTGCTGTTGTAGGTCCTTGCAGCACCTACAAATGTGTGTGTGCAGAGTGAGGAAAAGCAGTGCCTGGAGACAAGTACAAATTTCATCCTTCATGCTGATGTTTCAGGTTTTGGGGCTGGATTTCCCAATCCTGCCTAAAAAGAGCTTTTAGGAATGGCTGGTGTTGGGGTCTGGCACACCTGAGTGGCTCTCTAGGATGTGACATTTTTCTGCTTCTTTTTTCAGATTCTGTCCTTCATTTTGCACACAATTGTGAGAGGATTCATCCACTCAGCTGTGGGAGGCCTCTATGCAGCTGTGTAAGTCTCTGGTTCTCTATAAAATGGATAAACAGGTTTGGCATGATGGGCTGTCCAGGAGAGAGGGAGATCAGGAATGAGGTCTTCATGGTCAGAGGGGAAAAAATGATGCAACTTGTTTCCTCAGTTACCTCTAGACATGACAATAGCTAGACTGAAATCCCAGTGTTTTCCTTGTTTAGCAATAGAGATAGGCACAGCTCTGTGTGGGCCTCACGTGAGACTAAACTATTGACACTCAGGTTATATAGTAAAAACTCAAGGCTTTTTTTTTGTCCTGCAGTGAGCAGGTGTTTGCATGTGCCCAGGTAAAACATTAACATGACTGAAAACACGGCTGCTGCTCTCCTCTGAAGTTGACATTGATAAAACAATTGCTCAAGATACCATTAGTGATGCCTCCTCCCTTTCCCAGGACAGATCACCCATCCTGTTGCCAACTTAGCAAGTTATCAATAGCTGCATCTAAATACTCTCTTCCTCATTAAGCAATGTTTTTGGCCTTGAAAACAGATCTGTCCATCAGTGCTGAGAGGTTGGACAGAGGAACAAAGAGGAGCTGTTCTCTGTCAGGCAATCAGAGACCTGTTGGGGTGGGAAGGGACCTCTCAAGACCAAGGTCAGCTAGTGCAGGTTGTCCAGGAGTGCAGATGATTGTGTTTTGAGTATCTCTGGCTAGAGACTCCACAGACCCTTTCTGTCAAAGGTTTAGATCCCTCTGTCTGGGGAATCCAGACTAGAAGCACATCCAAGACTCTGCTTCAGAAATGTATAAACTTTTGGTTCCCTGGCAGACAGAAGCAAAATATTTTTGTCTTGGGTAAGGTAAATAAATGCATGTTGCAGTATGTATCACCTTACTTTTAAACTAATCCTATTTGACCATTGCAACTCTGGAACTTCCTGCAGTTGAGGTATTTTTGCTTAGAATATAACTTTTTTGAATATTTGAAGGTTTTGATTTGCATCTTTCTTTCTAAGTTTAGTTTAACCTGACCCTTTTTAAAAACTGCCCAGTCATGGAAAGAGATGTTAGATGATTCCTGAAATTTATTTTTCCATTAATATTATCTGATACCACACTTGCCAGTCAACAGTGTTTAGTTTGACATAGGATCAGACTTGTCCTCCAAAAAGGAAAACACTAACCTGTTGTGCAGGTTTCACTCACTTCCAAAGGGAGCAAATTGTTATGACCAGATGATAATGATTGCTCAGACACATGTGTTGTCATCTGGATAAAGAGGCCCTGCTTTTAACTTGTAAATATCAATACACTGCTCCCTGTGCAATAGGAGCAGGAGCTGTATAAGCACTTCCACCTGCCCACAGAGCTGCAGAACAAAACAAGTGCTGGATCTGATATTAAAGTGCAGGAGGGAGTTCTGCACATTATGCCTGTCTTGGGATGGTGCTCTCACATTGGTCTGTGTTGTTACTGGGCTGGGAATGCAATCTGACCTGGATGATGTGAACAGTCAAGGTGACACATAATAATGCTGTTGCTTTCTTTGTTGACAGATACCCCTCAACTCAGTTTGGCAGCTTGACAGGGCTGCAGTCGTTGATCAGTGCCCTCTTTGCCCTTCTGCAGCAGCCTCTCTTCATGGCACTGACAGGACCTTTGAAAGGAGACCCCCTCTGGGCAAGTTCTTCTCAGTTTGATGTGAAAACTTGGGGGTTAAGATGATTTTTGGCTCATTTCTTGGGAACCAAAAAAAGACTCCTGTGCATGGACCAAGGTTAAAAACAGCTGTAATTTTGCATGTCCCTCAGTCTGCTGTTACCTTGGTGCTGTGCAGGAGACCTTTCCCTGTGTGAGTAATGACTCCCTGGGCAGGAAAGGCAGTAACCCTTTTGGTGAATGGAAAGGGAGGAAGGGAATGCTTTCCACTAACAGTTAATGTGGTGAGTCAGAATCTGTCAGGTTAAAATGGGTGAGTGTGAGCAAACCTCAAAATGCAGGAAAAACACTCTGACACTTAAGAGCTATGAGCTACAATTAGCAGTAAATTTTGGATTGCTGATTCTAATGTCCAAAAAGCCAAATGGCTGTTGAGGGCAGGGCTAATGTGCTGTCTTGCTGAGAGTCTGGGCAGCTCAATAAAACCATGACATAGGTGGTCTTGGGGAGAATTCTGGTCTATAGGCTACATGTGCCCACGCCTGTTGCTCTTCAAACTTGGTGTGAAACACCTGCAGCTCAAACAGCCCTGCCTGTTGTGTTGAACAAGACTCCCACTGCCATAATCCAGAGTGACAAACTCTTGCAGCATTTAGCTTGTACACACAAGCTGCTCTGGGCATGTAAATATGAAAACAGTGGAGGATGTTGCCAGCACACGGAGCAGGGCGTCTCCTGGTTTGCCCACAGCTGGGTGATGTGGGCTGGGCTCTGACACTGCTGCATGCATGACTGGGTTGTTGTCTTTTCCTAACCAGTCTAACTTTTGGTTTGCTTTCCTCCTGCAGGTGAATGTTGGTTTGCTTGGCCTGAGCCTCCTGGGTTTCTGCCTCCCAATCTACCTGGTCTGCTACAGGCGCAGGCTAGAGAGAGAAAAGAAGCAGAAGCTGGAAGATGCCAAACTTTTCTTCAAAATCAATGGCACTCCCACTGAGGAAGCCTTTGTTTAAACTGGTGCTTCATGTACAACCTCCCCTGTACAAGTTCCTACCACATCTGTGGGTTCTACCTGTGGTGTAAGCCAGGACTTTTCTCCCCTGGCTGTGCCAGTCTTTGCTCCTCACTGGAGTGAGGGCTGGACATCATGACTGAGATTTCCTCAGATATATGGCAGGAGGAGACTTCCCACTCCTTACTCCAAAACATGGGACACTTTTCCTTTTTATAAAGGCCACACAGATATTGTGTCTTAAATTATCCCCTGATCATACTCTCCAGCAGCAGAGAGTTTGCATAGGAATCTGGGGAGAGAAGGAATAGAGGGATGGGGGAAGAGGGAAGACAGACCATAATTTGAGTTTGCAAATGTCACACACACTGCAGTCTCTTCTTCCCCTCTTCCCCCAAACTTGGCTGACAGTCTCGGATGCAAGCTGCACTCTCCCTCCCCAAGGCTTCATAGTGGTCTCTGCTAGATGTGTACCTGGACCCAGTTTTACTGTCTCTCCAGATATATCCCTGTTTCTGAGGCAGGGAAGGGGTTTTTGTTCCTATGTGTATGAGCACAGCTTCAGTGTATTGCTAAATGTTGGCTGCTAGCACTGACAGCTCCCAAACCTTTTATTACTGCAAATGACACAGACTGTGAGCAATGGATCTGCCTTCCACACTGAAATGAAGAGCCTATAGTGGACTGCTGGTCCTAGACCAAGCCTTGTGGGGCCTGGAATTCCTCTTCTTCCCAGTTCACAAACTCACCTGTACGTGTTTTAAACTGTCTGCAGTCCTGGAGCCTCTGAGATAAGAACTGGATCTTCTTTACCGATGAAGTGCTTTGAGACTTGTTGCCTTTTGCCTCTTCCCCCCTGACATGACCCTGGAAGGGGAGCAGCAATGTGTGTTCAGTAAAGTGGAGAAGCTTCTTGAAGCTGAGTTCTGAGGCTTCAGCAACCTTGGTGTTCACATGCTGTGAGCTGAGCTGCTGGTGAAAAGAACCAAGAGTGCAGAACACTCCTTTGAGTCCAGTAACTGGATCCTGTGGATGTGTGGCAGGGTGATGTGATGTCATTTTTCCTTTAGCTTGTTTACCTTGCTATGATAATGGTCACCAAGCTGCTGAACACCAGGTTACTGTGACTGACCAAAATGCTGCCAGTTTGGCTGTTCTAGGAGCCTTCTACAATGTTGATGCTCTGTCTGGACAGAGCACCTGGTGATTGATTGTATGGTGAAGCTGACTGTCAGAGCAATACATGTGGGTAAAGGTGTCCCAGGCCTATTCATGCCAGGGAGGGAATACAAAGGGAATTTTTAACCTGCTTATTTTTATAGAGGTTTTCCTTGTGTCAAGCAGACTTTTCTGCCCTGAACCTTCTTGTTGAGGTCGGTAGCTCAGGCTCTGCAGCCCTGTGTTAAGCACTGCACTGAGTGGAGCTGGTGGGAGCAGGACTGTGCAGGGGTGAGGATGAGCACCCCTGGCTGGTGGCTGCGGGAAGGTTGGGGCAGAAATAAAACAATTACAGAGACCTAGTGGTGGTGTTTTACTGCAAAGCCTGGCAGGGGGCTCAGACATTCAGCTTGTCTATGGTTGGAAAACTACAAAGAACAACATTGCTGCAACCTTCCTGGGAGAAATGACCTGGCAGCTGGGGGTTGGCTCCTTCACTGGGGTTTGAAGGAGACAGAGCCTCAGCCTGGGCAGAGTTTCAGCTTTCCTGGAGAGCCCAGAGCCCTGCAGGCCCCTGGCTGGTGGCAGTGCCAGTGCTCTGTGGGGCAGCAGCGCCATCTCCAGTCACTGCTGTTCTCTCCGTGGTACCTTTCACTCTTTGGTCACTTGGTGCAGAAGGGCTCACCACATCGTGATTTTTTTTTTTTTTTTAAAATGTGTTGCCTTTATTAAATGTGTTTGTTTCAAGGCAGCCTTACTGCCTGCTGTCAACACTGTATTCTGGACGTTTTTGTCTTTTGGTGGTGATTTAGTGAGCTTTCCATCTTTTCTTTGAGCAATAATTAAGAAGGCAGAATTTTGATTAATTTTCATGGTTACCTGTCTTGTCTGAAGTACATGTTCAGAGACACACCAGCAGTGGTACAGCCTGCCTAGACTGCCAGAGGGCTTTGCAGATTTCTGCATTTTATATTACAATACTTAAAAATATTTTGAGAAGAGTCCTGCTCAGAGATCCTTGTGACATGACAATGACAGATTAAGTATGGGGTGTGTGAGCCTCCATCCATAGTCTCAGTGTCCTTGAGCAGAGTTTTGTGTGCTAGCCCAGTATTACTTCCACCTCAGTTTCAGAATTGAATGTGATTTCTTCCACTCTTATGTCACTTAAATGCCTGTTACAAATGTCTCAGCAAAGTAGTGGAATAGAGTGGCATATTTTTAATGAAGTCTTAGTGGAGATGCTGCTGCCTTGTTATTTAGCTGCACATGCTTCAAAGAACACACTTTTATTTCTGCCATCTACCTCCCTATCACAGTTCCCAGACCCTGCCCTTTATTAGGGATATCTTCAAATCCAGTTTCATCTGATAAACTGGTGAATGTGTGTATTTAATGTCTCTGCTGATGTGCCATGCTGGTCAGAAGCTGCTGGTCAGCTGTGAGGAGTAGAGCTCATGTCCTGGTGGGTACAGAGGGAGCTTTTAGCTGTTCAGGGTTGAACAGACAAATTGGATCATATTCTGGGGCCATGCAAAGTCAAACTGTGAAATTCTTTGCTGCAGAATCTTGTGGGGAACAGAAGAAGCATTTTTTTTAAAAAAGGCTGGTTAAACAATGGTCTGATGCATCCACTAACTCAGGGAGATTTTAAGTTGCTGTAAATAAGAAAGTTATGCCAAGGAAAGATACTTCTCTGCATGTTCTGTCTTGTAAGAATTGGTCAAAGCTGGAGGAAACACACTGGGCCAAAGTGAAACACTGGTCTGAACTAATGGGGTGGATTTTATTTTGACAGTCGTGAACCAAACTGATTTCAAGAGCAGGCTCAAATTTATCTATCAAAAACCTGCATCTGCATGCAAGATGTACAAACACTACTGATTGTGGCATAACTGCTTCAGAGCTGCACCTCCTGCAGCTGTGGGGTCAGTGGAGGGCAAGATTCTGCCTTCAGCTTCTTCTACACATTGTCTGGCACAGTGCAGAAACACAGCTGGGGTGGTTGAGCAGGGGCAGTTTGCCTTGTCCCTTGATGTTTGGGGAAATAGAATTATTGGTTAGAATACTTGCTTCCCAGCTGAGTGTTTCCAGGACCAAGAATATTCTTGATGCACTCTCTGTGTGCATGAGCCACCTTGTGGGTAAAAATAAATGGGCTACCCAAGACTAGAGCGTTACAGCAGTTAGCATCAAAAATGCATTTATCTGTATAACTCAAATATAGGTCAGTGTGTTTAACTGCTCTCATAGTTCCTGAATGATGAATTTGTAGGACTTGGGGGTTTTTATGTCTTTTGTACTTCCTTACCCTGATCCATATGGGAAGTGCAAGGAGGGTGGCCATGGGAAAGATCTCTGTGGAAGCAACCCCAGCTGAATGTAAGGAAGCAGAAACCTGACCTGTGAGTACCTGAGAGTCAAAGGTGTTGCTGTGCAAAGTGATTGCACCTTCTGGAGACACTGCTCCCAGCCTCTCACATGCATTTAATATGCATTTGTACTAAAAAAGAATGGAATTCACAGAGTGGGGAATGGAGGGTGACAGCTTTTTGCTTTCACTAATCTGTCAGAACCTAAGCCCTGTTGACACAGCCTTTGTAGCAATAATGCAGTGACACCATGTCAGAAGGAGCAGAGAAAATCTGTGCTGTTCTGCTGAGTAGGACACTTACACTCTGACAGTCACTGAGTAAAGCTATATCTGGATCCTTGAGATCAAACTGGACACAGATGTCTGGGAAGAAAAAAGAGGGTAAATCTTGCTGAGACACCAACTTAACTGCAATGCTGCCACAGCAACTGAAATGTTCAACTCCCACAGCAAAGCCTGGCCTCTCCATGCTCTGTCTGCAAAGGAAAATTGCAGGATAATGAGAGTTTAACTAAGTCTGTAAATCACTACAATGTTTTCAAGTAGGAGATTTCCCTTTTGTCAGGCTGATGAATTTGGAAAACATGCTACAAAATTTAAAGCAGATACTGTAGGGTAAAATGAATTATTTCTTTAAATTACACATACTTGCTACTCTTTTTTTTCCCCCCCTTTGATTTTTTCTGCATCTGCAGAGCTTTTTGGTATTCCCCTACACCCAGTTTAGAAATGCAAAGTGCTCATAATGGAAAATGGTATTATAGTAGGATTCCTGATGGGAACAGACTTGTTTGGGGTTTTGTTTTATTTTTTAAATTAAAAACAAAAAGGCCACTTCTGATTTATAATCCACAATGTTATGTTCTCTGGACTAGCTGAAACAATGATGTGTTATGTAGCTGCAGATGTTAATTATAAAGCCCACAGGTCCCTGTTTTCCTCCATGTGCTGCCAGCCTGTCTTTGCACAATCTGTTTTTACCAGGTGTCCTGTGCTCCACACTGTCATCCTACTGCTGTTTGTCACTTCCTTGTGCCTGACCCTCTGTCACCTGCTTTTTATTCTGGAGACAATCCCCTCTTTCAGAAAACTCTTTAACCTGCCAGCATAACCTCTCCCACCTTTTCCTGTCCACAGAATTTTTTGTAGTGTTTGTTTGAAGTGGAATTGTAAACTCCTCGGGGCAGGCCCGTGTCATCTTCTCTGTGTTTGTAAGGTGATGTGCACTCTTGCAGTACTATCTCAAAATAAAGTGATAATAAGTTAATAATTAGTTCTCCTTTTGAGGGTGAACATAATAAAAGCATTGGTTGCTTCCTAATGAGATTATGGAACCCTGAATGCTTTATAGGGTGGCATCTGCCAAAGGACAGGACCCAGGTTGAATATTTCCTTGACTCTTTTCTAGGTTAGGAGCTAATAGCCACTGGCAATTCATTTTTTTTTTCTCCACCTGAGTTTAATCTCAGAGAAAAAAAACCTCAAACCCTGTAGGTGGCAGGTTGAGAATGAGATTGAGCTCAGCTATGGTGTGAATTGCCGTCAAATAGTGAAAAATGAACAGTGTGGCTTTAGAAGGAAATGCAGGTGCCAACAGCAAAGCTGCACATCTCAGTTATCCACACCTTAGCGTGCTGATGCTGAACCTGTGGTGGTTCACTTTTCCAATCCAATAATGACAATCACTGAAAATGCCATAAATCGTGACCCAGTGGCAAGGTGAAGCCCATGACCTGAAGCCACTCACCCTGACTGTAGCACTGAGTTATCCCCTGGTTATTTGCTTTAATATCCTGGTCACTCTTCATTCCCCGTCCCCACCCTCCCAAAAGAGGGAGGCCACAAAGTTGACAAAAATACTGGTGCGTGTCCTATTGAGAGAGGCTGAGAAATTTGGGTCAGCTCAGCCTGTAGAAGAGAAGGTTTTGTGGAGAAAACAGCACCTACCAGAATCTGAAGGAGCTACAGGGCAGCCAGAAAGGGACTCTTCATCTGTCGCTGCAGTGATAGGTTAAGGAGTAACGGGCTCACGCTGGAAGAAGGGAAATTTAAGTTAAATATTGGGAAAAATTTCTTTTTTATGAGGTTGTGAGAGCCCTGGCATGGGTTGCTCAGAGAAGCTGTGGCTGCCCCATCCCTGAAGGTGTCCAAGGCCAGGCTGGACAGGGCCTGGAGCAAACCTGGGACAGTGGAAGGTGTCGCTGCCGATGGCAGGGGTGGGACAAGATGGTCCTTGGGGTCTCTCCCAAGCCAAACCCGCAGATTTAAGGAGAACCTGCTGGTGGCAGGAGGGAGACTTCTCGGGAGCCCCAGTCTCGGGCTGAAACAAGTAACAACCACGCAGTTTACACCTCTTGGGAGAACCTAAAGAAGCAGCTATCATTTGAAAGGAGTTGATCCAGAACAACCTGAGGGCTTGCCAGGAGACCCTGCCAGCGGAACTGCTGGGAAGACTGCGGCACTGCTCTGGCAAGCCCAGCCTTAAAGCTGAAACAGCACCGCGCGGTTTACACCCCATGAAAAAACCGAAAAAACAAAAAAAAACACCCCAAACGCAGCGATTTAGCTTAAAGCGTCAGCGCGCCGAGGGCGCGAGCCCGTGAGGGAGGCGCGCGCCCGCTGAGGGGGCGGGCACAGGCGCGGCCCCGCCCCGCCCGCGCGCGGCGCGGAGGTGACGCAGCCGTTGCCGCAGAGACGAACCGCCCCGGCCCCCGCCGGCCCGGCCCCCCGGTCCCGGTGCGGCGCGCTTCGGCTCCGCTCGGCTCCGCTCGGCTCCGCTCGGTCCATCCCGCGCAGCGACCCCGCGACGCGCCTCCTGTCACCTTCAGCGGCGCTGGCCCGGGCGGGAGGCGCGCGGCGGCGCCGCCATGGTGCTCATCAAGGAATAGTGAGTGCGGGCAGCTCCCTCATGCCGGCCCCCTTGAGCCCCTCGGTTCCGCGGCCTGGCGCGGTGACGGCGGCGGGTGGGCGGCCCGGCCTTGCCCCGCAGTGCGGGCGCGGGGAGGGGAGGGAGGGAGCGGGGAGCGCCGTGAGGGCCGCGGCGGCGGTGGGTTCGGCAGTGAAGGTCACGGCGGGGCGGGGGCCGCGGTGCCGGCGGGCAGCGGCTCCGCCGGGCCCCGCCGCTGCCCTCACGGCCCCGGCGGGTGTTGCCGGTGCCCGGGTGCCCAGCGAGCAGTCCCGGCGGCGTCTGTGGGAGGTCTGAGGGAGGCAGAAGCGTCTTGCCCCCTGCTCGTTGTAACAGAGCCAAGCCCGGTTTGGATCCCCTCCCGCCTCTGGCTGTGTAATCTCCAAGGAGGGATTCCCAAAATGAGTTAGCTCCAAAATGTTTTTTACGTGTGGAAACCTCACCTTGGAGTTCTTCACTGACCCTGAGGCTGCTGCGGTTGTCCTGCCCCGTGATGGGGATGAAGGGGTGGAAAACTGGCTGGGCATGAGGGTGTGTAGCTCTTAGTCACACGTTGCTTGTCACAGTCCTTGCTTCAGCAGCTTTGTGCTTGCTAATGTGGAATATACTCTTGCACCGGTGCACTTTGGCTGGGTGTCTTCAGAGCTGTACTCTGTACATTGTTCTTTCCTCAGTTGTTAAGGTTAACTCAAGTGCATTCCCAAGTTAAGTGCATCTCCCATCGTTTTAAACTTCTTTTGGCTGATGGAAGAGGTTTCTGTTTATTGTCTCTTTCTCCCCTTATAAAAGATACCTGTGATCCCAGTGATAAAGTGGGTTTTCAGGTCTTCTCTTAGACACATTTACCTACATGACTGTGTCCTCCTTACAGGAATTACTTTGTAAGATTATGAGCCATGGTGCAGATTTAAATATTAAAACCGTGTTGAGGGTTGTACTGATCCTTGTGATTGCCTTTAAACTTGATTAACTTTTTTTTTTTTTTTCCCCAGTTCTTAAACCCCTGCTATTTTTATCCAAACAATAGGAGTGTAGAATTCAGGAGCAGCTCTTTGTAACACAAAAACACCATTACCTTCTGTAGTGTTAAACTGGATAGCAGGCAGAAACCTGGGCTAAATGCTTAGTTTCAGGTGCATGAAAAGATAATTAACTCCTTATACAACATCTCTTTTGTTGGTATTTTCCTATGAATTTACTACTTTCCCTCTTTCAGCACCTTGGCTGAGTTATTGTCTATCTTTTTCATGCTTCTGCTCACAATCCCTTGCCCTGTACCACACTAAAATTCATTATCAGTGAGCTGTGCTGTAAGGGTGAAAACATACATATTTTAAATTTTCAGATTTCTGACAGTGTGAGCAGTTCATTTTCGTGACTGTCACTTCCAAAAGTTGTTTGACTCAACATTATTTACCTCACCATATCAGCATGCCTACTGGTCTTTCACACTGCCTGTTTCAGAAACAAGGTGTGAAGTGTAAACGTTAAGAGTAAAGGTTAAGAGATCAGAATTGCTGCATGGGTTTCCTTTTTCAGGTTTCTATTTGTATTTTCAAAAGGAACACTAAACCTTTTTAGTGTTGCCATTATACTGTTTCTTTTCTTCCCTTTGTTTTGCCCTTAGTAAGACACATGTGGCTCTGAAGGACAGTCAAGGTTGCTACTGGACTTCCCAAATGAACATTTATTTTTGATTTTTTGGGATTCCTAGCCACCTCTGACAGTTGCACATTCTGAGTTGTGTCGTTGTGTTGGCTCGGATTTAAATATTCTTGACGTTGTATGTTGTTGCCCAATTTACATCCCATTTGAGATGGCTTTTGATGAAATCTCATATTCCAGGAAGCAGCTGTTTGAGTCATGTTGAAACCACTTGTTTTGGTGTGATCTGGCTGTTTGAAATGCTTTGCTGTTACTTTTGTTAATTCTAGTTACATGCAGGTCATTGCTGCCTTCCTACTGGAGGTGGTAAAAATCTAAATCATCTGTGACTTCATCTCATCTGAGCAGATTATTCTTCCATCTCTGTGACCCCTTGTCACACTCTCCCTAGTAAATCAAGTGGGTTTTATTATGTGCCCTGTAAGTATTTTAGGAGCTGGTACAGAAATAGAGCAATATAACAAAAACCTGATGTCACATTTTATTATCAGACAAGTCTGCATCATCATTTCTCTACAGTTTCTTGTCCTGATGGTTATGCAGTGATGACTTGAACACTTTCATTTGAAGTCCTTTCAGACTAATCTTACATTTCTATCCATCCATGCTGCAGATAAACTGTATGGATTTCATTCATTTGTTTGCATTTTTTTGGTGTCAGGGTTTGTAAATGCTGGCTGGAGTCTTGCTTGCTGTCTTTATTTGGATTTTAAACTGCTTTGGAAGACCTTGAGGAGAATCAGAGTGTGGAGACTCACTTCCCTTTCCTGTGCAGTGATGATAATGCCACTGACCTTCCCTGCAGCTGTGCTTCCCTTTGCTGGCATTTCAGGCAGATTTTAATCTAACAGGGATCTTAAATGTTCCTCACAATTTGCAGGTCAACCACATCATAGGATTTCTCATAAATTGAGCAAGTTCTGTCCTAAAGTTTGTTCCCATTGCTGCTCCTGCAAAGCTTTTCCTCAAGATCCTCTTCCCTCCTCCTTTATCACTTGACTACCTGTAAGTGGTTTTTACTCCCACTTTCTTGGTTTGCTAGGCTGAACAAACTGTAAACCACTGATCTTGTTTGTGTTTCTGTTTCTCCCTTGAGCTCTAAGATAATAATGCAGATTAAGTGTCTTCCAGTTTCCTAAATGGAATTTCATTCACTTACAGCAATGTTTTACACACAGGTTTTTTGAAGAAAAATGTTTTAACTCCATTCCAAAGAAATTGTTTGTTCCCTGTTTCTTGGTCTTTCACTTTAATTTATCATCCTGCCCCTCTTTTTATTTTTACTGCACTTTTATCCAGTTAACTAACACACCATTCTTGATGGCAAAGTCTGCTTGTGAAAATTCCTTTCCTTTTTTCATCCTCCTTTACACCATACTGCTGTTGGTCCTCTTGCCTTTCAGCAGGAAACAATTTTCAGAAAACAATATGTAACAGTGTGTAAAACAATTATAGTTCTGTGTATCCTACCAGTAAGTGGCACATGGATTTCCATGAATTGATCAAATCCTGTTTAAAAATTGCTTTTACTTCCTATGTTTGGCAAGGAATGCCATGTCTTCAGTAGATGTGATGTAAAGAAGCACATGTGATTTAGGCTAAAATTTGTTGCCTAATGATTGTCCTGTTCTAAAACATTCTAAAACTCTTCCATATCTGAGTCTTTTAGCTGGTTTTTCTCCCAAGGTAAAAGGCCAAGTCTTAACTACTTTCTTCTCACACAGAAGCTTTTCCCATCTCCAGTCATCTTTTTAAAATTTTCTTCACTTGTTCTGTGTCCTCTTTGAGAAAAGGTGACCAGGACTATGTACAATATTCAAGATGTTGATACATGGCAGATTCTAGTGACATAATTGTCTTTTATGTGTGTGTGAGTCTGTGTGCTGTTCCAGTTTCTAATATTGGATTTACTTTTGAGCTGCCACTGAGCTGATTTTTCCTGCTGCTTTTCCATAAGGGCACAAGGTATTGGCAATAACTGACTTAGGGCTCATTAACCCCATGTGTTTGGTGAAAACAAGTGTCTATAGTGCATAATTCTTTTTTTTTTTTTTTTAATTGACACTGAACTTCATTTGCAGTTCTCAGTAGTTCTTTCTGCAGTACTTTGCAGTCAGCATAAAGTGTTGCTGTCACAAATAATCTTGCATAATCTGTAATCTTTTGCCCTTATTGCAGTTTGTTCTTCTGGTAAAGTGTAAAAAAAAAATCTGTTTTCACCACCATTGCTTTTTCAGAATCTGTTTATTAATACAGAGGGCTTTTTTTCTCTGGTTGTGTCCTAGTTTCTTTGAGACTAATTCCTAAAGAATTGGGAATTCTTCTGCCCATGGTAGCCATATCCATTTCCTGTCTGTCCCTTGTTCAGCATCACCCTTGCTGAAAGCAGAAGTCAAACACAAATCCAGTTTTGGAGAAGCCTTAACAAGCATGTATTTCTGTCAGCTTTAAATTGATTCTTTCCCAAAAAATCTGTGTGACTTCAGGCAGTTTTTGCTGTGTTGGCCAGTCAGTTGATTCTCAGAAGCATTCAGGAAACCACAATTTAAAAAAAAAAAAAGACTCATTTAAAGCAGTGGCAGCACCTTCCTTTGCTCTGAGCTCTGAGCCAACCTTTCCTCTGCTGTTCCTGCTTTGGGACATGTGAGCAAACTGTGCAGTGCCTTGTGGCTATTGCAGATCTCTGCAGAATTGCTGAGGCCCACAGGAACTCCCCAGCAGCTTGGTGAGGAATAAGGTGGAATTGCTGAAAGGATGGAGTCAGAGGGATCACCACTGTGCTGCTGCTGTGTAGGTTTGTAGGCCAGGGAGGTACCACCAGTTGAATTAGAGTTTTAGGAGAGGTTTGCAATTATTCTCTATCATGTATTGGTTCTTTATGAGATTGTTCTATAAATAGTCTTTGGCCTGAGGAGTGCTGGGTGGATGCTGCAATTTTTGGAGGGAGAGGAGAGCTGTGCAGCCATTGCTGTGAGGAATGTGGGAATTTTGGGGCTGCAGGGATATTTGCTAATTTCTGTCTCTGTGTTCCCTTCCAGCCGTGTTATCCTGCCCGTGTCTGTGGAGGAGGTGAGTTCTTTGCTTCTTTGCTTTAGGACTGTAAATAAACCTGTGATCAAAGCATGAACCAAAACTGGAAAATGCAAGCTGTCTTCAGGAGCCCCTGTGAGCTGTTACTAATTCACCATCATTTTGACCAAATAATTGTATTAAGTCTCAGAGTGCCAATCATCTCTTATAAAATACTTTCAGATATGCTGATTATAAATCTTGAGTTGTCAGGCTGTTTTCAAGTGCAGTTTCCTTTTGATTAGAACTATTGTTCTTTTATATTTTTTTAACATGAAGGGGAAGCTTTAGTACAATTTAAGTCACCTTTTAAACTGTGTTTTGCTGGAACTCTTTTGTTTTAAACTCTTAGGCAAAGATCAAGAATTACTTGTGACTTAGGAGGCTCATGTAGCAGAAGGACTTAAGACCTCTGCTATTTAGCTCTTACATACAGAATATTTTCTTTTTGTTAGGTAAAGCTGAATTGAGAGAAGAAATGTAGTTTCTATTGGACAGGGTGATTTTCATCACCAAACCAACCATGGAATAGCTGTGCAGACTCAGTGACTGTTTCCCTCCTGTTTCCTCTGATTTGCAGCTTGCCTTTCCTTCCTCCCTCCTGCACTGAACACCACTCTTGCAGAGACTCTAACTATATAAATGTTTTGAATTTTTTAATCTTTACCCTAACAAGGTGGAAATTGAAAGGACTGAGTCTATAGCACTTCCATAGCAGATGCCTTCTTCTGGATGTGCTTTATTTTCCCTTGTGATCCTTGGCTGTAAGCCTTGTGTTTGTGAACTCTGATCAAGGCCTTGTTCTGACTCTTAGGGAGAGCTGTGATAACATCACTCTTGCTCATTTTTCTTTCCTCTGAATATAGCAGCTACTGTGGCATAGACAGTGGTGGGCTGGCTCATGGCAGCACTTTTTAAAGCACATCCCTTTTATAACTCTCACCCTTTTGACAGAACACATTTTAGAACTTCATGTAGTGCACTCCTGCAGCCATCAGACTGGCTAAGAGGAGTTTCTTGTTCCTGTGGCTCAGTCTGCTGTGACAGGTATCAGATGCTGACAGAAAGCCCAGAGCTCTGATCAGAGAGGGGGTTTAGTTATGTGTTCTATGTTAGTGCAAGAACAGAGCTGTTAATGCCACCAGCTCTGGCTGTTGCTTGCTCCCTACCTGTAGCTTTTATGCTTTCTGCATGAATCTGTTTCAAGCAGTTTTGACAGAAGGCAGACTGAAGTATTGGAGTAGGGACGTTTGGATCTTTCATGGTGTCTGAGTGCCATGACAAGAGCAAGTGCTCAACAAAGGAAGGAGTAACATGATCACCTTTATCAAGTAAGCAAAGGATGCAAACTTGCAGGTTAGAGAAAGCTGTGGGTAAATAGCAACTGGAACTCAATGGACAGAAAGGACCTTCCTGAATGCCAAGAACCCTGCCCTGTAGGGATATGGCTCCTTGGTATGAAGCTGTGTAAAAGAAAGGCAAAGCATCAGCATAGAGATTGTTTCTTTGAGTGGGTTGGACTGGATGGAGCCCAACCCGGGCTTTTCCTGAGTTCTCTGATACTGGGATTAGCCTTCATCCAGTTAAAGTGAGTCCCTGGCTGTTCAGAGCCTTGTGTGCAAACTGCCTGTGTGAAAACTGAAGGTTTGGGCTGTGATTAATCTGTCAGTCTCTGGCACTCTCCTTGTGTGAGGGTGCCCTGGGATTATCTGTTTCAGGAAGTGTATGGCTCTACTCTGGGTCCAGTGCTTGCCTTGTGGAGAAACCCCCAACCTGACCAAATCGAATTTCTTCCCAGTCTTGCACATTTTCACCATGTCCCATGAGTGATGTCCCTTTCCAAGGTCTGCTGTTTTTCCTGTGATGGGGCAGATTTCAGGAGCCAGTTCCCTGAGCAGAGAGGGTTCTAAAGTTCACTTGGTTTTGCCTATGTAGCTGGGTGTGCTTCAGAAGAAAGGTTATTTCCAGTGTTGACTCAGAGGATGACTGCTGCTCTGTTTATTGCCTCATCCCCCTTCCTGTGTGCAAAGATGCTGACACATCTGTGCATCACTTGGGCACTGCACTGCTGTTCTACAAACCAGCTGTTAAACCTTCATTGCTTTCAAGGATTTCCTTGTGTACAAAACTCTTAAGTAGGGCTCTGGAGAGTTATTACTGCTCTTGACTGTGTAGCTGCTCATGAAGCATCTCTGGCTAGCAGGAGGACTTCTGATTTCATTTTTATATGGTTGCTTTTTGTTCAAAAGGCTTAAGAGTTCACACCTGCATGCAAATTGTAGGCAAAAGGCTGATTCCAGTGTGTAAGATAGGGAATGAAATGAATTGTAAATGAGACATCATGAAAGGGTTTAGGGAGTCTTCTGTGAGGTTCTGTGATGTGCTGGGGATTCTGTGTTCAATCTCCACCCTTGGCAAATGGATCTTAACCAATTGTATGGAATTCAAGAGAAAAACAGAGATCAGGAAGGCATTAGGGAGCTGTGACTTAACACATAGCTCAGTGTTGCTTAGTTAGCCAAGATGAGAACCAAACAGTTCAAGAGAAGCCCTGGTGATGACTAAAACTCCAAAGCTGGCATGTAGGAGTTAGACTGTAGCAGTCTGTCTTCTACATGGAAACCCTGCCAAAACCTGGTCCTGCTCAAGTACAGGCTGCAGGCTGCACTGCTGTGTTGGTTTGTCCCTTGTCCCACTGTGGGGAGCAAAGGGAATCTCCTTAGTGAGTGCTGGGTGCCAGGATTTGCTCCCATTCCCTGACCAGCATCAGGTGCCAGCTTGGGGAGCCTGGACTCGTGTGGGTGTCTCTGCCAGCTGCCACTGAAGTGCTGGTATGGACTGGAGCTGTGTGTACACATTCTGTGCTGCCTCTTTGTTCCTTTCACATGGCAAGGAGCTTGCCAAACACACAGGAATCTTATTAATTGCTTTCAAAGCAGCTTTCAGGAAAACAACTGCTCTTGAAGATGGTTGTGTTGAGATCAGGCCTGCTGGAGGAAATTTGGTGCAATGAAGATGTTCTCTCAGCTGTGTAAGAGGTGTTTGGCACAGAGCAAGAGGGATGACTTCTTGCAGAAAAGGAGAGGAGTTTTTTGGAGCTCTCGGGTCTGTCTGGAGTCCAGATTCATAGAGCCAAAATCTGTTTCTCTGTTTACCTTTGCTGGGAGAATGATGTGGGGTTTGCTCATTTGGACAGTTCTATTTGGGCCTTTTCCTCTCTTATCAGTGGGATTAAAGGCTCAGAAATAACAGGGAAGTTTAAATGGAGAAGATGTTAAACCAAAGGGTTTATCTTCTTAGTGTCTGAGCTTTGACCCAAGTATTTGAAAGGGAGAAGGAATGAATAAGAGGCTGTTACTAAGAGGAATTAGTTTGTGCTCCTGGAGCTCTGTCCTGGGACTTGCTGCAAAGCAGTCAAAGCCATTCAGTCCTCCCTTGTAATCCTGTAGTTACCAAACTCATAATAAACTCTGTTCTATGAGTATTTGTGTGGCTCTTACTCTGCTAAAGCACCTTTGCTTCTAAGGTTTCACAATCTCATGTTTTGCTCTTCTGAAGGGAGGTGAGTGTTCTGCTGTGTGGGTCATATGTAGGGAGTCATAAGGAAAGCAGTGTGGTGTCTGAAATGTCAGAAGTCAGAGACTTGTATTGCAGCCCAAAATCCAGACTGAAACTCAAGCTGCTGTGACAGTGCAGGAACTGTCCAGCCAAGAGAGGGCTGCTCATGGAACCTGGGCCAGGAGCTTCTGGACAGATCCAGCAGAGCTGCTGCTCTTAGCTTGAAAATGGGCTGATTTTTGTTCTGCCCCACATGAGCTGAGGCCAGACACCCAGCCTTGTTGCTCTGCTTTCCTTCTATTCTCCCAGCAGGAATAAATATTCCCTTGGCCTTTGTTGGCACCAGATGGCACAAAGTACCAGAGAGCTTTGGGTACTGTTGTTATTTTGGATGCTCTGACAACAAAATTTAACGAGTGTAGAAATCTTCCTTCATTGCAGAAGATGTTCCAGCCCAGTGAGGTATTTCTGGGTTCTCAGCTCTGAGCAGTATTCCACTTTTCCAGGCTGGCTTTCAGAAGTGTTATTCCTGTTTCTGATGCACAGCCTTATGCTGTGGAACTGAACAGTGTTGCATTGCTTTGTAGTTATGTTATGGAACTTTGGGGGGGTTCTGGTGGTTGGTTTTTGTTGTTTTTTTTTTAATCACTGCACTTCTGGTGCCAAACACTTTGTGGTTTACCCTTTCAGATTGTGTCCCTCTACTGTTGCCTTTGGCAACAGTTGCTGTTTTGCTCATTTAAGAGTTCTGGAGACTTAACTCTGCTAAGTTAGAACTCTTCCTTTTTATTCAGTTAAGTTTTATTAAGTTAAAGCTTAACTTCTTCATCCTCAAACTTTGCTCATCTAACTTTGCCTCAGAGACACTTGTGTGAATTTTCTTCATTTGATCATGTTTCTTTTGAGCTCTGCATCCTCTTTTTCAGCTTATTGTATTAATCTTTACATCTTCTGCAGAGGAGAATGTTCACTTTTGTTCATTTTCTTGATTTTTTTCCTCTGCTCTGCCCTGAGAAACATTTGTGAATGCCTCTTATGAAAGAAATTGTGTAGTATCAAATCAGTGATTTCTGAGAAATTATGCTGCCAAGTGAGTGTCTGTAAGAGTCTGAGAAGTGATTTTAGGGTAAGAATTTTACTGTATGTTGAAATTCTGTGCTCTCCCTGGTAATGGTTTAAGCTTGTGGCTAAGAGGAAGTGTGATACAGAGGAAAAACAACACAACCCAAACCAAAGATAATAGGAAAAATAATAGTGGGAGCAGTGACAACATAGATTTACTGGTCATTTGGGACACTGACTCAGTTATTGCATTAGATAAAGTTTTCAGAATAAAAATACCCTCTTTACTTCAGGCTTCATACTCTGTTATTTGAATTGCATATGGGGAATGCTCACCTTTGACCCTCAGAGCTCCTAAGCTGTGCACATTTAACAAGTTTGTCTTTTGGAGCACCTAAATCAGGTGGTGCAAGTGCCTTTATCTTCTGTCTCCCTTATGGAGATTTTCACTCCTTTCCCCTGCATTTTGTAAAAAAACCTTGATGTGAATTTCCTTGGGACTCTTCTGGATGCAGCAGGTGTTTATTGATTCAGGATTCTCAATTTTTTGGGAGACACCTGTGTGGAGGAAAAAAAAAAAAAAGAAACCAAGTGGATTTTGCTGTAGTCTGGCTGGGCTCATCTGTGTTTTCTTTCTTTCTGATGCTCCTTTAATCTTTTCTGCTTTTTCCTGGTTCTGTGTTGGTTTGGAGCTTGAGATTGAAGGGTTAAAGGTAACTCTTGTTGGTAGTGCTTTCCTCCTAACTACCACTCAATCTTTCTATCTCAAATGAAATTAAATGAGCTTCTTATCTGCCCGTACAAGTGGATGTCCTTTTCTCTGCCCTCTCCCCGGGTAATAAATTTGTCCTTGGCTTCTTCAGACTAAGTTATTACTTCAGCTAAATGATAGCCATGGTAATAATGTATCTTTCACTTCTCCAGTATCAAGTGGGCCAGCTGTATTCAGTGGCAGAAGCCAGTAAAAATGAAACTGGTGGAGGTGAAGGAGTGGAAGTCCTGGTGAACGAACCCTACGAGAGAGATGGGGAGCGTGGGCAGTACACACACAAGATCTACCACTTACAGAGGTATGGAGCCATTTCATTCCCAGGCTTGGGCAAGAAGAGCCAGAGGAAGATGCAATAGGGTTGTAGCAACTGTAAATCACAGATTATGTAAAGGCTGAAAGATGCAGAGGTGAGGCAGCAGTATAACAGCACCTGGCAGTGAGCATCACTGGGACACCCACCCACCCCTGGAAATGTGCCTGTTGTCCCAAGAAAATCTGGCTTTGAGCTTTTTCAAAGCAAGTCTGATCCTGCCACCCAGTATTTTCATATTTGAATTTGGCTAAAGAACAAAACACCTCCCGGATTTAAACTTTCCTTCAGTCTCTTTCATTGTTTTTCCCTTTTGTTTCAGCTTTCACTATGTAAAGAAGACTTTCATTAACATGTCTGATTTAGCATCTCTGGAAAACATCATAATGGGGTTGGGGAGAGGCCTAACAATTCCAGAACTGTGCAAATCTCTAGTGTTTGCATTCCAGTGGTGTCCTAGCTCATTCCATGTATTCCTTATCAATGCCTTTCTATTTCCAATCCTGCAGCAAAGTGCCAACATTTGTGAGAATGCTGGCCCCTGAAGGAGCTCTGAATATACATGAAAAAGCATGGAATGCCTATCCCTACTGCAGAACTGGTGAGTGCCTGAGGAAGGAATCTGGATTCTCCCTTTATGTTTTCTGGGGGCAGGGGGAAAAGATAGGAAGGGTATAAGGAAAGATGCAACCAGTAGAGAAGCTGTTTCAGCTCTTAAAGCTTGAATTTCTGTTCTCTAAGCCCTTTGTGTGGTCAGGAAAAGCAAAATACAGTGCTGAGGAGTTAAAAGAACTGCCCTTGCCTGATGTGCTGCTAATGAGGGACCTTCTATAAGAATAACTGTCATTCTTCCTGAAGGAATGGCTGTGTTACACTGATGGAATAGAAACATGAGGGGTGATTTGATGTGCTCAAGTGCAGCATAGCCAGGTGGGAACAAGTGGAAAATGCAAGAGGGGAACAGGGCAGATCTCAGCTGCCTCTTGCTCAGTGCAGGTGAAGGGAACAAGTGTTAAGTGATGGGTATTTGCTCACTTGCAGGATCTGAGGTCAGTGAGGGTTGGACAGAATGCTGCAGTTGAAGTGAACCCATCTGTAAAGGCAGGGCTGAGGCTCTGGGAGCTGTGTAAAGTGCTGAAATCATGTCAGACCTATTTTCTACAGGAGTGGTTAGTATTTACTTACTGAAGTTACCAGCCATGGTGTTTAACCACTACAGCTTCTCTGGTCTTCACTGCTGTAAACTGAACATTTGACTTTGCCTCCAAACTTATGTAGTGTTTTGGCAGCATTTTGTGCTGTTTGGATCTCTGAAAAATACGTTTTCTGCTGGTTGGTAATGGTACAGTTGCTATGGGAATGAGACACTTAAAAATTCCAACTGTTCTTGAAACTCAACATATAAAAAAACCCCTTTTTTGACAATTAAGTGAATTTTAAATGAAGGAAAAAGCTCTGCAGTGGGAGAGGATGGTGTTACTTCAGTCTGTGAAATTACAGTCTAGTGGAATATCAAATACAAAATTCAAATACTGCCATCAACTTTAGAATAAATTTTTAATGTCTCACGGAAGATATGGAAACAAAGTTGTTTGCAACCTTTCTAAGTTTTATGCAGTTTTCTTGCTGGATGTTACTTAAATTAGTTAGTAAATGTCTAGTTTATTTCCATGCCAAGCCCACTGAGCTGATTTAAATGCCTGGCTGTATCCTCCACCTCTTCTTTTCCTTCTCCACCAGTTTCTGAAACAAAGGTGTGGAGTTACTTATTTTGATATTCTTAAGTTGCTTATCCTTCAGTTACACACTAATAAAATTCTACTGAAGTGGAAAACGTGGAATACTAAAATCGACTACAAGACTTTTCAACACAATCAAAGAAATTTCTGGTTTTGATATGCTAGCAATGATAACAAAACCAAAAAAAAAAAAAAAAAAACCCTCAACTGTAATAAACAGCAACAAAATATGAGATAAAAAGTGCTTTGTTGTGGGGGTTGGAACAGAAGGCAGTTTTGATGCGGAGGCTGATAAATCTGTTTAGAGAATCTGCCAGCCTGACATGAAGCAAGAGGAGCTTGGAAAAGTTGCTGAAACCTTTCCTTGGCTGGGATTGGGCAGGAGGAGAGAGCACATGGATGTGAGATGGAGCCCTTGGATGTGTTGTGGGGCTGTGTTGGGTGTTAGGATTTTCCTTTGGATGCACTCAGGTGTTTTGGTTGGATGTGAGGAGATGTGGATGCCCTGCTGTGAATTTTGGGCTGCAGAAAATGCTGTGCTGGCTAAGAGCAGCCAGGCTTCCAGCCCTTCACTAGAATCTGGAATTTAAAATCCAGGGGCCCAGCAGGAACTAAACCTGAGTGTAGGAGTTGCTGGTGCTTCTGCCTGTGCCCTCCCTGAGGCACTGCTTGCTTGTACATCAGCTGTTCACAGAGCCTTCTAAACAGGAATAAAGCAGTGCTTTCACTTAATTGTGCCTCATGGTATTTTTTTTTTAATTATATGAGTTCATCCTTCTCACATTTCCCTAGATCTCCTCTGAGAAGCTCAATTTATATGCATATTATGGGCCATTATCAAAGTAGTACTAGGGATTGAGGGAATTTAAATGCCTAGCTTATAACTTTCTGCAGTTCTGCACACTTGTTTGTGCTGTAATATGTTGTTTTTATGTACTTGCAATGGAAGCCTTGCTTAGCTCCTTTGAGAGTATAAACTGTAAGTGAGGTTGTTGTTATTGTATGGTTTCACAACTTCTGCAGTAAAAATAAAGTGAGGATTGTCTGATAGTTGTACCTGTGGGCTGGTGCCAAGGGGAACAGTGTTCTCTGCAGTCTGACTTAAATATTAATGTTGCTTAAATGTTTTTAGAAAAGCAGTTTGATGTGTGTTCCACTCTGAGTGTAACCATGGCCTGTGGCCAAGTGTCAAGAAACTGAGAAGTCACAACTGCAGTTGAAACGTGTAGGAGTTGCTGCTGTAATGCCTCAAGAACCAAGTCTTAATTTGTAGCAAGCTGAGCATTGAAGTTTGAGTGGACATTTCTGAAGAGATTAATTTGTTTCTTTACAAATGAGGACTCTTCCCCACAGGGAAGAAGTTAAGGAGGTGAAGGAACCTGTTTTGAGGCAGCTGCATAGTCACAGCACACAGTCACAGCAAAGTGGGAAGGCCTTGGTTTATAATTATAATTATTGCTGGTTTATTCAATATTTTGTTGGGAAAGCAGGAAAAAGACCCCACTTCCTTCTTGCAGAAATAATGAAATGTTCTGAGATGAGAATAATGAGATGAAGTTCAGCCTTTGAAAAATTAGCCTCAGCTCTGCCTTCTTGTTCTCTCCCTCCAGCCCAACATGTCAGTCTAAATAATTGGCTTTCTGTAAAATTGCTGTAAAAAGCAATTTTCACATGCTAGGGCTTCAGAACAGTCCAAGCCCAGCAGTGGGTAATTAAGGCAGCTGGATGTGCTTGATAGGTGATTGGAATAGTAACTGTCTCCAGGATGCTGGCTTGGAAACTCAAAAATTGTTATAATACCATTAAAACCAAATTGCTCCTTAATCAAGCCCTGATGTTAGCCTTCAGAACAGACCAGACAACTTCACCTCCAGCTTCAGACTTCCTTCTGCTTGAGTAGAATTGCTCAGGTAGAGCAGATGCTGACTGTTACAGGATCTTTAATTGCTTTTCTGTGTTGAATAATTGAGCCTGGGTGTCCAGGGAGTTCAGTTACCAGGAGCAGCAGAGATGCAGAGGGTCTGGTTACTCCAGGCTGGGCTGCACTGGCCTGAAATCCAGCATGGGTTTCCTTTGGAAGCACAGAGAGCCTCCTTATCTGCAAGCTGAGAAAGGATTGGTAAAATGCTGTCAGCTGAACATACTTATTCCATCTTCTCATCCAGCTGGCTGCAGGCCAGGAGCACAAGTGGCAGTGCATAATTAATTGCTGCTCCTCTGGGTTTCTCCAACTCTGAGAATTTCCAGAGGAGAAGGGGGTGAAGTTAGCTGGGTTTTATCAACTTCCATGGGTTTTCCCTCAGAGGGACCTGGAAGCTGGAGCTGTCCCTGTTTGGCTGAGGGTGGGAGGAGGGTAGTGGCTCTGTACAGTCTTTGCTCACTAAAGTACTGTGTCTCTTTCTTTCCATGTGTTGATTTCTTGGAGCAGTTATTACAGTAAGTATTGCTTTTACTGATAATCTGTGGAGTGATATCTAAAATGAAGTGTTCTGGGTAGTAGAAGCTCTTTAACCTGAGCTAAATGCACTTTGGCTTTTATCATTGTCAGATCCCATAGATTACCTGCCCTTACCAGGTGTGGTGTGTCCATGGTCAGAGATCTGTCTGTGCTCAGCAAAGCTCAGCTTTACAAATGGGAACATGCCCTTGCCTGGGTAAACTGAGTAAAAGTCAGATAGCTCCTGCCATGCTGTCCCTTTGATTAATCCCTTCTGAATTTGATGTTTCCTTTCTACATGCTGAGTGTTTCACTGGCTTGTGCTTTTGTTTCTGCTCCCCTGAGGGAGGATAGGGTTACCTTTGGGAGTCCTTTGCTACTCACAGTAATAGTGAGAAATGGAAAGTTTTTTGCTTACTTGGCAGAACTGTGCTACTTGTCCCTTCCCTTTCAGTGTCAAAAGCTCTCAGCACATCAGTTTAATGTTGTTATTAATTTGAAGAGTTGCATCAAAATATGTACTCAGTGCTAGATCAATAATCTCTGTGGGAAGACAGTTTCTGCCTAGCTAACTTATGTTACCCCTTCTAAACTCTAAATAGAATGGCAGATATTGTCCTTTAAAGAAAAATCTGTTTATAAACTCCAAATGTTTCACTAAAACAATAGATCTTACGGTTTGGGTTTTTTTTTGTGAACAGCTTGTGGTTTATTTAATCTTAAGTAATTAATGATCAATCAATTTTGCTGAAAGCAATGAACTGGTTACAAATAATTCTGAAATTCCCTAAGTCAGACCCCAGTCAAATGGAGAGTCCATTCTTTGAATTATTCAGTTCTTTGAATTGACTCTGCTAATCTAATCCTAATTATCTGTGTAATAAGAAGACAAATTATATATCCTAGAATAACAAGAAGCTTTATTTTGATGACAGAATGAGTATATGAAGGATGACTTCCTGATCAAAATTGAAACCTGGCATAAATCAGATCTTGGAACACAAGAGAATGTGAGTACTTGTGTCATGTGTTTTACTCATCTCTTGAATGTCACAGTGCTGCTTTCTCTGCTGGGTTAGAGAAATGCTGTGTGGAGCTGTCTATTCACTGTGTTCCTGCATTTCAAATATTTGTCTCACTACCAAGGCAGACTCTCTTCTCTTGGCTTCTCACATAAAGTGAATAAAATTGACCCCCAAACACTTGTTCTGTGTGAACACCTTTGCTTCTTTAGAAACTCTCCCATTGTGTATTTACCACTCTGTAGGTGGGAAGGGGAGCACTGGATGTCTGCATTTCCATCTGGCTTTATATTTTTTTAGACAAGGAGTGTTCTGTCACTGAAGCAGCTCCTTGAGTGTTGTTGTTTCCCTGCAGGTCCATAAACTGGAGCCAGAGGTATGGAAGAATGTAGAAGCCATTTATATAGACATTGCTGATCGGAGCCAAGTACTCCCCAAGGTATGGGGGGTGGGTAACAGCTCCCTGGGGGTAGGCCTGTGCTGAAAGAGGGGATCATGGACTAACTATGCTTCCAGGGAGGGTCACAGGCAGCAGGACAAGTGAGGGGATGGACAGAGGAGGAAAGGAGTTTCTTAAAACTGCTCATGCGAGCCAGAGGAAAAACTCTTTTAAAAACTCTGTCAGCACTGCCTGTGTAATGTGGTGCCTGTGCATGTAACAGTGTATTTCTACACTGAAGTGCCTGAATAGCAGGAAGTGGCACTCCCCTTTCCATACAGCATCTCTCCTAGACTTCCCCCTTTTTATACTGACCCATGGCTTCATAAGTGTGTCTGGAAATGATGTAGCCAACACTTGGTTCTAAGAATCACTCCAGTTACTGTGGGAAAGAAAGGGGTGTTTCTTTACTGGGAAGAAAAATCAACTGTATAAAAATGGAATGTTGGTTGAGCTTCCTGACTTTCACAGAGTATTTGATACCATTCTCTTGGTATGAGAGTCTTGGTACTGTGAGTCTGACTGTACTTTTCTTCTGTAGAGCACCATGTGAGCATCACACTGATACAGTGCTGTGAAAAATCCTAGATAGCACAGCTGCTTTCTGTAACAGCAGTGTTGAGCTCCCAAAGAACAACAGGAAACATCCTACAGACTTTCTGATAGCCTTACAAAGGTCATATCAGTTTGTTACCACTTCTTCATAGGTCTAGGACACAGCACAGGAGGGAGAAATATTTCCTTGAAGAGTGTATGACCTAATGGTAAGGTCTGAACACAGTAGCTCTTGAGAAGGCAGAGGTTAGTCTTGGCCCAGGAAAGTAAATCCTTAGTGTGAAACAAAGCTGGATAACAGTAGGATAACTTGTGTTTGATCTTTGTGTCTGTCCAATAGGATTACAAGGCAGAAGAAGATCCAGCAAGGTTTAAATCTGTCAAGACTGGCCGTGGACCTCTGGGTCCCAACTGGAAGGTTTGTATTGATGAGTTCAGGAACTGTATCAGGACAGATATTGGAGTTTGGAGCCAAAGATACATCTGGAAAACACTGGAATCCCTTCTGCAGAAGGAATTGCAGAACTCAGCACTGAATCTGTTCTGATTTTAAAAGAAATGAAAGAGCTTGGTACAAAGAGAATGAGTTCCAGGAAATCTCCAGAGCTGTCTGGTGCTCAGCCCAAGGGTTCACCCAAGAGAATTCAAATATGAGACAGCTGAGTAATGACCAGCAGTGTTTAACCTTTTACTGAAATTCTTGGAATCTAAAGACATTAAAAGTGCAGATATAATACCAGTCCTTAAAAGGGATCCTGAGTGGGATTTGGGGAGCTACTGGTGTGCAGGTCTGATTTATAGCAGGCAAACTTGGCAGAAACTGAGGTTGATATGATTCACTTGGGAAGGGTGGTTATGGCTCCTGTGGTAGGGAATAGGAAGCCTTATGGAGTTTTCTTTATAATATAGAGGCTTTGTAATCATGTATAATGTATAATCAATGATCTAGTCAGATGATATAATCTAATCCCAAAATGTTTTAGATAAAGATTTTATCAGGAGACTTTTGAGAAAGCAAAGTAGCCGTGGTAGAACAGTGAAGATACTGAAAGACATAATTTTAATGGAAGAAAAAGTGGACAACAGAGGAGAGGAAGGAATAGTCTGTTCTCAGAATGGAGGGAAAGCCACCTGTGAAGGAAACCAGGGTCTAGTTTCATCATGCCTTGAAAAAGAGTGAGCAAAGGTGTGACAAAACTTGTCAATAAAGTATAAGAAAGGTGTAAAGATGCAAGAGGATTGTGGGGAATTGGGGGAAGATTTCATAGTTAGGACTGAAGGAACTGCTTTCCTGGAGACACTTGGCTAGAGGCTTAATGTGAATATCTTTGTGTCTTTGCAGAAGGACCTGGGGAAGCAGTCAGATTGTCCATACATGTGTGCTTACAAGCTGGTAACAGTCAAGTTCAAATGGTGGGGTCTGCAAAATAAAGTGGAGAACTTTATACAGAAGGTGAGTTCTGTAATGGAAGAGATGGGAATGGGGCATGTTTCATCAGCCACCTGCTGTCCAGGCAATGCCTCTGCCTGAAATTCTGCAGTCAGCTCAAGCTGGGTTCAATTTGCTGCTAATGCAAGGGCAGGGCTGGCTGATTGTTCTGTGAATTGGCTATTGAACGTTTTCACTCTAATGTGTGAAGGTGAACTGGCTGTTTGTGTTTAATAGATCAGGATTGCAGTGACTTGGTTGCTGGTTTGTAAGTGATGAGATGATGCATTTATACTGGAATTACATTGTGTAAGGGCAAAACGTTTTTGTGGGGAGATGGCTCCAGCTCTTTGATCCTGATCAGCTGAGGATCTTCCTGACAGGTCCTGGAGCTCCAGTCACATTTTCCTCTCCTAGTCTGCTGCTTGAAAAACCTGTGTTAAAAAATAAGCAGATGGTAGGAAACTTTTTAAACTTAAAACATAAATGGTATTTTATAAACAGCTTTTTTGTGGCAGAGTCTATAACCCATGAGCTGCAGCAGGATGCTACACCTGGGAATGGTTGTGTATGGTTTTCCAGGCAGTGCTGTGTTCATAAAACTCCTGTGCCTTCAGATCACAGAGAATTCTCAGTGGTTAATATTGAAAAACCACAGAGCTGCTTCTGCAAAAGCAATTCTCTGGTGATGCAATCTAAAGACAGCTCCAAGAGGGAATGACCATGGTGCTGCAGGATTTCAAATACCTCAACAAAAGCCCTGAATAAAGCAGTGTCTTCAGTCTCTTTTTATTTATGAATGTCTGCAGGATTGCATCCAAGTATTCAAGCTGCTTTTGATGAGATATGAAACCATAATTGGTAAAACTGAAGTGTCCTTCTTTAATGAGGTCTTTCCAAGAGGCATTATGTATCCCTGTCTAATATAATGATTTTGCCTAGCTTATCTCTTATACAAAGGAAATAAATTGCTCCAAACCTGGAGTAGCTTGGCACATTAGTCACCTCTGCTGAAGGGTTTTCAGCTGTGAAAAACAAGTTTAGGCATTTTTTTAGGTCACTACAAAAAAACAAGATAAGTGCATGTCAGCCCTTTACACTTCATAACTTCTAGTTTTTAGCAAGTTAAGGATTTTGAAAATACCTGTTTCTTCTTTTTTCTGTGCTTCCAGGGCAACTTTCATGCTCTAAGTAAACCAAACTTGGAGCACTTTATTCAGTCAGAACAATACTGTCAAATCAAAGGAAAATCACTAATTCTTTCAGTGCAGACTGCTGTCTAGGTTTGGGAGGAAAAAAAAAAAGGCATTACTCTGGGGATTGAAGGCTCTAGATTAGATATTCTGATAAAAGAATAAAAATTAGCTATCTCCAGTTTCCAATTGTGGCAGCTAGATGGAAAGGTGGGCGAGGGAGCTGATTCTTCAGTGTACACATCTCTGAAAATTGTTACAATGCTGTGGGCTCCGTGGTAATTGCCCTGTGACTAAGCTTGGATTGTGTTTTATTCCTCCTTTTGCAGCAAGAAAAGCGACTCTTCACAAATTTCCACCGGCAGCTCTTTTGCTGGCTTGATAAGTGGGTTGATCTGACTATGGAGGACATCCGTAGGATGGAGGAGGAGACCAAGAGACAGCTGGATGAGGTCAGTGGCAAAGCAGGGCAGGTGTGGGTTGTGGGAGAAGCTGCTGCTCTCCAGCACAGCAGAGGAAATGCTGCTGCACTGTCAGGCCATGGTGTGAATTGTGTTATTTAGGTCATGCTGTGTGTGTGCTTTGAATGATTGGCCATGAGTCCATCGTGCTGGCATCTCCTCCTAATCATTATGGAATTCTCCTTCTGTTTGCTGTTGAGCCAGTAAATGTATTGAACCACAGGTAATGAGGGGATGAGTGGCAATGATTCATTTACTGCCTCAATATCTTCTGTTTGCTTTTACTCAAAGCTGAATGGTCGATTTTTGTCCTCATTAGTTGCCAGAAACCTGTTGAGTAAAAGGTTTTTGAGCTCTAAGTACCATAAGCAGGTAGTGGGGATATATAACAGGATTCTTTCTCTGAGAAACACAAGTTTGGTAATAAAGAGAACCTTGTTTCATGGCTTGTGTCCTGCCCTGCACCCTTCTCTCCCTTCATGCCTCAGGATATTTCATTATAGTTGCATGTACACTCTTGTGCTTTGGATAATGGTTCCAAATCTGTTGCCAACCCACAGCTTAACCAGAAATGATGCCTGCATGTGCATTTCACAATCACTGATTTGAGGTGCTGAGATATAATCGATGCCTTACACCCAGGAGGTGTTCCATACTGATCAATTCTGAGATAACACACGTGAGAATCACTACTTGAACACTTGTTTCCTTTTTCAGATGAGAGAAAAAGATCCAGTGAAAGGAATGTCGGCTGCAGATGACTAATATGACTCCTTCCTTGTGCACTGTAGGTATCAAGAGATTTGACAAAGCTTTGTGTTGCTCTGTTTGGTTTAAAACCCCCAACATTTGTGTGAGAAATGATCCTGTTCATAGTTTCTGACAGGCAAATCTGTGCTATTGATTGTTTTTATAGTGAACTCGTTCCACTGACAGGTTGATGAGTGAGGTTTACTGCCTCATTTCAGAACTATTCTAAAGAGAAGTCTGAGTGAAAAGTGTAAGAAAAATGTGTTAGAATATTCTGTGGTTTTACTGCTATTCTTATTTCTGTGGTGCATATGTTACTTTCCATGACTTGCAGAGAAACTTTTGTCAGTCTCAAAAAAAGTTAGACATGCAAATGCTTAGAATACAGTTGGAAATTGAGCATTCCAAGCATATTTTTTCCATTGCTTGTTAGCAGTATTTACTAATGGGCCAAGGCTTGGAGTGACACCTGGGCATTGCAGGAGAAGCAGCAATGACAGTTTTAAAGCTTTTGACTTGTTTCCTTTCTATTCTGTTAAGTATGTCATAAGTTTGAGGGCTGGTTTTGCCAGATTTTTCTAAGATGCCACAAAAATGTGGTATGGTATTAGAAAAGCAAGAAGGTAAGGAGAAGGAAGGGATTGTCCATTTATGTTGGGAAGAACAGGTTATTAAGGCAGTAAAATGCCATCTTAGTTCTCCTTGGAAGGAACAGGGTGGGGCAGAGCCACATCCTCCTGTACTGACTGTTGACCTCTGCTTGTCCTCTGTTATCTGCTGGTTGCTTGGTTTAAGTGAGGAACACGAAGTGAGGAAGTATCTGAAGGGCTGTTTTTGATAGAAATAATTTAATTTTTGAATGCATCTTCAACCACTTGATTTTCTTGTGTCCCATTTCCTCTGGATCAGCGCTGCAGTGTGACCCTGCATTGTCTGCCTGGCGACAGCATGACTCACATTTACTCTCTCAAGGTTGTCTGACACTTCCCTTGGCACTCTGCTTTTCCAAAGTCATCGTGAAACGTTTCCCTGTTGTCTCTTTGTTTCAGTTTGAAGACAGTCGTCAGGAAGGCCCAGGGAATCCACACCCTTGACTGAAGGACCATCTCTGGATCAAGCCTTTCTCTGTCACAGCGGCAGGCGATTTTAAACCTCCCATAGCTAATTCTAGATGCCCCTTAATATTGTGAGCAAATAGACAGTCTGGTACTAAGCACTCCAATGTTAGCACGTGCACCCCCAGGTTTCCTCCTGGGGGCCGTGTGACTTAGAGATCGCTGTATTTATGACTCCTCCCTCCTCTTTTTTTCATTGTGTTCAGACCAATTTCCATGTGGCCCTGTTTGATTTCCAAGTGACATTTTTAGCTCAAATAGTCTTGTGATGTGGTGACTTAGAATTTTTTTTGTTTTGTTTTGGTTTTGGTTTTTTTTTGGTTTTTTTCCAAGTGGGATAAACTGCCACCTTTGTTTCTGCCCAGCCCTTCACTGTTCTTTGAATGTCTGTTTGGAGAGGGAAATTGTCCATATTTAAGTGTAAAACTCTTCCAGGAAATGTTCTGCTCTCACCCTTGCTCCTGGAGGGAGATATTTAATGGCAGGTAACCTGAGTACAAAATGAGGAGCAGCCAGAGAGTTCTTGGTTTGTGATGAGTTGTGATTTGTGGCTTCTGCAGGGCATGACTTTGTTGTGTCTTTACAAACATGGATTAAAGGCTGCCCAGAAGCTGCACTCAGGCCCTGTTCTGGGGCTTTCAGCACTTACCTGTTGAGTTTCTATTTTAGGGATCTCTCTGGCCCATGTAGCTCTGTTGTCCTCCAGCTGTGCACGTCAGTCTTGCAAAATCTTTCTTGACATATGTTGCAACTTCCTGGTTCTCTATTTATTAAGACTTCCCATAACTTACAAAGCTGGAATGTTTTTGACTAATAATAACAATGTGATTCTCCCTGGACAAATTGGGATGTTGCAAAGGCTGGTATGCAAGTGAGGTCTTGGCATCTGGTTACATCCAGGTGCCTGGAGTGATGGTTCTGCTCAGCAATAATATTTTTCCCATTGCAAGACTGACTAAAATATCTCCTTTTGTGCTGTAAGAAAAGCAACTTAAAGACCTGCAGTTTTCTAGGATATCTGTTGGTTATTATAAATCATAGAGGATACTGTTAATGTAAAGAGCTCTTGTTATTTAATGAACTCAGATATTTACTGTAACTATCCTTATGTTGATATCAGCTTTAGACAATCAACTCAGCAGAACAGAATCAAGGAAATGCTGCTTTCTTCAATACATATGAGAAAAAAAAATCCTACTTCTTTGCTTATCCCTAAGGCCCAATGTTTAATTTTTTTCCTCCCCTAGTAGTAATAACTTTATTTTCCACTTCTGTGTTTGGCAGCACTAACATGAAATCTTGTATGCCAAACAGTCGTGGGTGTATCTCCACTTTTGAGGAGTCTTTTTAGCATTCTGTACTACACTGACTCCTCCAGCCCTTCCCACTCCTGCAAGCAGGAGATCCTGAAATGATCCCATGCCCTGCTGAACAAGGCTGTGCTGGGATCAGAGCTGTTTTCAGTGTGAGGGAAGATGGGAATGCTCTGGAGGGAGAGGATGGCTTTTGGTTTCTGGGAAGGGGGGCAGTTTATCCCTTTATTTTTAGTTTATTTTGCCTTACTCATGTCTAAGTGCAATAAGCTCTGAATTGTACCAGTAACTCTGGCAGGCTCTTCTCAGTGACCTCAGACGGTTCTGTGGGGTTGGGGTGGGGTTTGAGGGGTTTTAGCAATCTCACCAGGAAGAAGTAAAACAAGTTTATTGTAAAATAGGTAAAGAAACTAAATTTTAATCTTTGAGGCTATTTGGGACCAGGATGTCTCATGACATGTTGTATAGCTGTTCCAGAAGTATTCTAGGAGTGTAGGCCCCAGTTAGAGATTTCAGTTTGAAGTATTTTTAACAGAGAATTTATGCACTGACTTCTGTTCGTGTTCGTTGGTTACGTTTTGAGGGATTCTTACACTCGAGGGCGACCTGAGAATACACACAGCACACTTGTTCTTTCAGTTTGTGTTATCCAAGAGGCTTTCCATCTGATGACACTAATCGCCGTGGAAGCAGATTGTAACATTCCACCATTGCAATCCTTTTTTGATCCTCTGATTTCAGAGTAAGAGCTTTTACACAAAGCTTTCCTGATTAGTGGAAAAACTTGGAGGGAGGGAGGGGGGGGGGTGAACTCCAGCCTGAATACTCCCCCCTCTGCTCTCCCAGCCCTTTGTTTTCTGTCCTTCCAACGGCATCCTGAGTGAAAGCATCCCTCAGCCTTTGGATAGAATCCTGTAAAGACCCTTCAGTCTCGACGCTTGGTTCCTGCTAGTGAGCATAGCAAAGATCACGCAGCGTTCCCGTGCCGTATCTTCCATCAGCTTTGGCGAGACCCCCGGAGCTGGCGGCTCCCGGCGGGATCGCTCCCTGCCGAGGGGCGGGATGCGCCGGCACCGCCGCTCCCACCCCAGCCCGGCTGCTTTGGGGTTCCCTCTATCCCGCAGCCCTCTGGGTTCGTCCCGCTGGAACCCGCCGCGTCCCCACGGGTTCTCCCCGTGCTCTCTTTCCTTTGGCGACACACACACTTTGTAGGATGGGTTAGATTATCTCGTCGTTTTCTTTCAATGTGAGTTTGTGCCTTTTTTGTCTCCTAAATCTTCCAATACAGGCATATTGGAAAAGAAATCTAATAAAATACTAGACAGAGCCTCTTGCTTTCGCCTCCTTTGTTTTGGGGTTTTTTGGGGGGTTTTTTTAGGGGGTTTGGAGTTTTTTGTGGGTTTTTAATGGGTTTTTTGGGTTTTTTCTTGGTGGTTTTTTGTGGGTTTTTGGGGGGTTTATTGGGGTTTTTTGGGGGGGTTTTGGGGTATTTTGGGGGAATTTGTGTGTGAGTGGGTTTTTTTGTTTGTTTTTGTTTTGGGGGTTTTTGTTTTTTTGGTTTTTTTTTTGTTTAGTTTTTTTTTTTTTTTGTGGGGTTGGCTTTTTTGTTTGTTTGTTTTTTGGGGTTTTCTGAGGTTTTTTTGGGGTGTTTTTTTGTGCTTCAGGGGTTTTTGGGGTTTTATTGCCGAGAGGGTTTCTCGGCGCCGTGCTGGGGGTGCTGTGGGTCCTCCCGGCCGCCAGGGGGCGCTGTAGCGCGGGGCCGTGCCGCCGCCGTCACGCGCGGCGCGGGGCGCTGAGGGCGGCGCGGAGGCCGCGGCCGGGCCGGGCCGAGTGAGGGCAGCGCGGGGGGTCCGCGGCCATTCCCGCCCCTCGGGCAGCGCTTCCTGCGGGAACCCGGGCATGGAGACCGCGGGCCTTCCCTCCAAGGACTTCAGGTGAGTGCTGGGCTGAGGGCGGCTCCGAAAAGTAGCCCCGAGCTGTTACGTAAATCGGCGAGAATTAGCGCAACTTGTGTGTGTGTGTGTGCTCATTAACAGGGTTACGCTAATTGGCGGCGTTGCGTAGTGATATGAAATACAGAGAAAAGCTGATTTTCTGGTTTGGAAGGCCCGTACTGGACGGGTTCTGGGAGCTTATGGGGTATTTCTGGGTGTTTGAGACTTCCCGGAGCTTTGATAATGTGTAATGAGGCCACGAGCATCTGAACTTTTTAATGGACCCGTGTCTCGAACCTGTCATTTTTTAGGAGGAAGAAGAAGCTTGAGTAAACACTGAGCTTCTGCTTTTACGGTGTTTTTACAATCTGTGTTCACTCTGTGTCTGTGTCCTGTCTGGGCTCGATTCCCTACAGAAACCCTGCTTAGATGGGATTTGTGTAACAGCCTGTGACGGGAAAATTAAAAAAAAAACCAAACCAACAAGCTGTCAAGAGCTCAAATATCTCAAAAATCCTCTGAAGGCTTTATTATGGGCACTGTGACCCTGAGAAATTCTCCGCTATTGAGTCATTTGAGGATTAGCAGCGGTGATGCTGAATAATGACTTGAGTAGGTTGCTTCTATTTAGGACAGGGTTCGTTTCCACCACTGAAGTCTCTGTTTTTATCAGTGCTGTGATCATTGGGCACCTTGAGAAATTGAATTTCTGTCAGTAATGACTGATGGTTTCAACATTATTGCAGTTTTGTTTAATCTGGTAATTGTCTTACAAAATTAGTAACTGGAGAGTGTTCCCAAGTGATACATCTGCCGTGGCAGAGTTAGATCTGCAGCCTACCTACATTTTTTTTCCCCTAGAAATTTGTTTGGAGTAACTTTTGGGTGACTTCAGTGTAGTCTTACAAAGATACACTATTAGTGAAGGAAATTATGGATCATTTAAATTTGTTGTTAAGGTAATTTTCCAGCTTTTCTACATACATTGTGTGTCACCTTGAACAGACAGTTAATTGTGGGATAAAAACGCAGCCTTAATAATGAGTGTATTGGTGGGATTGACTAATTATCGGTGTTAATAAGGATATTGTAGAATCCTGAGATGGGTGGAAATGTAACAAAACTGACAGTAAAGTGAATCTCCTTCTAGAAGCTCTGGTACTGAAGTTACCATTTTGTAAAGTTACAACAGATAAATGCTGTGATGTGAATGTTGAGAGGAACAGAGGCTTTGCCTGGTTCTGCTCAGAACTTTGAATGTTTGGGAGCTGGAGATTACATTTCTCCTTGCCTACAGACAGGCACATGATCGATTCAAATCAACAATAAATTCTTTTAAACCTTGAGCTCGTCGAATTAACCACATTAAACCTATTATGAAAAAACCAATTCACTGTGTGTGGCAGAACGTGATCGCAGCTTTTGTAACAACCAGCGGGAACGCCACATAGTTGGTTTTTTTTCCCCCCCCAGCATTGCTGCACCTGCATTTATCCTTTTGTGTCGGGAGCAATGCCGAATTCCACAATCTCTTGATTTTAATGGGCCAGTCCTTCAGGGCGTAGCAGCGATTCGGAGCGGATGGCATCGCCGGGCGGCGAGGATGCCTTTCAGCAGTGCCAGGGGCTGTCGCTGAGCGATGTGGAGAGCCTGGGCAGCCTGCGCAGCCGCTCGGCCAGCATCGGCAGCGCCGGCTCCAGCGGCCGCCTGCAGCTCCGGCACAGGGTGGCCCAGCTCATGGCCTGCGTGGAGGACATCAGCTCGGATGATGAGATCCACGAAGAAGTGTCTCGCACTCTGGATGAGGCTTTCCTCATCTGGGAGAAGAAGATGAGGGATAAGTGGCAGGAATTCAGGTTGTGCTCCGTCCGCTTGGTTGTTTTCGGGGCTGGCGAATGGATTTCTGATTGATGGAAAGTGATAGTTTTTGTGTGGGAATAAGAATGTTCTTAGAGTTGGTTGCCTGTTCTCATTTCAATTTTAGCATTGGTTTTGTGTGGTTTCTGTTTGCTTTCAGACTACACTTAGTTACCTGGAATGTGGGCACAGCTTCCCCCCCTCCTGATGTCTCGAGTTTGCTTCAGCTCAACTCGCTGGGCCCGACCACGGATATGTACATTATAGGGTGAGTGATATGGCAGAACTGCCTCTGGGAGTTCATTGCAAAGCTCCTGGGTCTCAGCATGGTCTGTTTTGGGAGCACTGTGATGTGAATCACTGCCTGGGTGATAGTTTTACACTCCCAGAGGGTGAACACTAACATAGTCTAACTAGCAGCAGACTAACTTAGAACAGAGATGATTTATAGCAGTTAGCTGCTGCTATGTAGTGACAGAATACAGAATATCTTTTTTCTAAACACACAAAATGTTTGGGCTGCTCTTTTCTTTGTTAGCATGTTTATTTTGTTATTGAAAATTCAGAATGTTTTAAGGGAATTCCTGCAAGTTTGTTGGACACAATCTGCCTCTGTATTTTCCAAACCATGCTGAAATTTTGAAGTCCTGACAGTCAGGTTGTTTGTTATAACACATATTGAGTCTGGCATTGTATCTTCAGGTGCAAATAACCTCCTCAAGTTTGTTTTCCTCAGTATCAGGTGTGTTAGATCTGTGTGTGGGTTAAAATGCTTGAATGAGAAACTAAATAACAAGAAATTTCTGGGGTCTGTGTTCTGCAAAGTTCTTATGAATTCTGTCCAAACCAACTGGTGCAATGTGAATAATTGTGATGTATTCAGCTTACAGGAGGTGAATTCAAGAATCCCAAATTTTCTGTCTGACTTGGCATTTGATGATCCATGGAGCATTTTTTTCATGACTGTCTTGTCTCCCTTGGGATATATGAAGGTAATTATTAAATCTCTCTTAAGTGTCACAGCACTGAAGGAAAATGGCTTAAATTTTTTTTCCTCAGACACCCATAAAAGATCAGTTGATGGTGTTTTTGCAGTTCTGTCACTTCCATAGGTACATAGATGTGATTCTTCATCACACCTGTGTTTTCCTGTTTTTATGAGATGTTAACTCATACTGAACAGCATAGTTCCTGTGCCCACAATATCTTTATCTCTCCCTTATTTGTGGAGAAGTTTTTTGCTCTGTGCAATATTGGGAAGCTGTACTGTGATACTTCTAATGTATCTTGCTCTATAAATATCCCAAGCAATGGCAGTGATTTTTGTTAAGATTGGTAAGACTCCTATATCTTGGGTTTTTTTCCAATTTGTTTGCAGGTGAAAATAAGTTGCATATGTGCAAAACAGGATTTTAGTGGATATATATATTTAAATGAGAACTTAATTTTTGGTTGAAGATCTATAATATTATATGGGAATTTAAATGATAAGATTTTGGAATAGTATCAGGGACATAAGATCAGCTAAAGTACTGACTGTTTTAATAAAGCAAACATTAAATGTAGGAAGATATCCTGAATTTCTCTAGTAAAGAGAAACTAAAAGCCTTTTGTAGTGATTTTCTAAACCAAGCACTATTTTAGGCTGATTTTGCTGAGGTAATTGCATTATGTGCATGCTAATCAGACTCAGTAGTTGTGCTGTTCTATTAATTGTAATTAAACAAAACAAAGGACCCATTGGGAATTACAAAAAGGAAAAAACCCACATTGTTCACTCTGGCCTAAGTCATTGCTGATAAAAATTCAAAATCTGGCCGTGGGCTGACATTCAGGCCCTGTATACAGAGAGTTAAAAGAATTCCTGCTGGTATGCCTGGCTGATTTTGAATTCTAATTTATAAGTGAGGCAGTTTGGAGCACACTAATGAATGGATGCTGCCACCTAATGGCTTTCAGCAGGACTTGATTAGCTCTGATAACAAGGGGGAGCTGTCAGGCCGGGTCAAAATCAAACCAGGCAGCAAGGAAAGGTTATCCCAGGACTTAGGCAGGAATTTGGCTGGGCAGGAGAGGAGCAGTTACCCCTTGGCTGACCTGTGATGAGATTGGGTGTGGAGGGAGAGGTGCCATCCTTGGGACATTCTGTCCCCTCAGTGACAGGATCTGTTTTCAGAGTGTTCAATTGGTCACAGTCAATTCTTTCACCATGCACAGGATCATGTTCCCTCTGTGCAAGGGCTTTGCTTGATTTGGCTCTGAGGACTGGTAAGACTGGTGCTGGTTCCAGCAGGGGAGGGGTCAGTGCTTGTGGTGTTCAGGACCTGTAGTTGATCTTGAGAAATGTCTGGGGACTGGCCACAGCAGAGTGAAATAAAGCAAACAAATAACAAAGGGACTGGAAGATCTTGGTACCTCATGAATGTAATTATGGAAAGGAGAATGCTGACTACTAAAATATTTATGCATCATTAGTGATTGCAGTTCATTGTTTCAGTATTCTCTGTAGTATTTTGTTGGGTTCAAGGACAATGAAAACATTAAAATATATTCTGAAGTCGTTTAATTGTATGGATATGGAGGTCAAGAAAGGAGGAATTCTGTTTTAAATTTTGGGCTGAATTCTTGTTCTTTTCCAGCAGCTGTATAGTCAATTGTATCCTAATGTAGTCTGTTTCTAAACGAATCCAGCATAAAACTGAACTGCACTTAATGTATTTATTTCAATGTCTGTATTTTAAATGGAATCATTATAATTAAAACAAACACAATGAATTTTGTGTTTCATTGCAGGAACATTGTGAAGTCCATAAATGTTCAGTGAAGGACATCTTTATTATACTATTTCCACACAAACAACAACAAAAAAAACCCCAAACCACAAAACCCCCATGTCTTATGTGCTCTCTAAGTGTTTGCTAAATCAGTTTTTACAGGCACTGCAGGCAGGAGTTTCTGCTGTTTGCAGCTCATTGTTCTTGCAGATGCCTGGAATTGACTGCTGTGCTTTTGAGGCATTTAATGGCTTTTTAAATATTTAATGATCTGCTCAAGGGTGCTTCAGTATGAAAAACTTGCTGCTGTTGGAGGACTTGTAGGTGTGAGTTGTAAAGCTTTTGGGTGAAAAGTGAAGGATTTCGTCCTTCATGAACAGGATTCTTAAAGACAGAAACAAGAGGCTGGTGAGGCAGAAGAGAAGTCTTTAAAGAGGTTTGGACAGGTGCATGTTTTGAGGTCGACATCAGATTGAAATACAATGTTAGAAGCTGAGGAATTGATCAGATGTGATTATAAGGAATGTGTTTTTCACAGCACTGCAATGAGTCTGCATTTACTGTGTCACAGTATTGAGGCCAGGCTTGGTGAGACAGTTCCATGCTTTCTACTGTGGCCTTCTTCACCTGAAGGCTCCTGTGAAGCAAACCCAGGAGCTCCTGAAATGACCATTCCTCCTTTGTGCCTCCTGCAGCTCTCGGCAGTTCGCATGCAGGGGCTGCTGCTCCTGATCTTTGTGAAGCACGTGCACCTTCCCTTCATCCGCGGCGTCCACACCCACTACACCCGCACCGGCCTCTACGGCTACTGGGTAAGGACTGTGCTCCCCTGCCTTGGCTGCCTCTCCCTGGCTCCACGCTGCCACTGAGCAGATGTGGTTTCATTAAAAATTAATAACCTGACAAGCAGAAAAATCTGCTTATTTGAACCTCGTGTGCGGCACAGACCGTAATTTCAGATTTCGGTTGATTTGCTGATACGCAACAAGTTGCGTAGGAAGACATTGTACTGATTTAAATCTTAATTGCAAGATTTAAAAAGTCCTAGGTGCTGTTAGTTCCATTTGCAGGCACTGAGTGCAGTTTCAGGGGTTGTTGTTCTCCTTCCATGCCAGGGGAACAAAGGAGGTGTCAGCATCCGCCTGTCCCTCTTTGGGCACACGCTCTGTTTCATCAACTGCCACTTGCCAGCTCACATAGAGAACACAGAGCAGCGCCTGGATGACTTTGAGAAAATTCTGGAAATGCAGTTTGAAGGAGAGGATATTCCAAGTCCCTTGGACCATGAGTGAGTTGTTCACACAGTTATGATATTTTTATCCATTATAGGATGAACTCTTGCACTGGAAAATGGATTTTTCATCCATCATTTTTATTTTAAATGCCTCTTCAGCCTTGACCCTGAACCCTGGGAGGAGAAAATAACTTGAAAGACAAATGTCTGTTTTACAAGGCTGTTTTCTTCCAGTCTCTAATTACATTCATTTGTTAGCATACAGACTGTACATGTCATACAGGAGAGCTTTAGAAGCTAAAGCCTGTTTATACAAAAAATCTTTAGGCTGCTTTTAAATGTTCAGAGATGTAAGACTCAGAAGTTAATATTGAGGCGGTAAAAAGCAAGCAGCAAGGGACTTAATTTACTGGTAATTTACTCAATTTACTGTTTCAATTACTTCAGGTTTTTTTTTTGTTGTTTTGTTTTGTAGCAGGTTTTCCCTGTGTACCTTATCTATAACACTTAGTGTTTGTGTTTAAGCTGTTTGCATTAGGTAATAAAAGTGATTAGAGCACCTAATTAGTGTAATGGCTAATATTCTGTCAAATTCTTCCCTTGAATTTATAGATTCATATAAATCTTCCTTGTTTGATATATTTTGGTTTGGTTTTAAGGGTTCTCTTCTGGTTTGGAGATCTAAACTTCCGGATAGCAGATTATGGGATACACTTTGTCAGAGAATCAATCAATAGCAAACGTTTCAGTCTGCTCTGGGAAAAGGACCAGGTAGGTTGGATCAGTTTCTTTGGGGGTTTGGTTTTGGTTTTAAAGCACACAAACACAACGTGGTAGTTAAATTACACCTTGAGCTTCTAATTGCTGTTAAAGAACACAAACTCAGAGCAGTGATGAGCTGGAACATGAGGTGGTCATAAGCCCCAGTTAATTGCAAACTTTTTCTGCTTTTGTGCAGTTTCTGACTCATTTACAGTGCTCATGTTTAAATGGAGAAGAACTTCATGTCTTGTCAGTTCCTTACCTTTATCTCTCCTCTTCTCCCAAGAATTCTTTTTAAAAGAACCTTATTCTGGATTTTGTTTTGAGTAGAATTGCCTCTAAACTTTTGAATGGGTCATGTCAAGAGTTCTGACTATAACAAAGAAGCCTTTCTGAATTTACCTTTCCAGTGTTGTACTGACTGCAATGTTGAATTCTTGAAAGATACTTTCCCAATCATCATTTAAGCTCTTGATTTTTTAAACATAATCTTTAAAAGTTACTTTTTATTTCTGCAGTTAAATATGGCAAAAAAGAAGGAAAAATTTCTGGAAGAATTCAAGGAGGGTCCTCTTCAGTTTAAGCCTACCTACAAGTTTGACCTTCACTCAGAGGTCTATGACACAAGGTAAAAGATAAAGTTAATTTAGACATGGAATATGAGAGTGAATGTGGTGCTTGGTTAAATACCGCTTCAGTAATCAGCAAACCTGAATTTCCTGAGTGTACTGGGGCTGCTGAGCTGTTCTCTTAGGCTTGGATTGATCAAATCTGAATAAATGAATATTTTTGGCTGAAGGAGCTGGGGTCTGCTGGCTGTATGAGGGAAGTAATGAAACAGCCCAGCTGCCTTTTTGCAAAGACCAGATTACCAAAAAATGAGCAGTTGTTTAAGCAGCTTTTGTTTTGTTCTTTCCTACCAGAAGTGCTCGTTGGTTGTCAAAAAGGAGCAAAAGAATAATTGTCTGTCATTTTTGCTTCCCTTCTCTGTTTAAGCATTTCATTTGATATGCTGGTATTTGAAAATTACTGTATATTTGTCTTTATTGGTTATTTTAAGTTGGATTATCTTAATTTTCTAAAGTTTTTCTGTGATATTAAAGTCTGTTTGTTAAGTATTAGTCTTATGTTTCCACAGAAGGATAAGTTCCTGTCCAAACAGGGCTTTGTACTGATCTTTTTCTTTACTTCCAGAGAACAGAAGTCCCTGTTTTGGTTTAAGTAAGAAGAGAACTTTCTGAATTTTGTAGTTTTTTAAATATTTCAGAATCAAAACAAGGCTTCATCTGAGCTTTTGCTTTGGTTTTTGTGAAATATTTGAAAATCAGATGACAGCTGATTTTCTTTAGGGATTTTCTTAACCTGTCTGAAAGCTCCAGTGTTATCTGCTCTGCTGTTGCACTTAATATTGGAATTTTATTCATGTGGTCCCAAATACAATTTGCTTCCTAACTGAATATAAAGAGATGCAATGAAACCAGCAGTAAATCCATCTAAAAAAAATAATTAAAATAATCCAAACCTGGACATTTCACAAACAATTCATAGCCTGGTTGTATTGGCTGATTTAGAGAACAAAAAGTGTGGCTGCACACTGTGAGTGCATCCTGCTGCTGTTCAAGGCTTTGCTCAGATGGGGGTGACCAGCAGACCTCAAGGCAGGCACCTTGCAAAAGTTGCTTTTGCTGAAAACCACAGGATTTTATTTTTGATACTCCTTCACTGTCCATTCTGAGGGTTTGTTTCCAATCCTTTTGGTATTTTCCTGCACAGCAGAGCAGGCATCTGGCATCTCCTAAAGATTTCTGTCTGTTTAGAGAATTGCTGCACTAAGTGGGGTAAAGGCCCTTGGTCATTTCAAATCTTTCCACCTTGTTAAAGGTGGGAAGGAGTAAAACAAAAGGATGTTGAGTACTGAACTAAATGGCCTTAGTTTTGATATTTAAAATTATTAAACTGGCAATTTTCCTTATACATCCTGCTTTTAACTTCCATAATCCAATCCAGTCCATTCTAATTCCTCTTCCATAGGGTATGATCTTTTCTCCATTTCAGTTTAAAGTGATCCACCCATCCAGAGAGTTGCTGTTAAGCCTTCCTCCCACTACAGAGAGAACCACAGAGGGCTCATGTCTTCTGGTGTAATTGATATGGTATAAAAGGAAACTCTGCATTGTGATAACAGTTTGATGTGTAGCACAGTTGCAGGCACAACTTCCTTGATTATGGAATTTTGAAAGCCTGTTGTTATGAGACAGCAGTAGCTTGCAAACCTGAAATGCAGGCTGGTACAATTTAGAGGAACTTCTAAATAAAGCATTGCTATGGCACCTGTGATTACCATAAGCTACCCAAGTTTGTCCTGTTTTTTGTTGTTAAAAGAAACTTGTAGCATTGAATTTTAATTTTGAATCATTTCAAATGTTATTCAGACTCTTCCTACATACATGTTCCTTATATTTATGGCCTTATTTCTCAGAATATCTGTATATTTGGAGCCTGGGGCAGTTGCTGTGTTATCTCAGTGTTCATGCATGTTTTTACAGGGTTTTAGGAGAAAGTATCATTTCCTGTATGAAGCCAACTAACCCACTGAAACATCCTTCTCCCCTTCATTTTACTCCTCTTTCAGAAAGCCATGAAACTGATCTGTGCTGAGTGGAGTTCAAATTAAGGAGACATTGGTTGTAAAACACATTACACAGAGCTGTAAAATGAAGCTTGGATATGATTGCCTCCTTTTATTAATATGTATCTCACAGTCTTTGAGCTCTGAGTAGATTTTACACAGCTTTCTTAGCTTTTGGCAACTTGTTTCTCTGCTCATTTCACTTTTTACTTTACATTTTTGCAGTGAGAAGAAGAGAAAGCCAGCGTGGACTGATAGAATTCTATGGAAAGTGAAAAATCTCAGTGAGATTGCATCAAAAGAAGGAGAACTCCCTGAAGAAAAGCTGATTTCTGTTACTCTGGAAGACTATGTCAGTCACATGAGCTATGGCATCAGTGATCACAAACCTGTCACAGGAACTTTCAAGCTTGAGGTGGTGCCCTAGTTATGTTATTAAGAAAAAGTTTGTTTTACTCAGTGTTGCCTTACAGCAGCTGATTTCCTAAACCATAATCTCTGTTTCATTCTGGTCATAGTGAAGGCAGAAAATTGCTTTCAGGTTATTTGCAGTGAGTTAGAGACCCACAAGTGGCAAAGAATAACTTGGAAAGAATAACTTTGACTGAATTTAAACTCTGTTTTTTGTGTAGATGAAGCCTATTATCTCAGATCCCTTGATTGTGCTGAATCCTGAGGGTGAGTGGAGTGCAGATCATGATGTTGTCATCTGCTACTCTGCAGTGCCTGAATTCCCCAGCAGTGCTTGGGACTGGATTGGGCTCTTCCAGGTAATGCTGCCTCTCCATGGCTCTTCAGCAGAGCTGGGGAATGTGACTGCAGGAGGTGCTGGAGAGTTTCAGACCACTGATTCTTGCTAGTGCAGGACTCTGGGAAGCAGTTGTGTCCTTGGTTGCCATTAGTTCTGTGTGCTGACAGTTTAGCTCTACAGCATGTGAGTTCTTCCACACACTTTAAATTCTTTGCTGAAATAATCTGGGTGTTTATTGGAGTAAATTGTTGCAGAAGCTATGGAAAGGGGTTTATACAACAATAAGAAAGAACAAAAAGTCAGTGGAAGAGTGAGAGAACAGAGCAGTCCCACCTTGTCAGAAACAAAAGATGTGTGCATGCTCCCAAAGTCTTTTGATCCCAAGAGTGTTTTAAATACTTCAGTGAAACAGTAAACATCTCTCACAGCTTTGTTTTTCATGTAGTATGTTTTTTGTTTCCATCAGGAAGCTGATGGTTTGTATCTTTCTGTGCAGGTGACTTTCAGGCATATGAAGGATTATGTTACTTATGCTTGGGTGGAAGATGATGAAATTTCTTCCACCAGTAACAGCAAACAAGTAAGTCAGTTGTATTTCTTTCTAATGTAGTTCCTTATAGAGTAGCATTGGAGGTTTGTTCCATATCTCCTTCCCCTCAGGGGTTCTGTATCCTCTTCCCAGTTGAAGCTAATTGGGAACAACATTATTGTTAAAAATCCCTCTTCCTAATTCTTCCTCTTGAATGTTTTGATCCCTCTTTAAAAAGCTACAAAGCTTTCTAGTAGTGATTACCTAAATGATTTAAACCTAACAAATAAAACTTCTTTTGATGCAAATGATAAATATCCAGAGATCCTTATCTGAACAAATATAAATTGAGAACCGTGGCTCCTTGGGACAGGAGCAAACCAAGCTTGTGGATTGCTCTGTTGTTGCCACCAGGAGGCAGCTCCATCCCTCTGCTGCTCTGTATCTTTGTCCCTTCCCTTCTCACTGAACCAAGCCAGCTTGCTGACATGGTAAAGGATATTCCTTCTCCTCCCTGATTTAATTTTCAGATGGTTTCCTGAGTTATTTCTGTCCCCATCCGTTTTAGCTTACATTTTAAAACGTGCTTATAAATAGCAGATACTGATTTTGGTGGTGTCCTGAATGGCTTTTTTGTTAATTTCTTTTTCTGTGGAAATTGCTCATTGCCTGTTCTTATTCTTGCCAGGTTTACATGAGTGCTTCAGAAATACCTAGGATGGGAGGAGAGTTTTTGCTTTGTTATTATAGCAATAACTTGCAGTCAATAGTTGGTGTCAGTGAACCTTTTCAGGTAATACATTAGGAAGCACTGATTAATGTTGATGTGATTTTTTTAAAAAATGTATTATTACTTTTTTTGTTTTAAGATGCACCTGAACACAGCTGTGTTAATCCTTGGGAAGGAATTTTAAAAAGGATATGTCCTGGCTAAAATGGAGTTGCTGATGTGCTGAAAGACTCTTAGTAACTGTAACAGGATCACACAGCAGTGAAACAAGACAGGTTTCTCTCCCTCACTGTTCACTTTTGGAACTTCAGGCTCCCTGTTAGGTCCCCCATTTCTGTAAAGGTGACAAATCACATGCTGCCAAAATTCTGGCTGATTTTAAGTGAGCTCTTTGTGTTTCATTCTGTGATTTGCACCCAAGTGTTTCCTGTAAATTGTCAATTGAATTTGGGAAGGATGAGACAGCTGGACTCAAGTTATTTGATTAACAGGATTTGTTTAATTTCTACAAGGATGACTTAACCTGCTCAAACAAGATGAACTGACCAAGCATTGCTGTTTCTACACAAGCACTGTTTATTTCCAGAATAATTTTGTTTGTGAATAATTTTCCATGCTGTCATAGCTGTGCTCATGTGCTGGGGAATCACTGAAATAGGAATTCTGCATTGTTGATGATGAGAATGAAGGGGTTGTAGAAGACTCTGAAACCTCAGTGCCTTAGGGGATAAAATAATGAAAGTTCCTGGGCTGGCTTGTATCTCATTCCTGTTTTATACTATTGTATCTTTTTTTAGGTATTCTATTGCTATTTTTCTCTGTATGGGTGAGGAGCATGGCAGAGTGTAGTATTTGTGTTTTCTCTGAGCTCAGTATCTATCAGAGATTCTGCAGGATTGTTGCCTTTCTTCTTGCATGACATTTCATGTTTTGGTATCACTGTAGTGAATTTTTACTGGATTTTTTAATCTTCTCAATTTTTAGCAAGCATGACAGACTTCTTTATATAATAGTATGAATAATACAGAGCAACTCTGTGCTTTTGAATTGTTAATTTGGTTTTTATCCTGTTTTTCTCCTAGATTCAGCCTAGCCAAGCAACAACAGACAAGGATCTGCCAGAAGAAAGCAGTTGGCAGCAGAAAACTGAAAATCCAGAACTTGGTGATTCTGAAAAAAGAAAGGGCACATAATGGTCCTGGTTCAGCAGTCAGATGACTCTTTATGTCTTAGTGATTATAAGCTTTTGCTCTTAGAAGATGGAGTAAGACAGGTAGGATTGTTCAGAATCTTTGGAAGCTCGTAGAGGATAATTTATTGTGGAAATGGATATTTTTATTCTGGGGAGAGTAACTCTCTTGCACTGGATGAGAAGTGTAAAATAGCATTTAAGGAATGCTGTGTGTTTTAAGGTGATAGAAATTTCTAATGCAATGATTTAACCTAAGGAAGTTGCAATGTTTAATAGATTTTTAGGCTTGTTCCTTTTTTGTAGAGGATATTTTATTTAAGATGCAATATTTACTATACTGTAACCATTTAATAATTGATTTCCAAATTTTGAGTTTAAATGAAGTTATTTAAAAATTATTTATTAGATACAGCTAGTTAGCTTGTTTTGAAATTTTATTTGACTTTCAAATGTAAGCTAATTACCTTTTGGGAAACACCAGTGACAACAGGTCACATGAAAAACAAAATCTTTGGAGTGTGTAAAGTCTCCTTTGGTAGATCCTTCTCTTCATGCCTTACTGAGAACCCTTTGTAGGATTTTCCATTTCTGATTCTTCCAGATTGAAATACATTTATCAAAATGCACTATTCCTGATTTTTTAAATTCTTCTTTTATAAAACAGCTAAGCAATTTGCTTATTGCCTTTCTCCCCCTCATTAAAAAATGTAAAATAAATCCATTTTTATAACAGTCCCTGGCTTGGAGTGAGCCAGGATCCCACAACTTCTGAGGGAAATTGCAGAGAAATGCTTTAGCATAGATGAGCAGCCCATGGTTGATGACTTGGCATAATCTTTGAAAATTGTAAATCTCTCCAATTTATAGCAATCAATGCAAACTTTCTGTTTTTCTAGAGGTGCTCAGACCTTTCTGTATCCTGTGCACTTGAGGGTGGAGATGGAACAAGAAATTTCCTGTACCTTTAGGAACCTGAAAGGTAGTTAGCTTCTGAAAGAGTCTTGTTTCTTGGTGAGGAAATAGAGATCTTTGGAAAGGACAGGAAAGGGCACCAACATTCCACAGAATCTCAGGCTGCAGTGCTGGGACAGAGCACTTTGAGTCTGCCATGCTCTGCATCCACAGCTCCCTCCCAGGTGTGGTGAGCAGAGCTACTCACTCCTGACTGGCACAGGAGTAGAAAACAGCAGATTTGGATCAAGTGGAAGAGCAAGGAGTGTTGGGATGTTCATGCTGGAATTCTGCTTCAGAATTGAGTGGATTCCTTTTTGGTCTTTTTCTCAAAGCCTTATTTTTTTTTCAGGGTTGTTTTGAGATAGAAAGTTAACAACTTGATAGGATGTTGGTTTTGCTTTTATCATTCACTGTATAAAATCTTTTGAGGTCCAGGTGTCTTTGTCTGTTGAAGCTCTGATATAGGTTTCTGGTTAGGTAGTTGCATTGGGCTTTAGGAACACTTGGCCTCTGTAGGTTTTAGTTGTATCTCAGCTTGATGCTTGGTGTTAGGAACTGTTCCCAGTTGTGAGTAGTGAGGGCAGGTTCAGAGGATACTGTGTTCATTGCATGGATTAACACTGCCTTGAGGTTTACAGTTTGTACATTCCTGTTACACTTTGGAACCATATTAGAAACAATTTTCCCATTTATACTGGTCCCCTAAGGATTTGTTTTGCACTGAATCTTTCAGATGTGTGACTTCTCATGCATCAGACAAATCCCTGCTTTGAATTGCAGTACCTTCTACAGCTCCTGACTTGTGCTCTGTCTCTGGTTTCACTTGTGTAACTCTGACCATTCTCCATGCAAGGAGAGCCCAAAGAGCAGTGGGCTTTGAATTCCAGACCACAGCTGGTGATTTACTGTGGACCAAGATCCAGTTTCTTCTAAGCAGGGTGCCATGCAGCCTCTTTGCAGGGGCCAGACACTCGAGATCCTTTGTGTTGGTGGGAGCTGAGAACCCTCTGTCACTGGACACAGAAGCTGCATTTTGTAAACTGATCCTTTGAACCACGGGACTTCCCGGAAAATGCCCCAGCAGCTGGGATTGGAACTGCTTGTGTGTGAGGAGGATGCTGCACACAACTCTGCACTTCTTTCTTCAGTATTATGCACACAGAGGCACTTTTGTTTACTACTGTTACCTATGGTAGCTTTTCAAACTATTCCATGACCTGTAATGATGCAATTTCTGATGAAATTTATCTTTTCTTAAAACACCTTTAATTGGATGTTATAATCACTGGAAATGTTTTTATACTCATGTGTTTTTCTTTTCATGTACCTCTAAAATAAATCCTGGCAGTGAAGTGTTGTGCATGGCCTCTGTTAATTTGAGAAGGAACAGACTGGTTTGGGTGGGGAGGATTAATTTGTAACCTTTCTCCAGGGAGCTTGGTTTGGTCATGTTTAATGCACAGATAAAAGTATTTTAGAAGGAAATCAGTAACAATCTATGGCAGGACTTCGGCTGCAAAAGAAGGGCAAAGACAAATGCTGGTTTTCCTTTGAACAAAGCAGATTAATCTTATTTTTTCCCTATTTCAATTAATCCAGTATTAAATGTTCTTGTTCTTTTGCATTTTCTGTCCCTCTTCCCCACTGAGGAGGTTTCGACATTTTCCTTGTAAAAATGCCCAGACCACTTGACATTGTTTCTTAACTTTTGAGAACGGGTTCTTCTGCTTTCACTTTTTCACAGTGAAATTTTTTATGCTGTGATTTGAGGTGTCTCTTTTGCCTTTATGAAATAACCTGCTAAATTACGCTTCATATTTTAAATTTAGTGTATTTTAATATAAATTTGCACTTGATTTCCATCTAAGGATAACTTTTCATAACTCTCTGCTGTTGGAGAATTAATTTTCAAATGGCAGCTATATATCCCAAGGAATGTTGTCCAGTCTAGCCCCATTGAGCTCCCATATATTTCTGATTGCTGGCTAACCTCAGGATGTGCAGTGTATCATTGCACACAGATAGTACAGCTCTGTGTAAACAGGAAATATTTCTAAGATGTCTTGTGTGTTTGTGAGACCCTAAAAATACCTTCTGATAAAGACCATTGTTTCTACTACCACTGCTTCCTTCTCTGCTCTTGGACACTGAGTGACACTCAGATGAACTTGTCTGAATTAATATACTGCAGTGGAAAGGCCAGCTGAACAAAGCTGGAATTAGTTTTTCCTTGAGAGAGGAAATAATACCTTTTTTGAGAGCTCTATGTTGCTAACAGGAAGTTTCCTGTGGCCCTTTCTGTCCCTGGATGTTTGAACATGATTGACATGAAGCAATTTCTATTTAATCCACAGTTACTCTGGAAAATTATCAGCACAGGAACTGCCCTGAACTTGTTTAATTGCTTCAATTTGAGGAACATCATGGATCTGTGTGATGTACAGGATTTGTACATCCCACCTCCCTCTGTTGCAGTGGAATTGTCACCTTCCACTTACAGGGTCTCTGCAAATGAAAAGGAACATTGTGCAGAAAAATCTGTGTGGGAACAGCTGAACACAGGTTGGGAGAATTACTGGAGGTAAACAGTGAAGTGTGAGATCTGGGGATGCAAACTGGCCAGAGGAAATGCAGAGGTGCAGGAAAAATTCAGAAAATATGAATATAGGGACCACAAAAGGATGGAAGATAGAATAGCAAACATTTTAACCTGCTAACCATGATTTGAAACTGGGAGCTCTCAAGGACAGGCACCAGCTCTGGTAGGGAATGTTTCAGCATCATTTGTCCAGTTCCAATTGCACTGTCACTGTGTGGTTTTGAGCTCAGGCTCAAAAGAGAGACCACACTATGCTCCTCTGTGCCTTTTTAAAATTTTATTTCTTTCACATTTTTTCCAGATTCTTTATGCTCTCTTTACCCTTTTTCCATCTTACCACTCACTTGTAGCCCATTTTCATGTAGCTCATTCTCAGAAGGTTTTTTTGCACATAATTCTGGTATCTGCATCACAGGAGCCATTCCACTAACACAGCTTTGGTGTTCTGACCTTTGGGAATTCTCTCCATAGAAAGGGGAGATAAATCAGACTGGGTATTACTCCTTATTACTGAGAGTAGGGTGGGTTTGTTTGGGGAAGTGACAGTGTTGGGTTTTTAAATGTGATAAAATCTATTTTTTATTTTTTTTTTAGTAGAACTCCATATTGGGAAGTAAGTGCTCAAGGAAACAAATGGTTGGACTGGAACAATCTTGTGTGTAACAGCTAAGGAAGCATAATAATAATAATTCCAGATATGAAACACAGAACAGTCACAAGCCCTTTCTTTGCAGTTTTTGAACAGAACTGTGTTACCTGTATCTGCTCTGGAGTGGACAGTGCTTGTTAATCTTATTAATTAGTCTTGTTAATGCTTTCTTGGCAAGCATTATTAACTGCAGTTGGTTTGTAGTGGAGTTGAAAATTCAAATTTGGCTCTTCCAAGGAGATAGAAGGAATTATCTCCTCAGCAAATCTTAAAATACCTGAAATTTATACTGATTTTTTTTCCCTCAGTCACAGACAGGATATCTGGTATCTTTTTTGGAGGGTGATAGGTCTGGCCACTCCATTTAATGCATGGCATGATCATTGTAAAGCTCTGTAATTGCACTTAAACCAGCATTCACCAGATTATTTTTCTGCTATTTTGTAGGAATTTTCATGCTGTAACGTGCCAATTAATTTCCTTTGCCATGATTAGTTAGCTACTCAAGGACTCAATTAATAATGATTCCGTTCTGCAGCAGTTTGCAGAACTTCCTGTAGTTACCATGGGAGCAATCAGGGTTTTCTATTGCTTGCTCTTGGAGGCAAAGATGAAGGATTTTTTTTTCTGCACAAAATCTCTTGGTAGGTTTTTGAAGTCCACCAAGGGATTGTTTCGTGCCAACACCTCTGAAACAGCATCCGCAGCGACCTGACTTTCCTGAGCCTGGTGGGACAGAAATGGAACAGCAGCAAAGTTGGAGGCAATAAACACAAACATAAATTTAGGTTTCTTGGAACTGTCGTGGCACGTTGGAATGAGTGGAAGCCAGTCTTGAACTTCATTGTTTCAGCTCCCACCTAGCACTTGGTATAAATACAGAGGTTCATCTTTTCCTCTCACAACAGGGCTCCGAGTCAAAGGCTGCTCTCAGTCAAGGTTGGCTGCTGCACACTGAAACCAGAACTATCCATAAAGAATAGAGGGATTTACTGACTTTCCTTGGGAGAATGGAGCTGCAGATTGAACGTGTTCCTACAGGAGAAATCATCCGCGTGGTGGGGCGCAAGGCAGAGCGCAGGACTGTAAGCCTGGCTTTTGTTCTTCTCTGTCCCCTCTGGTTACACAATAACCACCTTAGATCTGAACTGAACAACCCCGGGGCACGGATGGGAGGGTTTGCAGGGCTGCTTGTTGGTCATTGGAGTGGCTGGGGCTGTGTTGTGAACAGTTTTGTCTCTCTGGGATGGAATGAGTAGTGGTGAGTGGGAGTTTAGAAAATCGTTAAACTTTGTTTCCAGAAATACTGCAGCGAGCAGAAGTTGGTGTTTGGCCTGGCTGTTAGGAATTCTGGCAGAATTCTGGGAGCACTTTCAGACTGCAGGGGAGTGGAAAGAGCTTTGAAACAGTTATTTTGTTCCTCTTGTGCTGATTGTGCTGTCATGAGGTTCATGTTCTGACTGTTGCAGGAAGGTTCACATCTGGTAAATTTAGTGGTACAGGCACATATTAACAAACTTAGAAATATCTTAAGGAACTGACTATTCTGTTGACATGGGGCTTTACTGACTCGTGTTCAGGGTTTGTAGGTAAGCAAATGGAAATCCATGAGCTGATATTTTCTGGTTTGACACACACAGTTGAGAAAGATGGTACTTTTCTAAGAATAATTTCAGTTTTCTTGGAATGAATGGCTGTTCTGTGGGTTTTGCTTAAGAATATTTTCTTATCTGCATTTGTATAATTTTTAATTAAAGGAGTCTAAAGAAAAGAAACTGTAAAATTTAAAATATTTGCAAGTACCTAAATGCAACTGTGAATATCTCTGTCATGACTATTTAAAACCTGTTTAACAGATCTTCAGCTCTGGCAGAGCCATCTTGTGCTGAAGTGCACATCTGTGCATGTTGCTGCTGTTTCCTAGCATTGTCTTTCTAGTGACTAATCTAATCACAATCTGAATATGAGCTGAGACATTTACTGTGTGGTTGCACAATTGTCAGGTAGAGTCATTTTATTTCAGAAAAATAAATAACAGCTCCCCCTGCCTTGCTGGGAGAGGAGACAGTGGCAATTCAGGTGTTCTTTAGTTTGCAGGGGTGTTACTGACTTATTTGTGGTGATAGTAGGCAGGACTGAATTGTTGTTCCCAGGGGGAAATGTTCTTTAGCATGCGCTGGGGTCCTGGGGAAGATATCAAAGAGAGAAAAGGTGTTGGTTCAACTTTCTAAAAAGTTTTAAATATTCAATGAACTTGCTGCTTTGAAAAATGTGTGTCAAGCAGTGTTGGTGCTGCAGGAATGGCCGGAGAGGGGTGGTTTTAGAGAAACTGTAAGATACTTTAAACTGCTGCAGGAGTGGCAAGAGCAGAGCTTTACTGCTTCAGCTCAGAGTGGTTCAGGCTGTTGGAGTTCAATGTGCAGAATTTCCTGTGCATCCTGACGAGACTGCCTCGGGTATTTCACACCTGTGTGGGATGAAGCTGCTGCTCTCAGCGGATGCTTCCCCCAGCTCGCTGCAATCACCCCAGAGCTGAACACGCATCCTGATGACTCCCGCAGCCAGGAGGGGCCGGTAGAATCACCAGCAGCGCTCCAGCTTTATCTCTACAGGTGCGTCTGCCCTTCGAGGCAGCACCGGGCAGGATGCGGCTGCTGCTGCGGACAGCGTGAGCGGCGCGGGGGGCGAGGCGGGGTCCGTGCAGGTGAGGAGGAGCGGCGGGGGCCCGGTGGGGTCCGTGCAGGTGAGGAGGAGCGGAGGGGTCCCGGTGGGGTCCGTGCAGGTGAGGAGGAGCGGAGGGGTCCCGGTGGGGTCCGTGCAGGTGAGGAGGAGCGGAGGGGTCCCGGTGGGGTCCGTGCAGGTGAGGGCGGAGCGGCGCGGTCCCGTCGCGGTCCCTGCGGGCCGGTGCAGGTGAGGCGGAGCGGCGCGGTCCCGTCGCGGTCCCGGCGGGCCGGTGCAGGTGAGGGCGGAGCGCGGCCCTCATGCAGCCCGCATGCCCGGCGCTCGGACATGCTCACTAGCGGCGCGGCGCGGGCTGCCGCGGGCACTGAGCGCCGAGCCGCTGGCGGAGCCGCCGCAGGGCCCCGAGCCGCGCGTCCCGGGGCACCGAGCGCAGGTGAGCGGGGCCGGGGGAACCGAGCGAGCGAGCGAGCGATCGGTGTGCGCGGCCGCCTCCTGCCCGGCCGGCAGCGCCGGCGCTCCGGCACACGGCTGCGGGGTCCGCGGGGGCAGCGCCCCGGGCGGCGCGGCTCGGCCGTTCTCCCGCAGCCGCCGAGCTTGCCGGAAACTCGAAACATTCTGCACGGAAGGAACGAAGGAGCGGGGTAGAGCAGGCGGCGTGGCCGCGGCTGCCCGAGCGTTCATCGCTCGCTGCCCGGCTCCGGTAACGCCTCGGTGCGCGCAGCCCGCCCGCCCTGCCCGGAGCGGGGCCGGGCTGCTGGCGGGCACCGGGCAGGCTGTGCCGGGGCTCGGACGTGGCCGTGACACGGCCGGGGCTGCAGGCGGCTCGGCTCGGCTCGCCCTTGTCAAGACAGGCTTCCTGTACATCCCGAACTTGCGTTACAGCTCCGAGCGCTGCTGGGTGTGATCCGCCCTGCTCTGCACAGCGCTGACGTTCGCGTTGCAGGAATTCTTCCTTCTCTGCCCGTTCTTGCACAGGTGCCTGAAAACTCGGTGTATTCACAGCTGGAGATGGTCAAACTCCTTAACTTCTCCAGTTTACACCACTGAGACTCAGGGGTCCCTATCTGTAGTGCTGCTTTCCATGCCAGTTCTTCCCAGGAGTTAATTGCTTTAAGTGACAGTGACTCACGGGAGGAATCTGACTCTGCCTGAATGAGCAACTCATTCTAGTAACTTGACTTTTCCAAGTAAAATGGCTTGAGCTGCATTCTTGTCGTTGGGAGGATTACAGAGAGTGATTCTGAGATACAATACAGAGATTATTCTGGTATTTAATCTCTCTCTGACAGTTGCTTGGGGCAGAAGGCTCCTCCAGAACTACTTGTGGATGGCAGCTGCTTAGTTTTTAAAAGTGACAAATGAGAAGATTTGCTTGGTTGGTGGGACAAGCCATGAAAACAGAACCACATCTTAGAGTACTTGGGAAGGAAGGCATTTTTCTTTCATCCCCTTTTGGAGCAATAGACAATTGCCAGTTGTCAGCACCTTTTCAAAAGTTTTAAAAACTGCCTAAGGCTTGTGGAACTGATGAGTTCTTAATTTTCGCAGTAGCCCTGATATAGCAACCACTGTCATAACACTTCAGGGGTTTCAGTTTTGATAATGTGTTTTAGGGAGGGGCAGTGTAAATATAAATTTTGTGTTCTGCCTGGCACGGATCAATGGAGTGCTACACTGAACACATGTTGTCCTAATTTATCATGGTACAAAGGATAGATTTATTTTTAAAGTGAAAAAAAAAAAAAGGGTGTGAATCATAACACACTAAGGAGTGAGAGATCCCCTGTGAGTCAGGATCCACAGTGTGTAATTTCTGTTCTCTTCTTCATAATTAATAGTGAAGAAACTTGTGATTTACAGTAAATTGTCAGGATTTATAATAACTGTAAGAGAACTTACATAGATCCTGACAAAATGAGTCAAGCCATTTTAATTTTTTTTTTATGTGATCTAAGCTCACTGGAGGAAGACCAGTAAAAAACTGGGGGCTGAGAATGCTTTATAAAATTAAATATAGTGGGTTTTTTTTCTATGAATAAGCTCAAACTCTATGGATGCCTTTATGCAAAGCTAAGATAGTGTTAGTCCTGTTCAGATATTTGGGGTTTTTCTGTTTGTAGTGTCATGTTGCTTATTACTGCATTGAGAACCACATGCTTTCTAGGAACTGGACAGATTCCTCCACCCTTGTCCAAGAGAACAGGCTGCTCCCAATGCAGGAAAAACAAACTGCAGCAGCTGCCACAGTCCCAGGGTTTATAAAATCCAACTCCCACTGCCCCTTCCCTTGGCTCTTACCTGGCAGGTGTGAATGGTTCCAGCATGGAAAATATTGAGGAGCACTGGGCTGCAGCTCTTTGCCTCCCAGTTCAAAGGACTGATGAGTGAGCAGTGTTCTCAGATAACCAGCAGTGCCTTCTGGAGGACAAGTGTGTGTTTGGGAAAAGCTGATGTGTTGCAGGTGGAGGAACTCAAAGTGCAGCAGATTTTCCTAGGGCTGGTCTGTCCCACAGCCCTTTGTAAGAGATGTGAGTGTAACTCAATCACCTGTCCTTTCACACAGGCTGAGGAGCTGTTTATAAAGGCTGATTTGTGTGCTGCTGAAGTGTTACCCTGGGGAAAACCATCTGTGTTGTGCTTTGGGTTACCTCTATCAGTGGCAGCCAGAGGTGGTTAACTTGGGAGAACTGATCCAAATCAGAAGTGAGCAGAACAAACAAACTGGTGATTTGTGAGGAGCAGCTTCCTAGCCCAGCTCTGTGTGTGAGCACAGCAACATCTGCACGGAGGCAGGAAAGGCTGGGATCAGCTTTGTGCTGCCATAAAGTGATTGCAGTTATGGCATCTGTGTGTCTCCTGTCAGGGCTTTTCCTGTGTTAAATGCTGCTTTACTGCTGTGGCACCAGCTCCTGAGTGATGTGGTTGGATCTGCCTAGGATTGCTATCCCTGGCTTCTCCAGAAACCATCCATCCAACCTGCTGTCAGCTCCAGTGGGTGAGGTTTGCATGCCTTGTCTTCCTCTCAGATTGTAGCACAGTTCTTTTCCTGCCCGGAGGGAGCCACTTGTGCTGTGCCTTTCTGTGCCTGGATTCAGGGATCTCTCTGCTGGAAAATATCCTGCTCTGTGTTTTGTGCCCTCCTCTGCATATTTCTTGTTGATGTATCAGTGGGGTGGGTGGCCAGCTCTTCCCAGAAAACATTAATAAAGATGTAAGCAGGCAGCACAAGTCAACGTGAAAGTCTAACAAAGCTTGTTATGGCAGAAGTGGTTTGGAGTGGACAAATCTCAATTTGTTGCAACTGAGTCATGTTCTGTGGGGGTGGAAGTGTTCCTTACAGCCCAGCCCTGCCTTATTTAAATATTTAAACATTTAAATACAGCAAGGAGCAGCAGGGCCAGTACCTTTTCTGTTGCTCCAGTGTAGTCTGGTCTATATTAAATTCCTGTACTGCAAGGCAGTAAAGGTTAGTATTTAGAACTCCTGTGGCATTCATGCATGCCTGGATAACTCTCCCTGGCAGTTTTTTTTCTTTAGGAAAGCATTTGGTCAGGTGCCAATGTCCAGCTTTCCTGGGACACTCTCAGACCTTTACCCAGCGTGGTGACCTTGGGCCAGCCTGGGCACCGCCCTTCCTGTGATTCAGTTCAGCAGCTGGTAATAAATGGAGGTAGAATTTGACATTTTGGCAGTGCCTGTGCAGTGCTGCAGTGTTTGCCTTCTGGGCAGAGAGGTGCAGCAGGCTGCAGTCACTGAAAGCTTTGTCACTTTGAAGGGGCAGTGTCATTGCTGGGGTGACCAATGTCGTGTCAAAATGTGTTGTGGTAGTTGCCAGGAAATGGAGAGTCTGTGGATGACTAAAAAGTGCTCTGTGACACAGCTGTGATGGCACTCAGCCTGCAGGCTGGGCTCTATAAGATAGAGCTGTGCCTTCAAATTTACTTTGGTAATTTCTTTTGAAGGCATTTTTCTAGTAAAATTTCACCACGGTTTGCCACGGAGATGATGAAAGATCTAGAGGGGAAGTCCTATAAAGAGCAGATAAGGCCACTTGGTTTGTTCAGCCTGGAGAAGAAGAGACTGAGGTCAGATCCCACTGGGGGCTGCAGCTTCCTCAGGAGGGGCAGCACCAACCCCTGCTCTGTGAAGAAGAGCAGGAGCTGTGCCAGGGGAGGTTAAGTTGGATTTTAGGGAAAGGTTCTTCCCCAGAGGGTGCTGGGCACTGAACAGGCTCTCCAGGAGAAGCCCCAAGGCTGCCAGAGTTCCAGAATTTGGGCAATGCTCTCAGGATGCACAGGGTGGGATTGTTGGGGTGTCTGTGCAGGGCCAGCAGTTGGAATGGATGATCCTTGTGGGTCCCTTCCAGCTCAGGATATTCTGTGACATTCTCTATATTTCCTTTTAGTGTTCTGGGTCTGAGCAGAGCTTTCCCCCTTACAAAAGGCAACACAGAAATGTCCTAACCTGGGGCAGGAAAACAGCCTCTGGAGGGGCTTTGAGGCTGCAGGAACCCTTGGTGCCTTAGCAGCTGAGTTTCATTAGGCAGAGTGATCCTGGTGCCTTCTGCCAGCTGACAATCACCAGGTGTATTTGGCCATTTTGCTAATGAAGACCAGGATTATGGAGGGAGCAGTAATTCAACTAGGGAGCAGTGTTTGTCAAGAGGATTTTATTGAGCTTGCCATTGCATTTTTCTTCATTACCATATACTCAATATTTTATGGCTGTCTTTATGTCTGTTTTCATTGCCACCTGCTGCCTGGTCTAGATGGGATATTCCTATCCAGGAAAGAATCAGCTTCAGCATTATAATGACAAACTGAGAACAGAAAAAAGGGTAAACTCAGCTTTCACACTGCACATATTGTTCATGGCTGAAGGGTCCAGTTAAGTCAATGTCCAATTATATAATGAAGAGATAGTGATCTGTTTAGCTTTTTAGAAAATTAAATTCCACTGAAACAATATAACTGGGACTATAGAAGTAGGAGGGAAACTATTTTCCATTCTGAAGCAGGTCTTTGTATAGAGTTGGGTTTTTTTAAACTCACTAACAGTAACTAATAACTTGTACATTATACAGCCCACACTGAGTCATTGTTTACTCAGGGAAATGACTTTCAACAGCCAGACTTGTTTGTGAGGTTTAATAACTAAAATATGCAGTTCTGTGCTTTACAAGGCTGCACACTACAACCAGCATTTTGAGAAAACAAAACCTGGTGCATATTTTCAACACCACCCAGCACTGCATTACAAATGGTGCATTACTGGAGCTCAGTTTTTGATCTGCAGTAAAAACTGGTGAGGTTTGGAGGGAGGGAAGATTATTGCACAAATTAGAGCTGGGCTTTTCTAGAGTTTTATTGAACCTTCCAAATTAGATAACTCTCAAGGAACCCTTGTTCTGTGTCCACACATCTTGTTGTTTGAAATAACAGGTTGTCTTCTGCTCTTAGGACTTTTGGAGTCTGTTTGAACCTCTTGTGCTTCTTGGGAGGGAGTGCCACACCTTTGCACCAGGAAGCCAGGAATTCTCTCTCTGACAGAATTGGAACTCAGACAGCAAAACAGATGTTTCTTTTGCTTGAGTGAGCACTGGAATTCAGTTGTGAGTTTTTCTGCCTCTTCCTGATTCATTATTTGCTGTTCTGTGTTAGCATGGGGTCCTCTCAGATATTACAGGAAACTTCCCTCCCCATCCAATACACTGTAAAGGTTTTAACAACAGCCAGGGTTTGTGTCCCTGCTTGGTTTTGGGGTTCTGAATAAACATCCATGAGCACCCATCACATTTCTCAAATAAACAGAGTGCTTAATTTTAAATAGTGTATTCAAAAAGTTTATTTTTGGTTTTTTTTTTCCCAAATCCCAAACTTTTTGGACACAATTTTGTTGGAAATTAGAAAGGAAAGCTTAGTCTCATGTGAAAATGAAGGAGAGTACAAAATATGTGATTTGCAAAATCCTCATTTTATTTCTGCATGGATTTGTTTGCTCTTAAAAGTGGGAGAAGGGATCAAAAGCAAGTTCTGCAGAAAGTACAGAGTGAGTTTTTGTGTATGCCTGACCATAGCACTCTGTGGAAACACAGATTATATTTAATTTTGCTGATCTTCTGTCCAGAAATCTGGTGGGATAGGAACAGCAGTTTATGGAGCCATCAGTAAAGCTTAGAGCATCAACTTTTGCCATCCCAAAAATTCTCATGTTTTACTTTTATACTTCCCTTAAAACAACTGTGCAGTGCAGTGATAATCCCAGCAGGACTGGAATTACTGAGAGAGTCCCCAGGTTTCCTTGGGCATAAACCCAAGGTGTCAGAATGGGCATGGGTTATTTCTGGTCAGCTGGGGTATAGAAAAAGTGTGGGTGGATATATCAAGGTAAAAGGTGGTTGTTTGGAAAGGGAATTTTAAAAATTCATAACCTTCAGGCTGAAGGGATAGAATCTGAGAGAAAACCAGAGGCTGAAAGCCCAGAAGGAAGAGTGGAGGCTGAGAAAGGGTGGGAGACAAGTAAGAGAAGCAGGAACTGAAAAGGAGTGAGAGGCTAAATTGGTGTGGGAGGTCAGCAAGGAAAGTTGAGGCCAAAAAGTGGAGGTTGGAAAAGTTTGATAGAGATCAAGGTGTGTGGCAGGCAGAAAAGGTGGTGAGGCCAAAATAAGCCCATATCAGAGATCTGATCAATCTCATTTTGCTCTGTTGGCCTCCACATCCTCCCAAAAAAGGGGACTCAGAGATTGTTAAATTAAAGAAAAGAAAATTAAAGCTCAGCTTCATGGAATAACTTGGGGACAAATGCCCATTGTCTTGGCTCTTGTATTGCTTCAGTTAGAGCTTAGTTTCAGCAATTAAAAGTTTGGTTTCCAGCAGAAAGCAGCTCTGTAAATTAAATCTTTATTGTAAAAGTAGTGCAGGTGAGCTGTAGTGCTGTCAGTTAAATATCTTAAAGTATTGTTCTTTAAGATCACCAGAGAGGTGTCTCCTCAGAAGAAACAGCACTCTCATGACTGCTTTTGCAGGGATTTGAGAAAGCTGGGAGGAATTTGGGATAATTTATGTACATTCAAGAAATATTTCCAAACCAGGTGTGTTAAAGTCCCTTAGAACTTTTAAGAGAAACAACATAATGAGGAAGCACAGTGTCTTTTCTCTTTGCCTGATAAAATTAAAGAATACAAGGGCTGATGGTTGTGAGCCTTTTACATATTAGGGTAAAGCTTTCTGACATTATTTTACTTAAATATAAACTAATCTGATTTCGAGGTATTTGTGCCTTGATACAAGGAAGTAGCAGAAAAGAGAGTAAAAATAAAAAAATAAAAAAGATGAGCTGCACTTCCTGGAGAGAGTAGCAAGGCATGGCTGGTGCTGGCAGCCTGGCAGGTAGTGAGTGCTGGGAGGGAGTGAGGACTTCCCTGCTGCTCTGGCAGCCTGGTCATGAGGTCTCTATTTGAAGAGGAAATGTTGCAAGAGATGTAGTGTTTCTGTGCACAAAAAAAAAAAACAAAAAAAACAAACCAACCTTGTGCAGGAGGCTGTTTGATCTGTCCCTCTCTACTCAAACTGAAACCTGGGCTCTTGCCAAGTGTCTGCTCTGAAGTTTCCGGATCTAGGTGGGGACAGGGGAGTTCCAGCTGTAACCTGAATGTGTTCAACTGGCAGCTGCTGGTGTCCAGAGCTCCTGCACTGGGGGGAAAATTCCACCAAGTGTAGGATGGGAATGTGAGCAATGTCCAGGCTCAGGGCCATGCAGCTCACAAGCTGCACTCCTGGGGATGGTGGCTTTTTTCTGGAGGCTTCAGTGGAGTTGGCTGTTTGTCACTGAGTGCCTCTGCTGGAATGCTGCTTGCATGCCATCAGAACAGAGAGCACCTGTGAAAGGATTGTGCTGTCACCTGAGAGGAAGGAAATCAGTGCTGCTGCAGGGTGAGTGTGCACAGCTGGGAAGAAATCTTTGTATGAGCCAGTTACTGCCTTCCAAGGAAGAATCAGGTTGTCACAAAAAGTTGCTGTCCAGAAATCTGGTGGGATAGGAACAGCAGTTTATGGAGCCATCAGCAAAGCTTAGAGCATCAACTTTTGCCATCCCAAAAATGCTCATGTTTTACTTTTATGCTTCCATTAAAACAACTGTGCAGTGCAGTGATAATCCCAGCAGGACTGGAATTACTGAGAGAGTCCCCAGGTTTCCTTGGGCATAAACCCAAGGTGTCAGAATGGGCATGGGTTATTTCTGGTCAGCTGGGGTATAGAAAAAGTGTGGGTGGACATATCAAGGTGAAAGGTGGTTGTTTGGAAAGGGAATTTTTTAAATTTCATAACCTTCAGGGGGTTTGAATATTCTGTGCTGGTTGAAGGGATGGGATCTGAGAGAAAAACAGAGGCTGAAAACCCAGAAGGAAGAGTGGAGGCTGAAAAAGAATTTACCTTTGGAAAGGTAAATTCTGGTGTAAAGGTCTAAAAGTTATCAGCTTGGTACCTGGCTGCCTCTTCTGAGCACTGAATTTCTCTGTGCTGAGCTCCTGAAAGTGCTTTTCAGGCCACACTTCCACTGGTCTCAAATTATCTTAATTGCAAACCACTTATCTGAACTGATGAGTAGTTAACACAAATGTGACACAGTGCTCGTTAGAGCGGAAAATCAATCAGTGTTGAGTGTGGGCTGGATTGACATTTCTGGATTGATAGGGGATGGGGAGGTTCATTTGGGTCAATAAATGACTCAGTGATGAGTGTGTGTGTGAGCTGCTCCTCTCCTGTGTGCTGGCAACCAAAACCCACCAGCATCAGCCCTCATTTCTAAGGCCAAGAAGTGTCAGGTTTTGCAATTTTGGGGGCAGCAGAGCAGTGCTGGGTTGGGTCCCCACGTGTCAGGTTGGGTGGTTTATGATGCTGCTTCCTGCTCCTGGAGCCCTGCAGCCCTGGTGGCATTCCTGGGCTTGTCCTTGCATCACTTCTCCAGGACTTCACCCACAAAATGCCTTTCTTTTGTATTTCCCCCAGTGTCTAAGATAAGTTTCTCCTGATATCAGTTGTGTTTGGAATCACAGAATGGTCTGGGTTGGAAGGGATCTTAATGATCATTTTGTTCCACCTTTAAACTAAACCAATTTAACTTAGTTTCACTTCAGTTTTCCACTCTCTGCCTCACCTTGTACTTGCATCCATCTGACCCTTTGATTAACCCTTTGAAACAAAGTTGGGAGGGCAGTGATGAAGAAAACAGCATTTTATATTTGTTTATATTTGTTTAGCTCCCTGAACTGTCTGGTCAGAGCTGAATGGAGCCCCCAGTGCAGAGGGGGAGAGGGCCAGGACAGGCACAGCTGGGACAGAGGATGTGTGACAGCTGACAGCAGCCTGGGACTGCCCTCTGGCACCTCAGAGGACACTTTCTGTGCCCTTTTCACCTTGGACAAGGGTCTGTAATCTAATGATGTGGGAATGGTGGCTTGTGTGGCTGTTCTATTCTTGCACTGCTGTGTTTTGATCCTTGAAGTCAGTGCTAGTGAGAAGTTTGTTTGCTAGAAGGTTCTGCAGTCACACTGGGGGACTTTTGTGCTCTGATGTGTGGGCTGATTGGCACTAAAACCTCCCAGCATGTGGATGTGGAGCTAGGCCAGCTGTTTGCAACATAAATGGTAATCAGTTGTTTTCTAAATGTTGGCTTTATCAAGGTTTACAAACAGAACAGGCCAACTCCAGTCCACTGCTCACAATGAGATTCCCCAGCTCCTGAGCAGTGCAGGAGCACCTGCCCTGCTGTGCCCTTTAATGTGCTCTCACATCAGCAAGAGAGAGGCACTGATAAATCCTGCCAGGCTGCACACGCTTGGACACGATCCAGGAAAAGCTGGTGTCTGTTCTGCTCTTGCCAAAGCATCCTTGGAGTGGCTGGGATCCAAAATGGGGATCAGAGCCCAGGGCACAGGGCTCCAGCTGGGCACTGCAATATTCTGCTCTCTTCCCCTTCTCACAGCATTGTTTTCCATGGATGGAGTTTGGCCCTGAGGGTCAGGATGGGGAACACCTTACCCAGGGCATTCCCAGGGATTCCCACTCTTGCCCTGCTTTTCACCAGGTGTAAGGATCCAAGGAACCTTTGAGCCCTGTGGGACTCTAACAAGGCATTTGTGGTGGGTTGTAGGACAAGTTTTACCGTGTTGTGGTGTCTGAGCATGATGTGAGTGACACAGAAAGGGTAAGGGAGAAGGAATTAATTCTGCTGCCAAAACCTTCCGTGCGAGAGGTCGGACCTGGCTCTGTGCCCACTCCGGGCAGACGGGCAGGTTCCTGCAATTTGTTCTGTCACCACCAGCAGTGGCACACAAGGAAACAGAATTTAAGAATGGCATCCTGCAACAGAGGCCTCCAGAGGCTATTTCTAGATGGAATTGATGCTGTGTGTGATTCAGTGCACTGTAGCCTCATTGTGAGGGTAGAAAACAACCAAGAGTGGTTTGCTCTGGAATTCTCTATGCTGTAGTGGGCAGCTAGATTAAAATGTTTTAGAGCATTGCTCTTTGTCACACTGTGTGTGAAGAGGTTTCACAACCAACAGGTGAGCTGGAGTGGGTTAGCACTTGGAAAAGTGAATTTTGGGCTAGTTTATTCCGAATTTAAATAGGGGGTTTAGCCCTGCAGCTCCTGCCGGGACTGTCAGCTGTTGAGGAGTTTGTCAGCTCACCAGACAAGTGTGTGCTGCCTGTCACACACCCAGGAATTCTGAGAATGCGAGGGACTCTGCCACTCCATTCCTGTTAGTGCTTCCCCTCCCGCTGTAGGGGCCGGTGGGAGCAGGACAGGAGCAGGACAGGAGCAGGACAGGAGCAGGACAGGAGCAGGACAGGAGCAAAAGGGCTCCAAAGGCGGAGTTGAATCCGTGGATGGAGGGAGGTAACGCCGCTGGCTGCCCCAGCCCTTCATCCACGCACAGCGGCAGATTCTCCTCATTCCAGCCTGCTGACTTCAAGGAGGACTTGCTCTGACAAGCTGGAAATGAGGGCTGGCAGCTTCGTCTGCAGCTCAAAGGCTTTATCTCTCTTAGACACTCTTGCTAACATTTCCCACAAACGCTGCCCTGCTGGCAGGAGCTGCTGCACACACAGGATCCATCAGGCGCTTATGAATAAAGCCTCACCTTGTGTAACTCTGCTCAGAACAGGCAAGGAACACTCCACCAAGCCCTTGGCACCTGGCCATGGCAGAGCTGGCTCTCCTTGTGCTTCAGCCTCATTATCTGGGGAGCAGCACAAGAGTCAGCTCAGCCTTTGATTCTCCTGTCCCTCTACCAAGCACTGCTGTTCTTTCCTCCACAAAATCCCTGCAGTCCAGCCTCCTTCTCCCACCGGGACTGCTCCCATCAGCTGCAAGCTGGCAGCTTTCCATCATCCCCAGCTTCCACAGCATGTTCTGATGGTTCTGCAGCTCAGCTTCTCGTTCCTCTCTGAGCTCCTGCTTCACTCCTGCTCCATGATGAACTCTCAGACTTCCAGGATTGTTCTGGCTCCATTTCCCTGCTGCTGCCCCCCAGCCCCATGAGGGATGCCAGCTGTTTCCACCTGTCAGGGTTGTTTTGCATGTTGCCTTTAAGGCAGCTGCTTCTGCTGCATTTACAGCCTTGAACCTGGAATATTCATATTCCTGGCCTATCTCAATCAATTGATGAACTCAGCCTCCACTAAAAGCTTTCCCAGGGTGGAATCTATTTGAGATGTAATAATGGTTCTAGAGAACCTGTGCAAGGTGGCCAAGCTGTTCTTTGATTGCTGTTTCTGTTTCAAAATCAGTATTGAAACAAGGGTACTTTTACAATTCCATATTTAACATATGGGATGAGATAACCTTAAGCGTGATGCAGTAAGGTGTGCACCCTCATATAAAAATTTATCATAAGTCAAATTTGAGTCATCATCATGGTTGTGACATGATTTCTGCTTAAAAGGGCATCTTTGATGTCATCACTATATTGCTTCAGAAGCAGCTTGCTGGTGTTATTTCAGGTTGGGGAGGGTGTGTACGTGTCTGTAGCTTTTGAAAACCATAAAGTCAGTGTCAAATGTCTGCCCAGTGCTTCACACAGTGCACAAGTGGCTGCTAGCAGACAAAACTCTTTATATTTTTGGTCTGATCCTTGAGGGACGGCTGTTACCACAGGGCTTTGACTTGTGGCCATGTATTGACATTTAACCAGCCCAGCTGAGCAGAAGGGGATCCCAATGCTCTCTGCTCCAAATGCTCTCTCCTGACCATGGGACTGTGCTTCCTGCACATTGTGTGAAATGAGACTTGTGAAACAAAAGCTCTCATTTCCCTTTGTGAAGCTTGATACAGAGCACACAGCTCTGGAGCAGCAGGATATGAGAATTAGAATTGTGGTTGCAGTGAGGATTTTGAACAAGGAGCAGGCATGAAGTACCCAAAGCATTTAACCTCAGTGTTTTATTCATCCTGGAGCAAGTGTAATTTAAAGTGGCACCTCTATAATTGATGAAGTATCTTTTTACCACTTGTTTAATTACCAGTTTCAGTGTCTAGAAAGCAACAGATCAATAATTTACAGTGATGAACTTCCCTGTGTCTCTCTTTTTCTACTTCAGCCGTGCAAACAACAGCTCCTGAAACAAACCCTCAAATATTGATGCTTTCCTTTAGGTGACACAAAAGAGCTTAACCTTTTTTCCTGCCCCAGGTGCACTCCAGCACTGCTGAAGCTAAGGGCAGAGCACTGACCTTGGCAAGGCAGGGTTAATTCAGGGCTTGCCCTGTGTGTTGTATCAGCTCTCAGCTTTTTACTCCTCTCATTGTTGGAGTGATGAAGGCTGAGCTCCTGTTGTTGCTGTACCAGCAGATGCTGCTGCCCTGGCTTTTGAGAGTTGCTAAAAGAGAAAATGTAAGCTAAGCTGGTGCCTGTGGTTTGTGTGGATTTCTTACATGATGGGGTTTGGTAACAAATGCTGAGTTTTCTGTGTGCAATAGCTGTTCTGGAGACTCTTGGATCTTTCTGTCAGGTTTGAGCTCACATTCCCTCATGGTCCTTGATCTGTCCAGGAGGAGCTACAGGATCTGTGCCTGTCAAATCAGAGGGAAAAAGGTGTTTCCTTCCCAGTGGATGGGCCTTCAGACAGTTCCTGGCTGCCATGGACTGTGGGGTTTCCCCAAACAGATTCCATGAGATCCCCAAATCCATGCCCTTCTAGCAGGATGATGAACTCTGCTTTCACACTCCCAGTCTCATACCTGTGACTCTTCTCACTTTTTAGAGCCAACACAAATATCTCATTTCTCCTGGGCTTGACTTTGAGCAAACAACTCAGTGCCTGCATCCTTGGAGCTGGTATGAAAACAAACAGGAATGCATCCCTTTCCTGTCTCTGACTCTGCCAGTCCTCATCTCCTAATGGAGAACAAGATGCTGTGGGACATTTGGCATTTCTGTTAATGTCACAAGTGTCAGTTCCTCCAGGATCTCCCCTTCCAGAGCTCCCAGCCCAGAAGAGGGTTTTGTGTACAAAGGAGGTGTAAAGGGTTGTGAGGAAGATTCCTGGGCCTGTTGTGTCAGCCTCAGCAGGGTTTGTGCAGTTTTGCAACCATCAAATGCAGGATTAGGAGTAAATCAGACAGAGAAAGAAAAAGGGTTTGGACCTAATGAATGTTTCCATTCTCTGCATAGACCCTGTTTATCCAGATGTGCAACATCCATTCCTGAAAACCACAAAGGGATGGACTCCTTCATTGTTCTTTAGTGTCTCTGTTTCTGATTAAACTGATGCCTCTGATAATGTAGGAAGTTTTGAAAATGCAGAGAGCAGTGCTGTGTAGTTCTCCTTAGGAAGGAGTTGAAACTGCTTACAATCCTTACAATCCAAATTGCAGGCCAATAATTTATTTGTTTTTTAACATTAATGTCATCACTGCTTCTTTTATGTTTAAAAAAACAAAATCTTGATTTAAGGTGGTTTGATCCAGTAGGATCCAGTAGGAATATTCTGAGTGGTTTGAGTGCAAGCTGATGCAGCTGATGTGGGATATCCTAATGAAATGATGGCTCTATTTTCCAGGAACACTAATGGGAGCTCATCATTCCCTGTGGATATTAAGTGATGCTAAATCTATTTTGGGACAGAAAAGATTCCCCAGCCTGTTCAGCACAGGCTCCTTGGGGCAGTCAGAGATGACCTCACACCATCCCCTTCATCTGGTGGCTTTTGCCCTGGTTTGCAGCAGGGCAGGGCAGGCAGGGGAAAGGGAAAAGGGAAGCAGCTCAGACATCAGCTGCAATATCATCTGCTGAGCCCAGTGCCAGACCCAGCCTGGCTCACTGCCTGCCCCTCTCTGTCTGCTTTGCAAACTGCTCAGGCCCTTCCTTTGAGCACAATCTGCAATTCCTGCAGCTCAGCCACTGCTCTTATTTTGGGTTCATGATCTAGTTGTTGGAACTCTTTCCTTAAACTTTTCTTAGGGGGCTTGTGCCATTGCAATCAGTGTAAAGTGCTCTTTGTTCCTTTACAAAGAAGGGCTTGAAAGAAGTTCAGTCTTGTGTGTCACTAATAGTTTTATTAGAACTTATAAATAACTTTTCACTGCCCCAAAATAACTGCCTGCCTTAGGCCAACAGAGTCAGTTTGGAACAGAAAGGACAAAAAAAAAAAAAAAAAAAAAGAAGTGGTGGAAGTACAAAATCATATCTGTAAACTCTTAACTTATAAATCATCAAATTAAAAACTGCTCCACTTGTTGGAATGTCCAAAACATCCAAAATACTCACAGAACTTCACTTGGGGATTTGGAGTTTGGTGCAGAATTGCTGGGTTTGCTTTAAAAGAGGGTCACACCCAGAAGGAAAATAAGAATTTGTTACTCCCAGGTGTCACCCAACACTTGCAGTTGCTGATTTGGCTTTTTTTCCTGTGGATATGCCATGGGACAAACCTGTGGCAATTGTACATTGCAAAATGTACAACTTTGTACTATTGCAATTGTACCAATGCAAAATGTTGTTCATAGCAACATATCCCCATATTTTGGGTACAAATGATACTGAGATCCCAGATATTACCCTGATATAAACATCTTTATCCTACTATAAACTGTCCTTACAAAGGGATTTTGCTGTTCCAGTTACAGTAGAGAGAAGTAGGGTTAGTTATTTATTGGGGCATCCCTCATGTACAAACTATTTTATTAAAAAATCCAAATTTAAGCAAATATGTTCCATATGTGAGCCTCTCCACTCTGCTTTTCAGGAAATTTTTAGTCATTTGACCTTTATTCTTCTGAACTTTGGAAGCTTGAATATACTCATAAAAATCTAGATATTACCTGTACTCCAGTCTCCACATAACAGAAAAGTTCATGGCTTTGAAAACAAATTAGGAATTCCACAATAGCTTTATTCAAGCTTTATGAAAAAGAAAAACTCCATGCTGCCTTAAAAGAAACAGTTTCATTTGGCTTTTTGGAGGGAGGTATTTCCTTTTTAAACTGTTTCTCACAGTACCAGTGATCTGATTTTGGGTGTGGTTTGTTTTAATGTAAAGCTGCATTGGTGAAAGTTGTCAATTAAAAGAGAAAAGGACAGGAGAGGTCAGGGAGGTTCAGTTGTTTCCTATAAAGCAGTCTGATATAGAAGATAAATTTGGTATTTGGATTTCTGTATGTTGGCACAGTTAAGAAGGATTTCTTTCAGGTAGCCTTCCTGAGGTTTCAGATTTAACCTACTAAAGAAAATAAAGCAACTTAAACTTTCTGTTTTCGTCTGGCAGTTCTAAACAGACAATTCCTGTATTTAGAGAAGAATTTTGCAATCTTTGGGGACACAGGGGAAGTTTGGGATCCTGTCAATACAACATTACTAGGGGTGGATGAACTCCCAGTCTCATACCTGTGACTCTTCTCACTTTTTAGAGCCAACACAAATATCTTATTTCTCCTGGGCTTGACTTTGAGCAAACAACTCAGTGCCTGCATCCTTGGAGCTGGTATAAAAATAAACAGGGCATACAGCAGTGTAAGGGTCCAGCCTTACAGCTGAGCCTTTGTACTGACTCAAATCCACAGGGAGCTCCTTCCCAAAAATGTTTTTATCCACATTTAACTTTCAGATACCACTGACCACAAGCCATACCATCCTGCTGAATTGCTTTATAATTGTTATGGAGCAAGTATTACATGGGAAAAGAGGCATAAGAGCATTTAAAATAAGAACTTTTCTGTAGCTGTTTCTCTCTGAGTCACAACCACTTGTGTTTCCCAGCTCTGAAAAAACCTCCCTGTTGCCTGCACTCCTTTTCCCCATTGCTGTGCAGCCAAGGATGTGAAGTATTTAACAGGACAAAAATTAAAGGTCAGTCTAAAAATCCTCAGAAATCAATAAAGCCCAGCATGAAACATCCTCTTGGCACAGAGCTGCTGCATGCCCTGCAAGGCTTTGGGCTCACACCCTCTCTGGCCAGGTGCTGTCAGCAGCTGCTGAGATCCTGGTGACACTGGAGGAATCCTTGGAACAGTGCAGGGGATTGGGAATAACTGGGAATCTCAGCCATGGGGTCTGGGAAGTCCTGATGCTGTGATGTAGAGAGAGATTTGTTGTCAAAATCTAATCTCTCATTAATGGCTCTCACAGGGGTTGCCTGGGTTGGTTTTTTTTTTGGTTGGTTTTTTTTTTTGGTTAGAGCTTTTTTCTTAAGAGTTTTTTTTTTTAATTTGTTGTGGCAAACTGAGCCCTGCAGCTCAAGGAGGTCTCACCTGACAGGAAAATATTGGCTGGGATTTGGCCCTGTCCTCCCCTGGAAGCTGTGTCATTCTGCAGAGAAAAGACATAGGATGTGGCAGGGCTACAGATACAGAATTGTTTGTACATTCTGTCACAAACATCTCTTGCTGTCAGAGAGGAAAAAAAAAAAAACAAAACAACAAAACACCAAAACTCTGGGTGATAAATCTGTCAAGCAATTTATATTGTGCTCATTTCCTGGCATTCTGGGGCTGTGTTTGCTCAGCAAACTGCCCTGCACTGGGAGCTCCTGCCTTTATCCAAAGGCAAAGCAGGGATGGAAAGATTCCCCTGGATGGGAATCACAGGGAAACCTTCCAGTTCTGTCACTTCACCCAGATGAGGCCTCTGTGAGCAGAGTTGTAGGAACTCCCTTCTATTTGTATAAAAAGGAGGAAAATCCATCCTTTACCTGGGCTGGCAGGTTTGGTGTCTGCTGAGGGGATGGTGGAAGGTGTGGGCTGGAGCTGCAGCTCACCAGCAATGCCTCTGGTGCCTGTAGCTGCTCAAACCCTTGGCCTAGGAGACATTAATTCCTGCAATTTTGTGTAAAATTATTGCTGTGAAAATGATCTTAAATGGTGCCCAATGGCTTTGCTGTTTAAACCAAGGTGAGTAAGAGAAGTGTCCAGTTCATAAACCATTTGTGTTCTGTGGGTCTGCAGCCCAGGAAGGGCAGGAAGGGGAACTCTCAGCCTGCCCATGTTGTGCTTTAGGACATGGTTGTGTTTTTTTTTCCCTGCCCTTTCCCAATTACAGACATGCTCAGCTTTGCTTTACAAGTGTTATTTTGTAGATTTGAAAGTCTATTCTATCTTTTTCCTGCCACAGAGAAAAGCAAGGGCATCACAGAAGGACAGAGCAGCTCTAATTTGCCCATTGAGGTGCTGTTTTTGTCTGTAGGACAGGACCCTGCTCAGAAGAGGAGTCACAGTTAAACTCTGTCCCTCTGTGGAGGGGAGCCCTGGGTGTGTGAGCAGCCCCAAACCTCCTCAGGATTCCTGTCCATCCTTCTCCTCCAGACTGCAAACAGTTTAGTGCTGATCTGGCCTTATATAGTCATTTCCTATTATTAGAAACATTTCCTTGGGATCTTGCTCAGGGAGTAGCAGAGGGAAATCCTGTTTCCTTCATCTAACTTGCAGGCAGAGCACCAGTGCTCACTCTTTCCTTATCTCGTGTGGATGGAACACAAAGTTTTTGTTGTCATCTGCTTTCCAGCCTTCAGCCCTTTCTACCACTGAAGCTCTTTTCAGAGATGCAGGAAAAGCAATGTGAAGGAGTAGGAACTGTCAGTCAGCAGTGAGAGCTGTGAAGTTTTGTCTGCAGCCTGTACATTTTTCATCGTGTTTTCCTCACTCAAATTTAGTCCTTCCTTTTGAAAACCAGCTCTGTTCAGTGCTGGATTGTGTGAAAAGTGTGCTAGGATATTTCACCTGAGAGTGCTAGGGATGGGCAGACAGTCAATGGCTGGGTTAAAAAAGAGGAACAACTTTAAATTAAGGAAGGAGAAGTTTTTTAGAATGTGTTTTTAAAGGCGAGACTCGTCACTGGCAGCACGGAGATATGCACAGGCTTTGAACATTTAATTTTTCCTGTGAAAACATTTTTTCCCCTTAAAAGGAAGATGTAGGTCCTGCCACTGGGAGTGACTGTTTGGAAAGTCAGTGGGGAGGAATGCACATCAGCTGAACTGAGTCAGGCTGTTTGTGTTCCCAGCTCCCTCCAAACCCCCTCCTGCCCCAGCCATGGTGTCAGAGCAATCACAGGAATTAACTGCTGCATTTCAACCCTGCTGCTGCAGTCAGGGCAGCAACTGCTGTTGGGATCTGAGTGTGTTTGGAAAATCAGGGAAACCCTGACAGGGCCGTGAGCAGGAGCAGCCACGGGCATGAGACAAACTGGCATCACTTTAAGGGCATCTGGTAATTATAAAGTGGGACTTTGTTCTGCTGGCCACTGTCAAAGCCAGCCAGCCATTTCTGTTTCACTGCTCCAGCAGAAAGCAACAACAAGGAAAATTTATCTTAATTTGTTAGGTTAACCCAGTTTCTGTTTTTGCTCACGTCATAGACCCAGAATTATTGTGTGTGTGCAGGAGCCATAACTAAATACAAACCCATCATATGTGCTTTTTAATCCATCACCAGGAGCATCAAAACAGGGAGCAGCACTGGCAGAGAAAGTGCAGGAATCCAAGGACACGTGTGCATCTCCATTTTTTTGTTATATTCTTTTTTTTTCGTATTTATTTGTGAAAGACTGAGCTGGGAAGAAAAGAAGTTTGGTGTTCTCACTGATGAAACTTTCTTGGAACAAACAGAACCAGTATTGACAGTTTTAGGCATTACAAAGCATAAATTAGAATCCAAAATAATGATCTAAATATTCTTTGTGTTCTGGTTTTTGAAGCCTTTTGGCCACACCTCAATATTTTTAAGATTTTGTCTGTAACCCTGCAAACACCTTCACACAGAATGGGGGAATTCAGTCAGCTTTGTGATGTCATGAAGTTTGCAGTAAAATGAAGGAGCTTTCATCATCCTGAGGCACCTTTTGAGTGAGTATAATGAGCTTTTGGTTTAACCTTTCTAGGTGTGCAGTCTCATAACTGAGCAGGAATGTTCTGTCTCCAGGGACAGTGTCCTGTGCTCAAACCTCTGTTCCTCAATTCTTGTTTGGAGCACTCATGAGAGGGAAAGAGAAGATGCTTTAATCCAAAAACTGGATTAAAAGAGGCAATTCTTAGCAGAATTAATAATATAGGGAGGAGGTTTTGCCTTTTTATCAAGCCTGTTACAATATTTAGCATTGGCTCTTTGGCAGGGTGTTGATTTATCCTTATCCTGCAGTCAGATGTTCATCCTCTGTTGGATGTTTTTCCTGAGCAGTGGGACAAATGTCCCTCAGAACCTTCAGTTTCTGCTATAGGGTGTTTTAGGAATGTGAGGCATTTTAATCAGTTTTAGATCAGGATGATCTGGACAGCAGGACAATGTGACAGGTTAAAGACATTTCTATTTTTTGATTAAGATGTTCCTCTGACCTGTGAGAGGAAGGGCTCTCAAATTCCTGGCCTGTTTAGGGTGGTTTCTTTCCCATGGTATTTTTGCCAAGTGATTTCTAATTATGGAATGTATCTTATTCTGTAGTTCTTTTGCAAGGCAGAAATAACAAATTTTATAAAAATCCAGAAAGAACTCACTCACTGTGAGATGAACTTGACACCTTTTGGAATAACACAGGTGTGATCCACGTTGATTTTTGAGCAGCATCAACCCAAGGCAGCATCTCACACCTCCAGATTTATATTTTGCAGTGGAATCTGGTGGTGTTTTCACGGGGCCAAACTTTTATTTTTCCAGCAGAGCCACAGCCTGGGTGTAGCAGAGCAGGGCTGACAGGAAAGGTTTCCAGTCCCCTTGCTTTGAATGTGAAATTGTATGCAGGGAATCAGCTGCTTATCTGCAACCAGCAGAGCAATCCCAGTGCTCTAATCCAGGGTTTAAATGAGTCACTTCTAACTGGTGAGGCCTGGAAAACTTGATTCATCCCTTGGCCTGTAGTTGCCTGTTGGAGTGAGCCAGCCCTTGCCAGCCATCCTCAGCAGAAATCACAGACAAGGGCTGGGCTCTGCTGCTGGAAAGGAAGAGTCTGGTTTTATCACCTTCATAATCCAGGATCAAGATCTTACAAAGTAAAATTATCTCTGCTTTCCAACTTCTTTTTTTTTTTTTTTTTTTTTTTTCTTTTCCCCTCCTAATTTAGGCTAAACCACATGCAGGAGTGTTTTCCTCACCAGCAGTAGTTTGGCTGCAGACAAAAAGCATTTTGAGTAAAGGTCTTTCCAGTGAATAAATAAATAAAAGACTTCTGCATGAAAAAAAAAAAAAAAAAAAAAAAAACACCAAGTGAAATCTGTAAAAAATGTGCTTCTAAGTGTTGTATATATTTTTTTTTTTTTTTTTGCATTTTCAGTGATGAGAAGTGTTAGGAGGTGTAAATTGGGGGAAGGGGAGGTCTGCTAATGCTCAGAATTGTAACAGGAGTTTTCCTGGATATGTTTGGTGACAATTGGGCTGGTTTGAGCAGTGCTGGTGGAGCACTGATTCTCCTGAAGGATTAGAGCTGCCAGGCCACAGCTTTAATTGTGTTTGGAAAACTCCTGGCTCAGAAACAGAAGCACTGTTGAGTTTCAGTAACAGCTGATGTGGCCTCAGTTTGGGCAATGGAGTTTATATCACCTCTGATTTTCCTGGGCACAGGAGAGGGGCTTGGAGTCCTGTCCATTTCCTTCAGTACCAAAAGCTAAAAAAGCCCAAAGCTGAACCCTCCTGTGAGCCACATCCTGAAGCTGCTGCTGTTAAAAATTCACCAGGTGAGATAATCTTCAGAGCTCAGCTTTACCATTCCTGTAGGAGAATTTGTGAAGGATAAATTTTGATAAGAAGGGGAAAAACAAAATTAAAAAAAAACCTTTAAGCAGAGCTGAGTGCAGATAGTGCCAGTCATGAAACATCAGCAGCTGAGCTTGGGAATCATTCATGGCTCTGCATGTTCAGTGACTGGAGAATCTGCTTGACAGCTCACAAAATGAATTGCCTGAAACACCTATCTAACAGATTTATATCTTTATTTGCACTACCTATAACTCCTTTTAGGATAGATGCACAGCTTAGCCCACTGAGGAAAAAAAATAATTAATACAATCATAGAATAATTTTAAATTGGAAAAAAACTTGTGGAGATCTCTGGTCCAACCTCACTTCCAGGCAGGACCAATTTAGTTTGCTCAGACATTGTCTGGTTGAGTTTTAAATATCTCCAAGGATGGAGTTTCACAACTTTCTGGGACCCCTGTTCCAGTATTTGACAGCACTCAGTGGGAAAAAATTTCCCAATAACTCACTGGAATTTCCCTTCTTCCAGCTTGTGCTCATTATCTCTTATTCTCTGACTTTCCCCTCGTGCTGGGGAAGGCTGTGCAGTATTTTTGTCAGAATCCCCTTCTCTCAGGCAGGTGGGTGGGACACCAGGTGGGGTTTTCACACTCTGGGTGTAGCTGTGGTCATAAATAATTCTGTGTGATGAGCTCAGAGGCAGCAAAATGTGCAAGTTGTGTTTGCAGGGGCTGGGGACTGAGGGCAGCAGTGCCTTCCCTGTGTGCTCTGGAGGGCTCTTTCTTGGTGCTGCAGGTGATTTTGGAACTTGGGAGTGGGTGTTTGAGTGCAGGATGGTTCCAGAGGAATCTGGAATAAACTAGTGCTGAGCCAGCTTGGACAGGGCTTGGTGGAACTGGAAATAGGTGAAATTTAAGGTTCCTTCCAACCCAAACCATTCTGTGATTCTAAATCCTTGTGAAGGCAAAATTCATCCAACCCTGGGCTCTTTTTGGGTCTCTGATTTTCTCAGGGGGTGATTCCAAGTGAATGCCAGTCCCAGGGCTGGGGTTGTGTGTTTGGGAGCAGGTTTGGGGAGCCCTGTCCATTCCAGGACAATAACTCAGTGTCCCAGAGCTCATCTCTTCCTGTCTGGTGGCTGTGCTCTGTGTGCTGGGCTCAGCCCCAGATTTTCCAGCACTGGGATTACTTTTCTTTCCGTTTTTCCCTGTCATTGGGCAGCAGGAACTCTGCAGGCAGAGTGCAGCTGATTTCCCTGGGACTGCCTCTGCTGGGCTGCTCCTCCTTGGGAGGAGAACTCTCCTTCTCCTTGGAAAACGCCCTCTCCAGATGCTCCAGTAGGAGCTGGTGGGAGGGAGGGAGTTCTGACTGCACTGAAAATGCCATAAAAAAAATAAAAAAAAAAATAAGGCAACTGACAGAAGAGAGAAGCTGTCCTGAGATTGCTGCTTTTTGCAAGGGCTGCAGGAGGCAGAGATGAAGTTCAGAGGAGGGGTAAGGTTATTTAACTCCTTTATTTAACTCCTTTGGTGGCTCTGCAGCTTTCAGAGGCTGGGTGAGGTTTATTTAACTCCTTTATTTAACTCCTTTGGTGGCTCTGCAGCTTTCAGAGGCTGGGTGAGGTTTATTTGACTCCTTTATTTAACTCCTTTGGTGGCTCTGCAGCTTTCAGAGGCTGGGTGAGGTTTATTTAACTCCTTTATTTAACTCCTTTGGTGGCTCTGCAGCTTTCAGATGCGTGGCTGGTGTCAGAAGAAGAGAGCAGAAGCATTTTCAGAGTTTCAGCAGGAAAGGGAAATGCTTTGAGAAGGATCCCTTCATGGGAAAGTTATGTGAAATTGGTTAAAACCCCAGGGAATGCCTGTTTGGAGGAAAAGCCAAGGTGGGAGTTGGGAAAGAGGGAAGAGAGGAGGAAAGCTGAGCTCTGCTTTAGGAGGGGAGAAAGGTGGAGCTTTCACTTGGCACAGGGATGTGGAGGGACCATCCTGGAGCTGGGCTTTGCTCAGTCCTTCCCAGGCTTGTGTCCCATTCCTGCCATCCTGGGGAATGGCAGCAGGTCAAGGATCCATCTCCACTCTCTTCCTCCAGGCTGTTGTAGTTTAGGAAAACTTGGTCCATGTTTTAGCAGCTGGCCCTGAGCTTGGGGAAAGGAATTGGTGACAAAGGATTGAGAGGACTGGGATTATTACCTGGAAAAAGAGATGAGGAGGAGAGGTGGAAAAAAGCCCAGAGAACATAGAGCTGCTTTTTGTGTGTTGTAGCACAGGAATAGGGACACTGAGTTAAGCTAGAAGTTGCCAAAGAGATGCAAAAATTGTTTTCATACGATGAATAATTGGGCAACAGAATTCACTGAGTCTGGAAGATGCTGAGGTCAAGAATGATGAGGGACTGTTATTTTAAAAGTGTGTGGGCTTTTGCCTGGATAAGAATGCTCAAGGCTTTAACTGGTAAAGTGACCAGATTTAGGAAGAGAAGGATTAAAAAGTCACTTCTGTGGATTTGAGCAATTCTGTTAAAGAAGAGCATAGGGCTGGTGTATCCCATCCAGACCCTTGCCTGTTCTCCCAAATATTCTGGTGCTGACACTGAGAAGGTGATGAAGGGAAGGGGGCAGATGTTTGGAGGAGCTGTGGAGGTGGCAGGGCTGCCCTGGGTGTTTGTGCACAGCTGAGAAGGGCTGGCAGGGCACAGTGACAGCCTGGGTGTGCCTGGTGCTTTTGGAGGGAGCTGAGTGTGTGGGAGTGCCCTGGGAATGCTCTGGAGTCCTCTTTGGAAAGTTTGAGTCTCCAGAGCCAAGCTGGGGGCAGGGGGGTGAGGAATGCATGGGGCATTGCCAGTGTGCAGGGAGTGGGGCACAGGGGGTGCACAGGCTCTGCCTCTTGTCTGAGCTCCTGCCACCCCTCACCTGCTCAGCTGAGCTGGAAATCTGCAGCAAAGCTCACTGGAAGGGGCAGCAAGATGACATTTCACCTATTTGTAATGCTTTTTAAAAATCTGTCTGTCCTCTGAAGCTGCTGTGGGATGCCCAGAGCTGTGGGCACATCTCTGCACCAGCAGCACCTTGTGCCATCTGTTCAGGAGCAAAAATGTCAGCTCCCTAAATATAGAAATTCTGGGTGTTTACTTTTCCAGCCCTGGTTTGCCTTGTTCATTTTTCTTAGTGCCCTTTTATATTTAGCCTGTTGATTGAAATATCATTACCCCTCTTAAGGGTAAACATTTTTCCTGTCCTTCAAATCAGTTCTTACAGCTGCCTTTTCCTTTTCACTGCTAATTGCTTATTTCCTTACTCATCCTCCACAAAGTAAAATCTGGGAGGTATTATTGTGTTATAAATATTGAACAAATAATACAACAAATATTTCAATTTATCCCTAATCAAAGTGTGGAAAATTTCAAAATAATTACTTTTCAAGAATTAGTCAAGGATATAGCATTTCTGTCTCTTTAATATAATTTTTTTGATCAGTGTTCTGGAGTTCCATCCTTCATCTGTTTAGGAAGGGAAGTATCAGTTCTGAGTTCCCTGACTCCAGACATTCCATTGCTGCTGATGTATTGCTCTAAAAGAAGAAAGAATAAAAAAGTAATTATAAGAAATGGTCCTGGAGTGGCAGCTGCAAGTTCAAGTTTTTCCCTTTAATTCTGCTGGTCTGGGTCACCAGAGTTGTCACCTGGGTTGAATCCCAGTCCACCTGACAGCTCTGATTGTCCCAAATTATCTTTTGGGAAATCACTTAATTGACCTTACATAATTAAAAGCAAAATATCAAACATTTCCTTTTGTTATTTAATTTTTAAACTAAACAAGCCAAATACATGTCTTATCAATTATCATCTCAGCTCAGGTGGCTTCAGAAAGGGCACACAAATCCACGTGGTGGCTGCAGGGGATTTTTTTGGGAGCCTCTCAGGGACCTTCCTTTCCCACCCAGCTGTTGGCAAACAGAGAATTGTGTCCCAAATGATTCTCAGTGGGGCAGGAGGATCCTGGTGGCTGCACCTCAGTCTGTCAGGGCTTTGCTGGCAGAATCCCTGATTCTGCCCCACTTCCATCATCCTCATGATTTCTTTCCCCATGCAGAAGGAAAGAGGAGCTTTCCCACTCTGCAGTTGGGAATTGAGCCTTGGACCCAACAGCTGATTTTTGTCTGCTCTGCTGTCTGGCCCACGTTGTGTCCCAGCCCTTTCCCAGGCTGTAGAATGAAATAGAAATCAAAGGAATTTTTTTTTTCTTTCCTGCAGCTTTGTCATGACAGTGAAGAATGTCCAACTATCCACGAGACAAATGTTTTTTAGCTGCCACCCCCTAGGAAAAGTTTGTTCTTGGTTCAGGCTTGCATTGTCTTCCAGAATCTAATCTGAATTTCCCTTCCCACTCACATTTGCTCCTGGCCTGTTGTTCCGTTCCCGGCTGTGGAACTATTTCTGGAGCCTGCAGATCAATCATCTTGCCCTTGATACCCAGATAAAGGTGCCTGCCACTTCCTGGGGCTGCTCCATGAAGTGGATAAAACCCAATCTGCAAAAATACATTGCCAGGAAAAAATACTGCAAGATGCATTTTGAGGTGTTGGAACAGAAATTCTCTTTATGTTGTGAGTTTTCTTTCTGAGTCAGTTGTGGGGTTTCCCTGCTCCATGCAGGAACATTCACTTTGAGAATTCCAGGTGTTTTCTCATGGAAAGAAGTGGAAATTACTGGTACTGCCTGTTCCCTCAGAGTGTCTGGAATTGAGTTTTAAACCATTCCCTCTGGGAAAACCAAGCCTGCTCCACGTTGGGTGTCCTTCCCTTCTTCCAGCCCAAATCCCCCCAAAGTGCTCAGCCTGGCTGACTCAAATCCTTTGGATTTTGCTGTGCAGAGCAAAAGGTCCTGTTTTTCATTTCTGAGGTGTATTAGTTCTCCATGTCCTAAGCAGAGGAAAAACTTTATCAGGCTTTGGCACTAAGCAGAGTTTAAAGGAAAAATATGTGTTTACACCTTCACAATCCCATGTCAGCGATTTCCCAGTTCAGTTTAGGAAACTCCTTGGTACAATCTTGAGTGGTTTTGTGCTCCCAGGAGCTTGGAGGTATTTTCTGGTCTTGTTGACTCTTGCATGAGCACAAAGAAAAGCTGGAACCCCAGCCAATGTAAACCTGGCTCTGCAGGCTGCATTCAGCAACCAATTTACACCAGTGGAAAGCCTTTCCCAAAATTGAGTCCCAGGGCAGAAAAAGCCATGTGGAAGCAGTGCTGTGGTGCTGATTGCACTGGCCAGGTCCCCACCATTCCAGAGGGACATTTCCCCTCCTGGCCTTGAGCCACTGTTGTGCTGACAGCTCTGGAGAAGGCATTAAAAGCCAAGAGTGGGTTAAAAGTGTGGGGATGAAGCCCTGGGAGCTGCACTGTGGGGTGGCTTTGGGAAATGTGGTGGCAGGAGTGACTTTGGGCACTGTGGAGGGCAGGGACCCTCAGGACAGGGGTCAGCAGGGTGGAAGGGGACACTGGGGGAGGCACAGGCACCAGGGGCAGCTGGAGCTCTCTCAGCTCTGTGCCATTCCCTGTGTGCAGCCTGTGCTGGGTGTGCCACTGGTGCCTCCATCCTACAGAGGTCAGGATGCTCTGCCAGCCCTCCCTTCCATCCCTGTAGGGATCTGTGAGGTGGATGTGGAGCTGCCCTGACTCAGTGTGCTCCCTTTTCTCCTTTCCCTGCCTCTCACCCTCTCCCAGTGCCACAGGGAGGTGATTTAGCTCAAAACCTGGAGACAAACCTACCAGATTCTTTTTTCCTGCTCTCTGCTTTGCTGGTTGAGTTGCACTGGTTTAGTTTGGAGCCTGCAGGAGGGATTTGATGCTGAGCTTTAGGTTAAACCCCACCTGCCTCTTAGGTGGAAGTTTCCCAATCATTTTTGCTGAATCCTCCTGAGCTGCAGTGCTTCCCCATTCCCTGTCCCTGGCTGCACGTGGCACCAGTGTGGGAAAATGACCTGGATTAAAACAACCAAAGACTCTGAGTGTGTTCTAATCCCTGTCAGATTTCCAGCCTGTTTATTGCCCAAGTCCTGGGCCAGTGCAAACCTTTGGGTTTATGCTCTTTTATGTTCTGCAAGCACAGTAATGGCACAAGCCATTAGTAAAGCAGAAAATAAAATAAAAAAAATATTTTCAAAATAATTTTCCAAATATCTGCATCAACAATCAGACCATAACAACCACTATCAGCAGTTTACAGCTTAAATCAGTTTTAGCAACTGAACTGAATAAATAGTTCATCACACCCTTTTAGCATGTGTCCTTTTCAGGTTTTTATGAAAAGGATTAAATATTTAATATATATCCAAGGTAAAGGATATCTAAGGATATCCTGTCTATATTCTATAGATATCTAAAGGATATCTATATCTAATATATATCTAAGGTAAAGGAGCATGCCATACTTCTCAAAACAGCTGTATCTTCATTATTAAACAAATCTTTTTTTAGGGTGCAGCTGCATAGAGATCCTTCCTCAGTGTCACAGCAGCTTCCAGAAAAACTGATTTCCATGAGGAAGGCTCTGATCAAACCCTCACTGCCTGTGTTCTCCCAGTTTTCTGGAATATTCTCCCTGCCACAGGGCTTTCCAAGCTCATCTCTTACCTGGAGCAGAGGATGCTGTAAATGTGTATCAGAGGTGGATTAGCACAAAGAAATTCATCCCCTGCTAAGGCAACAAGGGAATCAGTGTTGTCCATAGACAAACTGCTTTAATGGTTAATTAGCACCACTGTACCACATTTAAACCCCCAGACTGGGTTTTTTAGCATTAATTTACAGCCACCAGATCTGGTGTCTGCCTGCTAATGGAAAATCACCAACATTTTGGTTATTGTAATTTATTCAGTGCCTTACTGCCACATTCATCATTCTGTAGGAACATATGGTCATCACTGTGATTATTTTTTCTTAAGTAGTGTTTTCCCTCCCCACTTCCTTCCTTCTGCATGACTGTTCTGTTTCCATTTTGCAGAAAGGGTTTATTTTCACCTCCTTTTGTGGCCCATCTGCTGGTGTCAGTGGCAGTGAAACAGTTAACCCTGTTTGGAGCTGGTGGTAGACTTGGACATATGCAATAAAGCAAAATGCTGGCATGGAGCTGTGCCCATTGCTCAGCTCTGGATATATTTACACTGAACTCAGGCTTGGGAGGGTAAAAGACAGAGTAAAGTTTATATTCTGGAGGATCTGACTGCATCACATCCCCTGGGCACATTAAATTATCTCCCAAAAGCTGCTCTCAGTCCCTTGGTTTGGCTTTTGTCTGGGTTCAGGCTGGCTGCAGATTGGAGGGGGTTGTTTTGTTCTCACGGCGAGAGGCTGGAGTTGAATGAGGAGACAAAATCTGGAGGAAACCGAAAGTTCTTGGCCTTAAATGCCTGTCCCAGAGGAGGCAGGAGTGGAATTTTCTGTGCTGGGATGGATTGGCTCTTCCCTGCATCACACAGCTGGGATCACTTTGTCCTGCCTGCAGGGAGGGGCTGATGAAAGAGCTGCTCAAGTGACGTTTTCTGTGAAAATCTTCAGGATTCTATAAACTGGGATTAACTGGGTGAGGGTGGAAGTTTCCCCTCAGTCCTTGTTGAGGCAGCTGTGTTGTAAATTTACCCATTTGAAAATGAGTTATTTTCTTTTGGTTTTTGCCTTTGTTCTCATCACCTTGGCCAAAACCTGCTCTGGGATTGCACTGCTCTGATAGAAGGATTCCAGTTTCTGGGCAGAGTTTATTTCTGTGTGATTTATCTCTGTTTTCCTTTCCTTATCTCACCACCTTCCTTCTCCAAGGGTTATCCCTTTTCTCCTCACCTTGGCAAAAAGGGTAGAGACAACTGAGCATTTTGCTGGAGCTATGAAGGACTTGGCTTGGAAAATTTTGGCTGTTTTAGAACCATTACTTCATGACAGTATCTGCAGAATTCCTCCCAGGCTGGGTCTTTCCAAGCTTAGAACTCAGGCCTTCCAGACCATGAGACTAATTGGAAAAAATAAAACAGGAAATCAAATGATGTTTCTTTGTGGTGTTTGAGCCATTAGAGTGGGTCTGGATTTGAGATTTCCAGAAGGAACTGATTTTCCTATCTGAAAACTGCTGGGTTCAGGCAATCACTTCTGCCCTGGCTTACAGGGAGGTAGCCAATTAGAACTTGCAGAAATAGGCAAAACTGCATTTACTAATCATTCACCCAATCAAAAAAAACATTTACCAAGAAACTGGTGAGTCAAAACTGCAGACTGAGGGGATTTGCACCTGTTGTGACCCAAATTGATACTTCAGTGACTCTTGTTTTTATCACCTGAAGTTCAACAGAATTTCAGGTAAATGTTCTTCCTGTCCAAGGCTGGGTTTATTTTTCTCCCTGCACATCATCAGTCCTGTGGTTTGACCACTTTTACATCTCAGGAAGGTGCAGAAAGGAGCTCAGTAAAAGTCATCTGCATCATTGTGCAGGTCTGGCATTCCCAGTTTGGGGTGGGTGTCTGGGATTGTTGGTGCACGAGCCTGCTTGAGGAACAGACCCCTCTGGTGTTTGTGCAACATCCCAAAATATCTCTTAGTGCTTTAGGGAAATGGTTTAGGAGAAGGGTGCTGCTGTGAGCATTTGGCAAGGTAAGAAGGGTTGAAGAAGACAAGGAAATGCAGGCAGGGCTGGGGCAGAGGGTTCCACACATTGTTCCTCTGGCTCCTCTCATCTTCTCCATCTCTGTCCCCTGAGTAGAGATTTCCCCAGCCAGCAGCCACTGAGTCACCCTGGATGCAGATTTCCCCTCCCTGCTTTGCAGTGAGGTCAGGAGTGCTTTCCACAATGCTGTGTCTCACCCACTGGGGCTGAAAATGTCACTTTTAACAGGGGCAGGGGTGGGAGTCTCTGTGTGCACCTCGGTGTCAGGTCTAAAGTCAGAAATGCCCTTTTCTCATTTCTTCTCAGTTTTCTCAGGATTTTCCCATTGGGTGCCTTGCTGAAGCTTTTAAGTTGGTCAGCAGTGTGAAGCTGTTTGCTTCTGAGATGAATCATCATTAGTCAGAAAAGATTCCTTACCTGGAAGCAGCTTCCCGTTGTGAAACCAGAGAGCAGAGAACACATTTCAGTGTCCCTGGGAAAGGAAATGCAAGTTTTATTCTCTTCACCAAATGTTTGTTTCTTTGATTGATTTGAAGTTATTGGGACTTCAGCAGTGATTTTTCCCCAATGCTGATTTATCTTCCCTCAAAGCAATTAGAGCAGTGCTGTAATCACCGTTTTCAACAGCAGCAGCGGGATTGTTTTAATATCCCCCTTCAATATCTCATTTTAATATGGTTATCCAAAGGTAACTGTGGTTCTTGTGGGCTCGGGGAGCTGCCTGCAGACCCTGAGCCATGGCCATTTCCCTGTGTTTTGTCTGCAGGGGCTGGGAGCCAACGGCATCAGGCTGAGCATGGAGAGCGCCCTGACCGCCCGCGACAGGGTGGGCGTGCAGGACTTTGTGCTGCTGGAGAACTTCACCAGCGAGGCTGCATTCATTGAAAACCTGAGGAAACGCTTCAAGGAGAACCTCATCTATGTGAGTAGCACAGGGACAGTCACCAGTGTCCCTCAGAGACTGGGCTGTGCCTGCTGCAGGGGCTTTGGGGTGCTGCTGGCAGCTCACAGCCTGTGGGTGCTGCTCACGGGTGGCTGTGGGACTCACTGTTAGGACAAAAATGTGATTTTTACTGGCTGAACCCAGATGGGGCAGAATTAAACCTGCAAAGCCCTGCATTCAAACCTGCTCAGTTCACTCTGCCTGTGGTCATGGAAGGGCCTCTGTGCCCTTAGATGTGAATTTTGGGGCTCTCTGGAAAATCTTGGGACTGTGGTTCTGGTTTGAGTGTGCAGTGAGTACAGGATGATGACAATGCTGGTGGGTAGCACAAAGCACTGAGCAGATGTGCTCTAATTCCACTTAAATCACAGTGCAGCTGATTATTTCTTAGGCTTTCTTTCTCACAGCCCGTGGGTGCTGTCACTGGTGGCTGTGGGACTCACTGCACTGCTCCTGTGGGGTCTGGTGGCACTGACAGCACTGAAAATCCACCTCCCACCACATTCTTCCATCTCCTGCACTCACTCACTTCCACCAGCACCAGGCTTGAACTGGATCCTAAATGTTCATAGGAATAACCAGCATTGTGTCTTGCTGGAAGCCCTAAAAGCATTTGGGAGGCTTTTTGCCCAGCAAGGATAACATGGCTGGCACAGCTCCAGCAGTGCCCCTCTCCCACAGCTGAGTTCTCTTCCCAGCACCCTTGCTCTTGCTTTGCAGCATCCCCAGCCCAGCAGGGCAGGTATCCACCCCCAGGCACACCTGAGCTCTGCCTCCACACCTCCTGAAACCTCCCTGCTTTTTTTGTGTGTGTTTTTCAGACCTACATAGGCTCAGTGCTGGTGTCTGTGAACCCCTACAAGGAGCTGGAGATCTACACCAAGCAGAACATGGAGCGTTACCGCGGTGTCAGCTTCTACGAGGTGTCCCCTCACCTGTGAGTGGCTTTGTCACTGCCACCCAGCTGGGACACCTGAAAAGAGACAAACAGGGCTTTTCCCTGTCCCAGCTGCAGCCCTGGGTGCTCTGGAGGGTGTGGTGTGAGGCTCTTTCTATTCCTGTTCCTCTCTCCAAAGAGGATGAGTTGCCTTTGCAAGGAGCAGTATTTGGAAAGGGAGTTGGTTCCTTCCTGGCTGCAGGAACTGAGTTGCTTACCCAGCCCTGGCAGGACAGGAGTTCATTGTTCCAGGGTTATTTGGGGTCTCTGTGTCCAGGGCTGAGTAGGGGAAAGAGTTTCTGGTGTGTGGGGGTTTCTTTCCTACCTCTGCTGTTCCTGCCTGACCAATATTTATCTGGTATTTCCCTTGTTGCTAAGATACCATCAGCCTGTTGGAACAAGGAATGTATTTATTTACATGGTCTGGCTTGGGGAGCTTTCCCAATTTCCCATTAAAAAAAAAAAAATAGTTTGAGGTTTAAAGTTATTTTTGAAAGCGTTTGGATTTTTTTTTTTTTTTGTCAGGCTGAAAGATAAAAAAAAAGAGACCTGAGGCCACATGGCTTCAAAATTATTTTTTTTTTTAGGACTAAGGGCCAAATTCTGAGCACCTCTTGGAGGGTTTTTTTATGTTGTGTTGTGTTTTGCTGGGCTTTTTTTTTTTAAGAGATCTTGGAAGAGTAAATGATATTATTTATGAGCAAACTATCTGGGTTGTTTCTTATTGCTGGCACATAGCCCAGGAGAGTAAACAAACCAGAATGTGCTGCAAGCACAGAGAGAGGGAGAAACACAATTACTTGGGAAAGTCTGAGCACTCGAATTTGGGTTAGTTAGGACAAAAATGTGATTTTTACTGGCTGAACCCAGATGGGGCAGAATTAAACCTGCAAAGCCCTGCATTCAAACCTGCTCAGTTCACTCTGCCTGTGGTCATAGAAGGGCCTCTGTGCCCTTAGATGTGAATTTTGGGGCTCTCTGGAAAATCCTTGGGACTGTGGCTCTGGTTTGAGTGTGCAGTGAGTACAGGATGATGACAATGCTGGTGGGTAGCACAAAGCACTGAGCAGATGTGCTCTAATTCCACTTAAATCACAGTGCAGCTGATTATTTCTTAGGCTTTCTTTCTCCTTTTACCAAGTCCCTTCAGGAGCTGTAAAATGTGCAGCTCATAAGTGACCCCTGGGGAACTGGCTACTGCTGCTCCCACTGGGAAAATAGAATTTTGTTAACTGTTTTTGCTGTTCCATTGCATTATTTGATTATTTTATTCCAATATTTGATTATATATGCATTTAAAAATCCTCTGAGGAGCATCAAAATGCTGCATCTGCAGTGTAGTGCTCTGGGCTTCTTCAGGTGGGTTTTTTTTTTCCTCTTTCTCCTCTTCTAAAGTGCCTCTAGAAAGCCAAAACACTTCAAGATCTCTGTTCCAGTGTCAGGTTGTTCAAGTGTAGGTCTGAGCACTGGGTTTTCTGGGAAGTGCATCACACAGGAAATTTATCCCTGTGGGCTTGGAACCCAGCATATTCCAGAGATCTGGCACATCCTGTCCTGTTTCTGGCCTGCAAATGGGACCACAAACATCTTTATTTACAGTGATTCTGTGCCTGCCTGGAGCTCTGGGGGCCATAAACCACCCCACAACTGGCCAGAGGCACTTCTTCAAATCCAAATTAAACTTGCATTTATTCAGCTGTTTTCCAAAAGACCCCAGAGGCAGGATCTGGATGGGAAGAGAGGGACATGATGTATTTTGTGGGGTGAGTTGTGTTGCCAAGGGAGCTCATTGGTGTTGCCTTAGCACCAAGTATTAATAGACTTGAGAAGGCCATGGATGTTATTTTGGTGTGATTACTTCTAATTAATAGCACAGCAGGAGAGTTTAAAAAAAAAATTAAAAAGCTGAGCTACTAAAAGGTTGTCAGGTGTATGAAGATAGGATATCTGCTTGCTGACTACCTGTGAGAGATGAAAATGTTCTTAGGGAGCTTGTCTGATGTGAGTTGTCCTTTTCCTCTCCCCTGAGCAGTTGTCACCATTGTCACTCTCTGGTGTTGCAGGAGTGTGTGTGACTCTGGCTGTGAGATCTTTTCAGCTCAGAAATGAAAGAAGGGAGGGAGCAGAAGGGCAGGGCAGCCTCTCTCTGTGCAGGCAGGGAAGTGCCTGGTGTTTGGGGCAGGATGCTCTTTCATCTCTGGTGGCTTTTCCAGCTCTTCCCACCATCAGGAGGAGCTCTGGAGCCACCCAGACAGCAAAATTCTGTTGTGACCTTCTGAACGTGTCACCACTTAGAAGATAAAGCAAGAAAAAAGCACCAGTGGAGAGCAGGGTGTTTCCTGAGTGCAAAACCTTTCTGTCCCATGGGACCAGCGTTGGCACTTCATCTATATTTAGAAAAGTTGATCTGCACAGTTTAGTCAGAAAAAAAAAGAACAGTGTCAAAGACTCCAAGAATTTGATGATTTGTCAGATAGAAGGTTAAGGTGTGAACTGAGGTGTCAGGGTTGTCACCAGGAGCTGTGATCTCACCCAGCCCATGGCCTGGGGCAGTTTGGGGTGTCTGTGCTGGTCTCTCCCAGCCATAACCCAGGGCAGTTTGGGGGTGTCTGTGCTGGTCTCTCCCAGCCATAACCCAGGGCAGTTTGGGGGTGTCTGTGCCCCTCTCTCCCAGCCCATTCCCGGGGCAGTTTTGGGGTGTCTGTGCCGGGTTCCCCAGGCTCTCTTCCAGCCCATTCCCGGGCAGTTTTGGGGTGTCTGTGCTGGTCTCTCTCAGCCCATAACCCGGGGCAGTTTGGGGTGTCTGTGCTGGTCTCTCCCAGCCCATTCCCGGGGCAGTTTTGGGGTGTCTGTGCCCCTCTCTCCCAGCCCATTCCCGGGGCAGTTTGGGGTGTCTGTGCTGGTCTCTCCCAGCCCATTCCCGGGCAGTTTGGGGGTGTCTGTGCCCCTCTCTCCCAGCCCATGGCCCGGGGCAGTTTGGGGTGTCTGTGCCGGGTTCCCCAGGCTCTCTCCCAGCCCATTCCCGGGCAGTTTGGGGTTCCCCAGGCACACCTTCCCCTGTCCCGCAGCTATGCCATCGCAGACAACTCGTACCGCTCTCTGCGCACCGAGAGGCGGGACCAGTGCATCCTCATCTCGGGGGAGAGCGGCGCCGGCAAAACCGAGGCCACCAAGAAGATCCTGCAGTACTACGCTGTCACCTGCCCTGCCAGCCAGCAGGTCGAGACCGTCAAGGACCGCCTGCTGCAGTCCAACCCTGTGCTGGAGGTGATGCATGGAGTCCTGCCTGCCTGTCCTGGCAGTGCTGTGTGGGCACCTCAGGAATCCTGCTCTGATTCCTGGCCAAAGCAATGCTGGCCCTTTCCAGCCCGACAGGGGCAGCTGTGGATGGATGGGGTGGAGGGGAAGAGGGGATTTGGGGTGGGAGGAGCTCTGGGTCGCTGCAGGGCTCTGCCATGGGCACCTCGCAGTGGGCAGCTCAGTCAGGCTGGGTTTGTTTTCTGGTGCTGTGGTGTCCTCTAGTGTCCAGCCCCAGCTGTGTGCAGTGCCCTGAGAGAGATATTCCTGTGTCCTGAGATAGCCCTGTGCCCTGGATCCCTGAATCCCTGTGTCCTGTATCCCTGGATCCCTGTTTCCTGTATTCCTGGATTCATGGATCCCTGTATCCCCATGCCCTGTATCCCTGTGTTCTGTATCTCTGTGTCCCTGTATCCCATATCCCCGTATCCCATATACCTGTATCCCTATGTCCTGTATCACATATCCCTGTATCCTGTGCCCTGTATCCCATATCCCTGTGTCCCTGTATCCCTATGTCCTGTATCCCATATACCTGTATCCCATATCCCTGTGTCCCTGTATCCCATATCCCTGTGTCCCTGTATCCCATATCCCTGTATCCCTATGCCCTGTATCCCATATCCCTGTATCCCATATCCCTGTATCCCATATCCCTGTATCCCATATCCCTGTGTCCCTGTATCCCATATCCCTGTATCCCATATCCCTGTATCCCTGTGTCCCTGTATCCCATATCCCTGTGTTCCTATGCCCTGTATCCCATATCCCTGTATCCCTGTGTCCCTGTATCCCATATCCCTGTATCCCATATCCCTGTATCCCTATGCCCTGTATCCCATATCCCTGTATCCCATATCCCTGTATCCCATATCCCTATGCCCTGTATCCCATATCCCTGTATCCCTATGCCCTGTATCCCATATCCCTGTATCCCTATGCCCTGTATCCTGTATCCCTGTATCCCATATCCCTGTATCCCATATCCCATATCCCTGTATGCCGTGCCCTGGGTCCCAGGAGAGGTGAGCTCCCAGCAGCAGCAGCAGCAGAGCCCCTGTGGCAGGGAGCTGTGGTGCCAGGGGAGCAGGGAGAGGCTGTCAGATGTGGCATGTGCAGTCAGCAGTGCAGTGGCATTCACTGAGCCTGCAGGGGATGGGAGTGTTTGCCCAGGATCTTCCATCTGCCCTGCCTGCACGGGTGTGAAAGCACTGTCAGGATTCAGGGAGCAATCTGGTTCCTTCTGGGTTTCCAGGAAGGAAAATCCTAGGCTGTAAATTAGTAACTGGCAGCTTCACCCAAGTGTTCATAAATAATCTGATTTGGTACTCTTTTATTTTTCCCTGATTGTTTTAATTTCAGGCCTTTGGAAATGCAAAAACCCTTCGGAATGACAACTCCAGTCGGTTTGGGAAGTACATGGATGTGCAGTTTGATTACAGGGTAACTTGGACTCTGTTCTATATTTCAGGGCTGGTCCCAGTTACAGGAATTCTCTGGGTGTTCTTGGTTTGTTGTGTGTGTGTAGTGAGTGCTTTGCATTTCTTTGGTGACAGCATAAGCAGAGCCTGTGGTAGCAAAGTTTGGGTCCAGAGGGTTTTATGGCACTCACTGTCCTTCCATTCCTCCCTTATTTCTCTCTATAAGGGGACACTGAGATCAGGCCCTTTTATTTCCAGAGTATTTTATTTCTAGTGCTCTGTGCCAGTGGATACCCCCCAAGTAAATCCACAGCTGAGAGATCTGAAGATGATCCCTGTCCTGGGTAGCTTTCCACAGTGTTTGTGTCCACTCTGATCCCAGCAAGGTGGGCACAGTGCAGGAGCTGGGGAGCTCAGCACTGCCATCCTTCCAGGCCTTTAGGGATCCTTTAATCCCTCCACACTCAGTTTTGGTGTTCTCCCTTCATGGTGAATTCCTGGAAGGAATTTTAGCTCACTCAAATCACCCCCGTGCTGGAGCTGACACAGAGCTTGTGGCACACAATGGCAGATCATTTTCTGTGGGCTTTTCCTTCAGATCTTGTCTTTGAACAGACAACCAAGAAGCAGAAACATTTTCCCCTGTGCTGATGAACTCTTTCCACGTGTCTGGTTTGGTTTAGGGGGCTCCTGTTGGGGGCCACATCTTGAACTACCTCCTGGAGAAATCCCGAGTTGTGCACCAGAACCACGGCGAGAGGAACTTCCACATCTTCTACCAGCTGCTGGAAGGAGGGGAGGAGGATCTGCTGAGGAGGCTGGGCCTTGAGAAGAACCCACAGCAGTATCACTATTTAGTAAAGGTGAACATTAACTAGAATTCTTAAAATATTATATTACAGGACCAGGGTATCTCCAATTGTCTTTGTAATTTCTTTCCCTCACTTCAGAAACAACTCTGAGGTGACTGCTATAAAAAGAAACACAATGCATTGAGCATGGATAATGTGTCTTTGATGATTATTTACTTGTTTATATCAAACTGTGTCTTTTTAGGGTCACTGTGCAAGAGTCAGTTCCATAAATGACAAAAATGAGTGGAAGATCATGAGGAGAGCCCTGTCTGTCATCGGCTTCAATGACAGTGAGGTGGAGGTGAGGTTTAGCAGCACAGATTTTCCTACTTTCAAGGATTTTTTTCTTCTTTGATTTAGGATTTCTGATTGAAATCAGTGAATCAATTCAGAGTGAACGTATTCCCTACAAAAATCCTGAAAGAGATACAGAATGCTCTTCAGAAAAGTGAATTAACACAAAAACATGTGTGTTCATTCCATCATCCTGATTTTTGCCTGTTGCTTCTGTGGCAGGATTTGCTGAGCATTGTGGCCAGTGTCCTGCACCTGGGGAATGTCCAGTTTGCTGCTGATGAGCAGGGGAATGCTCAGGTCACTACAGAGAATCAGATTAAATACCTGGCCAGGGTGAGTATCACCAGTGAGGGAGGTATTGCAGGGAAGGTGAATTGTAGATTCCTTACTTTGAGATGGATATCATTATATAATTTTAGTCTGTGATTTAGAAGTTCTCATACATTTCACTTTTATTTCACCTAAATAAAATGCAAATATTATCATCAAACCCATTTAATTGACAACTTCTGTATTTCCCACCTCACCCACCACTGCCTTGAGGTTTCCACCTTTGGAATAGACTATGGAAATTTTTTCCTTTTGGTCACTTCCTTTCAGCCAATTGATTTGTTATCTCATACCCCTGCCAGAAAGGAGGGGAGGGAGGGATTGATGCTGCAGAGTTGTTCAGTGTGAGGAGGAAATGAAGGGTTGTTTCACTGGGCTGGCATTTTAGGAAAATGGAATGAATTGAATCTCCTGCTTGCAGCTGCTGGCAGTGGATGGCTCTGTGCTCCGGGATTCACTGATCCACAAGAAGATCATAGCAAAAGGGGAGGAGGTGAGAACATCCCTGTGGGTTTGGGAGGCAGAAGGGATGGAGTGAATCAGCTCTGGAGCAGCTCCCTGTCACCTCTCACAGGAGGGTGTCCCTGCAGGGATCCCTCTGGTGACTGCTCACCACGAGCAGGACACTTTTCAGTGTCTGTTGAGTGATGATGAAGCAGGAGAAGGGGATCCCTTGTTTTTTGGGGCTGCTGAGTGGTGTTTGTGCTCCTGCCTGCAGCTGGTGAGCCCCCTGAACCTGGAGCAGGCAGCCTACGCCAGGGACGCGCTGGCCAAGGCCGTCTACGGCCGCACCTTCTCCTGGCTGGTCAACAAGGTCAACAAATCCCTGGCTTACAAGGCAAGTGGACCTCCTGTCTGCTCATTTCCAGCCTGATGGAAAAGCAATTCCCAAATCTTTCAGCTGCAAAGAGAGTTACATGCTTTCAGTCATGTCTAAATTGTTTTCCAAATTGTGCAGTGAACGCTGTGATTAGATTATGGAGATCCAGCAATGGATCATAGCTGTGAGTAAATACCTACATTTGTTTTCTGCTCTGTTGCAGGAAGAGAAGTTTCCAGGCTGGAGAAGTACAACAGTTCTAGGACTGCTGGACATCTATGGGTTTGAGGTTTTCCAGCACAATAGGTTAGTATTGATAAATTCTGGATTACATTATTCAGTTATGGTGTTTTCTCATTTTATTCCATTTCTTAGTAGAAGAGGTGGCATTTAAATGTCAGGACATCAGGTGAAAACCTGACAATCACAGGGCTTCTAACACTTAGAATGCTAATAATTAGCATTTACAGCTATTAATAGTCCTGGTATTTTAAATAAATTGGGGTTTTGGGTGTATTCATGCCTTACCTTGAGCTGTGCCTTTGTCCAGCTCTCTCTGCTGGCTGTTCTGGCATCTTCTCATGGTGCTGATGAGCCTGGGGATGGGACTGGCAGGGTCTGGAACCTCCCTGGCAGGCAGCACTGAACCAAGACTCTCAAATTTGCAGTGTTACTGGGCCTCCATGTTCTATTCTTCATGTCCATTTTCCCCTCCTTCTGGAATTCTTTGAGTTCCCTTAAATAATAAACTTACTAAATACATACAGTCATTAAATAAACACCTCACAAAAATCTGTTTATCTTGATTTACTGTATCCCTGCACTGTTTGTACCTCCTCCTGCACAAACAGTGACTATTTTTCTGATTTTTCTTTGCAGCTTTGAGCAGTTTTGTATTAATTACTGCAATGAGAAGTTGCAGCAGCTCTTCATAGAGCTCACCCTGAAGTCAGAGCAGGAGGAGTACGAGTCCGAGGGCATCGCGGTAAGAGCCCAGAAACCCTTCCCTCTTCTCCAGAGGTCCTGGCACCATCTCCCACTCAGGGAATTAAAGAACTTCCCCTTTTCCCTTCTTTTTGAAACCCTGGTAACTGTGTGAGACAGCTGGAAGTGAGTAATGCCATCCCAAGCTCTTACCCTGGTTTTAATAAAGGCAGCGTTAGGAAAACAAATGTGATGAGTGAAAAAGATTTGACAGAAAGATGAAGTCAGGTGCTCTCTGAAATGTTCTGAAATTTCTTTTCCAGTCTTGAGTTGTTTTCACCTAAGTGTGATTTCTTGTCTTTGCAGTGGGAACCAGTTCAGTATTTCAATAACAAAATAATTTGTGATTTGGTGGAAGAGAAATTCAAAGGCATCATTTCTATTTTGGTGAGTTAAAGACATCTTCTTGGATTAGAAATTCCAGGCAGCAGGGTAGTGGAAAACAAGGGGGGGATCATGGAAAAAACCAGTTTATGTTGGAAGTGTTTGAGTAGGTGGGAAGAGCAATAATACACTGAGTAGTGACACCATGAAAAGTCACTGCATCACCTCCATGGGCTCTGGGGAAAGCAGCTCCCAGTCCTGGCAGTCAGGAAAGAGGGAAATGTTTTCCTTTTCAGCTCTAGATTTCTTCATTTATTGAGCTCCCTGTGGAAAGGCCAAAGAGCCAAACTGGGGCAGAGTTTGTGAGGCAGAGCCCAGTCAGAAATCCCTGGAATTTGTGTGTTTGTAGGATGAGGAGTGTCTGAGACCTGGGGATGCCACAGACACGACATTCTTGGAGAAACTGGAGGAGACTGTGAAGAACCACCCTCATTTTCTCACGTGAGTGTTCACTCAGCTGAGGGATTCCAGTGTGTAAATAACATCTCACCATGCTGGGTCCCACACAGAAGATGATAAGTTTCTTTTACAAAGAGATTTGATTGATATTTAAGATAATATAAAATAGGTTGTCAATGCTTAAGTGCCTGACTGAGCTTCAGAATACAATAGGGGCAACAAAACTGTTACTGACTCACCTCTCACCTTGCAGATTAATCACTTCAGTTTTGGAGCTCCAGATGTCTGTTTATTCTGAATGTTTTGCTTTTATTCTGAATGCTCAGTTTAGGATGTTATGTGCACACAGAACCACTCTGCAAGGAACACTGAAACTCCCCTTTTAATTAAACATAAACACATTTAATGACAAATCTGTGACGTGCTGGTGGATAAATTTATTTACCTGAAAACCACCAAGTCCAGTTTACATTCCTTGCTCACCTTTGCACAGTCCTGCTCCAGGACTGAATGTCCTGGTGCTTTTTGAAGTGAATCCTGCAGGATTTTGTTTCTCCTGAAGGATTTTTGCTCCCTCCCCAGGCACAAACTCGCTGACCAAAAGACGCGCAAGTCGCTGGGGCGGGAGGAGTTCCGGCTCTCGCACTACGCCGGGGACGTCACCTACAGTGTGGCAGGTAACACAGGAAAAACAAAATGCATCCTCAAATACATCCCCACATCATGTGATCAACCAGGTTGATTTCAAATCTCAAATCCCTGCCTTGAAACTCCAGTGGAACAGCCTGAGTGGTTTGTTTTTCTTGCAGGTTTTCTAGATAAAAACAACGACCTTCTCTTCCGGAACCTGAAGGAGGTGAGTGTGGGGAGAGGTTTCCAGGAGAGTGAAGAGTTGGGTTTAAAATGACCTGAGGGAAAGGATTCTTCTGGACTCCACCTGGAGGCTGTGTCCCCACAGGGCTGCACTCTGGAAAGACTGATTGAGATCCCAGAGTTCATTTTGTTATTTTAAATAGTTTTGTCCTCAGGTTTCTCTGTTAGTTCTCTGTATTTCATCTCTGAAAACATCTCTCTCTGCAGACCATGTGCAACTCAGAGAACCCCATCATAAACCAGTGCTTTGATAGGACAGAGCTGACAGACAAAAAGAGACCTGAAACGGTGAGAACTCACAAGCTGGAGGGGGCTGTGGTTGTTCCCTCTCCTTGAAACATGAACTCTCTGACATGATCTGAATTCATATTCTGCTGGTTTGCAGCCAGCTCTAAGTCATCCCTTTATGTTTTCATAGTTTTCTTTTTTTTTTTCTCCTAGGCAGCAACTCAGTTCAAAAACAGCCTCGCCAAGCTCATGGAAATCCTGATGTCCAAAGAGCCCTCCTACATTCGCTGCATGAAACCCAACGATGCCAAACAGGCTGGTATGGCCCTGGGGACAGAGGCACAGCACTGGTCCCTGTCAGGGAGGCACAGAGAGGAGCCACATGAAGCCCTGCACGATTTTGGGTTCATTTTGGGTCTGTGCCTGAGCTACTGTAGGGAGGGGTGGCAGTGCTAGCAGCCAGGAATCGCAGTGGGAGCACTGCTCTTGGGTAGAGGAAGGGCATGGTTAAAGTCAGGAATTACTGACCTGTGTAAATTCATTGTAATGTCCTTATTCTCCCTCAGTTTTGGTTCCTCTATGCATAAAACATCCCAAAAGGGAAATTTCATTTTAGAGCCAAATATAGATAATTAAAAAGGGATGGGGGGAGGAGACACAAAGTTGTGTGGGACATGTGCTGTGAGGATTCACTGGAGGTTAAAGAGAATTGTGTGAGATCCAACAAGAGCTGAGCACTGCCCTTGTCTAGAGCAGGGGCAGCTGTGCCCTGACTGTGTTTGTCCCTTTCCTTGGCTGCCAGATCGATTTGATGAGGTGCTGATCCGACACCAGGTGAAGTACCTGGGGCTGATGGAGAACCTGCGGGTGCGCAGGGCCGGCTTCGCCTACCGCAGAAAATACGAGGTTTTCCTGCAGAGGTGAAGAGACTTTGGGATTCTTCCCTCTGCTGCTCCCTCTCCCTGAGCTTCCTCCCATTGCTGTTGAGGCTGGGAGCTGTTACAGCTCAGGGGCAGCTTTACCACCTTGAGGGATGAGAAGCTTGGCCTCTCTCCCTTCCTCTCCCTCCTTGGATTGCACTTCTCTCCCTAAGCTTTCTCTCCTGCCAATGCCCAGGTACAAATCCCTGTGTCCAGAGACGTGGCCCACATGGGATGGGCGGCCCTATGATGGGGTGGCTGTGCTGGTGAAGCATCTTGGCTACAAACCAGAAGAATACAAAATGGGACGGTCAGTTCTGTGTGCTCAATTTGAGGTTATGAATCACTGCATCTCCCTGTTGTCCCTTTGAAATAAAATAAAGCTTCTCTAGATAATGGGGGAAGGAAAGATTACAGAGCCCAAAGGGGATGCCAAAAGCAATGTAAAATGTAATTCTACATTTCTATTTTCAGAACAAAGATTTTTATCCGCTTTCCCAAGACCTTGTTTGCGACAGAAGATGCTCTGGAAGTGAGGAAGCAGAGTCTGGGTGAGGCACTCACACTTGCACTGGATTTCTATTGAAAAAGTTGAGTCTTTTTTACCAAAATGTGCTTGGTCACAGTTGCCAATTGCTGCTTTTCTTGCAATTCCAGCCACAAAAATGCAGGCGACGTGGAGAGGATTCTACCGCCGGAAGAAATTCCTGACCATGAAACACTCAGGTATGAGAGAAAGGGGGAGAGATGTTCCCCCAGCAGCTCCCACAGCAATTCCCATCCTTTTACTGACATTTACCCCATGTATCATATCATTAAAAACTCTCATTCTTGCCCCACGGAAAGCTGGTTATTTTCAGTGGGTTTTCCTGAGCATTTTTGGTGCCAGTTTTGTGTGTCAGTTTTGTGTGGAGTCAGTTTGGGGAGCAAGGAGCTCCCTTAATGCAAAATCTCTGTGTTGTTTTTAGCCATCAACATCCAGTCCTGGTGGAGGGGAACCCTGGGACGCCGAAAAGCTGCCAAGAGGAAATGGGCAGTGGAGACAATCAGGAGGTGTGTGAAGAGCAGCCCAAGCCCTCAAACATCACATTCCTTAACAATAAGATGCTAAAAATAAACTTTCTTGTCACTACAGTTTTTTTAAAAAATTAATTAAACTTATTAAATAAAGCCCAGGAAACAGAACCTTTAAACACCACTAATTTTGATGGCTTTTAAAAATTTCCTAACAATCTTTTCCACACTCACAGGTTCATTAAAGGCTTCATTTACCGGAACCACCCGCGGTGCCCAGAGAACGAGTATTTCCTGGATTACATCCGATTCTCCTTCCTCATGAACCTCAAGAGGAACTTACCAAAAAATGTCTTGGACAAATCGTGGCCAACTCCTCCCCCATCCCTGTGTGAGGTGGGAATGAGCCCTGGGATGTGGGAGGGGAGTCCAGGCCTAGAGGATTGCAGGTTCTTGGAGCATGGTGCTGTTACAACACCGTTTTCTCCTGGGTTTCTCATCCATTTCTGAAACTCCCTTTCATTTTTATCTTAACAAATTCAGTTCCTTCTGTTGAATTGGTTTATCTGGTCAAAATATTCCAGAAAATCCCAGTTACCTTATCCAAATAATTGTTTGGCTTGAAAGTACAGCTGGAAGGAAGAAAGGGCACAGCAGTGCAGAGAGGAGGGATCCTGGTGTTTATTCCCCCTTTTAAAGCAGCTGGAGAAGTCCCAGGGCAAACCCTCAGAGAGAAAGGCAAAAATAATACTTACTATTTAATTCCTGGTCAGGAAACAGCTTTTTAACCCAGCAGTGCATTTTCTGCAGTTGCTGCTGCTCTGTTGGGTTTGCCCCTGGTTCTGGGCTGTTGTTGGATGTGTCCCTGTGGGTGTGTCCCTGGTTCTGGGCTGTTGGGTGTGTCCCTGTGGGTGTGTCCCTGGTTCTGGGCTGTTGGATGTGTCCCTGTGGGTGTGTCCCTGTGGGTTTGTTTCTGGGCTGGTGGGTGTGTCCCTGTGGGTGTGTCTCTGTGGGTTTGTTTCTGGGCTGTTGGGTGTGTCCCTGTGGGTGTGTCCCTGTGGGTGTGTCCCTGTGGGTTTGTTTCTGGGCTGTTGGGTGTGTCCCTGTGGGTTTGTTTCTGGGCTGGTGGGTGTGTCCCTGTGGGTTTGTTTCTGGGCTGTTGGGTGTGTCCCTGTGGGTTTGTTTCTGGGCTGTTGGGTGTGTCCCTGTGGGTGTGTCCCTATGGGTTTGTTTCTGGGCTGGTGGGTGTGTCCCTGTGGGTGTGTCCCTGTGGGTTTGTTTCTGGGCTGGTGGGTGTGTCCCTGTGGGTTTGTTTCTGGGCTGGTGGGTGTGTCTCTGTGGGTTTGTTTCTGGGTTTGTTTCTGGGCTGGTGGGTGTGTCCCTGTGGGTTTGTTTCTGGGCTGGTGGGTGTGTCCCTGTGGGTTTGTTTCTGGGTTTGTTTCTGGGCTGGTGGGTGTGTCTCTGTGGGCCTGTCCCCAGCTCTGACCATCCCCTCTCCCCTGGGCTCCCCAGGCGTCGCAGCTGCTGCGCAGGCTCTGCATGCAGAACATGGTCTGGACCTACTGCAAGAGGATCAGCCCCGAGTGGAAGCAGCAGGTACAGGGCACCTCTGCAGGGTTTCCTGACAGAGAATGGGGGAGAGGAGCAGCTGGATGGACTCAGGGCATTCAGACTGTGAATTGCTGCTTTCTGGGGTCCCACAGGAGCAGTCACTGGTTTGGGTTTAGGTCAGACACAAAACACTAAAAGCCTGGAATGTGCATAGAAGAGACCCCATTCTGTACATATTTCAATAGGTACTATTTAAACAGGCTGTGGAGCCAAGCCCCCACATAATTTCTCTATTGAAAGGCCCTGCTACTCTGCCCATGGAAGCTAAAAATACAAGAAGCTGCATTATTCTGCCTGTACCATGTAAAGTAAAGAGTAAGAATCCTGCAGACACAAACCCAGTCATTTTCCAAACAGAGAAGTTATAGGAGCAGTTTCAGCTGCTCTGTTGTAACTAAAAATAATAAAAATTATACTGAGATTTGATTCATCTCATGGAAAGGAAGGGGGAGGGAGTTTTTGTATTAAAAAAAAGTTCAGTAAAGAGACATAATAGATGTTGGCTGTGACTGCCATGAAGGTTTTCCATTGCACAGTCTCTCACCTCCTGCAGTGCATGGACACCTGGAATGAAAGGCTGGGGCTGAGCCTGTGATTAAGGACATGGGATTAACTCAGCTCAGCAGCTGCTTTCCCCCAGCAAACCAGACTCACTGATAAGGAGGCTCTTTTATCCCCATTTTTCCCTGTAAATCATCCCAGGTGCCTTGTCCTGTATTACAGCCTTGGCCCCAGGTACAGCACTGGGGATTTCCCCCTTTGCCAGAGCCTGGTTTGTTCTTGGAGCCCAGGGCTCAGGTCACTCACAGGGGCTGGAGCTCTGCCACCTCCAGGGACTGAAAGTTTAGGGTGACCCCTCAGGAATTAAATGATGACTGCTAGTAAAACCACAAAGGGAACATCTAACAGAAATGTATCTTTCTAATGAGGTGGAGTTTTATACTAAACAAGAAAACTTCTTTTGTCCTTGCAGTTGGAACAAAAAGTAATTGCCAGTGAGATTTTCAAGGGTAAAAAAGACAATTATCCTCAGAGTGTTCCCAGGCTCTTCATCAACACTCGACTGGGTGAGTGAGGGGGTGCCAAGTTTAACAGAAGGAAGGAAGAGGGGGATTAATGAACTCTTTTCTTGCTGGAAATTCCTTTCTGACCCCCCTCTTTGTTTTTAATACAGGTAGAGAAGAAATAAATACTAAAATCCTTCAGGCATTAGAAAATGAAGCACTTAAGGTGAGAGATGTGTCCCAATATTTTTGTCAAGCTCCCAGTTATTAAGCAAAGGGGCAGATTAGATTTCTGGAGAAAGTATAGCAAGAATTTTACCTTGTATTAAGCTTGTAATACTTTTGAGGACAGTCTGGGAAGAGTTGATGGATTAGCAGGGGGAGATTTGGGCAGTTTAATGATGTTAGTTAAGAAGTGAATGGGTGACAACTGGAGGGGAAGGGGGAAACCCCCAGAGTGACACCAAACCTGGGTTTCCCAGGCAGTGCAGCCAGCAGGGTGTGTCCAGAGCTGCTCTGGGGCAGTGAGGAAGTTGTGGCACAGAGAATTTGCTGCATTCCCCGTTTGCCAAGGGCTGGCAGTGCCCCAGGGGGCTCCTGGCCCTGCTCACTCGTGTTTCAGTACGCAGTGCCCGTGGTCAAGTACGACAGGAAGGGCTACAAGGCGAGGCCACGGCAGCTGCTGCTGACACAGAGCTCGGCCATCGTGGTGGAGGAGGCCAAGATCAAGCAGCGCATCGACTACTCCAACCTGACAGGTGGGAATGGCACAGGGCTGGGCAGCCCCTGAGCCTGAGCCTCAGCTGCACTGCAGGATGTACCCTACAAACTCCAGTTGGGCTTTGTCCAGGACAACAATGGGATGAGCTGATCCTGGCAAGCATTTTAGTATCGTGAAATTGCATTTTTCTAAAATGAAGATCCATAAAATGTCACTGAAATGCCTCAATTCATCTCCCTCGACTCTCCCCCTGAGTGATTTGCCAGTTGCAGAGCCTGGCCCTGGGGGAGTTGCCCCATTCCTGCACAGCAGCTGCCTGGCCCACTGCTGCAGCTTCTGGCCCTTGGAATACCCGACAGGGATGGGATTCTTAGGGAGGGGGAACTGCCGAGCCTGCAGTGGGGTCACTGCAGCCTCCCCCTGAGCCCCTGCAGCCTCTCAGCTGTCTCTGTGGAACAGTTGCTGCATTCCTGGGAGGGGCTCTGAGCCCTCCCAGCTCGGGCAGTGCTGGTGACACTCCCATCTCTCCCCCAGGCATCTCTGTCAGCAGCCTGAGCGATAACTTGTTTGTGCTGCACGTGCACTGTGAGGACAACAAGCAGAAGGTACCTGGGGCTCAGCCCTCCCTCCTCCAGCCCCTCTGGAGAAAGGGTGAAAGGCACAGGGAGGAGGGGGTGGCTTTGTGCCAGTTCTTCCCTGTGCTCTCAGCTGGGGCTCAGCAGTGCCTGTTCATCCCCTCTGGTGCTGTCCCTGTCCCCTGTCCCTTACAGCAGGGTAGTTTTGGTACAGAGGCACCAAAGCCATGACCCTGAAGCATGGATTCTCCTCCTAGGGAGATGTTGTGCTGCAGAGTGACCACGTGATTGAGACACTGACAAAAACAGCCATTCTGGCCAACAAAATCAACAATGTCAACATCAACCAGGGCAGGTGAGTGACACCAGGGCCCTGCTTCTTCGGTACCCCATCCAAATGTACCCAGTCCAAGGCTCTGGTAACACCCAGCTCCTGCAGAGTCCCACACACTCACCAGGGCTGTTCTCACCCTTTGCTCTTCACAGCATAAAGTTCACAGTAGGACAAGGCAAAGAAGGGATCATTGACTTCATCTCGGGATCAGAACTGCTCATAGCCAAAGCCAAGAACGGGCATCTAACAGTGGTGAGTGTGGGCTGGGATCACTTACCCTGGATCCACCCCAGCATTCTGGCGTGGGACACATGCCCTGGGATGTTCCTGCCACTGGCAGTGCCCTGCTATCCCAGCCTTTCCCCCAGTTGGAGCCAGGCACAGGGCTCCTGCAGCCTCCTCAGCAAGGGATTCACTGCCCTAGCACTCACTTTGTATTTCCACCCCCTAAGATTCATTTACTCCATAGCAAATCAAATTTTAAATACATTCAAAAACTCCAAACAAAATCCTCTCCCCTTCTCAGCTTGGTTGTGGTGATCCTGGCAGTCAGATCAGCCCCAAGGCAGATTTATGCACTTATTCAGAAATCCAGAACAAATCCAGACTGCACTGACTCCCTTTGCAGCAGAGCTCAGAGCTCCCATTAGGACCAGAGGCTGCCCAGCCTCTGCATGCGCAGGAATTGAAACTTCAGTAGCATTTTGAACACTTTGTCCTCCTCCTGCAGGTTGCTCCTCGGTTGAATTCCCGATGATGACAAATTCCCTGCTCCAGGACCTTTCCTTCCATGAAATTGGCTCAACATTGCTCCCAGCAAACCCCCCTTCCTCGCTTTGCTCTGTTATTACCAAAGACCTGCACTTTCAGAACCACCACAGAATACATCCTTGCTCTCTTGTCTTACTCTCAGAGTCCCAAACAAAGGCCTTCTCCTCTCCTTACCTGACTGAACGTGGGGTCCAGCACAACATCCCTGCAACCACAGCTCGGGACCTTCAGCTGGGCTTTGAGAGAGTTTAAAAGCCCTGATGGAAATGACCAAAATTTGTGCTTATCATCACCAAAAAAAAAAAAAGCACAATCAGAAAACAAGTAACTCTGCTGCTTTCTCAGCCAAATCACTGAAATGCCAAACTTTGTATTCAGAATGTTTTATGAAGAATTTTGCTCAGAGATGTTTTAATGCTTTGTGTTACAAATATAGTGAAGCCATATTGTGTAAATGAGTAAAACCTGTAAATACTTTATAGCCAAGGATGAGATGCACTACGAGAGATGGAGTTGATGTGAAAACTTCTATGTTTTAGATTTGGAGTTTTTGTTGTTTTTAGTTTATGGTTACAAGGTATAAACTGAAAACCCATCATGTAATTTCTTCACTCATCAGGAGCCAGAGACTTTTAACTTTTTGAAGTCAGCTGTCCCATTTCTTGCTATTTTTATACCATAGGAATTTTTCATATCCACACAAACACAATGTAATACAAACTGCAGAGGTTACCACTGCTCTGGGCTGGCCATGGGATGAACATGACCTTCCTCCCCACCTTTCCTTCCCTGTCTGGGAGTCCCCACTGCTCCTTCCTCACACAGCTCCGCAGGCTCAGAGCAGCACCTTCAGGAAAAATGGCTTTTCCTCTTGTTCCTAGGTGTAACTGGAAGTCTGATTCTTACAGTATTTATACCAGTGCCTCAGTGCTGCCTTACCAGGGAGGGCTGGGCACTGCTGCTGCCCCACAGAGACACAGGGGTTGGGTGCTGGTGCAGCACACGTTCCTCCTCAGCACTTCTTTAACCCAAACAGCTGCAGGGTGCAGGGCTCCATGGGGAATTCTGCTGCATCCATGGCACAGCTGCCCAGCCTGTGCATCCTGCTCTACTTGCCTTAGACATCCTTCCCCTCCCTCCTGCTGCAGCCACAGCCAGCCCTGGATGACTCAGCCACTGCTGCCAATCACCCTCTTCTCTGGCTCCTGACACGATGCCATTGTCCAGCCCTGCTGTGGCCTGGAATGTGGGATACACTGCAGGCATCCCCAGCTGTGCTCAGTGTGTGCAGAGCACGCTGCAGATGTTGGTGCATAACCTCTGCCAGACTACACTGAATAAATTTTTACAAAAAATACCAACCCCCTTGTCTTTGGTGCAGTTTCCTTACATGGCTTAGGGGGAGGCTGACCCCAGCCTGTGTCCATTCCAAGGAGCAGGTTATTCCCAGCAGAGCACATAACCTGGGTCCCTTCTCTCCATCTGTGGAGCTGCCCTGGATGAGAAGTGCTGGAACAGCAGGGGAATTCACCAACCATTTCCCAGGGGTTGATACAGAAGACTACAGGATAAAAGGGCTGCTCCCAGCAGCACAACTCACGCTCAGACCAAATCTTCCTTAGCTCCTGTCTGAAGAACAAGGCTGTTCCTGCTGCTCTCTCCCCCTCCAACTGTTCCTAGTACAAGCAACAAAGCAAAGTTATTCTTCTAAAAGAAACTCATAATGATGGTTGGCATTTTTAATTTAGGTTTGTTTTATTTAAGTTTAATGTTAATTCCATGCTGTGTTTCAGTAAGAACAATACAGATTCTGTATCTGTGGCTCCAGTCAGATATCCAGTAGTACAAATTAGCTTCAAGTTACACATACTGAACAAAAGAGGTTGAGCGAGCGAAGGGAGATGGGGAGAGGGGAGGGAGAAAAGAAAAAATATTGAACACGCATGCAGGCTTATCAATGCCACCTTCAATGCTAACCTGCTTGGAGGGAAAGTAAAGAACAGGCAAGAATGAGCAGCCACGGATTGTTGAACTGTTACCAGCACCATGATTTTCAGCAACATTTCAGCAGTTTGGAAACTTTTTTTTTTTGTTTTTTATACAGTAAAACCACTACAATAAATGTCCCAAATGCAACCTCACAACTCCGAGCTAAACACCCAATTAAGTTGAAACATTGGTATAAAATTCAGTTTAAACAGTTATAAAAAAAAAGAAAGATGCCACCATATGAGCACTACCTGGCCAGGACCAATCTCTCCCTACACGGCCTTCAGGTGTCACATCCAGGTCTGATGGCAATGTCACCACAGCTGGCAGAGACAATACAGTAATGCTGAAAGAGCCTTTATGCAGTCCTGTTAGTGTCTTAAAGAACCTAAAAGCTGGCACCAGTAAAATCCACAGAAATTCACTCTTGCCTTTAAGAACTTTTAAACTGTGTAAAAAAAAATAAAAATAAAGAAACCCAACAGGGCAGGAACCTAAATTCTGAGACCCAATGTAAAAGTCAGATTTGGTGGTTCTCAGAGTGACACTGAGGGTTTTTGTGGGGAAGGGGGAGGGTGGTCAGAGATGGGTTCTCTTGTTGGCCTTTGTGTCTCACTGGTTTTCATCTTCCACATCCTGCAACGCTTCTTTATTCTGTTCTTCACCTGTGCAAGTGGGAAGAAGGAAGGAATTGTTAGCATTTCAAGCTGAGAGCTGCAGAATGGCTCTACAAGCACCCAGAGATTATTAATATTTTCATGCAGTACACGCTCACTCTCCCACTCCACACTGCCAGCTCGCAGTGAAGCGTTGCCATGGAGATAAAGCCTTGGAACCACCTGCACCCTCACACACAACAGCAGCCAGGCCATTAGAACAGTGAGGACAAACAACCCCAGCCCTGAAAACTGACACCACACAGGTGAGCACTCCTGGACAGCCCAGGCAGAAACCATGGCAACAGCTGTGGATCAACATCCTTGGATCAGGAAATCCTGATCCTTCCCCAAACCCTCATGTCTTTTTCTGCCCAAGCTCACCAAGCCTCAACAGCCAAGTACTTCAGGCAGTTTTATCCAGTTACACTGATAGGAGAATTACCAAAGGTATGAAAAACTCCAACCTGACATAAAACCCTGAAATTGAGGTTATTAAAGAAAAACATCTTGTGGAAATTAGTGTCTCTGTTCAACCAGGCTGTGCCATCCAGTGAAACAGGGTCTGTCCATGGGACTCCTGCAGTTTGGTTCCATTCCAGCTGCCCCATGGAGCCCCTGCAACACCTTCTGCAGGCTTTGCCAAAATTCTGCTGCAACTGGCCAAGTTCCAGGTACCTCAGCTGGTGCCATCACACATGCACAAGTCAACTAATAAGGGAGGCTAAAAAATGCTTATAATTATTTGTAACTACATAAGATGGGACTCTCTTAAGGGTAATAAATAGAAACCATAACTAAAAACTGAATTTGCAAAAAACCCCAAACAAATGAGACTGATAAGTTCCAGCATATAACCAGAATGTTTGCTCAGAGCACGTTCAAATTCAAGATGACCACCAGGTTCAACAGGAAGTAGATTTTGGAAGAGGGGGCTTAGGAACATAGAACATTCAACAGCAATAAAGTTTACAGACAGAATTCCATATCAGATCATTTAAGAGAGGAAAGCAGAGGCCCTAACCCAGATTAGGAGATCTGAGCATGCTCTAACCAACACACTCAGCAAATATTCCTCTACCAGGCCAATGTGAAGTACTCCCCATGCCCAAATACTCTTGTATCCATCCAGGTTTGCAGCTCAATTCCCAAACATGTGAGTTGCTCTGGATCTTAGTCAAGCACATCATCCCTGAGCAGGGGCAGGTGCCACAGGAGTGGCAGCAGGGACACAAGCGTTTGTCAGCAGCAGGTGACAGAGGCAGGCACTGTTAGTGACAGGAAAACTGACACTGAAAACTCCAGGGAGCCACAAGAGACTTACAAAGTAGAGTTTTTAGGAAATGAACAGTTGGATTTCCTTTAGGAATCTATACAGCAGGAAAGAAGGGGAGAAGAGGAATCATATGGAGATGACATTACAAGCGTGGAAATAAACTCAACACTTGTCTGGGCCACGGCAAAGCTACAGGGATTGGGATGGGAGAGCAGCTGGGTCATGCCTGGCTTTACATCCCTACACAGCTGAAATGGAAACAGGGAAAAGCTGAATGCCAAAGAAAAGCCCTGGCCAAGCCTCTCCCACCCCCTGGAAATGCTGATTGCGTCACTACTGACTTTTTGTTCAAAGGCTCTGCTCCTCTGGGAATATGGAGCTCTGGAAGCATCAGTTGGAAATGCACTCAGAGTGTTGGCAAAGCATGAGAAAACTTATCTTTGCACCTGTGACTAAGCATTCTACATAAACACTTTTTTTTCCTAGATCTGAAGAATTCCACCACGATTTTAAGCAGTCTTACAGGATTTTCAATTCTGGAATCATTCATTATCTTTCTGGCACCAGTAACCAGGATAATCTCAATTACTTCAGGAATCAAAATGTCTATTTTTCATGCTGTGGAGCAAGACATTTAGATCTTTGTTTCTTTTTCCAAAATCTAAAGACTCAGTAAATAATCCTGTGGAACTCCTACAATAGCCAAGATCCATGAGAGACATCAGCTATGGGCAAATCAGGAACTTTTGGAAGACCTTGTTTGGAAGATATTGCTACTACCCCACACTGACCCCACCTTGTCACTCCACTCAAATGAGTGGAGCACCATACCCACCAGGGTATTTGGCTCCAATATAAAAAAAGTAAAGGTTATACATAAACTGTGGGAATTTGAAACATTTCTCTTCTCCAATCCCTACCCATGGCAAGGAAGGCATTCAACACCTGCAGTGTTTACAGACCCATCCAAGGTCCTTGAAAAGGGAGCTGCAAGAGCCTTAAACACTGGGATGTGGAATAAACCAGGAGCCAAGACCCCACAGATTTACAGCATTCCCAGTCTCAGCATCCCAAAGGGCAGAGTGAAGTTATGAAGCAACAACACTTCAAAACAAATCCATATCCTACATAACAGGGAATTGGGAAAAGTTAAAAGATCCTGCATTTGCTTTCAAATGGACACACCACCAATGAAGTACCCCCAGGAATGCTATGTGCCTACAAGGAACAGCTTACCAAAAATTTAAGACACCCATACACTTATGTGAAGTTCAGCAGTGTTGTTTCTAAGCTGTGGGCATTTGCAGGTACCCAAAATAATCTGGACAAGACTTACTTCTTCCCAGCCAACTTAAAAGTAAAGAAAGTCAGCTCTTTTCACTTATCTCTCCAAGAGAGAAACCCTAAAATGAGTAGATTTATACTAAGCATTGTATGGGAAAGTTGAAATGTTGGCAAAGTCGATTAAGTGTACCAAAACCACTTCAGAAATCTGTACTATCCTTTGCTAGGGAACAGAAGCAATCCATGCCCCACCCTCTGGTACTGCCAAGGGACACATGTGGCATTTGCTCTGGCAGTGAGAACATGGAGTGACCTGGAATGAAGAGGAATAAAGCATTTGCAGTGCTTTCTCCTGCACTGGGGGGTTCACATCTGGCTGGAATGACACTCAGAGAAGGGCATGACAAGCAGAAATAAAAAAAAAAGATGAAATAAATTAAGTCACTGCTTTTACAGTAATCACAGCTGCCACGTGGGGAAGGAAAAACAACCAAGTATTGCTGATTCCACACCTCCTTCCTCCAAGTGAGAGCTGAGAGGCTGCTCAAAAATCCCAGTGCCACCCCCATCACCTGACCCAGAGTTAAGGTAGCACAGGAGGGTCATTATCAGGAGAGACTGAAATAAACCATCAAAGCCTCTCCACTTCCCTGCTCCCTGGGTCAGGAGGAGCTTTTGCAGCAGGACTCACTCACCATCACCCTGCATGTCTGAAGTCCATAGTGTCAGGTTATCACGTAACAACTGCATGATAAGTGTAGAGTCCTTATAGCTTTCTTCACTCAGTGTATCCAGTTCTGCAATAGCATCATCAAAAGCTGCTTTTGCCAACCTGCAACGACACAACAAAGATTTAACAAATGGTGCTGACACAATCCAGAAGCACAACTTAGCACCAGTCACTTTGTGTGCTTTAAGAAGCTTTTTACTCAAGAATACTGGTTTCATTAAATATTTCTACATCTTGATTAAAGGCTGCTAAAAACTTAGTGTGACCTGCAGCAACAGAAGATAAATGGTATTTGCTTCAATCACTGCCACTCTGAACATGTTCACAGAAATCAGTGCCACCATCTCTTCCAGCTTATGCAAGAGATGTGAAATCACCTCACACCTTGGGCAGTTTACAGAGATAACCTGGCAAGCTGCTGAACTGCCATTAGCTGATCAATTGAGGTTATCACTGTCCTGCTTCTCACACACATGGCTCTGGACTCCAAAGAAAATGGTGATGCTGAAAATCTTCCCAGTGAACTGACATCAACCAGACCAAACATCAGCAGGAAGCAAGCAGGAAAAGCAGTTACCATGGAGCACCACTTCTGGCTTGTGTGGTATTCCCAGCACATTCCCACAGTCCCAGTCTGGCAGCCAGCACCTACCTGCAGGCACGATCAGGAGAATTAAGAATTTCATAGTAGAATACAGAGAAGTTGAGTGCGAGTCCTAAGCGGATGGGATGTGTTGGTGGGAGTTCTGTCATTGCAATATCACTAGCAGCTTTGTAAGCCACCAAGCTGTTCTCTGCAGCCTCCTTCCTGTCATTTCCTGTGGCAAACTCAGCCAGATACCTATGGTAGTCCCCCTTCCTGAGAACAGAAACAGTACAAGTCAGTAATCCTTGTCTGCCCACCAGCCATTCAATTAAAAGCTGAAATTAGAGTGTGTTTAGATATTCACACACCAACACTCTGTTGCTCAGGTACTGTCTGCACAACAGTGTATATTAAGTTCTCATTACAGCTATTTAACTTCTGTCTCTATTTCAGGCCTTTTCTCTCAAGAAGGCACTTACATTTTGTAATAGAAAACCTTGGACTCGCCAGTGTTAGCTGCTGGAATGAGGTGTTTGTCCAGTACATCCAGAATGTCACAACAGATTAACTTCAGTTCAGTCTCAACCTAGTAAAAAAAAATAAAAATAAAACAAAAAATTAGAAGAGGGAGCAGAGTGAGCACTTAAGACTAAAAGCTGTTTCAGAAGTACCCAAATATCAAACAGGTAACATCATGAAATTCCAAAGAAGGGTAGAACAGAAGAAAAATGAATAAAATTCAGCTGCTCCACAAGTGCATTAAGCAAAACAATTCTGCACATTTAGCTGGCACACACAAGAGGCAGAGACTGATGGATGATGAAATGTGGAACTGAACAGTGGAACTGAAAATTCCTTGGAAGACAACTTGTAGGTCACTGCATTAAGTTTGTCTCAGGATGCAATTCCTTACTGCAAGGCTTGCACAACTCAATTCCTTCCATTTTTGATCCTGGAAGGCTGCCCTAAAAGTGGCAACAGCAAAGGGGACAATTTGAAGGTAATTAACACAAATCAGCTCAACTCCTTTATACCCCAGAGTTAAATGGCACCTTCATAACAGTTTCTAGTGAGTCCTTGGAGGCAAAGCTCTAAAAATAGAGCCCTTATGGCAAAAATCATGGAATATCAGAACAGACCCAAGATGTGTCACACAAAGGTCAGATACAAGATGAAAACAAGCTCCAGAAGCAGGTGAAAAAGACAAAGCACATCAACTCAGCAAAAAAGCAGAAACCATTAACACTGACAGTAAAATCTGTGGCAAAAAAAATAATAAAGCCTATAGATACTGGATTTGAATAGTCTAAACTGAAAACAATCACATGAACCTTCATTTTTAACAGTTCCAAACATAAAGCAAGGTCAGGGTTTACCACAGAGAGTTTCACACCTGCAAGCAGAGAGACTGAGCACACCCAGAAAGGCTGAAGCCCCTCCTGTGCCACCAGCACTGCCCAAAGCAGAATGGCTCTGAGCCCCCTGGGTCACTGCAGGAGTGGGTGGTTTAATGCACACAGTCACTCATGCACAGCTGCTTTTTCATGATTTCACAGGAACTCACACAGCTACAGCTCAAGAGAACTCTGGCTTAAGCTTATTTTATAGAAAGGAGAGATTTCAAGCAAAGGCATTAAAGGAAGTACCAGGAATTGCAGGTCTTGGATACAGGAGCAGCCCCACTCAGTCCATCATCCCCTCCTATCCTCCCACCCAAGCATTTGCTTTCCTTCTTTCTTCAAGCCTTTTCCTTGCCATGTAACCCTTTTATCACCACACAGCTCCCAAACTATCAGGTTTGTAACCACAGCAGTTATACCCTAAAGATGTTAAAATGACAGATCCAAAATAAACTATAAACTGGCACATACACACACATACTGACTTGCACAAAGTAACAGATTTGCAAAAGTTCCTTTAGAGAAATTAACTGGCAGCAAATTTCATGTACAAGTGTCAGAATGCCCTGACATTCACAGGAAGAGTAAGATGCTTTACTTAATTATGTGACAAATGCTTAAGAAAGGTGCTGAAATATGGTCACTTGAGAAGAATCTATTTGATATATTCTTGGGCTACAAGAGCTATAAAACCTTTGGCCAGCAGTCAGTTCCTGCAAACTTCTTTCCTCTTGATCCTCTTTTTCAATGACTTCTTTTGCAGAGAGATCTTCAGCAAAACTGCAAAGAATTAAATCAGTTTCTAATCCTCTTTAGTTAAATAACCACACATGTACAAACTTCTATTTCATTTCAGACAGACCTTTCCCAGCTTTGCTTAAAGGATCAGTCACAGTTATCAGAGATCAGCTCTCTCCAATGGAAATGTCCTGAGCAAGCTTAGTTTAAAAAGATTTAATATAAATCAAGGTGATTAAAAAAAATTAAAAAAAAAAAAAAAAAGAAAGAAAAAGAAAAAAAAACACAACAAAACTAAATGTTCTTGTACAAAAAGGATCTGTTCCAGACAGAGCAGCTCAGTGAGCACTTTCTAAGAAGGGAGGATGGAGGAGAGCCTGGCAGCTGTCCCAAAATACAGCCCAGGTTGGAAGTCAGAGCACTGGGAACACAAATTCCACGTGCCACATCTCCAGAGCAGAAGGGGAAGGTCAGTACCTGTGCTCTGGTGTGGGAATGGATTTGGTTTGTCTGCAAGGGGGGAACTGCACTGTGTGCAGCCACTTCAGCCTCTCCAGGATGCAGAGCACAAGGCTCAGTGTGCTCTCATCAGGGATGCAGCCAGATGAGAAATTCAGGGGCTTTTGTGTATCCAAATGGCCACAGGAGCCAGGAGAGCAGCCTGTCTACAAAGGAAACATTAAGTGGCATTTTCCCTTTTGGCTATGGATGTGTTTGGCTCCATTCAGCTGAAGTGATTTGGGAAGAGGCACAGTCTGATTTCTTTCACCTCTCACTTCAGACACAGCCAGCCTGGCCCTGCCCTCCCAACACCTCCATCCCTCGAGCTCTGCCCAAAGTCATGTTGGCCACTAGCTCAAAAAACTCCCAACACGAGCCAAGAGCTGAATTATAGTACATACTGACATACACCAAACCCAACAAAGAATTACTTTCACAGAAACTACTACAGAAAATTTCCATTTCTACTGCAGCAGCACTCTACACAAGGTCACAGCAGCTCCTGGTGGTAGGTGAGAGATGTGTCTTTAGAGATGCTGGCTGTCTCCAACCCCCCAGTGCTGTAAACTTGACCTTGCTGGCCTCCAGACACAGTTTGGGGGAGAAGGTTTGGTTGGCTGGGTTTCTTTTTTCCTTCTTCAAAGCCTTTCAAGTCTGAGAAAGGTTTACCCAACACTGAACTAACTCTGGAAAATGCCATAATAGGCAGAATTTGTTGACAAGGGAATCATAATGACCAAAATTCTGCTGGAAGCTGTTTCTTCAGGGAAATACTGAGCACAATAAGGCAACAGTGTTCCTGCTCAGCAGCAGCATCCAAACCTCTGCCATGCTCCTCAGGCCCTTCCTGCTCCCAGGCCATTCTGCCAAAGCCATTCACACACTCAGAGCAGATCCCAACCCATATTAAGTCTCCCAACAGCTACTAACAGGATCTGGATTTCAGCTGCAGATGATGCTCAGGAACCTCTGGTACAACTCCCTGTGGAGCTGGGCAGACACAGGCACCCCTCCTCCAGTATGGAGCAGTGACAGTGCCCAGTGCTGCTCCCTCTCAGGATTTACCAGCTGAACACCCTGTAGGCATGACACTGACTTCTTGTGGCCTCTCCATCTCTTCAGACACCTCAATCACTACAAACTCATACTTGTACTTCAGTCCATCCACAATGTTACATGTCCTTTATAAAGAGAAATGCAGAATAAAGGCTATTTCTAGAGTCCTTTCAAAAGCAGGAAAAAGTCTTTTCATCATTAAAGATCTTTGGCAGAAGATGATAACCACCCACAAGACCCTGGGCAAAAGAACCTGGAAGCACACAATGTAAAACAAATTTAATCACTGGATAGCTGTTGTCTTGTTTTCTATATTCTGTTAGGAGATTTCAGACACCCATCAAGAATAGGTTATTTGGGACTGTATGTAACTGGCAGAGTCTCATCCTATCAGCATGCCAGCATAAAATTAGAAACTCACAACTTTAACAATTCCATGGAGCAACAGAAACCCTGTGAGTCAACAGAAAGTAGTCCAGAGCCATTCCTGGGAGAAGATTTCCAAGCCAACATCATTTCCATTGCTGGTATATGAATCAGTGCCAGGTGATATAACAGACTCCACTGTTTCTCTGGAAGTGAAGATGTGAGCCATGTGGAGCCACTTGTCCTCAAATAATGGAGATGAAGTGTCTGCAGAAATGTGTGGGATTTAAATAGTATGGGAGCATGCCTGCTCTGTGCTAAACCATCATTTAGGGCAAGGGGAACATCAACTCACTAAGAGCTGGAGGTTTCATTATCCCTTACCAATGGAAGTCAGAGCTTGCTGCAAGTTCTCCATTTTAGGTAAAGCTGCACACACTGACTAAGTCAGCATGAAGTTATGTGGATCAATTTTTCCCTCTCCAGAGAGAGAAAACAGCAAGGCCCTGGAGGTTGCTGCACACTCAAATTTCACAGCTGGGATGACCATCACCTCCCCAGGAACAGAGTGACAAAAGACAAAGGAGCCAAGAAGAGCACTGAAGAGCCTCCCCAGGGCATTTCAAGTGTTAATGCTTTGAACTCTCCAGGACAAAGAACAGGAATCACAGAAAGTGTCACTGCATGACACAAAGCAACTTCTATGGGAAGTGGAAGCTTAACAGCCAAGCACCTCCTCTGAAAGGGTTAATTAAAAAAGAGAAGTTGCTTGGGGTCAGTCAGGTAGGAGGGGAAGGAATGAGACCTCCTGAGCAGGTGCAGTGCCAGTGCAGCTGAAATGCTGGGCAGAGCTGCTGATGCATGGAGGGAAAAGCCCTCCCCCTCCTGAGCCTGCTGAGTGTTTACACAGAAACACCCCAGCTCTCCCCTTCACCCAGAGATTGACTCTCCAGATAAGGAACAAGCTGCAGCCTTCCAAGGCTGCCACCCTACTGCAGGTCAGCACAGCACAGCCAACCTGGGCAGTTTATGGCAAGGGGATCAGAACTAAATGACACTCTGCTGTAATTCCAACTCCATCTTACCATTTGCCGATATTCCCGAATCATTTTTAATTTGTCTTCTCCACCTTTGTTTTCTTCTTTCTGTTCAATGCTGCTGATTATTCTCCAGGAAGCTCTCCTGGCTCCAATCACGTTTTTATATGCAACAGAAAGCAGGTTTCTTTCTTCCACTGTCAACTCCACATCCATTCCAGCCACTTTCTTCATTGATTCAACCATTTCTAGGAGGAAAAGGTCAGGCAATTATTCTCACACCTGAAGCATCTTTCAAATCATTCAGTACAAGATGTACATTAATGAGACCTTTGAAAATTAGGCTCCCTCCTCCTCTAATCCAGCCACTCCTCACTTTCACCCTGGAGAGTTCCAAACAAATCAATCAGCACACACACAAAAGAAGTACGTGATGTTCATCTGGTATTTTATAAGGGCTCCAAAAATTCTTTAAAGGTAGTTTAGTTTTTGGTTTTTGTTTGTTTGCTTTTTTTAACAGCCAGACAAAAAGGATGCAGCAGCAAGAGCATTCTCCCACAGTGGGTAACAGTTATGAGCACAATCCTACAGGAGTGTGTGTTCTCCAGAGCACTTTGGAGAAAGCAGAGAACAGAGAGAAAACATGAGCAAATGTGATCTGCCTCTTGGCACAGTCAGGATAAAATTGAGGAATTGCAGATGCTCCACTGATTTTTCAACTGGAACACAGTGTAATGTGGTAATTAACAAAATTATAAAATCCAGATTTGAATACATGTAGAGATGTATGAGTACTGTTACTAGGAAAGTGAGTCAAAGCTGCAAGATGAACCTCCAAAAGAAAAATTTGGTGCTTGGAGAGGTAACAAAAATGTCATCCCAGTGTACCCACAGCAACCATATACACTCATGCCAAGCAGCCATTTACACTGAAAAGTAACACACAAAATATGAATTAATGTATATTTTAAGCCTGTTGAAAAGTATTTCCAAGCCTGAGGTTAAAACAATCATTACCAAAAGCAGCTTTCCCACACTCCAGTGGAAGCAAAGACTGAACTGCTTAAGGAAGGTTATAACCCTTTCATTACCAACCCACACTGGGATTGCTCAGGACACGTTAGAAGAACAGTGTAAATATACAACTGAAGCTTACCCATCTTTTTTTTTCACTTCAGATGTCAAAATCACAACCTAAACAGCCACTGCAGCAGTGGAGACTGTAGACTCCCTGGCAGGAACAGTGTTATCAGTCTCCAACAGGTCTCCACATGTGGAGGACAAAATTTTATACTGGCTCTATTTTTATCAGCAGATTTTGCTTCTCCAAATCACAGAAAATAAAAGAGAGCCACTAAAGATTTGGTAAAACTTGCTGAAAACACTACCCTGCAATTGGATAATGGTAAGCTGCTTTTGCTGAAGAATCTGAGAGCCACCCTAGAGCACTCCATGTTCACACAATTAATATTAACATAACCAAAATTAAATAATTTAAGCCAGCTAATTTAAAAGCAATATAATATAGCTACAATTTGCTACTTAAATAAAGCAAGTACTGTGATTTATTTCCTGAAGGATGACCCTACCATTCCATTCATTAAAAGCTGTGAATTTTTAAAATTATGTAAATTGAGCCATCTCATATTTTTAAGTGTATTAAAACAGAGCTCACTCAAGATAAGATGCCTGACAGTTCTTGTGGACAAAAAAAGACAAAGAGGAATTGAGATTTGCAGTCTCCATGACCTGGATATCTTTGTCAAGCTCCAGCAAAAAATGCAGGTCTTGTTTTCAAGCCTAATATTTGATTGCCTTCAGAGAAGCAACTCACAGGTTACAAAAGATGTCTTTTTTTTTTAATCAGTTTCTATTATTGTGCTTTATCCACTTGGATTAAATACACAGCACTTCAGTCACACTCCTGGATGGACACAATGCTTTTATAGAAAACCTGCCTCCTAATGAAGACAACAGAAATCTGCTCACACTTATTTCACAGAACAATGGTATACATGGAATAATTAGTCCAGGAGTGTGGAGGTTGAGGAACATGAACAACAACAGCTTCCAAGATCATCTGCCCTGTATTGGGAAATTGCAACAACTGGGGCAAAAAGGGCATTTTTATCAACTGTTCTACAGACTTCCTTCACCATCTCTTCCCTAGAAGCACATTTGTCTAGTGTGAAAATTTAAAATAAAAAACTATACACAAGCTTGCTATTCCCTGTATTCCAGCTGTTTTCAGTGTACACTCAAATACATCCTTAACATTTTAATCAATTGTTTGGCTTTGCAGGATTTGATCTATTACCAGTGTGAAGATCTACAAGCCCTTGAAAGAGAGGTTTCAAGACCTCTGTGCACTGGGGGATAAACCCAATTTAGGTGAGCAGTAGCTGGTACCAAGCCAAACCCAAACCCCTGCCCTACAAGGAGCTCCTGTGTCAGTGTTTGAGCTCTGCTGCCAAAGCAGCTCATTGACCACCCTCCTGCAGAGCCACAACCACTGAAACCAGGGAGCCAAAGGAGAACAGGCACCTGCTCACTACTACTGCTATCAGCAAACAGCCCTTATCACCCTATTTTTATGACTGAATTGTTAGTAAGTTAAATAGAGTCCCTGACAAGTGCCAGCCCCTGGGAACAGGATGTTGGGGGATGGGGAAGCACCTCAGGTTTCCTCCTTTGTACTGAACACAAAACCCTCAGCACCCCTGACATGGGGCACACAACCTCCCAACAGGAACTGAAAAGTCTCCTCTACAAAATCTTAATCCTGTCACTAGGTAACCACACAACTACAGATTAGAATCCCACCCATAAACAACTGTCTTACCCAAAGAGAAAACATTTATCAGTCTTTATCAATCTATCCACAAAGCTGTTGGAGAAAAAGGTTTCTAGTTTAGTAAAGAGCCCAATTTTACTTACAAATACAAAAATCTGGGCTGGTATTCCAACAAGACAAATTATGGACATACCTTGGTCTTCCATGGTGAAGCCATAATCCTGAATAAATAAACCCTGAAAACTGAAGCCTGATAAAAAAATCTTAAGAACACAGGCAGCAAAAAAGCAAAGGGACAACACATCTGCATCTCCTCCAACAGAAAACAAAAATAAAGCCATCTATACCTGCCAATAGAACAAATACTTTTTATTCTAACTGCACTTTTACCTATCTGGAACTTTCCACAAGGAGGTAGAAAGCTCAGTCAGAGACCATTCAAGACAAAACACAAGTCTGAGATTACACTTTATTAAGAAGGATTACTGCAGTAATGACAACTCATTGCATACAAAATCCAGAGATGCTGGATTATGGAAAAAGCAGTGTTATGCAGATTCAGGGAGACACAGGCTGTATTTAAGTGGTTAAGTTCCAGCCTCTCAGCTGATTGTGGCTGTCACCTTATTATGCTGCTGTCAGATCATGCCACTAATTAGAGCAGGAAATCCCAAAAATCTAAATTGTAGAAGGAGAGGGGAATATTCTGGAGAATGGCATGCTTGCCCTAGATTTAGATCCTTCTCCAAGCACCTGCTCTTGGTTAAGAAATACCACAGCACACAGACACTGTCTGATCAGGTTTGTATATTCTTAAGGAAAAGGTGAGACCCCAAACAACTGCCTAAGATACTACCAATGTGTAATGATGCCCAGGTCATTTTTTAGGTTCCTATACTCTACTACTATGATTAAAATGCTGGCTCCCCATTGCAAACCCTGCTGAGTCACCTCCAGCCACCAGGAAGGACACACAGGCACAGCCTGGAAAGCACAAAGGGCTGGGACAGAGGTGGCCACCTACAAAAGGTTTGTGGAACAGCAAGGTGCATGGTGTGGGACTGGGGTTTAAAAAAAGACAAAGAATAAGCCTTACTCTAAGCTAAGAAGTCATGGGGAAGTGTTGAGAAACACTTGATAAGCATCCTTAGAGGCCAAGCCACAGAACAAAGGGCACAGCTGATAAGGCCACAAAATGACTGCCTCTTGATCAGAGAGAATGAGAAGCTAGATATTTGTTGCTTCTTCAACTCTACAAATCCAGAAAACTCAGGGGAACTGTAATATCCCTAGGTAAGGAAATAAGGAATGGGTGATGCACAGCAAATTTAGTGGGAAGACTAAAAACCTTCCCAATATAGGTTACAAAACAAGAAATAGCAGACCCTATCAAGACAATAGCCAGTACCTGGCAGTTCTGTCAAAATTTGTGTGTGAGAAACCACTCAGCCTAAACAAAGGTTGGTGCACTAAAAAAAACTTGTTAGGGGAAATCTACAGTGTTTGTAACTTCTAGCCCACTGCCTGAGTCTCACTAATCAGGATCAGATTTTTTTGTGACTTTAAACAATACACAGGATCTACTTCACCTTTAATGCTGCAGTAACTCCCCCTTGCCTCCACACACATGCATGAACTGTAAGAATTTTAATGTTACCACAGGAAAAAAAAAAGCTAGAAAAGCTAGAAAATAGTGGTGTGCCTTCCTTGCAAAAGAGGAACTACTTAAGAGAGAAAGCTTATTTTAATAAGAACAGAAAAAGAACTTGTTGAGTAAAGATGGGATGGAGATGATGTAATGGCCATCATACTCAAATCAAAATGAACCTTAAGAGAACCCAGACAGTTGAATTCTTATATATTATGTAATGAAGAGCAGCAGCACTGTCTTAACTCTCCTTTTAGTAGCAGAACATCAGCAAAAGGAAGTTGTGTTTTAAGTTTAATCTTCTCTATTGCCCTTATCTAAGGGCAATAAAGCAAACCAAGATCTTCGAGCTTGTAAGCTGCTACCCAGTACCTACTTTAATGTCCCAGGAGCTAAAAAACTGCAAATGAGCATCCTGTGAGCTGTGAGGAGATGGAGGACACAGCAGAAAAACCAAATCTTTCCTTGTGTCCATCACAGATGATCACACACCAGTAACAGTATTCAAAGACTCGGTACAAAGGTTAGTCTTGTACTTGTTCATCCTTGCAATGAACAAAAGATGATCAGGAACAAGTCACAGGAACTTGGAAGTATCTGACCCTAAATTGTGGTGTGTAACCTCTCAGTCAGGACTTTAATAGCAGCAGCAAACACAAACTGGTTTACTGTTCTTTTGAGAAGGGTTCCAACAGACACTTAAGGGGACCTACAAAACCATGAACCTAATACTCATTAGAGGTCAAGTTAATGGGAATTACATTTAAAAATCCCTGGAATGAGTGGGTATATGCATAAACATTATATTGTAGAGCATGGCCTTCCATTATGCCTCACAAATCTACTGGAATGCTTTGAACAAGTGAAGCATGTGGACAAGGAAGACATAATTGGAATAGTCTACCTGGATTTCCCAAAGGCATTTGACAAGGTCCCTCACCCAAGGTTCTTTAAGGAACTCAAGTGCCATGGGATAGGAAGTCCTCACATGGATAAACACTTGGCTGAAAGACAGGAAACAGGGTATGAATATGAGACTCAAGTGTTGGGAACAGAGAAAGCCCACCAGTGGAACCACAAGGGATCTGGGCTGGGAAGCAGGCTAACATTTCTGAGAGCCACAGAAACAGAAGCAATTAAGCAGCACTAACTTAGCAGCAGCAAACTCCTAAGAACAAACATGGGAAGAACTGAAGAAATAGGGAGCAGTGTATTTTCCTCAGTAAGAGATGAATGGAAGTGTGCAGATTAATGCCCAGACTGCCTTTCCCACACTATAGACATCCACCTGGCATCAGTGGGCACCACCCTACTCACCAAATTCAACCAAGTGGAAGCTCAGCTCCTCTTTCCATCCATCAGGAATTCCTCTAAACACACTATGACAGTGCCTGCATAAGGTTTTTCTGTTCTCTTAGGGAATGGCTGAACCCATCCTCACTGATTCCCTCCTGCCAGCTCAACACTCCTCTGATCTCTCAACTGGCTCATTCTGGTCACCAGCTCAGACAATTACTCACAGAGAAAAAAATTTATCTTGCTTCTAATTTAGAGAACTGAATTAGTTCCAAGGTCAGACCAAAGCACAAATGAGAAGCATCCCACACTGATCACAATGTACATGTTTTACACAAATGAGCATAAAAGAACCTAACAGGTGGATTCCCAGTTAAGACAAACAACAGGCAGAGGAGGAAAAAAAAACCCAATTAATAATATCCAACCTGCACAGTGGTTTAAGATGATTTCATGGACAAAGCAGAGGGTTATACTGCCATTCCCTGGGTAAGGTTTGTAACAGCTGGTGCAGCCAAAACCCTTCCAAACCTGACAGCATGACTCTGCAATAAACAGTCCTCTACCTTTACACACTTGGAGGAACACAGGTTAGGGCCAAGTTATCCAAGCAACACTGGGGTTTTCTGCATGACCAATTGTAAGGTCTACCCCAAGTCCTTCTTGCAACAAAAATAATTTTAATTGTTCCTGTAATTTCTTCAAGCTGTGGACATTTACTTTTCTATATCAAGAGGATTTCCCTATCAGGTCTAACAAACTTTTCAGTTTGAAAGCAAACATCACAAGCGTGGTTCTCATAAAAAATCTCTCCCTTTGACTGAGATCTGCTACTGAGCAATCCCCTAATACTGGACACCAGTTCAGCTTCTGGGCTCCTTGCAGAGGACATCACCATCCAAATGTACAATTCTGCCTCCTTTGTCTGCTCCTGGTACCTCAGGAAATTCAAGAAGGCCATTACAGACAAAGGCCCCCTCTCACACAACTCCTCATAATCACAAGCCAATTTATGTCCCAGTATGTACAACTCCCACTTAAAAAATGTACAGTCTTACTCCTTCAGCACTGTCTTGCCTGTATTTTAACTCTTGGATTCCTACAATTCTTAGGCATATGATGAGATTTTTCTGCCTTTTAGCTCAGAGACAGCAGCCACACCCCCACCACACCAGTAAGACCTTTAGCAAACAGGCTAAGTGGTAACCATAAATGGGGAGAGGAACCCAAAAAACTGAAGTGTGCTTGACATTTGCTTGAAAGAGACCGATCCTCTGCAAACCAAAATTAATATGCAACTTGAATTCTAATTTGTGACTTATTGATTCCTCATTAGGCTCTAAGCTGAAGACCTGTTACTAGGAGACAGTTCTTCCTAAAAAGGGTTCAAATCTTGAACTGAACCCACTGCTGCACACGTCCCTGCCTTGGTGATGAAGGCACATTTCCCTGACAGACAATTTCTAGAGACAAAGGGAGCAGCTGTTAGCCTGCTGTGCTGGGAGGGACAGACCTGTCATGGGTGGGCTGGCTGTTCTTACCTGTACCTTGACCTGTTCTCTGGTTTTGAGGGGGAAAACCCCAACTATTTCACCTCACCCAAGTAATGTATTTCAACAAAGCAGCTGTTGGAAGGATGTGCTCACAGTCTGCCTTGAGCCACAGTGTTCCTCATGTGAAACAAGGATGTGCCCAGCTTCCACAAAGAGGAATTGGTTTCAATATTCATCAGCAGACTACAGGAATTCTCTACATCCTCCTGATATAAAGAGCTCCACAATACCACTTACTCCAATTGTTTTCCAAAAAAGGAGTCCATTTAGTTATATATTACTCTACCAATAAGGAACAGCAGTGAGTGAGATTTCTCACCAAGCTTCCTGTACTGCCAGTAAGCTTCCTGGCATTTTGAGATTTGCCATAACTTGCCTAAGCAGATCTGTGAAGATAGTCAGACACCCAAATCTCTTAATATATCTCTGGAGATCAGGGTTTAAGTGCTACTTAGACTGCAAAAGTACCTAGAAAGTTGTCCTCTTAATCTGGGCCACCATCCTGAGGACAGTGCAGACACAGGACTAGATTCCCAACTGCTCACAAATGCAGCTCCCAAGACTTCAGAAATTCCCTAAGTGGGTCAGGTAAGTAACACCAAAGAAGCCACAGTTGGATGCCCACCATAAGTGCTGCTATAAATGCCATGAGCCATACATAAATAGCAACCCACCACTCTTCCAGTCTCCAGGAGAAAGATGGGACACAAGTTTAAAGTTATCCTAATGTTAAACACAAAAAAATTAACAAACTCATATTTGAGTTACCCAAGGGTCTTGTATTCCAGTGTATCTGTAGCCAGTACTTACCATCACTCCATTTTATATGTGCCAATTAATAACTGTGGCCTAATAATTGTGCACCTCAAAGATCAAACTGAGGAGCAAAACTGCAGTAGCTTACTCTCTCCTTATATTGCTTCTCAAATCACTTTGTTCACATAATTATTCAGCAGTCTCAGCTATCTTGGCAGAACTGCATTATTTCACATAAACAAGAACAAATTATGCCAATCATTTTTAATTGTTTCAGCTAAACAAGAACACAGAATTAAATGATAAAACAGTATCTACAGTACATTTTCTTCCAGGCCATGGACATGAGAGAAGTGAAGATGAATTTAGAGCAGCTGGCAGAATTAGAGGGTGCATCTTCAATTACATTCACCCAACTTGATTCCTAAAAATTCTGGAAGCCCAAAACCCACAGCACTGATTCAAACAGGAGAACTTTAGGTTCATTGCTCCCTCCTAAACTAACAAGTCTTGTGCCCATTCAGAAGCAATGCAGCACAAGTCTTCTACTTTTTCTCTGGGCTGCTCACAAACATTCATGGTACTGGGAGAACCAAAAGTCCACCCAGGGAAATGCTGCACCAAGGCAATAATCCTTCCCAATCAATTTTTATTAGTTGACAGGAAGTTTGCACTGCAGATCTGTGCCATGGGGTAGAGTCCTATTACCTTCTAACAAAATGATTTACTGCTGACTTCAGAAAAACCCAGAAAGACAGTCATGCCTCAAGAGCTCCCAAGGATGATGATTCCTCCAGGATGTTGGGTTTCCACTCCAATCAAAGCCAACACTTTCAGTGGCACTGACTCATCCATACCAGGTGGAGAACCCTTCCCTCCTCAGCAGAAGTTGCATCTTACTGTGGAATGTGGATGTGCCCCTCTACCCAAGGTAATTGTTGTACCCAAATACCTGATTTCTGGGGGGCATTTTCTTTCTCCAAGTCCTTCAGTTATTGTGCAGACTGCCTGACTGCTTTCCTTTAGTGGCACTATTAATTCTAAACTATTTTCCCCATCAGAACCCTAACTGAATGGAGTCTTATTTAAGCCTTCTTTTTTGTTTCTCTTTTCCTCCCCAAAACGTGCATTTTTCAGATGTGCTGCAATGGTGCAATCAGATGTTTTTTTAAACACAAGTCAGTAAAAATGTGTCATTTGGTGAGAACTTGGTCATGGCGTCTATAAAAATTTATGAACAGAAATTATGTGAAGTGTCTTCTTACCTCTTCAAAATGAAGTGTTACTGCATTCACACATTCTATATACATATATTTATTTCACTTCAAATGAATAATCACAGCTCTCGGGGCAAAGTAACAGTCTCAGAAGAGTCGAGAAAATTAAAGGCCCTTTCTATTATATGCAGGGGAACCATGTTTAAAAGGAACAGTTGCAAGACAGACATTTTTGGGGCAAGAGACACCACCCAGGGTTGCCAGTTCCTCCCCTTTACCACTTTTCCCCCAGATATTAAATCATCACGGATATTAAACGATCAGGGACAGAGCACAAACTTGAAGGGGAAAAAGGATGAAAAGAAGACGCTGGGAAAGTAAAACTACCTGTAATAATTTCTACCACATAATGAAAGCGTATGCGTTTTCTTTGGGCAGTGAATCATGTACTCGCTCCCTGCAGGGTGAGAACTCGCTCGCTCTGGCTTTGCCAGGGGCAGCAGGATCTCCAGTAGAAGGAGAGCGAGAAGCGCAGCCCGGTCCCCGGGGACCCCCGTGAGCACGGCGGGCGAGGGGCCGAGGCCGGGCCCCCCCTCGGGAGCGCTCGGATGGGCGTTGTCTGCGGCGAGCCGCCCTCGCCCCGCGCCGCCGGCCGGGGAGCGCGGAGCCGGGCCCGGCCGGAGCTCGCGGCGCCGTCAGGGGCGGCGGGGTCTCTTTGTGGGGCTCCCCGAGGCGGGGGCGGCTCCCCTGCCCCCCCTCCAGGACTCGCCCTTCGCGGCCGCCATTTTATTCCCGGCTCCAGCCGCCACCGCCCCCCGCCCCGGGCCCCGCCCCGGCCCGAGACACCCCCTCGCCCGGGCCCCCCATCCCCGCTTCCAGCGGCCCCTCAGGGCGCTCCCCGTCGCCATTTTGTGTGCGCCCCCTCCTCCGCCCCTGCCCCCCTCCCCCGCCCAGCCGCCATTTTGTGGCCGCTCCCTCCCTCCCTCCCTCTCCCCTTGGCCGTGCACGGCCTCCCGAGCCCGCGCGCTCACCATCGTAGCGCTCAGCCTGCTCAGCCAACTTGGCCTGATAGACGAGGTCCTCCCGATCGTCCATGTCCTACGGGCGGGGCGGCGGCGGGGACTGCGCGGGGCGGATGGCAGCCGATGGGTCCGGGGGGCTCGGCAGCTACCAGCTCGCTGCTCTCCGGGCAAATATGGCGGCAGCGCCTCCTCCCGCTGCATCCGGGCACTCCCGCGGGCGGGCGCATGCGCGCCGCCGCCTCCCATGGCAACGGCGGCTCCCTAGCAACGGGCGGGGGGCGGGGTGAGGCGGCCTGAGGGGTGTGAGGAGCAAAGAGGAGTGAGGCGGGATGAGGGATGGAGCGGTGTGAGGGGTGAGGCGGGATGGGGAAAACGCCGGTGAGGGAGGATGGATGAAGCAGTGAGAGGGGTGAGGCGTGAGGCAGGATGGAGGAAGCGGTGTGAGGGAGGATGGATGAAGTGGTGTGAGGGAGGATGGATGAAGCGGTGTGAGGGGTGAGGCAGGGTAGATGAAGCGCTCTGAGGGGGAATGGATGAAGCAGTGTGAGGGGTGAGGCAGGGTGGATGAAGCAGTGTGAGGGGGAATGGATGAAGCAGTGTGAAGGAGGGTGGATGAAGCAGTGAGAGGGGTGAGGCAGGGTGGGTGAAGCGCTGTGAGGGGCGAGGCGGGATTAGGAATAACGCGGGGTGAGGGATGAGGCAGCCCGGCAATGGCGGGGATGGATCCGCCGTCCCCCGGCCGTGTGCAAGCAAAGGGCAGCAGGTCCGGTGGCGTTTCCCTCAATGTGGCTCGTTCTCTCCTGCAGCCTCTCCAGGGTGTTTGCTCAAAGTATCACCTCCAGTATAGCACATGGTAATTTCACAGTTTCGAAAATCTAGAAAGTAAAATTGAATGTTTCACAAGTTCCTGACATGGTACTTCTGAAAAACAAAAGGAGCATTCACTTAAATAACTGAGATAATGCCTCGATTTCTGGAATCAGAGTGGGTTTAGAAAACTAAAAGGGATTATGCACAGCTGGCATGAACTTGATCTTCAAAGATCCCCATCCCTGAAGTGCTCAAGGCCCAGTTGGACGGGCTTGGTCTCATGGAAGGTGCCCCTGCCCATGGCAGAGGAATTGGAATGAGATGAGCTTTAAGTTCCTTCCAAGCCAAACCATTCTGTGATTTGCTCAGGGTAGCTGTAAATGAAATCCTGTCTCTTTTCCCAGTGTCTCCTTGGAAGTGCAGGCTACAGATGCTCAGCCCCTTCTGATGGGAGAATGCACAGAGACCTTTGTGAGTTTTGGCAGCAGAGCCAGAGCTGGCCCTGGCACCTCCTGGACACAAAGTCAGGTATCCCCATTTATTGTATTGTGCCACTGAAATGGGCTCCTGAGGGGTGACTGAGGGCACACACCTTGAACACCATTCAAAGCATGTATTTTCAATAGTTTCTTGATGGCTTTAGTTTTTTCAGTTGATGAATAAGAGTTTTAGTGTCTGCAAGATCAACATAACCTTATGGTTTTCTTACAGACAAATCTAAAAACTTGACAATTATTTTTATCTCACTTGCTCAGAAAATCAAATTTCAAGGCATATTTGGGCCCTCTTTCTCACAGATTGGGATCATCTAATCAGGATTTCTTAAACACAGACATCAGTGACTATTAGGTGCCAAGCCCAGAAAAATAATTTTCCTTTTTTTTTTTTTAATTTATTTGAAATAAGATGAGAAAATGCTGATTTTGCTGAAATTGGGAATAATTGTAAACCTTTACTTTTGAATTGCTGGTAAATACATGATACAAAGGCACTCAAAAGGTCCCAGTAGTGCACAGTCACTAGCTCTTTGGAAGTTTTTAAGACTTGCAAGTCACTTCTGCACTTTATTGACCATAAAAGTCTTATTTTTCAGCAGAGACTTGGGGAGCTGTGCACCATAAATTAGATTTGGGTCATTTTAAGATTTTTTCTGTGACCCTTGTGTTCAGCAGGCACTCAGGTTGCAGGGAGTTTGGTAATATCAATAAATCAGGACACTTCAAGCAGATTTAGTTGCCAGAAGTGAGGTGCATTCTTGGTACCATTGCTGAATAACAGCATATTGTCTAAATACTTTAAATTCTTTTGAATGCACTCATTACAGATGGCATTCAGATATTTGGAAATTGGTCAGGGATTTGGCAAAGCATGAGGAATAAACAGCCTAATCCAAGGAAATACAGCACAATTTGCTGATGCAATCCTTGCCTGCCCTTTGCCCCTTGAACTTTCACATGAATTCATACAACCACTGCTGCAGCCAAAACCCAGTTTGAAAGGAGAGGGAATGGAAAAGGAAAAGCAGTTTTCTGCATGAGCTCTGTGAACAGCAGGGCAAGGTGAAGCAGGAGGGGATGGCTGGCAGGGCCCTGGGGAAGGACAGGCACAGCCTCTTCCTTTTGGCTGCAGGGAGCTCTGAAATTCTCTTAGCTAATCTCATTAAAAGGCACCCTTGCATTGCAGCTCTGCACTGGTGAGCACTGGAGCAAAGACCTATGAAAAAAATTAGGTTTTTTTCAATCTGGAGCTGATAGAATAACCCCTATTGTAAGGAGACACATCAAGGTTCTTATCCTTGGGGCCTAAGGGCCACTGTCCCCTTGCAGTTTTTAAGGAATAGTGTGGCAAAAGCAGCTTTAATGCAGATTGATGTCACAAATGTTGCTCCCCATGGGATTCTGGTGCTGATTTTCTGTCCTTCAGCCCTTGACAGCACCTGCACACCTTGGCTTTCACAGAATTACTGCTCTCACATCACCACACATGGAAACAGCTCTTCTGACCCATTTGTAGATTCCTACAAGACATTCTTGCTGGTATTCATTTGTGTAACTTTGTTTTCACTGGTATTTCTAATATATAAACAGCTTTTTATCTTCCTGAACACCCCATCCAAACAATCCCCAATTTCCTGACACACTTGTGCAGGTAGAATTGAGAGCAAGAGCTACAAAATCTCATACTAACATTCCTCACAAGATTTTTTTAAATGAGAATATCTTCCCCAACCCCTTGAATCATTTAATTACAGAAAGTTACCTTCTTTCAAAAAAAGCCAAATGTTATTGTTTGATAAGTTAACTTAGTTACCTTGCTTTGTCCTATTTCTGTTGTATTATGTTTGATTATTTTCATACCAACATGGCAAATTAAAAATGGCCCCTCTATTTTTAATTATTAATTTCAAGTGCTCCAAGATCTGATTGAGAAGGACTCTGAGTCAAAGTTTTGGCTATACTTTTATTTACTTCACGTACTATGAACATATACATTACATGCTACAAAAAATAAAAAAGGACTTTTAACTGTCAAGAAAGTGGATAGTGTTATAATACAATGGCACATGTTCATATTTTTCTTCAAACAGGTTTGGTTAGAATCCTTCCCCAAAACCATTAACAAAAAGGAAGTGTTTTACTCTTAAAGATGATTAGAAATATTTGCATTATTAACAAATACAATTCAAACAGATTAACAAGATTTAACCAGGTCATATATTAGTAAAAAGGCTGGGGCTTACCAAAATGAAATATATATTAAAAAACCATAGCAGCCAGTTGTACTTTTTAGTGTGATATAACGTGTAAATGCACCAGAAGAACACAGTGTAATTGAGCATTCTGCTTTCATGGTGTATTTCTAGAAATGATTATTCTAGTTCTAACACCTGCCTATGCACAAGAGACCAAAACCACAGCCAAGGAAGAGACAAAAGATTGTGACCAACATTCTGAGCAATGATTTTTTTGCACGCATCGGGGAGAAGGGAGGGAACAAATAGAAGAGGATAAACAAAGGCCACAAAAGGATTTCATCTACATGTTCATGAACATAGGTTCTACCTATTTGCCTTGAAGAGCCTGACAAGTTGAAATGTCTATTTTGCCAAATTCACACTCCTTTCTATCATCTATGAAACAAAATCACATTTCAGCTTAGAACTGAAGAGTGGAAAACAATTGTATTAATGTATCAGTCAGCTAAAAAACTGCTTGACAAGAACTTGGGATTCTAGTGTAACAGCAGCTATTAAGACTCCTCTAGTTTCTTATTTTGCTCTTTCAAAGTGTACAAATATTCACAATTTATACAGTCTTAACAAAACCACATCTACAAAGTTTGCAAGGTATTTGCTAGTTAATTCAATTCATGTCCTTTGTATTAAAAAGGCAAGGTTTGCATAATAAAACTTCCAGAAAAATGTTCTTAACTCCTGATTGGAAAGGTACAAATATATGGGCTTTCATTAACTGCAGTTGGCAAAAAGACTTCAGAACAATGTCACTCTAAAGACATACAGTTTATTATGTTTTTTTTTCAATACCTGAAGAAAAATATAAGCATATATGGGCAACTGAAAAACTCAGTATTAAGTTTGTTATTTAGAGTGCAGCTATTGAACAAAACCCCCCAAACAGTTACAGTGAATGTCAAGATCAGAGGAAAAATACAAATCGGCCTTAAAAAACCTGATGAGTTACAGAACCTAGAGTTAGTTTCTTAATTTTTTTTCCCCTCAAAGTAGATTTTGTACTAGGCTAGAAGAGCTCCACAATCACTGGCACGTCACCCTAACCAGAATAGCAATCCAAGGTGGAACAGAGCTGCAATTCCTTATTTCCATTCTTACCCCACTGTCCCTGCTGTCAGTTTTTGACAATAATCCTCAGCAGTGCTCATGAGACTGGTGATGGACAAGTGTCATTAACATTAGTCCACAGAATTGATGAGTGCCCATAACCTGAACATTACTCAGACTCGGATTAGTTTTGAAGTAATACAACTAGTACTTAAATAGAACAGAAATATTATAATTTCCAGCATGTTACAGAGTTCTGAGGTAAAGTGTTACCAGTATTGTTGTAGGGTTGGTGCCTTGCAGCAAAGGCCTTTGCAGCACGTGCAACCCATGAGCCATTGGGGTCACACAGGTTTGAAGCAACCAAACCCAACAGTTTCACTTTGATACTATTTAGAAAAACCCTTCTGCATGGATTATACTGTAGTCAAAGTTACAAAATTTAGTTTGATCACCGAGTGCTGTGCTTGGAAAACAACCCAGGGTACAGACAAGGGAGAGTTACTTCAGTGTTTAATTTCAGTTTACAAAACTTACTAAATCCATTCTGATTTATATTAGAGAAAACCAGATAATTAGAAGAACAGACTAAAAAACAACGATCAAGCAGTGCATAATACTGCCTACTCAATGCACTGAATTTCATCATGAGCTAGGAAGCCATATTTACTCTATTATGCCTTTTGAGAATCAATCCAGAAGCACACAATTATTTTCCATTAGTTTATTAAAAATAAAATCCTCATGAATTCACTATCAAATATTTTACAGATGGGAATTAAACTAGAAGAGTCCCCAGAGTGTCTTTAAAATAAAACTAATATTTGGTTTGTCAGTTCACCGTGTTTGACACTGATTTTTACTGTAACAGTATTGTACAACATTGAAGAATTCTGGAAAAATTAAACTAGCCCTACACAATTTAATTTTATTGGAAAGCAGTGTCAATATTTTAGTATATTTAGTGAATCAAACACTGCTTTAAAGCTACGTATTAAAGTGCTACGCACGTATTTTTCAGCACTGATATGGAGGTTTGCACTTCCATAAGCCTTGTATTTGTGGATAAAAGGAGATACTGTGTGTTAATAAAAATCTTAAATTAAAATCAGCTGCTATGTTTGAAGCATCAACAGTACTGAAGAAATCAATCTAGTGTCCACAAGCTTCTAGAATTCTGAGGTTGATTGGATCTGTCATTTACCATGAAAATGGTAAGGATCTGTAAATCATAAGGCTGTCCCCAACGGCCCTTGCTCAGTCTGTGCTGTGCACAGCTAACTGGCCATGCAGAGCACTGCAGAGCCCTTCCAGGACAGAGAACCCAGGATGGAAAAAAACATGGAGAGAGCTCCAGGATAAATTTGTGAAATTTCTATCAAGGTATTGAATTGTCTACGGTTGACGTTCATTGCCTGAGGAAGAAGCAACGTAAGCAATGGGCCCGGAGAGAGCTATAAATGTTCTCTGAACATCTACAGCACTGCTTTCTCCAGCTGCTGCTGCTGGCAAGGTCCAGGCTGCCGTGCACATGGACATAAGCAGGCATTACAACCTATAATCATGGCCTAGTTCTGCCACTGGACACGAGTTATCTACTGTCGTACCCTGAATTCATGACCCTTGCTTAAGGAGTGGTGGTGTTGAGTCCCAGGGGTTTGCAGGTTATCAGAATGCTTATCCAAGCAATACTGCTTGCAGCGTCGGTCCCAGCTTAGCCTTGATGGCATCTGCAATAAAAACAAGTTGAGATTGTTCCCATCTGTAAGAGCAGCTGTTGAGCCACACTCAGCTGAAGTCCTCGTCAGGATTCTGTTGATCCAGCAGACGGACGTGTGTGAATGGAAAGTGACCACGTCTGCCATTACATTCTCCTTCCCACTGACCACTCATGTTAATCTTTGTGACCTTTACCAGCTCACCGACCTGTGGGGTAAGAAATGCACAGGTTACAACACAGAAACATGGGCAGGATGAGCTGCCCCCCCTCCCCTGGTGCACCAGATACACATCTATAAAAAGCAGCTTTAGTCATGACAGTGTCTGAGACACCAGCCTGCCCCCAGTGCCATTCACTCCAACAAAGTATATAAAGAAATGTACCTAGATGAGGTGAGAACTACCCGAACTGAAGAGCCAGCAATCCAAAACCAATCTTTCAAGTGCTCTTGGAACCTGCCATCAGGTGCTATCCTGAGAAATGTGCCTTGCTGGGCTGACAAAGGCCTGCACTCTGCTGGGACTCCATCCACAGCCTCATAAAGCAAGGAAGGCTTGCACCTGGACCAAGTGGACACTAATCTACAAGGTCAACTGCTCCTTAGCTTTGAAATTCCACTTTTCAAGTTCTGGAAAGTGGAGGATCTCTCTCTCTCTCTCTTCACAGATTTTAACAAGTGTATAAGAAGTGCCATAAAGCTGGTCTGTTCTTGCTCTGGGTGTCCACAGTCAGCCACTACCAAAGCATTTTAGTCTTTCCCAGCATGGATTTCTCAGAGAAATAAATCCCTCTAAACCACAGAACTGTTTAGGTTGGAAAAGATCTTTAGGATCATCTTTAGAGTCCAACCATCAACTCGGCACTGCCAAGCCCTGCACTCATGGGAACAGTAAAGATAACTGATGCCCTCTCCCTCTTGCCCAGGAACACATCTCCTGTTCTAATCTCCACCCTACCATAGCCAGCACCACCCCAAAGGCATCCCCTCTCATCCCCCTGTGGCACAGGGACAAACTGCACAGCAGGCAGTTCAAATCAGGACACAAGTCTAAATCTGATCAGTCCCCAACCCTGTTTCATATTTAAGGGTACTTCAATTAAGTGGCACTTGCACAACCCAAGAAGCACAATTTACATGGTAAAGACACTCACTGCAGAGTTAATGAATGCACCACTGAAAAGCTGACTACCCATTTCTACCCCTCTGGAGAATTTTATCAATAATCTGATTTATGAGCAACGTACAACGGTTTTTAGAATCCTTCCCACATCACAGATGGAGGATGCTTTTGGGATAGATACACTCTATTTTCTGTCACTAATACTGTAAATAAACTCTGAAGGTGTGGCCAAAGGCCTCGCTGCATTTCATCCAGAAATGCACTGAATATAGAGTTGTAGTTTACACAGATGCTCATCCCTGTGTTCCAAATCCATCCATCATTATTTGCACTTTGCAAGCAGCTAACAAAGAACAAGGAAAACAATTTCAGATGTTACCAATCTCCATTAACTTTACAGGTTTTAATCACTTGCAATCTTTTGCCAGAACAGCTTTTAACAGTTCATAAATTCAACCCCTTTTATGGACATTTAATTAAGATTCCCATACCTCTCATGATTACTTATCTGGTAATGAGAGGCCCATTGGGACTCTTGCTGCAGCTTTATTTTTGCCTTTTGTAGTCATTAGTAGAGACATTTTAATGAATCATATTTTGAAGAAAATCCTCTTATGTATTAGCTACAGGCAAAAAGGAATCCTTCCTTTGGTACTGAATGCAAGCTTCAGCTCTTCAAGAATTTAATCATGCAGTTTGTTTAATTTTGCTACTGCTAATAACCACTGGGGGGTTGTACCAACAAAAATACTCTGCTGACCAAAACAATACATCAGCTATAATTTAACAAGGATAAGATTCAATGTGACAATACTAGAAGTGGAAAATCTGATCTCCTAATCACAGCCATTACCAGAACAATGTCCCAGATAATTTTTAAACTGCTTCAGACCTGGATGGAATCTACAGATCAGAACAGTGCTTAACCTCCAACCCACTGAGAAGGGAAAAGCACGATTTGCAGTGAAGTTTGCTGTTTTAAGACTGTTGGTATTAGGTATTAAACCCTAATTAGGGTTTATTTTGGATGCCTTACAATAAACTCACCTGCAAAAGGTGGGTTCAACAGAGCAATGAGTTACAGTAGGGGATGCTTGTGGAACTCCCAGAGCATCCTGCAGCTGGGTTTTAGTTTCCAGGGGTGTTTCAGGGTCACTGCAGCCAAGGGACACTCAGTTATGGATCCCCCTTACTATACAGAGCTACACTTGAAAGCTGCATTTCAGTAATGGTTAAGTGAGGAGAGGCCTCTGAGATTATATATCCCTTTTTTGCCAGTAGAGTAATTTCATTTAGCAGACACACTGAAACAATTTTAATTCCCATGTCATTTACATATATATATATATATATATATATATATATATATATATATATGTTAAAAAAAAAAAAAAACTTCTCATCCATTCTTATATATACACACATCTGTCAAAGCAGGACTAACTAAGCAAGCATGGATTTCTTCACAAATGCTGCCTTAATAAAAAGCCTTCATTAATCCTGACTAACTGAAAGATCCTTCAAGGTCTCCTTAAACCTCTGCCTAGTAAACTACAGTTCAACCACTCTCCTGAACACAATACAGACAACCTTTCCAAAAATTACTTATTACCACTGCTGAAGTTTAAAAACCTTTAGGCTAGGAGTGGATGTTGTCTCTGAATTCTCCTCACTTTTAGCATTGATTTAAGGCAACATGAGTCCATGGACCATCATCCCACCAAGCACAGCAGCTCAGGAACAACACTGTACCCTGCTAGAAAGCCACGTTTGTCTCAGTCTTCATCAGGAGTTTTAAAACTAAATATACCCCATATGCTTCAAAGCAAAATTGAAGGTTCAAGTGAAGACTTCTGTATGCTGTGGTTTTATTCCAAGTACTCCTCTTTGGTGAGGTCAAGGTGGCAGAGTTCTGCTACTGTTACAAAGAAAAAAAATAAATCGATCGATCTCAGAGTCATTCACCATACAGATCTTCCCTTTTTCTCCTCTATTTTCTCTTAAAATAGACTAAAACTCCCTGAGCAGGTCCAGTTACATGCAAAATAAATGTCAACTTCTCCTGCTGCATCTTTTTTCCATAATAGAGCACAGACTTTATTAGAACATCACCTGCTCTGATCCTCCTTCCTTGAACTCTTCAAAAGCATGTCAGGCTTAAAATAACAGAGCAGCACAGATATTCTGTTTGCAGTTTGGGCAAAAACTGTTTGATGTTAAGAATCTATTTTTCTAAGAGAAACAGTGGGATCCACCACCTCCCCATGAATATTGCCAGATTTAAGGATAAGAATTTTCATTTGGAAAGAATCCCACTTGCTGTATTTATAAAGAGGTCTGGGCAAAAATGGCCTCAAAAGATTTACATAATGCTCTCTACTAAGTTATCTAAGAAAGAGATCTCTAAATAAACAGAGAAGGAACACCATGAAGTGAAAGGGAACGTGGAAAAAGGAGACAACGAGAAACAGCACTCTGATAGACAGGATGGAGAACTTGGGAGAAAATGAAGTGCATATTGCTTTTTTTCCTGTACAGACATTGAAAGCAACTCAGTAACATTGTGATTGGAAGTGATAAAAGCTGCAAAGCTTTGAAGGCCACTAGAAGCAGTGATAAATGGCTCATTTTTTTAAATTAAATGTTTGCAATATTACAGAATAAAGAACCACCACTGCTATTGCATTTCTTAAAGGGAGAGCAAGACAAGAAATAACAGCCTAACCAAGAGAGCTGAGGTGTCAACTGATAAATATTTAAGTGGTTTTAAGAGGCCTACAAAGGCCATTTCTGGCCACCAGAAATCTCCTGTGGTCACACAGCCAAGCTGAGCTGACACTTCTCAGCTGCTCCTCCCAAACTCTTCAGCTGCTCAGCCTTTCCCATCACTTAGTAAAAGACTCTAGAGGTGTAAGGTAGCTCAGAAAGGAGGTGTTACCCACAAAACTACTCTTCCCACACCACAGCACTCTTGCCAGATCATGTGAGTTTTGGTGAAGAGGATTGAAGTAACCTAAGATCAGCCCTGGCACTCACAAGCTGTTCTTCAGCGTGGAAAGCATTTCCTTTCACTCTAAGTTGCTTATGGCCTGGATTAGCAGCATTTCCTCACTCTCCCTATTTCACTCCATGCTCCCAAATCCTGCACTGGGCAGCAGTGGGGAGTTCTTCAGTGGAATAAAGGGTGAAGTTAAGGATTAACACAATGCAAAATTCAGACAGTATCCAGAGGCTCAAAACCAATCTAACATCTGCTAATTACAACAGCCTGCATTCAGGAATATTCCCAAGCTCTGGGAGACAACTGGGTGGAAATGGTGAGAAAAAGAGGGAAAGAGACAGCATTTTAGCCTTTATGAGAGTTTGAAGGGTAGAAATCCTCACATTTCCCCAAAATCTGATGAGTTTACATAAATCTCTATACCTGCTTCTCAACCCAAAAATATTCAGACCTATAACAGAATGTGTAGCAACTCAGAGTATAATTTCCAACCTACATGGGAAAGATTTCCCATCTGCCAGGCTGTACATCAATTATCCATGTGCAGCATGTGCTGCATCTCCCAGTTCTGTTCCAGACACACCCCTAGAGCTGCCAGATCACTGAAGTCCTGGAGTGCCTTTTGTGCTATGCCCCATTACACAAAGTATTTGAGAGTGGAGAGGAGATGCTCTGACTCAGCACAGAAACTGTTTTTTCCCAAGTACTTAAAATGTTATATAAACAGGAAGTCAATTAGGTATCAGGAAATTCCAGAGCCTCTAGCTCAAAGAAAGCCTAGATTAAAGGCTACAATTTACATATCCTAAGGCAAAGGTCTGCCACAGGGAATACCTGAGTCTCAATTTCCTCAAATGTAACTTGGGGGAGAACTATCTGATATGGAGAGATAGAGCACTCCAGTCACCTTTTTGACAGAAAAAAAGACAAATCAAAAAGGGCCTGTGCAATCACTTGATCCTGGCAGGAAGTGAATCAACCTGGGGAAAACTTTGCAAACCCTACTCCATCAATCACTGATTTATACCAGACCTAACAAATTGTGGTGTAAATTGTAAAATGCTCCTCCCTCAAACCTAAACCCAAAGTGATCTGCTTGAGGTGATGTTACAATTAAATTCTGTGTGTGATCATCATCTCAGTCCAGGTAATTTAAAGTGTATCAATGTTTCCACTGATTGCTTTAAAACTGCTGACACACTGGGGAGAAGAAAAATACCCAACACAACACAACACCAACAAACAACCCAGCACACCTCGTACAGATTGTGGTGAGGCACACAACAGCAAACACAGGTTCAGACACACAATTTATGAGCTGCTCCCTCTCCCTCCCTCCCCCCCAAAATAAACATTTCAGAACTGAAAACATGGATGGGGAAACACTTATGTTAGTGATGGTTGACAACAGACACGATACTGGTTCAGTAACCTAATAATAATCAACAATAATCTAATTTACAAGTGACTCAAGTCACTGATGTTATCCATAACTTATTAATCACAACATAAAACCAGTATTACAAAGCTTTTCCCTTTCTCATTCCTCCAAAACTACCACGTGAGCGAAAGGGAAATCCCTTGTACAGATCTCTTCCTTCTAAATTTTGCCCATTATGTACCTCCAAAGCCAAGGCTGTCTTGTCGTAGGCATTAGGGACTCGCTTCTGGATAACCCGGGCATAAATAGGGCCATTCTGAAGGTTAGGGAGCGGAGTGTTGATGCTGGGCTGGGCATAGGGCCCTGGCTCCGGCCCACCCAGTGGTTGTGGGTGGGAACTATCCTGGTTACCTCCAATCAGAGTGGGGACTGAAGCAGAGGAAGGTCTATACTTCTCGACGTAAGGAACGGGTATCATTCCCCTCTTCCCTTCGCTGTCTTCTGCGTTCCACCACTGCTCTTCAGGCTTATCCCGGATTCTCAGTATGTCTCCTTTCTTAAAGGGCAGATCTTCCTCATCATTGCCATTAAAGTCAAAGAGAGCCCGCACGTACTCGGCCTCCTCCTGCCTGAGGATCACCCCGCTGTTCTGCCTCGAGCGGGAAACCGGCTCTATCAAGGTCGTAGTGTCCAAATAGTGTATTTTGTAGAATTCCAGTAAAGATGGCAAAGAATCAAACTCTTGGTCACCTATTCGAAATCTGGTGGGATTCGACCCTGAAAAGAGAAAGCAACGTGTCAAAGAGAGCATTAAAACTAGAATTCAAACATCTGAAATATCAAAGTATTTCAACATCGAATTTGATCACCTTGACATCATATTCAGCTTTTCTGAGCATTTTCAATCAAAGGCAGCACTATCATGATCATGAGTACAGGTTTTTTTTTAAAGATTTTGTCAAGGAAGGAAAAGATAAATTCTTTGGCACCGTCAAACTTCCCGAATTAGGATAAAAATATCTTTGTTTCTTTCAATATTATATGGACCCAACAGATGAAAATGTTCAGTACATCAGGGTTTCTCAGGAGCCTGTGGAATTCTCCTGTTTTATACTCTAAATATAGGAAGTAAACTTTGGTACCATTTCAAGGAAATTATTTTTTAAAACTCTCTTCTGCTGTTCAGATCTATTTCTGAAGAACAACACTGCAATGATGGTCCTTTACCTTCTGTAACATCTTGGGTTAAAGGCATGGACACTACAGAAAATCCTTTGCACAGCAGCAAACAAGTGATGTCAATGAGCAAATAAGTTATTTTTCATTTTGATAAAAGGTACCAGTAAAGAAAATTATCTCCATTCTAAGCAATGCAAAGCAACAACATATATTTTCATAACAAGTATGACTCAGCCTTTTAATCTCAAGTCTTGCAGCTTCTTTGCCACATTTGTCAGATGGAGCCTAAGCTATAAACCCAAACCTCAAAGATATTGGAATACAGATGATGTTCACATCCAAGCCTTTACAAGCATCAAAGTGCAGAATATCCATTTCCAATCTGTGTGATCTGCTTTTCTTTCTTTTTTTTTTTTTTTCCCATTTTATGTTCTTCAAGCTCAGCTGGGGGAAAACACACACACATGATGTTCTATTTCCACCCTGCCCTGTGCCATCAATTATGGGAAAGAACTGGGGAAGGCTGGGGGAAGGGAGTGCAGATGAAAAGATTTCTACTTTAATGAGTAACTCTTTTAGCAAGAAAGAGATGCTTACTTTGCAAGACTGTTTTCTCTGCAGGGAATATCTAACAGTCCCAAGCCTTAACTCTGGAGTACAAAGCTAGCAGAATCCTTCAAGCTGTCACTGATCCAAAACTCCCTGCAAAGTAGCACTGTCAGCATGGAAAGCTAATGTTACAACAAGTTCTTTCAGGAGAGCAGAAAGGGGTTCTAACAGAGAAAAGGGCAGATTCAATAAGATCAACACAGACAAACACCCGAGAAATGAGTTCTGAAGGATCCTGAAGGAACTGCAGCATCAGTGGAGCTGGTTAAGGGAAATTCGAAGGAGCAGAACTAAGTCTTTGGAAAATGCACATTTGCATGCTTTAACAGCCCTGAAAGACCCTCAAAAGAAATGAATACAAACACAGTGAGCCAAAACCCAAGAGTAACAGCCTCAAAAAAAGTGCAAAAAACTCTGCAAACTGGCATCACCAAGAGATAAAGGAAGTTAATGGAATTATCAGTGACAAAGGCCAGCCCAGCATGGCAAGAGAATCAAGAGTCCATCATATTCTCCCAAAGTGTAGTGCTGGGAGGATGCAAAACCCCCTCAACTTTCATTGCTGAGATGTAACTTACAGCTCCAGACCTGGGATTTCATCCCAGTGGCACTGTCAGCTCTGTGGGCTCACAGGAGATGAATTCTGGCTGGACAGGCAGCATGTCTACAGCACTACAGAAAAGCTCAGTGTAAAACAGGATCTGGGAATGCTGCACCTCCATTACAGCTACAAGTGGGAAACACATCAAGTTTCAGACCTGAAAAAGCTGGTAACAGAAACATAAGCAAATATCTAGCACTATTTTAGCTGTGAACCTTTAAGGATCAAGGCTTGACATTTGAGTAAAAAGAAAAAGTCATGGGAAGTTTAAGAGCAGGGCAGCAAAGCTCTTTGCAGCCATATGGAGAAGACTGAATCTCAGGGAATTCACTGACATGGAACTTATTTCTGTGACAGAAATAGAGCCTGAAACACCAATTTACCTCAGTGAAACCTGCTACAAGCTGACTCAGCCAGGGGGCTGAGCTCTATCTCAGCAATGTAGGGATTCACAGAAAAATCTTCCCAGGTCACAGGGAATAAGCAGTTCATCAATAACATTCATCAGCCTGGTCAATCTTCAATCTTCATCAGGGTGAAGAAGGCATTTTGGAGTGTCTTTTTTTTTTTTTTTTTTTTTCCTTTGGAACAGGCTCACCCTCTTGAATTAATGCACAATAGCCTGAGGGACCTGCCAAGTGTACCTGAATACAAGTTGGACTTTAAGAAGAAAAGTCCTCTGGAACATTATGTACAGGGAAGGAGTGACAGAAAATCACTGTACTGTATCCAGGAAAATCAGGTCCTAGGAGGTGCCTTGCACAGCTGAACAACAGAGGACACAGACCCTCCAAATTCTGGAATCAGAAAGATCAATGCACTGCTTGAAAGGACAGAGATATTACTCTCACAAAGACCACACTGCCAGAAACCACATGCACTTCTGATGCTTTTCTTTAACAAAAATGTAAGGCAGCTACAGAAATCTAAAAATCTAGAACAAGAAATCTACCAATTTAATCGAAATTAATCATCAATTAATATAAAGGCAGTGACCTCATAATTGTCTGGAGAATTTAAATAGGAGACTCCTAAAATTTAGCTAGAATAGGCATAAAAAGGACAACATAGGACAAAGTCACAGTTTGTAAAATGCAGATTGGAAATAAAATACAATTCCACCTTCCCAAGGAAGTGGGAAACTTTCCATCAGTTTAAGTCTTGTTCAGCTACAATCAACTAAGTGATGTTCACATGCAGTGGAGAAATTATTCCACTCCCTACAGGCTCCCAGGTTTTGTCATTCCCTGGTATAATGAAGTTCAAAGATTAACAGGTTTCAGGCTCAGAGGAATTCTTCAGCCTCTCATTTGAACTGCAACACTGCTCGTATCTGCAGGCCAATGGAATAATTCAGGCAAGACCTAACACAAGAAAAAGTTACAGCAAAAAGGTGAGTGGGGTTTTTTTGGGGAATAAGAGCAGTTTTCCTTCATGATCCTGGGATTTCTCTTGAAGGCACAAGTCTGAGCAGAACAGTGTGCACATCTGAGTGCTCCCAGGAAGAGCACAAGCATGGAAAGGTGAGTCCAGTTCCTGGAGGAACTTTAGTCACTTCCTGTGAAAGTTGGGACACTTGAGAACTGCAAATTCTCTTTCTGCAGCCTGGCACAGCTGAAGAAGAGCTCAGGGAGTACATTCACCACCAGCACTGCTCAGCTGAGCAACATGAACTTTTTGTATGAGAAGCACAAAGGGCTGAGTGTCCTCCTTCCTTACTCCATCTCCACTAACCCAACTCCAGCTACCTCAGGATGCCACAAAACCCCTGCTCTCCAAAAGGTGAGGAAACTGTTAAAATCCAAAGGGTCCCAGAGCTGAGGAAAGTTTCAAACCTGGCTCATGATGCACATTCCCTCCTGTCACAGCCCTCTGACACTGTATCAGCCTGGGAAACAGTGCTGCTGTATGTTTTAAATATTGTACAGAAACTGGGAGATTAGGGCTATAAACCACCCAATATTTATTGATTGGGCAGGCAGTGAAACCACAGAGCAACTTCTCCCTTTCTCAGACATCTCAGGGGGTTTGCATTTCTCTCTTCTCTCCAGTTGTTTGTGTCAATAGGAAGCTCTCTTTATTCCCAATCTTTGGAAAACTTTTCCTTCACAGAGCTAAGGTCTTTACTTTTGCATCTAGTTTATTCTGCAAGGGTGCCTCCCTTTCCCAATTCAGAGTGTGCTCATGGCCAGAAAAGCAGTTCTTATCACACAGGGCAGCAGTGAGATACCCCAGTGATGTAAGCCACTTCCTCCTGGAGCATATGGGAGCTGGGCTCTGAAGGCACAACATTCCAGCCCTTGTGCTTCCCCCACCCCCACAGGGACACCTTCTTTCCTTGTTCTCAAGTACCTCCCTACTCATGCTGAGCTGAGCAAATAAATCCATGAATGAACACCCTATAAAAACATAAAACTCTGTTGAGTGCAAGAGCTCTGAGCACACCAGGAAAACATTCACTCAGGAGTTACAGACTCATTTCTGTAGATCATCAGTGGATAAGAACAGATGTCTAATACAGGCACTTTCTAAAATTACAATTAATTTGCATTTAAATATCTTTTGATCTCAATATAAAAATGAGAAAAAAAAACCAACCAAGTATCAGAGTTCAACCACTCTGCTCACCCATCCCTAAAACCACTTCATCCAGAGCTGAGTGTGGGTATCATTCTGTGAGGATTCTGTCATTCCAGGAAGTTCAGTCACAATTGCAACAATTTAGAAGCAGTGAATTCAGAAATATGTTCTTAAAACTCAAATTGTGTGAAGATCAATTTCTGCATTTTATCTGTCATATTTGCCTGCTTCAGACAGACATATTTAATAACATTATAAAGCTTCTGTCTTTAAAATGCTGCACTTTCAACAGAGAGCATTTCTATCTTTAGGCATTTCAGGCATTTTTTACTGCATATCACACATTTTTACCCCAAGTCCCCATGTCAAATTGCAAACACATGATATATTTCATATTTCCTCTGCTGTCCATCACCATGCTAATGCCTGCATGGAGCACTTTGTCTTGTTTGGCATTTCTTTAGCTATAAGTGTGATACTTCATCACAAATGATCCATTTCCACTGAAAACAGAATGTTTTTCTTTCCCATAATTCAGTGATTTATGCTATTTTTAACATCCTTAAAACATTCCAGGAAGACATAAATTCTGTTCAATTCTTTTTTCTTTGTTATGCTGAAAAAATCACCTGCAAGAAGTTAGAAACTGCAGCATCAGTCAAAAGGTCAATTTAACAAAGAGTTTGCAAGTTTTATACTTTATATATATACTTTAGAAATCAAAGAAAGCATCATGTTTTTGTGACATAGTGATTTTTAGGGAAGCCAAAGCTCCTTATCTCATTCATTCTGTGCATCTCATCCTCTTTTCCCTATCCCTGAGAGCAGCCAGGAATTTCACAGACACTGAGCCCAACAAAAATCAACCCAAGAACCCAACCTGGAATATTCAAATTTCCCACACAGATCTGAGAATCTGCCAAGCAACAAATTGCTAAAATAATTGTACCATACTGAAATATAGTGATTTTGTTTTTTCCTAATGTTTTAGCTTGGCCACAATAAACAAGCAGGGTAACTTGCAAACCTTTACCTCCCTTCACTGCATTAGCTTCTCTACCCAAACACAAAATCATCTTCAATCTTCTGCTAATGCTTTCACCTCCCTTCCACTGCAGAACAACCTCCCACTTATTTTTTTTCTGAAAGAGCACCTTAATTACACTTCAAGTATAATTTAATATACACCTCCCCAGCATCTTCTTTGGTTGGAGTGTGAAGACAGCAGTATCAGCATGGAGGCATGACTTAATTAAAATTACTAAAATCAGCGTGGGAGTGTCTGTAGGGATGCATCACCCCTCCCCAGAACATCCAGGGAATAAATAAAAAGGAGACCAACCAAAACATAATTATACTTTTTCAGATATATTAAGCCTACTGTGCCACCAGCTTACACAGCTCCTCTTTTAAAACACAAGAGAATTACAAGGTACTTCATGATTTTAACCAAAGCCAGCCCACAGAATGCCACAAAATGTTACTGAGCTTAGGATGTAACACAAAAAAAAAGTAAAAAGTCAGGATGGCTGTACTGATGTGATGCCACTGTTCTGCCAGAGATGAGCTGCTCCCCAAAAAACAACTGCCCAGAAGTGACAGACACTGATGGCCCAGTGTTTTTCACTGACTTTGAAATCCAATTAGGTTGGATTCACAACAAACCATCCTGACTGCTTACACCACCAGCCATCCTTGCCAGCAATTCCAGCACCAAACCTCTGTCTGCACACACATGAAACAGGGAACCCACCACATTCTGACCCCCCACAGCAGCATAACTTCCACTTCCAGCTGAATTCAGCCACCTTTCACTTCTACCTGTGGAGCTCTGAACCTGAGTGCACTGTGCAGCTGCAGGAGGTTCCTGGGATAAAAAGGATGAGTTTAGACTTTGCCCATTTTTCCAACCTGAAATGCTTCCCCTGTATGACAGTGCAAACCTACTGGTACTAATTCTGGTTTCTCTAACATTATCTCCTTAGCCAACCACTCTGTGCAGACACTGAAAAATAAAACAAGTCTTGTTACACCTTTCCAATACTGATCTCTTATTCCACCCACAGACCTACACCAGAGTCTCTGTCTACTTTCTGTTAAAGAAATCCACCAAATTTCTTATTACACAGGTTTACTATAATAGAAACTATCCAGTGGCTCCTTGCTGAGATGCCAACCACACATCTACATCATTTAGCAAGGATTAATATCCAAACTCGAGCAGTTCCAGCACCAACTTCACTAATTCCCACAGGAGGGACACCAGTGCCTTTGGACTGCACGTTCTGACACATCCAAGGGTTCTGCACTGCTGGGGTTTAGTTTGACTAAACAACAAAAATGCTGCTTCTCACAGAGCTTCTCCCTCTGGCACAAGCAGCACCTTCTGCTTTTGAAGTGTTACACTTCAACATGGTGTTTTCATTATTACATGTTCACTAATGAGAAATAATATTAAACTTCTCCTTTCAAGGGGGAAGAAACGCAACTTCATATCTGATTTAAAGAAACTATTGCCTTTACATCCCGAAGAGTTCCCACCACTCAAACTCCCCACTGGAACTCAGCCTTGTCGGATGTCACTCTTTGGGGATGACACTTCCACAGAACCATCTCGCGGCGGAGCTGACACGGGCAATCTCCGAATTATCGCTAAGGGCGTTATGAAAACAAAGAGGTGCGCGGCTGGAGCCGCAGGACGCCCAGCTGCAGGAGGCTGAGTTTCGTGTGGCACAGGGCGGCAGGTGCGGACAGACGGCCCCGCTCCGGAGCGCGGCTCAACTCCGGCACAAAGCGCCTGCAAACACCGCCCGGCGGAGCCGCCCCGCCGCCCTGCCCGGGGCTGCGGGCACCGCCGGCCCTGCGGGTCACTCACCCGGGGCCCCGGGGCCCTCGCTGCCGGCCCGCCGGGCTCCCGCCGGCCCCAGGCTGTTGACGATGTAGTGCGAGACGCGGGAGCTCTCGGACACGGACAGCACGAAGTCGCCGGGGATGGTGCCCGAGTCGCGCACCAGGAAGGTGCCGTGGCGCTGCCCGTGCAGCAGCGATACGGCCTCGGCGCGGCTCAGCCGCCCCCAGTACCAGCTCGCCCGGTCCTCGGAGTCGAACTGCCCGGCCATGGGGGCCGCGCTCCTCCCCCGCCCGCGGCCGACGCCGCCGCCGCCGCCCGCGGAGCCGCTCAAAATGGCGGCCCCGGCCTGACCTCACCTACCGGACGTGACCGCACGCGGGGATGCGTGACGTCATCTCTCCGCGCGGGGCGGGTGTGGGGATGGGCTGGCGGGGGGGCGGGGCCATCCCGGGCCGGGAGCAGCGCCGGGATCACCCGGCCCGGCCCAGAGCCCTGTTACCCACACCGGAGTGCCGCGTCCCCCGCTCCTCCAACACCACCAGGCACCGTGACAACACACACCCCTGGGCAGCCCCTTCCGATGTCTCATAACCTTTTCTGGGAAGAAATTCCTCCTGATGTCCAGCCTAAACCTCCCCTGACAAAGCTTGAAGCTGTTTCTCCTTGTGCTGTCCCTTGTTCCCTGGGAGCAGAGCCCGACCCCCACCTGGCTCCAGCCTCCTTTCCAGCAGTTGTGCAGAGCAGAATATCCTCCCTCCTTTTCTCCTGGCTCCCTCTGTCTCTCCTGGCGCTCCAGATCCTTCCCCAGCTCTGTTCCCTTCTCTGGTCGTGCTCCAGCCCCTTGTTGTCCTTCCTGAATTGAGGGAAGCACTTGAATGTGCCCAGCACAGGGGGACAGTCCCTTCCCTGGCCCTGCTGCCACACCGTTCCTTCCATGAGGAGGTGACAAAGATGGACAAGGGTCTGGAGAGAAAGGATTATGAGAATAGACTGAGGTAATTTGGTTTGTTCAGCCTGGAGAAGAGGAGATTGAGCTCAAATCTCATTGTGGCCTTCAACATCCTCCTGGGGGGCAGCACCAACCTCTGCCCTGACCAGGCACAGGACCTGAGAGAAGGGCAGGAGCTCTGCCAGGGAGGGTTAATCTGGATTTTAGGGAAAGGTTCTTCCCCAGAGGGTGCTGGGCACTGAACAGGCTCTCCAGGAGAAGCCCCAAGGCTGCCAGAGCTCCAGGAGAATTTGGACCACACTCTGAGGATGCACAGGGTGGGATTGTTGGGGTGTCTGTGCAGGGCCAGCAGTTGGAATGGATGATCCTTGTGGGTCCCTTCCAGTTCAGGATATTCTGTGATTCTTTACATTAAAGGCAGCAGCTCACTGTGTTTTCCTTCAAGGCTGTGCTAGCAGCTTCTGTCCTCGTCTTCCCTGCCAGCCACATCTTCCCAGCACAGCTGCTTTTCATGGGACTACACACTGCATTGGGCCAAGGAGCTGTTCTGGGTTAAAAATAGCCCTGTGAAATAGAAAGTTTCATTTTATTCAGGGCAGTTCACTGACTGAATTACCACAGAGGTCTGCAACAGGGAAGATCTTAAGTTCCACTGGTGCCACAGAGGAACAATGTCTGTGTGGGCATGCACAAATTAAGAATTATATCTCTAAGAAACAGAGCAATATTTACCACTTTTAGATCGTTCTCCAAGATCTCTTAAATCCCAGAGTAATATCTGTCAATGTATGTAGAATTCTGCTCCAGCTCTGCTCAGTTCTGTGAGCTTTTTTTCCAGAAAGGAATGTGTTTTTTCAACTGTGTGGTCACCCTGTGGCAGCACTTGCATAAATATTGTTAGAGCACAGCTGTGAGGTTGCTGTGTCCTCCCTGCCTCCCAATATCCTGCTTTTTTTAGGGTCTTGTAGCTCCTGGATGGGACCCTGGCATTGTGTCAGCTAACCAGGGTTGTAGTGACCTTCACAATACCCCAGTGAGAAAAATATTCTCTCTTACAGGTGGGGAGCCCTCATCAAATCCATAAGAAAACACCAGGTGCTTGATTTCAGCCTCACAAATGAACATCCTTCCTCTGCTGATGCTGTTCTCTCTCCAGATGGACTGGAGGTAGGAGTGAGCCCTAATCCATTTGGAAGGCAGTCCCAGTTTTCTTGGTGATGTGTGGGGTTTGCTGGCCAGCTGCAGGAATAGCACACACTCTTCCATGGGTTTTCCACAGGTTTGAAAAGCTGCAGATCCTTGTTGAGAACCCAGGATGGCAGGAAAGTTCAATCTGTTCAAAGACCTCAAACAAACAAATCAACCAAGACTTTGCTGAGGCAAAATTCACCATTTTTCTGACTACTTTTTTGAGGGCCTACTGACTGTTATTATTCCCCTCCCTTCCTGGTCTCCATCTGCTGCTTTCAGCCGATCCTGAAACTGCAGGAATTGGTGTTTTCCATCAGGTTTTGGTTTTGGTTTCCACTCAGTTTGGGAATTCTGCTGCACGAGCTTCCTCTGGTGGTCAAAGCAGGGAAACCAATAACACTCCTGCCCTAAATGGCTCCCGTGGGTGTTTTTATGCTGGAATGATTCCATAGCACCATGGAATAGTTTGGGTTGGAAGGGACCTCAAAGATCCTCCAGGTCCAGCCTGGATGTCCAGCTGTGGACAGGAACACCTTCCACTAGGGCAGGTTGTTGAGAGCTCCATCCAAGCTTCTCTTCTACAGCTTCTCTTCTACAGTCACTTTCTCACCTTCATTATTAGTAAAAGCCTTTCATTAGCATTTCTGATAATGACAAATTTCTGCATCCCTTAGGAGTTTATTACCCTTGTCCCATCCCTCCTGTAACAAGGCTGAGCCCTTCTGCCCAAATCTCCTTCCTACAACTTTGAAAACAATTAACATTTTAAGAGTTCAGGTCATCTTTCACAGGCAGAGGGATTGCAGAGAGAAATGTGAAAGAAAAACAAAGCTTTGGGACACAGTCTCAGAAGAATGGAACTAAATCAGCTTTAAATGCTGAAGAATTCACTCTTAATTAAAGATTCTGAAAGGAATTACAAAATATTGTGAAAACATTCTATTCATCCACCTGGGGGTAAAAAAGCCCCACTGGTACCCAGGTTTGGTTTCCCTCTCCTGATTTTATTGTCCCTACCAGTTGACCAGAGATTGTTTTTCCCTAAGAAGCTCTAAAATTTGGCAGTGTGTCTAAAGCCACAGTCAATCAGCAGAAAGTTTCTTGCTGAGTGCAACGAGTGAATCTTGAAAAGCTGCCAAGTGCTGTAGTACACCAATGTTCTGCCCGAGGTGACATCCAAGGGATGTTAAAACAAAATCAGGAAACACCTGGGTTAGCCCAAGGTTCATCTGCACTCTGCTGACAGCAGTGCAAGACCTGTCCCAACTGCTCCTTGAAGGGTTGGGCTTTGTTGAGCTGGTCTAGGTCACATGGCAATTAAAAAACTAGAATTAAAGAGAAGTTCCCTTTCTTGGTGTCTTTTCCCTGTGACCTGAGGAAACAGCATTTCTTCCACATAAATCTTTCCCCTTTGCAATTAGTTCAGACTCAGCTGCTTGCCTGGGTCCTTTTTTTTCCTTTTCTTCATCTCATGTGGCCTGGAACCTGGCTTCACACCTGCCTTAAAAGTGTCACCTGTATCAGAAGTTCCTGCCAGGTGCTGCTGTGGGATGTCAGCCCCTAATGCAGCATTTTTGGGGAACAGTGACATGAGTCATTGTGTAATGAGCTCTGCATGAAGGCTTGAGAATAAATAGCCTTGGAGTGAGTGATGGATAGAATGATCTCTTGATCCCACTGAATTTTGTGGAAAGGGAGGAGCCTTTATGCTGCCAGCTGGGAAATGTCTTTGTGACAAAGTCTAAATTTGAATTTTCCTGGGAAGAACCATCAGTTCAGAGGGAAAGTGAGGTGTCCAGGGGATGGACTGGAGATGGTTTATTAGTCACATGTGCAGAAGTGAGGCATGGAGCAGCCTGAGCTGGAGGGAAGGGTCCTGCAGCTGAAGTAACAGGAATTCTTAGTGGTGTGATAACACCACACAATGGCAATGGGATGTGGCTGTGTTGTCTGGCAGTTGTGAAATAATGATACCAAGACAAGAGCAGCTCCTCAGCTAGAACAGGGTTTGGTCTGCTGTGAGTGAGGGAATGGAGCTGATCAGTGCAATTAAGGGAATGAACAACTTGTCTCATGGGGACTGGTGAAAACATGTGGTTTATTTTGGCCAAGGAGCCAAGGCTGCTCTCCTGGAACAACCTGAACTCCTTGGGACAAGGGGACAAAGAGAATAACTGAGCCTCAGAGCAACGGGACACAACACTGCAGAGAACTGCAAGCTGAGAATCACTTTGATTTTAAGAGGTGTAACATTCCACTAGCACGGACGGGAAAATTGAACATTAGAGTTCGGATAGTTTAAAAAACCTTATTTTTTAGGAAGCACTTAAGTTCTGCGTTTGTCCACTCTCCCTGTGCCCTTCCCCGGGGCTGGGGGTACGCGGGGACAGGTGGGGCCTCCCTTTGCCCGGTCTCTGTGGCCGTTCTCCACCCCGGGCCCTGAACCGGCTCCGTCCTGCCCGGGGTGGGGTGCGCCGGGCTCGGGGTGCGTTGGATTCGCGTGGCCTTGGGCTCCGGGTGCATTGGGCTTGCGGGGGCACCGAGCTTGGGGTCCTCTGGGTGTCGGGATGCGTTGGAATCGGGCTCGGGGTGCGCTGGATTCGGGGTGCGCTGGATTCGGGGTGCGTTGCATTCGGGGTGTCCCGGGCTCGGGGCGCGTTGCGCTCCGGGTGTGCCGCGCTGGAGCTGCGCTGTGTCCCGGGCCGGGCTGGGCGCTCGGCCGGGCTGCGGGCGGCGCTCGGGGCCGCTGCGCTCCGCCCGCCCGGCGCTCCTGGCCGCTCTCCGCGCTCGGAGCCGCCCCGCCGCTCTGTGCCGCGCCGCGCTCGTCTCGCTGGCCGCGCTGGGCGGGCCTGGCGGAGCCATGGCGGCCGTGCGGGGCCTGCGGATCTCGGTGAAGGCGGAGGCGAGCACCACCGCGGCGGAGCCGCGCGGAGCCGAGCCCGAGCCCATGGAGGTGGAGGAGGGAGAGCTGGAGACCATCCCCGTGAGGCGCTCGCTGCGGGAGCTCATCCCGGTGAGGGCCGGGGCTGTGCGGCTGCCTCCGGCGGCCGGCGGTGCCCGGGCGCTCCGCGGGGCTTTGGGGGGATTCTCGGGAAAAGCGGGGATGAGAGGGAAACGAGTCCTAAGGAAGCGGGCGGGAGGCGCTTGGGAAGGGATGGAATAAAGCAGGCGGTGGAGAGCAGGATTCGGGGTGCTGGGTTGGGGTGTAGAGGAGGCTGTGGGTGGGAGAGTGTACAGGGAATGTTTGATTCCGGGAACACGGGGAATAACCTGGAGCAGGGGGATAGCAGAGCTGTGGGCTCTGATGAGCAGGCTTGAGGGTTTCCTTCTCCATGTTTTTCTGCCCTTTATCACTCTCGCTGATCGTTCCTGTACAAGTTTTAATAGGATTATGTTAAACAATTAAAAATGGGTCGCGCTTTTAAAATCCTAAGTAGTCTTTTGCTCTCCAAACTTGGATGAAAATTGTTTTGGAAGCTAATCTTTGATTAGCTGGTGTGCCAACGTGCTTGTAGCCAACATGTGGCCTGAGAGACAGCACCGAGCTGAACTTCCTTGTGCTCTGAGTCAACATCAGACACCGGGGGATTTCGGTAGGAAATGGAAAGAGAAACTTCCACAATACTGAAGGGTCTGATTTGCACTTTAAAGCTGTAAAAATCATGTTTATTTGGCTTTTCTTCTTCTAGTAACTCTGACCATTTGGCAGCATTAAAGGAACTTCGGTGCTGTTACTAAGAAAAGCAGTTGGGTTTTTGTTCTTTCTAAACTGAGACTAACCCACTTCTAGAAACGGTCCTTTAGCCAAAGTAATTATTGCAGCACAAGTGTAAAGAACACATTTACTCCAAAAAAAAAAAAAAAAAAAGCAAGAGATGTACTTCTAGCTCCAAACTTCTGCCAGCTGAGGGTATCAGAGTAAAGAGGTGCCATTTTACAGATGCAGACAATGGAGGGCACAGAACTGGGTCATTGGCTGTGGGGTTGAGTCCCTCTCTGAATTCAGCAGTCCTGACTCATGGACAGGAAACTTGCAATTTTTCCCCCTTTATTCTCCATTTTTTCCCTCTCTCAGTATCAAAACAGTAGTGTTTCACTGTAGTATTTGGAATTTGGGGTTGAAAATAATGATAGGAATAAAAAGTTATGTTGTTTCATTGTGGATGTAGCTTGGTGTTCTCACTTTCTGAGATTAAAAGCTGCAAACTGACATTTCAGTAGTCAGGTATCGCTGTTAAATCTTCTCATGTTTTGCAAGAAAATTATACCCAGACCCAGAATTGTGGAAGTCTTACTTGGGAAAGGTGTTTGATGACTTTCCCTGTATTGCTCAAAGAGTAAAAAGCTTGTCAGCAGCTGACATAGAAACTAAATTCAGTCAAAGGAAAGAATCCTTACAGTGAGGGAAGTTTGGTTCAGTTCATTTGTTTTTACTTTCACTGACATCAATGCCTCTCTGTCCAGGGATGTAGCTTGGATCAAGGAAAAATGGATCTATTTCTTGTAGAAATAATCAGGTGTTTCTTTCAGTGTAACAAGTGTGAGATTTCATCAGCATTTCATTTGTTTCAGGACACCAGTAGGAGGTATGAAAACAAAGCTGGAAGTTTCATCACTGGAATAGATGTAACCTCTAAGGTAATTTTTGTGCTATGGCTCTTTAACATTTTGAAGATCCAAAAACCTATGATGGTTCCCAATAAAATCTGGAGAAGAAGGAGCTTCTCAGCCAGGTCCCAAAACTTCACAGGTTCCAAACTTGTTGCTCATGAGCTACATAAGAGGAGCCTGAGATGCCAGTCTAAAAAATTCTCTGGAGCCAGCTACAGTGTTAAATTAATGCTCAGAGAAACAAATTCACACTTTTGTATATATATAAAAATCAGGGAGAAAAACTATAGTCTTCAAAGATGAAATTTGCCTGTGGTAGGCTTCCTTCAAAAGAGAGGTTTTATTTAATATTTGGTAGTAAGGACTAGGTAATGCTCCTATTCCATAATGGTTGTCCAAGACACCCTGATTCCCACTGTTGGACCTACACAAAAACTGTTCTGTGGCACAGAAATATTTTGGTGAACTGCTGCTACATTCTGAAACCTACAGATCTCTCCAGAATCAGCAGAATTATTAATATAAATCGTTGCTGTCTGGTAGATTTTAAGTATCCTCAGTGCAGTTTGTTGAGGGTGCTCCTGACTCCTGTTTGTTTTGCATTTTGCAGGAAGCAATTGAGAAGAAGGAGCAGAGAGCCAAACGTTTCCATTTTCGGGCTGAGGTGAATCTGGCCCAGAGGAACGTGGCCCTGGACCGGGACATGATGAAGAAAGGTTTGACCTCATCCAGCAGCCAAGAGAAAAGATCCCTTTAGTTACTTCCTCACAGTGTCTTGACTTGATTTATCCTGCAATATTTTCTACATTCTCAGAGGTTTTGCCAGATTACTGATGAAAGCAATCACTTTGGGGTTTTTCCACCTTTTCTTTTGCACATCATTATTTTTTAACCTATTTGACACTTGCCAGTTCACTCCTTGTTTCACCAACTCCAGCACAAAGACAACATTTTTTGTGTGCCTTATTTACTAGTGCTACTTGCCCAAGATTCTCCTTCTGCATCAGTGCTGCTTTAAGAATCTTTAAATGCTTTGTAAGAACCCTGGAGCACTGTGTGGGTACACGTGGAGGACTCTGTGTCCTGTGCACAGGGAGATCAGATTTGTGCTGTACACACAGTCAGGCTGCACTGATGGCAAGCTGGAACAGAAGCCAGGAGATGTGTGCACAACAGATTGGTGCTTTTGGCACCCAGTTAGTTCTCAAGGCTTTTTTTTCCAACTGGCAGCTTGGACCTGCTAAGCTGTGGCCTGGAACAGCTCCCCATCAGGTGATACAAGTGGAAATGCTTTGTGCAGGGCCTTGTTTTGTTCTGGCTCTTTAGTACTTAATGATAGCACTTTGGCAGTGCTCAGAGAGGAAAAAAATGTTTTTCAAGCTGTTTGGTTGCTGTGCAGTCTCTGTATCTAGCAGTGCTTGTAACCTCTTTTAATTTTCAATTTCTTGAAGTTTTGCATTGTGGAAGAATAAATTATGGTCCTATGTCATGCTTCACTTCAATTAGTTCCTCTTTAATTTATTTAAAGTATTTGCCTTATAAACCCATATGGTACTAATCTGAAAGCTTGGAATAAATACCAGTTTTGTGTCTTTTCCTCTTCATAGCAATTCCTAAAGTAAGGCTGGACACCATTTACATTTGTGGAGTGGATGAGATGAGTACCCAGGACATCTTTGCCTATTTCAAAGAGTATCCTCCAGCTCATATTGAGTGGCTGGATGACACCTCCTGTAAGTAAACAGAGTATTTGTGATTCTTACTCTTTTTTTTTAAAACATGGTCACAGCTGCATCTCTAAGGGGAAAAAGAAGAAGGTCTAAGATTATGTGCTGCTTCCATCTTGGCATAAATAATATATCTGAGAGAAGGTGATTGAACTGTGCAGTTGGGCAGGTTGGGATGGTTTTGTGTGGAGGAGGAGGAGATTTGTTGCCATATTTGTGTAGTGCATGCTCCAGGAGAAATGGGTGGGTGGAAGGAGGTGGCAGCTGGGTGTGATTTCCATAGATTGGAAAAGGAATGTGGGCACACATGGTAAGGGCTGTTTTGGGGAGTGAGATCTGCAAGATCAAAGGTGGTGGAGAGTTGTGCTTTTCTGGCACTGGGGAGTTTTTTGCTACATTTGAGTGCTGGATCATGGAAGTGGAATACTCTGAGATTGTCATGTGGCTACAAACCTCATGCCTGAAATAATAGAAAAAGGAGCCAGTGCAGGTTTTCCAAATAGCTGGAAACTTAGTGACAAGCATGGCTAAAACTGAGAATCAGTAACTTCATTCTCTGGAGTGACCTTGAAGAAATTCTGTTCCAGTGAAAGACAAAATAGATGGTGTTCTACAAAATACTGGTGACCTTGAAGTCACTGTGTGTGACAGCTTGAAGTACTGCCACAAGCTGATAGAAAATGTGAAACCCAATGAGCCCTGGGTGGATAATTGGAGTACAGAGCTGCTGGATGGATCTGTGCTGATGCATGAGCTTGGAAATGCACAGCTTAACTCTGTCTGAGGCTTCATTGCTAAGATTCTCTGTTTTCTTGAATGCTACATGAGTAAATTCATGTGAAAATTAATGCTTCAGGGTTGTAACAATACCCAGTTATAGTTACTACACATCTTTTTTAATGGTGAATTTTATGCTGTGTGTGAGTTACTATGTCAGCTACACTTGGTGAAAATACCAAGAAAAAGCTTTTTCTTTTCAGCACAGATCTGAATGATGGCTAAAACTTCAGTGTTCCCAATGGAATTACATCTTAAGGTGACTTAGTGCAAAGCTGGATTTAGTGTTCTGTGTCTCAAAATGATGAACTTCAAATGATGAAGGTTTTGGAAATTTGGAGATGGGAAGATGAGGCAGACTGAAAAAAAAATGGATTTATTAACCAATCATTGAAGTTAATGTCTGGGTGTTCTCACCTTGTAATTCTTGTCTGAGTAATTTAAGAGAGGTTCTCTTCTTTTGGGTCACTGTACAGTCTTCTTAATATCTGAATCCACTCTGCTTAACAGCAGAACAGAGACAGTTTTTGTTGTATTTGTAGCAAATGCAGAAAGCTTTTGTTCAAATCCTGTTTTTAAGCAGTTTTAGCTCTTTCAATTTCAACATCTATGAAATGCTTTTAATTGGCCTAATAAGTTATATTTTAGTACCATCTGCTGATACTTAAGGCACATCCTGAATGATACTGTGAGCCTGGGTACTCCATAATCTGTGCAAAGTGCTTGAACAGTCTCCTATTTCTCCCTATTTCCCTGCTTTTTGGAAAAGATTAACAGAATTCTGCAGTGAAGTCCAAGGTTCTGTTAAGTTGCCAAAGGGGAAAAATATCCAGGCTTCATTCCTGCCCCCTGCTGCTCCCTTAATCACATTTATGTGGGAACACATGGATCCACTGACCCCAATCCTGTGCCCTGATTTGCTGTTTTCAGGAAGCCTCTCAAACCCATGGTTGTGCCTTTCAGTGATTTTGGGGTTTTGATTAGCTCTTGTGTTTTGTAATAAGCTGAAAATTGTGTGTTAAAGAATCCAGCTTTCCCTGCAAGAGATCTGATGGCTTTTCTGCCAGTTCTGAATTTTTGTCATTAATTTCCTTCCAGCAAGGCAGGGGAGATGTGACTGCTTGATGACACCAATTGCATTTGGGTTTTGTGTTTCTGTTTGTCCCAGGTAATGTGGTCTGGCTTGATGAAGTGACAGCAACACGAGCTCTAATAAATATGAGTTCCCTCCCTGATCAGGAGAAAACAAAGAGCAGAGAAAACAACAAGGAGAAGACAGCTGAAAAAACCAAGAAAGGTAGATTGAGATATGCAAATACAGCCATCATCTCATTAAATCAATGAAACTTTAAACTTGTGCTGGGGTATTGCATAACCTAAATTACTGAAGGAGCTTCTATCATATAGTTGCAGGTAAATGTATTCTGCCACTTTAAAAAAGGCTTTCATCTTGGAAACCTTTTGAAGAAGCTGCTTCTTAAAAGGTGGGTTGGAGCTAGACCAAAAGCAGTAATTCAGTCATACAAAATGTGTTAGAGGAGGGTGAGAGCTGGTATTTATAGTGGGCCATGTGCACAGAAATAGCTCTGTGTGATGTGCCTACAAAGGCAGGCAAAGTGGGCAAAAAGCAGGTGTGAGGAATGAAATACCACAGCTAATTCCCTTTCTGATGCACCACCATCCTTCCAGTGTATCCCTCCCAGCAGTGACAGTGCATCACTTCAGCTCTAAATTTGGCTGTTATCCTTTTCAGAGAGAAGTTATGGGAAGGTTGGTTATAAAAGAGCAGAGCAGCAAAAGTGCATCTCAGTGTCGTGATCAGCCTTGGTTGTAAATTTATTTTCTTTTTTTTTGTGGGGAAGTTTAAAAGCAGCATTTTGCTGCCTGAGGACAGTCTTGCTCTTAGGCTGCTGTGGGTGCTGTGGTTGGAGGTGCTCTATCACATTATACAGAGGGGAAAAAAAAGTTAATAATTACAATTTTTCCACAAATTTTACTTTAAAATGTTGCATATTACCTAAATGCAAGTAGCCAATCACTCTGCTAGATATGTGCAGTGCTTCCAAAAGCCTTTCTGGGAAATTTGGTGTTTAAGGCTTTGTAAACTTCTGGATCCTTCTAATTCCCTCTTTCCCCCCTCTTTTCTTCACAAAACAGTGGCTCCTCAACCATCCACATGACTTTAATTTTGACCAAATGTTGATAAAGCTCCAAGTAAGACTTGTTATGAAATTTTTGGAGATTAGGGACATTGCTTAAATGGATCATAAACATATATATTTAATCCTGCTTGCTTTGAATTGCATATTATATTATCATTACACCCCTCTGAAAATAAGAACTGTCATCTGGATTACTACTGTTCCTCTGGAAAAGTGGGATATTAGAGAAAGTACAATCTGTTCAATTACATCTTAAGGTGTGAGATCCATACAGATACCCTGGAGTCATCTGGCTTGGTTACATTCCTTTTTTTAGATAGGAATTTCAGGGCTGTTTAGACATTTAGGGAAGCAAAAAATTGTTCTGTGCTATGAGAAACTTCTAATTTGTGAGGGAGAAAAATGCATGACTGCTCTCCCTGATGGAACTTAATTCTTCTGATTTGAATTTGGGTAATTTGTTTACTTAAGTTCTCTCTTTAGTTTCAGTTTGGTTAATTGTGTTTTGTTGTTTTCACTCAGAAATCTTTTCAACAGCTGCCACTCTGTATTTTAAATTTTTAAGTTTATTGTTGGATGAGATTTAAGATAAGGAACTCTGAAATATAAAAGAGAGGGTTTTTTAATCTTAGGCCTATGAAATACTTTGAGATGTTTGCAAATGATATTGGCCTATCACACTTCATGGCTTTCTCTAGTCATTACTTTTTTACAATATTTTATTTCTTGGGGACTTTGAAGAAAAAATCTGCATGAATTTTCTTACACTGAGCTAAAAAGAACTGAAAAATCAAAGCAGTTTACAGTTCTGGAAGCACTTCTTTTTTAGTTATTTCACAGCAAAATTAAGTCAATAGGGTTGTTTTTTCTCCTTTTTACTGCTCTTTCTCTCCAAGCTTTTGATTTATAACCTGTTTTACACTGTTAATATTGGATATTTGGAGGCATTTGAAAAGGAGATGGAAGGAAATGCTTTTATGTGCCTTTAGTGCCTTGGCCTTGCTGATCTCTGATTCTGAACACACTAAACCCTGACAGGCAGTGCAGTTTCATTGCTTTCAAAGAATTAAATGAATGATGCACATGTGCTGCTGCAGGCACAGGGCTCTGAATTTCTCTGTGCTCCACTTTTCCATAGGCATTCACTGCTTTGATTATTCCCTAGGCTGCTCAGGGGAAAGGAAAACACCTTCAGGCTGATCTCAGACAATGTAGGTAATCATAAATCAAATGAGCCTGACACACTAAAATGGAGCTTGGTTTTGTTTTGTTTTTCTTTTTCCCCCCAATTATTTTCCTTAGAAAAACAGGAGGAGAGCTCTGATGATGAGACAGAAGAAGGAGAGGTTGAGGATGACAATCCCAGTGATGTGGAGGTCAGTACAGAGGGGAAGTGGAAACTCTGCTGTGGAAGTTTTGCTCTGCCTGGTGTGAAGTTTTCCCAGCATTTTAGGCTTCTATTTGCAATTCACAATTTAATTATCAAAATAAATTAGGTGGGGAGCAAGAGGAAGTGTGCAGGTGGTGATAATCCCAATGGAAAGTGCTTTGTGAAAATAGGTTTTGGAGAGTTTGAGTGAGCCTGGCTTCTATTTTCTGCTGAGAGGAGGCAATGAAAGAACAATAATGGAAGGCAATGACCTTTCAGCAGGGAAAGTGTTAGAGCCCAATGGGATTAAGGCTGCCCATGGATCTGTGGGAATCAGCACACAGTGCTGTCCTGGCAGCAATTTAATCCTCACTGGCTGAGGGTGTAATAGGTGTGAATAGAATTTCCTTTAGGAATGGTTCAGTGAACACTCCTACATGATGGAAGTCTGAATTTGAGTTTCTATAAATGAGAATGATAGGTTTCTAATCATTGTATGAGGGCATGGGAACCTGTTAATAAAATAATTTAGATATGAAATGGGAAAAAAACCCCATTTTTTCAGTGTTGAAGTTGTGCTATTTGTGCATTTCAATCAGTAATATTGAGTCATTTGACAATTACTGGATTTAATAACCTGAGTTAATGTTATGGAGCAAAAGAAGGAAACATTTTAAATTTTCAAGGCAATTTACATTAAAAATTAACATCAGCTCGTCAAGAATACAAAGCAGATTTCATTTGAACATCATTTGAAAAATGACTTCCTTCATAATCACTCCATTGCTCCTCTGTAAGCAACCCATTTTTATTCACCACTCCTTTGATTTTTGAGTCCAAAATCCCTTTTGTGCCCCCAAAGTTGGATGCCCTGTCCCAAGTAGAAGAGGATTCTCTCCTGCGTAATGATCTCCGCCCTGCCAATAAACTGGCTAAAGGAAACAAGCTGTTCATGAGATTTGCTACTAAAGGTAAATGACCACCTTGACAAGCACCCCAATTCATTGCTTGTTGTAGTTTCATTTGTTGACTAATTAATGACTCCAAAGTGCCTACTATTTGTAAGCGTTATTTTTTTTATTTTTGCTAATGGTTAAGTGTTAAGGTTTTGCCATAAATCTCAATTTCTTGGGTCAGTTGTATCCAGTGCAAGTTGTATGAAAATTGTTGTAGCTGGAAATTGTATCTTAGGCTCAGGGTGTTCTTCCCAATTCTATGGAATAGGTTTTATGATGACTTTTTCCAGAAGTAAATTCCACATTTTATAAATATGGATATAATTAGAGATGCCAATGACAGATTAGTAATAATTATTGCTAAATACACATTTTATTTATGAATAAAATGAAATATATATAATTTCTGGACCATGCAGGAAGTAGCACATTCATTAAGAAAAGAAAGGTGATGAGGAAGGTGAGTGGAAACTCCAGCAGTGACAGGGGGTTGTAATACCCTGTTAAGCTGATCTGCAGAAACCCAGTCCTCCCCTGGAATTAAGTTTCTAGACACAAATAAAGTTGTGGTGGTAGGAGAAATTCCAGAGGTGCAAGCAAAATTGAATCCTTCATGGAGGAGGGTGAAGTAATTCTGATTTTAAGGCACATTCAGTCTCACTCTCTGTCTTTTAATGGTTATTTGTTTTTATGATATAAATTTTACTCTAAGAGGGAAAAATTCCTATAATCTATGTTTTTTGCAGATGACAAAAAGGAGCTGGGAGCTGCAAGGAGAAGCCAGTATTACATGAAATATGGCAATCCAAATTATGGAGGCATGAAAGGAATTCTTAGCAATTCTTGGTGAGTGTTGGACAGAGGAATTGGAACATTGCAGGTAATTGGACAAGCTAATGTAAAACTTTTAATTTGTGAATTTTCTATTTAGTTTATGTAGATGCTTCAACCTAATAATGTTTTTGCAATGTGAGAATTATAAGGAGAGAATTCTCCATGAAAATAAAGTTTGTATTCAAACCATTCAGTCCAGCTCTGACATAAACACGTGTCTGCTGTTAAAGCAGGTGATAATTGCATATCCTTCATCCAGGATCTGGGGTTTAATGAGGGAGCCATAATTGCTGTGGTAATTACATCCCAAGCCTCTGGTTCTGCAGGAAGAGGAGGTACCATTCCCGCCGGATCCACCGGGATGTGATCAAGAAGAGAACATTGATTGGGGACGACGTGGGCCTGACTCCTCCCTACAAACACCGGCACTCGGGTACTGGGGGCACTGGGGGGAACTGGGAGAGCCCTGGGGGGCACTGGGACAGCCTGGGGGGCACTGGGACAGACCATGGAGCACTGGGACAGTCCTGTGGGGGCACTGGGACAGCCCTGGGGGGCACTGGGACAGACCATGGAGCACTGGGAGAGCCCTGGGGGAGCACTGGGACAGACCATGGAGCATTGGGACAGCCCTGGGGGGGCACTGGGACAGCCTGGGGGGACACTGGGACAGACCATGGAGCACTGGGACAGACCATGGAGCACTGGGACAGTCCTGTGGGGACACTGGGACAGCCCTGTGGGGACACTGCCTCAGCAATCCCATGGCATGTCTGCAAGTTTTCTAAAAAAACAGCAATCTGAATCCCATTTTAAGAGTTTACAGAGATAGGAGCTTCCTTCTGCTCCTTGCTTCCCAAAATAGCTGCTGCTTTTTATGTGACATTTTTCTGTTACAAATTTAGGGCATGGGGACTGTGGCATCAAAGGCCAGAAAAAGGGCAGAATGACTTCTTCAGCCTCCTTGGCAATTTGTCACACTTGCTAAGTCAACTCTCCCACTCTCTAAATAGCAATCTCTAAATGTAGAACAATAGAGATGAGAAGATTCTGTTAATTAGGCTTGAATATCCTCATTTGCTGCCTAAGGTAGAAGAATAATGGGTGTAAAAATCTGACACGAGACAAGTACAGTGTGATTGGCCTGTTAAAAATACAGCCAGGGATGTGTCACATCTCATGGAAGATTTTCCATGTTGATCGTGTGGTGCTGTCTGAAGAGATGTCTGAGTGCTGGTGATGACTAAATTGAAATTGTCTCTATTTAAATCACTGTCTGTGATAGATTCATAATAATGACACTTGTGTTCTTTTTGGCATTGCTGCTTGCAGGATTTGAAAGGATTTTTGCAGAGCCAGCAGCTGGCACATTAAACCCTGTAGGATCCTGGGAATTGTGCTTAGCTCAGGAAGGAAGAACTGCACCTTCTACAAGAGGCAGTTGTACTTTAATTACTCTGTCCAGCCTTGTGCTTGGCCTCTGAGGGACTGAGCACCAGGGACATTTTGTCCTGTGGCAGTTTTAGTCCACTTATTGATTCCACTTAAAATATTTGGCAAAATATCCTCTCTTTAAGAAGAGAGAACTAAAGGAACCTACAGACCCATCTATAGGAGATCATTAATTCAGATCATTCAGCGAGGTGATTCCCCTGCTGGTTCGCTTTTCAGCTACTTTCTAGAGATGCCAAAACACTTGATCAGGATGAGTTTGTTTTGCTGCAGGCTTGGTGAACGTTCCTGAAGAGCCCATAGAGGAGGAAGAGGAGGAGGAGGAGGATCAGGACATGGATGAGGATGACAGGGTGGTGGTGGAGTACCGGGATGAGCTGCAGGCTTTCAAGCAGTCGCGGGAGCGCGGCGCCGCCCGGAGATCCAGCGGCTCCGACTCGGATGAGATGGACTATGACCTGGAACTGAAAATGATTTCCACCCCCTCGCCCAAAAAAAGCATGAAGATGACCATGTATGCAGATGAGGTGGAGTCACAGCTGAAAAATATTAGGTAAAAGTTTTTTAGTCTTTAAAAGCAGCAGTGAAGAGGCATTTCCCGGTTTTAGAGCTGTCGAAGCTTGAAGATGAACTTGAAGCTATTTTTCAGTTCTTGATATAATTTGGTAGCAGATATTCTAACAAGAAATACAGAAACTGGGCTTTAAATAGAATTAACATTTTTAACACAGCTTCTTATGCAGATCTCTCTGTCCTTGCTTATTCATAATAATGAAATTCAAAGTAGAATCAAGAGAAATTTATGCAATTAACGGGGAAAAGATAATTCCTCTTTCTGTTTTCTCTTTGCCCTTTCTTAATCTCAGAAAGAAAAATAAACCTCAATTGTTGATGACATAAAGGAATTTATGTTCATTATGGGCTTACTAATCAAAGTTGTAAATATTGTAGATGAATAAAATAACTTTAACGTGTTCTTTCAGTAAAGTAGTTATACTCATTATAGTAATACTCATATAATAATTATATATAATATAATGTCAATTTTGAGGCTGCCTTGAAGTGGATACTGAGGTATTAATGGAATTGTTGTTATATTTAGCATTCTGACTTGGACAGCTTCTAAGCATTGTTTTTGTTTCTTTTTCTCAGCAGAGAAATCCTTATTATTATTATTGATATTATTATTTTCTGTGATGTAATTTTCCATGTAAGAAGACCAAAGAACTATACTAGATTGCATTTTATTTAGAGGACATCAAATCTATGATTTTCTGTAGGAATTCCATGCGAGCAGACAGCATAGCCACCAGCAACATCAAAAACAGGATTGGCAGCAAAGGATCCTTGGAGAAAGTTGCAGATGTGAGGCTCCTGTTGGAAGAGAAACGTCAGAATAACTCTGGGCCACGGCAGCCACACAGCATTGTCAAATCAGGTAATTTGTCACTCATAGCTGGGCAGAATTGTCACTAAAATATATTTATTTCACACCTGTGCTCCACTGCAGATAACTCTGCATTCACACAGTTTGTCCTCACTAAGAGATTGAGTTGGGAATTGCTTTAGGGAAAAAATCAAACACACTTTAGTGAAAGTTTTTTAAGTGAAGTTGATTTCCATCCACTTTGTCCCTTTTGGGGCTCCCTCCTTGAGGCAGAGATTCTCTGCAGGTGAGAAACAGCACAAAGGGAAGGTCACAAAATCAAACCTGAAACACTGACTACACATTAAAAATGTGTATCACATGAATATAGGTGTTTTTGCATTTGGTAGGATTTATTTCTGAATTTAAGTAACTTATTTCTTTGACTTAAATGTGTAATTTCAGCTGCTTCTGACATATGTAATATTATCTGACTGATAAGTGAAAAATACTTTTTTGTATCAATGAAATGCCAAAATTATATTTGTTTATTTTATGCCTCCTGCTCATTTTGGGCTTCTGACAAGTTGACACATGATTCTAAAATTCCCTTTGCCTTCATATTTTTATCTGGACTGTAAGATTTGGAACATCCAGCTAAGCCAGGCAAACTTCAGAATACAAAATTCACATCAAGGGTTAGGTATCAATATCTTTAGGATTCTTTTTATTTTATTCTGCCAAATACCAACCACTAGTAGAATTCTAAATCAAGGTATTTGTTGCTATAAGAGTTGTTGGAAGCAGACCAGTTTTCATGGAATTTTACCTCCTGCTGGATATTTACACATCCTGCTGCTACCCCAGAAAAGCAACAGGCCATGGGATAACTTAATTTTTTATCTTTTGACCAGAGCACAACTTGAAACATTGAATTTCAAATTTATTGCCAAAACTGAAATGAAATCTGGATAAATTGTATGGCAGAAATTGCCAGGAAATCTTGAGTATGAAAGATAAAAACAGAGAATCTGTCTAGTTTCAACAGTGAATGATCATAAAGTGAGCTGGCAGAGGTAGACTAAATGCAACAGGATTTTTTTTCTTTTTTATCATTTTAATCACTGAAAATATCCCCAGATGTGAGACAGAGACTGGGGAAAAGGCCACACTCTCCAGAAATCAAAGCCCCAAGCAGTGCCTGTGCTCCTCGTCGAGAGCCCCTCTCAGATGTGCACAGCAGGCTGGGAATCCCCAAACAAGATGTGAAAGGCCTCTACTCTGACACCAGAGAGAAGAAATCAGGTCAGTTGTGTGCAGAAAATCTTCTGCTGCACTTCCTGTGGTTCTGGAGTCTAAGAGAAATTCCAGCAGAAAGCCATGAAGGGGTGGAGTTGAACGAAATACAGAATAAATTAGGAGATGTTTGTTCAGAACTTTGAAGTCTTAATGCATGTAGGGAGGAGCTGGGGGGTTTTTATGTGTTTTTATGGAGGTGTGCTGAAGATCAAGGGCTGCTTTCAAACTGTGGGCACCAAAACAAGTGCCAGGAATGCAGGGGCACTTCAGAATTAAACATCCTCTGCAAATGGGGAGCAATGAACAAGGCTGCCCTGAGCCCCCTGCAGTTTAATTTCAGTTACTCTTCAAATCATAATAAATTCCATGCCAAATACTAAGGTGTTGAAGAGTTGCAGAGAGTTTAAGAATTGGTTCCTTGACTTCTTCCTCTCAGTCCTGTCTGTTTTGTTTTTTTTTTTTTTAATTTTGTTTTTCATCTGCTTAGGTAATTTATGGACCAGATTGGGGTCTGCTCCCAAGACACAGGAAAAGACTCCAGAGAAAGCTGAAAACTCTGTGGCATCTCCAGAGGAAGATGACTCTGAGCTGCAGAGGGTTTGGGGTGCTCTCATTAAGGAAAAAGAACAGTCCAGGCAGAAAAAGAGTCGTTTGGATCATTTACCCTCCCTACAAATCGAGATCAGCAGGGAAAGCAGCTCTGGCTCAGACTCTGAATCATGACTGGTTTCACAGCCTGACCCTCCAGGGGGTCACTGGATCCCCTTTGCCCAAACCTGAACACTGGCAAAGACTCTGCAGTGAAGGTTCCAGAAGTGTCTCTGTTCCTTTTCTACAACAAGAGAGGCATAAACCACTTGAAACCTAAAGCAAAGACATTTGTCTGGAGTCTGGCTGGCCCTGTGCTCTCTAGGGCATTGTCATCTCTGTTTGTGACAGCAAACCTGTAGTGAATTGTAGCAAAACATTTTCTCCCCCGAGCTTTGAACTTAAAAGATGAGGCAGAAATGCTCTGTATTTTTAAGGAGACCTTTTCTGTTCTTGGTATTTTCATCATGGAGGCTTTTAACAAAATGTTTTACACACTTCATCCAAAGAACAGGGCATTTCATGATCCAGATCATTGCCTTGCCCTTCTGGCTCTTGCCAGCACCTTTCCTTTCCTCTTGAAGGAATAACAAGAAAGCTTCCTGGGTGGGCAGCCAGCAGGGATAAAGCATGAAGGGATTGATTATCACATTCCCTTCTTCCAACACACTGAATGTAAATCCAAGTTACATTTTCTTTTTTTTTTTTTTTTTTTTTTTTTTACAGTTGAATTCCATGTAGTTGTCCCAGTGGAATAATCCAAGGAATCCTGCTCATTTATTTTGGTGATGCCACATTCTGCTGTAGCAGGGATTGAGATGTTCAGGACTGCCAAGTTGGATGTTTGATAATTGTGTAAATCCCTGAGGTTTGGGGTTTGTATTTTTTTTTGCTGTTGTTCCATGAGGAGAGATTATATTCCTTTCATTCCACATGGATTATGTCCTGAAGCAATCCAAGAGCTGGAAAACTTTTTTCTATTTGTGAGAATCTTCCAAAAGCTCTAGTGGTGTGCTCCTCTGTGCTGTTCTCTGTCTATATAGAACTGAAAGAGAAAAGGAAAACTTTAGGATCACTGTCTCCTGTCAATATTTTGGATGTTCTTCCTGTGTAGTACACGTGGATGTGGACATGGGTGATTTGTTCCATTCAGCTTTTTTACCTGCACATTTTCACCCCTCCCTTGGTAAAACAAGGGTTTGATCAGTGTGCAACTGCTATTTGTTTTCATGTTGTCAGTAATTCTGAGTGAGGAATAATGGAGCACATCACATTCAGGTAAACAACAGGTAGCAAAACCATTTTAATAGTCTGAAATCTGTTTGCATTGTCCCTGTTCCTTGGTTCTGTCAGTCCAAAATACCTGTGAACTTCTCCTTTCTTTTGTTTTTTTTTCTTTTTTTTTTTTTGTCCTTCCCTAGTTTTGTACTAAGTTGAAGTAGGTTTGAGGTTTCAGCAAGGAATCTGCAAAATTAACTTTTCTTATGCTTTATGATGTGTGAGATAGCAGCATGTAAAATGAAAGGTCAAATGACAGGCACAGTGACTGCAGGGGCAATCTGGGGGCTGACCAGGCTTCAAGCCTTACTCTTTCCTTGTTTGGTGACACTCATCCTTGATTTTATATTTAATTATTGAATATATAAATGTCTCATAAAAGTACTGTTGAGAAAACGCCTGCAATGTCTGATCACTGTAATAACTCATTTTAAACCTGTGCTTTCACTGATATCCTCTCCCCAAGCTTTCCCAGGGAATCACATCCCTCCAGATCCTGATAAAATTTATTCCACTGGTGTTTTTTTGCCAGTAAACCTTTGTGTTGTGGCACTGCTTGGAATCCATTGGGACATTTTCCTTTTTCTGGAAGGAATCAACCACTTCATCCTCCTGGATTGTTGGGGTCCCTTGTGTGGTGTTTCCATGTCAATATTCCTAATTTAAACCTGAAGGATGACCCAGTGGGAATGGAGGATCTCTGGAGCTGATTTAAAAGGTGTGTGAAATCAATCCTGTTTTGGAAAAGGCACTCTTAGCTCAGCTCCTGCCTTCCAGGCTGTCAGAAATAGGCTTAAAAATTCCCCCACTGGTCAGGATTTCATGGGTTTTTTTTTGGGGGGGGTTGTGTGTGATACAAGAGCTCAGCTGCAAGAAAAATCAACGTTTGTTGTTTAAGTGACCCATAGAGAGAGTTTTGTAATTGAGTGTGTCCAGTTTTGCTTTTTTATGATGTATCAGGAATTCTTTCCAGCTTTGAGCTTCCTTAGTTACATAAGCAAGAGCTGCTGGATTTATCAGCTGAATTTTAAGTCAATGCTTTTCCCTCAACATTTTAACTTCCCATCTATTTGATTGAGAGATGGCAAAGAGAATTTTCCTCCAAGTCCCCTTCTCTTTGTGTTTAGTCCTCAGTTAATGTGTTCTTGATTTTTTTTTTTTACTGACCTCCCAGCTATCATCACAACAATAATTTGATGCAGAAATTGATGTTTGATAGGGAGACAGGGGACCTGTGTATTTCACTTAAACGTGTTTATGTTGAAAATTGGAAAAAAAACCCCAAAAAACCAAAAGGAGAATGTTGACTTTGGCTCTTGCTGGAGGATTTGTGCCTCGGAGGAAAAACTGAATTTTGGGTGAATTGTTAAAAACCACACTAGTCCTTCTTGTAGGAATATTTTGGCGTTTGGAAAAGGTGGATTTTTGATAAACAGTTCTTCAGGCTGACTGAGCACGTGGTGTTGAGGGTGAAATTTTAAAGCAAAGGTGGCTTTGTGTTTCTTTATAAAACGATAGCTGATGCATTTTAACAGGGAAAAAGAAACCAAAACACCCCTATTCTCAGTTCACGATGACACAATGTGAAAAGAATGGAACTTTTATTTAAAAACAGCTGTTCTGTTCTAAATAAAAGTGGCCTGAAATCACTCCGACCTCTCCAGTTTTCCTGGAAAACGCAGAACCGAGGGCGGGGCCGGTGCCCGGCCGGGGCTGACACCAGGGTCCATCTCCCTGCCTTGTGGTGCCAAACCTGGGGGATTTTTGGGGGTGGGATTTTTTGGGGTGGAATTTTTGGGTGGGATTTTGGGTTTTGCGCGTTCCCCGCGGCTCCGCTCGCCTCGTTCCCCCTGCCCCACACGGGAGGAAATGGGAGCCCCGCGCCCCCCCCGCCCGCGGAGCAATGGCACAGCCCGCCCCCGCCGCGGGGTGGTACAGCCCGAGCCTTTATAAGCGGCCGCCGCGCCCCATCGCGCCCTTTTCGTCCCGTGCCCCTGGAGCGGGTGAGGTGAGCGCGGGCAGAGCCGCGCTCGGCGCTGCCGGGCGGGCAGCGGGGAGGCGCAGGCCCGGCTTGCCCTCAAAGCGCCCGTACCACTGAGTGAGCAAGAGCGCTCGCTCCCCCAGCTCGGCAGTGGTAGCGGCCGCCGGGCCTGCCTGGGCCGCGCGGGCCGGGCCGCACCATTGGAAAGGCGGGGGGGGGCGCGGCCTCGCGGCGCATGGCGGCTCACGGGCCTTGTCCCCTCACGGCCCATGTCCCCTCAGGCCACCATGGAGGCGGCACCGGCACCGAGGAGACGTGCCCGGTGAGTCGGGAGGGGCTCGGCCCGGCCGGGGTGTGAGGGATCGCTGCTGTGGGGGGGATCGCACGCTGCGGCTCCACGAGGGCCGCGCAGGTAACGCTGCTGTGGGGAGGGCTCGGCATCCTCCGCCCTCCATCCGGTTTTGTGGTGCTACAGCCATCAAAATCAACAATTAGGTCCCTTTTTATTTTTTTTTTTAATGTGCTATGCCCTTTCTGTGTAATTAAAAATCACACCCACAGCACTGGAGCGTTTGCGATTTCAGTTCGAAAATTGGTAAATGCAGTTTTGCAAGCTGCATTCTTATACTACTACAAATTTACATAGTTCTATATTTCCTGATTAATAATTCTTTAGAAGGATTATTGACTACTAATAGCTGGCTGATACAAATATTTCAGTGATTCATGTCAGCATAAATGCAAGTGAAAATAGGAGTTGGTCATGAGGGTCTGGTTATTTCTTGTTTTTCCCTGTACTTTATACTGCTGAAGAGTATTTTAGTAACACTTCTCTTGCTTTTCCTCCCACAGCAGGAAGATGCCTTGAAGTAAAAGGTAAGTTAAAGGTTTTTTTCCTATATATGAAGGTGTGCAAAGTTGTTAAAAAGAGTTCTAGGCTTTACAAGTAAAAGATAACATGTAAAAATTACATCCCAAATAAAAACCTCCCTAAAACTAATTTTGTGTCCAGAAAAGTTTAGAGTGAATGCTTCATGCACAGAGGGGAGGTTGTAGAAGTGTTGGAGCTGAAAGCTAGTGTTTAATTAGAGGAGTTAATGAATGAAGAGCTGTTGATGATGATAACCCTGAATAGGAAGTGCCGTCAGATGCGAGAACTGACGATACCCTGATTCTGGTCTGAAAAGCAGCTGCACACAGGAGCTTCAACCTTGAAATTCATCCCCCAAAACCTTGCTGTCCATGGAAACATCTCACCTGTGTCCCTCTGTTCCTTCCTCTGCAGAGCCTGGGATGTGACACTGCAGGACTGGCAGCAGGTCAGAGCTGGCCCTGCTGGGAAGGTCAGAGGTGGGTGTCAGTGCACTCCGTGGAATCTATACCAGGTGGAATGTAAATTTAGAATGAGCTTTATAGGATATAAGGTGATTGAGATGTGTATTTTCACTTCCATCTGTGTGAATGAAGAATTTTAACTCTGATATTTCTTTCCTGATACATTTAGGGGGAGCCTGCAGGTCTCTGCTGGTTGTTGATGTCCCTCCCCTGATGTGAGAGCTCCTCACAAGTCCTGTGCAGGGCAGAGACAGCAGAGCAGGAGAATCTGCTGGTGAGTTTAATATTTATTGTGCTCTTAGCTGGATGTGGTGGCTTTTGCCTGCAGTCTCAAAAATCTCAGTTTCTGCTCTAAATGTATAATTAATTAAAAAATACTTGGTCTAAAAAACAGCAGTAAAGGTGAATTTTGGAATGCAGACAATGTATCTCTGTCAATCACTGTATCAATTCCCCCGATATCATGTGATGAAACTAACCCAAACTTGCTGGAATTACCGGCAGATTGACTGGTGGTGAGCAAAAGGTTTTCTGATGATATCTCCCTCATTAACAAATCCATTAATGATGATTGATGAGGCTGGTTACCTGACCCTGCTCCTGTGTTCCAGGTGGTGCTGCTGGGAACATCTCTGAGGCACAAGGACTCCAAAACACCTGAGCTTGAGGATTTTGTGCAAACACAACATTTCCCTGCCTGTTACTAAGTGCTAACAGTTAAAAGTGTTTCATTATGTGTATAATAAAATTATTTTTAAAACCACTGTGTTTTGTCATTTTACTGCATTAAAGAAGGACTTTGCATTCTGCAACACATTTTTAATAAACACACACATTGGGCACTCTGTACAATTTGCTGTAAAATAGAGAAGATTACCCAAATTGAAGAGTATTTACTGCAGACACTGCCTGCGGGGTTTAGTGTGGTAATTAAAGTTTTAACAAGACACCAAGAGTGTAATTAGTGCAGAGATCAGCCCTTAAATACTCTTGACAGCCAGAGCAGCAAATGCAGCTGCATCTGCAGCTTGTCTGCAGATTTCTCACTTTGATCTCAAACTTGAATTTAAAGTCTGCTGCAGAGGCAAAGTTCAGCAATTAGGGGGAAACTTGGAGATGCTTAAATGACTTAAACCCCAACATTTGAGGCTAAAACTCCCAGTATCATTTTTAATTCCAATTTTCTGCCTGAAAGGTGCTGAGAGTTGGTGCTGCTGGTGTGGCATCATAGGGCAGTGTCCAAAATCACAGGTGGCTGTGCTCTCTGAGCTGTAAATTGCATGAAATAACAATTCCAGGAATTTCTCTTAAACTTGGTATTCTGAAAAATAGGCTTAGTGTTTTTCAGGGAAGCCTGGTTCTAAAATGTGCAGGTAAATTAATCTGGATTTCTTTTTTCAGGCATCATTACTGTAATACATCCAGGGTTTAAAAACATTCATCCTGGGCATTGGAATAGGTAAAACATGTTTGGAATTAATTAGTTGCTCTTTGTAAGGATTTGAGCAGTATGAAGAACAGATTACTCCACTGTTTAATTAAAAGTTAAGGGTTACATTCTGTTCCCAGTGTTTGGAGAAACAAAACTATTTTTGCCTGGTTTTAAGAGTTTGTGTATTACAACATGTTGACATTCCTTACAACATGCACTGGGAATAAAAATGGGTTTAAAGCTCTCAAGAAGCACAAGGAATCCACATTTTAAATGTGAATCTGCAGAGCATGGAGGTAAAAGCAGCACATGCCCTCAGCAAACAAATAATCAGCAAATTGTTTAATGAGCTGTTTAATTTGCTCAAGGTTTGCTGCAACTTGTGTTGTAATTGGTGCTTTTTAGTTTTAGAATTCTCTCATTAAAACAGAGGAAAGTTGATCTGGGAGAACTTAGGTATTGAATTTATCTGGGTTTATTGAGGGTGGTATCTGTTGGAGATAAGTATTCATGAGTTTTAATTTAGCATCACTTGTTTATTGTTCTAATCAAAACCAAAGTTCCTCAGCAGGGATCTTACAACAGGCTGAGGTTTTGCTGAGATTAATGAATGGAAAAGTGTTATTTCTGTTAGAAAATGGTGCCTTTCAAACTAAACAAGTGTCCTCAGCATTTTACTGTGGTCTTCCAGGGGAGCACAGATAATTTCATGGTGCTTGAGGGGAGGGGGAATAAAACCATTCTGTTTTGATTACATTTGGAGCACTTAAAACTTAGTGTTGGGGAATAAACAGCAGACAAAAATCTGGTTTTAAAACACGATTATTTTGGGTTTTGTAAATGTTTAAAAAGAACAGTTGGCAGGAATCCCTTTGGCACTCAACAGCAGCCAACAACCCTGGATAAATCTAAAATAGATGAAAGATTAAAGCAGAAAGAAAGAAAATATGCAGCAAAGCAAAGAATGGCTGAGTGCCAGCTTTTAGCAATAAGAGAGATGGCAATGCCATGTCTGAAATCACTGTTTGAGGGAAAACATGGAGATTATCCCCAAAATCTGTGCTGAGGCTGTGCAGGTGATGGAGAGGGGCTGGGATTGAGGAGGAGGAGGAGAGGGATCACATTTCACATAAATGCTGGTTCCCATCCTTATTTCTTGATTAGTACTGCAAAGCAATCACATCTACATCAGCATGAGAACAATCACTCATGCAAAGCCATAAATTACTCTAATTAATGCATGCCAGCTATTAATGGCAATGGAAAGAGGAGCTCCCTCTTGGCTTGGTGGCTGCTGCTCCAGCTCAGGCAGTTTGAGCTGTACCTACCTAATTAGAAAGGAGGGAGGGATATCCTCTGTAGCTGAGCTTTTCAGAATGCAAGAAACTCTAAATATTGGCACTTCACTCCTTTTCCCCTCTGAGCAGGAGGAAGAGCCATTAATTTTCCAATTCTTCATTTCAGAGGAGTGAGGCACTTCTCTGCTGCTTTCCACCAAGGAATTACATTGGTGTCATGCTAGAAAAGTGTCACAGGTTTGTTTTCTCCCAGCTAAAGAGTGATAAATGCTTTGTTCTAACTCCTGAGATACCACAGGCAGCAACTCTTGAGCTGCTCAGAGCAAAATCCCAAAATAATCGGGGGGGTTTTTGGCCTTTCTCAGGCTCAGGATGTTTCTGACACCCCACTGACCTTGTGCTGCCAGAGCTTGAGCACATTTCACATGTTCCTGTAGAAAGGACAAGGTTAATGCATCATTTAATGCTCTGCTAGGACAAACATTCCCCTTCTTTGTCACTTCATGTGATTTAGTGCCTTCATTTTACGCTTGAAATCAGTTTCAGCCCAACTGTTATGAACCAATCCTGAAACTGCTGAAGGTGGTGAGGGTGGAACAGGTGGGGTTTGATTTGGGGTGTGCAAGGAGGGTTTATTTAAAGAACATGGAGCATTTTCTGCTCCTGTGCTCTAATTCAGAGTAACATCTGTCCTGCTTTACCTCCTGACACATGAGCCCACAAGATGGGGCAGTGACCAAGCTCAGAGCATTTGAAATAAAAGAGATTTTTGAAGCCTTGAAGATGCTGCTTTGGGGAAACTCAGCTTTACTGCTGGTTCCTTCCCTATTTCCAATAAGATTTGCAACTTTCATTACTAAGTAGAGAATCCCACACACAGAGTGAAAATGTCACTCTTTAATTAGCTGTTAATTAATGTTTCTCAGTGTTGGACCAGCAAAGACTCAGTTTTTGATGCTGTGCAAACTCCCAGTCATGGTCCCAGCCCCAAAATATTCCTGGTCTGAGTGTGATGAGGAGCTAAAGGAGTTAAAACTTATTTTTATTTAATAAAAATAAAGGAGAATTTGACCTTCATTACCTTTCCCTCCCATGCAGCTCAGGACCTGCCAGGCTGTGCCTGCTGCAGGTGGATTTTGAGTCAATAAACACCCCCAGCCCAGCACCTGTGTGGAGCTGAAATCTGAACAAAATGCAAATGAGAAAATCACTTAGTGGAGACTGATTTCAAATCCCTGCTGTTTCAATCAAATAGAGATGTTAGAAGTTTAATCTCCTATAATTAAGACTTTTGTTTGTCAGACTCCTGTTAGTTTTTGCAAGTCAATAATTTGATTTTTTTTCCCCATAGCATTTTTTTTTTTAATATTTGTAATGGTTTGTGGTAAAATCATTGCACAGCACAGCTGCAACATGAACTCTAAACAAATATTGATGTTTCTGAAGCTGCCCATGGTTTTCTGCTGGGCTCTCCTTGGTTTTCTTTATCATTTTGATTTATGTCCCAGATTTTTGAATTGCTTTCTTGCTTGTGCTTTCCCAGATCCTGTAAGATAGTTACTCTAGATTTGATTTTGGTTTTTTTGTGTATTCTGTGCACCTGCAAACTGCACCTAAAGATTTGTTAGTGTTGGCTTTGGGCATGCTGGGTGCTGTTATCACTGAACAATGGAATGAGATTTAACAGCACATTAAAGACAAACTCCCAGCTAAGACTGAGGTTATCAACCATAATAAAAAAAAAAAAAATTTCCTGGATAGCTGAAACTTTATTAATAAACACCTGAGCCAAGATAATAATGGTACCAATGGCAATTTGGTTATCAGCCCTTATCAGACAGCAAGTGCAGTGCTGGTGCTTGGGTGATCAGTGAGTGCTTGATGCAGCTCACAACAGCAGCAGCAGCTGAAATTCCCAATGTGAATGTTTTACATCTGTGCCTCCACCTGCTAATCCTGCAGCAGCCTGCAGGGCTGCACATCCCCTCATTACAGAGCAGGAGCTGGAGCTTGGAGCCGTGCTGGGAGCAGCCAGGGGATTTGGTCAGTCATTGGATGAAGCAATTTTCCTGAACTGTGTCAAATCAGGTATTTTATTCCTTTCAACCATGGCAGTAAATAATAAACTCTTTGTGCTGCCTGAAATCCAGGGGATACCTGCTGGGAAGATGATGGGAATTGTTTCAAAGCTGGGAGCTTTGAAATGCACAGTGATGGGAAACCCCTGCACCAAGGCACCCACACTTTGAATTTAATTTAATTTAATTTAATTTTATCTAGCCAGTCACCTCCCCACCAGCCTTTTTTTGTTTGTTTGTTGCTGTGCTTTGGAAGAGGTGAAATAGAGCAGGGCCAGGCTGTTTGGAAATGCAAAACAGGAGCTGCATCAAGGGCAAAGGATTTCAAAGGTGCTGCTTTTATGCTCCAAAAAGGTCTTTGGAGATGACAGCAACAATGTGGTGTCACTTGGCAACAGGTCAGAGGCTGAGGCTGAGCCAAAGGAAGGGATTCAGGGCTGAGGAATCAGCAACACCAGAATGGTTTGAAGAGTGGATGTGACACCAGGGTGAGGGGACAGCTCTGGGCTGTGGCTGCCCCTGTCCTGGCAGCTCAGCCCTTTTTGGGGCTCAGAAAAAGAATAATATTCACATTTCAGCCCCCAGCTCTGTGCCGGTGGTGGAGAGGAGCTCTGAGCCTGCAGGAAAGCACAGCTTGGGAAAATCCTGAGACTGGAATTCATAATTTCACAAGCAGGTGGGGACAGTGAGGATGAAACAACAACAAAAAAAAGGAATGGTGAAGTTCTCCTCTTGGAAAGTGATGTGTAAATGCACACAGCCCCAGGCAGGGGGCTTTTTATTTAGTATATTTGAAACCTGCCCACCTCTGGGATTTTCTGCCTGTTTCTCTCCATGCAGAATTCCCCAGCAGTGGAATCTCTTTAGCAGGATCAGGAGTCAGAGCCCTGGGCTGCAGGTACCAGAGAGTGATTGACTCTTTCCTGATTTATTTAATTTCTGGAAGAGCTGAAATTGCAGCTCTTACCTGGAGTGAGTTACAAGAGGAGCTGCCAAAGGGAAGCTCCTTCCTGTGCTGATGCAGATGTGCATTTTCCACATCTGTTGTAGCCCAATATCCCATAGATTTCCATCCATCCCTGAGTCTATTCCAGGAATCTGGGCCTGTACTAAGATGCCTTGAGGTTTTAATTACGTAGATTGTGTTTAGGATGGCTGTGAGTGCTGCTTGCAAAACCCTAAAAGCCTTTCCCTGACCCAGAGGAACCCTGGTTCTCCCTGGAGAAGGACAGAGCTGACAGGGAGAGCCAGGAACAAAGTGGTTTTACAGCACACACCTTGAAAATCCAGTGATAAATGCCCAGGCCAAACCTCCAGTGAGTTATATATCAATATTTCTCTCTATTGTAAACCCCAAATCTATTTGTCCTTCCAATAAGAGCTCCCTGAGAGCTGCCACGTGCACCAGGCTCACTGAAGGATGGGTTTGCTCATCCCAACCTGCTGCATGCAAACCACCTCAGATTGAGTTAATAAAGCAGCAAAGAAGAAAGATGGCTCAGAAGCCACAGGATCAATAAGCTATTAGGAGCCAAGAAAACTCAGCAAACTGCACACATAATTAAAGGCTGTGGTGAACAGGTTGCATCTTTTCTGACTCTATTAAGTCAGGTCTTCAGTTTTATGTAAAAACCATCAGCTGAGCTGAAGGTAAAACCAGCTGTGTCTCTGCATATTTACAGAGGGGGAGATAAAAAATGCACACCCAGAATTGCCAGAAGGGACTGAAAACAAAGCACCTCCAATTCCCCACCCCTCAGGGGAAATTGAGCCATGGATGGAGCTGTCACATTAAAAGATGGCACTTTATTCCTGAATACCTTTCCTGCAGTGGCAGCTTGGGATCCAGGATTCCTCCAGTGAGCAAAGCTCTGTGCTCCTCTTGAGAGCAAACCTCTGCTAACAATTTACAGAAACACAGACCCCAGAATGGTTTGGGTTGGAGGGAACCTTAAATCCCATTTCATTCCAACATTCTGCTGTGGGCTGGGACACCTCCCACTAATCCAGGTTGTTCCAAGCCCTGTCCAGCCTGGGGATACCCATCCATTTATTCATGATAATTAATTAATATTTGTGTTAATGTGCCTGGAGCTGGGCCCCCCCCATGGCTGGGGGCAGTCAGAGCACTGTGAGCACCTCTGTCCCTCAGAATTTCCTGTCACAGACATTCCATAGAGCTGGAAATCTCCTCTGCCTGTGCTCAGTGCAGCCTGCTGCTGGAAATCATCCCCCAGGCAGAGAAAAACTCCACTGCCCTTGCAGTGGGGGGAAAGTGGCATCCCAGGATGGCATCCTTGCTCCAGAGGGGCTGGCAGGAGGTTGAATCAGTTGCTCACAAGGAACATTTCACTGCAGAGGCTGGGCCAGTTGGTTTTTACCCCTTTCTCCCAAGCTTTGATACCAGAATTCTGCTAATAAGGCCAATTAGTTTCCTTGGCAATAGCAGATCCCAGCTAATGGAGCAGGGGAGTTTTTGTGTTTCCAGGACATGAGTGCTGCTGAGCATGAGCTCACAAACCTCTGCTGCTGAAACCAGGGCAGGTGAAGCACAGGGGAGCCCTGAAGGCTTTTCCCCTCTCCAAAGGCAATTTTAGTGGGATAACCCCCATGGTGTCCCCCCAGTCCTTTAGGTCACTTTTTGGCTCTTCCTCTGGGAAAGGTTTGGGTAATTTTGGGTTGACATTTGCTGACTTCTGTCCCTGAGCAGCAACAGTGCTTTTGGCCCAAGTATTTTGAGCTTCTGGACATCCCCAGCAGCGTTTTTGTCTCTCCCTCTGCTCTCCCACACACTCCCTGCTTGGGGCTGACTTTTCCCAGCCCTCTTTCCTGCTCCCAACCATCCTCTGAGAATGTAACCCTCATTTGGAATGGATAACCACCTTCAAAACACAGCCAGCCTTGGTGCAAACCTTTCCCAGATCAGCAGCTGGAAGGAGCTCTCTGGAGCGTGGCACCAGCCCCTTCATCCTCTCCATCCCTCTCTTTTCTCTCCATCCCTCTCCCATCCCTCTCCATCCCTCTCTCTTTTCTCTCCATCCCTCTCCATCCCTCTCCCATCCCTCTCCATCCCTCTCCCATCTCTCTCCATCCCTCCCCATCCCTCTCCATCCCTTTCCCATCCCTCTCCATCCCTCTCCATCCCTCTCCCATCCCTCTCCATTCCTCTCCCACCCCTCTCCCATCCCTCTCTCTTTTCTCTCCATCCCTCTCCCATCCCTCTCTCTTTTCTCTCCATCCCTCTTTTCTCTCCATCCCTCTCCCACCCCCTCAATCCCTCTCTCATCCCTCTCCATCCCTCTCCATCCCTCTCTCTTTTCTCTCCATCCCTCTCCATCCCTCTCCCATCCCTCTCCATCCCTCTCTCTTTTCTCTCCCTCTCCATCCCTCTCCCACCCCCTCAATCCCTCTCCATCCCTCTCCATCCCTCTCCCATCCCTCTCCATCTCTCTCTCTCATTCCCTGCCTGCTGTTTCCATTCCCCTCACTGTGGGCTCCTCAATCTGCACAGAATGATTTCCAATTACATTTTTGTTGCTGAGGGCATAAATCTCCTCCCCAGACTGTTTTTCTTCATGCCCAGGCAGAGCTGTGGTGCTGGTGGGGAGAGAACCAACCAAGCCAGGCTGAGGCATTTTATGCTTTATTTATTTTATGGTGGCCCTTTCCTCCTCTCCTTGACAAGAAATGACCTCATTCTGCTTTAATATTCTAACAGCAGCGATTTTCAGTCCTTGAATTCTTCATCTAAGGCCAGTTAAAAGCCTCTGACCCGAAGCAGCAGCCCAGTGTAGCCCGGGGAACATTGATTATATGTGGAGTGAGCCCTGAGCTTGTTTTGATGTTGATGAGCTGGGAAGGGAAAGGTCTCACTCTGATTTCTTAAAAAAAAAAAAAAAAAAACCAAGCAAGCCCCACTCTGTGCTGAGCCCACAGGATCATCATTATCCTGAAGTGCACTAAGTGGATAATTGAACTAATCCACACTGTGATGAGCCAAAGCTTTTATAACCAACTCTCTCTACAACAGCTCTGCTTTTTTATTTTTTTTTCCCTTTTTTTTTTTCCATGAAAGTAATTTGGTGCATCCTCCAGCATGCACGGATATATTGACAAAAAGCCCTTTCTAGCTCTTTCTCTGTCTCAGAAGGGTGAAATCCTCACAGGGATATTGTCAGTACCAGTGGAGCAGAGGTGGCTCGAGCAGTGCAACACCTGCACAGGGCTGTGGGATGTGGGATCTCCCTCTGGAGATGTTGAAATTATTTCTCCACGGCCTGATGTGTTTCCCAGCAGGTGGGAGCTGAGCTGGAGGGGGAATGTGGCAGGAGCAGCCCCCTGGGTGGTTTTTGTCACTCAGGGAATGGAGCAAAGCAGGAATAAAGGATGCAGAGCTCGCTCTAAATGCAAAGTGCCTCTGGTTTGTGAATTTGTGAACTGGGGGGTCCAAGCAGCTCCTCAGGCCTGTGCAAATACTTAGCAAGGAATACAAACCTTGCAGCAAAGAGATTTAAATAATTTAAGCAGGCAGAGGGGCTTGAGCTGTGCATGAGGAGGGGAGAGCCCATACTGAGGTAGAAAGCAGAAATTGCTGCTGTTTCTTTTTCTTTTTTTTTTCTGCAAAGAGAAATCTTGTTCTTGATTAAACCCCCCTATGTTCCCCCCAGCTCCCTGGCCCCCGTGGTTTGTTGCTGGGACAGAGTCCTTGCTGCAAATAAACAGCTTTTTTTCCTTCAGTGCATTAATATTGAAGATAAACACCCCGTGGAGCACTACCCCACTCTCTGCATTCCTTTCTCCCACATTATTTTACACACTGGCAAAATTTAAAATGTAAAAGATTCTTTTATGATGCTTCTGTGTCCACCTTGTGCCCCCCCTTGAAGAATCCAGCCCATAAACTGAGCTCTTTATTTCTCCAGCCCCCTGAAGAGCCCAGACCAGCAGCTCTCAGCACTGCCTTGTCCTCTGTTTTTTCAGCCTGGGCAGAGGAAAAATTCAGCCCTGGGTCTTTATTAAGCATTATCATTTATTTGTTTATGGATAGCTCCTTTATTTCAAACAGAAATATTCCATATTCACTGGAAAGTTTTTTTTTTGTTTTTTTTTTTTCATGCCTGTTGGAAAGAGTTAGAATTAAAAAAACCCAAAAACAATAAGGAAAAAAGGCTTGGATACATGCAAATCATACTGAGTGTTGCCAAATGTATTAAAAGTAGCAGAGATTTTTTCTAAGTTACCTTCTTGCAATGGAGAACAAACAACCACTGGAAGCCTGAAGCCCCTTTGGGACCAAAAGTCTGTTTGCACCCAGAGAAAGCCAAGCTGGAGTCACTGCTGGGAGCTGCTCAGGGGAAGAAAGGGGCTCAGCTCCTGGAACACCAAGGAGAGGAAGCTTCTCCCACTTCCCTGCCCTTCCCAGGGTTGGAATCCAATGAAATCCTGGTTCCTAAAAGCCAAAATGCACATTCCAGCACTGCTGCCCTGGGGTGATCCCGTGAAAAACACAGTAAACCCAAACCCCTGTCTTAGGAAAAAAAAAAAAAAAGGAACATTTTAGAAACAAAGCACTTCTGGTCCAGGGGGCAGCAGCCATGGCCAGGTGTCCCCAAGGCTTTCTGAGCTGTAAATCCCAGCTGGCTGTGTGAGAGGGGATGGACCCAGGGTTATTTTACCTTTTTTAACCCTTCAGTACTGTGGTCTCTTTTTGTCAGTGATGCTCCTGAGCCCTGACTCCAGGATTTGTGTGTCTCCCCCAGAATGGATCAGATGCTCCCAGTTTTTACAGCTGGTATGAAACTGGGTTTTCCTGGATAAATCCTGGGCAGGCACAGGTGCCAGCCTGGTTTTGGTAAGGCTGGAGGGTGAGGTGGTGACCAGGCTGGGATTTAACCCAGTCCCAGGAAACAAAGCTCTGCCTCTGGGCTGGGCTCACAATGCTGAGAACAACACCCCTGGTTGTGTTTGAGCAGGTCTTACACCCCTGGTTTCTATGTGAGCAGATTTCTGACGTCTCTTTTGTGTTTGAGCAGATTTTTGACCTCTATTTTGTGTGTGAGTAGGTTTTACACCCCTGGTTTGTGTATGAGCAGATTTTTGACCTCTATTTTGTGTGTGAGCAGATTTTACACCCCTGGTTGTGTGTGAGCAGATTTTACACCTCTGGTTTGTGTGTGAGCAGATTTTACACCCCTGGTTGTGTGTGAGCAGATTTTACACCCCTGGTTTGTGTGTGAGCAGATTTTACACCCCTGGTTGTATGTGAGGAGGTTTTACACCCCTGGTTTCTATGTGAGCAGATTTCTGACATCTCTTTTGTGTTTGAGCAGATTTTTGACCTCTGTTTTGTGTGTGAGCAGGTTTTAGACCCCTGGTTTGTGTGTGAGCAGATTTTAGATCCCTGGTTTGTGTATGAGCAGATTTTTGTTGTGTCTCAGCAGCCACACCTCTCAGCAGTGATTCCTGAAGCAGGAGTGGGAAGGATTGAAGGTTTATCCCAGGCAGGTCCCTTTGGGGTGGCTGCTGTCTGTCCATCCTGTGGGGAGCAGCTGAGACCCAGCTCTGAGCAAAGGGAGCCCTTCCCTGCACAGCCTGGGCACCCCCTGCTCCCTTTCTGAGGCCCTGCAGCCCCTTGGAGACACATTTCTGAGACAGCCAAAAGCACAGCACAGCACCCATGCTGCAAAACACCTTTTAGAGAATGCAAACACTCTATATCATCACTTTTAGGTGTTCTTTGAGAAGGGAATCGCTGACATTGCTGGCACAGGGGGGAGGCAGTGGCTGGGACTCGTGGAGCATCCAGGAGTGGGGACAGACCAGCTCTGAGGTTTGGAGTTATCCTTGCACAAGGGGCTGGGCATCAAGGTGCCCACCAGGGCTGGACATCATGTTTGTGTTGTGGTGGCTCTTTGCACAAAATATTCACCCAGGGCTGGACATCATGTTTGTGTTGTGGTGGTTCTTTGCACAAAGTATTCACCCAGGGCTGGACATCATGTTTGTGTTGTGGTGGCTCTTTGCACAAGGTAATCACCCAGGGCTGGACATCATGTTTGTGTTGTGGTGGCTCTTTGCACAAGGTATTCACCCAGGGCTGGCCACCGTGTCTGTGCTGTGGCTCTTTGCCACCATGGCTGTGGTGCCCAGGCCCAGGTTCCCGTCATGTCTGTGCTGTGGTGGCTCCTTGTACAGGGTGCTGGACATTAAGATGCCCACCCAGGGCTGGCTACCATGTCTGTGCTGTGGTGGCTCCTTTCTCAAGGTGCCCACCCAGGGCTGCCCATCGTGTCTGTGCTGTGGTGGCTTCTTGCTGAAGATACTCACTGAGGGCTGCCCACCATGTCCGTGCCGCGGCTCCCTGCCCATCGTGTCCGTGCCATGGCTGTGCCCATCGTGTCCGTGCCGTGCCTCTTCGCCATCACGTCTGTGCGGCGGCTCCGTGCTCCGGGCCCGCCTCGTCCGCCCTGCCCGCCCTCAGCTCCCGCGGGCCGCCCGCCATCCCCTCCTGCGCGTCCCCGTCGCCGCCCTGCCCCTCCCCGGACTCCATGATGGTGGGCAGGTTGCCCTGCTTGGGGCAGCGCCGCTTGAGGCCGAGCAGGAAGGGCTGCGGCAGCGAGAAGATGTCCACGTTGTTGCCCAGGTCGATCCAGGTGACGCTGGGGAAGCTGGCCGGGTCCTTGAGGCACTCGGTGAGCTGGCGCAGCACGGCGCGCGTCAGGCGGTTGCCGCTGAGCCCCAGCGTGGTGAGGCGCGGCAGGCCGCGCAGCGCGGGCAGCAGCTGCAGCAGCAGCTCGTCCGTCAGCTCCGTGAAGCACAGCTCCACCGCCCCGATGTGCTCCGAGCTCTGCTCCAGGTACGAGCGCAGCCGCTCCACCTCCCTGGCGCCCAGCGGGATGCCCGACAGGTCCACCGTGTTGTCCGGAGGTTTGCCCGTCAGCGCGGCCTTGAGGCTGGGCGGGAGGAGGGACGGGGTGAGGCACGGGCCGGGAGGACAGTGATGGGAAATCACTCACAGAATCACAGAATCACACACAGAATCACAGAATGACACAAGGACACAGTGACAGAATCACTCACACAGTCACAGAATCACACACAGAATCACAGAATGACACAAGGACACAGTGACAGAATCACTCACACAGTCACAGAATCACACAGTCACAGAATCACACAGTCACAGAATCACAGAATCACTCACACAATCATCAAAGAATCACACAATCAAAGAATCACTCACACAATCACAAAATCACTCACACAATCACAGAATGACACAAGGACACATTGACAGAATCACACACACCATCACAGAATCACACACACACAATCAAAGAATCACTCACAATCAAAGAATCACTCACACAATCACAAAATCACTCACACAATCACAAAATCATTCACACAATCACAGAATCACACACAAACACAGAATGACATAAGGACAGAATCACACACAGAATCACAGAATGACAGTCCAACCCAGCCCCAACACCTCAACTAACCCATGGCACTGAGTGCCACATCCCATCTCTTTTTTAAACACACCCAGGGATGGTGACTCCACCACCTCTCCAGGCAGACCATTCCAACACTTGATCACTCTTTCAATAAAAAACTTTTTCCTAACATCCAACCTAGCCACACCACTTTTTGGGACCAAGGTGATGCCTCAGTAGCAACCTTTACCCACCTTAAAAACCCCAAATTACTCTTGTCTTGCAGTCTTTGAGCACCAGAGCAGCATTTCAGTCCCAAATAAAGCACAGAGTGCCCCAGTGAATCAGTGCTAACCATTTAACAGAACCAGGGCTTGATCCTGGTTTTATCCATTTTTTTCCCTGTAATTTATTGTGGGATGTTTGGTGGCTTTAAATAAGCAAAATTAAAGAGATAATAAAGGGGGAATGGAGACAGCTTCAGGACAGCTTTTTTGGGGGGAGGTATTTTTGTGTTTTTTGTTTGTTTGTTTGTTTGTTTGTTTTCAGCTGCTCTCAGTATTGCTGCACTTTTATTTTTTTTTTTTCCCCTTGGAGCATGCAGCCAGGAAAAGGGGATTTTTCCCTGGGATTCTATCCTGCTCCCCTGAGAGGGATTTAGCTGACAGCCAGTGGAACAGATTGATTCTCTGGTACAAGCTGCCTTTTCACCCTGCTGATGAGTAAAAACATCTCCTGAATCCCTGGGTCAGAGTGACCCTGGGCTGGCTCTGGGGGAGGCTTTGCCCTCCTGTCCTGGGGAACCAACCAAACAAACCCCAAACAGGATTTCATCCTGTGGCTGTTCTGAGCCAGCCCTTGGAAATAAGGGGGGGATTTTCTGTGAACAAACAGCTGGAAAAACTCCCAGCCCTGCCATGAAATTTGGCCACAGAACAGCCCCAAACCTCAGGAGGAAAACTGTAACCATTAAACAAATCCCTCTGAGCTTTAGTGGGGGATCAGTTACACCACTTGGTTTCATCCTCACATTTTACAAGGCTGCTCCATTGGGAAAACACTGATTTTTTTTTTCCCCCCCAGCTGGGGTTTTGCCCAATATAACACCAGGATTTGGAACAGAGCCCTTCACTAAGCTCACACATTGGCAGGATGCTGATTTATCCACACTCACGCTGAGCTAAAAGCTCTCTCCCATGGAATCAGATCAGAAAATGTTGTCATAAACAGGAATATTGATGTTTAGATCAAAGGGAAGGAAAAGAAAGGGGTTTCCTCCTGCTTTAAATTCATGGCACTGCTCTCAAGCACTGCACAAATGGTGACATGTGTGGTGCTCTGAAGGGAAATTGGGATGCTGAAGGAAAATTGGGATGCTCAGCCCAATTCCTTACAGGGCAAGGGAACAGCTCAGGGAAAATGAAGAGGCAGCCCCAGAGAGTGAGGAATTACAGCCAGGAATTCACAGAGACACCTGGTGAGAAAACTGTTTACAAAAATGTCAGAGAAACGTTATTGGATGTAATGAATCACCCAAAAAAAAAAAAAAACCCCAAAAGGTAAAATCCTGAGATAAAAGATTTGTCCTGAAATAATGGTGGTAGCAAGGATTGGTATTAAAGTACTTTTTCAAAATCCCTGCTCCAAATGATGGCAGCCAAACACTGGAATGGAGATTTGGAAAAGGAAGGAATACAAAGAAATGCTGCAAAAACAGGGATAATTTTGAGTAAGGGACATTAATTTTGTTTTGTTTTTTTTTTTTTCAGTGTCCCATCCAGCAAAGGGACCCAATGGCTCTTCTCAAAGCCACAAGCTGCTCACAAAATTGATTTCTGTTCTCCTGAACTGATCAATATCTCCAATTAAGCAGCTCATTTGCAGCTCCAGCACTGGGATGGGGAGGGAAATGAAAAGTTCTTGCTCTGTTCCAGAACCATCATTTTTCCCCCCCCTCAATTTGTTTTTATTTCCTGCTAAACAAAATGCTAAAAATAAGCATTTGGGAGTCATTAAAATGCTTTGCTATAATTATAACTCTATTTAATTTAGTTGGGGAGTAAAAAAAAAAAAGTAAATTTCCTGCTGTTGGAGAGCTTCACTTTCCAACCCCATCCTCCCCAAAATAAAATGTATTTATATCATCTTCCCTACAATACCATTTGCTCCCAAACCTCTGTTTTTATACAGAAACTGTTGGAATTTTTCCAGCAAACTCTACTCCAGTGCAATAAGGAGCTGCAGCTGATAGAACCTGGATTTGCAGGAGAGGCAATTTGCACAAATGCCCAGAGAAAAACAATCAGAAATCCAAAGGAAAACAACATGTTGGGCTCGTTGCTTCTGAAAATGACTCCCTGGAAGAGAATTGGCCCCAAAATAAGGATTTGTGTTACAATAAATGAGAGTTTGCCATGAAACAAACAGCATTTTCTTCAAATTCTAACACAGGAGGGGAAAAACAAGAGCTGGAAAGGCTTTTGGAAAGGGATTTTTATGATTGGGGAATACAAAAATCATATTGGATTTACATGAGCAACTCCTCACTAGGGAGGGAGGAAGGAAAAGGACCTTTAAATCCATTTGCAGCCTTAAATGTCTGAAGGGAAGAGGCCACAGAAAAGAAATTCCCAATAATTTGCTCATAAAAACACACAACTGGCTGCCAACATGGTTTTAAAAAGTGAAAGAAGAGGAGGAAAAAGAAAAGGGAGAGGGATGGAGAACAGCAGTGCTGGCCAGGACTCCAGCACTTTTCTGGAAAAGCAGGATGGAGGTTTCCCTAAATCTGCAATTCCAGCCTTTCCCTTGGGTTTTATTGCTGCTTTGTTTGATTTTTGGAAGGAATGACCCCATTAACAGGCTGGATGTGACCCCAAAAATGAGGGGAGGGTGTGGCTGCTCCTGCTCTGTCTCCTCACCACAAACTGGGTTTTGCCACGTCGTGTCTATTTGCAGCTGGAAATTGGGGCTGGTGTTAATTATCTCTGTTAATTATCCCCATCCCATTCCAGAGCCCGAGGAGTTTTGGGATGGGGGAAACACCCAGGCTCGAGAAGCAACAGCTCCCATTCACCTCTGCCCACCAAAATCCTCTCCCAGCCCCTCAAATCTGCCCCTGGTGCTGCCAAACAATAAAAAAATCCAGGAAAAATCAGGGGAGAATTCCCTGAATCCAGCCCCTCGCTGAGGGTTTGAGGTTCACACTCAGCAGAGGCTGTTTGTGTTTCCTGTTCCTTGAAATCAGCTGAATTCCTTTCATACAAAGGGGAAAACCCCAGGGTTTTTTGGGGGTGGGGAGAGAAGTTTCAACTCTGCTCCTCCAGCCCAATTTTCTCATCAGAAACCAACCCAAAGAAACGAAGAAAGAAAAAAAAAAAACCAAAAAAAAAACCCAAAAAACTCCCCTCTCCCAACTCTTCCTGCAATTAGGGAGTGATCAGCTGCCAAAATGAGTGCCTGGGGCTTGGCTTTCCCCAAAATGTTTATTTTATTGGAGCACAGATCACATTTGGAAGAGTTTAGGGAGGCTGAGGTCCCCTCTTGCTCTGATGAGAGCCAGAGCACGAGAGGAGCTGCCAGCCCAGCTCCCAGGGTCCTGCCTGTCCCTCTCCCTCCCTGAAAAGAGATTTTTTTTCCCCCTATTTTTCCACCTAATCCTTGGCAGGTCCCTATTCCTGCCCTTCCCACCAAAATCCCAACATCTCTGGTGTCCAAAGTGAAGCCCACCAGGGATCCTGCCATGCTCAGGGATGGATCCAAGGGAAAATTCCAGCTCCTGATGGTGGGTACAGTTGATTTTTTGGGGGGACGGGGACCCCTGGGATGGATTTGTGATGTCCCATGTGGGGCTGGTGGACTCCAACCCCATCCAGGGGGTCAGAAAGCACAGAATATCCCAAAAAACATGCAGGGATTTGTGCTGGAGGAGCTGCACAGGCAGAGGAGGAGGAGATGGGCAGCCAAGAGCCTCTCACCTGATTTTTGGCCAGGTTTTAATCAGAATTTGCACATCCATGGAGCCACAAAAGCTTTGTTTCACCTGGTTTTCAACACAGCAGCAATCCCTGTCCCTGTGGCCATTCTCTTCCCCTGCAGGGGCAAAATTTGGGATGGGATGTCTGGGATTAGGGAGCCTCAGGATAAGGAGCTCTGAGCAGGGTGGGGCTGCTCCTGGTGCTGGAAATTCCAGCTCTGGGATGCATCTGCTTCACATTAACACCAAATTCTGGGTCCCCCTGAGCCCAGCAGAACAGAGCCACCATTGTACCCTCAGTGAGCAAGAACAGGATACAACCTGACCCACTGCTGCTTCCCTTCCCCAAAATGGGAATTTTGGGTGATTTTTTCATCTTCTCCAATGAGAGGGTTTCTCAGTGCCCCTCTCTGTAGCAGCAGCAGAGGTTGAAACTGAATTTTTGGCATCCTTTGGGTTGCTTTTCCTGCCAGGCACAGTTTTTGGTGCAGTTATTTCATTTTAAGGTGCCTTCCCTGAGCCCAGAGACAGCACAAAGAGGCTGCAGCCACTCCTGAAAAGCCAAACAAAGGGAAAAATCCAGGCCAGGAGGATCAGCTGGAGCTGCCCAAAGCAAACCCCCTGCTCCCCCAGCACTCCACTGCTCCTGGCAGGTTATTTCCCTGCTGCTGGGGGGATTCCAGCCTCCAGCTGCCCCAAAGATGAAAGCAGAGCAGGGAGCAGAGGTGGGGGATAACAGCAGGGATGTGATGCTCTGCTCTGAGCAGCCAAACACTGCCCAGCTCCTCCAAATTCTGCTGGACAAGCAGGAAAACCACAAAAACCTTCCCTGGATTTTCCCTGGCTTTGCTTCTCAGCTCCAAATGGAAACATTTTGCCTTTTTCTCTGCACCCACCCGTGATGAGGGTTTGTGTCACTGTGGGAAAGATCAGCCCAACAACAAATCTTCCCAAGTAATTTGTCCATATTATGTCAACACATACTTTTATTTTTTTTTTTCCCCTCCAAATCTCCAGCTTATCATATTTGGGATAATGAGCCCCATTTGAGAGGGCCCAGCTGATTAAAGCAGGGGGTGCAGCAGAGATCTGGCTCCAGATGGGCCAGGGGATAATCCTCATTCCCCAGAGCACAGGAGGGTGAATTCATCCCAAAAAAAACCCCCAGCTCCCCAATCTGGACAAAGGGAAAGCCAAACTCCTTCAAGAACACAATTGCAATTGCCACCCTGGGCTGGACAAAAGGAATCAGCCCTGGGGCTGCCTCCTTTGGCACTGGGATGTGTCAAAACACAGCCTGGCAAAGCCCAAAGGTGTCCAGGGATTTTGGGCCTTTTCCTGGAGGTGCAGAAAGCTCCTTTTGAGATGCAAAAGAACCTTCTGTGCTTTATGCTCCAGAATGGTTTATTAGTTTTTTTTTTTCCTCCATCCCATCTCCCAGGAGCTGGGGGGTGTGTGAGGATGAAGGGTCGGGGTGGAAGGGGCTGAGCTCAGTTTGTGTCACCCATGGGGGCTCTCAGGGGACATTCAAAACCCCTGGGGATGGCACAGCCCCTGCTGTCACTGTCCCCATCTGCAACATTAATTTAAAGCCAAATTTCCAACCAAAGAGAGGAGCAGCAGCAGCAGGAGGTGGGAACTGGGGAGTCCAAGTGATGGATGAGCTCACTGAACACCTTCACTCACTGCCTGAAGGGGCTGGAGAAATCAAATCCATGTAAAGAGAGCCAATCAAAGCTGCATCATCCAGCTTGATTGTCTTAATTGGGAAACACAGCCCGGGGTGACAGCCAGGCTGGGCTTAAATGGAGCAGTGATGCCTTTCCCCCATGCAGCAGCATCCAGGCACCAAATTGCCCCTCACCACCTAAAAAAAAAAGGAGTCAGTGGCTGTTTGAGACAAGACAAATCATCACAGAGTGTCTGGATGGTTTCCAAGCTGGTGAAATGAATTATTTTCCCAGCTGATTCCTCGTTTAATAACAATTTCTACCGGTTGGTTCCTGGCTCTGCAGCCTGAGTGGTGGGGATGGATTTAAATAATCCCCACCATGTGTCCATGGAAAATCTCATTTCCACTCTGCCCAGAAGCAGAAGAGTAATTATTATGAAAAAAAAAAAAATTACAACCCCACACTTTTCTATCAAAAGCCTTTTCTAATTAAGCACTGGACTAAAAGACATTTAAGGAGGCACAAGCACCCAAGTGCAAGGAGGTGGGAGGGGAGGAAAATCAACAATTCACTGATTCAGCTGCAGGAGAGAGGAAAGAGGAGGATGAGGGTGGCTTGAAATCCAGATTTGAAATCCCAGGTAGTGCCTTAAACCCCAAAATTTATAAGGCTGCAGTGAAAGTCAGTGGGGAGGGGTGTCCTGCTGCTCTGCATCACCTCATCCCAGCCTCAGGTTGGTTTTGATTTATTTTCCAGCATTTCTGACTGGCAGGAGCAGCAAAAGCAATGCAAGCCTTTGTCAGGGTCAGTGTCCATCAGTGTGGGGGATGGTGCTCTGCAGTTTGGGTCAATTGTTCTCAATTCTGGGGCAGCCCAGACAAGGAGCAGGGCAAGGGCTCATTTTACACCTGGCAAACCTGAAATCCTTCCCACGTGCCAGCCCTGTGCCACCAACCCGGGTGGCATTTCAGAGAAAATGAATTATTCACAGCTCAGCTCCAGCAGCTTCCAGTGCAGGTTTTGGGTAATGGGCAAGGTGTGCCAGGGATAACCTCTGCCCCAGCCAAACTCAGCTGGAAAAAGAATGAATTTCCACCCCAAACCTGCTGCTCTGGTGGCCAAAGAGCTCCCAGAGGCTAGGAGGGATTTCAGCACCTGCTTGGGGTGGTTTGCTCAGATCCTGCAGCTCCCACTCCAACCAGCACAGCAACAAAAACAGATTTCCCCAGAATATCATCAACAAAAACTCCCTGGAGTTATTTAGAGATACCTGGAGGCATTTAAAAGATTGGAGAGCTTGGCTGAGTGGTGGATTTGATCTCAGAAGGTTTTTCAAGCCTTGGTGACCCCAGGATGGTGGCAGCTCCTTTAACTGCCACAAGCCACACGTTGCAGAATGATTTCTCAACTCACAAATCTTCCCTCCCCCAGATTTGCAGCATTCCACCTTTCCTCCCATTCCATCTGCTCACAGTTTAGCCCCATTTCCATCATGCCAAAAGGCTCTGACTCTTTCACTTCAACAAGAAGCATCACAGCATTTTCCTTTTCAGCCTCTGGAGCCCGAGCTGTGGTGTTTGGTGGCCTCTCCTGAATTCTTTTGGGCCCTTCAGCATCAGCCAGCAGGGAGAACTGGGTGGAAAAGGAATTCCTTGGGTTTGTTTTCAGCCTCTGTTTTGCTGTGACATTGACACACTCAGGCTGCTGAGCTGGGAGCAGCTCAGGACATCCCTGTGCACTGGCAGGTCCATCCCTCCCTGCCTGACACCAATCCAGGGATAAAGTGCAACCCAGGATCACCCTGACCTGAATTTACACCCTGACACCCTGAATTTACACCCCACCAGCCTGAAAAGAGAATTTTTTAACACCAAAGCCCCTTATTGCTGTGCATTATCGACTTTAAAATGACACAGCTTTCTTTTTTTTTTTTTTTCCTTTTATTCCTCTCTCATTCAAGACATGCATCTCCAGCTGGATGGAATCCTTCCCTTCTTCCCACTCAGCCTGTGCTGGGTGATTCCTGGCCTTGTTCCTCCTCTCCCCTCCAACATCACACCCCATTCCCATCAGGACAAAGCATTTCACCACAGTTTTTGCTTTTTGCACAGTCACAAAACCCTGGGGCTGCCAGAGGGATATTTGCACATCCAACAGTATTTTTGGAGAAGAGATTCATTGGAATTTCTACATAACAAGGAGCTCCATCCCAGCTTCAGAGGGTTGGGATTTTGCCTTTTTTCTGGGAAGCAGCTTGGGCACATTTAACCCCAGGTTTAACCTGCCCACCCCACCCAACCCATCAACTGGGGTTCCACAAAAAATCCCAAATCCCAGCCAGGCACATGTAAAAGACCAGCCCAAGATATCTTGGAATATCTTGGAAAATGGATTTTCCACAGAGCAGAGGAGCAGTTTGTGAGTCACCCAGCCCATCAGAGAGCACAGCAGGGGCTGAGCCTGCAGCCAGGCAGGTGCCAGAGGGAATCAGCTCAAGGGACACAGCCCAGAGTGAGCAGGGAGCTGGGAACACAGAGACTGACAGGGCAAATCAGGGTTTGTTCCCAGCCCAGCATAAGGGAAAGAGAAAAGTCACATCTTGAGCAGCTATAAAAAACCCAAAGAGCCCCAGACTGGCAGATGGAGGAGATGCCCCATGGCCATGGAGGAGAGAGAGGACAGAGGTGATGGAAAGGGCATCCCTGGGATGGAATTACATCCAACTGCTTCTCCCAACTCCTTATTGGTACCTCAAAAAATTCATTTTTTTTTCCTCTTTGGGAACCCCAACAAATCTCCTCATTTGTAGGAAAAAGCCAAATCCCAGCAGCCCTGCTGGGACCAGCTTCCTCCTGCTCTTCAGCACCACAATTTCCCAAATATTCCTGCCAAAGCACAGAAAATATTCCCAATTTATTGAGCTGGCTGAGCCCTGTGTGAACCCCACCAAAACAAAGGTGTCTCCCAAAGGCTTTCCATTCTCTCTCCCCAAAAAAATCTTAATTTCTGTGTCACTCCAGGCCTTCCCATCACATTAAGACATTTATTAGAGAGAATTACTCAGTGCCTGTGGTTAACCCTGCCCATTCCCAGTTTCCCAAAGGGATTTCCCACTGCACCAAACATCTCTGCTGCCTGGGGACCCCCTCCAGCACAGCCAAGCTGGTGACAAGGACAGACACACCTTGCAGGATATTTTTGGTGGCTATTCAACATTTCTAGAGAAAAACCTCTGGCCAGGCTGGGATTTAAATGCTGAATTTCAGGAGTAAACAGAGATTAAATTTGAATTTCCAGCTCTCAATCACAAAAGTAGGGTAGGACGTGCTCAGAGGTGGCTCTTGGGGCAATTAACAGGAATAAGAGACTAATTAATCAAATCTTTCTGTGCTGCAGGAACAGAGGGGGAACAGTCCTTTAACACCCACAGACAGGAGCTGGAGTTCAGTGCCCATCCTGGGGATGAACTGAGCACCAAAGCAGGAATTTATCTCCTGAGGACAAGGATTTGAGTGACCACACTGAGCTTTGGCCAGCAAAACCCAGCAGATCCAGCCTGGTCAGGAGCAGCTCTGACCCTAAACCTGGGCTGACCCTAAACCTGGCACTGCTTCCCAACCTGCAGAACCACCAGAGCTCTCTCCACACCCACAGCCTCAGGCCATCCTGCAAAGAGCTGAGAATTTGGGAATCCCACTGCCAAAAGTGGGAAACTCCAGCATCACCCCAAATCTGTGAGTTCTGAGGATTTGTGGCACCCTGTGTCCTCTCTGCTGCTTGGGATGACACCCCATGGGCACAGGGGGAAGGGATCACCCACACACACACCCCACAGGCTCCAGCTCCCACATTCCTGCTCTCTGCACACTCACACACAGAAAAATGGGATTTCAGTGGCCAGGAAACCCTGCAGGTCCTGCTCCAGCCCCCTCCCACTCCTGGATTTGTGCTGGAGGCTCTCAAGGCTCCCTTTGTTGCAGGAGCTCCAACTTCTCTCTCTCACCCACCAGCTGCCACAGCAGAGGAGGATTCCCAGCCACAAACATTCCCTCTCTGTTTTCCAAAGGGCTTCTCCCACCACAAAAACTCATTTTTAAACTATTTTTCCCCCTCTGTAAAGCAATGCAAGCAGGCAGTGCCAACATGAAAGCCCAGTAGGCAGAATTCCATGTTTTGTGCCCCTGATGAAATCAGGAGTGGGGTGGGAAAAGATAATTGCTGCCATCAAAATGAGGCTGCTCAACCTCTGAAAATTCATCCCTAAATTCAAACACCTTCAGTTCTAACAGGTCTCTGCACCTGGAAGCCAAATGTCACATCCAACCCTCGGGTAACCAGGGGTTAAATCTGTCACAGCCTCACAGAGCCTCCACTTTTCCAAAACCTGCCCCAAATTCTTAATTTTCCTGCTATTTTCAAGGTTATTTCTGATGATTTCACATCAGAGGCTGGAAGGAGTTCAGGCTGAATCCCAGGTGTCATCAGCAGAAAGGACAAATGGCAGAGAAAAAAATGGGCAGGAGCTCAGGAAAACCAAAAGTGAGAAAAGAATCAGCTCCTGGCTCTTTTCCAGGTGCCAGCACTGGGGGATTTGCACAGGTGAGGGCTGGGAGCTGGCAAAAAAAAAAAAAAAAAAAAAAAAGAAAAAAAGAAAGGGGTTTAGAAAGTGCAGAAAGTGCCACACTGGCTCAGGCTTCATTTTGGGGATTTCTCTGCTTATTGCAGAGCAGCAGCAGAGTTTAAAAAACCCCACGAATTTAGGTGCTTTATGGCATTTAGACTTAGCAAAATACCAAGTTCACCTTCCAGCAAACCACAGCCACCTCCTAAAAGAGCATCCAAACAGAAATCCTGGAAAATCCTTCCCTCCAAAGCCTGGCTGGGGCAGAGGCAGCAGCCAGAGCCCAGTGCTGGCAGCCCTGAGATCACTTCAGCCAAAACCTCACCCCAAAACCTCACCCCAAAACCTCATCCCTGCCCCTATAACCCTGGGAAACCTCAGCTGTTTCCTGGCTGCAGATAAAACCTTTACACTGCTGCTCATCCCAGCCTGGGGATTAAGGACAGGGATTGGGAATTAAACACACAGGGAAACAAAGCAGGGCTCGTTTGGGTTTTGGTTTTGTTTCATTTTCAAGGATTTGGAGTGATTTTGGGGCTGTAAAAGGCTCCATGATGCAGCATCAGTGGGACTTGAACAATGCCCTGATGGGGTGACAAGGGGGGAGCATTTCCTTTTCTAATTAAGAGGAAATCCTGCCAGGGTAATTAGCTGCTGGTCATTACAGCCTGGGAGCTCCAACACTGCCCCAGTTTCTGCTGCTTTACTGCAAACTGCAAATTCCAGCCACCAATACACCTAAAAAACCACCAAAACCGTGGGTAATGCTGCTGATGAAATAATTTCTCCACGTTTTGGTCTCTCAGGACAGCACTTTGTAAGGGAGATGTGCTCCTAATCCTATTTGACCACTCAATCCTTTATTTCCTTGTGTTTTATTTTTCCTCCTGTGACCACGTTCCTCCCCTTTCCTTACACATCCCAGTTTTTTATTTATTGGGAATTAATTTTATTGAATTTTAAAAATTATTTTTAAAATTTTATTGGATTAATTCCCACTACAGCTCAACTGCAACCAAATCTCTCCTGGGACCACAAGCCAGCACCTGGACACAAATCCTGACTCTCCCAGATTGCAGTTCATTTCTCTTTCTCGCTTCTTTAAACAAAAATAATAAATTTATAATGCCCAACACAAGGTAAACAAGCAGAAAACAAGCAGCCCTTTCTATTCCCATCATCCACAGGTTTCTCAGCTCTGTGGATCCAGGGTGACACAGATGGGAAAGCTTTGCTGAGGAGCTGCATGAGGAGGGGATTTGGGTTATTTTTTCCCTATTTTTAACAACAAAATTCCTTCTGTGTAAACTGCAAGCCACGATGTGCATGGTGACAGTGCCTGTACATTAATTAGCAGCTAATTAGGAGCAGGGAGCAATTTGGGAGGTAAGGGATGTTTGGAGGATGGATGGCTCAGGTTTTCCAGAGCATTCCTCCTCCCTGGGCACTGAAGTTCTGCTCTCCTCTGCAGCAGGGGAAGGAAGGAAGGGGAAGGAAGACGAAAATAAAGGAAAACACCTCTGGGGGAGCAAAAGGAACCACAAATGGGGGAAATGCTGGTGAGACTGGAGAGGAGAGAGGACTCTGGAGTTTGGGACACCCCAGCTCCCTTCCCTCCATCCCAGTGGAAGATGCAGGGAGCAACAGGCAGCTCCCGGATTTCCCAGACGCACCATGGCAAACCCTCACTGTCCCCAGTGGTGTCACCCTGGGGGTGGCAAGGCCACCCTGGGGACAGTGACCCTGCAGGACTCACCAGGACTGAGGTTTCCTCTTGACCATGCCCTGGCGTCTCCACTGCGAGTGGGGGCTCAGGTGGTAGGTGAGCTGCCTGCAGAGCTTCTCCATGGCCCCCAGGGAGTCTCCTTCCTGCAAAAACACCAAAAACATCAGGGTGAGCCTCTGAGGGAGCTCCTTCCTGCAAAAACACCAAAAGCATCAGGGTGAGCCTCTGAGGGAGGCTCCTTCCTGCAAAAACACCAAAAGCATCAGGGTGGGGGCTCTGCAGTGCTGCCATCCCACCCAAAGGATGCTCTGAGCCTGGAGGCTCCAGCTGGGAGCTGGGAAGAACAAAGGGACCCAAAACTGTCTGGAAAGGGGAAAAAAACTCTCAGATTGCTGAGATTCTGCAGAACTAATTCTTATTCTTATTCTTATTCTTATTCTTATTCTTATTCTTATTCTTATTCTTATTCTTATTCTTATTCTTTCTTCTCCCTTCTTCTTCTTCTTCTTCTCCTTCTCATTCTTCTTCCTTTTTCTTCTTCTTTCTTCTTATTCATCTCCTTTCTTCTTCTTCTTCCTTCTTGTTCTTGTTCTTCTTCTTTTTCTTCCTCCTCTTGTTCTCCTTCCTTCTTCATCTTCTTTTTCTCTTTCCTTCTTATTGTTCTTGTTCTTAATAATAATAATAATAATAATTTGCTACTATCATTATCATTGTTATGATAATGATACCACTTGACACCACGCAACAGCTTTCAGCACTAAAATTTGGCAGAGATTAATTAAATTTGGTTAAATTACCCATTCATTACCACCAAAAAACTGTTCTGTGAGCTGATGGAGTCTTGGGAAGAGAAAATCTCACCAAAATCTCACTGCATTGAATTGTTAGGAGAAATAAAAACATGAAGAAACACAGTGTCTCCTTGATTTTGACTCAAATTTCCACCCCAAGGGATGCTGGCTTGGAAAACTTGAGCTCTGAAAGTTTCTAAGGATTTGTGTCTAGAAATTTTAGGTCCTAAAAATAAAATAAAACCCAATCCTCAGTGTCCAGACTGCTCACTCACGCTTCAGGATTTTCATACACACAATCTGCAAAAATTCAAATAATTCATTCAATAATTCACCCTCTCTGAAAGGTCACAGGCAGAGATGAACCTGACTGGAAGATCAATAATGATAAAAAACCCATCCAAGATGTGACAATTTGTGCTGCCTGCCTGGATTTCACCTGCTGCATCATTAGGAAGACACAGGAATTAGAGAAACATAGAGAAAATTAGATAAACAGCCTGAGCTGCTCAGGGATGGCTCAGGATTTTCTGGGGAAATTCAGGCAGGAATTCTGAGGAAAGTGCTGCATCTGCTCTGCCTGGACAGCCAATTATTGCTGCCTTCACACCCCCCTGAGAGCTCAGGTTTTGCAGCCTAATTTATGCAATTTATGCAATTTATTCAATTTATTCTCCCCCTCACCTCTGCATCAGTGGAGTGGGAACAGCCTTATAAAGACATCATAAATATTGAATTACCAGGGAGCAACTGGGATTTGGACAAATCACTTGGGGGTGTGCAGGGAAACAATTACAGCAGGTTTTCTTAGGATGAAAAAAAAAAACAAAAACCCAAAAAACACAACAACCACACAGCCAGGAGATCTCTGCAGGTGGCTGGGACAAAAATATCACTCAGGATTTGTGGGGTTTGACTCCACTCTAAGAATGAAGCACTGATATAAATTGACACACAAATCCAGGTGGTTCCCATTCATCACAAACTGATTTTCCAGGTGATTTTCCACTGATAATTCCAGGGTGGTTCTTGCCCAGCTCCATCTGCACTGAGGGCAGAGGATTTGGGTAAAAATTCCAGATTTAGGGCATGGAAAACCCTGGGATAGGAGCCACCTCCCACCTGTGATTCCCAGGAAATCTGGGTTTGTAGGAGCACATTTCAACCTTCATTTCCATCACCTCATTCACCACCATGCTGATCCCAAAATCAGGATTTTAATCCCACAAATTCCACTCCTCAGGCATCCCCACAGCTCCTCTCCCACTGCAGGCCCTGTGGCAAGAACCAGCCCTGTGCAATTAACACTGAGAAAATTAAGAATAATAAGATTTAACCTCGTGTTTCCCACTGGAAAAGCAACAATTCCTTAATCAGAACCTCAAAATAGTTTGGGAAGCAAAATATATTTTGGGAAGTTTTGCCAGCAGCACCTTCCTGGCTGTGGAAGCACCAACCCCAACGTGAGAAGAAAACACAAGAGATTTTGACACCTCCCTATATTTTTATTTTATTTATTTTTTACCCACAGTGAGCTGCCAGGTGCCAGCAGCTTTTTTGTCTTTATTTTTTATTTTTCAGCATTGCAGCAGCCTCCAAAATAACCCTGGAAGAGACAATTCAAGCTGTTCTCCAGCCTTATCCCAGCTGAGCTGCTGGGGAAGTGAAATGATTCACATGAGGAATGTGGAGAAGAAGCTGAGAAAGTAAAATAAAAATTAAAAATAAAATAAAAGCTGCTGGTTCAGATGTGCCATTTTGCCTTTTCAATGAGAGGTTTTTCTTTTCCTCAAGCAGCTCCCAGACCTGCAGATGGCCAAGGGAAGATCTGAACTTCCCATCCAATTCCTGAAGGATTCAGGCCAAAGGATAAATTCAGAATTCAGCCCATCCTTGGTGCAGAGGGATCCCAGGGAAGAGGCAGCAGCAGCACAAGGAATTTTTTCATCCTTTCTCCACATCCTCCCAGAGCCACCCCAACCCTTTCAACCCTTTTTCTTCACAAGCTCAACTCCCAAACAAACCCTGCAGGTCCTGGCACTTTTTTTTGGGGTGGTTTAATACATGATTTGGAGCACATGATTCAATCTTTAGATAAAAACCCCAGTGAGAAATAAAATTCCCATTTCAGAGCCCTCCTAAGGCACAGGATGGGCTCCTCCCTTCTGCACATCTCATTCCTGTGGGTGAAACACTAATTTTGTTCTTCAGGAACTCCCATTTTTTTAGGTTTTTACCCAAACCTCTGCAATTCCTCCCCAAAAACTCGTGTGCAGGAGAAGGGACTCTGCTGTGCCAAGGGCTCCAAACAAAATCTTTTCCCTGTTCCTGGTCCAAGTCTGTCAGGAAATAATTGGAGCTGACTGATCACACCCTGGTGGGAATGAGCCCAAGAGCTTGTTTGGAAAGGGAATCAGCTTCAAAATCAGATTAAAATCAGATTAAAATCCAGCCCAGCTCGTGCTGGTGAGGTTTGAACCTTGAGGAATGGGAGAAGGGATTGACCTGGAGGAGGGATGATGCCAAATATTCCTGTGGGATGCTCCCTTTGCCTTGGGAAAACATCCCTGCTCCAGCACCAGCAGCACCCTCAGGAATGAGAGAAAAAAAAAAGCCACAAACCCCCCTGGGCAGATCCTGCTGCTCCCAGGGGTGAAAGGCTTCCCACAACATCAAAATCAACACCAAAACTCTTCCTGCCACCATCACTCTGCATCACATCACTCATGGAAGGGCAATAAAAATCTGATTTTTGTGGTCAGAGTGCAGGGAAACCTCAACCTGCAGAATCCCACACAGTGCTGGGTTTGGGAATTCCCTTTCCATGGAGAAGATAACAACCAAGCAGAAAAATTGCATTTTCTCAGCACCAGAGCCCAATTCCAGCAGCAAACACTCCTGAAATAACACACAGGAAAGGCAGCACACAAGATCTAACATCACACAGGGGTGGGAATGTGCATTTTTTAATCTGGTTTTTTGAACTCTGGGAGGAAAACTGCTGGGACATGGGATAGCCCACACACACAGAGTGAGTTCAGCATTCCCAGGTGATGCTGCTGGCAGGAGGAGGGTTGGGATGAGCCCTTTTCCTGAGCACTGAGCTCCCCCATTTATCCAGCTGATAAATGCTGGGGAGGAGCCTCAGCTGAGCTCCTGCACATCCAGCAGCTCCACATCTGGAATCAAAAAATCCATCAAAAATCCATCACAAATCCATCAAAAGGGATGTTTGCTCCCACTGCACCTCCACAGCTCCTGCAGGGACACAATCCTGGGTCACACACAGCACAAATCCCATGGGCAGCACCTGCATTCATCCCTTTGGATTTTAGCTTTTATATTTTCATTTATTTGTAGCCCTGCAGTTCTTCAGTGGATCATTGTTGTTCCATTCTGGGCAGACACAACAATTCCTGTCAAGGACACCTCACTGCTTCAGACCCCAAGAAATGGAAACAAAAGTGAGTTGAGGGGAGTAAATTTGGGGTAAATGACTCCATCACCTGAAGCTGTAATTGGGAGATTAACCCTCAATATGCAAATGGACCAAACTTATAAAATGTAAAAACCCCATGACCTGTGGTCCATTTTGGGTGTAGGCCCTTGAGCAGGAGCTTCACCTGCCCTAAATGCACCTGAAGGCCCTTCAATAGTTATAAATAAACTGATTTTTTATTCCATTAATCCTTGTTTTTTGGTAGCCCAACAAGGCACCACAATGAGCTGCTGGCAGGAGCAGAAATGCTGCCCAGCTCCTCCTTCCCTCCATCCCTGCTGAGCAGCTCCAGGCTCAGCTCAGGGAGCTCCCAAAGCCCAGCTTTGCAAGGCCCAGCTCAGGGGAGCAGCTTTTAGGCAATGCTGGCAGAGCTCCAGCACAATTCCTGGTTTTTGGCTGGAGCAGAGCAGGGCTGGAGCAGAGATTTCCCTGCAAAGGGCCCCTTCCCCTGCTCTGCTCCAGCACAAGGGGAGGGCTGCAGGCTGAGCTGGAACCCCCTAAAATGGGAGCAGGTCCTGCTGCTCTGGGTGAAGAAATGGGAATTGGTCAAAGCCAGGGATAGATGGGAGCAGGCACAGTTTGGGATTTGTGTCCCAAACCCAAAGATAAATGGGAGCAGGCACAGTTTGGGATTTGTGTCCCAAACCCAAAGATAAATGGGAGCAGGCAGAGGATGAAATTAGGATTTGTGTCCCAAACTCAGGGATAAATGGGAGCAGGCACAGTTTGGGATTTGTGTCCCAAACACAGAGATAAATGGGAGCAGGCAGAGGATGAAATTAGGATTTGTGTCCCAAACTCAGGGATAAATGGGAGCAGGTTGGGATTGGGATTTGTGTCCCAAACCCAGAGACAAATGGGAGCAGGCACAGTTTCGGATTTGTGTCCCAAACCCAAAGATAAATGGGAGCAGGCACAGTTTGGGATTTGTGTCCCAAACCCAAAGATAAATGGGAGCAGGCAGAGGATGAAATTAGGATTTGTGTCCCAAACTCAGGGATAAATGGGAGCAGGCACAGTTTGGGATTTGTGTCCCAAACCCAAAGATAAATGGGAGCAGGCAGAGGATGAAATTAGGATTTGTGTCCCAAACTCAGGGATAAATGGGAGCAGGTTGGGATTGGGATTTGTGTCCCAAACTCAGGGATAAATGGGAGCAGGCACAGTTTGGGGATTTGTGTCCCAAACCCAAGGATAAATGGGAGCAGGCACAGTTTGGGATTTGTGTCCCAAACACAGAGATAAATGGGAGCAGACAGTGGCTGAAATTAGGATTTGTGTCCCAAACTCAGGGATAAATGGGAGCAGGTTGGGATTGGGATTTGTGTCCCAAACCCAGAGATAAATGGGAACAGGCACAGTTTGGGATTTGTGTCCCAATCCCGCATTTGCAGCTGAATTTGGTACAGAGCTCTTTCTCAGGTGAAAACAAAACATCAGTGAATGCTCTGAAAATCCTGGTAACACTCTCAGTGTGTCAGAAAATCAAATCAAAGCTAATTTCCTGGGAAAAAAAAAAAACAAAAAAAACCCCAAAAACCTGCCAAACCTGCAGGAACCCTGACCCCATGGCTGAGGCATCACCCAGCACCTGCTGCTTTCACCACCCCTGGTCCTGATTTTTCTGCTTTTCTGTCCTTGGAATCAGAGGGATTTCACCAGGAAAAACAACCCTGGGATGAGCAGGGCTGTGGTTCCACTGGGGATAAATAACCCTGCAGTCACTGCATCACCAGCTGGGCAAAATTTGGGTCCCCAAACTGGACCAAATTACATTTCAGGGCTGCTCCTAAATTCTGCAGAGCCTGCTGATAAAGATGTTATTGCAAATTAATTTGTTGTCATTAAAAAAATGAATCCCTGGGGATGGGCAGAGCCCTGGGGGGCTGCACCAGGGCCAAGCACTGTGGAAAAGAGGCCAAATTAATGATTAAAGAGCCTTGGTGGAGGATTCCTGCTGCAGCACAGCAGGGGAGTGACCCAAATTAGAACAATTAGCCATTGTCTGGGGGCTGCCAGGAAGCAACAGGAGTTTTACTTATTTATTTATTTTGGGGGCTTTATTACACAGTTCCCACATTGCTGTCACTCATAATCAATCTTAAAAAGAACAAAATAAGAAAAAAATAAGAAAAAACAAAGTGTTGTCCTGCAAATCTTAAATATGAGAACTCCCTGGCCTTCCCAAATCCCTTAAAAATTAATTTTTTTTTCCCCACTCCCTTTTTGTTGTTCTTTTAGAATTCTCACACTTGCCACATCCCTTTCTGATGCTGCAGGATTTGCAGCTGTGATGCACCAGAAGCTGTCCAGGCACAGACCACACTTATCCTGGGAACACCATTCCCTGCACAGCAAATATTTGGTTTGGAGACCCCTCAGCCAAGAATTCTGCTTTTCATGCAGCTCAGCAGACAATGAACCTTAAAACATGACCTATTTCACACCTGAAAAATAAAGAGAATGAGGGATTTCCTTCCAGATCCTCCTCCTTGGGGGTTGTTTTTGTCTTGGGTGATCAGCTAGGACAATAGAATAATAGTTTGGATTATTAAGCAAAAAAACCTCGAACAGTTGAAAGACAAAAACCCACCACGTTCACGATGATAAATGGAATTATTATCCAGTTAAACAAAGGCATAAAGCAGTGAGACATGCCCTGGGAACCCCAGGGGAGAAAATCCTCGATGGTTTAATGTGCATCCAAGCAATTATCCCAAATTAGCAGGAGGCAAATCCCCAGGGACAGACCCTGGGCTTTGCAAAGGGTGACAGCAAAACGGAGAGGAAAGGTGACAATGTCCCCAGGGGTGAGGGATACACACCCTGTGGGATCCCAGAGGGGGAATGGGGACCCCCAGAGGGGGAATGGGGACCCCAAACACTCCAGGGACCCCCAAAGGGAGAATGGGGACCCCAAACACTCCAGGGACCCCCCCCCCAAACGGGAAATGGGGACCCCAAACACTCCAGGGACCCCAAACACTCCAGGGACCCCAAAGGGAGAATGGGGACCCCAAACACTCCAGGGATCCCCCCAAAGGGAGAATGGGGACCCCAAACACTCCAGGGACCCCAAAGGGAGAATGGGGACCCCAAACACTCCAGGGATCCCCCCAAAGGGAGAATGGGGACCCCAAACACTCCAGGGACCCCAAAGGGAGAATGGGGACCCCAAACACTCCAGGGATCCCCCCAAAGGGAGAATGGGGACCCCAAACACTCCAGGGACCCCAAAGGGAGAATGGGGACCTCAAACACTCCAGGGATCCCCCCAAATGGGGAATGGGGACCCCAAACACTCCAGGGACCCCAAAGGGAGAATGGGGACCCCAAACACTCCAGGGATCCCCCCAAATGGGGAATGGGGACCCCAAAGGGGGAATGGGGACCCCAAACACTCCAGGGACCCCCAGGTCTCAGGAATCAGGGGGTGAAGCCCCAGTGCAGAGAAGATGAACCCCAAAAACCAGGACAGAGCTCTGCCCACCCCAACCCTGCAGCTGCAGCCCCAAAACAGCTTTTCCTGCTTTCCCTGCTCCCCCCATTTAATGGGATCCGAATTTAGGACTCTTCCCTTTGATGTTGTCACCAGGGGCTGAAGTCATCTGATGATTTTCTGCTTTGCTTCTTCCCTTTCTCCTCCTCTCTGTCCCTCCCCCTCTGCCCAGCCCATTGTTCCTGCTGACATCCCAGCCCCACTTTTCCCCCTGGGGTTTTTCTCCAGCAAATCCTGGGAGACCAAGAGGTAGGAAAAGATTAAAATCCATTAAATTCACCATTCCCCCAAAACATCCCACAGGCAGGAGGTGAACACAGGGGTTGGTGATTGTTCCTAAGGAGAAGAACCAATCTTCTCTCAATAAAAAGTTAGACTTTGAGAAAAGCTTGTTAGAAACCCCACTGAACTTCCCATCCAGCTCCCTTTGACACAGGAAGGAGCATTTTGGAGATGCTACTCAGAAAACTCACCCCATCACCTGAAAAACCCCAAAACCAGCTACAAAAAAACCACCCAGTGAATCCCAAAGCCAGGTCTGCAGAGAGATTGAAAATGGATTTGCATTTTCAGAATAATTCCAGGCTGTGGCTGCAATGAGCTGCAAGGCAGGGTGAGAACACAGACCCTGAGCAGCATTTGGGCTCTCAGCACCTTTTGGGGATGCTCTGGCAGCTGGAGGGGTCCTGCAGCAGATGGCAGGGGCTCAGTGCCAGGCCAAAATTAACATTTTGTGGAGTTCTGTTTGACAGCAGCACAAAACTCAATGAGGGGGAAAGGCAGCAACTGGTGCAAAATGGGAGAGGGACAGGCAGGGACACCAGAGGGGACCTGCCAGAAGGTGCCATGAGCCCCAAATTAACCCTACACTGAGCATGGCACTTGCTTTAATTTCAGGATTAAACAAAACAAAACAAAACAAAGCAACCCACCAAAATAAACAAATAAACCCCCACCAAAAAACCAACAAAGAAAACCCAACAAAAAACCCCAAACCAAAGCAAAACAAAACAAACAAAACCAACCAACCAACAACAACAAAAAAACCCAAAATAAAAGTAAACCAAATTCCCTAATTCCAGGCAAGTCTGCCAAAGCTGGACACCCCAGGGAAGTGTCACCTCCCCTGGGCACAGCCAGGTTCATTTCCAGCTCTCAGCAGAGGGTTTGTTCCTGCTCAGCTCTCACAAATCCCACCACAAACCCATGGGAATCCCACCAGCACCACAAACCAGGACCCAGCAATGAAACCCTGAACTACCCCCAATGAGGAGCTGATGAAACTGCAGCAGTGAAAGGCAAAAAGGAACAAAGGGAAGGAATGGAACCCACTTTTGCACATTTTCCCCCCAATTCTGCCAAAATGACAGCCCAGAATGAAAAGCAGTGAAAAGCAATGTACAGTGGGGTTTATCTGGGGATGAGCAGGATTGCAGCAGCTCAGGAAGTTGTTCCAAATGATCCTGGAGTAATATTGCACTTGGACTTCAGAGGAGCAATTAGAGAAAGCAATAAAATCTGAGGTGATAGACAGCCCTGAGGGGAGCATGGAAGAGAAAGGGAAATTAAAAAAAAAAAAAAAAAAAAAAAAAAAAAAAAAAAATATATATATATATATATATATATATATATATAAAACCAGCTCAGTTCATATGGAAAAGGAGTGGGAGCAGGGTGGGGATGGCAGGGAGGTTTTTGCATTTCCCAGCACTGTGAACCCTCAAAAACCCCCCTGGGATGTGGGGAGAGGCTTTGGGGCATCCCAAAAATCCTGCAATTCCTGCAGGGTACCCAGCAAAGAAGCTGAAATTTGGGGGGTTTTGAGGTTTTTTTTCAAGCCCACAGCACAGGGCAAAGGCAGGATCACTTCAAAATGTGCCCTGCCAGCCTTCAGGGCTGAAACACGGGCTGATTGCAGCCCCAAAACTGCTCAGAGTGGCTCATAATATTAAAAATATTTATTAGGTGAGCAGCCTGTGCTGCCTGGACCAGGTGAGATGTGGCCACAACCAATTCCTCACCCATCAGGAGAGAGGAGAAACCCCTCCAGGTTTCCTTATTGAACACTCATTTCTGCAAACTCACACTTCCAGCAGAACATTTTCCTGTTTGCCATTCCCACGGCTGGGCTAGAAACAGATCCCAAATCTCTGCCCTCCAGCCATCCCCCAGGCAGGTCCCACCACCCTCCTCAGGGGAATAATTCACCCTCCTGCCAGGGACAGGCAATCCAGACCCCCCTTCCTTTGAGAGAAATGATATTCTGATTAAAACCCAAATGAGCTGGACTCAAATGCCAATTACCAGCAGAAAACATCAATAAAATGTGTTGTTACTGTTTAATGAGGTGGCTGGTGCTTCATCTGTCACTTCCCTTGGGGACACTGGGTGAAGAAAGGCTGAAATTTAAACTGGGAAACTCCAGCCTCACTCACAGGTAACTGAAATATAAATATCTTTTCCAGTCCCTGGTTCATTTTTTAATCCTCTTTTTAATAATTTAATCATCCAACCCATGTGATGATGCCCATCACCCACAAGATGCTCCTGGGGAAGAAAGAAGGGAAGCTGAGCACTCCCCTTGCTGCATGATGTGGCACCTGACATTTGGGAAGCACTGCAAAAAATCCATCTCCAGGCTGATAAAAATCCACCCTGTGGCATTTCCAGGGCTTTGCAGATGGTTGGGAAAGGTTGTTCTGTTATTATGGGAGCTGAGCAAAAAGGGGGCCTGGCAATTCTGCCAGCTGGCACTGAGATTTGGGGCTAAAACAACCCAAAAAAGGATCAGGAAAATGAAATTTTGATAAAATGTCACCTTGGCCATGCTGGGCTGGTTAAGGGTGGGATTTGATCTGAAATCTTTTCCAGTCTAAATGATTTTTATGATCACAGTGTGATTAAATGGCCAGTGTGATTTTTGTGATCAGAGTGTGATTAAATGGTGACATTTCTGATTTCAGGTGGGAATGGGGATGCTGGGAGCACATTCCTCAGGCTGGGAGGGATCCAGGGGCTTCCTTACACCCCAAAGGGTTTGGATAAAGGAGGAGCAGGCAGGGCTCAGGTCCCAATTTACAAAAACCCAGTTAAGTTCCCAGTAGTGGCACCATCACAGCCCATCCAGCCCTTTTTTCCCATTATTCCCTTTTAGATTTCATGCTTAAAACCCCTGCAAAGTGCAATTTCCCCCATTTCCCAGGCACTCAGCTCAGCTTCAGCTCTCACACAAAAGCTCTGGGGAAGGAACATCTCTCTTTTTGCAGAGCAAACAACCAGAGCTGCCCTCAGTGGGGTCTGAGCTTTCCAGATTTTTTCCTTCTTCAGGACATCTTGCAGATGTCTTAAATACCCACAAAGAGGGATCTTCACACTTGAAGCAACACCAGAAAAAAGCAAAAAAGTACCCAGAAAGAGCCATTAATACAGAATTGAGTTAAATCCTCATAATCCACTCTGCTTTTGCATCATATTTTGGGGGTTTAGAGGGGTTTTGTTTATAGATCAGCTCCTTTTATGATGTTTCTTAAAGCAGAAAACAAATAATACTGAATGTTCTGAGAGCACTTTGGAATCTGAGAGGTGTGTGGGATTTTCCTTGCAGAGCAAAAGGAAAAAAGTAAAAATCTCACTGGGGTTGAAGAGATCAGCCTGTGCTGGAGTGTCCCTCAATGTGTCACTGCTTCATACCCACAACTTCACCTCATAAGGCTGAAAACCAAACCTGATGTCAGGACCTTGGAATGATAATTGGAATTCCAGCTCAAATAATAGCACAGGTGGCAGGGGAGCTGGAGTATGGGGATATTTATTGGGGATAAAATCCCTGAGCTGCTGGTTGTGGTGCCCTGATCATCCCCATCCTGCACAAACTGAGCTTATTAATCCAGTTTTAGCCTCATGGCACAGCACAGAGGGGTGGTAAATAAGGAGAAAAATGCTCATTTTAGCTCTGACAGAACACATTTTTAAAATGCAGGGCACAGAAACCTCAGTATCATTTGTAAGTCTTTATCCCACAAGCAGCACAAGGGCACCAGCCCTGCCCAAATCTCCACTTTCCCCTTTCCCCAGAGTTTATCCCAAATCCAACAAATCCCCAAGCCTGACTCACTCCCTATCACAGCCATCAGTCATCCACACACATGTGGCTTTGGGCTGTGGAAAAAAAGGAATTGCTTTAATTTTCCAATACTTCAGGGCCAGATATCCCTGCTGGCAGGACAGCTGTGAGTTTTTCAGGGGGGCCCTTTGCTCCTTGCACAAAATTTGTGTTTTCAGCTCCTTCCCTCTGCAAACCCAGCAGGGTCAGGGTACCCTGGCTGCTCCATCCCACAACATTTGGCTTTGCTGGGGTGTTTTGTCCCTTTTCCTGGCCATGGGGACAGGCACCAGCAGCACTGATTGCTGGCTCTGGATTTTGGGAGGTGGCTCTGCTCTCCAAGGAACCTTTTCCGTGAGGAGAGAGAGGCAGGAGGGTAAAAGACTGGAGAGAAAACACTTGTTCAGATGTCTTTGACTCAAAGCAAACACCTCCTTTCCTAGCTGGAAAATTTTCCTGCACAATCTGAGTTTCCTGAACAGCAAATCTGCCCCTTCCAAGGTTTTGGGAACCCCAAAGGTGACCAGAGCTGCACTCCAGCACCTGGCTGTGCTTGAACTGCATTACAGCATCTCTGAATAGGAGTGGAACCAAATCCAACCCCTTGGACTTCCAAATGATCTGGAAAACAGATTTTCCTTGTCTCCTTTTGCACCCCAGCCTCAGGCCAGGCTGGGATCTCAGCAGCACCTGGGAGATGCAATCCAGCCATGCACACCCACACAGAACTCACCCAACATTTCCACCTCCCAAATTCCTCCTGCACAGCACTCCAGTCACAGCTTTGGGTTGGATTTGCTGGAATCAGCACTCCCTGAACATCACACCACACTGCAGAGCCCAGGCCAACTTTTTCCTGGCCATGCAGACTCAGGCTGTGTTTACCCAGGGCTTGGAAAAATGATTCAACTTTTATTTTAGCTCAGAGGAGAGACCAAGGGGTCACCTTTAAGCTAGGGGAGGTATAAATAGAAATTGAGTGAAAAAAGCAATGTACAGTCAGGAAAACCTCTCCAGGAGGGAGGAGAGAAGCAGGACCCCATAACCCTGAGCAGGGATGTGTTTAAAAAAGAAGGTTAACAGGGCCCAGGTCAGCTCCATCCACCTCTGGATGGATAAGGACAAGCTCCCAGCTGCCTCACTATATATATTTATATATATTTGTGCCACAGGATGCAGGGCAAGAGCCAAAACTTCTGCAGCACTCCTGGCCCTGAGCATTCTCCTGCCAAGCCTCTGTCAAAGTGAAATAAGGCTGGGGGAGAGAGGCTGGAAGGTGGAAAATAACCCTAAAGCCTGCAACATTCTGGGGACTCAGCTGCCAAAAAAACCCCAAAAAACAAAAAACCAACCCAAATGGTTTAAAGGGGTGTGGCTCCACCTTGATGCCATGCTGTAGGACATGGGGCAGCCATTCCTGGTCTCTGGGGTGCAGATTGGGGTCCCTGGTGTCCCCTGCAGCCACCCCACCCTTCCCAACACCTTTCACTGAGTGCACAGGGTTTTATGGAACCCTTCAGAGTCACTCACACCACAGACAGCACCTCTGTGGCTTTGCCTCACAACATGAAAGAAATCTGTACGTGCTTCAAAAAAAAAAAAAAGCAATTTCCCTTCTTTTTAAACACTGGTGGAAGCTATAATTGAGTAATAATTGAGTAAAACATCCACAAGAAGAGGCAGTGATTGACTCCATCCCTTCAGACACTCTCACAGGAAATTAAAGACCTGTTATTAGCAGCAGATATGAGTGATGCCTGCAGGTCCATCCACCCATAGATGATCCCTTGCTCAGGAAGAGCCCAAAAACACCACACACAACTCAAAAGGAGCACCAGCATCAGCCAAATATCACAGGCTCAGCTGTAAAACCTGATTCTCTTAACCCACACCTCCCCAAAACTGAGGTGATTCCCCCTGGCACTCAGGAAGAAGCTCCACATTCCCAGTTTCTCACAGGTGAGAGGAGTCTGTGGCACCTACTGGTTTGGGGCAGTGGATGTATCTGGCCAGGCTGATGATGAGGTCGTGAGTGATGGGATCCACCAGGTTTCGGAAGCTGGCGTAGCGATAGAGGACATCATCCAGGGAGGTGGACTCCATCCCCAAATCCTGCAGGACAGGGCAAAGCAGCAGTGTTAGGTGGAAAAGCCAGGGGTTCTTACAGTCCTTGTTGGTGGAGATGATCCCCAGCTGCTCCCACTAAAAATGTTGGAGGGTTTTTGTTTTTGGTGATAAAGAGAAGGAAGGGATGTTGTCTTGGGGTGCAATACAGGATGTGGCCAGAAATGGGAATTCTGTCCCCATCTGGAGCTGGGTGGGGGAGTGACCCTGATCTGGCACATATTATCTGCTAATGGGCCAGCTTTAAACCAGCTGGGCAATCATCTTTATCTTTCCCACGACCCACCCTTCATCCAGGAGATATCTCCTGTTAATGGGCCATTGTTAAAAACTGGGTGTGGCAGCAATTCTTATCACTGTGGGAGATATCTCCTGTTAATGGGCCATTGTTAAAAACTGGGTGTGGCAGTGACTCTTATCACTGTGGGAGATATCTCCTGTTAATGAGCCGTTGATTAAAACTGGGTGTGGCAGGAATTCTTATCACTGTGGGAGATATCTCCTGCTAATGGGCCATTGTTAAAAACTGGGTGGGGCAGTGACCCTGATCTCCTGGCACACATTATCTGCTAATGGGCCATCTTTAAACCAGCTGGGGCAATCATCTTTACCTTTCCACAGCCCATCCTCCCTCCAGGAGATATCATCTGCTGCTGGCCCATTCAGTCCCACTGTGTGACTGATAAAATTCCATCATCCCACTGGGAGATGCTCCAGCCAGGGGAGCAGCCAAGCCTTTCCTACCCAGATAAAAACTGAGATTTTGGACACCAAGGTACCTTCTTTCCACTGGATTCCAGAGGAAAGCCAGACCTTTCCACATCATCCCTGCACCTTCAGAGGAAACTGCACCTTCTCCAGGAGCACTGCTCCAGCTGAACCACATCTGCCACTGCAGGAGGATGCAGCCACCATTGAATGGGACTGCTGCCACCACCCTGACTGACTGACGGGTGTCAGCTTGGATTCTGACTCTGGCAGGGTTTGGGATTGTTCTTTGTAATACTGTATTTCTATTTTAACTTCCCTAGTAAAGAACTGTTATTCCTAATTCCCATATCTTTGCCTGAGAGCCTCTTAATTTCAAAATTATAATAATTTGGAGGGAGGGGGGTTTACATTCTCCGTTTCAAAGAGAAGCTTCTGCCTTTATTGGCAGACACCTGTCCTCCAAACCAGGACAGACACCCTGTGTCACCCTGAGGGAAGCTGCACTCCTGGCCTTCACCTGCTCTGCAAAGAGGCTTTAGGGCTGCAGGATCAGCCTCCTAAACCTGCTGAGCTAACAACAGGAGAAAAGCCAAGATGACCCCAGAGAGCATCACACAAATGAGAATAAAGGCAGCACTGGGTGAGCTCTGCTCACAGGGAGGGAAGAACCAGCCCAAAACTGCAGCAGTGGGGACAGGAGGATGGACTGGGGTGAGGGAAGAGCAAAATGCTCCCAGTCCTGGGAAGGAGTGGAAGCTCTGCCTTGGAGACTGCACAAGGGGGAGTCAGGGGGAGTTCAGATGGAGCTGATCCTGCCCCAGGGATGGGCCAGACCTCTGAGATCCCCTCCAAGGCTGCTTTCTATGCTTTGGAATTCTTAGACTGAACAATTTGAGGAATTTTGGCATTCATTGTATGAAATACATCAGTGCAGAGGGATGAGGGGGGAAGGGTTATACACAATGCACTCCTTTTACCTCACATATATTTGTGTATATAATACCCCAACACTCTTTTTATTCCTTTTTGAACTTGATTTCCTTCCCATGGAGCTGGTGGCACCTAGCACCAAGAATTTCCTCTTGGCAAACACAAGCAGTAACACCTTGGCACCGTGCAATAAATTAAAGCTTGTCCTGAGCTCAGCCCCAAAAAACCCACAGGAAGGCAAACTGCTTGTAGGTGTGGATGTCCTGTGATTTCAGACAGGTTGAAAATAAACATCTACACTTAAAAAAAATAATCCACTTGCCTTCAGACCAGCAGCCTAAGGGATCTCACATTACAGCAATGTGACAAGTGTCCATCCCACGGGTTTCCTTGGCATTTTTAGGATCAGCCCCACAGCACTGCCTGAGTTAACATCAACTCCTTGACTGCTAACAAGTTATTTAGTGTAAAAAAGAGCTGAGGCAGCTGAAAAACACACAGGTGTGAGGCTGCTCTGCCTTGGGAGCACCAAAAAAACCTTGGAACAGCAAATCCAAGTGGCCACAAAACCCAACCCAGCACCTGCCTGCTGAGACCAATGTTCCCAATTGGGAAAATCAAGTGGTCAAAGTGATTCCTGGTTTGTCTCAGGGCTCCTGCCAAGTTGTACTTAAAAAAAAAAAAAAAAAAAGAATTAATCTCAGTGTAGAGAGCTTGGGCTCCTTTGCAAGAGGAAGAAGAAATAGGAATTGTGCAGGGATGTGCTCAAAGGAAACTCCTGCTCTTCCACAGTGTGGATTCACCTTGCCAGCCTGGCAAAGCTCAGCATCAGCACTGAGCAAACATTAGATAAAAGCTGAGTTTGGTCCATGATCTCTGGAAAACACCAGGCACTGCCAAAGAGCCAATCTGGGACTTGGGACCTCTCAGGATCAAACCAAACTCAGCACATTGCCCCTTCAAGCACCTCAGAACATTTCACCATTTCCTCCTCAGCTAAAATTAAAACATCCAGCTCATAAATCAGAGAATTTCTCCTCCTCTCTCCTGGGAGAACTTTACATTTTTCTCATGGAGTGTCCCCTCCTCCCTGCTGCTACACACATTTCTGTCTTTCTCAGCTGCTCCCCAAACTTCTCTGCCACTCCAGCATTGTCTCTTTTCCACCACACACAATATTTTGTGTATTTTCAAGCCTCTCAAGGCTGAAACTTATTGGAGGCCAAGTGATGAGCTCATCTGCAATTTAATAACTTAACACCAGTTCATGCTGTCAGCAGCAAATCACCCATCACTGCTCTGCTGAAAACACCCAGCATCTGCCTCCAGTCCTTTTTTTTTTTTTTTTTCCAGCATATTCCCTTTTCCCAGGGGATTTTACCTGCGTGGCAAATGGAGATTTTGAATAAATAAGAGATGGGATTTATGAGTCAGGCATGGTTTCCTCAGGATAGATTTGAGGGGTGTTCAGGATCCAAACCCCTGAACTCTGCTTTGTCCACCTGTGGCAGGAAAATGGGAATATCTCTAGTGACAGGAAAAAGAGGAATTTTCAAAGAGAAATCCCATTTGTTTCCAGTTTTTGGACACTGGATGCCAAACCATTAATCCATTCTTATCCAGTAGAAGGAAAACTTCCTGCCACCAACCAGCTGAGCTACACTGGAGGAGTCTTCTGCAAATCTGGCAGTGTAAAGCTATTTGATTAAAAAAAAATAAAAAAAAAACAAACACAAAAAAAAATCCAACTACCTACCCCACTTTGAGGGGCGAATTTGAAATTCATATCCAAAAATCCAGCAGAAAAAACATAATGTGTTCCTCCAGCAGCCTGCAATGGAAATTCTTCAGCCACAGCCATTAAAGGTATAAAAAAACCTCAATTACTTTGGAAAAGAAAGCCCCAAGCCCAATGAGAAGCACAAGGATGCTGTGCCCAAAAAAACCTCTTTTCCCCCAAAACTCAGAGCTCACCCTCCCCTCTCCAGGCCAACATCACCCAAGCAAAACATTTGGGAGCTGCACCCCCAACTCACCTTTCCCTCATGCCAGGTAAAATAATTCCTTCTTCCTTTCTGCTCTCAAAAATCTGCAGCTCCAGCCTTTGGGAGCCCCAGCACCCCCCAAGGCACACAGAGCCACAGCCAAGCCCATTTTTGCTTATTAAACCATTTATCACTGCAAATTGCATTGTAATGAGGGGGAAATGCAGCAGGTCCCTGAGAGGAGCCATTGACACAGCAGCTTCTGCTCTTGCTGTTTTCACTAGCACAGAGTTATTGCTGCCCAAATGAGGTTCCTGTGCAAATAAAAAAACTCACCCCAGCTGCTCACAAATACCCCAAGAGCTGCTGTTTTGGCTAGCACCTCCAAAATTCCTTTATCTTCACTAAACTCAGGGCAGCATCCTGAATTTTCAAGCAGAGAGGGTGGTAAGCAAGGGGAGGATTAATTCAGTGTTCCACCCTGCTCCAAGTTATCTGGGAAAAGTGATTCCAGCAGGTGGGATTAGTGGGGAGGAAGGTGAGCTCAGGGAGGGGTGGGATGTGACTCAAACCCACTTTTTTTGGATGTTGGACACATCCTACTGCCCAACCTGTGTCTGGTGAGGAAGATCCAGCCACTGCCTCCCACTCTGCCCCAAAAAGATGAAGGCAGGAATCCATTTCTGCTTGAGAGAAAAGCACCCCAAAGGTAACCATGACACAGCTTATTTTGGGACAAACCAGCCCTCAGCCACACAGAGATAATAAATTTTTCACTTTTGAGGAGGGCAGGCAGCATTTGGGAGCTCAGCTGCAATTGGAGTAAAATCAGAGTTTAAAGCTGTGGGGTATTGTGTGTTTCACAGAGTTAATTTTGGTGTGGGAGCCCTGAGAGAAGAAGCAAACATTTCCCTGGCAGCCTGGCTCCAGTAATAAATGGTGGCAGCTTGAACCCCCTGCAGGAGGCTGGAATTGGAGGAGCTCAGATGGATTAATGGGCAGAGATGTGATGCTGCCAGCCAGATAATAAACAACAGAGAAGAGGAGATCTGCAGAAAAATGCTCTTTGATTCCACACTGCCAGGCAAAGGCAACGACTCCAAGTGGAATTTGGCCAGCCAAATTAGGATTTCTTCAGGAGAGTGCCTGGGGATGAAACATCCACCAGCTCTCCTGATTTACAGAGCCACTGGATCCCAGGAAATGCTGGGAATGCTTTGGGTGAGGATTTGCTTTGCACAGCCCCAACACTCCCCATCCACCAGTTTAACCCAGCTCCTTGCCTTGAGCTCACCCAAAATTCCCTCATCCCCCCAAGGCAGCAGGAGCTGCTCACAGCCTGGGCTTCCATCCATGCAGAGCCTGCAGCAGATGGCTCCTGGTGGCTCCTGTCCCCTGTCCCTGCTCTCCCAGGGGGTGGGTGACAGCCAGACCCAGCCCAGAGGCTCTTTAAACCCTCCAAGGGGACTGATGCCACCAAGTTTTCCTCCTGCAAAGGGATGAGGCAGAAAAAGCTGCAGGTCTAAGGAGGGTTTGGGCAAAGCACAGCTGGGGGGCCACTCTGCCCATGGCATTCCCTGGATAAAACATAAAGAAAAAGGTTCCTGCATCACAGGACACCCACCCTGTTAACTCCAGTCTAGCTGCTGGGCTCCCCTTCACAGCTCTGCAGTGAACATTCAGTGAAAATAGAATCAGTTTAATCAAATCTGCCACCTCCAGCCTGCCCAAAGAGCTTCCTGGAGCATCCCAAGTGCTGCCTGGAGTACCAAAACCACAGGTCAGGAGCAGAACTCCATCAATTTATCATCCCTGAGGGAATTCCAGCACGGGGCTGACTCCCAGGATCTGTTCCAGCCTCCACCACACTGTGCAACCAGCTCCCAACTAAAAAAAAAAAAAAAAATAAAATACTCATTTTCACTTGCTAAAGCCTTCTAGATCTCTGCTGGGAAATGGACTTGGAGGACAGGCTGCCCATTATCTGCTGTCAGGGAAGGAGCCAGAGCTGCCACCTGAGCTCAGTGCTGTCAGCTGGGATGGGGAGGGTGATTCATCCTGCTCTGAGACAGCTGCACTGACTCAGCCCTGGATCAGCTGCTGTCTCTCAGTTACCTGCCAGGAAAAGCCCCTCTAATTAGCTGATCCTAGACACTCACTGTTGAGGCAACTGGAGCAGGAAAATCCCACTGGTGCTGCTCTGCCCTTTGTTTTCCAGCACGAGCTCTGTGTGGTTTTTGTGCCCACTCTCCCATCTGTTCTGCAGCTGACCACCCATCCACATCAGTTACATTTTTGTGATTTGCTTCAAGACTCCATGGTTTTTTTTGGAGGTGACCCGAGGCTCAGACAAGTCTTGTCCTTGGAAGGTGACAGGAGATGCCTGATGGCCACTCCAGATTTTTATTTGTGCTCTCATACCCTGCCCTCACAGGCAGTAAATCCACAAACAACTCTAAAATAAGTATTTACAGGAACAAAAAGAAAAGCAGAACTGGGATCCTTGAGGAAAGGGGAAGAGATTTACCAGCAGAGATGGGGAGGAATCACTCACCCTCATCATTTCCACTGTCCATGAGACACTGCCCTGGTGTCTGGGCTTGCAGCAAGTGAAGAGCTCCTGGTGCAGGAGCAGCATTGCAATCAAATTCCTGCTTGGAATCACAGACAGGCTCCCCACAGCCACTCCAGTGGGAGCTGCTGGACCCACACTGAGCCCACAGCACTGGGTGCACTCTGCTCCTCACCCACCTGCAGCCCCATAGCCAGACACCCCAGCCCTGCACATCCCTGCAGGGAAAAGAGCCCAAACCCCTCAGCCAGATGGCTCAGCCTCAGTGGTGAGTCAAACAGGCAAGGCTGCTGCTGCCTGTCCCTGCTGCCACCCCCTGTCCCTCCCCAGGGCACTCTGTGGCCACCACTCTCAGGCTCTTCATTCTCTAATGAATGAAGTTCAGGGGAATTGGAAAAGGAACAGATCCCAGCAGGGTTTGGCTGTGGAAGGCCCTGCATGGCAGAACAGATGCTGTGCAGCTGGGCCAGATGTGCCCCAGCTGCTGCCAGGGAACAGGACAGGACCTGATCCCCCAGAGCTGAGCTCTGCCTGACTGCTCTGACACAGCAAATGAGACCCTGGGACCCCTCACCTCTCCCTCCTCCCCCCCCAATCCAGCCACCTTCCCAAATCACCCTCCCCTCACAATTAACACAGCACTGCATGAGCTGCCAGGCTCTGCCATCAGTTCCAAACCAGCCTCTGCTTAGGAAGGAATTATTGATTTATTGTCTTGATGTACAGGGGTGAAAAACCCTCTCTGAGCCCACCCTGATCCCCTGTCCCCAGGAGCAGACAATCCCAGAACAGAAGGAATCACAAATCTCACTTGAAACAACACATTTCCTTTTTTATCCACTCCAAAAATGTTGGACCCCCCTTGCCCTCCTCAGCCAGCAGAGCTGTGACAACCCAATGATGGAAAAAAAAAAAAAAAAGTGGTAATTAAAGTTGATAATTTTGGGGGATTGCCCACAGCTCTCCAGGGGTTTTATTTTGATGGCCAGCCCTGGGAAACACCCCCACACCATCCCCCAGCACAAATAATGATGCTCCTGTCTCACCTGGAAGCCTCCTGGACCCAGCAGAAATCAATCCAGTCCTGCACACACAATGAGAGGCTGCAACCCAAGAACTGCTGGCAAAAAGCTGCTCCCACTCCCAGGCCCTGAGCTGATTATTATTGCATTAGCCAGGGAGGGATGCATTGTTAGCACTCAATGGATGCTAAACTCTGCTTCAAAAGGATGGAATTTCGGGGTGGGAGACTGGAGGAATGTTTTGGCATCCTTAAATAGGTGCTGGAATAAAAGCTCAGATATTTCTGATACAGAAAATGAGCATCAGTGATTCCTCATCACAGCTCTCTCCCAGAGTTATTCAAGGGAAGTAATTGAAGGCATCTTGGAGAGACACAAATATTCAATTAACTCTCCAAACTGGCTGCTGTGGAATAATGTGAGCATGACAAAAAGATAATTTAAGTGAACAAATTGCAGCTGACTCCCATAAAATCATGCCAAGTCTTTATTTTTTTGGGCCATTTACACCATTGCAGGAGTCTGGGTGGGAGGAGCACAGGGAAAAAATGGGTTTGGATCAACAGCAATACCTGCATGTACCAAAATCCAGGTATATCCCTGGTTTTTTACCAGGAAGGAGAGTGGAATTACTCAGCACAAAAATCTGAGTGTCACTGCAGGAATTAGGAGATTTTGCAAGGTGAAGATTTAGAAGGAACAAGACACAGACAGATTTTAGCTAAAAGCAAAAGAGGAGAGAGTTGAACAAAATATTGAAATAAAAGCTCCCTGACCCTCTTTTACATTAAAATTAATCCTCAGGAACAGCCTATTCCATGAAACCACTCAGTACCTTCCCAACTGTTCAAAGGGAATTCCAGCAAAGAAGGAAAAACCAATCCCACAGCACCAAACTCATTTTCTGAATTAAGACAAAGCAACAGGAGTGGAATAAAAATAAAGGTTTCCTCAAGGAATCCAGCATCACCCAAGTAATTAATATGGACAACATGAATTCCAATTCTTTCATTTGCAAATCCAGTTAATCTCAAGCATGGACAAAGTCCATTAATAAAGCAGATTCCTGTAATTGGATTCAAAGCAACAGCAAATCAATACATTAAAAAAAACCAAAACGTGTGTGGTTAAATAATCCACACTTGCATAATAACATCAGTGCTGTGATGCTGGGTGGATGTGTGGAGGCAAATTCCAGAGCAATCCCAGCCAGAAAATCAGATTGGGGTGGGAAAACCACCCTGCTCAGGGGCAAGGGAAAATCTTCCAGCCACTCCATGGAGCCCCACAAAGAGCTGGGAGTTCCCCAAGCAGCTTTTCAAATATTTTGAGGGAGGTGATTCCATTAAAATCCTTTCCCAGCCCCTCTGGTGTCACCCTGGGTGAGGTGCCAGTTCTGGAATCCAGCAGCCCCTGGCAGGACCTCTGCTGTGCCCTCCACTCCAGGTTTATTAGGTTATATTATATCAGGTTTATTTAGTGACAAACACTGATCCCAATTCATCCTGTTCCAAACCACAGCCTCTTTTGTCACCTCTGATGCCCCACAGCTCCCTGCAGAGTCTCCCCCTGAACAAAAGGAGAAACTGAGTCACAGAACGTTAAACCCAGCCCCCAAATTTCTGCTGCCCTCAACATCCCCATTTGCAAACACCTCCAGCTCTGCTCTCCTCCTCTGGGATATCTCCTCTCAGCCTTGCCAAGTCAGAAAACCACTTAAATACCTGATTAAATACAAGCACATGTTTAAATCCCACTGGAGCCAAAGGGGTTGGATCAGCAGAGCTCTTCACACAGGTTTTTGTCAAAACTTCTTTCCTCTAGCCAGGGAGGGACTGGGATGCCCCAGAGTGAGATGCAGTGAGAGAACCATTGTGCACAAAACCAGGGAATGAGATCCCAGGGGACACAGGCTGGGCTGGGGAGAGTGCTCTGCCTCCAGAGCCAGCAAACATTTCCAGTAAGTGCCATTAAAATCCTCTTGATTTCACCACACACCAGGCTCCAGAAGGGTGGTGGCTGCAGCTGCTGAGCCCCAGAGATGTGACAGATTAACCCAAAAGTGGCCTGAGAGCCTCTGTGCTGGGCTGGGAGGGAGCAGACACAGGGAATAACCAGCAGACACAGGGAATAACCAGCAGACACAGGGAATATCCAGCTTTTCTGCTGTGCCCTGGCTGGGAGGGAAAGGGGTGCTCCCTGCACCCCCAAACCCACAGGCAAGAAGCAGGAACATCCCTCCTGCTGGGACAGGCAGTGTCACAGCCTGTTCTCAGCAATAAAAGGCATCAACACCCCCCAAAATCCGAATATTTCAGCTTTGTTTGACAGTCACCCCATCCAGTTGCTGCTGGTGGTGTCCCATTCCCAGCAGAGATGCCAGAGGAGCTCGGCAGGATGAGACACAAAGCACAGGGAGCTGCTGCAGGAGCCTGGGATGGACCTGTGGCCCCAGGATGGGACAGAGCCACCAGCTGGCTGCTGAAAACCTGGAGCTCACTTTGGATCCATGGCAAAGCTGCTGCTCCTGCTGCTGAGTCACAGCTGCTGTGCAGGGTTCAGGGCAGGCTGTTCCTTCCCAGGCTATTTCTTCCCAGGCTTTTCCTTCCCAAGCTTTTCCTTCCCAGCTTTTCCCTCCCAGGCTTTTCCTTCCCAGGCTTTTCCCTCTCAGGCTTTTCCTTCCCAAGCTTTTCCCTCCCAAGCTTTTCCCTCCCAAGCTTTTCCCTCCCAGGCTTTTCCTTCTCAGGCTTTTCCCTCTCAGACTTTTCCTTCCCAAGCTTTTCCTTCCCAAACTTTTCTCTCCCAGGCTTTTCCCTCTCAGGCTTTCCCCTCTCACATTTTTCCTTCTCCCAGCTCCCAGCCTGGATGAGCAGTTTCCTCCCACCCAACCCTGACCATTGGGGTGGGACCCAAAGTCACCCAGGATTGAGGCAGGGATATCAGCAAGGCACCCATGTCTGCATGTCCTGGGATATTCCCTTCATTCCCTACCAGGTGACACCACCCCAGGCAGAAGCAGAGCTCTGGGATGCCGTGGGTAACAGAGCACCCTGCTAATCCCTCCTGCTTCCCCAGACAGGCTGAGCCCTCCTGGGAGCACTCATGGATCCCATGGAATGCTGTGTTACCACAGCTGACAGAACTAAGTCTGTGCCTTGCAGCTCCTACTCCCATAATATTGATTTTTCAACTCCAAAATAGCCAGAGCTGGTATATTTACACCTCCTGAAGTTAACAGCAGAGGAAGAAGAACCCCAGAAACTTTCAGGACACAGCAGCAAGTCCTTAATCTCATTTCCCAGATACAAGCACGGGGTTGAATAATCCCCAAACCCTGATGCAGGAGGATGAGCAGAGCAAGAGGAAAGCCAGGATGAGCTCATTGTGCTGAGCCTCCCCTTCCCTGCTCCTCTCCCAGAGACATCCACAGCCCTGGGCTGGAATTCCTCACACAGCCACAAGCAGCTGATTTCAATAGCATTAGAACATGACTAATCCAGGCTCTGAGCTGGTTTTAAAGTGGAGGAGCTGCTGGTGTGTGAGGCACACAGACCAGATGTGGGGGAGCCATGGGGTGACATTCAGCACCAAGGGACACCAACCCACCCTGGGACTTCTTCCTGTGCCAAGAAATGCCAGAAATTCAAGTCTGGAAGAAAGATTCCCTTTTGCTAGGCATGAGACAGGAAGGAAAAAACGCCGGTTTTCTCCTCCAAAATCACTCCTGACAAGTAAATAGGTTGGAAAAAGCTCGCCCTGAGAGCCAGGCTGACTCAATCTGTGTTATCTTTTCCCTTTTTGCTTTATCTTCCCTGATGTGCCTGCTCAGGAGCAGCTGCTCAGAGCCCCACTCTGGCCCTGCCACTTCTGTGCACTTCATCCTGTTCCTGGGAATTCCCTGCCTCCCTTCCCCTCTGCCAGAGGGATGCTCAGCCCTTCTGCTCCTCCATTCCCTCTGAAAAATGAGGAGAAGCTTTTCCCTGGTAATAAATCTGGAATTATTTTGGTTGGAAAACTCAAATCTAGCCACTAAACCGTGTCCCCACATCCCATAGACCCTCCAGGGATGGGGATTCCAGCATTTCCCTGGGATGGGGCAGGCAGAGCTGGGTCAGTGCTGGATTTTGCACAATTCCCACCCTCCTGCAGTCACTGGAATGAGCTCAGCTGTGGGAATGGCCCTGCATTCCTGCCTTTGGGAATTCTCCAGGCTCCTCTCTTTCTGCCCTCCTCCAAAGAGAGGGCACACAAGCAAACAGGAGGCCTTGGGGAAAATAAAGTTGATTTACACGATGCAGCAACACTAAAAGGTCTTTTTAAGAAGATATGTATTTCAGGAGAAGAGTTTGGCTGATTTATTTTCTTTCAGGAGAAGAGTTTGGTTGATTTATTTTCTTTCAGGAGAAGAGTTTGGCTGATTTGTTTTCTTTGTGTTGGTGGAGAACAGCAGCTGATGGGAAAGAGATGAAAGCACCCCAAGCAGAGATTCCTCACCACATTTCAGGGAGTTCATCTCATCTGAGAACAGTTTTACATCTAAAAAAAAGGACGGAGAAGTTTATCAGGGCCAAAACTTGCAGTGGTGCAAGGCTGACCCTGTCACCTGGTTCTCCATCCTCCTCTGGGGTGGGAAGGAAAGCAGAGGGAAAACAAACATGGAGAGCTCAGGAAAAGCACCAAAACCCTCCTGATGCACAGTTCAGCCTCCCCACTGCATGGCCAGTGCCATGGGCTGGGATCAGCTTTGGGACATTCTTCCCCTGCCAAGAAAAGCCAGGAATTCCTGCCTGGCAGTGGCACAGCTCCAGCAGCAGCTCCAGGTGGGAGCAGGGCTGTGCTGGATGTCACACACCCACAGCCCCTGCTGTCCCCAAAGCACCCAGGGCCTGCACAGGGATGCACACATCCCAAAATCCAGCAAAACAGGGAGTTCTGGCAGCTCCTGGGGCTGCTGGCACCTTTGTTCTAAAGCAGCAAGGCAAGAGAGAAGAATGCCAGGAAAGGACTGGGGTTTATCCTGGAAAAGGAGATGTCAGAGAGCAGATGTGCACATTCCCTAATCCACAAATCTGTGCAAAGACTGGTTTGGGTTGGAAGGGACCTTAAAGCTCATCTCATTCTACTTTGCCATGGGCAGGGACACATCCCATAAACCAGAGTGTTCCAGCCTTGGGCACTGCCAAGGATCCAGGGATTCACAGCTGCTCTGGAAAACCTGTGCCAGGGTCAACATCCCACCTAAACCTCCCCTCTGGCAGCCTCTGCATCACCCACTCTGAGTTTTTGGGGTGCCTGGTGAAGAGTTCTGAGTTTTTGGGGTGCCTGGTGAAGAGTTCCACCTCTCAGCCAGAGAGAGGAGGAAAAGCAGAGCCCCAAACTCAGCAGAGCAGCTCCACTGTGCTGGGCTGGGCAGTGCTCTGGGGTCTCTGAGCAGCACTCACACAGCCCAACATGGATTTTGGCTGCTGGAGGGGAGGGAACTCCAAAAAGGAGAATTTCCTCATGAAACAATGGAAAGGGAATGGATGAGACCATCAGCACAGGGAAATTATCCTCATTTTTTTGCAGGGGGGCTGAAAAGTTTCGCATTTCCCACCCTGAGAATCCATCAGTGCTGTGCTCTACACCACAGGGAACTGAAAACCTGATTTATACCAACAAAGAAAAGTCACTCTTGGGGATTAAGGGAAGAAATGAAGCCTTTCCTGTGTTTTAACATACTTGTGTGCTTTTATTTGCAGCATCAGAGTTTTAACCATCAGGGAGAGCAGGGCTGGGATTTGGTATTTGTGATTTGAAGGAGGTAAAATCTTCATTGAAAGGTTTCACAGCAGCTTCCCTGTCTGGCACCAGGGAATTTGGATGTTCCTTTGAGGATCCACCTTGGCATGAGCCTCCAAACTGGAGGAGGGATCCACCCAGCTGGCTCAGTGTCTCCAGAGAAACCCAAAAATAAAGGATTTGGGCTCATCAAAGTCACCAGGAAATGCCCAAACTTGCAAAGGAAGAATTCATGATTTGGGCCATTAAAATTAAATTCATGCTGCTCTATAAAATAGCTTTAAACATGAAATAAATTTGCTTTTAACCACCCAGATTTCAAACCAGCAATTTAATGTGACGCCAACCTCTGGTCAGGCTTTAATTTTAAAATTGAAAAGTTTATTTAATTTTAAATAGCTCCTGTTAGCCTAGGTAGGCAGGACATGGCAGCCAATGATTTTAGGGAAGTCACTGATAAAAACAACCAGAAAAAAATGAAGTGCAAACACAGCTTTGGGGAGAGTTTGGTTCTCTCACAAGGACAAAGAAAACATCTTAATTTCAGTTAATTCAAATGTCTGACTCCATGATCTTCATGGTCCTTCCCAACTTCAATTACTCTAATTCACTTAGTCCTGTTCAACACTTAATTTCAGTAAGTCAATGAAGAAGTCAGGAGTACAAAGCAGAAATGCACATTTTCCAATCTGCATGTAAAACCTCAACCTGAGAGACCAAGATCTGTAATTATGGTGGCCAGAAGTGGAATTAATGATGCACAATTAATACTCCACTTAATGAATCAACCAGTTTTAAATGCAAAATCTGCCTCCAGACATTGACTTTGTTCTTATCCAGCACATTTTTGAGTTTATTAACTGATCAGAAAACATTAAAAACCACTTTTCTGCTCTTTAAACTTGCTTTCATTTCCCTGTAACTCGAGTCAGAAATACAAAAGGATCAATCAATCAACCCTGTAAACCCCAAAATTCACCATTTCCCACCAGAATAAAAACACACAAAATTCCTCTCCCAGCTGCACAGCTGCCTAAATAAATGTCCCCAGATACACCAGGCTCCCTCCTTAAAAAAGGAAGTATCCAATTACACCAAGCAGAAGCAGCTTTTTACAACCAAACAGGAAAACATCCTCTTTCTTATAGAATCACCCCCCAAAAAATCTTAACCACCACAAAAAAAAACCAAACCAACAAACCCCAAAAAACAAAAAAAAACCCCAACAGTTTAGATTATTATTTAATTCAATTCTGCATGTAGATCATTCACAGACTCAAATTGTATCTCTGCAAACCCAGGAAACCCAAAGATTAATTTGGGAGCAAGATTTCCCCCAAAAAATCTTTTCTGGAGAGGGGATTTATCCAAATCAATGGATAAATGGAAATGAATGAGGGATTCGGGATGAGCCAAGGTTTTGGGGCTGGGTGAGCCTTTTTCTGCAGATTTGGGCTTCAGTGCCCTGATTTTGGGGAGCTCAGGAGTTGGGGTTTGTTCAGGGCTGGGGTGGAGGCTGTTGTAGCTTGGATTCCCCCTCCTGCAGAGATTTTTTTTATTTTTATTGAGCTCCAGTCCCCCCATCCCTATGTTCCACATCCCAGGGGAGGTGGGGATGCCCCAGATCCCAAAGCAGGAGCTGTGTGAGCAGGATGGGGACAGAGATATCCCAGGGAAAACCCTCAGCACATCCCAAAACAACATTTCCCACCATTCCTGCTCTCCTTCCTCAGCTTTGCTTTCCCTGCTGTGCCAAAATCCTGCCTGGGGAGGCTGGGGGTGAAGGACCAAGGCAGGAATTATCTGCTCTCCCAGCCCCAGAGTGGGCTCAGGGATCAGGATAAAACACTAACCTTAGAAAAATCAGGATTTTAGTTAAAAGTTAGTTATTTACCAGAATTAATTAAAAAAAAAAAAAAAAAAAAAAAAAAAAAAAAGGATAGATAGACCTTGCTGAAAAATAATTAAAAGTTAGAAGGAAAACCAGACTTGAGGTAGTTATCTGCAACTTAAAAAACTGATTGTCTGTCATTTTATGTTTGCTCAGCTGTGCTTGCAATGGGAAAAGATGAAACTAGTGAGTGAACCCAAAGAAACTGGGTGCCTCTGACTTTGAAAGACACAAAATCTGAAAGATGAAGAGTCTTGAAAAGATCTGAGGATGCTGGAAAGCTCCAAGCAGCAAGGTCAGAGCCAGGAGTAATTGGAGCTAAAACCTTCAGCCTGGAGAGGAATGGGAAGGACAATTTTCTTTTCCTTTCAGAGGCAAGATTAAATTTACCATGCAGTGATCTTCTCTCCAAAATTTGAAAGAGAAGGAGGCTGAGGCACACACACAGAAAGAGGAATGGAATCAGGCATTAAATCATATTAGGCATTTGGCCAGGACCTGAAGATGTTGAATACTAAAAAAAAAAAAAAATCCACATTGCTTGTAGGAGAATGAAATGAATGTTAATAAATAACCACCTCCCTTAGCTGAGAGAGGCACAAATCCCCCAACACACCCCACACTGAAGCTGCCAGGGACAGAGACATCCTCACAGAATGGAGCAAGATAAAAAGGAAAAGAGAGGAAAAAATTAAAAAACCCAAGGTGTGTGCCAGGCTGTCTGCAGGCTGGAGCCTGAGCTGCTGCATTTCACATCAGGTGTGAAAAAAGACACATTCCTGCTGATATAAACACAGCAAGTGTTGAGCAGTGGAACAAGAAGCTTTAACTTCTGCCAGCCTGGAGAGTCCTGTCTGCAGAGAGGACACAGTGATCCTCTGTTCCAGGTGACCCCAGCACCCCTGTTTTATATCACATCCCCCCAAAAATACATTTCCCCCAGGAGGAGCAGCAGCAGCCACCTTCCAGGGGCTCCATCAAATAACCATTAAATCATTAAATCACCATTAAATCCAATCCTGGCCCTGGACAAGCAGGGACAGCACACATCCACCTGCAAAATGGGAGATGGAAAAGGAGCAGAAGGATGGGAAGCAAAGATGCCTGAGAGGGAGCAGCTTCCAGCAGGGCAGGGCTGGGAGCACAGAGGGAACACCAGAAACCCTTTTTGGGGCAGGAAAAACTCCACCACTGTCAGAGACAGTTGTTGTCAATGCCTCCAGCAGCCTGAGGGTTAAAGAGAATTGTGGGGAGCACTGGTGGGGTTTCATCAGCAGCTTGAGGCAGAGGAAATGAGTGCTCACCCCAAAGCCAGAGCAGGGTTACCCAACTTCCACCCTGCATGCCAGGGCCAGCCCCAGCAGCTCCCACTTGAGGAAAATCTATCCCAAATCCTGCAAAATTCTTCATCCCTGTGCTCTGCTGGGTCAGCCCTGGTGCCTCAGCTGCCCTGAGCAGGCAGGAGAAAGGACCAGATTCAATCCAGCAGTGCTGAGCTCCTCCATGGGAATTCCATGGGAATTCCATGGGAATGCTGCTCCACCAGCAAGCACAGGGCCCAGCCACTCTTTTCAAGTCTTTTTAATTTTTTCTCTGCTCTTGTGTCTCAAGCAGGAAGTCACAAGAACCCAAACTGAGCTGTGTCCCTCAGTATCTTTAATTTATTTTGCTGTTTTACTACTCCCACCCATCAAGCCCCTCTTACAATAAAGATATTAATCATTAATTAATAAAACATCCCTGTGCCACACAATTCCCAGGCTGCTCAGGTCATGCTTTGTTCCCCCACAACCTCTGGCTGGAAAATCCAGCCTGGGATGGGGCAGGGGCACATCTGCACCCACAGCTGGAATATTTTGGGATAAACTCAGGGATCCCAGCCAGGAGGGGGTCTGCACGTTTGGGTGGGCACAGAGCACCTGCAGAAGGGATTTTTTGGTGGTGTTTTTGCCCATTTGGGGCCCCTCTGCCCTGCCCTGCCCACCCCAGGCTGGCACAGCAGGGAATCCACCCTGCCACACTCAGACCTTGGCTTTTGGCATTTATTGCCACACTTTGCTCTCTTCTCCCCCTTCCCCCATTTAGTTCCTGGAGCTGCTGCTCACCTGCCCTGTGCAGATGATGCTCAGGTCTGGATTCCTCCTCCTCCCCTCTCTCTGCAGCCTCCAGAGCAGCAGAAAAAGCTCCATAACCAATGGCAAATTCCTTGAGTGCCACGTAATGTGCTGGGAAGCTCTTCCCCATTTCGCTGGGGAAAAGTGATCCTTTTGGCAGCAGGGAAGAGGAAAACATGCTTTGTTTTACAAATCCTCTCCCCAGCAGGAGAGACACTCCCAGAATTTAATATTCTGACAGCGCCTGGCTGCCTTAACCACTGAAACTCGAGAGTGTGGGGGAGAAAATAAGGGGTAAAAATAAAAAGTGCCACACTAAAACATGAAATCCCAGCCTGCAACTGGTGGTACTGGGAGAGTGGAGGTGGAATTCTCCCACCTGGATGGAGTGAGGGGTCTGAGTGGATTTTCATATCCCAAGTGCTGGGCACTTGAATGGATTCATTTTTAAGCTCTCCCTGCAGCAGAGTTGGAAAAGCAGAGAATATGCTGCCAGGTGAACCCAGCAAGTCACCTCATGGCAGAAAAATTCCAAGTTATTCCATGCAGGAATTACTCCATGGAAGGCCAGCATCTCCCTCCAGGTCACCAGCAAGCCTCTGGCAACCCCAACCAGCAGCTTAAACCAAATGTTCATTATTTCAGTGTCTTTCCACTGCATTTATGCCAAAAGAACTGTGAAGGAAAACACCTCAGCCAAGGAGAGCAGCAAGCACTTGGTGGGATTTGAATTCTGCAGTGTGGGGTTTGGGCTCCAGAGCAGAAAGAAGGAAAAAGAAATGAGTATTCTGTGTGTCAGGAGCTCGATGTTAAATGAGTGTGGCTGTGCCAGAGGAGCACAAACCCTTTGGGATGGCTGCTGGCAGCAGGAGAAACAGGAGTGTTATTTTGGGGGCAGGCAGTGGGATCAAATTGCCTCCACACCAGAGACCACTGCTGACCTCTCTGAGCAAGCAAAGTCTGTCTGCTCTTCAAGCTCTTTGTATTTTAAACAATAACAAAAAAAAAAAAAATCACTTTGTATCTCAGTATTTTATGTCTGCAACCTGCAGGCATTCCCAGAAACACAAATTAATCCTTGCAGGAGCCTGTAAGGAAAACAGCATCACTCTCACATCAGGGGAGGGAGAAGGATGGATAAATTCTAAATAAATGGGTGGGATGCAAAGGCCACAGTGGACATTGGTGCCAGTGCAGGGCTGGAAGGGCAGAGCAGGTTTCAAATACAGGATTGCAGCCCTGCCCTGATTATCAAACACACCTTTTGTGGGAGCATAAAAAACCCCCAAACCTTGCCTTGCAGTGGGTGGGTAGGGCAGCACAGAGACCTGAAAAACAAAGATTTTCAGCTCTGGCCATGCAGTCATCCTGCTCCAAAAAAATAAAGAAAATTCTGGAGGCTGTCCAAAGGCAGGGATGCTGTCACCCACCTTTCACCAGCACGCTGGGCTGGTTTCAAAGCCTGCTGAAGTCAGTGGAAAGGCTCCCAGTGACCTAAATGCCTGGGATTTAAAAAAATCTCTGCTGAGAGCTGGGCACCAGGTCACTGGGTTTGCTGGGAAAAGCCCAGTTTTGCTGGAAAATGCCCAGTTTTACAGCAGCAGCATCACACAGCAGCAACTACAGGGAGCAGCCACCCTAAAAATGGCTCAGGGAAAAGTCTCTGCCCCTCCATGCTCATCCATCCACCCCTTTCCAAGGGGCATCCTCCCTTCCAGGCTGAGACACTCCAAGAGCTCAGCTCTGGAAGGTTCCTGCTGGAGTGGGAGCAGCCCAAGTGGTCCCTTGGAGCCACCAATGCCAAAACATCCCCTCCCAAAATCCAGCAGCTGGAAAACCCCAGAGCAGCCAGGATTTGTTCAGAGGGACATCCCACATTCCCTCCCTGGAGGCAGGGATTAATATCACCTCATTAAAAACCTGCTTGCAGTCTATTATAGTATCTAGGACAAAGTGTTCTCTATTTTGACACTCTGAGATATATTTTATCAGAGACACTCGCTGCCACAGATGCACCTGACTGTAACAGGTTCCTTGCTTCCCCCAGCAGTTTCAGATTAATTTTTAGCTTTTTCTTCCCAATCTGCAGTGAGATGAGAGGGTTCCCCCGTGGTCAGGTTTGTCATCAGGGCATCCACGGTGACACATCCCAGCTCCCTCCCTCTGCACTGAGAGTGAGGACAGACCTGAGCATCGCTGAGAAAAACCAGCCTGGAGCCAGGCAGAGCTTGAGAGTGATTCCTGGCACTTTGCAGGCCCCAAGGTTTATTTTTTTGGGGAGGTGTTTGAGATAAACACCCTCTAAAATTAGCACCTGCCCTTCTGCCAGCTCCAATGGGCTGCGACAGCGATAAGGACTCGGCGTGGCTGAGAGGGTGAAACATTTGGGCTCTGATCTGCTGCCCAGTCAACCCCCACAGCCACACAGATCCCAAATGGAGAGGTCACTGTCCCAAGGAATTCTACCCCCAGCCCCCAGAGAGGCAGCACAATCACATCAGGAAAAGTATTTTTTCCCTAAGTTGAAAGTGGGGGGAATTTTCCATAAAAACCAGAAATGATGTGAAAAGTTCAGATTTCTCAGCTGGGCTGCTCTAAAGATAATCAATCCTAAACCTGCAGGGCAGAGAGAAAAAGGGAATTGAGCTGAATTGGAACATGGACATTCCCCAAACAACACATCCATGGGCTGAAAGTTACCTGGAAAATGGAGAGGGGGGATGCTAACAGCAAAAAAAGGCTGACAGCAAAGAAATACTAACAGCAGACCCCAAACACAAAATCCCAAAGGAAAACCAGACTGGACCAGTCCCATGCACAGACTATGGTGCAAAAAATCAGCTCCCGTGGCCTGCAGAGATCCGAGTGACTTTTCCCCGGGTGGCAAAACTGGTCACACCGAGCAGCTGAGGGAGAAAACCCGAGGTGGAAGATGGATTTAGCTTTGCTTTAGGTTTGCACAGAAAACTCGCTGTTCCTCATAGCCCTGTGCACCCCAGAGCCTTGAAAACGCCCAGCACTCGGGCGTTTTTATCAGCACCTATCAGCAGGAAAGATTAAATGCTAATTTGCTTTTCTGTTTGCTCACAGCAACTTTCCGTCCTGTTGCTTCCCAGCTAATGCCCAGCTCAAACAGATTTTTTTCAAGGCAAAAGGTCTCGGGCTGTCTACAATAAACTCTCCACTCCCCCAGAGCCTCGATCAACACCAGCAAAACTCCACCAGGCGATTGTGCGTCAAAAAAAAAAAAAAAAAAAAAAAAAAAAGATAAAAAAGCAACACTGCCAGCTCTGGGTATTTCTGAGCCAGCAAGAAAAGAGCTGATTCTCCAAAGCTGCCAGCTCCAATTGCCTCGGCGCTTTCACGGAGCTGCTCGAAACGCCAAACTTTTTGGAAAGTTGAGTGGGAAGCACCTTGAGCAGGCTGCAAATCCCAGAGCCAGCAAGGAAGGGAAGGAGGAAAAATGCAGCCGGCAGCGTTTCCTCGCAAAGCACATCCCCGGGGGCATCTCCCCCTCTCTGACCACCCTGCAGCTCCTCAGCCACTTCCCCAAAATTACGCCCCAAAAGAGGAGCGCGGCCCCTCTTCTCCACCAAGATTTCGAAAGCAGCACGAGCGGCTCTTAAACTGTTTTTTCTCCTTTTCCCCTGGAGAAACCCGCCCATCCTCACCCTGATGCTCACCTGCCGCAGGTTCTTCAGCAGCTCGCTGGCCTCCTCCTGCCTGCCCTGCTTGAGCAGCAGCAGCATGTCCTGGATCATGCAGATCCGCCGGTGGTACGGGGGCGAGCCGGGGCCAGCGCCCCTCCCCAACTTCTCGCCGGACTTGGCCACCAGGGAAGCCAGGAAATCGCCCCTTTCCCTGGTGGCCACCTTCTTGCGGTGCTGGCCCGGGGGGCTCTCCGGCTGGCAGCCCTTGGTCTGCTTGGTGCCCATGGCCAGCGGCTCCCGCAGGGCTGCATGCGGGGGCTGGGGGCACCGGGGGCACAAAGGGGGGCACGGAGGGCTCCGGGAGGCTCCGAGGATGCGCTGGGGGGCACGGAGGGCTCCGGGAGGCTCCGAGGATGCCCGTGGGGTGCGGGATGGGGCTCAGCAGCGCCCGGCCAAGCGGCGGCTCCGCTCCCGCAGGCGGAGGATGGATGGGGCGGCAGCGCCCGGCCGGGAGGAGCCGCGGCTCGGCCCCTGCGCTGGGCTGCACGGCCGGGAGAGGCAGAACCGCCCGATCCGGGGAGATCCGAGCGGGTCTGAGCGGATCCGAGCAGCTCCGGGCAGATCCGAGCAGCTCCGGGCGCTGCCCCAGCCGAGCGGCGGCGGCTCCTCCGTGCCCCTCCTCCCGGTGTCGGGGGTCCCCCGGGGGTCCCCCCGGAGCCAGGGGAGCTGCCCGCGGTTCGGGGGCACCTGTTGCGCTCAGGGGGCTCCCCCGGAGGAGAGCGGGCCGGGCTGGGCTGGGCTGGGCTGGGCTGGGCTCGGGGCGCTCGGAGCGGGGAGAGCCGGGGGAGGGCCGGGGGCGGGCACCGTGCACCGAGGCAGGGCTTGCGGAGGAAGCCGCAGCAGGACGGGGCTCGTCCGTCCTTCCTTCCTCGGCCGCGGAGGGTGCGATGGGGCCGGGCGGGCAGCGCGGCATCCCCGCCGGGGTTCCCCGGGAGGAATTCCCGCTGGAGCCTCATGGCCCAGGGGATTGCAGGGATTCGGTTCTTCAGGGGTGTGCCCGAGGCGGGGGAGGTCCCCGCTGGCTGTCCCCTGCGGGTGATGCTGGCACTTCATCACCGAGCCTGGCTGCTCCTGCACCTGCTCACCTCCTGCACCGCCAGCCCTGCTGGAAGCCACAGCCTGTGCCCCATCCCCATCCCATCCTATCCCCATCCCATCCCATCCCATCCCATCCCATCCCATCCCATCCCATCCCATCCCATCCCATCCCATCCCATCCCATCCCATCCCATCCCAATCTCCATCCTCATCCCCATCCCATCCTATCCCCATCCCATCCCATCCCCATCTCCATCCCATCTCCATCCCATCCCCATCTCCATCCTCACCCCTATCCCCATCCCCATCTCCATCCCACCCCCATCCCAGCCCTGCCCAAGGAGGGGTTCTGCAGGGCAGCCACAGCCCTGAGCAAATAAATAAACAAACCCCAACCTTTGCCCTCCTGGCACTTCTACCAGCAGGGCAGAGAGTTCACCCACTGCTCCTGATCTTATTTACAGCACACAGGACAAAGCCATGGAGAAAAAAAAATAAATAAAGAGAAAAGAGCAGGAGTGTGTGGTGTGAATTTGTTGCCAGTGCAAAGCAAACACCCTGAGGAGGGGCTGGGTTTGCTCTCCCTGAGGGATGTGAAGGCACCAGGAGCATCCAGGGCAGCAGGGGAAGGAGCCCAGGCTCAGCACTGGTGGTGGAGGATGTGCAGATCCCTCTGGAATCTCCATCCCAAAACATTTTTCCCTTCTACACCTTCCCAAGGGTCTCCTCCAGCACAGCCCAATATTCCCTGCACACACAACATTTTCAAACATGCTCAGGACATCCCAACCCAGCTGGAAAATCCTCCTGTGTTGGAAGCAGGGCTGTCCCAGGGGCTCTGAGCACTGGAATGTTCTGCTGAGCTCCTCCAGGGCATTTCCCCTCAGTGCAGATGTGTGCCAGCTGCAAATTCAGGGGTTCATCTGAAGGGGTTTATTCTTTATTGTTCACCCTCATCGGGTTTTTTGGGATATCTGACATTGAGTTAGAAAAGTCCTTAAAGGGAAACAACTTCAGCTCGTGGGATCAGGAAACCCAGCAGCTTCTTCTCTCCCTCAAAATTCAGATTTAAGAATGTCCTCACTTCCACAACAAAAATAAATGGAAGCTTTTCAGTGCATTGTGCAGAAACCAGGGAACATTCCCAATAACCTGGTGGAATTCTGACAGCAAATCCCTGAAAACAGAGATTTCCCTCACTCCCAGGTGGGAGTACCCACCAAACCCCTTGGCACAGCTGAACTGGAAAATCCACTGTAGATGAGAATGATCCAATCTGGGATATTCCAGAGAGGATCTACCCTTGGAGCCCTCTCCAAGTGGGAATTTTATGAGGTTCCCATCACTTCTGGATTTGGGAGCTCCCACACTGCACCTGAGACACCCAAGCACAAAAACCCCTGGAATTCAGAGATTCCTCCTCACAGGTTTTGGGGGAAGTTTCTGGCAGCTGATTCAAACCAGAGACTGAACTGGGGCCAAGCTCTGCTTCTCATCAAACCCTCCTGCTTTGAAGGGCAGCCCAGGAATTCCCAATTTTTGTTGATAGGGAGGGAACAACTGGGATTAATTTTAAATATCATCATCAGATCCAAGCTGGTGCTGTTCCCTGTGTGAAAAAGACTAAGGGAAATATTACTTTCAGTATGGCATTTAAAGGAATCCCAGAATTAATGTGATTTTTCTCTCTTCCTCCAAAAAGAAATTTTAAAAATCAACCTTACTGTAAGACCCCAGGAGGAGGGCAGTGATCAGCAGTCTCTGGGGAAAGAGGCCAAATTGAAAAATGGGATTTTAAAAGGACAGAAAGCCATCCTCCTCCTAAGCTTGATTCAATTGGGCTCTGCCAGTGAGAAGGGTTGAAAAGCTGCAAGATGTAATTGCAGATGAACTAAACTCCAGATTAAAGGGGCAATAAAATGATGAGGAACATCACATGAGAGGTGTTTCAAAGGAGAAATGAGAGAATCTCAGGTGGAAGCATTAATGTTTCCTCCTGGCAGTGGATGAAATCTTCCTGTGTTCACCTTTGAATTAATTCCCTGCGTTTGGCCTCAGCTGCAAAAGGGAGAAGAGTTGAAAAAAATATCCCCAAAGCAAAGGGGAACCTGAGCAGCCAGAGAAATCTTGCTGCAATAGAGTCCTGAAATCTGCCCTGAGCTCTGGCATCTGATTTCAGCACGGCCCAGGGTCACAGAGGGGCCAGGGAGGAGGGAAATAAACTGTTCCTCACGTGGGGAAAAGGGGAAAGGTGACCACAGGCAAGGGGACAGAGCTGCCAAAATCCCCAAACCACCACCTGGGAAATTTCCTTCTTAATTATTAATTTGCTGCACCTCATCCCTTTCGTGGCATGAAACAGCTGCACCTGCACAAGCATTTTTAGAAATAAAGAATTAACATTTAAAGCAAATCCAACTTCCATTCCAAGCAATTCTGCTGCCACAGACAGAAATTGGGATTTTTCATGGCCAAACCATTGAATTCCTAAATTAAGAATTTACCCCTTTCTCCCACCAGCAGCTCCTGTTTCTCCACTGCCCTCAGCAGGCACAGGAGGGTCCCTCCAATGATCCCTCATGAAGATTTTCACTTTTAAAAATTTAAAATCCAGCAAAGATTTTACTGATTTCCCAGAGAATTCATGGGAGGAGTTTCTCGGTTTAGGTTTTGGAGCAGTGTTTGGTTGGGTTTGTTTGTTTGGGTTTTCTTTTTGGTTTTTTTTTTTTTTTGCCACTAAGGAGCTTTTAGTCATTTAATCCAATCAGAAGAGCAGAAAAATATTTGTTAGATTCCAGAAGTGCTCCCTCAATCCAAAGGGATGGGCGGTGGAGGGGTTTGCCTGTCCTGGGAAAGGGATCTGGGAAAGAATCCTGGAAAGGGATCTGGGAAAGGGATAATGGAAAAGGATCTGGGAAAGGGATCCTGGAAAAGGAATCATGGAAAAGTGATCCTGGAAAAGGGATCTGGGAAAGGGATAATGGAAAAGGGATCCTGGAAAAGAATCCCGGGAAAGGGATTCTGGAAAAGGGATCCTGGAAAAGGATTGTGGAAAAGGGATCATGAACAGAATCCTGGGAAAAGGATCCTGGAAAATGGATCCCTGTGGGAGGATGGATCCCAAAATCTTCATCCCAGCCGATCCCTCAGGATTGGGGGCAGTGAGGTCTCCCTACCCCTGGGTATCCAATCCACCAGGAACACTCCTAAACCTTCCCCAAACTCAGGTGCTTTCCCCTCTCTCCCCAAAATTTCCCGTAAGAAACGTTCCCAGCAGAGCCCAGCCCCTGAGCAGAGCCAGAATTCCCGGGCAGGATCCCTCCTCCCCCTGGGGCAGCTCCTGCCTGCGTGTTTATAAAACCCAAACTCTGTTTACACACTGGCCAAAACTTGTTTAGAACGAGGTTAAAGCTGCCAGGCTTTTCCCTGGATCTGTCTGGATTTTTTTTTTTTTTTTGTTTCCCTTCCAACAGGGCTGGAAATTCCTTGGGGGATTCACTTTGGGCTGCAGGGAAAAGGACAGGGAGGGTGTGGGGAGCTTGGGCAGGGTGGGTTTGGGAATCAGTGCTTTGGGAAGGATGTCCTTGGATTTTTCCTGGAGTTTTGTGCATCCTCTTCTGGGCTCCAGATCCAGGATGGGATCCCTGGGAAAGGGGATCCCCACCAGGACCAGCCCTGCTCTTGGGAAGAGCTTTGGCAGATCCCTCTGACAAAATCCCTTCCCAGATCCCTTTTCCAGAACCCCTTGGTCAAGATCCCTTTCCAGGATCCCTCTCCCAGGATCCATTTTCCAGGATCTCTTCACAGGATTCCTTTTCCACAGTTCCGGGATCCCTTTCCAGAATTCCTTTCTCCAGATCCCTCTCCCAGGATCCCTTTCCATGATCCCTTTCTCCAAATCCCTTTCCTGGGGTTGCACACTCTGGGTTTGTGTTCCCAAATTTCCCTTGGGGATTAACTCCCCTCTGGGGTGTCCTGAGGTGGCTTTGGGGACACAAGGACACAAGCCCAGCTCGCTGCTCCATGTCCTGCCTGCAGCATTCCCAGTTGGAATTGGTGCCTTCAAAAGCAGCACCAGCATCTCCAGCTGTGGCTCCTCCATCCCAATCCCTGCTCCACACCCTAATCCAGCCCAAATCCCAAATCCAACCCCAATCCAGCCCAAATCCAACCCCAATCCAGCCCTAACCCAGCCCCAGGGACCAAACTGCTGCTCCTGGGCAGCTCCAGACCCAGCAAATCCCAGAAAAAGCAGTGCCAGCCCAGATCCCTTCTCAAAGAGGCACCCAAATAACAAAAATGTCATTTTTGGAGGGAACAAAAGAACCAAATCACCTCTGCCCAGCCCAGGGCTGAGCACGAGGGGCTGAACTCCAGGATTATTGATCAGGAGCTGCTCCAAATCCTGTTTGTGCAAAGCTGCTTAAACCCTCCTGCTCAGCCTTACCCCTGAGCCTGGGGGGGAAATGAATTTAAAACTCGAGTTTTGAGTAGAATTGTCATTAAAACCTCAGTGATCATCCAGCCATGGCTCAGATCTTTGGCTTTGCAGAGGCTCCAAACCCTTTTTCAGAGCAGCATTTTAAGGGTCTCTCTCATCACCACAATGATGATCTCACAGCTTTCCCACATCCCAGAGCCTCTTTTAGCAGCTCCCCTCACTGAGAATCCCTCCCTGGCACAACCAGACACTCTGGGATTATTTTTTTTTTCCCAGCACAAATTAACCCAAAGCCACAAAAAGATTCAGCAAAGAGAAGAGAAAGCTCATCAAGCAGCAGCTGGTGCCAGTCCTGAGCAACTCAGAGGCCTCTTCCCTGCTTGGTTTTAGCCTTAATCTAGATAAAAGCCCTCTTTTCTGCAGCTAAGAGCTTATTTTGCACAGTAAGGAGATGAGGGTGTTAAAACATGCAGAGCAGGGGCACTGCTGCTATTTTGAGATAGGGATGAGACTCCTCAAGACCCAACTGATTCATTTATTGCACTGAATATTCCCAATTTCAACCTCCTTTTCACCTGGGATAACTCATGGCCCCTTGGGAAAGAAGAGCCAATTCTCCTCAAAGTAATTTCATTTGGTTGTGGCCCCTCCTAACAGCTCTGGGAATTTGGGATGAGGAGCTGGCTGGACATGGGAAGGTTTTCCTTTTCCAGGAATGCCACAGGTTGCAGCTTTTCTGGCAGCTCTCTGAACCCCCCCAGGCTCGAGGCTGATTTTGGGAAAATGAGCAGATGGAGGCCCAGAGCACCCTCCCCCTGCAGGGAGAGATGATTCCCAAAAATCTCTTGGCAGCAAGGTCACATCTGGATTTGCAATTGATGGTAAAATTATCAGCAAGGCTGTGCCAAAGGGAATGAGGCTGGGAGGAGAAGGAGGAGGAGGAGGAGAAGGGAAGAGAAGGAAGGAGAAAGAAGGAAGAGGAAGGAGAAAGAAGGAGCATTACTGAAAGCCCCAGAGGACACAGCCCAGCAGAGAAATTTCTCCATCAGGAACTCGCTGCCTCTCCTGGGCTGTCCCAGCCAGCTCTAGAAGCTTCCAACAACATCAACATCTGCAAGCTGCTCTCAGGAAAATCCTGCCAAAAATAGCAGAGATGTGCTGTCCTCGAGAGCCACAAACTTCTGACCCCACTGAGGTCACAGCGTGGAGAGCTCTCAGAGCATCACACACCTCCTGCTCAAAGCAGGGTAAAACCACAAAAAGAGTGATTCAGCCCAGCCAGGAATGTTGGTTTCTGTGAGTTTGAGCTCAAACCCTGACCCTGTTCAAAAGCTCACCCCCCTCAGCAGAGCCTCACCCTGCCTGTCCCCATCCCTGCCAGCCCCCAAAGGACAGCTCCCCACCCCTTTAATCTGTGATTAAAACATCCCCAGAGCAGCAGAGCTCCAGCAGGACTCGGGACAGCTGGGGGAGGTGGCAGCAGCAGGACAGGCCAGCAGCCCCTGGGGACAGCGCTGCCACCCCCCTGCACTGCTCAGGCAGCACTGCCACATGCTGTGCATCCCATGGATCCCATGGATCCCATCCCATCCCATGGATCCCGTCCCATCCCATCCCATGAATCCCATCCCATCCCATCCCATGGATCCCGTCCCATCCCATCCCATGAATCCCATCCCATCCCATCCCATGGATCCCGTCCCATCCCATCCCATGGATCCCGTCCCATCCCACCCCATGGATCCCGTCCCATCAGGAACGGGACCCGGGGTTTCATTTCGGGGCAGCTCTAGAGTTCAGCTCCCATTTCGCTCATCCTGCAGCTGCAGTGAAATGACTCGGGGCTGTGGATGCTGTGGGTGCTGTGGGTGCTGTGGATGCTGTGGGTGCCGTGGGTGCTGTGGATGCTGTGGATGCTGTGGATGCTGTGGATGCTCCCTCCACCCCAGGGTCATTCTGCTCTCTCAGCCCTCCTGTTTCCCACAGCTGTGCCCAGATCCCGGCTCCCAGCCGCGTGGGATTGTTTCCCGAAGGATCCCGGCGTTGTCACGGCCGGTTCCATTGTGCGACCCCCGGGCGAACAGAAGCGGGCGGGTCCCGGCCGGCGGAGTTCCAGGATACCGGCGGGACCCTCCCGCTGTCACCGGCACTGTCACCCGGGTCCTGCGGCTGTGCCAGGCTGGGAGGGGATGCCGGGCACCGCAGTTTGCTCCACACCCCTCAAATCCTCCCTGGCAGTGCCCCAGGGGAGGGATTTTCCTCTGTGACGATCCGCATCCCCTGTGCACACGGATGGTGTCACCCTGGTGATGGCAGAGCATCCCTGTGGCAGCGGCTTTCCCTGCTGGGAGCTCTCCGCGATTCAGGAAAGATTCCTGCAAAGCGTTTTATCCACGCGCGATGGAGCGCCATCAATAATTCCAGGAGTTTTCCTCGCTCCCTGTCAGCGGCAGCTTTGTTCAAGGCCAAGGGAGGAAGGAGAGGAGTTCCCGCATCCATCAGGGCAGGGAAACGCGGGGATCGTGGCTCTAAATAAAGGAATAGGGGTGGGGAAGCTCAAATATCCCAAAGAACAATTAATTCCAGCTGCCTTCGGGGCAAAGTCAGGCAACGGATCTGGGTCATGAAATGGTGAAGTCTTTTCACCCCAAATATTTCTGTTGGTGTAATTCCGAATTAAGGCAGAGCCTGTGCTTGCTAACCAGTGTCAGACCTCGGGCTTTTGTCACGACAGAGAAAAGCAAACCCTCTGGAATTCCTCCTTTAATCGATAGCAGGAAAAGGAAAAGGAAAAGGTTTGATTGCTTTGACCTCTGCGCTCACCAGGCTGGCTCCCATTGTGGGGGGGGATCCACAAACCCAATTCATTCCTTACAAGTTTCCTGCTCCTCCCTTTCCCTGCCTGGAAACAAGACCTGGGGAAAAAACCTCCCACTCCAGACTTTCCCCAGGCAGCTGCTGCTGTGGAATATTCGTAATTTAGAGTTCGTGCGTGGCCTGGGATGCTGCTCAGGGGATCCCTCGTGCCTGCTCTGGAGTGCTACGGCGGGGTTTGTTTATTGGGAATGCAGATGGGATGAGAGGACAATAAATTTTGGCAGGGAGGTGTTTTGGTCTCCTGTGCTTGGGGACACGGTGGGAGCAGGAATTCAGGAGGAGCAGCAGCCTGAGCCCGTGCTGGGAGCACCGCTGCCCCCGGGACATCCCCCGGCTCTCCCGTCCCCACCGCGGCTCGGCTGCCATCAGGGAAAATCCCGGTTCCCACTCCCACCCTGCCCTCGGTGCGACCACCGGGCACTGCCGAACGCGGGCACCGCCCGGGAGAGACCCTCGGGAACACCGGGATGGGGGAACACCGGGATGGGGGAACACCGGGATGGGGGAACACCGGGATGCAGGAAGGCTCCGCTCCAGTTTTCCATCCCTTCCCAAAGGAACCCGGCCCCGCTCGCAGGAAAGGACGGGATCGTGCCGCCACCCAGCGGTGCCCGGCGGGCACACCGGGACAGGGACACCGGGACAGGGACACCGGGACAGGGACACCGGCACAGGGACACCGGGACGGGGACACCGGGACGGGGACACCGGGACAGGGACACCGGGACAGGGACACCGGCACAGGGACACCGAGACAGGGACACCGGGACAGGGACACCGGGACGGGGACACCGGGACGGGGACACAAGGACAGGGACACCGGGACAGGGACACCGAGACAGGGACACCGGGACGGGGACACCGGCACAGGGAACGCGTCTCCGTGCGGGAACACGCGGTTACAGACCGCCCTCCATCCTTTGTCCGCCAGGATCCCTCTCCAGCCCCTGCATCCTCAGGGCTCCCCCCTCCCCCTGCTCAGAGATCCCCGCCCCGGGATTTCCCCTCCAGACCCTCATTCCCAAGGGATTCCCTCTCAGGGATCCCCCACAGCCCCTCTGTCCGCAGGGATCCCCTGCTGCAGGATCCCGTTTCAGGGATTTTTCCTCCATCCCTTGGGATTTTTCCTCCACCCCTTGGGATTTCTTCTCCATCCCCCCGAGTCCCCCCAGGGCACAGCTCCCCTTCCCCACTGACATTCCCATTTTCCTCAGTTCTGTCAATCCTTTCCCTGCAGGAATTCCAAGCTTCCCTCCCTGACCCACGTTTGGTTTCTCCTCATTTCCAGGCACTTTCAGGTCACCTGAGGGTTTCCTTTTGGCATTTTTAAGCTGCTTTCCCTCATTCCCTGTGTTGAAGAACACAGGCAGGCTTTCAGGAGGGTGGGCTCACATTTGGGGCACATCCAGTGCTCTGAGCCCCGCAGTGAGCCCTTATCCCCAGGAATGGGGCTGCAGCAGATCCTTGCTCTGCTTGCTGAGCTGTTCCCAGCCTGGAATCACAGACACCTCAAGGTCAGGCCTCAGACTGCACCCAAAAAATTGCCAAAAGCTGAGAGAAAAGGCAACAATGGATCCTTTGTGTGTGCAGCTCCTGAGGATCCTCCAGGACACTGCTGGGACTCAGGAATCCAAATTTTGGTGACAGTCCCAGGAGTTAAACAGAAACAGGGGCTGCTCCCTTCAGCCACAGATTGATTTTCTCCTTGCCAGGCAATTCATCATCAGGAAAAGCTTTGATGAGTGCTGGAGGGGAAAAAGAGAATTTACAACCCAAATTCAATTTCATTTTATTGCAGATTTTTTCCTGATTTCCTCCTGTGCTCCACGTAATTTTGGTTGATTTATGAAAGCTCTGCAGCCACCAGGCCGTGGAAATAAAGACAACAATGATAAACTTCATAGTTTTTATTCTGCAAAGCAATATGCACATCTTACAAACACAAAAATTAATCTAGGAGAGAAATGTCATTTCCAAATCAGCTATTAACCATCATGCAACAAGACAAGTGAAATGTAAGAACAAAACAAAACAAAAACAAAACAAAACAGCCATCTGGAACCCTACAATCACCTGCAGAGGGTTGAAACCAAGGCTCAGATTTTCTATGTAATGCCAAAGAAAATGAAAAAAAAAAAAAAAGAAAAAAAAAAAAAAGAAAATGGCAGCTTTCTAAGAACAAGAAAACACGTACAAATAGAATCAAAACTGATTCAAGTCATAGTTAAAAAGAAAAAAAGAAAACAAAAAAAGGAAAGATCAATATGATCTGAACTTTAATATTAAGTTTTAACTCTTCTGTTTGGCTGCATTTAACTTTGTACATTGCCTGGGAACATTCCAATATTCCTCAGAATTCCAGAATTTTGGCCTGCTGGGCCACCCTGCAGCTCCTGCAATACAGGGGGCAAGAGGATGGACTAAGGCCAAAAAAAATATCCAACTCTCCAATGTTTTCCCTTTTGCACTGTGGGTCACAATCTCTAATATTCCTGGGGGTGCAGAAAGTGGGGGAGAAGCTGTTAACAGGCTCCTTTCATTCCCAAATGGTTTCCCCCCACTGCCCAAATTCCAGCTGGGATGTTTGGAGCTGGAATTTGGTGAAGGAGAAAGGATTTGCTTTGCTTTGCTGAAGGAGTCAGGTGATGCTGGGTGGGTTTTTGGGCATTTCCAGGATTTGCATCACCTCTCTCCCAACCCATCTCCTACTCCTGCCTTTGGTGCCCAGATCAAGCCACTCTTGGAGTGAGGATTGACAGGGAAGGCTGGGCTTGTGTGATTTAGGAACAGCTCAGGAGAAGCTCTTGGCCTGTTTCACCCCCCTGCCTCATCCCAGGGAAGCAGCATCAGCCCACAGCAGCATCAGGAGAAAACTGGGAGCTTGTTTTGCATCCCTAAACTTCAAACCAGGCCATCCATAAAGCTTTGCCTTAACATTCCCTAGAGGAAAACATGTCAGGTAATCCCACTAAAGGAACTGAAATTGTAGGAGGAAACTGTTCTGAAGGAAACTGTGACTGCTCAAACACCCTGAAGTCCCAACACACACAGACCAGGAGTGCTGTCTGGAGGGAAGAAACTGGGAATTTTATCCAGCATCACTGAGACTATGAGATTCTCACTTGGCTTTTTAATTCTGTGGAGGTTGGAGCAAAAGGAGGAGGAAAAAAAAAGGAATGGATGAGTGAATGAGTAAATGAATCAAAGAATGAATGAATGAAGTCTGGAGAAAAGATGAAAAGTCAATTAAGGCAACCAGTGAGATTTAAAAGCAGTGGTGGAAATGTCTGCAGGAAAAGCCTGACCCCTGAAATTAAGGAAACTGCTCAAGGAGCCAGGAGGAAAAACCAGCAAAAGGCAGAATGGGGAAGGGAGAAATGCACAGAATCAAATCTCTGAGTGAAGAAAGCACACAGAGAACAGCAGGGGTTTCACTGGGTGGTTCCTTTGACTTTCCTCACAAGACCCCACTTTTGTGGCCATTTTGCTCTGGGTGACAGCAGTAAATGACAATTTAATGAATTTACTGGGCCAGAGCTCAGCAGTGCCATTGAGCTGCCCCTCAGAGCTGCAGGCACAGCCCCAGAGTGAAGCTCTGTAACCAACTCTGGGATTTCTTTTCCTTTCACTCTTTGCACTTGCCCAAGGCTGTGCAGAGCCCCAGCAGGCTGCTAACACAATACATCTTTTTATTAAGTTTCACTTTCTAGAAAGAAAAGAAAAAAAAAGGGGGGGAGGAAAAAAAGTTTAGAGAAAGCTGCTCTGCAGCAGAGACACACAATCCTGGCTGGAGGGCTGGGGATGGGAGGCCAAGTGGAGAAGTTTTCCAGATAGTCTCTGTGCTGAATGGTTCTCTGGCATTCAGCAAGCCAAATGAAATATCAAAAAAAAAAAAATACCCAAACCAAAATAACAAACCAAAACAAAAAGAATCAAACAGTTCTTTTCAGTAAGTAACAGTTTAAAATGGGACTTCACTTCTTATTTTTTTAACTATGAATAAAAGCACAAGTTTGTCCTAAATACAGCACTATTAAAATGTGAATATGTATCTTGTTTTTTTTTTTTCTTCCAAAAGAGAGAAAAAAAAAATCTAAAATGTTGATATCTTTTCTTGCAAGCAAGGAGCAAATGGAATAAAGTATTAGGCCACACAAACACACATTGAATTCATGGTGTAGATTGGTGGCTTTGGAAATGCAGGATTATATCAAAGGTGCATACTTGGTTCAAACACACTGTACAGATTGGGCAAAAAACCAAACATCTCTTGGTTGGTTTGAGACACTTGCAAAGGCATCTTCACCTGCCCAGGTGCAGCTAGACAAAAATTCTGCCTCTGTGGAGCTTTTTTGGAGTTATCTACACCAACATGGGGCTGTGCCCAGGAAAGGGTCAGAGGATCCCAACCCCCCATGGGACAAGCACATCTCCTCAGAATTCCTCTGGATCTTCTGCTTTTATAAATATGTACAAATCAATTACAGGCACTTTGAAATGTCTTTGGTTGGAATAAACCAACATTGCAAGGTAATGGATTCACAGAGTGTTAAGACCCAGGCTGGGTTCAGCAGGCAATGGTTTCAGGAGAGGGAGGGAGGGTTTTATGCTTCTGACAAAGCAACCTGGAAAAAAAAATAGAAAACACAAAGGAAGAGAAAATATTTAATTAATAGCAAATTCTTAATCCTGTAACAGTGATATGATTTATCTCTGTGAGCTGGCAGAGCTGCCCTTGACTTTTCAAAGCAAGCTTGGAAAGTCTGACTTGGAAAGGAAATCAAAGCCAGTCTGAAGGTGTTTTGTACTTTGCAAAAATCAATAGAATGAAAGTCCCAAACCACCCAAAACTCAAAAAAAAAAACCAAAAAAAACCACAAAAAACCACCCCAAACTACAAAATATCATTAAGATCAAAAGGTGTCAACACTGGCTCCCTACTTCTCAATTAAATATATTCATATTCAATCCTTCAGGCAAACTGCAAATCCCCAAGGTAATACTGAACAATGACTCTTTCAACAGCTTTTTACTGTTTTTAACTTAATTCTGATTAACAACCAGTGACTCTCTCAACAGCCTTGTTTTTAACTTAATTCTGATGAACAACCCTTAGGATTATGTATCATGTTATAAGTTTTATGTATCATGTTTTAAAACTTCTCAAAGTTTTCAGTCTGTTGTGGTAAAAGATAATGAATAAATAAAGGTTTAAAGCCACCTATTCATTGCTTCACACAGAACAGTTCAAGCAGCACCAGAATTGTGGCAGAAGAGTCACTTCAGCACCTCCTGAGCTGCAAGAATCCATTTCTGGAGGACAGAAATCTCATTTTGAGGCTCTCCAAAACACTTGTGTGGATTTTATAACCCTCACCTGCACTGTCCACAATGAAACACCCAGATCTCTCTGAAAGGCAACTAAATCCCCATCTCCAGAACAAGAAAAACCAGTTTGTCCTCTGGCCAACAGGAGCTTTTCTCTGTTTTCTCATCAGTCTCTGTTCCCACACACTCACCTTTTCAGAGCAGAATTCTGTGTTGCTTTGCCTCAGTTTGCTTGGTCTGCCTTTAATGACTGCATAGCAGAACATTGTAATCACCATCACAAAGAGGAAGTAACTGGTGTGCATGAGGTGCAGGTTTATTAGAGAACGATCATCCTGCACACAGAAAAGCAAATTAAAACCAGTTCCTGACTTAGCATTTGATATTAAAGCAATAATTAGCAGATCAACCCAGAAATTACTTCAATAATCAACTTCCTCATCTTTACAGAGCAATGGAAATGATTCCTAATTGTGGCACAAAATGTTTCTTGTGTTATAAATCTGTGTTGTGGCAAAGGCTTTTGTGAAATGATTTCAAATTATAAATGGTGCTTATTAAGAGCTGTGAGGCACGTGGATAAAGATCCATTAGGGTGGAGCATCCCACCCTTTGCACCACACAACAAACCAGCAGCAAAAATGACAATTTTTAGGAAACATTTTCAGTGAAACCACATAATACACCAGCAGCAAAAATGGCAATTTTAGGAACCATACTGAATAAAACCAGAGCTAAGCATTTAGTGAAAACAGCAGAGGAAGAGCCCAGCACTTACATCAGGAACTATAACAGTTAGTTTGGGATTTAAAGCATGGTAGACCTTCCCAATGGCTCCCTTGTAACACCAGAAGGGGTTGTAATCCTGGGCATATTTTGTGTTTGAGTCCCTGGCCGTGGTGAAGATCTTGTACCACACAGTGGCATTGCTGTAGGTTTCAGGAACACAATGTGGTGGCTGACTGCAATAAAACACAAATAATCAGTACCCTGAAATGGATTTTCCATGTTCAACCAGGATAACTTTTCTTCTCCAAACATGGTTTTAGTTTGGGCTTTCCAAAGCAACAACAAAACCCCAAAGTTTAAGTTAAAAAACCCCAAAAGCCACATGATTGCTGTGTTAAAATTAGAATTGAACTGCATGTTGTTGCACTAAGCCAACATCCCACAGCTTAATTGGAAAAATACTGGTTTTCCTAAAGCTCCCACAGCCTGTGGTTCCCCAGGTTGGATGGAACAGTGTCAGGGAATCCAGAGGAGACAAAGGGAAGAGATTTTGGTGAAGGCAAAGCAGCCTTTGCCTTGTGCTGATCTCTCAGCAGGGGAGAAGGTAAGAACCTCAGTGTCAAACCTCATCTCTGAAACTCAATTATGGGGTAAAACCCTTACATTTCCACGGATTCTCCTGCTCCCAGGGAAGTTTGAAAGGCAGGCAGGGGCCAAAAACCCTCAAGGACAGCAGAGCTTTTGAGACAAATGTTTCAGCGCGGGGGAAGGAGTGCAAGGACGTAATTCCCATGATCAGCAGGAATTTTCAGGAGGAACAAACAACTCAGAGGAATGAGGGAGGCAGGGCAGAGCCCCTGGGGGAGGGCTGCACTCACACTGTGACTGGGAAGACAGTGCTGGCTGCTGTCACTGTCATGCAGGAGGTGAACACCACCTGCTCGCAGTGGCCGTGCAGGACGCAGTCGTCAGAGTTCCAGGCTGCTGGCAGGGTGAAGGTGATGTTGATTTCCTCGTGGGATTCTCTGCCTGTGGGAAAGACACAAGGAAAGCTGGGGGTTGGTTCATAAAAGTATCTCAGCAACAGTGGCTGGGGTAAGAACACAAATGATTAAGCATCAGCCTTTGGAGTCATCCCGGATCTTTGCAGGCAACAGGGAGCAAAAAGAGAAGTTAAAACCCAAAACAAACACAAAATCCCCCAGCTGCTCTTTCTAATCTCTCCCACTTCAGAACTGGGGTCATCAGGCTGCTTTCAGAAATTAAAAACTCTTTGTAAGTGAATTCATGCATGTTCACAGACCTTTATTAGAAAAGCCTTTCTCCTCCTAAGAACTTTGTTCCACATCTGTTTTTTTTGATGTTCACTTTTCAAACTGGAGATATTTGTGTAGACAAAAAGGTGTCAGCACACACTGAACTGCACATTAAGTCATGTATGATAACACCACGTGGAGAAATTCAGAAAATAAATCCAGGCTGCTGCAAATGGAACTTGCATTTGGCAGCTCTCAAAGCAGCAACAAAACAACAACAGAAAATACAGTAATGCACATTTGCAACTATGGGCAATATCTCTCCACAGGTTCAAGACCTTCAACATTATTCTAAAATGCAATTCTGGCTGAAAGCTAAAATACAGTGAGGTTCTATTATCAATTTCTATTAATTTTCTATGAATTCCTGACAAAACTTCCTGGCAGGCAGCCAGAGAGCAGATTGGTCTCTGCACACCACAGAAACCATAATCATCTTATCTGGGGCTGTTTGTGATATTAAAGCTGATTCACTTCTGCGTTTTAGATAAACTAGAATTTTTTTAGACAACACAATACTCCCTACTGCATCTATGCCACATTTGAAATGTCAGTTGAGGACTTGATGGATCAAGACAAAACTGAAGAGAGTCACTGTCTGGAATTTTGCTGGCTTAAAAATGACCTTCCATTGTCATTAGGTTTAATAATTTCAAACAGCCAAGCCTGATCTTGGCACACCTGCAGTTTCTTTTCCATTCTGAATGCAGGGAAAAGTTTCTCTAACAAACAAGTGAAGGGCTCCCTACATGAATAAACTCACAATAAACCTGGGAACATATCTGTGTTCTGTGCATAAGGCTTATCTCACCCATAATAAGCTGGTGAATTTTTATATGATTATATAGTTATTTAAATTATAGAAGTATTTAGAATCATGGAATGATTTGGGTTGGAGAGTGTCTTGTTTCAGTCCCCTGCCATGGGCAGGGACACCTCCCACTATCCCAGCTTGCTCCAAGCCCTGTCCAATGTGGCCTTGGATGGGGCATCCACAGCTTCTCTGAGTACTCACCACCCTCACAACAAAGATTTTCTTCCCAACATTTAATCTAAATCCAATTTAATAAATTTGAAGCCAATCCCCCCCCGTGAAAGATTAGAAAAAAACCTTTAAAGCCAACCATAACCTGAACTTTTAAACAATCCAGCCTTGCCTACCTGAAAGTCCAATTTGGTGCCCAAAAATGGTGGAGCTGAGGTGAGTGACATTGCGAGAGTATCCCCCAAAAGGTCTCAGGGGGTCCAGGGTCAGGGTGATGGTGACAGAGATGTTGATGGGGCCAGAGTCCTCCAGGGTCTGTGGGGACTGTGTGGAGGACCTGGCCTGGCCACTGGTCACTGTGCTCTCAGGGGTGGTGGTGTCATTCAGCAGGTGCTTCAGGGTTTCATTCTCAGATATGCAGAAGTCCAAATCATTAAACCTCAGGAGGAAAGTGTTCCAGTCCTTCAAGCAAAGGGGGAGATTTCAAGGGAGCTCACGCTGGTTCCAGGTCATTACCCAGAAATCACACAGCTGGCAGAGCAGCACAAACACACCAGGGCTGCCTCAACCACAGCAAAGCTGTTTGGAGGAGTCACCTGGGCTCAGTCCCAGCCCCCTCCCCTCAGCTAGAAAGGAAACTTGGTCAGTTCTCACCACACAGGGTGAGCAGTTTCTGCCCAGCTTTCCCTCCTTACAGGACAGTGCTGAGGGAAGAAGTCCCTCAAACTAAATTACCATAACCAAATAACTGAACAACACATAAACATAATAACAACTAAATTCCCCAGCTAAATAACAAACTGCAAACACAGCAGGGAACATCCATGACAGATTATTTGGCCACATCTTTGTTATAAAACAAAACTCACAAACATTCACCCCAACATCCCTTCTGAAAGGCAAATGCAGACAATCCCCCACACAACTCCGTGCTCTCTAGGGGGGGAAAAATTAACTTCAGGCATGTTTTCCAACTGAACATCATTTCTGCAGTACCTCTGTCATTTCAGGTGATTTGATCTCCTTGATTTTGAAGAAGTAGCCCAGGGTGAGGAAGGCGATGGCCATGGCGCTCACGCTGATCATGAACACCACGAGCGGAGGGCGGCTGCTGATGTAAACCTTCAGGTTCTCCAACAGGTTTATGTAGAACATTATTCTGATTGTTCACCTGAGGGCAAAGAATGTTGCCACAGAGTCACTGGACTGTGTGTTAGAGGTGGGTGCATCACAGTCTGACACAGAGAGATGGGATGTGCACAAAGCTGAGATTCAATTCCGTGGCTGTGCTGCTCGCTGAGCACAGAGCGTGTGCCTGAACTGGAGGCATCAGAACAGGCTCAGATCACCTTCCCAGGGCCTCAAACTGCCAGCTGGGACCAGACTTTAAGGAATGAAGGCTTCCAGCACAGCCCAGCATCACTGATAAATAATAAACCCAGTTCTTGCCTTTCCCCAGGCAGGGCAGCACTGCCACATTTTAACGCCAGTGATGTCTGAATGCACCAAGCTACAATTCAAACTTTGCACATCCTTTAAAAACTGAGGCTGGAGCCTTAAGGATCCCTTTTTAGCCCATCCCAAATGACTCTATTTTCAAAGCAGGGTCTAAAAAGCAGTCCTACATTATTTGAGGTTTTTGCATCAAGAATCCTATGGGCAGAAACACCCAAAAAACTGCATTAAGGTGGAGGCTGGAAGACTCCTGGTCTTTACTTAATTCTTGCAGAATCTGGAACTTCTTGTCCTCTCTGTAAGCAAAGCCAGGACCTTACAGGCTGAGGAAATGTCCTGAGCTATTAATTTTTGCCCCAAATAAAATATGTTGTCTGATTCCCCTCCTGAATTTTTTATCTGCAGAGCAAAAAGACCCAAACTTTTGTCTCAGCTTCCCCACCTCCAGTCCCAGGAACAGCAAACAGCCTGGTGTTAAAGGGCAGCCTTGTGACATCTCCTTCAGAAGCTCTGCAGGAGGAACTCGAGCCAACCTTTATCTTTGTCCTACCTAAACCCTGCCTGAAAAAGCTTTTAACCCCAACTAAACCACCAAGGCAAGAGCTGTTCCTAACGTGCTGCTGATCTCCAAAATTCTGAGAGAAAGGCAGAAAGGATTCTGTACTGCAAGGGTTAAAGTTGGAGCATCCACAGAGATCTGATAACATTTAATTAAGGCTCCTGCAGGTCAGGGTGATTGCCACTGACTCCTATCATTGTCATTTACAATCCAGGTGTAGCAGGGCTGAAAAGTGGCAGCTCTGAGGATGAGAGAGGCACAGGGCAAGGCAGGGAGGGATCTGTGATCCCATCTATTGATGCAAGAGAAAACAAAAGAAGGGCAAAGGACAAGCACTCAGACAAAGCCCCTTTCAGAGCCCACAGTGTACAATGATCCCAACTTCCTTGTGTATACTCAGGATTTTACTGGCAGGATTGCTTCAGTTCCTGTTAACAGAAGAAATATTGACAGAACCTGCAAAAGTGCCCGAGAGAGGGGAAAATCCAGCTGAGGGAGAAGAGACAGGTGCAGTGCCAATAACACAGCCCTGGGCTGTGCTGCTGACTCCCCACTCACTCTCCTGGCTCAAACCTGCTGAGCCAGAGCTCAAGATCACATCCTGGCTTTATTATTCTGCACCATCAACCCCTTTCCATCCACCCCAGCAAGTTTTGCTGAGTGAGAAGCGAGGGTGCTGAGAACATCTCCACAAACCCAGAGTGAAAGCAGAGGGGAAGAAAAGGTGATGAGAAATGTGCACCTTACCAGAAGTCTGTCCCAGAGCAGCTGTGGCAGAGCCAGGCAGGGCAGGGAGGTGGCAGGAGCAGCAGGGGCAGGGCAGGGAGAGCTGGGGCTGGCACTGATCCACCCTCCTGCAGCTCTGCCTATCTCATCCCTGGCAGCAAATTCCTTACAAGAGCCCGAGGGAAAAACCCCAAAGGCTCCATCCAGCAGCAAAATGCCAAACACTCCTTCTGGAAACATGGGACACACATGTGGAGATGGGAAATCAAAACCTAAAGCAAAAGCAGAGTTGTAGGCAGCATTCCCTCCTGAATTTCCTTTAGGAAATAACACTGATGCAGTTTATTGTAGCTTTTAATCAGGGCTGAGTGTCACCCACAGCACTTCCAGGGATGAGATTCCTTTTTTTAAAGGGTTTTCCAACAGCTCCATTAGAATTTGTTTACCACAGGGGTCTAAAGTCAGCCCTAAAAATCCGGGATGTGCTGAAAATCCTATACAGAGAAATATTCAGACTAATATTTTTATGTAAGAGATCACCAGCTTTTAAGTGCCAGTTGTTTAATATGCTGCCATAACTCACTGGCTTTGAAAGCAATTAGAAAATGCCATAAGCTGCAATTTCCGAGGAGTAATGTGCCTTTGGAACATTTGGAAGGGAAAAGGGAACAACTGTGGATTTCAGTACTGGAGCTGACATGAAAATAGCAATGGATGAATGTTCCCATGCTGCTGCCTGAAGAATTACTGATTTTTTTTATCAAGGTACTTAAATAACTTTAATTATCACGGAATTTGTGATCCAGATTAGTGCAGTACATCAAAAATGTCTATGGATTTTCAGGGTTCCTTAAACTCCTCTCTGCTAGAATCAGAATCCATCACAACTCTGCTGCCAGCTCTTGTAACTCACTTCCTCCTCTGTGTAAATGAATAACTTCAAAAATATCATTTAACCTTCTATTTCTTGTTCACGGAGTTAAAAAAAAATACAACAAAACAAACCAAACCAAACAATGCTTTTACCTCCTGGCAGGTCAGGCAAGCACGATCAGGTTTCACTTTTTAGCCAAATAAATAATTTAGTGAGTGGCTCTAATGACTGCTGCTGCCTCTCTCCACTCCAGCAAAGCCTTTTAATACTTGGTGCAATAAAAATCTCCCCAGTCAGACTAAACAAGGAGCTCAAGAATGAAAACTGCCAGGCTGGAACATTGGCCAGCAGCTCCAAGGTAATTGCTGGGTAGTGAGGGATGTTCAGCAGGAGTTACAGCTGCAGGAAAGCCTGGAGATGTTGTGCTCTTAAATCAGCATCTACAAACCCAGGCAGGCAAAAAGATTAAAATGGTAAAGGGTGGAAATACAACAGTTTAATCTGTCAGAGTGCCAGAGAAACCCTGAATTGAGCAGCCAACTAAAAAGCAAGAAAATGTTCTATAATTTGGGGAGTTTTCCTCCCAAACAGCAACATTAAATGAGTTACATTGTGAATTCCTCTTGATTTGTGTATGAAGGAATGTGGAAAAGGAAGCTGCTGGAATAGACTGATGAGTTTTTTCAAGGCTGAATTACAAACAAAAAGGAAAATCTTGAAGTCTATTGCAAAGACCAAAAAGTCAATGCAATGAGTCACAGCTGAAGTATTAAATTCCCGTTTTGAGGCTTAATATCAAAGGAGCTGAATTCCTAAGAACAATAAAAAACCCATATGCTGTACTAAAGCAGGTATTGAAAGCAAAATTGCAGTTACCAAAGTGAAAAAACCCCAAACATGAATTTTAGAGAGATCAAAGTCATTTGACATTTTTGTCAATAATGTCAACTACCACCTGCCACTAGAAGGTTTAAAATGATGGAATTTCCTCACAGATATTTCCCCTTTTGGTTGTGCAGGTAAGGTTATCTCTAGAGGAGGGATTGAAATGTGAAATCACCACAAAAATATCCTAAGGAGGAAAACTGGAGGGAACACTTCTCCTTTAGGATCTCACAAGTTTTTTCTCAATATCTCATTGCATAGAAGAGGGTTTAAATGGAGCTGTGCAGCTCAAAAAAATAAATCAATTATATTTTCAAAGGTGCTCCACTACAGGAGTGCAAAGGGGTTAGGAAAAGGGTTAAGTGCTTTGAATGAAAATTATGTTGTGTGCCAGAGGAATATTTACAAACACAAATCAAGCAAACTATGGGAAAGCAGCCATAAATAAATGCAAACAAAGCAGTGGTGTTCATCTCCAAGTGCCTCTTCTTTAACAATAAAGAGCAGAAAGCACCAAAATCACCTTTCATTTGGTTTTCTTCTCTTCAGATTTGACAGGTAAGAGTGAAAATAAAGCAAAATAAAAATCAGAGTTGTGTGAGCTGGAGCTGGTGCTGTTCAGCATCTTTGGGGGTGACAGGGACAAGCTTGGCAGGGACACCAAGTGTGGGAAGGGATCTGCACAAGTGGAAGGAAGAATAACTTCCCCATCCCGATATTTGGGGGAAATAGAGATGCTGGGATCTGCAGCAGCTTCAGAGCATCTTTTTTAGGAAGTGTGGAACCCTGTGGGATGAAACTGCACAGCCCAAAACCTGTCCCAGCAGCAGGGCAGGCAGGAAGGAGGAATTCAGCCTGGAGGAATCCCCCAGGGCACAGCCCTGCCTCTGTCCAGCTCTGCCTCCTCCCCTCCTCCTGCCCTTCAGCAGGAACAAAATAACCCAAATCAACAACCCCCAGCAGATTTCTCCACAGCACAAAGCAATCAGGGCATGGGGAGGAGGAAACTTCACAAAAATATCACCTTGGATCCTTGAATCCAGCCAAATCCAACCCCAAGATCAGCAGCCAGATGTGCACAAACACATCTGCTCCAGTGGGAGATAACAGAATGGGCTCAGGCTGACAGTGGCTTATCAGTTTGCTGAGTTATTTTATCCACAAATGTGTGAACTGATCAACAACTCCAGGTTTTCCTGGAGCCTGGAAGCTGAAAATGGCAGGAGAATGGCTTTGCAGAGAGGACACTGCACAGGGAGAGAGGAGAGCAACACCTGGAAATGTGGAAAAGGACATTCCTCCCTCCTGGTATCCTGATAAAGGATCAGGATGCAGAACATGAACAAAAAAACAGGGACTTGCAGGACTAGAAAGAAGAAAATGCTTCATACTTGCATTAAATGTTTCTTTCCACCTCTCAAAATACTTTTTAAAGCTTAATTAATAATTTCAACACCCCCAAGAGGGGCATGAACAGCGAATATTTCAGGTCTGCACTGAAACAAAGCCAAGGAAGGGAAGTAATTTGGTGAGTGATAGAAAATTTTAAAGATCAGACTGAGACTAATTTCAAACACCCAAATTCCTGATTTCAATCCTCTATAAAGACAGAAAACTTTAAATAAAAGGTCAATGATGTAAAAAATAAAAAGGAAAACAAGCATTACTCAATCTGTGTGTGACAGTCCTTCCCAACAGACTGGTGCTGTTCAAAAAATCTGCTGGGTTCACCACAAGCACCTGAACCTTGTGCCAGCTGATACTCTGGGGACAGCAAAGCTGATTTCTATTTCCCACTGGAAGAAAAATTCATGCAGAAACAGAGATCCAAACAAGTTCCAAGTATTTTTAATATGCTCTGAGTTCATAAAATTGATGAATGAGAAAAGGGAAGGAAAGTTTAGTCAAGAAGCAGAAAGAAAGTGAAGAAGCTTTTTTGCCCTGGTTCAATGAACTCTGGATTCTGACTTTTGTTAGAAGTGAAAAACATAATTTAAAACATACCCAGCTGTAAAATCAAAATGAACTCAACCTTTGGTTGGAAATCAGACATTTTGGTGCCAAACTTGAAGCAGGCATCTCTGTCTGCCAAGAGCCTGTGCCATGGGAATGAATCCACTTCCATCTAAAAGAGCTCATGGGCATTTTTAAACCTTCCAGCTTTTCCAAGTCATGACTTCCAAACGTGAGTTACCATAACCCAAACCAGCCAGACTGCAATGAAACACACAGTAACAGATGAAGGACTTTGAATTTGTATTCAAAATGCAATTCTGGTTACTGCTGCTTAGCATGAGAACCTGGGAGAGGAAAGGGAAAGTAAAATTATTCCATTTTACAGGATCTTTAAAGATCCATGAGAAATCAAATTCTGTGTACACGGGACTGACAGCAGCCAAAACTACAGGATGACTTTAAACAAGAAGTGTGAAAATTCTCAGTAACTGTTCTAAAATCAGAAACTGTTTGAGTGACCAGCTCAAGGTTAATTGTTGACTCCATTAAAGCCACTCATTAAGGAATGTGGGACCCAATTTAGCAGTGAAAGTGCAGAGAAATGCCAGGAAAAGGCTCTTCAGTCTGTAATGAGAACTGTGAGGAGACAGGGATGCAGACAGATACACAGCTTGAATCACAAACAGAAAAATGACTGACAAGCTGAGGAAATGGCAAATTCAGAGTTTGGATGTGGAAAGAAGGGAGAGAAACAGCAAATCAGCCAATGGCCACTGATGGGAATAGGAACAGCAGCAAAACTGAAATGAGGGAGCTGAGATATCACAGCTATGCTGCAATATTATCATGTCTGTGTGCTTCACACCTGCTCAAAGGAAACAGAACCTCAACTTGCTCAGCCCCAGCTGGCTGAGTTCACTCCCCATTTTACAGATTCACAACCCCACAAATGCCAGGACTCACACAACTTTTCATCCCAAACCAAAGCTGGGAGTTCTGAGGCCTGGGAACCAGCTTTATTCACAGGTCAGGATAGTTAAAAAGAAAATTAATTCCCACCCAGCCACGCTTTGGGTGAAGGGAGGTTTGGGAAAAGCAAAATTCTGACACCAGCGAGTTTCATTAATAATTTAGGGCTCAATTAATAAAACAGCTTCATTTCTCCAAAACCTGTGATGTTATTTAATAAAAAAAGAAGATTATCCCAGCTGCCAGATCGTCAGGGTGAGCTCCAGGAGGGCTGCTGGATGTGCCTGCCCTGTCCCTGCTGTCCCCAGCTCACCAAGGACACCGAGCCCTGCTTGTCCCCTGCCCTCAGCCGGCCACTCTCAGAGCACAGGGACTATTTTGTTTGATCAGCTGCTTGTCTTTCAAGTGGAAAAGAAGAATCACATTCCAGCAGAGCCACTCCTCAAATCACGGCAGGTAACAAAGGCTTCGTCCTGTCTGCTGGGGGAGGTTTTGAGCCCAAATTCGGAACAATCGGCGCCGGGGCAGCCCCGGGAGCCGCCTGTGTGCCGGGCACACCTGCTGGTGTTATTCCCAGAGCCCGGCAAAGACAGCAGCAAAAACTCCGCCGGTGAAACCCGAGCCTGCCCCGAGGCAGCGGCACGGATTGCGGAGAGGTTCCTGTAATTCGGGATAAACGCCGGCAGAATTTACACACCAGCCCGGCCCTGGATTTTTTTTTTCCCCACCGCGTTCCTGCCGCGGCCAAACTTGGGGGAAGTTCGAGGATGTGGGGAGCGAACCTAAATAAATCCTTATCTAACCTCCAGGGCTGTCCACCGGGATTCACCCGGATAATTCCATTGCAAATTAATTTCCCCAAAAGAGTAAGCAAAGAGAAAAGCGGGAAATAATTCCCAGCAGTGCTGAAATATATATATTTTTTCCCCGAGGTGACTCCGATGCACGGTTTGGATGTGGCGGCTGCGATGGAGCAGCCATGTTCTAGGCATGATGCACCAGCAATTGTATTATTAAAACCACCAGGAGATCATAAATCAAACTTAAACCCCCCGAAAAGTGAAAGAGGATGAAACACTGGCGTACGGAAAATTGGGGGAAAAATCCCAAAAAAACCGCTCACACAAAAAAAAACCAACGCAGGAATCACCGCTCAGAGACTATTTTGAAACACAACTATTTTTAGCGCTACAGAAATTATCATTATTCACTGCTTTTTCTTTTTTTTTTCCCGCTACGACGCCACGCATACAAACTTCAAGCTGACGACCTTTCCCCATATAATTTTTTAATGTAAATAAGAAGAATAACCCCCCGCAGAGCCAAAGCACCCGGAGCCCAGCCGGGAGCGAGGGCTCGGCGAGCAGCTCCCGGAGCTCCCCCGGCTCCCCCCAGCCCCGAGCGGCCTCAGAGCCGCCCCCGTCCCCTCCTTACCGGCGTCCGCGGCGGGGCTCGGGCCGCCGGGCCGGGCCGGGCGGGGCTCAGAGGCGGCGGCGCTGCCGTGCGGGCGGGCTCTGCACCATGGTCCTGCCCTGCCGGGGCTGCGGGCACGGGCGGCGGGGCGAGAGGCCGCTCCCCGGGCAGCCCCGGGCCGGACACACGGACAGGCCCCGGCACCGGGCCCCGCCTCCGCCAGCGCTTCCGGGCCGCAGCCCTGACCCCGCACCCGCCGACGGTGGCGCGGGGGGGACAAGATTGAGGCGGTGCCGGCAGCGCGGGAGGGGCCGGGAGCGGCACCGGGAATGGAACAGGGAATGGAACCGGGAACAGCAGAGGAGGAAGCACCGGGGATGGAACCAGGAATAGGCCCGGGAACGGAACCGGGAATAGCACCGGGAATGGGCCCGAGAATAGCACAGGGAGAGGCACCGGAACGGAACCGGGAATGGTCCCGGGCGCTCCCCGCGTTCCCTCCCGGCCCGAGCACTCCAGCCCCTCTCAGGATGCTCCATCTCCCCTTTTCCTCTAAAAACTATCGCCAAATACATATTTTTTTATATTTACTAAAAGTGCCCAATGCCTAAAAGAGTTCAGGGTTCAATCCTTAAAGCAAACAAACCTTCATTTACATTGTTCGTGATAAGAATAATAGCATTGTTATATATTGCGTTATTATATATTATTGTCTGCCGTTAGTAATTAGTATTATTAATGGGAATAAGATGATGCTGATGATGTTTTCACGGGGATAATGTGAATTCTGGTGGAGCTGTTCACAAGCTGGGAGAAAACCTTCCCTAAATATTGGATGAAAAATATTCCCTAAAAATGCTTTGGGAAGGTAAAACTCCAGCAGTCCCATGTGGATCAGGAAGGGCAGAAATCCCCGTGGCTTCCACAATGACAGCAATGGATTAATGAGTGATAGTTACCATTATTAACTCCAGCATTTCCTCTAAAATATCGAAAATAAACGCAGGAGCTCACATGAAAAGAAGTATTTTGCAATAAAAGATCCAATCCTTGGAGCTGCAGTCTTTGCTTTCTGTGATACTGAGCTAAAAGAGGGGAAAAATAAAGCCGATAATAAAATAAAAAATAATAAAAAAAAAGCCTTAAAATAAAGCTGCTGTGACTGTGGGCACAGCACGCAGTTGTTTTCAGCCACTTTAAGGGATGATATTTGGATTAAAGTCTCGGGGTCGCTGTTTTTTACAGCGCTGGGGTCTCACCCAAACTTCGGGAGCGCCCCTGTGCTCCAACCCCGCTCAGGGATTACTCCAGCCAGGGCTGTGAAAATAAATCCGCATTTCCTGATTAATTCACTCAAAGCATCCCCCACTTTAGCTGATTAATTATAAACTGGCACACGAAAAAGAGATACTTTAGTTCTAAGATCGTTCTGAATCATCCCAATGACTTTGCTACAAAGAAAATAAAAATAAACAATTCTTACCCAGCCCAGCACTGGAGAATTGTTGTCTGCCGAGCCGGAGAATGCAGGAGCAGCGGCGATTATCTCGCCATGAATCATTAATAGAATAACAAAAGGTGAGGAAGGCTTTAGGGACTCATTAACGAGAGCAGAACGGCCACGTTTTTATTTAAACACGCTCATTTACACAATAGCTGCTTCCCCCACCCCTCCTCGGAACACACCTGTGCACCTGGAAATCAGAATTAACACCTAAATAAACAAAATATTATTTAACGAAGCGATTTGGGCGTGGTGACACACGGAATAACTTGTTTCTTTTTTTTTATTTTTTTGTTGTTGTGAGCATCCCAGCGCTGCAGCTGCTTCTCTGGAACACCAGGGGTGGTGCATAGTTCATAAAAAGGCTAAAAACTGCCAGAAAAGGGATAAATCACAGTCGCGGTCTGGAGTTATTGCAGTGCAAATTTAATTGGGAGCAGTGCTTTAATGAAGTGGCAATGAAACAAGAGGTAGGTGCTTTCCTCCTGGATGGCAAGAATTAAAAACTTTGCTTAAAAGCAGCTCCAGCTTGGTGTGTGAGATCTCAGGAGCACGAAGGAGTCAGGGCTGGCTGCAGCTGGAAGAGATTCCAAAAGAGACACAAAAAGTTGCAAAGTTTTGTTGTGAGAGGTTGTTTTTTTTGGGATGAGCTCTTTCTTCCACCCCGATCTGAATTTCAGTGACACAAAAGTTGTTTTTAGCTTGCTGTTCAAGGTGCTGAAGGGGGTCACTGAAGAGCAGAAGGTTGTTGGTTTGTGGAAATAAATAAAGTGCATTTTTCTGCTCCTGCTCCTTCAAAAATGCAACCTCGAGTTATATGGATTTATTTATTTCCCAGGATTGTCAAAAAAAAAAAAAAAAATCAACCAAAATTTATTCCACTGATGGAAGAGACCAGGAGAGACAATTTTGGAGCAACTCTTCCATGGTCTCTTTCCTCACCCCCTTTTGTGTTCCACATGATGCAGTTTTAATACAAATATTTCTTCCTATTCCTGAAATATTTTCCATTTCTGACCCCATATTCCCTTCCAAAGCAGTAAAATCAGCACTTCTGTGCACCACTCAAGGCTACCAGGTGTTCTGACAGAGCATTTAAATGAAGAAATGACATCTTATAAATATTTTTTTTAAACAAAGCTGAATAAGATGATTTTTCAAGTTTGCAAATGACTCCAACAACATCCCCTGTCATTCCTCACTTTTCTCCTCCAGGTTATCCAAACTCCAACAGTGTTTTTGTCTTTTTCCTGCAACATGATGGAACTGAAAGTGCTAAAATGAATATATCAAGATAATTTTCATCCACACACGAGCTCATGCAGAGTTGGGGACATTAGATTTGAAATCTATTTACAATTTTACATATTTTACAATATATAGTTCATCTTTACAGCTACAGAATAAGTTGAGACTAACATTGGTACCTTTTTTTTTTTCTGCTGGAGCTTGGCTTCAAGTTAAACTGATTATTAAAAACAATTAATAGTGCATGCTTAGAAGGAAGCTTTCAGGAGAGATGGCAATGGACTAGTGTTGTTCAAAAATTACACCAGTTTGTGTAGAAAATCGAAATTCAGTTCAAAAAACCCACCAAAGCCTAATAGAAATCTACTGGACTAAAATAAATACAATTCATTACACTTAACCAAAAAAAAAAAAAAAAAAAACAAAAACACCCAAAACAAAACAAAAAACCCAAAGCAAACCCCCCCCAAAAGTACCTTTAAAAATGTACTGATTTAAGCTTTTTTTTTTTTTTTTAGCTTTAAATTTCTTTCCCTTCCCAATTAGCTGAGGATAATTATCCTGCATAAACCTGAGGCTGCAGTGGTGGGGGCAGCTTGTCATTCTCCACATTTTCAGAGTCAATGGCTGCTAAGGCTTGACTTTTTGGTTTGATCTCTAAGGGATATTTCTCCACAATATCTTCCACCTCCTTGGTGATGCCATCAGTCCAATCAATCAGGTCCTTCTCCAGCTTCTTGGCTTCACTGACAATTCTTTCCTGTCTCTCATTCAACTGAGAGAGGAGGTCTAAGCTTTTGCACATTTGCTTCACCCCCAGGCAGACATCAGGGGAGAAACTGTCAGATTCCTGCTTTTTTGGGGAGGTCTGGCCAGTCATGAAACGATCAAAATCTTCCTGGCTCAGATTTAAAGACTGAGCATCCAGTTTTTCAATGAAGGCCACAGCACAGCACTGCAAACAAACCAGAGAGAGCATCACTGCAAGACCTGAGTCACCACAGACTGCAATACACCCATTTTCTATTCCTTACGCTCCTCTGATTTTTTAATTTTTTTTTTTTTTGCCCTAAATGAGCTTTTCCAGAAGTTCATGTCATCAGACACTTCATACAACTCTTTCCTCTTTCCAAAAGTTTGAAGAAATAAAAAAATTGAGCTGCTGAGGTACATTCCAGACCTCAGGGTCTCTGTGTTTGGGAGGTGAGGGAACAGCAGGAACATGCCAAGGAGACAGGAGCAGTGTATTAATATTTAATTATCTGATCAGCAGAGATCTGCTATGCAGATTAATCAATTAATTAATTTCCTGAAGGAAGGAATGCCAAAGCCCAGCTTACAGGGTGGATGCTCTGCCCCTACTGACATGAACTTTTAACATTCCAAGTGTTTCATTCAAGTCTGTTAATTTCCCTCTAGGATTCTTTATGATAAAATGCAGAGCACATCAAGAAATGCCTCTTGGAGAAGCTGTAAAAAACCTGTTTTTACTCTAATTCTGCAGTGCCTTCAGGAAACTCTCCTGGGCTCAAAGAGGGGACTTTGCATCTGGAACATCTGCACAGCCCAAACTCAGGGTTTGAGGAACAGAAAGGCCTGATATTGCAGGATAAAAATACACCCAATTTTTAGCATCAATAAATAAAGGGTTTAAAGTTATAAAGTAAGAAATCCAAGCTCTGGTTTGGACAGCAGAGAAGGAAGAGAGAGAAAATAAAACTGGCAGTGCCCTAAGTAACCTCAACCACTGTCTGAAGATTAATTTTAATTTCTGTTTCCCTTTGCTGGCAACTCCTACCTCCAGATAAAAGCCAAACCTTGCTGTCCAAGCCCAGCTCTCCTCCTGCACTCACCAGGTTGGTGAAATAATATCCATCCTCCCCAGTCATCAGCCTGCTGGGGTTGCAGAAGCGAGTGATGTACTGGATGTTGGACTGCAGGCGTGGGGGGTTCCCCTTGAGCACAATGTAAATCAGGGTGGGCAGGAAATCATCAGCAGAGGCTGGCTCATTTTTGGTGATTTTGATGGCATTGAAGATGTGCTTGCTGCATTTGGTGATGCAGGCCAGTTTATCCCGAGGGACACGCTTGGAGTCCATCTCAATGATATCTGGGAGGGGAAAACCAGAAGAAAAAAAAATCTAAATTGTATTATTTAGGTAATATTTGCTAGGTAATATTGAGAGTGCATCATTTCTGTCTGTGGGGAAGTGTTTCATGTAGATCAGCTAAGCCTGAACACTTCAGTGTGGAAAATTCTCCCTGCTCCACAGGTGAAATTCCAAACACACAAAGATTCCTGCACATTTAACAGCCTGGACCCCCCTTGTGATGACAGCAAAAATCATCTCAATAAGAAAGAGAGAGAAAATTTAAAGCTGGAAATAGAGAATTCATCCTCACAAACCTGTAATTGCCTTTACAACCATGTCAGAGACTTCTGGGATTTCCTCACTGACAGGAACACACAGCATCTGGGGAGTCACCCAGTGCAAAGCCCTGGGACAGGAAACAAAGGGTTAACTCTTCAGTGCCACTGACATCCAGGTGTTGGAAAGCAGCTGAACTCAGGGCACAAGGAATGCTTTATGGCAATGAGGCATTATTCCAACCATAAACCACTTTATTCCACTGAAGTAATTTATTTTCAGAGAAAATATTTCCTTTTTCTTTTTCATTTTTTTGGCTGTAATTTAACAAAAGCAAATTTTCCCAGTGTAGTGGTTGTCATTATCCCACCTATTAACTCTTTCTGTATTTTAAAGAAAATGGTCTGAACCCTTAACAAGCCATTTTCTGTGCACAGCACAAGGTTTTCAACATGGTTGATTCAGAGCTCATTCAGAGAATTAGGGATTACTCAATTATTTTTCCTTTTAAGCCTTACCTGATCCTTTTCTGCACAGCAAGGTCTTTCTTCTCATCATCAGTTGTCTCAGGGCAAAAAACATATTTATACTGTCGAGTCATGATGTATTTCTCAACCTCATCCATTGCCTTCTCCACTTTTTCAGGGGGCACTGAAAGGGACAAATCCCTCAAATGAAACATTCCAGGGCTCTTTTTGGAAGGTTTAATCCCAATATCATCAAATTAATATTACTCATTCAAGCCAACCTGAGTTCATAAATAGATATCATGGGAAGTAAAAATAAAATGGGTAGAATTCCACTGAGAATTTAAAAGAAAGCTGTAAAAACAAATATTTAGACAGCAAAACTTCCTGGAGGGAACAATTCTAACTCTGGTACCAGACCCTGCTCCCAGCATTTCTGAGAGCTGGGAATGCTTTGCTTTAACTGCAAATTCAGGAGGTTTTAGTTTTACATCCCTGCCTTTGGAACAGGAAGATGAAAAGGAAGAACTTGGTACCTTTCCAACGTGTCTGCAGCCTGTCTGCTACATTTTGGTAGAAGTCCTGGGCACACTCAGATTGTTCCTCAATGCTTAAATCCTGCAGGAGAACAAGGATTAAGTGTGAAGAGCTGGCAGCAACAGCTCATGGTTTGCTTTGGTTTAAGGCAAGTGTCCAGCTGCTGTAACAGTCTGGGAATGCAGAGGTGTCAGAGGTGTTTATGGTGGCTCAATTTTACTTAAAAATAGGAGAAGCCAACACTGGCTCTTAAATGTGTGAAAGATTTGTATTTATTTGCTGCATAAATGGATATTAGCACAGGTGCAATGGCTTTTTTCCCCCCGAGGAGAACTGACAAAACTCAGACTAAGCAAAATGTTTGTCCCTATTTAACCTCTGATTTTTAAAAGACAATTTGTAGTCTAGAAAACCCCCAAGAACATCAATTATTTGAAGGGTATCTCTACAGCAGACACTTCTGATGTTAATGTGAAATATATTCACAGTGGTATTTGTGAAACAACACTGGATCTTGCTAACTGAGCTCCTGAAGAACGTAACAGAGTTTGAAGGTTTAAAATTTAATTAATTAAGACAATTTGCATCATTAAATGAAACATACATTACAAAAAAGTGGGGGGAGAATTTGATTTCTGAATTCTCCAAGGCAAAAAACTGAACATTTTCCTGAACACAAGTCTCAGCTCTTGTTGAGACTGGACTTTAGGCCTGGTTTATGTGTAGTAAAAAAATTCTCTGTTTTGAGAAGGCTGAAGTAGGAAATGAGAACACCTTCAGTGCCTGAAGCCAAAAATAAAACCACACTGTTCTCACAAACTCTGTGCTCAGAATGAACAGATATAAAGGCAAAGAAATCAAGATTCAAGAAGATTTCAAAGCAGAGGGAATGTAAGATTCCATAAGAACTTGTGAGGAGATAATTTGTGGAACTAAATAAGAAAGGGGGAAAAAAAGTTGTGCTGAATTCTGACTCATTCCAACCATAGGTGGCACCACAGACTCATTAATATTTCAAGAACATTGATTTCTTTTTTAATGGAATATGAAGATGTAACACTTATTTCATATTAAAAAAAAAAAAACAGCACAGACAAATTCCTCTTCCTCATGAAAGGAGAGGGTGCTGAAATATCTTTAGAAGTTTTTAGGCTTAAGTTGTGTCATCTCTGGAAGTGTCCAAGGTCAGGCTGGGTGGGGTTTGGAGAAACCTGGGACTGTGCCCATGGAACCAGATCATCTTTAATTCCTTTCCAACCCAAACCACTCTGTGATATCTAAAAACTCACCAGGTGATATATTATATAATTTCCACAAGTCATATGAATGTAGAATATTGCTGAACAGACTCATTTATGTGGGATTTACTCAGGACTGATTTATCTGGGATGCTCTGGGGTTAGAAGGATCCTTTGGTCCCACACTATTAAAAAAAGGCACCCAGATCTTAATTTGATTAATCCAATCATCTGAAGGCTCCTGCCACACTCCAAAAAATCCACACTGCTGGAACAAGAGCAGCATTTCCTCCTTCTCTCTCCCCAATTCCCCAATTTTACTGGGACAAGAGGAAATCAGAGCTCACCCTTTTATGACTCATGGTGTCCAGAAAGAGTTTGCATTGCTTGTAGATATCCTGGCCAGGCTTCTGGTAAGTCCTGATGAATTCTATGAACTCCTTGGACACTCTGTCTGTCTCAATGCTGGCCTGCCTGTGGATGGCAGGGCTGGGAGCTTTGGCCTCCTGGATCTCTGCTGGCAAAATTCACAGCAGTTCTTTTATACTGATGGATCATTTTAGAAAGATTTTAGCATTTTGACCAGTTGTTTGGTTTTTGGTTTTTTTTCAGCTGTGCAGACAATTGGTCATTTATTTCTCAAGCTTTGCCAGGGAAATGCTGGATATTATTCAACACAGCAATAATTCTTAAACACAAATCCAGGAAAAGTGAGTATCCCACTGTACCCCCATTCACACTAATGGCCTTTTTATATGAGAAGTGACTGCAACATAGGGTTGCTTTTGGATTTTATAGTCACTCCAAGGTCAGACATCTCTATTTAAGGTTTCCAGCTGGGATTCTACAGATTCCTAAAGATAATGGGGTGGTTTTCCCACTCCCCCTAACCCCCACAAGCAGATCCCAAGCAGCTCAGGGCACTTCTCCTCAAGGAACACACACTGCAAGGTGACAGAGCTGCATCCATGGGGGTTTTTCCCACAAAAAACCATTTGATTTTCCAAGTTCCAAGTTCATTGTGCTGCTCCAATACCTTCACCCACCTTTCAGCTTGCCAGCCAACGCTGTTGGAAATGGAGGGATTGAATAGAGGTGGTGGAAATGAACGTGGTGAGAGGCAAGCAGCAGAGAGACAGAAAACATGAAAATATTCGTGGTCAGCATGAGACAAACATGGCTTTCAACCTGAAAACACTTCACATGCACAGAAATCCTGCTGTCAACAAGCATGCAGAACTCCAAAGGAGAAAGAAAGAAATGGGATTCATATGTTTAAGCTTATTTAATTTGGATTGGAGGGAGCTTAGTGGGGGTTTTTTTGCTTGTTATTTGTTTTTGAAGGGATCAAGCACTACAGAAAACCCAAATCTGTGTCACTCAGTGAGCACCAAATTCTGCTCCTCTGACCAAAGCTCCACACTGCAGCACAGGAAAAACTTGGTCAGGCACCATCAGAGCACCTCTGGAATTTCAGTGCCCAGAACACAAAAGGTTTTGCAAATATTTAGATTCCAACTGCAGTAATTGAGATGGAGAGTGCAACAACTCCTTTCTACTTACTCAGGGACACTTTCCCAGAGGGGATTTCCTTCCATGGCCTTTACACCTAAGATTCATTGCATGAATCCCAAATCCTACACAGGATTCCAGCTGAAGGGTGGCCATTAATTCAAATTGTCACATTTAACATTAGAGAAGCAGAAAGTTTATTTGGAAATAATTAACAGAGAAAAGGGCAGAGTTATCAGACATTTCTTCTGTGATTAATCACTGATCTCATTTCACACTATAGCTGAAGGTTTATTTACTTACTCCAACAATGAGTTCACTCTTTTACAAAAATAATGAGCCTCATTTTACTGTTTGACTTTAAAGATTTTGATTATTTTTTCAGTCACAAATTCAAACTAGATTGTTGTTTAGTTACTAGAGAGATGCAGTCAACTGAGGCAGATTAATATTAAGTATAAAAGAATGAATGCTTATTAGAATGAACTGTCTTTTAATGAGTTACACCATGAATTACTTCTAGTTGCAACTTCATTAATCTCCAAGCTGAAATCCTGATTTAAGGAAAATTAATCTGTACTGATTACCAAAAGGCTGCAGGAGCAAATGACCTTCCAGCAATAAATATCCTCAAGTTTGCCCTGTGCTCTCAGAGAATTCAGTCTAACTAAAAAGAAGCTGATTGCAGCCAAGAAATTCCAACAAGTTCAAGGCAGCCCAGCAGAGGAAAATGCCAAAATGCCAGGAGTGAGCATGGGAAGAGTTAAGGAAGGATCAGCTTCACAAAGAGAATGAATATTTAAATCTTTCTACAGGAAAGCCACTTGTCACAGCAGAACAGGAGCACTCCAGGGGTTCACTATGGTTGTGCCATGGCCACAGAGCCCAGTCCAAGCATGGGTGTCACACAGGGGTTGTCACCAGCTCTGTTACACACACAGCCCTTCAGCACCTTCCTGTCATTTCAAACATCTGCACATCTCTTTAGCCAGAGCAGGTCAGGATTGCAAACAAATAATGGAGGATGGGCTCTTAAAGCTGTTTGTATCAAGGGGTTTGGTGTTCTTTTGGTTTAAATGAAACCAGTGTCTCCTCTTGATGGGAGATTTTCTTCTTGTTTTGTATAATAAACACCTGGAGATGCTTTGACAAAGTTCTTGAAGTGCCAAATTCTCTATTTTCAACTCGTAATAATCAGATTTGTAACAGGAACCTGGTATTCTATTTTTTAACTAAAAACACAAAGCAGCACAAGATCCAGTTAACTCTTAGAAAATTCTTATTTTTTTGATCCTAATCATAAAGTGGAGCTCAAAGAAGCTTCAGCTTTACTCCTATGACTCCCTACTAAAAAACAAAGGATTGGTTTAGAGATTCAACATCACCTCAGGATGCTGGACTTGCTTTTTTCACCATCTTCATGTTGAAGAGCAGGAGTTACAATTGGCACAACCCTAGTTTGTGTTTAGCAAAGCCCAACTAAGAGCCAAGCTTACTAAAACCAGGCAGACAGCTTGCCCAGGCTGTGCTGCATTACCTTCAGAAGGGGAAGCCAGTTCCCAGGAGGGAGTAAAAATCTCCTTCAAATCCCTGAGAATGTTATCAGCATTTCTCTCCCTCCCAAGCTGTCCTTGCTTAGGGGTTTTCTCTTGAGCTGCTGAAATAAAAAGGCCAAAGCAAGCAGGGCACCAAGAGCAGGAGCGTGGCAGGATGAGTGGTGAAGGGATAAGGAAAGAGATGGAAAGTGAGAAGAATGAACATTAAAAAATAAATTTAAAAAAATGGTTTAACACAGGTGAATGAATGCCTCGTAGCCAGCTGCTGCCATGCACCAGGACAATTCTAATAAGAAAAATGCTGAATTTCAAATTAAGGAAATGCATCTTCTCTAAGGTTAAGACAGATTAATGCTGCTTTTCCTTCTGGAATTCCTCCTCCACAGCCCAGCATTTCCCAGTTCTGGCCTGTGAGAGCTATTGCTATGCAAAGCCAGCAGTGCCATTCATCATTCCTGCTTGTAACACATTCTGTAGAACAAACACCCAACCCAGCCAGCCACCAACTTGATATTCCCAGCCCACACAAACACTGCAGCCTCACATTTCTGTGCAGCTCAAGGCTCCCTGCTCACACATGCCATTTTTCCTGTCAAAGTGAGGCACTCTGGCAGCACCAGCTGATATTTTCTCTCAGGGTTTCTGAGACTGACAGCCAGCACCTTCTCTGCTGCTCTCTCCAGGAGGAATTCCCCTTCCAGCCCTAAATCCTGCTGTGACACCAGGAATGACTCAGGAATTTCACAGGAATGTGTGCCAGAGGAAGAGGAACTGCTCCTCAGCAGTGCAGTGCCACCACCAGGAACACATTTATGCTGTTTAGTGGAAGAACTGCTGTGTCATCACATTTAAACACAGGTTTAGCAGTGCACTGCTCCATTTCACAGATTGTTTGGCATCACTCACATTTTTCTGTGTTTTCAGTAACAATCACTCTCCAGAAGAATCACTATTCCAACTTTTGAAAGTCAAAGCACAGAGCATTAATCTGCCTTTTAGAACAACACATCTGCCAGAATTTTTCTAATTTTAAGAAGCATGAAAAGCAGGGTTACCCTTCTTAGCTCCTGCTCTGGAAGAAGCAGTGAAGAACTTCTTTACAGTAGTGACTTTTCTTGTTTTCTCATTGGTTTTCTTCTCCTCAAACTTTGAAAAAGTCAGGGATTGTGCTCCTTGGGTGCTCTGGCTGCTGGCATAGGCTTCTTCCTCCTCACGCTGGAGCCTGGAATTACAAACATCCAGGGCTGATTTAAGGGCTGATTTCCTGTACAATCATTGGAATTGGAAAAATCCAGGTCTGTGCAGTCATTAATTACTCATCTGACATGCTAATTCTTCTCTCTGCCTATCTCCCTTCACTACAGGACACCCACCCTTTCCATGCTGCAGTGGTGAAAGTCACCTTCCCCCTCATGTCACACTGAATTCTCTAAAGGCACAGGGGAGATTCACTGCCTGCCTCACACTGAGCTCCCAACCTGTTACCTCAGGCTGTCCTTTCCCACCTTACAAAAGCAAAATAGCCTGTCCCAGTCTCAGGAATAAATCATTGTTGTCATAATCTGCTTTGGTAATAAATATCTGCTTGAATGCATCAGGCAAACTTTGAAAGACCAAGTTTTTAATCTCAAGTAGAGGAGGGCAAACTCACCAATCCTTTTTTCCTCCTATGCAGGAGGACTCTAACAGGTTACATTTTATCACCCTCCAAGATGCTGGGAGGCTGAGCAATTGTCTTTAAACATCCCCCCAGCTCAGGATGTACCATAAACAGTCTGGGATCTGCAATCTCTCAAGGCAGGAATTGTATTTTATCAATGCTGAGAAGCCTGTCTGTTCACTGCAACAATCACAGCTGATCTGTGCCTTTAGCATCTCCCAGCTACTCATTAAGGAATTCCTTAAATACCCCACTTTGTTTCAGAGATGATCCAAGACTGGCAGCACAACTATCTGCCCTAATAAAGATTTTATTAACTGCTTAAAGTATTTATGACACGACCTCTGTGCTGCTACCTCTGAAAACACATTTTCCATTTTCAGGCTCAAACATTTAGCACACGAGAAAAACTAGAGTGGATTGCAGAAAATAAGTGATTAGACAATTACCTAAAGTAGCAAATCTAAGGCCTTGATGTTCTTGGGCTTAAGCCCAAGTTTAAAAGTTGAAAAGAATGCAGTTCAAAACAATGACCACAGACAAGACTAAAACCAGTTTTTAATCTGCAGCTGGTGCTGCCTATACCCAAGAAAATAATTGTCATCTCCAGAGGGTATTTTAATCAAAATTTTCCATTTAACCCTTCTAACTGCTAGATAGAAACACAGATTTGCATCTGCAAATCAGGTCAAAGTATTCATTGGGAGGTTGGGCTCTGTTTCCATTTGTTTCTTCCCACATTTTCTTTTCAAATCTCTTACACTAAATGCCATAAACATCCATCTTTGCATCAAAAGGAAGGTTTGAATTCCTGCTGGGAAGGTCAAATTGGGGAATTTGTGATGAACCTGAGCCAGAGCAAACAGCTGACAGGAAGCAGGAGGCAGGAACAGAATTTGGAGGAGTCACCCTGGAGGAAGGAAGGAAGAAGGTTCTTTACCTCTCTGCCAGCTCCCAGTCCTCCTGAATCTGCTTCTGCCTGGCCTTGTGGTACTCCTCCCTCCAGCACTTGGAGCAGAAGCCCTGCCAGGCAGGATTGCCATAGTAACCACAGCCCTTCTTGCACAGCAGCTCCGACTGATCCACGTGGATCCCCCTGCGCTCCGACTTCAGGTTCATTTTCCTCCTGCTGGAAGAGGAGAAGGGTTAAAAACACCAAGGTGGCAGCAGCCTGCTGGGAATCCTTGCTGAGGGTTTGCCTTTGGAAAGGAGTCACCTGCTTCAATTATTTAACAGCTCCATAGCAACCAAATGAATGCCAGGGAGGAAGGGCACAGTTACATAACCAGGAGCCCCAAAGGCAGGGGCAGCAGGAGCAGATCTCTGCAGGGCTGTGACTCTCACACAGCTCCAGGGAGTGTCCCAGGGCAGCAGTGACAGTCCCACACCAGGGGACACACTGCCAAGGCACATCTCTGCAGGGCTGTGACACTCACACAGCTCCAGAAAGAGCCCCAGGGCAGCAGTGACAGTCCCACACCAGGGGACACACTGACAAGGCACATCTCTGCAGGGCTGTGACTCTCACACAGCTCCAGAAAGAGCCCCAGGGCAGCAGTGACAGTCCCACACCAGGGGACACACTGCCAAGGCACATCTCTGCAGGGCTGTGACTCTCACACAGCTCCAGAAAGAGCCCCAGGGCAGCAGTGACAGTCCCACACCAGGGGACACACTGCCAAGGCACATCTCTGCAGGGCTGTGACACTCACACAGCTCCAGAGAGTGTCCAGGGAACCAGTGACAGTCCCACACCAAGGGACAAAAGCCCAAGGTTCATCTTTGCAGGGCTGTGACACTCACACAGCCCCAGAGAGTGTCCAGGGAACCAGTGACAGTCCCACACCAGGGGACAAAAGCCCAAGGTTCATCTTTGCAGGGCTGTGACACTCACACAGCTCCAGGGAGTGTCCCAGAGAACTAGTGACAGTCCCACACCAAGGGACACACTGACAAGGCACATCTCTGCAGGGCTGTGACACTCACACAGCTCCAGAAAGAGCCCCAGGGCAGCAGTGACAGTCCCACACCAGGGGACACACTGCCAAGGCACATCTCTGCAGGGCTGTGACACTCACACAGCTCCAGGGAGTGTCCAGGGAACCAGTGACAGTCCCACAGCCAGGGGACAAAAGCCCAAGGCTCTGCTCTCACCTTGCTCTGACAGCCAGAGGCACAAAGCAATGGGGGGAAAACAAGAACTAAAGTTCCAAAAACCAGCTGAGGGAGCACATAGGATATCCTGTGTTGAGACAGAACACAGAACCACTCTGGTGAGGCTTCAGGGATCTCTGGCCTCCAAAAGTCTCTTCAGAACCCACTGAGGAATCCCAGCTGGGCACATCCCCATTTCCTGCAGGTTCTGCCAGAGTTAAACCTCCTGCACACAGCACAGCTCTGGGGTTTATATTTAGTGCCTGCAACAAAAAGATTCTCCTGCCCACACCAGCACTGCCAAGGCTGTCTTGGAGCATGCAGTGAGCATCCAGCCTCCCTTCCTCTCCTGGCAGGAACCATCCCACATCCCAGTCCCTGCTTCCCTTGGGAAATGCTGGAGCCACTTCAGAGCAGCAGCACAGGATCATGTGCACCAGCAAGGTTAAGGTGTGCATATTAAAATATTGACATTTGGATTGTAATATTGACAAACTGACAGCAGAGATAGCACAGCAAGGCTCTGCCCAGTCAATCCAGCCCCTTTTCCTTCCTGCCATTCCAGAGGTTATGGAAAGTGAGAGGAAAAGGGATTTTCTCAAACTGAAGAACAGCAGAAACTGAGCCAGAGTTCTCTTCTTTTCCCTGAAATTCCACCCCAAACTCTGCTCTGCATCATCCAGCAGAAGATGGAATATGCAGAAATGTCACTGAGAGTTTTCTGCTACAGGAAGTTCCAGCTCTTCTATTCCAAGCTCATTTATCCATTTTAAAAGACTGATAATGTTTAATATTTCCCATTAATCTAATTCAGTTATTTTAGGCAAAGTAACAGGAAACACACAGTTTTTCTCTGAGGGGGGAACAAATTCAATATTCCATCTTATCTACGTAAGCATTAAGATTTCTTCCACTTTTCTATTTTTGAAAGAAATAATGAGTTTCTAAAAATAAGCTAAAAATAGTTTCATTGTAGAGACATGCATATTAAGGGAATCAATCAATTTCTTAATGACATAATTTATATCTATGTGTTCTCATTTTTATTGATGGGAGAACAGCTGAATACTTTTTTTTCTTTCCCACATTATTATGCTGCTGCAGAGCAAAAAACAAAACAAACAAAAAAAAGATATTTTAAATATTTAAGAGCTTCACTTCATTCCCATTTACAGAAATAACTGAGAAAGATAAATATGTTGCTTTCACAAAAAAATTTTTGCTTTCATTTCCTGACTTCTCAAGGAAGGTCTGTGTGGGAGCTCCTGGCTGCCAACACCTCCAGGCTCAGAAATTAAACTTTCAGTGTGTGTCAGCTGCACAGCCTGGGCAGGAATTGCATTCTGGCAGGATTTGCACACTCAGGCCATCCCCAGAGCATCACTCATGTCCTTGAGCAACAATTCTGAAAAAAAGGGGAAGCAAAAGCCTGAAACTCTTCACTGATTCAGTTTCAAGAACACTTCCTAAAAGCAGAAGCTGCAGCAGCATCTTGGTCAGAGACCTCTATTGCAGGTGCCTGAATTAGAAAAAAATGTTATAAATATGCATGAAATGTTTAATTGCCATTAATGTGAAGCTGATCAGTCAATGTTTTCACTGTAAACCACAGAGACACAATAAATAAAAATATTCTCATGTCATAAACCTCCCAGAAATTTTACAGGGACTTCTGTCACCCACCAGAACAGAGCTACAACTCTGGAACTGCAATAATTCCAAGGATTCAGGTGTGTGCTCTTATTCAAAAGCACCATATTCCAGAGTCTCATTTGAAAATTAAAGGAATTCAATAAAATACCTGCCCCTGCTTCTCTCCCAGCCAACACCTGAAACCACAGTGTGGTTTCTCTGCCACTTGGGCACTTTCACCCCTCCAGAGAGGCACAAAAATCATCTTTGTGCCCACAGAGCTTCACCCCCCCCAGTGCCAGCATTCCCTGTGTGTAAATGAAACTAAAAATAAAGTTTCTGTTCAGCCTCCAAACTCAGCAGCTGCAAAGTCAGGAGCTCTCCCCTCCCTGGGAGTGTTTCAGTGCCACCAGCTCAGGTGTGGGGACACAGGAGTCACCCTGACCCTCAGCAAGGTGTCACATGCTGCACACTGAGCTGAGACCTGCACAAAAAAAAAAAAAAAAAAAAATTCCCAGCTGATTTCTGCAGGTCAGCATTAATAATTTAATGAAGAAAACAAGCTGGGTGTTGATAAAATGGATGTGAAAAAACCCTCTCAAATTAATTTTTAGTAAGTAAATCACTGCTTGTGTTATAAACTTACATAATCAAAATGTTTTGTTGGAACTGTTGAGTATCCAAAATGCTTTTTCCCCCTTTTCTCTGTTCCCTTCTCTCCCTTGCACTTCAGCTAAAGGTGATTATTCCTTATCCAACAATCACCTACTCAGTGTTTGCACAGCCACACCACACATTTTGCACAGTCAGATCTCTTATTTTCACTCCTGCCCTGGATAATGGCCTGATCAAAGCTCACTTCTAAGATAATTTAAAAAAAACCAACAGATTTGTTGTTTTTCTGGAGTTGGAGAGCAGGCAACTCCAAACACCTTTACAACACTGCCCACTGAGAAGCCAGAAAAACACAAGGAAGGTAACAAACTTCCATATTTAAAAAAAAAAATCTCTAATTCAGAAGTACAATAAAGTACTAGAAGATCATAAATAACATTAACTCCTAATTTAGGGAGGTGCTTTGCACCAAACATCTCCTTGCATCTCCTGCATCCCAGTTAAAGAACTTCAAGAAATGCCACATCTCACTCCCAGGAGCAAAAATTCAATGTAATTTAAAATTGATTCATCCTCTGCTTTGCTTAGTGAGTGTTTCCAAAAGCTCTGCAGGGAGGGCAAGAGTGACACCCCACAAACACCATGGGGCAGAAACTTCTTTTGAGCAATTCTGTGCCAGGACCAGACCTCATCACACCTTAAGATTTGTGTTAATATTTGTATTCAACTCCTTTGAAGAGTTTAGAAAAAAGAATGAGCTCTAAAGACTTGGTTATTAATTTATAAAATGCCTTTACTTAATGTTACTTATTTGCAAGTAAAACTTCTGGTGTCCTGCTCTCCACTGAAATGGGAAAATGGAAATCATCCAACTATGATTTTCTAAATTTTCTCTTTTCTATGATTTTTTTAGGTTCACCTCACACCCCAGGGGTGGCTCCTGAGGGATTTTTTTGGGATAATCACAGCCTGGAAAGGTTGTGCTTTGCAAAATGCTCCCTGTCTTAATGCCACAAGAATTCCCAGTTTAAGCCTCCATGCCCAGCTTTATTTTCCCAAATCCTACTGAAATCAAAAGGAAATGAGGGCTATGATTCTTATCAAACCAGATCTATCTGCACATCAAAGGTCTCTAATGACAGATCAGATCTGCCCCAGCTTTTCTAGAGCATCTCACAGTGGTTTTGTTATGATGGAAAAAAACACCAAATCACTGTGGTTTAATTCAAAACCAGCTTTCTATTGGCTTTAATGCAATTTATTCTGAAGCTCTCAAATACATCTTCCTATCAACTGATTTTTCTTGCTGTACCCACGCTTGCATAATTTTTTTTCTTTTTATTCACCCTTTTAGGGCAATACCAACTCAGAGACACTTCTCATCCTTGTTCACACCCCTCAATTTTTTCCTGTTGAGTTTTTCATCCAAGAACCCCCAATAAATCACAGCTCTCCCTTCAGAACATGGGGACTCAGGATATTTTTCAGGAAGGACAAAGCAGCTGCCTGTAAAGCTGAAACTGAGAACATGTGCAAACACTGCAGGAACCCAAACCAGTAAAAACAACTTTCCTTTCTCACTTCCCTTTCCCTGTCACACGCTTTGAACCAACACAGAGTTCAGACACAGGAAACACCAATTTGGTTCCAAGCCCATAAATCCCAATATTTTTACCAGAATTAACTGAAGGAGCAGCAATCATCCCTTCAGGACTTTGAACCTTTTGTAGCACAGTAACAGCAAAATACTAAATTTGAATTTTCACACAGAGCAAGCTATGAAATAACAAAAAAAAATTCATATTAAACCTATTAAATCAGGTGCCAGTCACATCGAAGAGCAGATGCATCCTCACTTTTTATGTGGTAGGAAAAAAAAAGGCTCCTCAAACCCAAATTGGATTTATCACCCAGGGCTGATTTAATGCACACATGAAAGACCAAACTTATGTAACAGCTTTTTTTCAGCCAGAAATATGAGAAATTCTCACACACAGCTTTGGCTTGGGGAAAGGACTGGGTGAAAGATGCTTTAGGAGCAGCAAGGATTTACCACAAGCTCCAACACCCCCAGCTTGTTTTTCTGGTTATTTTCCACCCTCCTGCCTGGCAAAATTATCTGTACCTTTATTATGAGTGCACATTGTGAGGAGGGATCAGCTGGGTCATAAACTATTTATTAGTCCAGGATTGCTGAGGTCACCTTTGAGAGCTGCCTGGAAAAGCTCACTTTCAAAGCTGAACAGAAAGGGTTTTGCTTAATCAATCAATAAACACCTTCAGTGAGAGTTAATTGCAATCAATTTATAATTATTACAAGCTGGCAAGAACAGTTTTTGAGTAACTCCACAAGCTAAAATTTAGAAGAGTTTTAACTCTATAATTGAAGTTCTATAAATGAGATTCAGTATTGGTAACAACTTAATTAAAGCAAAACATAGGCTGGGAACAGGTAGGTTTGGTTTGTGGGTATGTTTTGATTTCTTTTTGTTATTGGTTTGGTTATTTTTTTTTCTTCCCTCCCTAAAATCAATTTTCTCAAAAAAAAAAAAAATTTAAATCTTGGCACAAACATTAACAACAACCTACAGCAGTCTTTTCACTGGGCTGAAGCAAATGTGATTGAGCTCTTCAAAAGTCACTCCAGCACTTAATGAACAACTTGAATTCTAATTCAAAAACATCAAAGTGCCCCAAAGTTCATGGTGAACTCATTGCACAATGACCATTGCCAGAAAGTGGCATTTGAAAGGAGAAAAAAATAAAAAGAAAACCAGGGAAGCCTCCAAACACACAATTCTTATATTAACTACTGTTGGTTCACATTTTAACTGAATGCTCCATCGTAATTCACAACAAGAGAGCAGCCAACAACTTTAATCACTAAAAACAGATTTATAAGGCAGGTTAGAAAATGCATCAAAGCTGAGTTGAGGAAGGATGGATTCAAAGTGTATTTTGCATTTTCCCAAAGAAAAAAGTGTCCTTAAAATGTATTTATTCCAAAAACCAGTGACACAAACACCCCAAAACTCTGAAGAGCAGCAGCCTACGTGTGGAAAGAGTCGTGATTCAGGTGCAACCCCAAACACTCAGACATGTAATTAGCAGCAGGGTAATTAACCATGAGCTAATTTCCTCCCAAGGAAAGGGTGGGGCAAGATGAGCTCAGGCTCCAGAACAGAAAATACAAAAGCCATTAGACAAGTGGGGAATTAACAAGAAACCCGACTGTGATCTCTGCAGTGCTCGAACTTTGAATGTGCATCTTGCTCACCATTACAGGATTTCACTTCAGCAGCTGTAGGATAAACAGGGCAGGCTGCTCAAAAATAGTCCCAAGAAAAGAAACAGTCACTGCTCTGATGAGCAACCAAACCACAGAGCCGGGTCCTGGTGTTCACAGGGGAAATTGCAGCCACTGCTTCAAACTTCCAAACTCCTGATGGCCACAAGGCTCCAGATCTCAATTCCCTCAGCTTGGAGTTGTGTTTTTCCTTCAAATGTCAGCCCAGGCCTGGGGCTACAGCCTTGGTTTGCCCTTTGAAATGGCCAGGCTGTGTCTCACCATCTCCATGTGACCCACAGCTGTGCTTCAAATGAAATCACAGGAAACTTCTGAAAACTCTTTGTGCTGCTTGATTGGGAATTCAGGTCAGAATAAAGGAAAGAGCAGCTTAAACTGCTAAAATCTCCTCAGAAACAGCAGCAACAGGCTCCTACACACTATTTCCTGCCAACCACACTCACCTGGACACAGATGGAAATTAAGTTGCCCAAAACCTCAGAGAAAAACTTCAAAATGTTTTATACACTTTGTACCTGACTCGTTACAGGCATTTTAACAGGATTTCACAAGCAACACTTCTAGGTCTAGATCACAAGTAGTTAATCATCAGGGAAAAAAAAAAAGTCTCAAGCATAATTGGGGATTACACAACAAGGAAAGAAGGAGCTGAGAAAGCTAGGACAGCCTTAAATAACACCACAAAACAAAATTAAATACCAGAATCATGGACTACCTTCAAGCTCACAATCAGTTTGTTGTGCAAACAGTCTTAGGAATTGTTATAGTTGGTTTTCTATCCTATTCTCCTGTTCTATTGTGTGTTGTTTTGGGTTTTCTTCTTGGTCAGCAAAACATTCCACTGAGCTACAATTCACTTCCTAATCCTCCCTGCTGCAAAAAACACTTGTGTAACCGTGTCCAGAAGGCCAGCACATCCAATTCCTGAGCAAAGCACTGTTCCTGGAAAACACCTCATCCTTCTACACTGTCTGGTCATTAGTACAAAAATAAAAAAGAGTTGGGCAACTGGAAAACCAGAATCAGCTCAGTTCAGTTCCCAAAGTCCTGGTGTGAGGAATTTCACCCTTCAAAAGTAGTTTTGAACAAGCACAAATAAAAGTATGGCAGGTCATTTAAATCACGTGGATTTAAATCACAACCTCCACAATGCCACTTTTTTATCCCCCCAAACCGTTCAGTGCTGCTAATTCCCAGAAAAAAAAAAAAAAAAAATTGCCTGTAAAATCTTTTCAGTGAAACCACAGAGCAGGAGGATTTCAGCCAGCACCGAGCCACCCCTTCAGAGAATTTCTTTGGTAATTCGAGCACATCATTCATCTCTCAGCACCTCACACCCTCTGTCAGCCCCTCCCTGCTGCAGCCCCAACTCCCCAGGGCTAAAGCAGCGACGGACACCCACAAAAGCCTCCAAAACGCGCTGCTCAGCATCTTAAATGTGCTCTGAACTTCACCTGGCTTCACTTTAAAGGATTGTGATCCGCAGCTGTGCGGTGAGAAGCCGGGCAAGGACAATAATCACAGGGAAAAAGCAAAAAACTCATTGATCCGTAAGGAATTCGTCAGGAAAACAGGTTGGGGGTGATTGGTAAAGCTATCAGTGACACCTGCACTGTATTAACCACAAGCACCCGTGGAATTAACTAAAATACACAGATAATAAAAATGAGCTTTAGGAGCTGCACATGGAGGAGGGCGAACACCCACAAAAAGCATTCAAAAAAACCACCGCTAATATCTTAAAAATTCTCCAAACTTCCCCCGGCTTGAGCTTAAAGGACTTGAATCCTCAGCCGGGCAGCGGCGATACTTACAAAAAAAGAGCCAAAAATTCCTTGACCCACAGGGAACTCATGAGGAAAACAGGCTGAGGGGACATAGTGGCAAAGCTGTCATGCCACCGGCACAGACCCATCGAATGGAAATACACATATACATGGAATAAAAATTGGCTGTGGGAGCTGCACACGGGGAGGAAGGCGGCTTGCCAAGTTCCCGCATATCCCGGTGTTTATCCCGCTCAGGGACCCTCGCCCAGGCCCGAGGGGCGGCGGGGCCGGTCTGAAGCCCCTCAGGGGGCGGGCACCGACCCGCGACCCTCAGGACGGGCTATAACCGGGGGGACGCGGCCGCCCCCGCTGCCCCCGGGCGCTCACCCCCAGCTCTCACCGGTGTCCCGGGCGGCGGGGCCGGCCCGCCCGCTGCGCTGCTGCTGCTGCTGCCGCCGCGGCCCCTCACAGCCCCTCACGGCCCCGGCGCTGCCCGCGCCCGCCCTCCGTCCCTCCCTCGGCTCCGGCGGAAGGGCGGGCGGCACCTCCGGGGCGGGACCGAGCCCGGAAGGAAGCGGGGCCCGGCGGGGCTGGGCGGAGCGGCAGCGGCGGGCGGTGTGAGGGGCCGAGGGGAGCCGGGCGCTGTCAGGGAGCCCCGGGCGGTGTGAGGGCCAGTAAGGCCGAGGGGTGCCGGGCGCTGTCAGGGCCGGCGGGGCCGCAGGAGCCCCGGGCGGTGTGAGGGAGCCCCGGGCGCTGTCCGGGCCGGCGGGGCCGCAGGATCGCCGGGCAGTGTGAGGGGCCGAGGGGAGCCGGGCGCTGTCAGGGCCGGCACACGGCCGTGCTGAGCTGTGAGCACATCCACAGCCCCTCTCCTCAGCTTGTTGTTACCTACCCCTCCCAGCGGAGCGCATTCCCGCACTGCAGCCTCCATTCCTTCTCCCTTCCCTCCCCAGACCCCTCACGGGCTGCAATGCCCGGCCCTGGCCCACACAAACACCCCAGAGCTGCCTTTGGGAAATGTAAAAATACCCGCTGCTGTTTCAAACTCCTCTTTCCGTGCTCAGTTACAGAGTGTTGTTTGCTGATTTCCATCCTTTTTTTAACCCTTCTTTATTTATTTTTCCTCAGCAAGTGAGACAGGGAGCACTTCACAGATGGACAGCAAGGGATTGACTTCAGAACAAGGGGAAATTCTTCTGCCCACAGGCAAAAGGTGATTTTTGAGCACAGCAGAACGTGGGGCAGCACAGGGACTGTCCCTGGGCTGTGTCACAGGATGGGTGGCACGGAGGGGAGGATGGAGTCAGGGACACTGGAATGACCCCGAGCACAAGTGCCCTCTGCTCAGGAAATGATCATAAATGACTAAATGCCATTAAAACATCCCAGGACAGGATTCCTGTCCTAATTTTCATTTGCACTCAGGCAGAGCACACTCAAATCCAGGGAAGGTGAGTAAAAGCACTGCAGTGGCTGCAGATCAGATGAGCCAGAATTCCAACAGTTGTCAGTATCATAATCTTTTATTGCACAACACAACCTTTATATCCACATTTTCTTCTATGTGTTTTAAATAAAAAACATACAGAATTTATATTACCTGAACTGAAAAGTCAAAAGTATTAAGAAATAATACCACTGCAGTACTCACAGTATTAAACATCACACATCAACATAATTATTAACAAAACACATTTGGAGATAATTCCAAACCCTGATCATTAGCATCCAGGCTGGATTTTTCAAAGGCATTACGGGTTACAATGCATAGACACATACAATTTATAATTCAGCAAAACAAAATCCATTTATAAAAGTCACAGTGAAAGTGGAGGTAAACTTATACTAAGCCTGTGTAAGTAAAATGACTATGAACTGCTGTTCTGGAAAGTGATTTCCAGTTAGAGAATTATATACAGGAGATAATAACAGAACAGAATTCTCCTCTGAAATCAGCTTATTTGCAGAAAGAATGAAAGACTGGAGAGTTTTTGGGTTTTTTTATAGCCCAAAACTTAGAACTATCCTGGGTTCTGTGTGTTGTGTGTGAAAAACCTAAAAACATCTTGAGGGCTCAGTAATGCCAACCACAACTTTAAGCCAGTGGGGTTTATAAATTGTCCAGGGTGAATTAAAAGAAGTGAAAGAAATCAGCTCTGCAATGGGAACAGGCAGCTCTGACAGAATTTTTCCATCATCCCCACATTATGTCCCCTGTCATCTCTGAATAATGAGGATAAACCTGGGAATGAGGGCTCCCAGGGCTTGCAAATGCCAAATGAAGCTACAGAACCTTTAATTATATCAGTAATTAGCTTTTTAGGAATAAAAAAACAAATCAGGGATCATGCAGCTCAGCTCCCAAAATAGAGTTCTGAGGCTGAATACATATTCCTATGTAAGCCCTTAAAAAAAGTAAGAATTTATATTTCTTAACAGTCATTAGGAAAAAAAGATAAAGCAGAAGAGTGAAATTAAAGTGATTGTTTTCTCAGTTAGTTTAATCCATTTATTCAGGTATTTTTGAGAGTAATGAGATTTTATAAATAAGGTTCTTTAGCAACTAACAGTCACCACACTGTGATATTAAATTATTAGTTTAATAATGAGTTTAAAACAGGCTGAGTAATCACCTGGCAAACAAATCTGAGGGTGCAGCAGAGAAGAGAGAAATTTCCTGCAGGTGGAATTGCAGCTGTGAAAGGGAAGAAGAGGCTGAGGGGATCCAGTTGGAGTCATTAACTGGGAATCATCTGACAAATGGGGGATTGGGATCTCAAAGTTTCCTTTAGAGGTAGTGAGGATTGTCCCTGGGGAATAAATTCACTCCCTTATTTCCAAAAACCAGTGCTCAGGACACTGGAAATCAGCTCACTGGGAAAACTCAGATACCCCAAAAACTCAAATTAAAGCTCTGTGTCACAAAACATCCATTGCTCCAACTCAGGGCAGGGTTTAACAAAGAGCAGTTTAAAATCCACATCAGGGTTTAACAAAGCTCTCAGAGCAGTTTAAAATCCACACCAGGGTTTAACAGAGCTCTCAGAGCAGTTTAAAATCCCCAGACCAGGGTTTAACAGAGCTCTCAGAGCAGTTTAAAATCCCCAGACCAGGGTTTAACAGAGCTCTCAGAGCAGTTTAAAATCCACACCAGGGTTTAACAAAGCTCTCAGAGCAGTTTAAAATCCCCAGACCAGGGTTTAACAGAGCTCTCAGAGCAGTTTAAAATCCCCAGACCAGGGTTTAACAGAGCTCTCAGAGCAGTTTAAAATCCCCACATCCTGCAGGTTGCTGGAATTGTTGAGCTGCTCCCCAGTCAGCTCACTGCTCAAGACAAGTGTCTGAGTTTTGCCTTCAGGGCTGTGAGCACCGTGTCCCAGGATGGAGCCTGGAGTGGGGAAGGAGCCTGATCCTCCTCAGCCTCACTGTGGCAGATTTCCTGGTTTTTACAGACTTTGGGATGGGGGATTTTCCAAATGAGAGCAGCAGATACCTGAGCCATGAGCTGGCTGATCACAAAACCAATGTTTAACTCAACCCTTATCACTCTTGCCACATTCAGGGAAGAATATTACACAACTAATGACAAAATTTCAAAAATACTCACATTAACAAATTCAGGTATTTGCATATATATTACATCATGAGGTGTCTCCCAAGCAGAATTACTAAAACTTAAAAATTCCCTCAAAAAGGGGGGTGATGCAGAAATTCCTGCAATAATTCACTGCTTTTGTTTAAGGTAACTCAACCTGAAGTGCTTAAAAAAAAATAAATAAAGAACTCACACTCTCATAGATGCAGAACTGATCCCTCATTATAGGTTAAAATAAAAATTAAAAATCCAGCACAAGGACCCCAGAGGATCTGTTTATGGCACAAAGGCTCCCCAGATCAAAGCTGGCAGCACCTTCCTCTGAGGAGGATGGAAATTCAGCAAGGTACAGATTTCAGATTCCTGTGCAGAATATTGGCTATTCAAGTTAAAAGTCTACACCAAGTCTAAAAGTTATTTTTAGATTTTTTTTAAGCCTTGAGCTCAGCAGCATAAACACCTTTTCATGTCATTTTTTGAGTCCTTCGTAAGAGTTATTTTCCTTTTTTAATTTTCTTATTATTATTTTCCTATTTTTATTTTCTTTTTTCCCCCTTCCTATTTCACAAGCATAACACAGAAACATTTCATGTGCTGTGAAATTGGCCACCCAATTTCACATGTGACCTCCCTTTGTTCCCTGTTAAGAACCACTCCACAGTGGACATAAAGGGAATGTTAAAAAAAAATTGGTCTTGTCATGTTTTTCTTCACAGCAATGTAAAAAATAGTCAACAATTCTAATCTTAAATAAATATCCCTCAACTGTCCCCCATTCCTCCAATATTCAGATGGACAGGAGGCAATTTACTGCTCACAAACACAGGGATTTGGGGGTGTGAGAGTGGAAAAGTGGCTCTGTAGATGATAAAGTGGCAAAAAAAAGCACAGAGCATAGAGAAATATGTATGAGCAAAACTCTGGCCTGCCCAGATATAAAGCAAATATAAAGCAATATCCAAAAGGAAAAAAAAAAAAAAAAAAAAAAAGCAGTATTCCATAGTTTAATGATACAATTCTACACAAAAATCCTCAGTCCTCTCAAACATGGGTTTAGTAGATCAGCCACTCCCATTTTTTGTGCAAATGTAGAATTTCTGAAGCTACAGAAAAGAGAATCAGTCACGTTACATAACCCAGATTTTAGATCACACTCTCCTGCCATCCACCTGCACAATTATTCTGCTTTTCCCAAAAAATGAGCCCAGGTTGGGCAAGAGCAGCTAAATCCTTGTAAACAAAGACTGGGACAATTAAAATATTGTTAACCTGGACAAATCACAAATCCCAGCATTAATTAAAGCTTGTGGGCTTCAATTCATGCCTTCATTTCCAGTATTGCACTTAATGACTTCAGGAGGATGAGAATTTGGATTTACACACCAAGATTTTCATTTTCTCTTTTTGGTTGGGTTGCCTTCCTTAATTAATTAAACAATGAATAGGAAAAAGTTACAGAATCCCAGTGTGTGCATATTAAGGAGTGACAAAAATGACTGAAACAGGAATTTTGTCATCACAGCTTCACAACAATAGCAGGGAAATTCTTAAAGCCAAACCAGAAAACACACTCTGAAAATCAACTTGTGATCCATTTCTGCAAGGAGTGCTGGAATTCCAACCAGAGTTCTGTAAATATATTTATGGAAAGTGGTAAAAAAATCCCTCTGAAAATTCCAGTAAAACTGCAATTCTCATTGTAATCTGAATATTGTAAATATCTGGAATTCTAAACATCTGAAAATCCTGAACTTAAATATCTGAAGTCTTTAAGTTCTTTGAGTTATTCTAAAAATTGCCTCAGAAACCTGAGAATTTTCATCATTGTCATTAATGTTTCTTAAGAATTTTGGTCAGAAGTTTAATTAAGCAATATTCTTGGATTAATTAATCCAATGGAATGCAATATGCAAATATTTACTTTGTCTCTTTTTTTAAGATTATTTTGAAGCCTCTTCAAGCAGGTTGGAGTTTTCTGTACCTCACAAAACAATAAGATTTTCAGAGTTTTCTCCCTTCAGTTTTGGGCTGAATTTGAAAATTTGGGCTGAATTTGAAGTTGAAATCTGGGATGTGGTTGCTCATGGCAGAAGTACAAAAATTACTTTCTGGAGAAATTATAATTCTGCAGTGGTTGCCTCTTCCAGCATGGAAAGAAATTTCCTACTGCTTTGGAGTGGAGAAGTATCTGAATATGAAATCTGAATTTTGTTTCTCCTTCTATGACACCAAGAAGGGTCAACAAGAAGGATAAAATGAAGATTTAATTGTCTGGAAAAGGTGAGGTGAAGGAAGCACTTGTTTAATATCATCTGAATTTAAATCTAAAATAAAGTTTAATATCACAGAATGTAAAAAGAGTCAGTAATAAAATAATATACATTAAATATTCCTCTTACTACTGCTAATAGGAACATACAGACAGGGTTTTCTCATTTACCAAAAGCCTTTGTAAATGACCTGGTTCTAAAGAGCTTTTTTTTTTTGTAGATATTGTAAACATTTAAAATTTCTAAGGCTAAAAACAGGCACAAGTCTTCCATGAACAGATATTATTCCTAAAAGCATTAAGGAATATATTCCAGATCTGCTATTCCTTTTGATAACAACAGAAATAACTGAAGTATAACATTATAATTCACAACATAGATCCTTAATTAAAAAAGAAATACAGCTTAACCCTGACAACAATGAACTATATATAGGGAGTACTCCTTTTTTTTTTTTTTAATTATCTAGTACATCAAAATGCCATTTCCAGAATCTTTGTGCTGGGTGTGACTCCAATTTTATAAAGTTGAAGGAGGAACTAAAACATTTCTAAGAGGGTAAAGCTTTAGTAGCACCCCAGATTCCCAAAAATGCAGGAAAAATCTGCAATTCCATCCCAAAGCCACGTGGTTGGTGGCACCTTTCAGCAGATGTTCAGCCACTCCCCTCCATCCTCTCCATGAGGTGAATTTGTTTTGTGCCTCGTTAAGGTACCTGAGCCAACAGTCTGATTTCAGGCTGGTTTTTCAAGTTTCCAGAGGTTTTCCCAACCTCTGCCAGCAGGCTGATCCCAAGGAATGTGAGCAGATGCCCCTGCCAAGAACATCTGTCCTCTAGGAATCCTCTCACCCTTCTCTGTGCCACCACAACTCACCACCAGGAGATCCTGAAAGAACATCTGTCCTTCAGAACTCACCACCAGGAGATCCTGAAAGAACATCTGTCCTTCAGAACTCACCACCAGGTGATTTTGCAGGAGCATTTGTCCTCTAGGAATCCTCTGTGCCACCACAACTCACCACCAGGAGATCCTGAAAGAACATTTGTCCTCTAGGAGTCCTTTCACACTCACCATCAAAAAATCCTAAAAAAACATTTGTCCTCTAGGAATCCTTTCACACTCACCACCAGATGAATATGAAAGAACATTTGTCCTCTAGGAGTTTTTTCATACCACCAGGTGATTTTTGAAAGAACATTTATCCTCTAGGAATCCTCTGTGCCACCACAACTCACCACCAGGCAATCTTAAAAGAACATTTGTCTTCTAGAAGTCCTTTCACACTCATCACCAGATAATTTTGAAAGAATATTTGTCCTCCAGAGTCCTCTCATTCCTCTCTGTGCCGCCACAACTCACCACCAGGTGCTATTTTACAGGACATTTGTCTTCTAGGAGTCCTTCCACACTCATCATCAGGTGCTTTTTTACAGGACATTTGTCCTCTAGAAGTCCTTTCACCCCTTGCTGTGCCACCACAACTCCACCAGGAGATCCTGAAAGAACATTTCAAGGTGTTTCATTTCTAAAAATCCTCTGTGCCACCACAACTCACCACCAGGTGATCCTGAAAGAACATCTGTCCTCTGGGAGTCCTTTCACACTCACCACCAGGTGCATTTTTACAGGACATCTGTCCTCTGGGAGTCCTTTCACACTCACCACCAGGTGCATTTTTACAGGACATCTGTCCTCTGGGAGTCCTTGCACCCCTCTCTGTGCCACCACAACTCACCACAGACGATCCTGAAAGAACCTTTGTCCTCTGGAGTCCCGTGTGAGCCCAGCTCACCACCAGGTGATCTTGAACTCGTAGATGGGGCGCTTGCAGTAGTAGTGGTTGATGAGGTGCTTGTCACACACCCCAATGCACTGGTGGTCCACAGTGATGCCCCTGGCAGACAGGTCAGTGACAATGCAGTGCAGCAGGTCGTAGACATCGGCCACGGCCTCCCAGGGCCCGAAGGACACGTCCACCTCGCAGTGGTGCTCGAAGAGCTTGGGCTCGCTCTCACTGCGCTCGAAGCGCAGCGAGTTGAAGTGGGGGCACTCGTAGGGGGTGATGGGCATCTCCTCCTTGAACACACACACCTTCAGCTTGGCAAACCTGGCCTTCCTCTGCATGGCCCGCAGCTTGGCGATCTCGATGATCCGCTCCAAGTGCTCTGAACGGACAGACACGGGTGGGATCCAGTGAATCGCCAAGGAAAAGAGATCATGGGAAACATTTCACTGCAGGTTTCTCAGCAAAATGCAGAATGATCAGTCTCAGTTATCTGGTGAACTTGGTGGCTTTGTTATATGCCCAAGTTATCTGGCCTCACCACAAGGCCAAGTTTATTCAGTTGCAAGAACAAACGCAGACAAAACCCTCTCATTTAATAACATTATAGCCTAATCTTGCTCCCTTTTTAGCACAGAAATCCACACCCTGGGATGCAGCAGGATGTGGAGACCTCAAAGATCTAAACAGCATAAAAAACACAGAATAAACTTCCCAGCTGCAATGGGATCAGTCTGGGAGCTGAGTGCAGACTGAATGGATGTAGAGACTTTAAAGATCCAAACAGTATTAAAAATACAGAATAAAGTTCCCAGCTGCAATGGGATCAGTCTGGGAGCTGAGTGCAGACTGAATGGATGTAGAGACCTCAAAGATCCAAACAACATGAAAAATACAGAATAAAGTTCCCAGCTGCAATGGGATCAGTTTGGGAGCTGAGAGCAGACTGAAAGCATGAGGTTTAACACTGGAATCCCACTAGAAGAAACAGTCAGTGCTACTTTGTTTATTTACCTTTGTAATATGGCATTAGGCCCAGGAAAGCTTGTCTAACTTTTTCTCCTTTAAGAGGCTGGATATCCTCTAGATTGTCTAGCAAGGGTCCTATGGAATAATACTGAGCCTCCTTGTACACTGACCTCACTCGCTCTCGGGGGGGCAGGTCACCAGATCGTAGGAAGTTTAGTATGTCTCTATCAAAAAAAAGAGCAAAAAAATACCATTAACAAACACATTTCTGCCTAAACTGCTGCAGGTGGGGAAGAGAGGAAATGCTGGATAGTCATTGTTTGCTCTATTGAGACAGTAACTGAAATAAATGAGCCCTATTCCCAACATTTGTTTGTAAAACCTTTTGCCACATTCAGGTTTCCAAGCCATCATTTCACATTTTGCCTCAGTTGATGTCAAAACTCATTTGAAAAAATATCAGTGGATTTTAAACCAAACATTCAGTGTGGAGGAAACCATTTATAACACAGAAGAGGCCAGAGTGTTTCATGGGAAAGAGATTGTGGTCACTGCATTTCAAATTTAGGTCTGGGACAAAATAAACTTTTGTGTTTTCCCAGAGAATCGTATTTATGAACATTCTATTCCACACAGCTGAATGGATGGGACATCTGCAAAGGAGGTTTCTCTTCACAGATTATTTTTACAGAATAATAACCAGAATTTTTTAAAAAGAGAGAGAAGATTTCCTTGTAGTTCTAAAACACTGTTCAGCAGCAGGATCTCTTGATAAGGAAAGAAATCACTTTATAAGTATTAGCCAACAAAACCCTTATCAAATAAATAAAAAAAATCACTTTGTAAGTGTTAACCAAGAAAACCTTATCAAATAAAAGAAGCATTATTGCAATCTTAGAATGACAACAAATACAGCACATGCTAACCTGGCTCTCTGTCCCAGCTCTGTTTTCAGTTGAGGTTGATAACATCACAAATTAATTGATTTTTCAACAATTGCCTCATGCAAAAACACAATTATTTTAGTATTAACACAGTGGGTTAATCTATCTCTGACCCAGATTATGGTACAACCCAAAAGTGTTTGAAAATAATTCAATGCTCCTCTGTTGAAGACAATAAGGAAATGTCTACAAAGGAACAACAAGAAATTTGGGATAAATTGCAATGTGCATTTTGGGCAAAGACCTCAACTCATGAACATTGATCACCTTTTTTAGCAATTTCACCCCAATTCAAGCATTAGTAATCATGGTCAGTTTAATTAAAATATAATTAAAATAAAATAAAAGCTGAGCACTTAGGAAGGAATCCAGGTGGTGAAGGAATATTGCACTACCAACAAAAATAATTTAGAAAAACAAATTCTTTGAAGGCTTGGGCTTTCTTTTAGCAGTTATATCCTGTTGAAAGATTGAAAACACCATATTTTCAACTGTGTAATAATCCTAGATCCATTCCTTCCATTCCCTCTTCCTTACAGATACTGAATATCAATTAAAACCCAGCCTTGTGCAAAGGACTTTCCTATGTAAAGCAATACCAAACATTTCTTTAAACCACCAAAACAACTTGATACCTTGAAAGGAGACACTCTAGGGAAGACAATGCACAAATTCAAAGCATTTCTTGTTTTTCCTTTTTCCCACTGCACAACCAACAAGGATTTTTTAACTGCAGTTACTCCTGTGATGCTTTGAAGGCGTGTAACGCTGAACGCCGCACAAATACAATTTAAGGAAAAAAAGCTGATAAAAACAAGTTTAAAAATAAGTTTAAAAGTAAGTTTCCAGTAAGAACTTGGAAAGCTTGGCCTGAGGATGTGTACATACCCAAAGTAGGTGCCATCCCTGTCGATGAAGTACCTGCCCTCGGCGTCGGTGGGGATGTAGTGCCTGCCACTGAACATGGCTGCCAGCATGGTGTCCTCGTACCTGCGCAGCGTCGACAGTCTGGTGGTGAAAAACATCCCCCCCACGTTCAGTGGGACAACTTCTGGGAACTGCAAAAGCAACCAGGGCATCAGAAAGGAGCCTCCTGTCCTCTGCAGGTGACAAAGGGCACAGCTCCCAAAAGGCAGTTTGCCTATGGGATAAATGCATGGTTCCTGCCCCACAGAGCAGGGAGCTTTGAGGGGTAAAAATTTGGATGCTTTTGTTGCTGGGAGGAATCAGGGTGTGGTTTAATTGTAGCTGTGAATCTGAAACAGCAGAAATCATTCAACTGGAAGAGTAGATATTTGAGATATTAATGCCTCCTCTTGGCTTTTTTGGGGAAAGAACAAAATAAAACCCCTTCCCCAGCCTTACACAAAAAAAAAAAAAAAAAAAAAAAAACCAAAAAAAAAAAAAACCAGGGAAAAAATCTCAGGTCAACCTTGGGATTGCACCCTGCCGGTTCCTGTACACAATCAGACTACACTATACACTGAAAAAAATTATGTATTTGTTTACATCAGGCCTAAAATCTTACTATGCCTTAAGTACCAGAATAAGCACTTAATTACATGTCCCAAGTCCAGATCTGGATGGAACTTGTAAGTAAAGCTGCTGAGCTACTCAAATAAATCCAAGAGACTTCGTTTTCCTCGAACATGTTAAGTGAGCTGGAATTGTCCATGCCCATCTCAGGTGAGCTCTTACCTGCTGAGGCAGCAGAGGTAGCGCCTGTCCTGCCTGGCTGGCGGTGGGAGTGGCCGGCTCTTGGAAATCATCCTCCGCATCCGAGCTCGACATGGCATCATCCGGGGTGGCACTCGCTTTGCTCTGCCCCGTGACTACCACCATCCCTCTGGCTCTGGGGAGCAGCTCTGCTGGGTAGGAGGCCGTGGCAGTGCTGGAGGGAGAGCCCAATGAACCCCCCGAAGCGCCCCAGGCTGCGGGGCGCGGCCGCGTCCCCCCGCGCGCCGCCAGGGCCGCGGTGTCCCGGGAAGGGCGCGCGGGACGGGGCAGCCCGGGACAGCGGGAAGCGCCGGCAGCCGCCGCAAGGCCCGGCAGCGCCGAGCCCGGGCCGGGCGGGGAGAGCCCGGCGGGCATTGGCTGCACGGTGCACCGAGCGATTGGCCCGGCGCGCCTCGGCAGCTCCATGTCATTTGCTGGCAGAATTTGGGTGGCCGCTGTCCCAGCCCGTCCCTCGCCAGGGGCGGGATGCAGGAAGGCGGCCCTGCCACATCGGCGACACCCGGCCCCGGCTGTCACCTTCAGCAGGGGGCCGGGCACGGCTGCGCTCCGGGATTCCCTGGGAAATGGCAAATCCGGGATTCTCTCACCGTCGCATCGCAATGTTAACTCTCCTGATCACGCTGCTAATCATCAGTTTGAATTTAACACCCACAAGGATTCTCAGTCCATCCTCAGTAGGAGAATGGGATGCACGGACAAACCACAGGGTAAAAATAATATTTGAAAGAGAAACCTCGCTGCTCTCCTTATGTAAAATCCCTGTTCCCAGGGTGTCTCCAGCAGCATCACAACTCCCTAAGAGACATTCCACTACCAGAGGCTTTATCTACCTCCAAACCTTCTCTCAAATCACTATAAAATATAGAAAGTGGAGGATTATTTGCAGAAGCATATCTGGCACATTCATTTATTAATTCAAGGATGCTTCACCTCAAAATCAGTGAGAAAAAAATGACATAACATTTAAAAAATCTGCCTTAATAATTCTGCTAACAGTCATTGTGCACAATGTTAGAGCTCAGGTCCTAAAGGAAATACTGAGTTCAGAGTGAACCCAGACAGACCTGGGATGCTCCTGAGCAAAACAGAGACCTGACCAGACCAAAATCTCCACATTCTGTGGGAGTGCCCACAGCCTTCTTTCCCCAAAATTTGGGGATGAATTCTAGATCCTGTTTAACACTCTTATAAACACAGATAAATAACTACTGTGAAGTTCCAAACATCTCTAAGCTGCAGCTCATTAAGAGGGTAGGCTCAGCTCAGAGAGGGATTTAATTTCTCTTCTCCACAGCTTATAATACTTTTTCCAACCTCAACCTAATGTACAGGCAGATAAATCAGAATGAAAGTGCTTCTGAAGGGCCACACCCTATCAACAATTTTAATATTTGTCCTAAAACAATGTTTATTCTGATATCATCAACTATCCAAACAACTCAGCCATGCCTCACAGATAAAGAACAGCCACAATATAAATGAAAGATTATTTTGCTAGGGATTCCTTTAAGGAGGTAAACAAATTATCAGCCAGAGGGAGCTTGCAGAACAGCATTTATAAGATGCACAGTCAAAAAATGAGAGTGAGCTTGTATGTACTGTGACTGTATTATTTATAAAGCTGCCACTTGACACCAGTGCTTTGGCTGCTATTTCTGGTTCTCTTTAGAGTACTCAAAAGAACACAAAATTGACAAAAATGTGTTCTTTGTCTGCATTTTTCAAGGATGTAGATTTCACTTAAATGGAGTGTAATGTGAATAAACAACATTCACTCCATTAAATATATCAGAACTATTAACCACAGAATGGGTTTTTGGGGTAAGTTCATCCATTTGGCACTGCACAAAAAAGGGTCTCTTTCCTCACAGAGCTTGAGGCCTGAGAAAAAGGCATTTTTCTCCCTTTCATAATGTCCTTCAATAAGACACTAAGGTTGGAGAAAAAAAAAAGCCATGAGACAGCAATAATTGCATTCTGCTCAGGAGTGCCAACCTGCTCAGCCACTGGAACATGCAACAAAACAATCCCTCAATAATGAGGTTTAGCAGATCATCATGAGACCAGGATTTTGAGAACAAGCTTAGTGGCAATAAAAAGATTAATGACAAGTTGAACCTGTTTTTTGGTGTTCATTAAAAGGTGAGTGAAGTCCCTCTCAGGGCTGGCTTCACCTGTTCAGGGAGCAGTGAAACAGCTGGGCTGGCAGGAGCTGAGTCCTCCTGAAAGAAAACCAGAAGTTAATCACTGCATTTCATGGGGAAAACACATCCTGAATCCCAGAAGAGTCTGGGTTGAACTGGATCTTAAAGATTATCCAGTTCTATTCTCCTGCCATGTCCACAGACCAGGCTGCTCCAAGCCCCATCCAAACCTGGGCACTTGCAATAATTATTTTTAACTATGTGCAGAAATATTCCTTTGTTAAATCTTTCATTAAATATACATAATTTATTTATTTATTTCACTTGCAAATACATCTAGGTCTAGATCAACAGATCTAGAAAACACCACCAATAAATAAAATCATCATTTAATCAAATATTTGATTGAAGCACACATCAGCAGCATCCATCTCTACCAGAATTGCCTCCTTCCAATCCTTCCAGCTGTCATTTAACAGCAGGGATTGCTTCCTGGAGCTTTGCTGGGGAAACTCAGATATTTGACACAGACAGCAAAGGAAGCTCAGTAAATGAACTGGCCCTGCCAGTTTGGCTTCATTCCCCAGGGAATGACAGCCCTTGAATTGGGCTGGATGCTAAGATTTATAAAAGCTCCTCAAGGTTCTGCTGTTCCCTCAGCTTCTCCATATTGGTTTAAACAGCTTTTTCTTAAATATCTTCTGAGGCTGCACCAGTGTTGGCAAAGTTAAAACACAGAAAAAAAGTTAAATACCAACAAAAAATGACATAATGGAGAATCTGTTTTTTTCAGCCAGGTTCTGATGTAGGAACCCATCACAGGAGCTCCACACAAACTCCTGTTCAATGATAACTCTTTGGGATGTGCTTTTTTTGGGGAGGATTGTTAGAAGGCTCCTCCTTTTTAAAGAGAAACTGGGGTGGAATGAGACCTGATTTAGCAGTGTCTGCATCACCAACTTCAAGAGACACAGATTATTGCGAGGTGATCACAGAGGGAAAAGACACAACATCCAGAAAATTCCAATGAATCTGTGTCAGAACAGCAAAGAAACATCCTGGTAGAGGGGCTGGGATGTCTGAGCTGCAATAAACTGTGTTCTACACTGGCCTGGAGAATCCCGGACTGTAAAATCCCAGCACAGGGTATGATGAAAGGGCAGTGTAACAAAACTGCTGCAGCTGAGAGCAAAGAGGGTGTGGGAGGGTAGAGGGACTCTGTCACAGGGACCCTGCAGGACAGGACAGCAGGGACACCTGGCAGCAGGGACACGGACACAGCCCCACAGCTTTGAGAGCTGGGGGCGCTGCGAGGAGCGCAGGCACCACCACAGCGGCTGCATGGGGCACGCAAATAACCACTAATTCATTAATAACTGATTAATAATTAACTCGGTGGCTGCCTGGGGTGACAGCCTGCCTGGTACCGCCGCTCGTGAGGGGGCGGCGGGGCTGGAGGGGGTCGGGCAGCGTGAGGGGAGCGGAGGGGCCGCGGCCGGGGGGGATGAGGGGGCGGGTGAGGGGATGTGTGAGGGGAAGGGTGAGGGGGTGGATGAAGGGATGTGTGAGGGGAAGGATGAGGGGAAGGATGAAGGGATGTGTGAGGGGAAGGATGAAGGGATGTGTGAGGGGATGAGGGCAGCGGGCCCGGCTGTCCCTGCCCGCGCTCACCTGGTGCCCGCCCGCGGCTCCGGCTCCGGCTGCGGCTGCGGCTCCGGCTGCGGCTGCGGCTCCGGCCCGGGGGAGCGGCCGCGCCCCGCGTCACGTAGGGGCCCATCCGGGTCCCGGCGGGCGGAGCCGCGGCGGCGGCAGCGGGAACGCACCGGGAACACCCCGGGAACGGTACCGGGGCTATGGGTTATTTATCCCGCAGTGCAGCAGCCCGAATGAGCCCGGTTACTGAGCGGCTCGGGAGCGGCGGGGCCGCGCTGCCCTCGGCCGGCAGCAGGGGAGGCCCCGGCACCGCTGTGGGAAGAGCGGGGAATCCTCCTCCCTTCGGCACTGCCGAATCAGTTATCATCATCACCATCAACATCATCATTATCATCATCATCACCACCATCATCATCATTGTCATCACCACAAACACTCCGAGGGAACACAAATATTTTGCAACAACTCCAGTCAAAACCAGTGGGGAAGGCTAAGCCGCCTTCAGCACCCTGAAGCCACCGAGGGGAGCAGAAATTGAGACACAACCACCCCAAAAATCCTGTTCCGCATCGTGTCCTAAAAATCGAAACTTCAGCACTCAACTCCCAGCAGATGTTTCCCCAGCAGAGCATCTCTGAACGAAACTGCTTTTGAGGAACGAATTCAAGAGTCCAAAAGTGACCAAATTCTTCCTGCAATAAACAAATCTCAAGTTATACTCCCAGTGGGACAATCAAATTCACCATTTCATCACCACCCAGCTCTAAGCATTAAATTGCAAACCTTAAAATAAGATCCAAACCTGGGATCATATCTTCCCTCATATCAATACCTTAAATTATAACTAAAACATCAATATCTTGAATTATTTAAATCTTAAGTTGGAAGCAAAACCATTCACTAAGAAATAAATAAACAAAAAATTCACATTTAAAGCATTTATTTTGAAAAATAAAATACAAAAGATCATTGAATTGTAATTGTACATGTAATTTATCAACTTTTTTTTTCTTTTTTTAAATAGAAGATATTTAACATTTTCCACATATGAATAAAACAAACAAGTGTTTCACCAAAAATCTTTCAGGACAAGCATAGACCACTCTTGAAAGCTTTGTACATTTAAAACCAAACTGCTACAAGAAACAAAAAAAAATTCTTTCAAAAATGGAGCCCTGTAATTAAAACAGAGGAGCAATTTCAGGCATTGCTTTTGCATTTTTTAAAACCTTAAAAAAATAGTTGTGCGAATGTAATGCAGTTCTACATTAACATCAGTGATGGTTTTTTTTTTGTTTTTTAACAGGTTTACATGCATTCACAACAGCAAAATTTGGAACAAAAGCAGGATGAAAGAAACAGGAGAACATTCAGAAGAGAGCAGGCCATGAGCAGCTCATCTCTGATCCCAGGCCTGAGGGATCATTCCATGGAAAAGGCAGCAGCTGATCTGCTAAAGAGAAAAAAAAATAAAATTATATTGGAGCTTTCCTGGTAATATTCAGCTTTTTATTCTGGACAGCATTTTAGAATTATAAATAATGCAGAATTCAGAGTAGCAGGTGGAAAGTCACTGCCAAGATAAATCCCATTCCTGTAAGGAATGTGGCTGTGTCCATCCTTTATCTAGTATTAGAGAGACTGCTTGGAACATAGTGCAAAAAAAAAAAATAAAAATTGATTTTCCACTTCCATCCCAAACCCTTGTGACCTAGTGGAAAGTTATGCTGGGAAATTCCCAGTTTGGTTTCTCAGAAACTGGGCAGCAGTTTTAGACAAATCTTGCAGGTTGAAATCCATTTTTCAGAGCTAAGTGCCAAAATGAGGTTGATGCTTCAGTAATTTTAAATTGACTGTGTGAAAAGATGATGGTTTTTCTATTGATTTCACAGGGAAAGCTTCTAATTCATCTCTGGGAAGTTTTTAGATCCATATTTCTACACAGAGAAGTGCTTTTGGCTATATTTAGGGTGTTTATATTTATGGCCACATAAGGATCTATTTTGGGGGTATTTGTAGGGCATCTTGCTTTGGGCTATTTTTAAACTGGATTTAAATTGTGCAATCTTTTGTTGTCAGGCCAGAACATCTGACAGCAGGACTGAGAAGTAAAAATCCTGCATTAAACACAGGAAATCTTGCATCACTTATTCCTTAACTGGTCTGGAACTTACTCAGCTCCCTGCAAAATTTTGTCACTGTTTATTCAGTGACTAAAATGCAGCTTTTTGAAAATACTGGCTATGAGATGTTAAGTCAAATATTATAAATCAGCTAATCTTTTAGCAGTTTCCTTTAAAGAAATATCTTCATGTTTATCTTACCCATGAAGTTACAGAAGTTAAGCAAAAACCAAATTAACTGCAATAAATGAGCAGAACTGCAATGCTCTTTTATTACCTTCTGTGCAAGAAATCTCCATTTTCTCTTCTATTCCATAGGTTCAGTCTGTCAGAAAAATAATTAAAATTAAATTAGCTATTTTACATTAGAAAACAAAAATATCATTATCAATGTCTGTTCTCCAAACCTTTGAGCTGTTTAGTTAAAGGAGAACACTATCAACATCAATTTGATCAAATTTAAGGAATATTCTTTTACTCCTCCATAGTGCTTATTTTTTGTCCTTTCGATGGTCTTTCTTTGCTATGGATAAATCTGCTCAGATTTTTGGTAAATATTGTATTTAAACCAAGCTAATTGTATAAATCCACTTCCTGGAATTTAGCAGGAACCTCCCTATCCTATGGAGTGAAAAAGGAATTTATCAGTCAGGTTCTTTTGGATATCCCAGGATAATGAAAACCACAAACAGCATAATTTAACTGACAGTGTATGCAAACAAGGATTGAAAGGATTGAACCCATTTATCCCAAACCAAGGCTTTTTTTTGCTCTGCATTTTCCATCTACCCTTCTCAGCAATATTGCTATTTAGCTGTGGCTGCTGTGCAATGCCAGCAGCAATCCCAGGAGTGACCCCAGCACACACATGGAGCAGACACTCAGTGACAGGGACAGCAGCAACAGGGCTGGGATGGTTCTCCAGAGCTGAGCAAAGCAGGAGCACTCAGTGATCCAAGCAGGCAAACAGGCAGCAAACAGCCAAGCCCACGTTAGAGATCACACAAAGGCTGCTCAGGAAGATTTGGGGGCCACAGCAGGGTTATTTTCTGAAAACATGAGACACACACTACAGCTATGGCACTTTACTGATCCATGGTCATTTTATCTTGCCACGAGACTTCCTTTCTACTGTCTTCTTTGGCTGGAACAAAAGAAATCAGTTTTCCCTTTTAATCAAATCATTTTTAGTTGAACAAATGGAGAAGTCAAAATGCTTTTATTTTGGTAGATTCCTGAGTATTTTTAACCTGTCCCATTCCTGGTAGTGTCCAAGTCCAGGGAGAGTGGAAGGTGTCCTTGCCCATGGCAGAGGTGGAAAAAAAATGGTTTTTAAGGTCCCTTCAACCCAAACCATTCTGGGATTTTATAATTCTGTGATATCCACAAGATCCAACAGTTTGAGAGCTTCACAATAAGGGTTTTTCTTTTCATTTTTCTGCAAGTACCCCCTAAGGAGCTGATGACAATGAACATTTGGGGGGTACCAAATTCTGAATTTTCAGCAAAACCTGAAGTTCCATAGGACACCTGACTATTAAATCAACACCACCCCTAACCATGGCTGGGTTTGTTCACTTTGGTAATATCTCTGTTTACTTTTAAAATCAGTACTTAGAACTCTGCTCTCTGAACTAGACTTGCTTTAAAAGATGAAGCTCCTCTACAAGAAACAAACTTTGAGTTTGGTCCAGGAAAGAGGCTGAATTTTTCCTTCCATTTCACAGCAACATTCAGGCAGCTCAGGGTGACAAACACCACTCAACTCTGGAATTACACATGGATTCAGGAGAGGTTTGGGATGCTGAGCTCAAGATTGCACCTCATGGATAATCAGCAAATCTTCATCAATCAGAAAATCAAGCTCATGAGTGTTTATAAAGGTTGTTGGATATCATTTGTTGCTACACCCACAAAAAGGAAATTAATTCAATACCTGTGGCACTTCTTTGAGGAAGTCAGGAAGCTGAAATTCACCTTTATAGACCTGGAAAAACAAAAAATTATAATACTCAAAAGCTTCATTCACTATTGTTTGAAATGCTGAAGAGCTTGTTAAGGGAAATTTAAAAAAAAAAAAAAAGCAGCTTTTTTGTGTTGTTAGCATCCATTAACATTAATGCTACAACATAAAATATTTTGGCAACATATTGCCTTCTCTCTAGAGGATAATTTTTAAAAGCTCCTTCCTTCAGAGAATAAACATCCCAAAGGACAGAAAAATGTATTCTACTCTTTTTTTCTCTCTAAAACAGAAGTGTACTCGAGGAGCTTTACCATTCTGAAGTATAAAGACTGATCATTTCAATATCATGACTGTGGTCTTGTGTAATCATTAAAAAAAAAAATTAAAAGGGCACAAACCTATTTGGAAAAATTCCCTGAAACCATAAAATGGAAATGGGGCTCCTCCAAAGCCACTCAGAAAAATTCCCTGAAACCATGAAATGGAAATGGGGCTCCTCCAAACACATTCAGAAAAATTCCCTGAAACCATGAAATGGAAATGGGGCTCCTCCAAACACATTCAGAAAAATTCCCTGAAACCATGAAATGGAAATGGGGCTCCTCCAAAGCCTCTCTCTGAGCTGCACTCCCTGGTTTGTGTCAAAGGAAGGAGCTCCAGGAAATCAGGGGTATTTATTTCAATTTTCTCTGCTCCCCATGTGCACATGACCAGAACACAAAGCCATGCCCAGCTTGTCAATATTCTGCAGCTCTGAATTTCCTGCCCAGCAGATTTTGGTTTGGGATTGGATTCCCATCCAAACCAGCAGGTTTCACTGAGAGAGGAATCACTCCCCACACACATTGTGGCACTCTGATATTCCATGGCTTAGATAAAATAGGAACAGCTCTCATCTGTTATTCCCATGGGAACATTAAGGAAAGTCACCCTGGGCAGAAATTCAATGTGTGGCTATTGGAGCCTTGCTTCACTGTAAATATTTATAAACCAAGCAGAGGATTTCTCATTTTCTGTTATCCAAGCTCTTAAAATGCAGGCTGTGTCCTAGAGAATAGGAATGGAAGTTACAAAACAACATTGTCACAGCAAAAATGTCACAGAATAGCCTCAGCAAGGGTCACAAGAAAAAACAGGAGTTTTTTGGTGGTGCTGATGTTGGAACAGACAGGAATCTTCACTTTTTCTGGGAATTCTTAAAAACAAATAATCCTGATGGTGACAGCACTTCATGACTCATTCAGAACCAGGATCAAACCCAAAGCTGTCTCTCCAGCATCCTCTGCAATCATGACTCAGTCTCATTTTTTTATTACACACTTAAATTTGTGTCTGCTCTAAAAGCTTCACCTTTGCAGGAACAGCATTTACCCCTAATAAATATCTAACAGCAGATAGCCAAGATCAGCAATATTAAGAAGAATAATGTCACTGGGAAACAAAAGTTTTGAGGGTATTTCATATTATATTCACATGAAAATATCAGCATTTTACACAGCACCATTTACCAAAGCAACTCTTAAGCAGTGGCAGGCCCAAAATTAGGTTTAAGACACAAATTTTGGTTCAGAACTGACATTACCTAAGGGCTGGTTTTGTCAGGAGGAGACTGCATAAAAACTGGTTTAAAGGAGTTCCAAAAACATAAATGGTCCCTTTTGAATCAAAACCCAGGGATCAACAGCAATGCAGAAATTCTAAAAAACAATGACTCCATCTGCAGCCAAAGAAATTAAAGAAGCTTCAGATTCCAAATTCTTTTCTGAGCAATTTGTAAGTGTAAAACACATCACTCACAGTGGCATTAGAGAGACAGAAGCAGGATATTGGAATTATTTCCAGTCTAAGCAAGAATTGAGTAAAATTGAGAAGAAATAGGGTTTACCATTTCTAAGGGAATTATTTTGCAAGAATAATAATTCCAAATGGAATTCCAGAAGAGGAGGATCTGAAGCCTGTGTCAGTTTGTTGTTCAGTGTTGGCAGTATTCAAGTTGTTCTATTAAAAAACCCAAACACATTCTTATAGGCAAACTGAATGGATATTATTCTCAAAAAGAGATTAGAAAATAAGTTTCACCATCCAGTTGCCTGAGAAAACCCCTTTAAACACACAGGGAGAACTTCAGAACAGAAGTGTAACCTATAATTCTTTTTTATAGAAGATTAAAGCATTTCTTTTCACCCCCTTTCCTGTCTGTTTTGGAAACAGTCCCATTATACTTGGTCAGTTCCAGTACATAAAAATAATGGGATTTTTGTGTAAATTCACCCTTGAACAAAGTGTGCTTGCTAAACTTTAAAACATCCAAGTTGCAGACTATAAGGCTGCTGATGTTTAATTGCAAAAGAAAAAAAAAAAAATGAAATAAAGAACACTGGCAAAACCAGAGCTGAGCCCTTTACTAGAACCACCCCATAGCACATGGAAGTGTCCTCATCTTTCAGATTCTCCTGAACTTTTAAGGCAGATTTAAAGGTTTACACAATTCTTCACCTCTGCTGGAGCTGCCAAGATGTAAATATTTACCCAAGAGGGACAAGACAGAGAGCAGGATCTTACACAGCCCAGCAATGCCTGTCAAAAGGAGCCTGCAAACACACTTTTTTTTTTTGTTGTTTGCATTTTGGTTGGTAATAACTCTCTTTATGCATTATTAATCAGATTTATGCAGAGTTAAGGGGTTTGGGGTTTTGTTTTTGTTGTAAAAATGAGATAGCAGCACCTCTGGAGAGAAACTATACAGCTGGGAATTCACAGATTGGAAGAAACACCCAGCAAAGGGAATATTACACAAATTTACAGGACACTGAGGAAGTCTGTGCTGTTGTGGTCACAAGAAGAAGGGAATTTTTGTTTTTGTTTTAAATATCAGAGAAAACACCCACAAAGCCAAATGCCTTTATAATCAGATTAATCAGTGAAAATGGAGATGCAGGGCAGCTGGGCACTCAAACACCTCTGACAGCACAATTATCCTCATCCCTTAGAATAAATACACTTTTACCTTTATCAGAGATTGCTCCTGCCCTTAAAATCTCAAAGCCAAACTCCTGAAATCCTGCTTGCCATGGATGTTTTGACTCTGAACAGGAGATGTTTCCTCACAATTCAAACCAGGCATCAGACTGGAGTGAGAAAACTCTGTTTTTATCTCTACATGCTGCCTCATCTGAATTGAACCCAGAGATGAAGAGCTTTGGGCTCTCAGCAGAAGAATCACTGTATTTGAACAGTCCTGGTGAAAAGCACAGCTCTTTCCCTGGAATTCTGTAACCTCCAGCTCTGCATCTCTCCAGGACAGGGAGCACAACTCCATGAAGAAGTTAAAAGAACTTCCTGCAGTGTGTACTCCAAGCACACAGATTTATTTAGTGGGAAGGACGTGCCAAAGAAAATCTGATGTAATTCATTACAGATGGGAGAGGAAATCCCTGTGCCAACCATAACACAACAATGCAGCTTCTCCTGGGCAGCAGGCAGGGCTCTGCAGCTGGCTTCTAGAAAACTGCAGAAATTCATTTTGCACAATCTCACAGTTCTGATAAGGACATAGCACACATTGTTCTAATGAGGAGTGAAGCACTTTTGTATTTCACCCCATAGCAGCTCACACACAGCTTAATTATTTGCATTTTCTGCATAACTTGCAGATGAAAACCTCTTTTACTTCAGGATGTTGATTTCCTTTCTGCTCAGGATGTAGAACAGTTAAAACCCTAGGGGGGAACAACAAGTAATTATGTATCTATAAGGAAGGAACCCTTGCAGGGATAAATTAACAGATCAACAACAGAATTATAAGAAACCCACAACAAATGCAGAGAAGGCAAAATGCCCCTCCTTGGAGAGGTCACATGCAGAGATCTGCTGAGCAGCACAAGCCTGGCCAGACCTTGCTCTGTGCTCTGCATTCCTTAACTGAGACAAGAGAAACTGTCAGAAAAGAAAATATTGTCAGGCTGAACAGCAAACAGACAAACAAACAGTTATTGCCTTTGGTAGGGAAAACATCAGAAAAATCTGTTGAACTCGCCCAGTGCAGATCCTGCCAGAGATGTTTAATTTCCTTTATTTTCAACACAACAAGAGATGAAGTTCCCTTCATGCTCTGTTAGATCCTCAAACAAAAGCAGAGATGTCAAACTACAAACCCAGGTTGTTTCTTGCTATTTTTGTCCTATGCTGCAGGAGCACAGAAACCAAACCTCAGCATTTTGATGTCCTACACAGGTAACAGGCAAGTGAAAAATCCAAATTTAGCAGAGAGCATTGCTTCCTTTGCATTATCTACAAGGAGAGAGCATTTCTAATTTAAGCACTGTCCTTTAGCTGGAGAAAAATCATCATTTTGTCTCCAAATATATATATGTATTTATGGAAATTTATGGTAAGCTGTACATATGGAAGTGACCAGCAGGGGACAGAAAAGGAGAAAAGCACTTGAGTGTTCAGAAAGCTTAGAAAACCTGGTATTTTGCACCACACCAACCATCTCTTTCCATTTTTCTCCAGTACCAGCCCTTGTTTTAGGAATTTTTACACTGCTGGTTCTCACTTTCATGATTATGAGCAGCAGCTTTAAATTGCTGAGCATTATTTTCACTGTTCAGTGCAATTTGTGGACAGATTTCACCCAGCTGTAAAAGTCTAAACTTTATCTGTTTTCAATGAATACAATTCAAAGTTTTGTGTTCCCTTTAAAGTCTTGGAGACCACAAATATAAATATAAATATAAGAGAGCTGCTTCCAAACACAAAATGATCCAATAAATAGCTGCAAACAAGATCCAGATATTCTTGCTATGAACTGAAAAGCAATTTTGGAAAGATTTTCTTTGGCCAACTTCTTAATATTCCAGATATCCAGTACAAAACTCTGTGAAAGGCTATCCCAGGTGAAGAAATTTAAAGAAAGCAAGAGCAAAAGGAGTTATTTACAAATTCACCAGCTCAGAGTACACAGGAACAGAGTTAACTTGCCAAGGGCCAGCTCCAAAAGGCTGGGAAAACCCAGATTTATTTATTTTATCCATTTCAATAAATGCTTTCTTCTCCAGGATACAGCAGCAAGGAATAAATCAGCACAGGTTCCTGCAGGAAAAAGGAAATCCCACAAGAGCTGCCCCTGATGGGCCAAACTCACACACAGGAGTCTGAAACAGTTTGAAATCTTTGTGTTGCTCTATTTTTAAAGGAATATTCTAAGTTTTGAAGATGAACTCTCTTGCTTTTAGCATTCATTCAGAACACCTTCCTCATTTTATCTGTACAAACCACAGATACAAATGGAATTTTGGAAAAGTGACTAGAAAAATATATGATGGGTACTACAAAAAACAAAGCAAAATTAAAATGCTGTCTGGGGCTGTAAGTAAAGCTATTAAATTAAAATAGCAGCCAAAATATTAATGAGTGTTCCATATGTCTGCAATATTTAGATCAGCTTCAGTTTTTAACAGCTGCTCTTAGCATCAGTAAACAAATTATCCTTCAAAGCAAACTTGGAAAAAGCCTCAGTAAACCCTCAACCTTTGAAATCAGGTTTTCATTTCTTTACAGAGATGCCCCTGGCTTTGTTTATTACCTGAATCCCTCTCCTGTATTTTGAAATCAAATCCATTTCAAGAAGAGACAGAAATCCAGGCAATTTTTACAGCTTGGCCTGAGCTTGCCCCACACAGGTGGAGGCCTTAGAAAGGTCAGCAAGTTGTAGAAACTTGTGGCAATTTTCTCAGTGAGACACAACCAATATCATTTGCCATTTCTAGTATTGAGCATTTCTTTTAACTGAGTGCAGAAAAAGTTCATTTTTTGTGAGCCTTTTAAAACAGGGAACTTATAAATTGTAACTAAAAAGGGTGAGCTACTTTTTCCATGCTGAGTTATCAGCTATGAATGACAACAATCAACCTGCCAGTCTTTAATAAACTGATTAATGATTAATGACTTTTGTCCTAAAAAGAAATAATACAGAAGTGTTTAGAGACTTCACAAACCCCAAATCCTTTTTCACTCCTATCTATCCCATCAGTATTCCAAGCAATTGTTTCAGGAGCAGAAGGCTGGTGGAAGACAATCCTTTTCAATTGTTTAATTCAATTTTTTTTCCCTGATTACTCTTCTGCTGCAGCAGCAGCAAAAGTCACCTTCTTTTAATAAACTATACATGGCAAACAGAACAGAAGCAGAGTTATTAATTCTATTTCCAACAATGGTAATGAGTTTTTCAATGGATACCTCCAGGGATAAACAGCTCTATAGTCCAACTCCAATTCCAACATTAAATTCAGATTCAAATCCTTAAGTTTAGATTAATCAGCACCAGACCTTTCTCCATCTTTGGGTTGTTCTACAAAGAATTGGAAAATCATGATGGGCTGTTTTCTGTGGGTCATTTTTCAAACTCCACCAAGTATTTGGGGTGCAGTTTTGTGACACAACCCTCATATATAAAAACTGAGCTCGTCCATCAGGTTTGAAATCCAGACAAGAAAGATTTTTCCACTGTTAACCAATTCCCCAACTTTCTGGGCAGCTCTCAAGAGGTTCAGCTCCACACACTAAGCAGCACAGCTCAAGGCCCCAAAAAATTCTTTCATTTTCCCCCCAAAAAAACACATTGTGAAGTAGCAAAGAATATCAGAACCAGCAAATCCTCAGGCCAAACACAAAGCTCCTGCTCTGGAGCTCAAAGCCCTTCAGGCAATAACCAAACACACAAAGCCTCACCCTCCTTGTGTTCTCCACCACTTTCTGATCTGGCTTCCCATAGTTGGGGGGGTTGGCATAGGGGTCATAGCCCAGTTTGGCCAGCATGGGGGCAATCACTGGCATGTCCTGCAGGACATCAGCTGGGATCTTCCCAACCCACTTGGACAGGGCTTCCACATTCACTGGCTTGATCACTTGGTCAGTGGATCTTTCAACCCTGGGGAAAGAGAAAAAAAAATTATTTTCCATTCCAACCAATTATTCTTCAATAGCATTAAGATCTTTAGCTTGTTCTTTAGCTTCTTCTTTGCCTTTCAAAATTTCTTGTTTTCTACAGAGCTGATGGAAAGTGAAGTTTTAATGAGAATAATTTGTACAATATTTGCAGATGCTGCCTGGTTTAGGGTCTCACACTGTGCTGAAACAACTTCTTTATTCCATAAAAGCAGCAGAGAAAGTCCAAGAGCTGTTAAGTGAAAAGTAAAAATCCAAACAGAAAAAAAATTGATTATATGGCAGTGATTCCAACTCCAGGAAGAGTCTCAGCTTTGGGAGCAGTTGGAAGCACACAGGACTAACCCCAAATAATTCTGCATCTGTACCAGAATCAAATGAGAGCTATGTACTAAATATAGTAAATTCTGAAGTAATTCTGCCTGGACAGCTATTTCTATAATAAACCTAATAAAATTGCTCTAGAGGACTTGACATTTCTTTACATCAGTGGTCAGCACAGCTGCCTGCACTGAGGCAAATGCCAGAGCTCAATTAACAATCCTGATTAGAGATGGAGTCCATTGTGCATTCCTTCCACAGCCACACTGGCAGAGACTTCAAACCACAGCAAATTCACACTCCTACAAATCCTGCACTGCACATCCCTCCAGCCTTGCAGTGCTCCTGCACAAAAATCCAAATAAGGGGTGAGAAATAAATTCTAAACATTTATTAGCAGGTAATAGTAGTGTTATAAAAGATATTTTAGTGATGCTGTCATCTCTTTCTCAAAATGTTTTAAAATACCTCAGGATGATAAAAAACTTGTCAGATTTATTTTCAAAAAATATCTTCAACAATTAAAACACCTCCAGGCATCTTAGGCTGGACCTGAGGCAGCAGAATGAATGTGAAGGCTGAGCCTGTCTGCAGGATCTGGAGGTTTTAAGATCATTTTAAAGCAGGGGGCTCTGCTTGTTTCCAGAAGTTTTTACAGTATCACAGCTGGGAATGCCAAACCTTGCAGGTTTGAACTGGAACAAGAGCATCAGACTGGGAAATCTTAAGCTCTCCTTGCACAATTTCAACTGGAATACTATAAACACACAACGGAGGCATTTTTAAGGTTTTGATATTCACAGGGTTTTCTGCAGCCCTTGAAAAGCTGAGTCACTGAAATCATTATCAAATCCTGCAACTGAAAACCAAATTTCACCACCTCCTGCAAGGGGATTTGATTAGATAAACCCACCCCAGACATAACAGCCATTTCTCAGTCTGTTTCCACCATTGCCAGAGCCTCCTGAAATCAGAAACTGCTTCCCCAGATCCTCTCATGAGAGATAATAAAAGATTAAAGAACTCTGAGACCAAACTGAATTGAGAGTCACAAGAACATGCCCACACCAGTTTGTCTTAAATGTGAAGGTTTTACAAAAAAAAAAACCAAAAAAAACCCACATGAGGCCACATTTGACTTAGAACAATCCATTTCCTTAATTCTTAGAAACAAATATTCTCAACTCCTCACACCCCATTCCACCAGATTCAATAAGAAATATTAGCAAGAATTCAGCAAGGTTATTGAGTTTTCCAGTATAAAGGTCCATTAATTTTTAAAAACACCAATCTGGGAGCTGTAAGGCAGCAATATTTTACTAGAAATGGGATTATACACAGTGATTTTTTACAAGACACTTAAAGCTTGGCAGCCAGCCATTTATCTCAGTAAAAATAAGTTACCCCCACTCAGGTGCTGCTGAAACAGGAATAAACTCCAGGAATTAGGGGAAAAAAAAATTCCCACATGGATCAGCTTGCAGGGAGGTATCACAGTGCTCTGCTTCAGGTTAACATTTCCACATTTTCAATGCCAAAAGCAGGGATGAGATCCCTTCCTGATAACCCTGGAGCTGTTTTTTCAGAGGGAATGGAGATGTGAAACCTCCACAGTGCCAACATCTCATTGTTTACCTGAGTCTCCAGTTCTCTTTGTAATCACTGATAATCATTTTATATTTGCTTTAAATCAAATGCCCTTATAATATATTAGAAAATCTACAGTTGTGTTGCTAGGCATTAAATAAAGGAAATATATCCATTTTGATTTCTCAGAACTGGAGTTTAAATAAATAGAATTACTCTGTAACAAGCTGTGCAAGGTGCCTCTCACTCAGAAGCACTTGGCCAGTGTTGAATATTCCAAATCCAGGAGCTGAGTAATTTAACTGGGCAAGCCTTGCTGCTGGAATAGAGCTTCTTATCCAGTATTTTAAAAATTATTCTGGTGGATTCAAAAATAGGAGGACTGTCAAAAAAGATTGCCATTTTTCTCTCTCAGTACAAAGATGAAACAGCTTCTGTATTTCACAGAATAGATCAATTTCACAGAATGTATCCAGCTGTGAACAGTGGCAAAGAAACCTGGGTAGTTTAACCAGAGAATAAATCAGATTTTCTTTTAACACCCATCTAGTTTTTCTAAGCAGAGCTGAATTTTGGATCCTAAAAGCAGCTGAATCAGGTGCACAGATGGCCCAACAGAACAGTGAAAGATTTGCTTACAACAAGGTTAATTTTCATCAAAATGCTTGTCCTTTTGGGAGCACATGCCAGGAGAAAAGCTGCCAACTCTGCTTTCTATTCTCTTGGAGCAGTTTCTCCAGTTTCCTGGAAGAGGATGTTCTTGGCAAACTCAACTCCAAGGCCATTCTTGCAGTGACACCAATATTGTTGCTGAAATCAAATGGGTGATCTGGCTGGGATGGCTAACACCAGTCTAGATAAAACAGCTCAGGCTTATTTTGAGGCACAGAGCAAAGCAAAACTGATATCAGATATTCAAATTCAAGTTAACCTTGTTGTTGACATTGCACACATAACCAATCTGAGACTGCAAATCATTAATTAGCAATGACTTATTTTAGAGATGCATCATCAATCAGCTGCCCAAGGGAGATGTGATGTGAGATACACATGTGAGATGTGATTTTTAGACATGTGTTGGGTTGATGTGCCCATCAATGTGTATTCTGTCCCCATCTGGAGCTGGGTGGGGCAGTGGCCCTGATCTCCTGGCACATATTATCTGCTAATGGGCCAGCTTTAAACCAGCTGGGCAATCACCTTGATCTTTCCCATGACCCACCCTTCATCCAGGAGATATCTCCTGTTAATGGGCCATTGTTAAAAACTGGGTGGGGCAGTGACCCTGATCTCCTGGCACATATTATCTGCTAATGGGCCATCTTTAAACCAGCTGGGCAATCATCTTTATCTTTCCACAGCCCATCCTCCCTCCAGGAGATATCATTGCTGCTGGCCCATTCAGTCCCACTGTGTGACTGATAAAATTCCATCATCCCACTGGGAGATGCTCCAGCCAGGGGAGCAGCCAAGCCTTTCCTACCCAGAGAAAAACTCAGATTTGGGACACCAAGGTACTTTCTTTCCACTGGATTCCAAAGGAAAGCCAGACCTTTCCACATCATCCCTGCACCTTCAGAGGAAACTGCACCTTCTCCAGGAGCACTGCTCCAGCTGAACCACATCTGCCACTGCAGGAGGATGCAGCACCATGGAATGGGACTGCTGCCACCACCCTGACTGACTGACGGGTGTCAGCTTGGATTCTGACTCTGGCAGGGTTTGGGATTGTTCTTTGTAATACTGCATTTCTATTTTAATTTTCCTAGTAAAGAACTGTTATTCCTAATTCCCATATCTTTGCCTGAGAGCCCCTTAATTTCAAAATTATAATAATTTGGTGGGAGAGGGTTTACATTCTCCATTCTAAAGTGAAGCTTCCACCTTTATTGGCAGACACCTGTCCTCCAAACCAGGACAATACAAAATGTACTATTTTAGAACAGCACAACGTGAAGGATGAAGGCTCATACTCACTTGGAAAGAGAAACCCCCCCTGCTTTTCCAATCATCTCCTCGTGGTGCAGCACTGCCTGGTTCCATGGGATGTGCAGGAACTTGAGCAGAGTCCTCATCCACCTCTCAGGGTGCAGCACCAGCTGTTCATAGTGCACCAGCATGCACCTCTGGAAGCCCACCTCCATGCACTGGTTGTACATGGTTTCTATGGCCCGGTTCCACTTGGTCAGGCAGTCCCTGTAGCTGTTCAGGTCAAAGCCAGCAATGGTGACTTTCCTGGAGATCATGGAATGCACAGAGGCACGGCCATCCCGCACCATCAGCAGGAATTTGGCATTGGGGAAGATCCTGGCGAGGTAAGTTAAGGATTTCAAAGCGAAGGGATCCTTGTTACACAAATAGGGCGCGGGCTCGCCGTGCTTGACGATGATCTCCAAGAGAAAGGCCTGCATGGCTGAATCCAGCACCTCATCCGTCACCCCGGCCTCGTCCAGGCGGATTTTCTCCTTGCTGGACCTGGCCCACATCTGTTTGACAGCCAGGATCCTGGGGATCACCCTGGTCTCCTCCCCGCAGCGGATGTCGGGGTGCGCGTCCAGCATGGCGCGCATCAGCGTGGTGCCGCTGCGGGGCACGCCGCCGATGAAGATCAGGGGCATGTCCTTGCTGTAGGGCAGGCTCCTGTTGCCACTGGGGGCTGTCCCCAGCGTGGTGGCCCTGCCGCTGTCCCCTCGGGGGGGCAGGCTGCGCTCCTCCATGCGGTGGTGGCACTCCATGGCGTGCTGGCCCAGGTAGAACACGGTCACCGAGCTGATGGCCAGGCACGCCAGCAGCAGGTTCTGCTTCAGCTTCCCCACCATCTTGGGCAGCACAGAGACACCTCCTACTCCAAATGATCCTCTAGCTCACGTGCCATGGGAATACTAAGCCCAAATTAATTAAGGTCTGGCAAGAGGAGAAAAAAATTTAAATAAAATTAGAATTTTTTACAATAAATCAACACTTTCGCAAGAGATGAGACTTTATCTTAAGTCTGAAACCCTTTCTTTCCCCATTATTTCTTCCTTTCCCCATTCCTTCCTTCCTTTCCCCACTCCTTCCTTCCCTCTTCCATTCATTTTTCAGTTCAACCTCATAAAATTGCACTGTTCAAAAGTAATTTTCATTGCTGCAGATGAATTTTTTTTTAAAAATTAGATGATTGCTAGACATGCGTAAGAGCTTGAACCAATTTTTGATAGAAAATAGTTTCAAAATCTGCCTGTTGAATTCCATTCCCAAGGAGTAAGGACATGTCATGTTTTATAGAGAATATCAGAGGATTATATCAAACATTGTTTTAGATAAATCTTCATTCTGCTGCTGGATGACTCCACCTGTATCTTTATTTTTCCCATTTCTAACAGTTAATACAGAAACAAACATTTACCAGTGTTCTATAGTTCACCTGCTTTGGGTTTGCAGATCAGGTGGGCTGAAAACTGACTCTGCTTCCCAAAACTGACCCTCCTTCCCAAAATTCCAATGAAATGAATACTGTATTGGAATTTTGAAGGAAGAGCTGCCTGTTCAGGGCTGAAATAGCTCACTGAGCATTGGAATCACAGATGCTTTTAATTGGGAGGAGCTCCAAGCACAGAGGTACAGCCAGCATTTCCAGTGATGGGCTCCCTGCAGGCTTTTCCATCTCTGTCACATCCCTGAGTGGACAAGATCCTTCTGCCTGCTCCCTGCTCCTCTCCAAAGCATTATCCACTTAACCTGCTCCTCCTCAACTCCAGTTAACTCAGAAATTGCTGATTTTTGGGAGGCTCTGCAGCCCTGTGCCTGTTTTCTGCAGAGGACAGAATTCCCAGGCAGCAGTGGGGAGAAGGGAATTCCTGCTGCAGGAATGTCACAGCAGGGCTTTTCTCTGGCAGGGCATCCAAGAGAAGGTTTTGCCCTTCACATTAACAAAGCTTATTCCAATCAACAGCTGTCACAATACTCCAGTCAAAGTTCAGCTTTTAGCCTCTGTTACCAAAACGAAACTCAAATATAACTCAAAGATTAATTCCCTTTTCCTGTGAAGTGGCCAACACTCTCTGGCCAGAACACCACTTACAGGAACAATTCATCCTCTGTGGCAAATTTCTTTCTACTCATGTACCTTTACTTACTTTAACTGGATCTGAACATTTAAAAAAACCACCTCAAATTCCCAGAAATTTAAGTGGAGGTCATGCGAACAGTGCTCAGAAAGAAATCTTGAGATTCATATTTCTCAAGCATCAAAAATCAAAGTTTCTCTTCTGAAAGATTCAGCATCCAGACCTAACTTGAAATTAGGGAAGGGGATATTGTTCTGCTTAAAACTAACATAATACAGATAATACAGAATCTTTTAAAATTGTTTAGATACAGCACTGAGGAGTAGAGTTAACACAAGTGAAAGAGCATTTCAGCACAGAGCACACAAGCCCTACAAATATTTACACTTCCTACAATCCCTACCATTACTCAGTTTGAGTAAATTCCACAAAACTAATTTCCTCAGGAAGGGAAAAAAAAAATCCTCCACAAAAACCTTCATCTTCCAAACTAAAACCTACTCCTTGAAGATTCCCCAAATGCAAAAGTTAGGTAGGTGACAGTGGAGAAAAGCATATCAAAATCAAATTTAAGATTTATATTAGAATGTCACTTCAACCAAAATAAAATAAAGCCAGCTTTAACAACAAAGCTGAGGAACTCTAAGTGTTGGAGGAAAGGTGGTGATGGAAGGCTGAAATCTTTAATTCACAGGTTGGGTGAAGCAAGTGATGACTCTGTCTGGGCACAACTCCAGCTGTGAATTCCAATTAATGCTGCAGACTGTGAGGAGCTTTCCTAAATTTCTGTGAGTACTGACTCACCTACATCCCCAAAACTCCACCCATGTGACAAAAACCCCACATCAGTCACCCACACACACTTTCATTTGATGCAGTAACTTCTTTTGGGAAGTTCAAGGTTGCCAAAAGCTGCAGGATCATAAAGAATGAGGATTTAACTGTCCTGGTTTTTTACCTGGAACATGCACTGCCATAAAGACCAGAAAAGCCAAAGAGGAGCAGTCAGAACCAGCTCCTCTCACAAAATTAATTTCTTCTCCAAGCCAGCAAACTCCCTCCTGTGCCTGAAATTTCAAGGCAAAGCTCTTTGGGATAAGGATGACATATGGAAGTTGCTGCCCTTCTGCAAACAAACCCCACCTTCCCCTCCTCCCCATGAGTAAGTGCTCTGGAGCACATCTGTCAGCCTGAAGGATTATAAAAGTTAAGTTATTATTGCTCTGCTGTGAACAGGAATTAAACTGACAGCATTTCAAAATCACAGCAGGGCAATCAGCAAGTCCTCAGAGCTTTGAAATGTTGGGGGTTTTTTACCTGAGAAGAGCAAAGTGTCACTCACAAGCACAGACAGTTTTTATTAAAAATATCCCAAAACATGAGCTGAGGAAGTTGTAGAAGACTACAGTGGTAGAGAAGCCTTTGGCAGTAAGTTTCAAGTGCCAGGATAAAAATAATTCCCTGAAAAACTTATGAAGAGCTCAAAAAAAAAAAAAAAAAAAATTGGTATCTACAAGTTTCATCACGAGACAGTGCAGCCAAGCAGAATTGTCTGTAAGTGAAATTTCTGCCCAGAAAAGCCAGGCCTATGAGTCAGCCCCAGATGATGTGAGCACAGCAAAACTCACTCACTGCTTTGTTCCCTTCCCCTGCACACACTTCATTCTCCTGCCCTCCCCCTCCATGCTGCAGGTCAAGACCTTTTCCCTCAAGTTCATCCAAAAAAATGTTGAAAATTTTTAGCTTAGTCAAGAGGCAAGTCATCCTTTTTATGCTCAAACAGTTTGGGGTTTGTTGGTGTTTCAGACATTCCCTGCCAGAGGAATAAGGAGATGCTGCACTCCCAGGCAGTAACAAGGAATCCTCTGGAGTTCCTGAGCTCAGCCTTTCACCTCCTCCTGTTCTACCAGAGCTTCCCCAGGGCTAAATTGAGAGGGTAGTGACAGTGGCATCATCCATCCCAAAATAAAACACAACCCCAAATATACAGAAAGAATTTTTCAGTGATTAATTTGTCCTCTGCTTCCATAGCCTGAACTCCTGGCTCAGATTCTGATCAGATCTCCTACTAGGAAGAGCACAGCTTAGATTTTATTGTTTTGTTCCTGATTTTGTTCCTAATTTGTTCCAAGTGCAGTGAACAACTTCCCCTTACAGTTCCCACTGCAGGAACTACAGAAATGTTTTCACACATTTGCATTCTCTTGAACTTAGGCTTTTCTGATGGGTTGGTTTAAATCTAAAGCTCAGAATAATGTAAAGGGCCAGAGTTTGAGCTCAACTTTTCTGGAGAACTTTGCTGGGAGGAAAGGTCACACTCAGCTCTGTGTCAACAGGGCATGAGGCTCCTAAAAACAAAAAGGAAATAAAAAAAGGAGTTTTTTGTGCCAAAAAGTAGGAGCAAGAGAGAAGTAGGGGAAGATTCCATACCCTTGGAAAGTTGTCTCTACTCTCATGTTTTTCTACCAGGTTCTTATGATTCCTTTTCCTCTTCAGATCTACTCAATTCCTGCTTCTTTGGGGCTATGAAAACATCCCTTCCCCTCTCAAGGCTTTATGGAGCAGACACAGAAGATTCTGATGCACAGCCTGACTGCTGCACCCAAAACTACAAAGGAAATTTATTTTACAGTGGTTAAATGGAATGGAAAAATATCCCAAATTGCTGTTATCCATTGTCATTCTCCTGGAGAAGGAGAAATGAAAATGCTGTTAGGAATATAAAAAGTTAATGTCAACTCTATCAGTTTCTTCCCTGCCTCTTCCTGCACCTTTTGCTTTTTCTCTCTTAAAATAAATACTGGAAAGGCAGCAGATACTGGGAATACTCAAGAATCACCCTCAAAACAATACACACTTAGAAACTGAAGAGGTATTTCCCAGAGGAATTTCTATCCTAAGCTCTTTCAGCATCCCTAAATGAGAGTTTAAGGGAGGAATCCCATCAAAGTTTTCCTTCAAGGAGCTGTTTGACTGTGGTTGTTTGTGTGTGTTCAGCACAGATGATTGCACATGATAATGGCAGAGAACAACACCAGGGAACAGCACTGAAATATCCACACAGCACCACTGGCAGATGCAGCCAAACCACCACAGCCTCATCTAGCACACTGCTCCCAACAGAACCTGACAATCCAGGAAACATTTTTATTCCTCTGCTCAATCACCTTAATGATTCCCCCAAAATTGGATCTGTGGTACCACAATTCACAAGGTAGAATCGGCACAAAGAAGCAAATCCCAAGCAAAAAAAACCTCACAGCTAAAAATAAAAATCAAGAAGTCTTGAGTTGCAAGTCCATCTTTAGCTATTTAAGCCCTCATGGCCTTCAAGCCCTGCAGCTCTTTGCCCCAGATTTCTCCTCCTATTAATCCTAGAGTAAAAACAAAAAAAGGATGATAAAATAGAAGGAGTCATTTTTATTCACCTCCACAAAGAAACAAGGAGTCCACAAACAAATAAGGAGTAAATCACCTGGCATGAAAACATCTGGAATGAAAGACAGCCAACTCCTAGAATGACAGAACAAAGTTGGACAAGATTAATATCAGGGACTGCAGATGTGAGAACAACTCTCCCCTACAGCTCACACAGCAAGAACCATAGAAATGTTGGTCACACATCTGTATTCCTTGAACCTACTTTTTTTTGGCTGTTTTTTTTTTTTAATCTAAAGCCTTGAAGAATTTAAAACACCAGTTTAACTTTCATTGGCACAGACTGCTGAATCTGAAGTTCCCGTATCAGGGAATACAACACACAACTATGTAATAATTTCATTATTTCTATTACAACCATGCTATAAAAAAAATATATACTTCTGCATTTCCATTTTGTTACTCAAACAGTAAAAATCCAACACTTTTAAGTTTTTCAACATTTAAGGCCTCTAAGATTACTTTAAAAACCACGTAATGAAAAAGTTCTGCTTCAAATTAAAGGATATATCTTTATCCATTCTGCTTTACTTACATCTATAATATATACAGCAAATTATCAGGATTTGCATAGAGAATGGTCAAAAAAGTGTTACCAACACGCTCCTGGTTATGCAAGAACAAACAGTATTTGTCAAGTTCTGCAGTTCCTGCTGAAGAACAATTCAACAAAAGGAATTTTACTGGCGACACACAGAGGCTTCGAGCTCTCTAAAGTTATACATAAGAGAAGAAAAAAGGGAAAAGAGAGAGGAAAAATGTCACACTGAGAGCATTTCTGTGTGCGCTCCTCAGAGCGATTTCAGCACTGAGCTCCGGAGAATGGAACCCCTAAAACACAGCAAAACCACCCAGAACATCCGCACGGCTCATGCACAGAAACAAATAACGACGGCAGCGAACCCACTTCAGCTAACGGCACATCCAACCCACTGCTGTAAAGCTGTAAAATTGGAAACTGTAAAATTGATGGGGCTTGGAACAACCTGGTTTAGGGAAGGAGATGGAAGGAGATGTTAGGATGGCTTCCCAGCCGAGCCGTTCCATAGCTGCAGGTACGAACCCACCGACACCGAACAAAGGCACCGGAGCGCTCCGGCCGCGGTTTCTCCCGCTCGCAGAGAAACTTTGGGAATGCCCGGGCTGGGCTCGGCATCCCCGGCGGGACCGCCCGGCACAGCACGGCCCGGCCCGGCACGGCCAGAGCCGCTCCCAACGCCGCCCCAGGCCGCGGCCCCCCCGGCCCGAGCACGGCCGGGCCCGCGCGGGCACCGAGAGCGGCGGATCCGCGCCGGGCCCGCCTCAGGTGCGCGGCGGGCGCGGCCCCTCACCTGCACTGCTGCTGCTGCCGCCCTGCCCGGCTGGAGCCGCGCAGCAGCGGCACTGCCGCCCCTCCGCCGCCGCGGCTCCGGCCGGGCACCATCGCAGTGGGCAGGAGCGGGGTGAGGAGCGGGGTGAGGAGCGGCAGCGGCACCGCGAACGGGACGGGCGATAGGAGCGGCACCGGGAGCGGCCGCGCCGCCGCCGCCTCCCCTCAGCCGCGCGGCTGCGGCTGCCATGGAAATCACAACCACGCCCTGATTGGTCGCGGGCCTCGATGTGTCGCGAGCCGTCATTGGGTCGTCGCGGATGATTGACAGCGCGAGGGGGGCGCGGTAACGGCGGTGTCCCCGCCCCCCCGCACAGCTGGCGCGCACATCTGGGCGGCGGCGCCGCGCGAGCGTCTGCAGCGGGGACCGCACGTGCGCCAGCGTCTGGCCAGATGTGCCAGGCAGATGTTGGAGCCCAACCCCCTTTGCTGACCTAAAATTATTCCTGAATATTTGACAGGCCAAACTGCCCGAATTCCGCCCCCGGGCTCGGCTTTCAGCGGTGAAAGCACCCAAGCACAGAGCCCAGCTGGACTGGGTGCGGCGCTCCAGCTGTGCCGTGAATTGAGAGGAGCTGCGGAGGCTTTGAGAGGCTGGCGGTGCTGACAGCCCGGCTCAGCGCTCAGGTGTCCCCGGGGGCCGCACACCTGCTCCGCAGCAGACGGGAAGCGCCAGCCATGTGCCCACCACGTGTGCAACCGGGAAAACATCTGGAACAGCGGCAGGCTGGAGCACGAGCCGGAGGCTGCGCCAGCTGCTGGCACAAATCCCAATCCTCTGACCCACAGCTGGGCGAAGCGGCCAGGAAAGGAGTGAGGGTGACTCTGCCCCTGGAGGTGCAGATTTATAAGGAAATTCGCATCTCCAGATTAAACCACCTCCTAAAAAGCGTGGCCTGAAGCCATCCTGACCCCTCCATCCCCAGTGCTCTGGGAAAAAACAGGTTTAGCTCCTCAAGAGCAGGAAAACACGTGGAGCTGGACTTGCTAAGGTTAACACAGGGAAATGCAAAAGCTGAATCCAACTGAAAACACTTTTGTACTTCACAAACAGAAGGCAGATGCAGACAAAGTGCCTGCAGAGATGTCAGTGCTGCTGCAGGGTCACAGCAAAGGGAACAATCCCGCAGGATGTTCCCCAAGATTGTGTTCCCTGCCAAGTGGTGGAGGAAAAATCAGCCAAAGGGATTCAACATCCCAAAATTCAGTCTGGGAAAACCACAGTGAGAGTGCAGAAGCGTTTCTCTCCAGAGGTAAATGTGGCTCAGCTCAGGTGTGTTTTATTTGCCAAGAAAATCAATATTTGCCGTGCAAGTGGATACCTGTGTCCATGTCAAGGACAATTATCTTCATTTTCTGAAAGGTTTTGCCCCGGAAGGACTGAATTTCCAGAACACCCAGCACTTGAAAGGCTTTTAAATGTTCTCAGAGAGCTGCTGGGAGCCCAGAGAAACCCACAACTCCTTTCAAAGGTGGCAAAATCCCTTTCAAATCTCTTTTCCCTGACAGCTATTGATGAGGAATAAATGTCCTTTGCTCCCAAATGCAGACGGATTTGAAGCAACGATTTCAAGATGAAACAATCTGTCTCCTGTTTCCAGTAAGTTTGCCTCGATCCATTAAACAGCACTTTTCAGATGGTTTTATTGGTTTTTCTTTTATGGCTTCAACTGTGACTCACACAGATTGTCCCTTTTAAAGCCTTCCAATCAAACGGTGCCTCCGGGGCGGGGGAAACGCTGCTCTGCAAGGGAAAAGGGGGAAAACAGCGCTGCTGGATGGAGCAGATGGAAATCCAGGATGCAGAGGGTGCCCCACGCTGGGCTGTGCTTTAATCAATGCTCAGCCTGCAGCCACAGATCAAATAACCCAGCAAATGGTGCACAAACACTGCACTGGGTGAGGCTGGGTGCACATGAGCACCCCGAGGAGGGGCAGTGGGAGAGGCTCAGCTCACACATCTGCTCTGGTTCTGTTCTGTTCAGGAACTGGGAGGGATTCCCCTCACTGGGATGAAGGGACAAAGGTGCAGCTGAGGGGGAGCAGGATGGTGCTGCAGTCACAGTCTGGGGTTTGCTGGGCTCTGAGAGGAACAGGAGTGGCTGCTGGTGGCTGTTTTTCCCTATTTTTCCCTGGTTTTCCTCATCACTGTCATGGCCTGTGATTGTTGCCATGCTCCCAGTTCCAGCTGTGTCTGGGATTGCTGGTGGGAGGAGAATGGAGCATCCCTGACTTCTGGTGCTATTCAGAAGCTTCAACTCCACTTTTTTCTCCATCTCATTTCCAGATGTGAGCCACAGCACCAACCAGAGCTTCCCCAGATGGCAGAGCCCAGCTGGACATCACTGCCTGGAGCCAGGCACAGCCTGGGGCAGCTCAGCCTGACCCAGCCCCAGCAGCAGGGACAGATTTTGCTGCCTGGCACCACCCCAGGGCTCCTGGGGAGCAGCATCTCTGCTGCCACATCACCCCAGCTGCTGGGCCAGCAAAGCCCTGACCTCTGCTAGATGGAGTCTGGCACACTCACAGGCCAAAATGAGGCTTTTTCCCCCGCCTCCCTGGATTCCCAATCCAAAGCTTTTCCTGCTATCAGCTCCACTCCAAAAGTATTCCCAAATTCAAGTCCAGTGTGATATTTAAAATCTTGCTACTCCAGAGAGGTTGGCCCTCATCCAGGAGCATTTTACCTTAATTCCACCTCCCAATCTCAAGAATGCAAAGAATTTCCCCCTGGCTCTGTCCAGCTCATTCCAGCAGCCCAGAGCAGGGTGAGCTGCTCTTGCCAGAACTGTTAAATAGGGTTCCTTTTCCTCAAATACCTCAGCAGCAATGGCACAACCCCATTTTCTGTCTCACATGAGAAGGATCTCTGATTTCTCCTTCATGCAGAAGCAGCTGGAGGAGGTTCAGTGCTTGTGGTTTTCATATCTGAAGTCACTAGAGGGAATTTGGAAAGGCAGGGAGGGGTGAGGGGCTCAAAAAAAATCTCTTGTTACCTCTGTTGTAGAAGTTTGGAGCCTTCACAGAAGGAACTGAAGGGAAGGATTTGGAGAATATAATAAAGCACACACAAAGCAGCTGGGTTGGATCTCAGCTTGTCCTGTGGAAATTCATTTGGCTTTTGGGTAAAATTCCAGAATCTCAAACCCTGTGTGCCCTGTGCTGGGCATCCTTCCCTCTCCCTGCAGCCCTAAGAGCTTCCTTGGCTGTGTCAGGGGTGTGCTGAGTCAATCCTGCTATCTGGGCATTTATGGATGGGAACAAAACCATGGGAAAAATGATGGGATTGGCACCTTCCTGCCAGTGATTCCACCAGCACAGCCCTCAAGCCCCCAGTGGTGCCTTGGAGGATCCCAGGGCAGGATTCCTCTCCACATCCCAGCTCTGAGATGCCCTTGGGCTGAGGGTGATCCCAGAGCCCTGAAACAGGGACAGGGAATGGGAATCACCCACTGCTGGCTGCAGGCTGGGGGCAGCTGGCACCCAGCACCACTGCCAGACCCCAGCAGTGTCTGCAAGGCCAGGCTGAGCCAAAAAAAAACCAACCTGGACATTCAGGGAAGACTTAAAATTCCCAGAGGAGGAGAAAATCCAAGGGCTGTGTGCATAAGCCTCTGAGTTTAGGGAAAACAGACCCCACGAGACATGAAGCTGATGACATTTTGCTGCATCCCAGGAGAATCAGATGCTCCTACACCCAGATCTCACCTTCAGCCTCACAGAGATGATTTTAGGAGCAGAGCAAGCCTGTCAGGCACACACCCAGCCAGGACACTGGTTAACTGGGAAGGATGTTCATGTCTGGCTCAGCTGTTCCCAGAGGAACACTCATTTTTATTGCTTTTCCCTGCTACTGAGATTTTTCTGGCCCTTGTGTAGTGATGGCAGTGCCTGTGCAGAGCCTGCCCTTGCCAGGGCAAGGTTTGTCCAAATCCACCCAAACCAAACCACGGGAATCCCTGTGGGAGCAGAAATGCCATTCCCAGTGTTTGCCTAAAAAAAAAAATCCCAAACCCCTCAGCTGCCAGCAGAGATCCCCCAAAACAACAGGCACAGCAAACCTGACAGCATCTCCATCCACCTGCAGCTCTTCCCTGGATTCCCTGGCAGGGATCCCTGGCTCCTGCAGGGTTTTCCTGCTGCAATCCTCACTTCAGGAGGATTTCAACTGAGGTTATCAAGTCAGGAGAACATGGACTTCATTTTTACAACCTGACCTTCACCTGCTTGTGGCTCAGAGAAGATCAAGGTGATTTTTGTTCCAATCCCAAAAAAAGCAGCACTTTCTGATAAACAGCTGCATATCCCCCACCTCTGCCTGATCCCTGCTGGTTTCTAGATGGGACAGCTATGAACTGACCTTGCCACATGTCTGGAGAAATAATTATGGGGGTAGGAACCTCTCCACACCTCCCTCACCACAGGCGAGGCATTTCAGGCATCACACAGATTTAATTCACAGGAAGACTTTTTCCCCCAGCTGCAGGAGCCCCTGGAGGTGCAGATCTTTGGGATTTTCCAGCTGGTAGGAAGCCCAATGAATACAGAAGGAGTTGTTTTTCCAGCCATAGGCATCTCCCCATGTCCTTGGCTTGCAGACAGCTGCTGATGTGGCACGAGGATGTGTGCGGGAGGAGAGCTCATCTCCGGCACGAGGACATCCCAGAATAACCCATTGCCTAATTCCTTCCTCTTCTTTAGGTTTTCCTGGAAAAAAAAAACCCTCTAAAAAACTCCCAAATCAGTATCACAGAGACTGGCTAAGCTGGAGTTTTTATAAAGTCTCAATTGAAGGTTTTGGGTGATGTGTGATGCTCTCAGTTGACCCTTAATAGAAAATGGATTTCGTATTTCTTATTTCTTGTCCCATGAGACATTTTCATGGCTGAAAATTCCAAGTGGCTGGCAAGATCAAGGCCAAAAAATAATCTGTTGAAGCTCTGCCCCTCTATGCAAAGAAAGAAATATTTTTTTCCCTTAAGAACCCCCAAACTGCTCCAGCAGAGGCAAATAATGAATTTACCCACCTGAAATAACCCTTTTAAATCAAGAAAAGACAGCAGCCAACAATACAGCAATTTTTCAGAGGAAAGAAAAAGCACAGAAATGGCAAAATCAGGAACTACTCAGTCCATACTGGTTCTAACACTTCCTCCATCATTCCCAAATATTCCCCCCAAACAAATTTTTAGTTTGACCCATTCCCATGGCATCCTGGCTGGATTTGGTTCATGTATTCCCTATTATTAAATTCTGCCCTTTCTCTTGCATTCAGCCCTTACAGGAATATTCTATTTCTTGTTTTCCTAAGGAAGAAAACCAGACTTTCCCTGCCAGAACTGGCCCACAAAGGGCAGAACTCCCCAGCCAACACTGCTGGTGCTTGTAAAGCCACATTAAAACCTTTCTGCACTCCTGCAGCCAGCAAGAAGCTTTTGCCCTTAGATCAGGGTTTTGGATTCCAAAAACTTCTTTTCCTTCAGGCAGAAATCCTTGCCTGGCCCTTCAGGCAGCCTCTGGCTAACCTGGGATGGATGGAAAGCAGCTGGATTTAGTGTTTTAGGGATTTTCTTGAGGATGCATCCAGCAAGGAACTCACCACCAACACATGGGGGATCTGGATCTGCCACCCCAAATCAGCCCTGTCCTGTTTACCTGTGCAAGGGCAGCAGAGACTCATCCTGCTTCACCTAAAATACATTTTTATATCCATAACAGACATATAAAATGCTCTGGAAGATGTTCCCAGGGAAGGGAGCTCAGAGTTCAAGGGGCATCTGGATTCTACTGCTCCTTTAACTTTAGGTAGGGATGAAGAGCAGGGAATCCTTAGGGATCCCTTGAAACTCCATCTATCCTATGGTTCTATATCCTATTCTATAAACACCCACAACCACAAATAAATCAATTAAATACAAATATAATAAAAAAATCTGCCCCAGCTTGTGGTTGATGCCCATCCAGTCTCTCACTGCCCTTCTCAACAGGACAGCAAGGAAGAGAAACTGAAAATAAAGCTCAGGAGTCACCCCAGAGCCACCCAACCTGGCTGGTTTAGTGTCCCTCCACTACCTGCCCTGCAATTAAACCTCAAAATTGTCCCAACAGCATCTTTTGGAGCCTCAGCCAGGACACAGCTGCTGCAGGGACTGAGAAAATGTGACTGTGGGATCAATTCTCCTGAATGCATTTGGGGAACCCTGCCAGTGCCTGCATCTGATTTCTTGCCTCAGCTCCAGCCAGCTTTAATGCAACATCAGCTTGGAAGCTGTAAAACATCAGACAAACAATGTAAACCAAGGCAAGCAGCAAGATTTAACAGGAAACAGGCTGTGCTCTTCGTTTTCTGGATGGGACAGCAGCTGGCTGGGGCAGGGGTGATCCCATCCAAAACTCCTCACACCCATTTGCTGATTTGCAAGGAAAACAAAGGGGGCTGAAGGCTGATTTCATGGGGGACTTGGTGTAATCATGTGTTTGTGGCTTCAAATGGGACAAAAGGCAGAAGAGTTACAAAAAGAGACAGATAAAATATGATTCAACTAAAAGCCTGGAGAGAAAAAAAAGAGCAGCAGGAGGAATGTGATGCCTGGAGATGTTGGGATTTCCTGCTTCTGGAAGGATTGGCAGTGGCATCACAGGAGGAATAAATGTCTGTGCCCTGGAGCTGGAAATAGCTGCACTTAACACCTCTTTGGGAGATTTGAAGGCTGGCAGAAAGATACAGAATTTTCTCCTGCCAGCCCTGACCAGTGCTGAACTCATCATGGATCCTGGGAGGCTCCAAACAACAGCAGGATAAAGCCAAAATCTGCTGGGAGCCAAGGATGAGTGTGCAGGACAGGACCTGAGATGGTCATCGGGGTCAGCCCAGCTATCTAATCCCTAAATCCATGAAAATCCATTCCCACCCCTTTCCTCACCTCCCTGTTCCTGCTGCAAAGCCCTGAGAGCAGTGCCTGCTCCACACATCACTGGGTAACTGCTCAACACCCTCACAGCTCCCAAAATCCAGCCTCGTGGGCTTCCACTTCTATGGATCCCACCCAGCTCCTGGAACAGCATCCCAACCCCTCCCAGAACCCAACCCCAACTCACAGCACTGCTGGATTTCATCTTTTTAGGCTCCAGGAGGTGATTCTGGGCAGAGCCACTGACCCCACAGGGATCAGCAGTGCTGGGAGAAGGGCCCAGCCTGATTTCCAGCAGTTCAGGACATGCATTTTGGGGATCTCTTCCCACCAGCTGCTTTTCCTTCCATGGATCCCACCCAGCTCCTGGAAGAGCATCCTGCTCCCCACCCCAAAACCCAACCCCAACTCACTGCACTGCTGGATTTCATCCTTTTAGGCTCCACCAGGTGATTCTGGGCAGGTCCTGTCCTTCCCAGCACATCCACTGACCCCACAGGTGCTGGGAGAAGGGCCCAGCCTGATTTCCAGCAGCTCAGGAGGATCTCTGCCCAAGCACAGGCAGCTCAGGACACACTTTGGGATTTTGGGGATCTCTTGCCACCAGCTGCTTTTCCTTCCCCACCCACTTTTATAGGAGCCTGCTGCCTCCCATTGGCTCAGGACACCCTTTTTATGGCAATCACTCTGCCCCATTTCTATTGCCTTCAATAATTGCTCAGCTCATTGTCCTGCAGAGATTAGTTACACATAAGCATATTTGAATGATTAACTCCTGGGCTCTGCTGAGGCCCCAGCAGAAAATGCTGAATCCAAAGGCTCCCCCTGACTCTCCCTGCCCCACCACTGCTCCCAAAATACTGTGGTTTTCCTTGGAGCCTCTGCTCCTGGCCTGCTCCAACCAGCTCAGCTGGCACTGGAAGGAAGATTTCAGCTCCAGAGCAGTGGAAAGGCAGGGAAAATATCCAAAACCCAAAGATGAAGAAGCACTGTTTGGAGAGTCAGTGCCAGGTTTGGGGTGAAAACCTGCACATCCCATCTCATCCCACTAAACCTGGAGGGCTCCAAGGCAAGCCCTGCCAGCCTGTCCCCTTCCCTCTGTCCCCAGCCCAGAAATGAAGGATTTGCACTGTGCCAGACTCAGGCTCCCACCTGCCAAGGGGCCAGGCAGGGATGAAAAGGGGGACAGGGAGAAAATCCCAGATTTCTGCATGCCAGCCCTTCATGAGATGGAAACTCTGAATCCATGGCTGGAAGAAGGGAAAGCACTGACAGAAAGGATGGTCACAGAGTCCAACCCCCAGATCCAGCAGGGTCAAGCAGATCTTCCCCCTCCAACCATCAACTGGGAAAAACAAATTCCCAAAGGGGTGGAGAGCACAGTATGGATTAATCAGCTGTGACCCATTTCAGTGCTGTTTGAAGTCAATCTGCTTCCAAAAAACCCCCAAGCTCCAAATTCTGTGGGTTTGCTCTTCCTGCCTCAGGCTGCTCACCTTCAGCTAATGAACACCCACACAAACATAAATTAATTTTGCTCCCTGCTTGTCCCATTGTGCACTCAGTGCTGGGCACAGCCTCACACACAGCCCTGAGCTCCACCAGAGCTGCTCAGCTCAGCAGGAAGGATTTCCTGGATCTTCCTCAAAATTCCCTGTGCACATCTGGTTCCAGCAGATCCATTCCCCTTGCCCAGCAGCAGAGCACAGCCAGGTAGGAGCAGCAGCTCCTTCTCCTCCTGTAAACAAAGCTTCTCCTAATAAAACTTTATCCTCAAGAAATCTGAATTTATGGCAAGAGAAAGCTCAGGTGTTTTGAAGTATCAGATCAGGAATTCTGGCAGCTCGTTCCCTTTTCTCAGCACAAGTGAGCCAAACACACAACAGAGAAAAAAAGGGAGGGGGAAATAAGTAATGAGAAAATTAAAAATAATATCCACTTCTTAAATATTCAGGAAGTGCTGAGTGCTCAGTTTCTCCTCAGAACACATATTTACCTTTCTTGCACCTCCAGAGCCACTCAGTGCCACCTTCTCTGTTCCAAGAATTAGGAGAGTCCATCTCCTGTGGCAGGAAATGGTTAATTAAGGAAATAATTAGGGGAATAAAAAGAAATGTTGGAGACTGGCAGATCTCCTGTGTGATACTCAGGACACTGGGGAATGGTGTCACAGCAGCAAGGTGGTATCTGCTCCCCATAAACTTGATCTGGGGGCTCTGACACAGAAAAGATCCAACAGCACAACTCAAACCTGTCCTCAGAGTAAATCCCACCTGAATTTACAGGTTTAAAACTCATTTCTTGATGTTGTGCACATGCCACGAGCCCAGAGCCTTTCAAATGTTGTTCACCTCTGGATTTTGGGGGAATTATTGTTTACAAACCATTCATGCATCTGCAGAGGGCTAACAGCTGTTAACATCTGGAACTGATCCTGACAGAAAGGTTCACTCCAACAAGTGAGGGAGTTCCTGCATCCTGCACAGAACCCCACAACCACACAGCTGCTGGCAAAAATCCAGCCCAGCAACAAATCAATTCCCAAGATGGAGCATCCAGCTTCAGGGATCTGTTGAGTTCTCCTTGTTGGCTGAAGATATTTACAGTCTGCTCCCAGCTGCTTTTGATATGTTCAGAACAAATTTCAATAACTTCATTTTTAGCAAAGGGCAGATCAAAATGTAAACACCACAGCCCAAGGCTGCAGCCTGTCAAACATCATCAGTGGCTGCTGTGAATAAAAATGTAAATTTTAAAATTAATTACGTGTCTTTCCATGCTATGATCCACTTATCTCTCATTTTCTTTCCCTTTTGGAGAGAAAAATATAAATTGATGTATCACAAACCCATCAAGGACTTTCCCTCTCCAACACTAAACAAACCCACTCTAAATGCACCTTTAGTCTCCAGCCTTAGAAGGCATTTAATGTATGATAAATTATCTTTAAGAGGCAACAAATACACTTTCCCAATAATTTTCTTTCCTCTCCAGACATCAAAGAAGCTTAAATACCATGGAAACAAATATGACAAATCCTCCAGCCACTGGAATTTATCAGTCCCTTTCATACACTGCACAACTGAAGCTCAAAAAGCAGAAATTCTTTGCATAAAAGCACAAAATAAACCCATGACAGAGCTGAGGGGGGGAAAAAAGTCAGATATTGTGATTTGATCTCATCTGTAAGTCACAAAATTCCCAGGATATACTTAAAATTTTATTTCTATTTCCAGTACATCATAATAATTATAGAAGAATGGTCTGCAGCCACAATTTAAACCAGTGGCTGACTTTGTGTGGATATTCACACACAAATGATTTATTATAATCACAAAGGCTTTCAACATGAAATACTTGATCCTAAAATCCTTCATTAGACAATAAAGCTCAGGAAATTCTGCTTCATCCAAGCCTGACTCTCATTTTTCCAAACCAGATCAAGAGCTTAGTGTTGCCTCATTTATTCCTCCATCACAGGAGTGTTTTTCTGTGTGTAAATATTGGAATCAATGTTCAGAAGGCAAAGAGACACCTCAGTATTCTGCTGTTTGGGCACTCACAGCTTTGATTTCACAGCTTCACCCCCCCCCCAGCCCCCTGGTTTCAGTGCAATTTGCTCAATCTGGATTTCTTTTATTTAGAAGGGACTGTCAGACATCCTGGAGTTGCCAGCCTTGAGTTGATCCTCTCAATTCCATGGTGCCAAGATTTGGGAGTGCCTGGCCAGACCCCAAGGAGCTCCTGTACATCCCTGCTCTGCAGAAAGCCCCAAAATTGGCTTTGCATTGCTCTGGAAGCCACCTGGGCAACTCCAAAGCTTCTGAAAGGAATTCTCATTGCAGCCCTGCTGTGCTGATTCTGTGGGGAATGGAAAAATCCCAAAAGATGCTGAGCCCCAGCACTCCTCAGGCTGCTCCACTCTGGCACTGCCACCCCTGTTTGTGACAAAACACCCAAACAATAGAGTCCTTCTCCCTGCTTGCTTGTGAACAATTGGTTCCCTCATCACCTCCAAATCATCAACATTTGAATATATTTTACAGTTATGCCCAACACAGGATGGAACTGGTATCAAACCCAGTCTAACAGCAGCTGGCTCTCTTCTGGAAGTGCTGCCTCCTATGCCTGGTCACCTTTGTCCTCTGTGGCCATTGCTGAGTCTCTGTGCTGCTGCTCTGGGTCCCCTGGCAGGATGCTGGTCACTGTCTGCAGGAGGGACTCGATCTGCTCCTCTGTCAGCCTCTCCTCGCTTTCTTCCACCATCTGCAGGTCAAAAAAAATCCCACTGGCATCATTAAATCCACACTTCCTCCCTCAGAGACAAGGACTCAGCTCAGCAGGGAAGACTTTTTGTCAAGACACAGCCTGAGCTCATCACAAAAGCATTTTACACAGCAGAACTCTTGGAATATTTGGAAAAAACAAGAAAGAAGTCCATTGTTCACCACAACAATTGGCACTGTGTAATGAGATCCTGCTTTCCTTACAGCAAGGAAAACACCACCCTGGGAATAGCTGGTTTATCCTAAAGCCTCTCTCAACCTCCACATCCATGTCCTGAGCCAGGCTTTTCCTTTAGCTCACCTTTTTAGTCCCACCTTCTTCCCAAATTTCTGTGTTTTCATGGGATATCCTAAAAGGGATTCCCTGGACCTTGGTATCTCATCCAGTACCTACACAAAATCAACAGCCCATAAAAGAAACCACCTGGGATTTGCTTGGATTGGGAGATTCCTGGATATAAAGACATTTAAAAGCTCTGAGCAACATCAAAAACACTGTCATGAATCAACTCCACAATTCCATCACATTAATTAGGGACCTACTCCCACTGTGGAGCTGTGGCAGCTTTTATATCATTGCTACCAGTAAAACAACTGCCCTAATTTATAGGCAGCTGTTAAAAGGAAAAAAAGCTTGTCAGAGGACTGGAAAATCAAGTCAGAAGAACTCTTCAAACACAAATGAAACCAATTAGGATTGTGGGCTTTGAGTTTTCTTCTTTTACACCAAGTCCTTGAAAATGGCCTTTGAAGAGGAGTGATTTATAGTAATGCTGGCTCCAAGTCCAGGCAGGTTTAATCAGCTCTAGCTGTAAATTGCAGCTCTTCAGATGCCTTCTGAAAAGTAGAGGGGGAAGTTAAATTCATTTTTGTTTTTCTTCAGAGTCCTCTGAGCCCTCTCTGCACAATCTGATCATTTCATCAGCATCACCCACAGATCTGCACACCCACAGAATCCACTCCTCAGCAAAGGCACAGAGTGAGGTTCCATTTGTAAATGGCTTTCTGGGGACCATCCCCACCAAAGGATGGCAATCCCTGGGGAGTGGCTGTTAGCTCTGCAGCTACTGTAGGACACTGCCCTGAACAGCAGCCCTGGCTCTGCTCCCCAGCAGCTGCTCCACTGCTCACCCTGTGCTCAAACCCACCCCAAACCCTCCTCCCCTGCCTGGGAGAAGCCCTGGCAGCTGATTCCTGCCAGGCAATTCCCACAGGGACTCATCTTGCACACCTTGCAGCATGAAGTGTGGAACTGAAAGATGTCCCTGGAACTGAATGTTCTTTTAGGTCTCTCCCAGCCCAAACTATTCTGGGATTGTGATTCCATGATCAAATCTGTTCCACCCACTCCTTGGTGCCAATGCTGCTGATAATTCACTCCTCTCCACATGACCTTTGCTATTAAATTTCACAGGGGATTATCAGCCTGGCTTTCAGGCTGCATTATGGGGTTATTCATCACTGGGACACTGAATTTTCATGGTGCTGCAGGAGCAGGAGCTGCACAAAGAACCAACCCAGGTGCTCTGCACACCTGGCTCACTCCAGGTACGATGACTGAACCAAGGTCTCCCAGATTTGTCACCATCCCTCAGAAAATCAGCACTTGGTCTTGTTTAGATTTGATTTATTACATTACATAAAGTCCAACACTCTTCCCAAATTTTTTCCATAACTGTATCTCCTCTACTTTTTTTTTCCCCTCCACATTCTCCTTTAGGTGCTTGCTCTGATGAAATCAGAACTCAAATAAAAACCAAGAATTTCTGAGCAGCACCAGCTCATAGCAACTCCTGATTTTAAAACAGAACATGTGAATTCTAATCCCTGTTTTCTTCCCTGCTTCCCAGTGACTCCAGATGAGTAATGCCCCAACTCCCAGTATGAACAACCCCACTGATGTCATTTTTACTGGCACAGCACAAGCACAAACTGCAGGGACAGACACAGCAGCTCTGGCAGCCCCAGAAATGCCAGAAATGAAAGAAAATCATCTCTGGTGTTTCACATGCTCTGCTGCTCTAAGTGATGTCTCATTAAAATGTTGTGAAAAGCATTTTTAGAGATGCCAGGCCCTGCACTGAGGAGGGGATGGAGCTTCCAAATTCCCTTCTGCTGACAGATCCAGAGAGAAGTAGGAATTCCTTCAACTGCTGCAGCAAATTCACCTCTTGGTGCCTCTCCAGCAGCTCCCAGGAATCACCAAGAGACACAAATCAACATTTAGCAGGATGGACTGACAGCTTCTTAGCCAAGTTGATGCTTCAGCCTTATTTTGTTGTGATACTATTTGAGATTTCAAAAGATCAGAAGCACAAACTGTAAAAAATCAATTTTTTCACTCTTTCAAGAAGTGAAAAAACATCCTGAGCCTGATTTATGAAAACATAAGCAGTGAGGAAGCAGCAAAGCAACAAGCCAGAAGGAAAAATTCAAAGATTAAGCACAGACAGCACATAGATAGAGACAAATGAAACTGTCCTAAAAGAAAACAGATCTCAGGGGGAACAGGAGGTCACTCAGAGGCTCATTCTACATTCAGCAGATGTTCTCACAGCCTCCTGATTTACAACTGCAAGGAAAAACACCTCTGATGCTGAGAGCACCAAGAAATCTGGTGCTGAGAAGAGAAAAGAGGTGCAAGAAGCAGCCTAAGAGGCAAAAAACCCAACTGGATTCAGGTACCTCCTTTTCCAGCAGCAAAACAAAAAATAAAAAAATTCTCCAGCAAAAAGCCCTGCACAGGCTGAAAGTGTTCCAGAGCCAGACTGAGCCCATAAGCAGGCAGGAATGCAGAGTTTATAGGAAGGAAAACAAAAATGCAAATGTTTGGAGGGAGGGGATGAGCTCAGATGTTGATGTTGGCAGTGCCACCCAGCCCAAATGGGAACATTTCCCCTCTCAGATGATGCCACGTGAAAAGTTTGGGGTATTTCTGACCAAAGTGCAATGTCTGGAGATTTGGGTGAGGAGGAGAAGTGGGCAGTGGGACAGAAATATAACTGATGCATAAAAAGCCTCCTGATGTCATAAATAATTCTCATTGCTGCTTTTCAGCATTCAAGGCTGTGCTGCCACAAAAGAACTCCAGGGGTTTAGGAAGAATTGCTGCCAAACATCAATGTCACTCATAAACACACCCAGAGAGTGTTACCTGTGAAATGTCATCATTCACTCAGATCAGGCCTCACTAATAATTTCTATTTCACCCAAATTTGTTATTCAATTTCCACTGCAATATATTCATAAAATCAATGTTCCCATTTAGTTTCCACAGTGCTCTATATATAATCAAAGAAGGAATCAGGAAAACTTTATAAATTAATGGGCATAAAATTCTCCCAGCTCAAACTCAAAGCAGCACATTCCCCCTGCAGCTCAAATTTAATTCTCAGCCATTCACAGCCAGCCCATGAAGATAATCCCAGGGATTAAAGTATTTATTCATAAATTAAGGTGCAAATCTATGTTCAGAGTGCCATGGACAAATGGAAGCACAGAAATCACTCAGGACTGTCTAAATTCTTTTTTTTACTCACAAACATCCTTAATTCAAACCATACCTATCTTTTTGTGATTACCCAAATAAAAGCAGAATTTAAGAGAATTCATCCTCCTCCCTGTGCTGCTTTCAATGTTAATGTTTATTTGGTTTAGTCTTCTGAGACATAACAATAAATCAAGAATGAAGAATAAATAAAGTCACACTGAAGAGCCCCAAGGAGTCCTGAAAGAACTGAAAAATTCTCTCAGGATTTGCTGAACAAACCTCAGCATCACAGAACAACCTGTGGGTTAAAAGCTATTGTTTGTTAGAATAATAAACTAATAAATAGATTTTTAAATAATCAGTAAAGTGCAGTAATAAAGGAAATAGGGGCTCTGATCATTTCCAAAGCAATCAAGCACATAATTTAACTCCACTGGAGGAGGGAGATGTTTGATGAGAAAATCACTGTTATTTCCTCCTTTGAGCAGTGATTTGAAATTGCTCAGCACCACCACAGTAATAGGAAAAAAGCACATTCAAGAAAATAAATAAAGTAAAAGACTGAATGATTGAATTTATGTCCTTTAGACATAATTAACCAAGAGCAATGCAAAATACACTGTTGAGAAAATAAAATGTTCAAACCCTCTTAAGATCTTTCCTTTTCCAAAATACTTTTCATTATTATTTTCCAGCATAAAAGACAAAGTGCCAGCCTGGTTATGCACATAATATGAAATTCTCCAAAGCAGAAATACATATTTAAAAAGCACAAAATTAAAATCTGCTTTTCCACTCAGAGAAAAAAAAAGGTGGAATAATTAGTTCCTTAAAAAAGATGATGTTTCATCTTCAGCATTAAGTAAAGCTGAGCCACTCTCATGGTGAGCTGAACATCTCTGACTTTTGATTTCCTCCTTTTGGGAATCACTGAGCCAGGCCCAACATATGTTAAAGATTAAAACAGGTCAAGATAGCTGCAGTGTGTACAGTGTTTTACTCTGTGGGGTAAGAATTTGAATTTCATGCTCCTTTTGTTGCTGTTGTTCTTGGAAAATAAATCCTGGCACAGAGGCTGGAAAAGGCCAAGATGGACAAAGGCAGCAATTTCTGCTTTAAGGTTTATAAAAGATCAAAAGATCACAACAGAAATTTGCTTTTTAGCTGCAAAATAATTTTATCAAAATGGATTTATTGTTTGCATACAGCTAAAAAGAAGGAATTTTGTAGAGGGAGAGTAAAAAAATGAAAAAGCTGGAAAGGCCAAAAGCAGCAATAATTAGAAAATTATAATTAAAATAAATTAAATATTATTATTTTAGTTATAATTATCCTCTCCCATGAGCCTGCCAGGTAAACCAGACTCCATTCCATGGTCAGGCTGCACTGAGTAAAAGTTTGAGACATTAGAACTGAGCAAGTGAGAGCCAGTTTGGACTTGGCTGGCAGCATTTTGTTTAAAGCTTTCTGAAAAATAAGATTGATGTGCCCCCACTGCAGGAACTGCTCAGAAATTCTCCCCAGCATTTATTTCTGATTCAGGGGCAAGCTCTCAGTGCAGTGAGGAGAGGATCAAGGCCATTTCAGAGCCAGAATTCCCTTCTCAGCAGGTTGTGTCTCATCCATCAGAGCAGGGAATGGACTTTCCTGCAGAGAATCTCTGCATGGTCACCTCTGTGTTATTCCATACCCAGAAAAAGCAGAATTTGTGTGTTCAGTGACTGCTGCAACCTCTGCCCTCATCAAAAACAGGATCCAAACCAGCACTTGAACAGGAAAATCATCTCCTTGCCTCTCCCAGCTCTGGATTTTCAGTGCTGCCCAGCAGCCCCTGACTCCAGAGGCTTTGAGTGAAGCACTGCAGCTCTGGGAGGGTCCACCTGACACAGGGTTAACAATCCAGGACACTCACACCCCTGCAGCTCTGATTTTGGGGAAATGAGCCCTGGGAATTACAGGGGAATTACAATGGGACAGGAGCAAATGAATCCCCAGTACTTCCATGAAGATCCAAATTCAGGCTAACCCCCAAATATACAGATATTCAACTTGTGGAAAGTTGATTCTGATCATTAGAGAAGGGGTTGGATCAATAATGAAATCTTGTGTCTGTTCTCTAAGTTTCAACAAGTTTATTTAATTTTAACACTACAAAACTTGAAGTATCTAAACCATGGCAATCTACAGAGAGCTGACTTCTAACAGAAAGGCCCAAAATTCTTATTTTCTTCAAACATGACACAGAAGCAAACTGTTTTCAATATTTTATGTGTAGGTAGGATAACAATGGAGCAGCTGGGACAGGAGGGAAGAGACAGACAAAGCCATGCAGTCACCTGAGAGCCCCAAAAGAAGATTGCATTTAAAGAAAGGAAGAAAAGCCAATAAAATAAATCTGTCTAAGCATATGAAGCTAACAAAGGGATGAGACAGACTTCAAATTGTGGCTTCTGACTAAACTTAAAGCCTGATCTCAGGCACAGAACACAGCATTGATTCCTCAGCTGGAATCATTCTGCTGAGATGCCTTCAGCATTCTCATCTCTGCTCCTTGGTGGCAGAAGAAAAATTGTCCTACTGGTCCCTCTTGAATCCTTCCCTTTTTTTGCAGCAAAATATGATCCTGTTCCTCCTCAGCCTGGGTCCAGGGGAAGATTGCAAACAGATGTTCTTAATGCAAGAGATCTTTACTGAAATAATATCCTGATTATAACAATCTCTTTATTACCACAGGGGTTTGTATTCCTGAGGAGATGCTTGAGAAATCAGAAGCATCTATTTCTATTTAGTGACAATCCCTCTTTACAGCTGAATTATTCTTGAACTGACAATGGCTGCTTTCCATATACTCATTTCTCATCCTGCATTACTGCTCATTTCTTTATAAAATTTTTTATTTTAGTGTAAAAACAACCAGGGAAGATGTCAAGAAGTGAAGTGCTCCATCACAGAGCATTTATATTTAAAAAATACATTATTTTCAATACTTTCATAAATCACCTTTAATGACTGCATTGGGCATTTTCCACCAACAGAGGTGCAGAATCTGCCTGAGAGGCTCTGAGAGGAAGCTGAGTGCATCTGAACCTGGGGATGTCAAATGTGCATAAAGGGATACATTCAATCACTGGCCCATGAGAAAGCAATTATTCAATTGATCTGCAAGGTTCAAGCTGCTTCCAGTTAAGCTTTGAACAGGCCCAGGCATTGTTACTCACCAGCTGGATTTCCACTGCAGTCACAGGCCTGTGGTTCAGCAGCTGCAGTTTTTCTGCCCTGGTAAAAGCAGAGTGGAAGAAAATTCACATTACTGAGTGGTTTGAGGATCCCCTCAATGCCTGCAGTGATGCAAACACATTCCTGATCACTTAGGGAGGAAATGTCACTGCCAGGAATAACCCTGGCTGGGTTTGCAGTGTGCCTGAAGGGACAGCATTTGGGTATTTGAATAATTTGGGGATTTTTCTGGGTTCAGCCACGCTGCTGTTGGCACCTCTAGCCCAAGGTGGGAAGCAGAGACCCTCAGGTCATTATTGTTCAAGCATTAATTAACTGTTGCTTTGTTAAAACTGGGCAGAAATGTTAAACAACCCACCAGAGATCAAACACTTCTGCTGTGACACAACCACAAGAACAATTTTCATACCTAAGGAGTTACAATCCCATCAAATGGCAGCAAATTATTTATCCTTTTAACTCATTGCAAATACAAAGTTCCAGCAGGGAACTACAATTTGAAAAAACCTAAATCTTGGCATCTATTACAATTTATAGGGCATCTTTAAAGCATATTTAAATGGATTCTGGAGGATTTAAAGCACATTTAAACTGATTCTGGAGGGTTTTCTCCTGGGGGTTTTTTAGAAAAGAAAACTCTCAGCTTTTAAGAGAACACAGATTGCTCCATGTTTACAACCAACAATTTCTGTGTGTCTGGAGATACCTCAGAGATATAATTTCATTTCAAATGGCCTCTGCCACTGGCTGCTGGCTGATCCAGCAAAAATGTCCATTTTAATCATCACTTTCAGCTTCAGGAGAAAAGCTTGTACATTTTCAATGCAGCATTTGTGAGATATTAACAATTCCTAACAGAAAGCTCTAGGAAATCCCCCTATTTATTTATTCATTCAGTTAGTTAGTTATTATTAGTTTGCTTTGCTTTTGGAGAGCCAAAATAAGTTTCCACTGATGATGATGATGATGTTTTCCCTTATTAATCACCCAAATCTATTTGCTGTTTCCAACAGGAGGCTATGGAGAGCATGGCTGGATTTACTCTGAACTCAGAGCACTTTATTGGCAGAAAGATCAGCTGTTTATGATTGCTGCCATCTCCCAGTGTCATAAAAACCAGGAATAAAACCCAATAATGACAGAAGATGAACACTCAAATCCCTCACATGGAAAGCAGTGATTTAAGGAATCAATGAGAGCTGAAACTCACTCGTGTAAAAGCCAAGCTAAAGGCAGCACTGCCATGCAGAGCTGGGGATAAAACATTAAATAATATCTTTACTGTATAAAAATCTGGCCAATTCAGCTGGATTTTGGAAAGGTTTTTCCTCCAGAGCTGGGAATCCCTGCTTTGGTGCCTGATGGAGGCACAGAGCTGCTCTCTGCTCTGCTCCCTGCCAAGCAAGGGTTGGTGCCTCAGTTTCCAGAGCTTTCCAACAGCTCCTCTGAGGAAACTCCTTGTAAAAACCTCCCTCCTCCTCCTCCCCCAGCCCTACTTACAGGGACAGACTGTGATGAATTCATATTTTACCCACATTTTTTCTCTCACATGCCACTTCTGAGATCAGAGCTTTCTCAAACAACTCTTTCTTCTCTTTTGCACAAGGCACATCCCAATCCTGCAGCTCCACCACCCCTCCACACAAAGCACATCATTTAACTTTTATTCAATAAATTTCCTCATCTTCTTCTTTTCAAAGTAATATCCTTGAAATTCCTTGCCAGCAAAACTCCAGAGACAAATAAAGAGCATCAAACAGCAAAAGCCATTTTCTGCCTGAGCTGAAGAATGCAAATCTGATTTATTCAGAGCTATTTTTCAAGCAGGTAGAGCTGTGTTTATCACAGGAAGATTAGTGGCACAGCAGCAAGCAGAAATAAATTAACAGCAATTACACACAGTGACTAAAACAATCAATTAGTGCAACTGCTCATGTTTCCTGAAGAAATAGAGGGCACAACTAAAAAAGGTCACCTCCCCAAGACTTTTTGCTTATAAGCCATGAACATCACTCCAGCTCATTAAGGATAGACAGAAATTTTTCAGTCAGGACAAGCAGATCCTAAACCCATCATTTCAGTGTATTTGCAGTTTTTAAGAATGTGTACAGAAGAATGAGAGAGAACTTACAAGTGATTTACACATTCAGATGTGCAATCTGAAGGATTTCATGGCTGGTTTTGATCAGCAAAGCTCCCTACTGGAAAATGATGCAGAGTAACACAAAGAAATGAGCAGCAGGGTGCAAAAAAATCCCAAAAGCTGCATAAATGCCATATTTCATCTAAAGCTGCTAGTGCAGCATGAGCATGAATTAACACCCAGACATAAGGATCTTTAGACATGGTAATATGTAATTATGAGGTAAGCAATGAAAAAATGTCCCAAAATGTCTCTAAATTTGATTTACTAGAAAATTGGATTGCTCAGCCCTCAGCAGCACAAGGCAGAGGTTTGAGTACCCACTGCACCTTTTTAAAACTGATCCCAAAAACTGACTGCTGCGACCAGGCTCTGTGTGTGATCCCAAAAATTCACTGCTAGGATCAGGCTCTGTGTGTGATCCCAAAAATTCACTGCTAGGATCAGGCTCTGGGTGTGATCCCAAAAATTCACTGCTAGGATCAGGCTCTGTGTGTGATCCCAAAAATTCACTGCTAGGATCAGGCTCCCTGTGTGTGATCCCAAAAATTCACTGCTAGGATCAGGCTTTCTGTGCACCTGGAATTTCCTGTCAGCACACACACAAATTAAAACCTGAATAACCACAATTTTATCAGAGATTAGCTTTAAGCAAGGCAACCATGCATTAGGACCAGCCCTGATTGCAAGGTCTGGCTTGGGCACAGACCTAAGCCTGAATTTAGTTCATGCTCCATTAAATCTAAAAAGTAAAATTAACTTTTTCCAGCTCCCATGAATTCATCTTTACACTTCCTACAGCATGTATGGTATGCTGATGCTCATTAAATAAAAAGGGGAACTGTCCCATTCACCCAAAGAGAAGGTGAAGAACATTTTCAGCTTCACTGCCCCCAAACTTCAGCATCTGCATTTTTCCTGCCCTGCCTGGATTTTAGTAACAGTTTGGAACATGAAAGCTGCTCATTCAGGAGGAGAATCCATACAAAAGATGAGTGACAGTTGAAAGCAATTTTCTCACATAAAAGCAAGATTCCACTAATCAGAGTTAATGGGCTGTGCTGCAGACTTGCACAGGACCTGTGTGCTGAGAAATCCCAAAATGGCAATTCCTGCTGTGGGGCTGAGCCTCAGCTCACATCCTGCAGCTCTGGGACTCAGCTGCAGCCTGGCTTTGGGGACACACACACAGCTCAAAAACACACATAAAAACCTGGGCAGTTATGGGGAGGAAAATGGGTCTCAGCTCTCTATGAGGGGAGAGTGTTGGAGGAGGTGAAGATTTTAGTTCCATCCTAAAAATCCTAAAAAAGCATTTCCACAAGACAAAAATCACCTCTGGGTCATGTTCAAGATCACAGACAGAACACACAGCACATTCCTACATTGATATAACCATTCTAAAAAATAATACAAATGCTTCCATGCTCTTATGAAAATTCAGATAAAATGCACCATTTCAGTCAGCACTAAGCAAACTTTTGCAGTTTGTATTTAAACCAAAATCTCCTGTGTGTGTTGGTATTGCCCTTTTTTAAATCTGCTGAACTCCCAGAGTGTTTTTCCAGCAAGAGGTCTGGGTAAGGAGAGAACAGTGCCAAGATCCAGCACAGAGAGCTAAAAAAACCCTTCAAACATCTGTGCCTGAGCAGAAGCAAATTTATCCTCAGGAATGGATGTTTGAGAGTTGCTAGGAAAACCATGAAGTAACAGCTGGACACACAACCAGGGGTTTTATTCCTGCTGGAAATATAAATCCCATGGTCCATGGCAACTTTTAATACCTGAATCCTGAGCACAGGGTCTGGCTGAGGGAGGATTTTCCCAAAATGGGAAATCACAGCCCCAGTGGGTGCTGTGATCCTCCACAGGGATTCCCAATGCAAAAGCTGAGAATAATCTTTTAAAAATCTCTTAAATGATGCTGTTGTTCAATCAGCACAATCCTGACTTGCTGTTCAATATTCATTTTGAAAACTCTGGAGGAGACAAAAATTACAAAGCAAATCCTTCAGCCTTTAATATTGCAGAGGTTTGTATCTGTTGTAGTTTTTGGCAGTCATGAGGGAAAATACTTTCTAAAAGTACTGAAGATTTGCAGCTCAACACTTCCTGAACTGTGTTGATTTAAACACAAAAAGGGCAATGTTTCTGACCTTTTTTTTTTTTTAATTATAACAATATGCAGTGATTGGAAATTTGGTTATCCCAAAACTAGATCTAAGATAGGCTATCAGTAATAACAGGAAGGAGCACAAGTAGAGCCAGATTTCAATGAATCATAATTACAGAGCTCCAGCTCAATAAATGTTCTTTTCATGCAATGTAATTCTCTATACCTTACAAATATGAAGCCATTCCAGCACTAAAACTGGAAAATTAGCTGCTAGTGGCAAATTCTATTTCCAAGTACAACATGGCTCACTGAGCTGGAGCTTCAGCCAAAGCTTGAGGCCTCAGCAAGGTAATAATAAAATTCATTATGTGGGTTCAGAGCTTTAGTTTTTAACAAAAAAGATCTCAGTTCTCCAGTTTGAATTTTACCAAAGTAATGATTAAAAAGTATGGGGGAAATTGTTTTACTTCACATTAACTATATCAGTGAAATATCTGAGTTTGCTACATTTAGCAAGGCAGCTTTCTGAAGTTACTCTGGAATATTTGTTTGCATATGTTGGTGTTGAGTTTTAAAATCTGCCTTTTAGGAAGCTTTTTTTTGTGTCTGTAACACTAATGAGACAAATCCATCACAAAATGTTGACCTGTTAACCTGGTATTTTGAGTGGCAAAAATCATGGTAACAGAAGGATTTGAGTCATTTTCCAGGAACTGCAGAATTTGCCAGAATTGTGTTATCAGTTCTCTCACTGGACACATGCAGCCTGACATCCTGCAGGGTTGTGGAAGGAAAAATGAGAATTCCTGAGAATTCCCTTGATTGAAAGCTCTGCTGTGCTCAGCTCCTGGTGTTTCCCTGGCTGCTCTCTGCTCCCAGCTGGGGATTCTCCCATCCACGAGCACAGCCTAGTGCTCAGGGCAGGGAATGGCACAGCCCAAGGCATGGCTGCAAATCCTGATCTGCAAAGTCCTTGCACCAGGAAATAGGCTGAGCCTAATTAAGAGCATGAACAGGCTGCTTAATTGTTTCCCCTCTGACTAAGGTGGAGCCACAACAGGAATTAAAAGGGCAGGGAAGCAGTCTGGGGTGATGGGATGCTGCTGACCCTTTAACCAGACTGAATTGTCTGAGGACAGACCCCAATTAACACAAATAAATCTAATCAGCCACTGCAGAGTGCTGCTGCCAGCACAGTGTCTGACCAGCTAAGGCAGCACATTTTGGGGTGCCTTACCCAGAAGGGAAGCAGCAAAGAGAGCCTGGAGCTCATTACTCTTGTGGGAGGAAAGGTCATTACAGGGATCATGCAGGCAAGGTCCTGGAAGAGCAAACAGTGCAGCTCTTGCCTCTTCAAGGGAAGGAAGCTCTCTGGCAGACAGCTGGGATGGAATCCCTGAACACCACCTCCATCCCACAGAGTGGAAACCATCAAAGCTTTTTGTTTAACAAGAGAAGCAGTGTTGAAATGACCTGGGTTAGGCACCAAAGGGCAGCTCCAAATTGCCTTGGAGGTGTGGCTGGTTGCAGTGGTTGAACCCAAAGTGCCTTCAAGAGCAATTGAACCCCTGTGCTCCCTGTGCTTGGGGTGAAGGGGCTGCCAGATGGGCCCTGACACTTCTGGCTTCAGTAAAAAGAACTGCCAGGATCACACAAAACAATTGTGGGTTTTATTCTGTAAAGCACGTGGCAGAGTTGGGAAGTTCCGTACCAGGTAAAAGAGGGATTAAAAACTAAAAGTTGTACAGGATGCTCACAGAACAAATCTGAATGCTGACTGAGGAAATTTGTCACCTACACCACTGGCTGGCTCTTCACTCTCATCCTGCTGCCACCATGCACAAGATATTATTTGGGAATGGTTCCCTTGCTTCACTGCCTCAGGAAAAGGAACACAGGATGATACCCAACCCCAAAGGCACCTTGGAGCACCCATGAAATATTTAACAGCCCCAAAGCTCATTTAAAGCTTGTAACTATTCCAACCTTTCCAGCTCACTGAACAAGCAGGTGTGGGAAGCTGAGTATTTGGGTAGATCTTCTACAAAAATGCTCAGGCAGAGAATCTGTAGCTGGAAGTTTCTCTGTTATAATTTAAATTGTTTAGTATTTCATTCTTGGAGATCCCATCCAGGGGAGCAGTTGCAGTCAAGGTAAATGGGGTCAAAGTGATAACAGTAAGAGTTAACCCTCAGGTCCTGGTCAAATTCTACCTGAAAGAAGTTTAGAAATGAGCTTTAAATAAAAATTAACACTTTGATTTTTAATGAGAGTTTTACACCAACTTAGTTGAGTTCTTTTACTCTGAAAAATCCTACACTGCCTTTTTCTGCTGATTCCTCCCAATTTGCTGCCCTGCACAGACAGCAAAGCTGATTTCTCTTCAAAAAGGGCTGTTTTACATTTCCACAAGGGAAGGATGCTCACTACTAAACAAATCTGTTTGCTCCAATTTTAAGACACTCTCAGTGCTATATTACCACCTATTTACACCTCTACTACTTTATTGTAGAGTATTTTCTTTTCTCCATGCTTCAATACATCCAGAAAATAATTAAGACACATAAATGAGTATCCTGCTGTGTAAATGAGCTACAGGAGTGTTAAATACTGACCCCTGACCTGGCAAAGGAAACACTCCAAGCACAATTCCAGGACAAAATTCCCAAGGAGCAGCAGCCCTTTGTGCAGAGCTGCTGTGCTGGATGTGCCTGTCTGTAGAGAGGGGGCACTGAAACTCTAACAAAAAGCTGATAATCTGCTTTATCTGCTCTGGACAGGCTAAAAAACTGCCCTGAACTCTCACTGTGCAGTTTGTGGCACAGCCAAATGAATTGAAAAACCTCTTTCCCAAAGGATGAACTCCTTGGGAACAAAAGGGAATAAAAACACACTCAGTCTACCCAGCATAAACTCCTCCTCTGAAGTGAAGGAGGAGTCATTTAGGAGCAGCTAAATATTGGTTTTTTTCTGCTTTAGAAGTCAGAGGAGTGATCAGAGCTATCCATACAAGCTGATTCCATTTCTATTCACATCAGGATTCACTCCCTCTCTGCAGAGCTCCAAGAGGATTTTGTGCCTCAAGACCAGGCACTCACAGCACTGCCAAAGAAGTGAAACTGCAAAGGAAATTTTTATTTTCCAGGCAGAACTTGCCAAAGTAACATCTGGATGTTCAGCTTCACTGGGGGAGGAGGGAAGGTTGGTGGATACAATTTTTAAATAACTGAAATCTAGATCTCAGGGATCCTGGACAATCAGCACATAAAGAGGAGATGGAAATGTCCATGAGTGAAGGAAAAGATGTTTAGCTGAGCATTTAAATAATGGCAGAAAATACTTGAAATCCATTAACCAGTTCATCACACAGGGATCAGTTTTTCAGCATTAAGTGAGTTTTTACTCCTGTTGAAATGCACAGCTCCACTTACTTGGTTAATTTATGGTCTTTCATTGCTACCAGGAACTCCCTGACAATCTCAGGACTCTGGTACCTGCAGGGTGTTTTTGAAATGTATTTCAGTGTCTGCAAGGGACAGAAAGAAAACAATTATTATTTCACACTTATTACTTGTTTCACCAGTTGTGTATGGAACAAGCACTCAGTACAAGGACTCTGCAAAGTCTCCTCAATCCCAAGGAAAATTAGAAAATCAATTCAGGTTTGGAAATCAACTTTATCTGAGCTGTTTAAAGCCCAAAATTGCAAATTAAAGAGTACAGGAAAGGACTGAGTTTTAGCTCTGCCTGATAAAAAGCCCCTCTTGTTGTTTGTGACAAACATTTGCTCTCTTGGTTTGCTCCTTGTTTGGTTTTTGTCTTTTAAAAGCACAAAAGAAAGTTGAATTCATCCTTAAACCCCAGTTTTCATGTGCTCAGTGCCAGGAATATTCTCACAGCCAGCCCAGAAATCCCTCTTTAAGATCTCTAATCTATCCTTGTTTTTATTCTTCATCTGCATTTTTGCCAATTTAAAGTTGATAGAAGCAGATTAACTGGCTTGTTATGAAATCCACAAGGACATTTTGCTATTAAAAATTAATTGAGACAATTAAACTTTTAATCAATTTCTTTCATGTAACAGCCACCAATCTCAACTGACTTTGACAGCAGATGATTCATTTATTTGCTTTATTTAAAATAACAACATTGAGCACGTGGATAATGGAATTACACTGCACAAAGTAATCTGACCTGAGTAAAAAATCAATTTGCTGATAAAATAACCCACAAAAAAACCCAGTTCACAGCTGACTTTTCACTGGAAGTGACTTAACATCTTCCTAAATATTTATTGTTGCTTGAATTAAACCCCAAAATGAAGAGTTGGAAATAATTATAATTTATTATTCCTTTCTTTCAGCTCTGTCTGAACTTTCCAGATAAAATGAAGCTGTTATTCACCACCAATGATTGAAATGAAATTATTATATTATCATGTAATGTAATAATTTTATTGGAGTAATTTCTCTTCCAGATTCATATCTTTTTGGCAATTTCAAATCAATGAAAAAGCCAAACAGAAAAACAAAGCTCCTTTCATGGAGTTACTTCAGTGCCAATGGATCCAAGTCTGCAGGGAGCTTGTGAAAAAATCAAAAACAATCCTGTAAATATCAAATTCTGCTTTTCTTTCAGTCAAACATAAAATTGACACCCAGAATTGACACCAGCTACACCCCAAGCATCCTACAGGCATTTAATATATAAAAATAACAAAGCAATTCAAGATTTCAGGTGCATCCTGATAAAATTGACTTACAGGATCTTCCTCAGCTGTTTCCCAGAGGTGCAGGAAGAGACTGTCAGTCTCCATAAAGATTTAATTCCCATTTTTGGTAAGCCCCTATTTTGTTGAATGCAAGGCTTAGGAATTACAACCTCTGTACCTTTTTCAAACAAAGCCAGAACTAAAACAAAACCAAAGCCTGGGCCAGATCTTATCCACATGAGGGCTCAACAGAATTACTCATGCAAGCAAAGGCAAAGTCATGGTGCTGCTCATGCAATTCTCCAGCACACACACAATGGCTCTCACTGCAAGGCTCTGGGAAGTTGCTAATTTATTTTAAATGTTGGTATTTGTGTTATAGTATTTTAGAATTCCTTCCCAGCAAGAGATGAAATGTTTATTCCCCACCTGGCATCCAAGTGATGTTATCTGTACTGTGGTTTGGCTTTTCTTTGGATCAAAAATCAATTTAAATTATTTGTTTTGGCTGGGAATTATTAATTTAATTCTGTTAATAAAAAAATACCATGTAATCTGTGCCTCAGCTTTGAAATCATCATCTCATGATGATATCACATGAGGTGATATCATAAATTCATCAGATGATAGTGAGCTCTGCCCTGTTAAAAGGATGGAATACTTAGAATTTTAAAAAATCCTAACTAAACTAAACAGTTGAAAACCAAGGGGTTTGAAATTCTGAACTCCTTTTATAAATTTCAAAACCAGCAGCTGCCTAAATCTGCTCTGACAACACAGTTACTCTACAACCTGACCACAGAAAAGTGGCAGATAAAACATTTTATTATGGTTTGAATTAGGGGAAATTTGATACCAAATGATTAATACACAACCCTAAGGATGTGAATTACTGCAATTTAATTGGTAAATGGATTTTCCCAGTGCTGCTCACCTCATACATGATTGTGTTCAGATTCTGCTGCCCAGAGCTCTGCTTGGTTTTGCCACTCTCCTTCCTCTGCTGCTTGAGATCAGTAAGTAACTGGTACACCTAAAGGTAAAAAATAAAAATAAAAAATAAAGCTTTAGAGCATCTGAGAGCACTGAACCTAAAAATATTCCAGCAGGTAATCATACATGAGCAGGAAATTCCTATCAGACAAAAAACAATAAATGTGTGGCTGTTTTGGTGGATGGACCAGCAATTAATAAAAATGTTTTGGATGTAAGGATGTAAATTGTTTTTTAAAAGCTGTGATTATTTTAAACAGATGAATGGAACTTTATTAAATCTTTTGCTTCAGGGTTTGCAGTAATCCAGTGTCAATACCCAGAGCAAAGCAACAGAGCATTCTCACTGTTCCTCCCCTCATTTTTACCTGGCTTCACTCAAGATCCAGCCCAGGGAATTATCACTGACAAGAGCAGAGAAACAACAAACCAAGAATTGCTAAACAGTGAGAAACATGAACACCATCAGCTACAAACCCTCCATTACTTCACACTTCCATGGAAAAGGAACACCTGGCAGTGCTGAAACCTCCAACTCAGCCTGGGAACTTTGACAACAAACACAGAAGGACAAGAAGCTCCCAGAAGTTCAGGGATGGGTGTGCAAAGCCTCACCTGGATTTACAGAACATTGGCCCTGCCAGTGGAACTGCAATGGGAAGTGGAGCAGGTGGAGAGGTGGCAGCAGTTGGAGGGGAATCTCTGCTTTGAAAAGCCATATTTGCTATTTTTTCCACATGTTTTTAACAGCCAGGCACTGAGCACCATCTAGGTATCATTTATTTCTCAGAGGAAATTTTAGAGAGCTCTTTCCAGATGCCTCATTAACACTCACCAGATGCCTGCTCTGCTGCTTGCAGACAGATGCAGCTCAGGACAAAAGATTCAAGATTAATTTCAGGATAGAATGAAACAGCTGCAATAAAAAGCAGCTTCAGCAATACAATAACACAGACACCACCACTTGGGTTATAAAAACTGTTCCAAAATTTCTATTAATCAGCAAAGAAAAATATTTCCATTACCTGGTTTAAATTAAACCAACAAGGACAAGATATTTCTTTCTACCCTCCCTTAAAATGAGAAAAACACCCACTTTGAAATAATCTCAAGACCAAATAAACACTACTACACTACTCATTACTAGCAAAACCATTTCCAAAGCTTCTTTTAAAAGCTTTTTTTCCTTGAAAACAAACCAAATGCAAGGAAGAGTAAATCCCCTGCAGGTTCTGCTGTTTGCCACTGCCAGGTTTCAGCTTCCAAAGATTATATAAGGGACTGATGACAGCTTGAAATTGCTGATTTAAAAGCAGAATGAAGACAAACTTACCTCAAAGTTACTCAGCAATGCAGCATTTGCATCTTTTCTAAAAGGAAAAATGGAAACGATTAATTATGCTCCAAATGAAACTGTTTGCAGCTTTTCTTTGCCCATTCACAGACACAAAAAGTTTAAAAAAAAAAAAAAAAAAGCCCCAAGGTATCTTATTTTGGTGATTCCACAACTGTCATATCTGGAAAAGATTTTTCATTCTGTCAGTAAAATGATGACATAAATATTGAGTATATTTTGCAGAGTTTGTCCCATAAATCACCCATAAATCATAATACACTTGTACAACACACTCCTTTCACTCACACACCCTATTTTACTCACCCAGTTTCACACACTCAAACCAAATTGCTTTGCTTCTTCCTTAGAAAAAATGTCTGATTTTATTCAAAAAGGACTGATGGGAAAGATAATTCAGATTACAAGTACTATTTTCTTTGTCAAGAGCACCCTGAGTATTTTAGTACCATGGACACATGTGTCTGTAGAGACACAAATGGAGCTTTAATTTTATGTGTTGTACTGAGTGAAAAAACACCAATTTATTGCAATTCTTCTTTATTTCTTTTTCCCATCTTGATGTGCTTGTTCCTATATTAGAGGGGCAAGGTTGAATTTCCCATTTCCCACTTCCTCAGTCCCCACTAAGCAAAAATCCTTATCCAAGGCTGGCAGGGTGACTGCAGAGCCAAGCACACCGTGCTTTTATTCCTCCTGGATATTGTAAATTTATATATTTAAAGTTAAAAAAAGAGGGAGAAAAACTGCCCCAGACCATCCTCTATTCCCTGAACACCACATTCTGCTGAGCAGTCAGTAGCCACAACAACAGAAAGTTTCCATACAAAAGGAAAAAAAGGCTTTTCTCAGGTCTGCGCGGCAGCTTAGGAAAAAGAGAAAAAACAACAAAAAAGGTACAATGTGTTGTTAAGCACCGCCAACGGCCTGAATAGAACTGTCACGTTCATCACTTTCAAATGGTAAATGCATCCACAAACTTCCACAGGTTCTAGCATTGTTTTTAAATGAAAAGGACCTTCTAAAATACGCTGAGATGAACTTCAACTTCCATTTCGCTGACCCGAGTGAAACTTCAGCAAGTGAGCTCAGGCACGCATTAGTTTTTCATTCATGTTTTACAAACCATATATAGCTTTTGTTGGGAGGTAAATGCAAGTCTTCAGAATGTTTGCATTCAGCCGGGCCCTACAGAAATCCCCGCGGATCAAAGACATTCTATAGGGAGAATTACGTATGGAATTCTTCGGCTGAAAAGAGTGTGGAATAAACCCACGGCCATGCAAATGAGGCTAGGGGATCAAAGGTTAAGAATGAAATTATTGAAGACAATTTCCTTTTTTTTTTTTTTTTTTTCATTCCAATCCGCTTTGCCATTTAGAAAAATTAATTTTTTTCCCCCCCTCCTCACTTCGAGTCAGTCTGAAATTTTCGACAGCTTTGTTGTGCTGAAATATCAAAATTATCAACTGATCAACGTTTGGCAATAAAAATAAAATTTCCTTCAGTCCTGACTCACAGCTACCAATTTTACAGTCAGGAAACAAGGAATTCTGAATGATGGATTCTAATGTCTATTTTTAAGCAGTCAGCTCAACATTTCGCTTAATTTTTATGTGATTAAGACTTAAGAAGAAAGGTCAAAATTGTCATGGTAACATCAGAAAGATAAACACTTTTTAGAGTATTTAAACAGCTAATATTTGCCCAAATTTTAGTCTAAACCAAAATACTCTTGAGTAGGGCTGCATATATTAAAAAATATCTTATTACAGGGCCTCACACCTTTAGAAATATCAATGACACTTTGTATTTTTAAGCCTGTTGCTTCACATGTGTTGTATATTTAAACACACAGTTTTCTGAGAATTCTTTTCTCTAATAACAGATAATTCTGGTAAGAAATACAGAATAATTCTGGTAAGAAAAATCCACAGTAAGAACTTAGAGAGTTGCAAAGCTTTCTTTCCAAATCAGGCAGGAGGGAAAAGAAGATTAATAAAAACTCACTAGATGTATAAGAAGCATCACACTTTTTAATTCATATCATAAAAAGCCTCTTTCTCAGTGTACAACAGCCAGAACAGCTCGTTTCTCTGCAGGCTGTTACTTATATTAACACTGTCATACAAACCTGTACTTCAGCAGATGTTTCATATTTTTTATCAACTTTTGATTTCCACGTTCATAGCAGAAATTTAATGATAATAAAGCATCCCTGGATGGCTGCAGGAGCTCAGGGACTTTGGGGGATACATCCCACGAGTGCCCCTACTTATTAGAGAAATTAAAATTAAATGGAAACTAGAAATTTAATCTACCCCACAGAATTCATGAAATTTTTAAGACTTAAATAGGTCAAATCCTATAGTTTTGTGTCTGAAACATTAGGTAAAAAGACCTGGTGTAACAGCCTTAAAATAGCCAAAATTCTGATTCTATTCTTGTGTTTGCAACCGCTGGCACAAACCCCTCAGTTTTTTTCCTTCCCCAGCATTTCCAGCTCCCACACAAAGCTCAGGGGAATAAAGAAAAATTCGCATTTTGCCTTTTCCAGGGCAGAGGGAGCGGGAGGCGACAGGAGGCGACAGGAGGGGACAGGAGGGGACCAAGAGGGGACGAGAACGGGATCGACATCGCCTTTCCCCCCAACAGCTTATCCAGTAGAATTTTATATAAAATAAACCCCTCAGACATTAACCAGCAGGCCTGAACACAGTGCTGGGGAGCAGAAACCTCTCCGCGAATTATTGTACCCGCACACCCCTCACGCACAGCCCGCCATGATGTACCCCCCCACACACACACACCCTACATACAGATGTACCACAGAGCTGTACCCACACACCCCATAGAGTTACACCCCAAAAAAACCCCACTGAGATGCCCCGCAGCACCACGGCGAGGTGGCTCCAGGCCCGCCCCTGCCCTGTGCTCCCCCCTCAGGCCTTTCCTTACACCTCCATCTTGTCCTGCTCGGCGCGGCCTCCCCGAGGATCCTCCCGCTACCCCCGGGCAGCGGCGGGACACGGCGGGGGAGAGAACAGCGGGGCGAGCAATGGTGCGGCTGAAGGAGGATGTGGCGGCCGCGACGGAAGCGGAAAAGGAAGGAGAAATAAAGAACTCAAAAAAAAAAAAAAATGAAGAAGGAGACGAAAAAAAGCCGACTGCATTGGCCGGGAATCGAACCCGGGCCTCCCGCGTGGCAGGCGAGAATTCTACCACTGAACCACCAATGCCAGTGCTGAGGAAAGGTTTCCCGCCGCAGCTTTTGCCCGCGTGTCAGACAAAAAATTGTGTCATTTTTGTCCGACATTAGTTCAAAATTACATAATTTTTGGTGTCATTGGTTAATTTTCCCATTCGCTAATTTTCCTGTTAACTTGACAAAGGTAAAACAGCATAGCGAAAGTACTTTCAAATCAAATCCTTGACCATGTGCGGGGTATTGCGAGGCTGAAGAAGCTGTGTGATTTATTCTATTATTTCTCTCTTTAGTTCTTTTAAAGCAGCCGTACATGCATCCATCAAATTCATCAGCATCCTGTCTTTCCCAAATCTCACCGTGACTCTTTCCCATCTAAACCTGTTAAATTTTCCCAGAGCCCTTTTTTTTTCATCCCAAATAAAACCCAATAAAATGGGTGCAAACAGCTGAAAATCCTAATGCAACAGCAAGGAGAATTACCTGGCCAGGGAAATATTAATTTGTTAATTTTGACAATATCTCTCAGGGAAAATTGTATATGCAGATACAGCAGCTCTAACTCTCTAAGGAGTGTCATACAGATATATTTACTTGTTTACAGCTGGGATTTAAGAACCTTTTAGGGATTTAGGGAATGAATTTAGGATCAGCCTTGTGCCTCCAATCTCTGCCTTGTAATTTCAGCACAAAACCCACCAGCCACTTTTTTCTCCACAACCAAACCAGACAAAATGAAGGTTTTTCTTCTCATTGGGGTGTTTCAAATCTTAAATAAATTCAGAGTAACACAAGCAAACTGCAGTGCTTTAGGAATGGTCTCCAGTACCAGGATGGGCAAGGAGAAGCTCCCAGTTTTCCAGGAACTTTCATCACCAGATACAGAAGTGCTGGGAAAAATTTAAAATTTTTTAAAAAGTAAAGGCTTTTCATCACTTTTAATCTGAAAAATTAAATTAAATTTTAAAAAGTCTCGGTAGGCACGTGCACCCACATCACACACGGATTGTAGTGCAGATAGAAATTTATTTATACTTCAGAATCATTTATTGTGGAATAAAAAAAAAATTAAAAATAAAAATAAAAATAAAAAAACAGGAGAGAGGTGTCCAAAGTGAGAGCTGCTGGTGTGGCTCAGGGCACAGGATGTGATGGATGCTGCCCTTTTTCATGTCAGGATTAACTAACCTTGTAAATTGGCCAAAACTGGCACAGCAAAAACTCTGTGACTGCTCTGCCATGTCCCAAAATCTCCACATGCAGCTGAAAGAAGGAAAAGGATGTCAGGTTGGATGTGAAAATAGCATATTTCCAAACAAGCAAATTTTGGGGTTTCATTCCAGAAATCTGTTAAATCTGTCTGCCTCTCACTCTCTTCAGGTAAGGATCCTGAACCTTCAGCACAGTAATCTGAATTTTCCTTTATATCTTTATATCTCTCCCCCAGCAGCAAATTATTATATTCATTTCCACCCATTCCCCAAATTTTCTGACATGTTTTTTCCAGCCTTTCCCCAAAATTTCACTTTCCTGACACATTTTTCCACCCTTCCCCAAATTTTCCTTTCCCTCACACCTTTTTCCCACCATTTCCCCAAATTTCATTTTCCTGACACATTTTTCCACCCCTTCCCCAAAATTTCACCTTCCTGACTGACACTTTTTTCCCCAAATTTTCATTCCAGACACATTTTTGCCATGCTTTCCCCAAAATTTCATTTTCCTGACACATTTTCCCGCCATTTCCCCAAAATTTCATTTTCCTGACAGGTTTTTTCCCAAAATTTCACTTTCCTGATACATTTTTCCCACCCTTCCCCAAAATGTCCTTTTCCTCACACCTTTTTCCCACCATTCCCCCACAATTTCACTTTCCTGAGAGGTTTTTTTTTTTTCCAAAATTTTCACTTTCCTGACACATTTTTTCTACCATTTCCCCAAAATTTCACTTCCCTGACACATTTTCCCACCCTTGCCCAAAATTTCCTTTTCCTCACACCTTTTTCCCACCATTTCCCCAAATTTCACTTTCCTGACTGGTTTTTCCCCACCATTCCCCCATAATTTCAGTTTCCTGACAGATTTTTTTCCCCAAATTTTCACTTTCCTGACACATTTTTTCCACCATTTCCCCAAAATTTAATTTTCCTGACAGTTTTTTTTCCCAAAATTTCACTTTCCTGATACATTTTTCCCACCCTGCCCCAAAATTTGATTTTCCTTACAGGTCTTTCCCACCATTTCCCCATAATTTCACTTTCCTGACGGGTTTTTTTTTCCCAAAATTTCACTTTCCAGACACATCTTTTTCCACCATTTCCCCAAAATTTCACTTTCCTGACACCTTTTTCCAACCAGTGCTGCTTTCACAACCCACGATGAAGACGCAGCAGGCGATGAAGGACACAAACACCTCTTCCATCACCTTTATTCCTTAACAGAGATCCTCCCAAAGATTTCCCAGTGCAGACAGCAAGCCTGGCAGTCTGTAAATACAAATATGGGTCAGCTCAGCTGCAGTGCCACCACGGAAAGGAATATCAAGATAAAACCAACTGGGCGGGGGGGTGAGGTGAGAAGGTCACTTTGCCTTTCACTGCTGCTCTTTAGGTGTTAGACAGTGATGCTACACCATCCATAGGGAATGCAGACATGGGTTTTTCCAAATGTGCTTAGCATGTCAACATTTTAACATTGTGATTGTTACCAGCAAGGCTTGGGGAGAGAGGGGCCTCAGTATTAACTATTGAAAGCAGGGGGCCTAGGACTTGCTATTGACAGCAGATCTGCAGGGTATTTGTGTTCTTTGTCATGAAAGATGTTTATTGTGTTCAGCATTTCCTATGGTGTCTATTTTTTTTTTTTTTTTTTGCCTTTTACAGTCAAAAATTTGTTAAAAACAAAGTTGAGGGGTTTTTTTTTTTGGAACAAAAAAATGTCAGCACTGCTCCGTGCCAGCCGAGCTGACAGAGCGTTTGCATGGCACGTTCAGCCCATGGAGCTCTTTTCTTTCCCCAAAGTGAAAAACAGCTTAAAAAAGATGTTTTTAAAAAACAAGGTGTACTGTAGCTGTTTGTGCCATCCTTATCCTTCACAGTCCTCTTGTGAAAAGTGGATTTCCAGAGCCACCAAAGCTCCTTTGGAGCTGCACTCCCTCAGCATTGCACTCTACCAGCAAAAAAAAAAAATGAAATGGTAGAGAGAGGTTCTGATTACAAAAGTGAAAATAAAGTTCATATCTTTAGGAAGATTCAAATGGTTTAATCAAAATTCTCTGTGCTGCAGAATTGGCAATATACTCTCTAGTACTTCTTTTCACATTGAGAAGGGTGGAGCTGGGAATATTGATGTAAGAATAATTTGCCATCCCCTGTGCCAGAAAGGAAAATAAGAAAGAGACTCTTCCTTCAGAACTTTCTTGGTATTAACTGTGGGATGAGGATTTTAAGCTTAATCTTTCTATTTCAAATAAAACACTGAAAAACTATGATGGGAAGTGGAGAGAATCCAAACCAGAAGAAATGGAGAAGATAGCAATGAGAATGCACTTCAGTTTGCATTACAAAGTATATTTTGCTTTGCTATTTTACTGTTTTCCCCTCAAAAAAGTTCAACTCTCCAGCTCCAAACATCTTTAAGAAATCCTATTTCTTCAATGTTCATCTCTAAGTTGAGAAATTCTGTTGTATTTTGTTTTATTTCCACTCTCATTCTAAAAATATTAATCTGCATTTTTTTATTATACAGAAAATGTAGTTATTGACTGTTTGATCTAAAAATGAAGAGAGAATTCATCATTTCCTAGATACACACTGGGACAGGAGCTGAGCAGAGCACTCCAAGCCAACTAATCCCTGGGAAGTTTGCTAAATCCACAGTGGCTTTGCTGACAGATCCCATGTGGGTGGAATATCCCTTGTCACATGTAATATCAGACATGGGTTAGCAAAATCTTATTTACACCCATTCACTCTAGCTAGAAACCCAGTGTTTAATGTTTTCACAACACACTGGAAATCCCCTGTCAAAGCCCAGAATAAGGACAAGGACACTTTGAAAAGGTGAAGAAGAGAAGAAATGTGGTAAAAATGAGAGATTTCACAAGAGGAAGGAATAGGACTGCAAAAGGATCAAGAACTGATTCTGTTTCCCAGTAGGAAAAGGAAAAGGGGATAAGCTGTAGAACTGAGAGAATGGTAGAAAAAGAACTGTTTAAGGGAGGAAAAAGCCCTGTTTAAGGTCAGTTTAAGGGAGGAAAATCCAACAAAAAATGTGATGAGAAAGCTGGAATATGTTTAATGAGCTCTGTGAAAGGTTTGGACAATACACATAGAAAAATGTTACACTGCAGGAGCTCACTTGGAGGAAGCAGCAAATATTCAGCTTTCTGTGGAAGGGCTGCAGAAAATGCTCTGAGGAGTTAATTCGTGCTGAGCCACAGCCTTGCTGCTCTAAAAGCTCTTTTGTGCTTTACATCAGTCACTTAATTCCATGATATTTAGGGTGTGATGAGTTTAAGACAGAGGTTATTGCCATAAGTGTAACTCCAAGCCCCACAGTCGCTGCCTGAGGCTCTCAGGTGACCCCAGAACCCGGGGACAGCAGGGGAGCCCCAAATCTGGGGCTGCAGCATCTTTCCGGATGGGGTGAACATTTTCATAATTCAGAGATGGGGAAGAACAAGAGGCTCCCATCTATAGTTTGTGTTTGCTGGGGTAGCAATGGGGATAGAGCAATATTTATATTAAAGATTGCTCGTGGTATGTTTATACGGAAGATTGCTCATGAGAGCGGTGTGACACTCACACAGTGATGGGACATTCCTAGCAAAGCATTCCAAGGACATTCCTGACCTGCACACAGCGCAGCAGCTACGCCGGGTAAGAAGCATCACTCGAGCATCCCTCCCAAGCCTCCCTCTCCAAAGAGTCCCCAGTCCCCGAGCCGCAGCGCAGGGGTGGGAAGGGACACGGGGGACACGGGGGGGACCCAAGCGGGGCTGGCCCCGGGCACACCCCGCCCCGGCGGGGCGGGCCGAGCCGCCAGCCCCGAGCCGAGGGCTGTAAAAGCGGGGCGGCGGGGACGGGGAGCAGCGAGCCACAGAGCGGCCGGGGCTGCGTGCGGAGCAGGTGAGCGGTGCCCGGGGAACCGGGAGCGCACCGGGACAGGGAGCGATGCCCCAGGAACCGGGAGCGCACCGGGAGTGGTGCTTGGGGAATTGGGAGCGCTCCGGGACAGGGAGCGATGCCCCAGGAACCGGGAGCGCACCGGGAGCGGTGCCTGGGGAATTGGGAGCGCTCCGGGACAGGGAGCGATGCCCCAGGAACCGGGAGCGCACCGGGAGTGGTGCCCGGGGAATTGGGAGCGCTCCGGGAGCAGGCAGTGATGCCCCAGGAACCGGGAGCGCACCGGGACAGGGAGCGATGCCCCAGGAACCGGGAGCGCACCGGGAGCGGTGCCTGGGGGATTGGGAGCGCACCGGGAGCAGGCAGTGATGCCCCAGGAACCGGGAGCGCACCGGGAATGGGGAAGGGATTGATGCCCGGGAAATTGGGAGCGGGCAGGGAGTGATTCCTGGGGAATTGGGAGCGCACCGGGAGTGGTACCCGAATAACCGGGAGTGGTGCCGGGGTAACCGAGAGCTCACCGGGAGTTATACTCGAGGGACCGAGAGTGCACCGGGAGTGGGGCAGGGAGCGATACCCGAGGAACCGGGAGGGACCGGGAGTGGTGCCCGGGTAACCGCGAGCTCACCGGGAGTGATGCCCGGGGAACCGGGAGCAGGCACCGCAGCAGCTGAGTGAGCATCTCCGCGCTGTCCCGCAGGTTGCACCAGGTGCCAGGATCGCTGCAGAAACGAGCAAAACGTCGTCCGAAATGGCAGCCGAGGTGAGGGGGAGCTTGGCTTTGCTCCGTTTGGAGCGGGTGGGATCAGTATCCCTGGGAGGGCTCAGGAAAGGTGTCCGGGTGGTCCTGAGGGACGTGGGTTAGGGATGGTCCTGGCAGTGTTGAACTCGCTGATCTTGGGAGTCTTTTCCGAGTTTAATGATTCTCTGGGTGGTTTTCCGGGGCTTTCAATGGACAAGGGGACAGCAATAATCCACAATCCCTGGCAGCGAAGAGGTACCTGGACACCTCTTCCCATCCCAGCCCTTCCCTCCCAGCAGCACCATTCCCTCCCTGTCCCCTCTGCCCATCCAAGGGTGTCCAGCGAAGAGCTGCAAAACTTTTGTTTTCGCCCCATTTTCACCCCCGCGGCAGCTCCTGCGGACAAACCCGCTGGACACGCAGAGCTCCCGCACTCGGAGCCCTGGTCCTGTCCCCCAGGCTCCCTCCTGCTGTCCCCGCTCCAGTCCCTCGGTAAAGCGCTGCTGCGGTCCCTGCCCGCTGTCCATGGTAGCTCGGCCGCCCGCCCGGCTCCGAGCACCTGCCGAGCCCTTCTGGGGCTGCTTTGGGCTTTCCTCTTCCCTTCCCATCTCATCCCAACGTTTGTAACACTGAAAGACACCCCGGCCTCCCTTTCTGCAACCTGCACCTTTGCCGGTTTTATCCTAATTTTGCGCGACAACGTCGTGAGCTCTGGAGCTGCTTCGGACGGTGACTTCAGACAGTTATAGGAATGTTTCAGAGCGTGTGGCTTGTGCTGGCCCTCAGCTCCTTGTCAGCTGAATATTTTCTTCTAGTCTCTCTAAAAGCATGGTATTTTTTAATATTTCAAGGATCAGAGAACAGCTTTCACTATATACCTGACTCCTTTACCTTTTAATTTTTTTTTCCTTTTTTTTTTCTTTTTTTGTCAGGAGTCCATGAAAGGGTGTCAGAGACCAGCAGCTGCCTTAAAAGAGAGTTCCATGCTGGTCTTGCACTACATGGCCTGATGTTTATTTTCAGGGAGTCCTGCAGAAGTCAAATATCTTGGAGGATCCCCAAGCCAGACCTGTAACCTCAAGGGCTAAATTCTAGTGACAGTGACATGCTCTGAGTCCAGGGTTTTGCTGATATAGACTGAATAAAAACATTCCTGAGCTGGTTCTCAACTTTACATTGATAAGGATTGAGATATACATGAAGTGATTTTTAAAGGATATATCCATAAACCTGTGTCTCTTCCCTTCATGACTTGCAGGGGGACAAAATGATGGCAGGAAGGTTTGTGGGGAGCACAGATCCCATCATGGAGATGCTCAGTGCTTCCATCACTATTGATCAGAGACTGTCTGAAGTTGACATCCAGGGGAGTATGGCTTATGCCAAAGCCTTGGAGAAGGCTGGAATCCTGTCCAAAACTGAGCTGGAGAAGATCCTGAGTGGCCTGGAAAAGGTATTTCTTCCCTTCATGACCTCTCATGTGTGCTGGAATGAATCTTTCCTTACCTGACAGCATCTTGCTGTTTTAAAGAGCTCCTTTAAATATCATCTTCAGTCTGAGCAGTCACTAGGAATCATTTCAGTGTGAAGTAAGAACAGCTTTTTCCTGTTGGCATGTGGAATTTTGAGTCTGGCAGGAGGCAATGCATAGCAGGTGTAGGAGGGAAGAGGAGGCAGCAGAGAAATGCTTTTATAAAATATCCATTATTGTTGGATACCTGGACAATGGTGAGTCTGTGCAATGTTTTGTAGGACAAGCTTTGTGGGTGATGCTAAAGAAACCACTGACATTTAGGCTCAATTTTTTCCTTGCAATGTTTAAATCCCCCATAACACTGCAGGATAATCATGGATAGAGAGGTGAATCCCACCAACATTATGGAATATCAGGATGCAACCAGCAGCCTGAATGCCAGTTTGCACAAGACTTCTGGGAATGGCAGGAGCTGGGATTTGCTGGGGACACTCACAGCCCCAGGCACAGCAGGGTAAGTGGTGTTTCTGCTGTTTGCAGATCTCTGAGGAATGGTCCAAGGGAGTCTTTGGTGTGATCCCGACTGATGAGGATATCCACACTGCCAACGAGCGCAGACTGAAGGTTTGGCTGCTCTGACCTCTTGTTCCTGATGCTCTGCCTGATGTTAAGGGTGTCCCTCTGTTCTTCTGTGAAATCCCTTTAGAGCTGCTGGCACTGAACCCCCTGGGGCACAGCCAAGGGTCTCCACTCCCCTTTTGGGGCTGTACAAGCACAGAACCCAAAGCTGCCCTTCCCCAGAGCACATCCCATGGTCACTCACAGGGTCCTGGAGCTGAGTCCCTTCTAGGCAGGGAGATCTGCTTGTGTGGATTGTGCTGTTTGGAGCACAGAGATCCTGACAGAAATGCTGCTCTTGTCCTCAGGAGCTGATTGGAGACGTAGCTGGGAAGTTGCACACTGGCAGAAGCAGGAATGATCAGGTATGGACAGAATCCTTTTTTCTCCTTTTGTATTCCTCCTCTACCTCACTTCAGGACATATCAGTCTAGAGAGGCCTCTGGAACTCTTCCTGGAGAGCAAGAAATGGTAATACATCACATAAACATGACCAGATGATGAGAAGATGCATGTTCCCATCACACAGGACAAGGAGGGGCTTCCCTTGCTGTCCCTGCACATGTGACATTCTTTGTGATCTGACTTGGCCAATCTCCCCCAGGTTGTGACTGACCTGAAGCTGTTCATGAAGAATTCTCTCTCCATCATCTCCACGCACCTCCTGCAGCTCATTAAGACCCTGGTGGAACGTGCTGCCATGTGAGTCCTTTCCCACATTCCCTCTTTTCCATAACTTTGGCCTTTTTGGGGCAGAAGACTGCTTGGTTGGTCCTTTGTCTGACCCCACTGGGGTCAGCAGCAAGGTCTCCTGTGCAGGGAATTACAGCCAGGCACTTTGGTGTAGCCCAGTGGACACAACAGCCCCTATTTTTCCAGAGTCCACTTCACAGAAACTTTCCTCATTCCTCAGATCATCCCTCCCTTCATGCCTGGCAAAAGAGTTGAGGTTGGAAGTCCACGCAAGATTTTAGAAGGCACCAAACTCATTTGAAGGAGTGGGGAAAATGTTTCAGGTTTTTCTGTATGAGAAGAAACCTCAGCTGTGTTACCTCTCTGTCTAGCTCTGCTCCTCACACTCCACACCTGGGGTGGGTTGGGGAATCCTTACCTGCCACAGAGGGATTCCTGCTCCAGGCAACTTTCCAGGGAGTCCCAGGGCAGATTCACCACTCTGGAACAGCCAAATCTGGTGTGTTTGGCTTGAAAGCTGACAGGAGATGGAGCAGCACATGTCACCAGGAGCTTTGCTGTATCCCTGTCCCTGCCCTCCTGTCTCTGCTGCTCACCTCTGTCCTTTCCCTCCCAGAGAAATCGATGTGATCCTGCCTGGCTACACCCACCTGCAGAAAGCTCAGCCCATCAGATGGAGCCAGTTCTTGCTCAGGTGAGCACCTGCCACCCTCCCCACCCTCAGGCCCTGCTGAGGGGACAGCCAGGGGTGGTGACAAAGCAGAGAGAACCCTGCAAACTGGAACAAGAACTCCCCGTGTCCCCTGGCTCTGTCCAGGCTCCACTCCAAGCTCATGTTTGAGGGGGGAACCCAGGCTCCAGGCATGGCAGGATAATGACTGGAAAGGAAAGAGGCATTCCCTGGCTTCATGTCCTTTCCTCCTCCTTGTCCTTCCCCAGCCATGCTGTTGCTCTGACCCGTGATTCTGAGCGCCTGGGAGAGATAAAAAAGAGGATCAATGTCTTGCCTTTGGGAAGGTAAGATCTACTGTTTATGTAATCACTGGGCCTTGTTTTGCTCTGCAAAATCTTCAGGGATGCCTTCCCTGCTTTGCAGAGCTCAGCTTTGGATGGATGTGAAAGAAGGATTGCATGATTTCTGTTTCTTTCTTTCCTGGCAGTGGAGCTCTGGCTGGAAACCCACTGGAAATCGATAGAGAGCTGCTGCGCAGTGGTAAACGTGTCCCTGGGCCTGAGGGGCATGGGGGTACCTGTCACACCTGGGAGGGAGGGAAAGGCACCATAATGCCCCATCCTGGAGCCAGAGCCACTCATTTTCTGGGATTTTTGCTGCAGAGAGACAGGCAGTGCCAGTGAGGCGGGAGGAGGAAGAGCCACTCCTGCTGCACTTTACCTGTCTGGGATCACAACAAAAATCCCACTAAACGTGTTTGTGCTCCTGGGACTGCTCAAGGGCTCAAAGTCACCTCCTCTGGGGCAGCCTGGTGCACTCAGGCTCTGTCAGGGCCAGTGTGACCTCCTGTGTCCATCCCCTTCCTTGCAGAGCTGGACTTTGCTTCCATCAGCCTGAACAGCATGGATGCCGTCAGCGAGAGGGACTTTGTGGGTGAGCACAGCCAAACCTTCCCAGCACTGTGGGAAGCAGCTCCTGACACCTTTCCAGTTCATTCAGTAAAGGGGCTGAAATCCATCATTAGCAACTAAAGCCCCAGTCAGGGTTCCCTGGGCTGTCCAAGCACCTTTTCCCCCTCCTGATTCCCTGCCTTCCCTGCAGTGGAACTCCTCTCAGCTGCCACCCTGCTGATGATCCACCTCAGCAAGATGGCTGAGGATCTCATCATCTACAGCACCAGCGAGTTTGGCTTCCTCACCCTCTCTGATACCTACTGGTAGGTTTTTGGTCTCTGATGAGGAATTCTCCTCAGCTCTCCCACCCTGGAGGGTAGGCAGTGGTTTGGGGTCTGTCTGTACATGAGGCTGACCCAGCATCAAGGGCTTGGCACAAAGGCACCCTCAGGGGGAATATTCCTCAGCAGTGGTCACTTATTTGTCATTCTGGTAACTTAACCAAGTCTATGTTCAGCCCAGCAATTCCTGTCCAGGAGCTGCTGGCAGAGAGAACTTCCTGCTGTGCTGGGAATGCTGCCAGAGCCCTTCCTTGCCTGGCTGGGTTTGCAATCCCAACAGACTCCTTGTCTGCAGGGTGGCACAACCACAGCCCTCCCTCCCTGGGACCACTTAGTGTGGCCTGCTGATACTACCTCTATAGTGGCTTTTCCTTTCTCTGTGAGAGGTGGGACAGTGGGAACTCCAGACAAGGTGCAAAACCAAAGGCTTTGCTGTGGGAAACATGAGAAACTCAGCACAGTCAGTTCACTGCCTTCTACACCCTAAACAGGAGTACAAGGAAAGGGGATTTAGAGATACCTTTTCAGAGGGTTGGACCAGTGATTTCAGCCAGAGGGTTTTGCTCACCAATGCACTCGCACACTTGCCCTGCAGCTCTGGCAGCAGCCTGATGCCTCAGAAGAAGAATCCCGACAGTCTGGAGCTGATCCGCAGCAAAGCCGGGCGAGTGTTCGGACGGGTGAGCCCCAAAAAGGAGCAAGAGGGAGAGGAAACTGCTCCTGCTGGGGCTGCAGAATCCTCTTTTTCTTGCCCTTATTTTGTAAAGAGCTGTGGGTTCTGGAGGTGCCCTGGGGCTGTGCTTTGCTCTGTACCTCACTCTGCCTGTCCTGTTTCCCTCTGCAGTTGGCTGCAATTCTCATGGTGCTCAAAGGACTCCCGAGCACCTACAACAAGGACCTGCAGGTAGAGCCCTTGTTCCTCTCCACACCATCTCCTACTCTTGAGCTGTCCCAGCACCCCACAGCCCCTGGCTGTGTGCTGGGAAAGGAGCTGAGGGAGGGGATGCTGCAGGTGACAGCCTGAGTGCCATGGCAGGAGCCTCTGGGCTCACACCCCTGCTCTGCTGCCCAGGCTGCTCAGCCTGTTGTGCTGTATCAGGCTGGCTCAGAGCCACTTCCATTGCTGTTCCAACACAGGAGGACAAGGAGGCTGTCTTTGATGTTGTAGACACCCTGAATGCTGTGCTCCAGGTTGCCACTGGAGTGATTTCCACCCTCCAGGTAAGGATTCATCCTCTCACTATGGAACATGGAGCAGACGCTGTGAGTAACTCAGGGGACAGGGGTCCACACTGGTCCTGAAGTAAGAACTCTTCAGAGCCTCACCCACACTGCTCATTTTGGTCCCTCTTAGAGCTAATGTGCCCTGAGGAGGAGTTGATGATAAATAACATCTCCCTCTGCCCCTCCTTTCTGCAGATCAACAAGGAGAGCATGGAGAAGGCACTGAGCCCTGAGATCCTGTCATCTGACCTGGCTCTCTACCTGGTTCATAAAGGAGTAAGTGCCAGAGGGAGAGCTGGAGCTGGGATTTCTCTGGATGCAGAGAACTGCTCAGTGAGGAGCTGGGATGAGGCCCCTCTGTTCTGTCCCAGACAACAACCATGAAAGCTGAGAACACATCCTTTACATACACCTCAAGCAGTGCTACCTGGGGGACTTCATAGTAATTTACACCCAAATTACTTGATCATAATTATTGTTAAATCCTCCCTTTTCCCCCCCCAGCACTGCCAGATTCAGCTTGCATTGCCCTAAGGGAAAACAGCCAAAACAAGTAGCACATCCCTTTTCCTCCTGGAAGAGCAGCTCAGCTGCCTGGTCACTGAGTGGCACCTCTCTTCCCCCTGCAGATGCCCTTCAGACAAGCCCACATTGCTGCTGGCAAGGCCGTCCACCTCGCCGAGACCAAAGGCATCACCATCAACAATCTCAGCCTGGAGGACCTGAAGAGCATCAGGTTTGTACCTCTGTTATTTCACAGAGGGCTGAGCCTCCCTGATCAGCTTTCCCCAAAGTGCCTGGGCTGCTCTCAGCATCCTCAATATCAGGCTGTTCCTGCTGGGGCTGAAAACACTGGAGGGGATGATAACACCTCCATTGCACTCCAGCTCCAGCAGGGCATGGGCAGGGCTGTTGGGAGGGGCTGGGAGACACTTCTGCCCTAAGCAGGAAGCCCCCAGAGGGGTCTGGCTCTGATGTCAGACTGCAGAATTGCAGGAGCGTTTCCCCCGAGGAGAAAACTCCATCCTCACTCCCTCAGCCTCTCCACAGCCACTGGGCACATGAGGCAGCCCAGAGCCCCCTGACAGCCCCCCTGTGCCCCCAGCCCCCTGTTTGGCAGCGATGTGGCGCAGGTGTTCAGCGTGGTGAGCAGCGTGGAGCAGTACACGGCCGCGGGCGGCACCGCCAAGAGCAGCGTGTCCGCCCAGATCGAGCAGCTGCGGGAGCTGCTCAAGAGGCTCAAGGAACAGGCTTAGAGTGTGGGGAGAGATCCCGTGCCTGCAGCGGTGTGCCTGTGCCACTGATCTGGAGTTAATAAACACTGGGGTGTCTGTAGTTCACTGAAATTTTGCTCTTCTGTCTTGATTTTTCGGGGTGAGGAAGAGCTGGGCTCAGCCCAGGTTTGAAAGGGTTGGGCTGTTCCTCCCTTGCAGCTGGGGATGTGTCTTGCAGGGGAGGGTGACAGACTGAGGTCGTCCCTTTTTACTCAGCAAAATTCCTGTCCCACCCAGCCTTGCAGAGCTGGAGTTTTCTGCCCGTGCTGAGGCAGCAGCGCGTTGTTGACTCAGAGCTGCAGGTCTAGGACACTCACAGGGAACAGAAATAACGAAGGTGTTGCCTCACCAAGGGCTGCAGCACAGGCGGGACAAACTGCCAGCAGCTAAATCTCCAACCAAAGTTCCCCAGGAGACAGAGTGCTTGCACCTTTGGAGCATTTTAGCATGTGGAGGAAGGATCAGCAACAGCAAAATTCCCTTTTTCCAACTTCTCACCACTCTCAATCTCTCCTTGTTCTGGTCTTAAAACAAAACCATTCTCTTGGCATTTAAGCAGCACATTTCAATTACCTTTCCACAAACCTCCTTTGTGTTTGCTCCTTTCCTTCCTGCTGTGTTCCTGCTTTGGCTCCCATCTCACTCTCCACACTGGTCACCTGTGGCCAGGAAATCATTTTTGCACACTCAGCTGCCAGGCTAAAGGAACAAGAAAGCCACAGGTAACACCAATACCTGCAGAGTCAGAAGAACAGAGACCTCTTCATCTCCCCTTAAGGTTCTTTTTCCTCCCATAAACTGTCTTGATCCATGCCACTCCTCTTATTTTTCCTGTTTGTGTCTTCTGAAGAGATTTTCTCTTGCTCCCAGCAGCAAGTCTGGCATTGTCCCTCATGGCCAGTTCTGGGTGACACAGAGCCAGAATGAAAGGAAAAGGGAAGCAGCAGATTGCCACATTGTAGTCTCTTACTTAAATAACTAGTTTACAGTCACTGGTACTTCCCACCTATCCACCCTTTTCTTTAAATTGTGAAATATTTTAGATTGGAGTGGCCTGTGGAGCTCCACAAACATTACAGAGTGTGGTCACAGTGTCTTCAATGTCTCCTCTGACTCATTGGGATTTGGGTTTTGGTCTCAAACCCCTGCTCATTACAGACCAGAGGAACAGGAAAGCACTTGAAGCAGGAATTCACTTAGACTAATTATCAGCTGGGTCATTCTGGATGTAAATCTCATGCTCACCATTCTTCCCAGCCCTCAGCAACCTCCTGTCAAGGCCTGGAGTATCCATCCATAAAAGATGAACATGAAAAAAATGCAGTATTAAAAATGAGGGACTCCAAAACAGCAACAAAATGGTTCAAAGAGTTTTCCTCTGTGTAGACAGTGTGATGGTCTGTCCATCTTCAAGCTTGGAAGTCTGAAAAAGAAATAATCATGAGTGGAAATGTTTGAGAAGCAGTGAATGAATTGGTGGCTACAAACAGAGCCTGAGCCTTGTTCCGGATGGATGCTGAGGGCACTACACTGAAATCCAGCTGTGAAAGGACCTTGTGGGGCCGCCAGAGGCAGAAGGATGTCACTGGCAGTGTCTGCTGCTCCAGACAAGCACCCAAGGACCCGGGCCAAGATCCTTCCCAGCTGGATCATGACACCGGGGCTGCTTAAAGGACAGCAAACCCCGAAAGGGAACAAGAAAACGGGGATGTCGGTTCTGTAAGGAACAGGGACAAGCAGCGGCACTGCACAGCAGGAGAAGGAGAGGGGCTGGCCCGGGGACTCCCCGCCCCGGCGGGCGGGACGAGCTGCGGGAGCGCCGGGAGCGCGGCCAGCGTGAGCTGGGACCGGGACTGGGCTGGGACCGGCACCGGGAGTGAGCTGGGACCGGGACTGGGCTGGGACCGGCACCGGGAGTGAGCTGGGACCGGGACTGGGCTGGGACCGGCACCGGGAGTGAGCTGGGACCGGGACTGGGCTGGGACCGGCACCGGGAGTGAGCTGGGACCGGGACTGGGCTGGGACCGGCACCGGGAGTGAGCTGGGACCGGGACTGGGCTGGGACCGGGACTGAGAGTGAGCTGGGACCGGGACTGGGCTGGGACCGGGACTGGGAGTGAGCTGGGACCGGGACTGGGCTGGGACCGGGACTGAGAGTGAGCTCGGACCGGGACTGGAGCTGGGATAGGGATTGGAGCTGGGATCGGAACCGGAGCTGGGATAGGAACCGTGAGTGGAGCTGGGGTCGGGACCGGCTCTGGGATCGGCACCGGAGCTGGGATTGGGACCGGATCTGGGACCGCCACAGGAGCTGGGATTGTGACTACGACCAGGATCGGGATCGCTGGGACTGGGGCAGGGAGAGGAGCTGGGATCGGAACCGGGAGTGGATCTGGGACCGGGACCAGGACCTTGCCCGGAGCCGCCCGCAGTGTCCTGCCCGCAGTGTCCGGCCCGCACCCGGAGCCAGCCCGGCCGCGATGGCAGCAGCCGAGGTGAGCGCGATCTTTGCTTCCCCGGGGTGCTCAGCCGGGCGAAGCTGGCCCGCAGCCTCCGCCTTCTTGCCTCTGTCTCCCTGGAAAGGCCGACTCGTGCCTGCGACTCGTGCTCAGGCCCTTCCCAGCAGCTTGTGTAAACACTGCTCGGCACAAAAGCTGCATTTTCTGTTTCCTTCCCTGGCCAGACGTGGCCGGGCATCCTGGCCAGTTCACTTTCCGCTCTCCAAATCGCTGCTCTGTGTTCCTGTCACTGCCAAGGCTGCACAGCCGCTGCTCCAAAAAGTCCTGGAGATGCCTAAAATGAATCGTTCAGCTTTGATTTCCCCATTGTAAATGTGTATGTTGCAATGCTGCTGCTGACACACTTCTTGCTTTCATGGGAAGCTTTAAATGCTGAAGTTATACCTGGATATTCCTGGTCTCCAGTTAAGTGCTGAGTCTCTGGAATAGCCTTTAATTTAGCATTAATTTTGCTCCTGGGGGCACCAAATGAGTGCTGAGGAGCTCTAACACTTCTTTTTCAATTCTGATTCTCCTCTCTGCCTTCCCTCATCTTTCTAACAAAGCTGCCTTTTACACATGGCTGCACCCTCACCTCTGCAGGCTCTCCTGTTGTCCTTTCAGGCACAGGGACATGGAAACAGTCACCAGGGAAAACATTTTTAAGGTTACTCAACAGTGTTTTGTCTGGCTGCTAAAGCCCTGCTATAGATCAGCTTCCAGCTGTCCTACCAGCTCCTTGCTGTCCATGGTAGTTACAGTGACCAGCATGAGAAGAAACTTGCCAGTGGTGTTTAAAAAAATCAAGTAGATTAGTAATTATCCACTGTGCAATTCAGAATTTAATCCCTTCCTTCAGGTGTCCTCCATTTCTTTTTTGTTCCTTGTAGCACTGAAGAATTGTTTTTGAAATCTTGGGTAAAATTGTCTCTGCCCAAATAAAATTCTTACCCACTTCAGTGCAAGCCTGGCAGAACTAAAACTTGTTGGCTTGTCTTACCTGGGCAAGCAAAAAGCTTCTGAGCAGGTGACACAGCTCAGGTGATTCACTGCTAGAGAAGCTCCCACACAACACACACCCTGCTGTGGGGCACAGCTGGAACCCTGCACAAGCCTTTGGTCACTGGCTGAAGTGGGTGACACATTCCAGGGGCTGAGGTCACCAGGAATCCTGCTTTGGATGGGAAAACCCTACTTTTGTTTCTGTGCTGGCCCATAGCTCTTTGTCTGTCAGAGGAGAATCTGTTAGGTAAACAGCACAAAAAGGATTTGAGGATATTAATTTCACTCTAATCCTAATGACTGCTAAGTTTTTCCTCCTTTTACAAGGCCTCAAAACAGAAATTTCTGCTGGTCTTGCATCTTTTACTGATATTCATTTCAAGGACTCCCAGCAGAGTCCTGCAGAGGCAAAATATCTTGGAGGGTTCCTGGGCCAGACCTTGGAGCTCAGGGGTAAATAACTCTGTCAGTGATGTGTTCTCCAGCTCTTCAACCACTTGCCAGAGATCCTGAAGTCCAGGGGAATTTCTGGCCAGTGCTGTCACACTGAAGGGAGCTGAGCATGGCCCCTCTAGCAGATAAATGGATCATTGGATGTTGTTTACTGCACAGGATTTATCTGAAGTTATTAGTCCTCTTTAATTAGCTATTTTCTCTCTCAGGGGAATAAACTTTGGGGTGGAAGATTCAGTGGAAGCACAGATCCCATCATGGAGATGCTCAATGCCTCCATCAGCTATGACCAGAGGCTGTCTGAGGTGGACATCCAGGGGAGCAGGGCTTATGCCAAAGCCTTGGAGAAGTCTGGGATCCTGTCCAAAACTGAGCTGGAGAAGATCTTGGGTGGCCTGGAAAAGGTATTTCTTTCCTTCAAAAACTGTCAGTGGCTGACCTGAGAGCAGCCTCCCTGGATTTAATCACTCCTGTGACTGACTGGTGTTTCTGCTGTTTGCAGATCTCTGAGGAATGGTCCAAGGGAGTTTTTGTGCTGAAACAAACTGATGAGGATATCCACACTGCCAACGAGCGCAGACTGAAGGTTTGGCTGCTCTAACCTCTTGTTCCTGATGCTCTGCCTGATGTTAAGGGTGTCCCTCTGCCCTTCTGTGAAATCCCTTTAGAGCTGCTGGCACTGAACCCCCTGGGGCACAGCCAAGGGTCTCCACTCCCCTTTTGGGGCTGTACAAGCACAGAACCCAAAGCTGCCCTTCCCCAGAGCACATCCCATGGTCACTCACAGGGTCCTGGAGCTGAGTCCCTTCCAGGCAGGGAGATCTGCTTGTGTGGATTGTGCTGTTTGGAGCACAGAGATCCTGACAGAAATGCTGCTCTTGTCCTCAGGAGCTGATTGGAGACGTAGCTGGGAAGTTGCACACTGGCAGAAGCAGGAATGATCAGGTATGGACAGAATCCTTTTTTCTCCTTTTGTATTTCTCCATCTCAGTTCTTTAACTGAATATTTTTATGCCATCTCCTTCATTCCCTGACACAGCCTGTATTCCCTTTAATTTAATGATGGCTTTAAACTAATTATGCTGCAGTGACTCATTCACCCAGGGGAGTGGGATCTGCAGGGATGCATCCTGGTACTAAAAGGCCACAAAATTCCACTGACATCTCTGAAAACCTGCAGAACCTCTGACTCTGCTGGCTGGGTGCAGACATCCTTCAGGATCAATCCTCCTCAGGATGTGTTGGTTGGGAATTTTCTGCTTTAAATTTGACAATATGTGAAAATAATGGATTTTGGTTCTATCCATGGAAAGCAACAGCAGCTTTCACAAATCAGTGGCCAGGGATGCTTCCCATATAAGGAAGATTTCCCTCCCCATCAGCCAGAACCAGGAGGGGATAGCAGTGCCAGGGGGTTCTGCTGAGCAATATTTGGTCACTAACTTTGGCCAATCTCCCCCAGGTTGTGACTGACCTGAAGCTGTTCATGAGGAATTCTCTCTCCATCATCTCCACACACCTCCTGAGGCTCATTGAGACCCTGGTGGAACGTGCTGCCATGTGAGTCCTTTCCCACAGTTTTCCATAACTTTGTCATTTTTGGGGCAGGAGACTCCTAGGTTTGTTGTGTGACTGTGCAGCTGCAGGATCTCCTGTGCAGGGAGTTACAGACCTGTCCCTGCCCTCCTGTCTCTGCTGCTCACCTCTGTCCTTTCCCTCCCAGAGAAATCGATGTGATCCTGCCTGGCTACACCCACCTGCAGAAAGCTCAGCCCATCAGATGGAGCCAGTTCTTGCTCAGGTGAGCACCTGCCACCCTCCCCACCCTCAGGCCCTGCTGAGGGGACAGCCAGGGGTGGTGACAAAGCAGAGAGAACCCTGCAAACTGGAACAGGAATTCCCTGTGTGGCTCTGACCAGCTGAGAATCCAAGCAAGGAATGGGCAGCTCCCTGTTCTCCATCCTTTGGTCATTCTCACCTCCTGGAGTGGGATATTTTCCAGCTTCATCTCCATGTTCTCCATCCTTTGGTCATTCTCACCTCCTGGAGTGGGATATTTTCCAGCTTCATCTCCATGTTCTCCATCCTTTGGTCATTCTCACCTCCTGGAATGGGATATTTTCCAGCTTCATCTCCCTGTTTCATCTCTCCTGTCCTTCCCCAGCCATGCTGTTGCTCTGACCCGGGATTCTGAGCGCCTGGGAGAGGTAAAGAGGAGGATCAATGTCTTGCCTTTGGGAAGGTAAAGTTATTTTTTGTTGTGATCCTCACCCCTCACTTTGCTCTGAGATAAAAACAAGTAGCAGATCTGTCCATCTCCTGAGCCACTGGGGCTTTTATTCCATAGATACTGCAGCCCAGCTTCCCTCTCCAAAGACTCTCACCACAGAAATATTTTTATATTCCTTCTTGATAATCAAGGATTACAAGGCTTTCATTGAGCAGCTCTTGTTTGGGAGAGAAATTCTGGTTTAGTCCAGAGTTCAGAGTGTGATGAGCCTCAGACCACACTGTGACATCAAAGAGAATTGGGGGAAGGAAATCTTCAGAGAGGTGTCATCACTAGAGCCTGAGCTTTTGTCTGATATCAGTTTGGGTACCATGTGTGACTTCTGGTTCTTTTTCCCCTGGCAGTGGAGCTCTGGCTGGAAATCCCCTAGGAATTGATAGAGAGCTGCTGTGCAGTGGTAAATGTTTCCCTGGGCCTGAGGAATGGGAGTACTCATAAGATCTGGGCTTTCTGGGAAGCATGAGGGGATTGTCCTGATGTTATTTTGGAGGTGTTGCAGCACTTTAACAAGGGGATGGAGGGTAATGAATAGATAAAAGTCACCTTCTCTGGGGCAGCCTGGTGCACTCAGGCTCTGTCAGGGCCAGTGTGACCTCCTGTGTCCATCCCCTTCTTGCAGAGCTGGACTTTGCTTCCATCAGTCTGAACAGCATGGATGCCGTCAGCGAGAGGGACTTTGTGGGTGAGCACAGCCAAACCTTCCCAGCACTGTGGGAAGCAGCTCCTGACACCTTTCCAGTTCATTCAGTAAAGGGGCTGAAATCCATCATTAGCAACTAAAGCCCCAGTCAGGGTTCCCTGGGCTGTCCAAGCACCTTTTCCCCTCCTGATTTCCTGCCTTCCCTGCAGTGGAATTCCTCTCAGCTGCCACCCTGCTGATGATCCACCTCAGCAAGATGGCTGAGGATCTCATCATCTACAGCACCAGCGAGTTTGGCTTCCTCACCCTCTCTGATGCCTACAGGTGGGTGTCAGTTCTCAGAGCTCCTCCCTCAGCCTCTCCTCCTCAGCTCTCCCACCCTGGAGGGTAGGCAGTGGTTTGGGCTCTGTCTGTGCATGAGGCTGACCCAGCATCAAAGGCACCCTCAGGGGGAATATTCCTCAGCAGTGGTCACTTATTTGTCATTCTGGTAACTTAACCAAGTCTATGTTCAGCCCAGCAATTCCTGTCCAGGAGCTGCTGGCAGAGAGAACTTCCTGCTGTGCTGGGAATGCTGCCAGAGCCCTTCCTTGCCTGGCTGGGTTTGCAATCCCAACAGACTCCTTGTCTGCAGGGTGGCACAACCACAGCCCTCCCTCCAGGAAGTCACACTAACACACTATTCATACCAGCCTAGGGGAGCCTGGAGGGGAAGCCCTCTTTTAAGTTTCTCTGTGAGAGGTGGGACTGTGAGGCAGCTCCAGACAAGTTCCAAAATCAAAGATCAGCTCAGTCAGTTCACTGATTTCCTACACCCTAAACATGAGTACAGTGAAGAGGGCCCTACTCGTTTCTTTTAGCGGGCTGGGTCAGTGCTGATGTGTGTGGATGGATGAGGGTTTTGCTCACCAGTGCACTCCACTCATCTCCCACCCAGCACTGGCAGCAGCCTGATGCCTCAGAAGAAGAATCCCGACAGTCTGGAGCTGATCCGCAGCAAAGCCGGGCGAGTGTTCGGACGGGTGAGCCCCAAAAAGGAGCAAGAGGGAGAGGAAACTGCTCCTGCTGGGGCTGCAAAATCTCCTTTTTCTTGCCCCCTTTTGTCCTTTTCTTGTAAAGAGCTGTGGGTTCTGGATACCTGACTCCCTGCCTCTCCTGTTTCCCTCTGCAGTTGGCTGCAATTCTCATGGTGCTCAAAGGACTCCCGAGCACCTACAACAAGGACCTGCAGGTAGAGCCCTTGTTCCTCTCCACACCATCTCTCCTGCTGGCTGGAGGAGTCAGGAGACCTGGGCTGCTCAGCCTAGGGGGGTTTGGGCTGCACCAGGTTGGCTCAGAGCCACTTCCATTGCTGTTCCAACACAGGAGGACAAGGAGGCTGTCTTTGATGTCGTAGACACCCTGAATGCTGTGCTCCAGGTTGCCACTGGAGTGATTTCCACCCTCCAGGTAAAGATTCTTCTCATCCTCTCACTATTCAACATCATCATGGTGCATATTCTGTGATTAACACAGAAAGCAGAGCTCCAGATTATTCCCAAATAAAAACTCCTTAGTGCCTCACCCACTTCTCATTTTGGTCCCCTCTGCCAGCTGCTCAGGGGCTCAGAGCATTCCTTTAGAGCTCCAGATGAATTCCTCTCACCCTGAGCACTAACCTGCCCCAAGGAGGAGCTGATGGTAACGTGTCCCTGGGATCCTCTTCCTGCAGATCAACAAGGAGAGCATGGAGAGGGCACTGAGCCCAGAGATGTTGGCTACTGACCTGGCTCTCTATCTGGTTCGGAAGGGAGTAAGTGCCAGAGGGAGAGCTGGAGCTGGGATTTCTCTGGATGCAGAGGAACTGAGCTGAGTCCCCTCTGCTCTGTCCCCTTCCCCTTGCAGATGCCCTTCAGACAAGCCCACATGGCCTCTGGCAAGGCCGTCCAGCTGGCCGAGACCAAAGGCATCACCATCAACCACCTCAGCCTGGACGAACTGCAGAACATCAGGTTTGTACCTCTGTTACTTCAACTCCCCAAAACCCCTGTTTGGCAGCCCTGACAGCCCCCTGTGCCCCCAGCCCCCTGTTTGGCAGCGATGTGGCGCAGGTGTTCAGCGTGGTGAGCAGCGTGGAGCAGTACACGGCCGCGGGCGGCACCGCCAAGAGCAGCGTGTCCGCCCAGATCGAGCAGCTGCGGGAGCTGCTCAAGAGGCTCAAGGAACAGGCTTAGAGTGTGGGGAGAGATCCCGTGCCACTGATCTGGAGTTAATAAACACTGGGGTGCCTGTAGTTCATTGAAATCCTGCTGAAATTCCAGTAACTTTTAACCTTTGCACTCCCGCAAGTGACTCTGGAAAGAAATAGAAGTAAGCAAGCAGGCAATGAAGAAATAACCAAAAGGAAGCAAGCAATAATAATAAACCTAAGCTGTGCTGAAGGAGGTGTTTAGGTTGGACATCAGGAGGGATTCCATCACTGTGATCAGGGAGGTGGAATCACCATTCCTGGAGGGGTTTAAGGGAAACTGGATGTGGCTGTGGGTGACAGGATGGTGTTGGGTCACAGGCTGGACTCGGTGACATCGGAGGTCTTTTCCAACGTAAATGATTCTGTGATAAGCAAATAAATAATTGTGTAAATAAGTAAGCAAATGAATAAATAAGTAGGTGATAAACATAGGAGAGGAGAGGAGAGGAGGAGAGGAGAGGGAGAGGAGAGGAGAGGAGAGGAGAGGAGAGGAGAGGAGAGGAGAGGAGAGGAGAGGAGAGGAGAGGAGAGGAGAGGAGAGGAGAGGAGAGGAGAGGAGAGGAGAGGAGAGGAGAGGAGAGGAGAGGAGAGGAGAGGAGAGGAGAGGAGAGGAGAGGAGAGGAGAGGAGAGGAGAGAGGAGAGGAGAGGAGAGGAGAGGAGAGGAGAGGAGAGGACTCGCCGTTCGATGAAATCCAGCGGTCCAGGACAGAGCCTGGAGGCTCCTGTAGGCGCCTTTTCGCCGGGACACTCGTGGCTTTGTCCGGAGGCCACCGTGGGACAGGACCCGGTCCCTGTCGGGCTGTGCCGTCGCTCATCCCTCTGGAGCGGGATCGGGACCGTGACCAGGATCAGGATCGGGACAGTGACAGGGATCGTGACCAGGACTGAGATCAGGATCGGGACCAAGATCGGGATCGTGACAGGGATCGGGACCGGGCCCGGACCCCGACCCCGTCCCTCTCCCTCAGCTCGACCACGCCCCTCCCTCAACTCAACCACGCCCCTCCCTCAGCCGGCCCCGCCCCTCAGCGCGGGCCCCGCCCACAGCGAAGATGGCGCTGGCCGCCTCACGCGGTGCCGGTGCCGGGCTGTGCTCCATGCCGGTGCTGCCGCTGTTGTTGCTGCTCCTCCCGGGGCTGGCGGCCGGTCTCGCCGGGATGCTGCAGCCCCGGGACACCCCTTCCCGCGAGCGCAAGGAGCTCAGCGGCCTCTGGAGCTTCCGCGCCGATCTGTCTCCGGGCAGGGACGCGGGGTTCGCGCAGCGCTGGTACCGGCGGCCGCTCCGGCAGGTAGCGGGGAGCGGAGGGCACGGGCTGAGCTCCTTCCCCTCCCAGCCGGGCTCCGCTTCTTTCTTCCACTTCTTTCTTCCCCTGTTCCTCTTTCCCTGCCTTCTTCCCCACCCCAGCCGCTGCCGTGCGCCCTGCCCGGGTTTTTCTTGAGGCAGTTCCTAATTAGCAGCCCCTAATGATGGCCCTGGTGCTGCTCCGGAGCTTCCAGCAGCACAGGATCGGCAAAAAGTGCCTGGAAAGGGCACCGGGAATTGTTCATTCTAAAATTTCAGAGTGCTGGTGGACACGTTTTGAGATGTCCTTGGAAATTATCTGCATTACCTGACAGAAAAGAGTTATGGATTTTATGCATAAAGTGGATAAGTCGTTCATTATTTCTGTTTTTAGCCTTTTGGCCGGTTTTGTTGCCGGATTGTGGAAGGAGAGAAGAGCTGAAGGGCGCTGTGCTGCTGGAAGTTCTGCCAGAAAAGAGTATTCCTGAAATATGCCCCCTCCAAAGGAGGCTTAGATGAGTGCACTCAATGTGTTTTAGACCTCAGAGAACCTCCCTGAAGGACACACAGGTTCTGGCAGCACAGGCAAGGCTTCTCCTGCAGAGATCCTAGAAAATCCTCTTCCCCATCCAAGGATTTTCCCAGTAGGAATTTTTGATGAGGGCACTGGGCTGAGTCAGCCATGCACATGGAGCCCACCCTGGGTGTCCAGTCCTTCCTCTTTCCATTTCCTGAGGCTTCCCCAGGAAAGGAGAAGCTGCAGAACTTCTTTGTGCAACATGCTGATTGCAGAAATTGCTAAAAATGAACAGCTCTGGCAACAGCATTTGGATTCCTCAATATTCAATGTACTGTGACACTGCCTCCCTCTAATCTTCATATTGGAATAAGTAACTGAATGGATTCTGTTGTAATCCCAAGGAATCTCTGTTGCTCTCAGTGAGAAAAGCTCATCCCAAACAGTCTCCCATGGGAGAAAAATATCCCAAAATATCCATTGCTGCCCACAATATCTGTTATTTTGTTACCCTTTTACTACAGCTCTTAGCTGACAAACAGCACCACAACCCCCACATTGCTTTGCAGGAGAAAATTCCCACTGAAACAACAACCTTGGGCTTTTTCCCCCTCACCTCTGTGATTCCATGGTGCCAGAGCCATTAATGAAAACATGTCATTGTACAGCAGGAGGGGAAGAGAAAGGAGCAGCTGCTTCCTGTAGGAACAGGCAGGTTCCTGTGCCTGGTGCTAACTGGGGTTTATGCAGGAGCTGTGAGACATCTCAGCAGTTTTTAAACAGCTTTTCCCAAGTATTTCCCCTTGGTAAAGGCATTGTAAGAGGACACCTCCAGTAGTAAAATTCCTCTTTTTAAACGCTCTGTTCTTTCCTTTTCCATGCAATTCCTGCCAGAGCGGCCCTGTGATTGATATGCCAGTGCCTTCCAGCTTCAACGACATCACGCAGGACCCCAGGCTGGAGAATTACATCGGCTGGGTGTGGTACGAGAAGGAGGTGCTGCTCCCGCTGCGCTGGCTGCAGGGCGATCCCGCCCCCAGGGTGGTGCTGCGCTTTGGCAGTGCCCATTACTACTCCATCGTGGTGAGTGCCTCGGGGGGTGGCCCTGTGCTTCCTAAATTAGGCTGGACCAAGAGCAGTTTTGTGGTTTGTTCAGTAAATGAGTCCCTGCCTCGATTTTGCATCCCCTTCTGAACTCGTGACTGTTTTCCCCCAGCAAGAATGAATTCCAGTTTCTCTGATCCTTCAGTTTTGGGATTGGTAACTAACATTTTCTGATTAATGGATCTGCCTCCAACTGTGTCCCTCAGTGACAGTTGCCATGACTCAGATCTAGCTCCCAGTAAAGGGAGATACCTCAAAAATCCTTTGAGGATCAAGAGCCCGGGTGTTCCTTGTAACTGGGCTTCCCTCTCTGCACTCTGCTTGCCTCAATACCCCAATAACCCATTTTTTGGGGTCTTTCCTTGCAGTGGGTGAACGGGGTGCAGGTGGTGGAGCACGAAGGGGGGCACCTGCCCTTTGAGGCTGACATCAGCAGCGTGGTGCAGGGCAGCCCAGACCCCCTGTGCCGCATCACTGTCGCCCTCAACAACACCCTGACCCCCCACACGCTGCCCCCAGGCTCCATCCAGTACATGGCTGACAAATCAAGGTGAGTTCCTGGCCTCTTTCACTGCTGGGATCATCCCAGGGCTGTAGGAAATGGGGAATTTATTCATAAATCCCTCCATGGGGTTGTCTTTATGGTGAGTTTGTTGGTGGAGCAGTGAGGAGTTAAAGTTGTGCTGTTGTGAGGAATCACAGGGAGTTATTGCATCTGTTCTGTGCACAGGGGGCTCAGATTGGATGATTTGTCAAGCTGAATCAAGGGAAGGTTTGAGAAGCTTGGATTCAGCTGGAAGCTGCAAGTACCAGCTCTCCTGAAGGATCAAGATCTTCATTAACTTCTTTGTTAACTGCAAAATCCTTCAGTGTAGCAGCTGAAAGACAGATCCAGCCTGACATAAAGATATTTTAATGTTTATTTTGCACTGCCAGCATCCACATGCTGCCTCCAGCTGTGTAATGAAGTGTAATACAGCCAGTTCTCCTGTCTTGCTCACTCAGGTACCCCAAGAACTATTTTGTGCAGGACACCAAGTTTGATTTCTTTAATTATGCTGGAATCCACCGCCCAGTTGTGCTTTACACCACTCCTGCTGCCTACATTGATGACATCACTGTGACAACCACCTCATCAGACAGTGTTGGTAGGTCCAGAGCAATCAGCAGCTCCCTCAGCATCCCTCCACATGGAGGTGACAAGGGCAGCAGGGAAAATACCCTGCATGAGTCTGGTTGAATTTCTTTCCTAGTGGCTTTTTCCTGAGGCTGAGCTGTCCTCTTGCAGTCTCTGATTGTTTTGTGTTTCCTCTGAGCCAGCCAGGGTGCAGTACCAGGTGTCAGTGGTTGGCAGCACAGCCAATTCCTTGTCCCTGAGTTTACGTGACCAAGAGGGGAAGGTGGTTGCTACAGGTGATGGTGCAGTGGGAGAGCTCAAAGTCCTCAACCCAAACCTCTGGTGGCCTTACCTGATGCATGAGAACCCTGGATACCTGTACTCCTTGGAGGTAAAGTGGCATTTCCTCCTCTGTGTGTGTGTTTAATAGGGTTAAGGCACTGCCATATGGCCCATCCTCTGTGCTCTCCTCTCATGGGCCCTGTGCGTGCGACCAGGGTGGCTCTGCTAATTAGGAGTAATCAAATCAAGCTTTGGCAGCTTCTGAAGGGTCTGGCAGAGAGCAGGGTGTTCCTGGAGTGTGCACTGAGGTCCAGTCCATCCCCTCTGGGGAGATGATGAGTTCAGTGGCTCGAGCTCTGTGGGAGTTCAGGATCAGTGGTGATGTTCAGGTGCAGAAATCGGGGAAGGGAGGGTGAGCTGCTCTGGGTTTGCAGCAGGTGATGTGCCAGTCATTGCCTGGCACCAAGGTGCAGGGCACAGAAACGACCTGGGGGGATGCCATGGGGAAAAGACACTGATGTTTTTGGGATGAGCAAGTGCCAGAAGGGTCTTACAGGGGCTGATTCTTCATCCTTCAGCTTCCACAGCTGTCTCCCACCTGAGCAGCAGTGAGAACGGGCTGTGTGCTGAGGCAGGGCTGGGGAGGGATGTGGGCCCAAAATCTCTCTGACAGACAGAGGAGGGAGCACTGGGCATCCCTGTGAGGATCCCTGCCTTTGCTCCCTGGCCATGCAGGTGAAGATGCAGGCCCAGGTGGGCGAGGTGCTGCTGGAGGACGTGTACACGCTCCCGCTCGGCATCCGCACCGTGCACGTCACCAGCACCCAGTTCCTCATCAATGGCAGGCCCTTCTACTTCCACGGGGTCAACAAGCATGAGGATGCAGATGTGAGTGTGACACCCAGGGACCCCTCAGCTCACCCTGATGAGGTGGTACCTGCATTGCTTCCCCTCTCCTGCCCTCTCTTCTCCAAGGATCAGTTTCCTCACACTCTCCTCCCAGGCTACACCCTGCCTGGTCCTGCCATCCCTCAGGGCACGTGGGTGTGCTGGTGGAGACACTGGAGCATCTCCCAGCCACAGTTTTCAGTCAGACATGCTGTGAGGGTGGGGAGGCCCTGGCACAGATTGCCTAGAGAAGCTGTGGCTGTCCCATCCTTGTTCCAGGCCAGTTGGACAGGGCTTGGAGCACCCTGGCTAGTGGAAGATGTCTCTGCCCATGGATGGTGGAATGATAACGAGACCCAAACTCCTCTGGCTGTGGCTGTCGAGTTCCCCATCCTGGGCAGCACCAGTCACAAGCAGCTCCAGGGCTGGGGCTGGATCAAGCAGAGGAGCTGTGTTCACAAGGGCTGGTTCCTCTCTGCCCCCAGATCCGTGGCAAAGGCCTGGACTGGCCCCTGATAGTGAAGGACTTCAACCTGCTGCGCTGGCTGGGGGCCAACTCGTTCCGCACCAGCCACTACCCGTACGCGGAGGAGATCATGGACCTGTGCGACGCCTACGGCATCGCCGTCATCGACGAGAGCCCGGGGGTGGGCATCAAACTGCCGTAAGAGCCGCCAGCAGCCCCGCCCTCGCTGCTCTGCCCCCTCTCAGCTCTTTCCAAGTGTCCCATTACCCTTTTGACACTTTTGTCCCACCCGTTGTGCTGATAATGACAGTACTTTGCTCTGTGTGGAAATCTCCCGTTGCAACACCGGTGCCTCCTGATGTTGGGCAACCAGAGGGCGTGCTGCCACATTGTGCCACATGGCTCCATTAACAAACCCAAACCATGGCCCTGAACTGTGCAGCAATCTTTGGGGAAATGGGGCAGAAGCCATCCTCAGCCATCCTCAGCATCAAGGCTCTGCTGTGCCCCGGGGGATGAGTTTTCACAGAGGGGAATGGATTTTTCAGCCTCACCTCCTTGTGTCTTGCAGTGAGAGCTTTGGGAACAAGTCCCTGCAGCATCACCTGGCTGTGATGGAGGAGCTGGTGCGCAGGGATAAGAACAGACCCTCAGTGGTGATGTGGTCAGTGGCCAACGAGCCGGCCTCAGAGCTGCCCCCAGCTGCTCACTACTTCAAGTAAGTGCCTCTGCTCCTCATCTCCTGGCAGGTGCTGCTTCTTCTTCCTTTGGGATGGCACAAAGAGGTAGGAAAGGGAGGGCAGGCATTTTTTGGGAGCCCTGGAACTGAACCTACACATACAGCAGCTCCATTTCAGTTTGTATGTGTTGAGCTGGTGCTCAGAACTGTCCCAACATGTTGGTTCTGAATCACCAAGGCTCCACAAAATTACCAGGAGTCCACTTGGTTGGAGCAGCTCTTCTTGAGCTGAGGGTTAAGTAAAATCAGACCTGGTGAGAATGGAATATTCCTTGTTAGCACTGGAAGATGAGTGTTGAATCCTTTGAGAATTACAGCAATGCTGTAAAATAACTGGCCTTTCATTCTGAACACAAGGTTCTGCAGTTAGTGCTGCTTATTTGTTCTGTGGCTCCTCACTTCAAAGCCACTGTTGAAGTCCCTGCAGGCCCCTTGGTGTTATCTCTAAAGAGATTTAAGCTTTGGATTAGCCCAGAGGCAGGTCTGTAATGGGCAGCAGAGTGTCCCTGGGAGCTGTAGGTACATTCAGAGAGAGCTCTGAAGTTTCATTCTTCAGAATGTTCTACCACCCTCCTGCAATGCCAGGGCAGCAGCAGAGCTTGACTGTCCCATTCTGTGCCCTCTCCCTCACTCAGGGCTTCCTCAAAAGCATCCACCCTCTGCCTGCTGTGGCACAGGGCCTCAAGAACACATCCCAGGAGTTGTTCAGAAACTTCCCCTTGCCCTTTGTACAGTTTTGTCCTCAAACTCAACTGTCCCTTCAACTTTTAAGCTGCTGGCACCACCCCATGTGCCTGTGCTTGGTGTGCTTCCACTCTGCTCTTTTTCAGCAGTCACTTGGTGACAGATATTCTCTTGATTTCATTACAACACTGCCTGCTAAATCAAAAGCATCTCAGTGTGGTGGGTGGAAGGACAGAGAGAGCCTGGGGAGAAGGGGCTGTGCTGCTCCATGCTGTTGTTGAACTCTTGCTTTACTGTTTGCAAACAGGACAGTGATAGCTCACACTAAAGCTCTCGACCCCTCCAGACCAGTCACCTTTGTGACAGATGCTAATTACGCTCTTGATCATGGTGTAAGTTTGCTTTATTTTCTAGCTTCTTTTTTTTTTTTTTTCTTTTAATTCATACATGGAATTTCCTCCTCTTGGCACTTGTTTTGTAGTCCTTTCCCCTCATCCTCCCCAGATTTACTGGAGATATTTAGCAGGGAAAGGCTAAAGAAAAATTACATTTTTGTTTCTAGTAGAAATCACCTTACCCTGTAGTTGTAGTCCAATAGAAAAAAAAAAAAAAGAGAGATCTGTAAGAGAGAACAATTCTTTGTGTGCAGGATTATGCCCCTGGATTCCATTAATAGTGTCATGCTTTGCTATGCCATTGATTGTGTTTACTAATACTCAGGATTTTCACTTGCAATTAAGCCAAAGCTTAAACCTCTTTAAAATGCTCACAACCCTTGTGGAAGTCTAAAGGAAGGAAGCTTTGCTTTAATTCCTGCTTTCAACTGCTCTAGATCTTTGGCAGATGTCTGTTTGTGTTGAATAATCTAAAAGCTCCTTCAGCTCCACAATTAAAGCCCTAGAGCTAGATAAATAACCAAAAGGCACTTTCCTTGGATTTTTTTGGATTTTCAACACCTCTATTTGTTTCCAGGCTACATCCTTGTACAATAATCACTTCTAGCAGGTGAGTTGGTGCTGCCACATCCCTGCTCCAGGTTACACTTTGGATTTCTTCTAAAATGTCCTCTAATTAGTAGGAATGGCTGCAACTCTGAGGTTTTTCCTCCCCACCCCAGAAAGAAAAAAACCTCTGATGGGTTTAAATTTGAAGGAGCCCAGCAGGAATCTGCTTTTGGATATCCCATTCATTCCCACCCTGCCCAACTGGAGGAGCTCAGGCAAACAAACCCAAAGAACAGATCTCTCATACACTGATGTGATATTAGAACTTTTTTTTTTTTCTTTTATTACAAAACATGTTAAGAGAACATTGAACAAGTTACATACAACATCACTTTATCTTGAGGGGGCTTTGTGCCCTTTTATCACACTGTCCATGTGGTAGAAATGGCAAATAACTTGCAGAATGCTTTAGTCTTAGTATTGCACCATTGATGCACAAAATTTAGTTGCTAGTCAAAATATTTGACCACTCACTTGATAATCACATTCCAATACTCAAAAAGAAAAAGTACATCTAAATGTACCAGCAAGCCAGAGACATCTTGGAAACAAAAAAACTTCTAACAAACCTGAGAATGAAACGTGTTGATCTTGTCTAACTCTTTGCTGTGACTTCCTAATCTGTAAGAAAAATGCCATATTAATGCTGTTAGCTTATTAAATTTATACTTTTTTTTTTTTTTTTCTGGGAAAGAGATGATGTTTGGAGGGCCTGAGTGATGGGGGAAACACTTCATTCTACATTTAATAAACCTGGATTTCATTAAATGAACCCAAAGGAGGATTAAGTTTACAAGAGAAGGTTGAAATCTGTGCCAAAACACTCTCACCTTGTTTTTTGCAGGCTCCCTATGTGGATGTGATTTGTGTGAACAGCTACTTCTCCTGGTACCATGACCCAGGCCACCTGGAAGTGATCCCACTCCAACTCACAGCCCAGTTTGACAACTGGTATAAAACCTACCAAAAACCCATTATCCAGAGTGAATATGGAGCAGACTCAGTGCCTGGGCTGCACAGTGTGAGTGTTGTGGTGTTTGCCAGGTGCAAACAGCTCTTAGAGGGCAGCAGAATGTAACTGGGAGAGGGTGGCACCACTGGGCTGGCTTTGCTGGGAGGATTGGGATCCTGCTCCACCCACTTTGTCTGCCTAAAGAGGACTCCAAAATCTGTCCTTGGTGGTAGAAAATGCTTCAATGAAAGCAAAGCCTGGAGGATGGAGGTTTGTGGTGCTGTCCCATGCAGGGGGTGGCACTCTTGCCCCTGTCATGACAAAGGCCACCAGGGGAATTCTCCCTGGCAATACCTGGAGTTCTGTTTGCTAATGGTCCTGTTAATGCAGAGCAGGCAGCCCCAGAGTCTGTGCTGAGGAACAGTTGCTCAGCCAGTGGGAATGGCTTTGCTGGGCTCATTTGTCCCCTGTCCCTTTCCCTGGCTGCAGGACCCCCCCATGATGTTCACTGAGGAGTACCAGCAGGCCATGCTCAGGGAGTACCACTCTGTCCTGGACAAAAAGAGGAAGGAGTTTGTGGTTGGGGAGCTCATCTGGAATTTTGCTGATTTCATGACCAATCAAGGTGAGCTTGTATTTATATTCTAAACACCTCCCCATCCTCCCTGGGAGTTCAGGGATTGATGCCACACAAATTCTGTGCTGAAGGGTAGGACAGAAGGTCCTCTGTTCACCAGGACAGAGCACAGCTGGTTTTGTCACAAAATCCAGCATGACCAGAGCCAAGAGGAAAGGTTCTGCCTGTCCTTTCTCCTGCACAGATGCTCCCAGAAACATGACACAATGCACAGGGGAAGATTGTGAGGGACCCAGACTGCTCCTGGTTCTTGGCCACCTTCAATTCAGAGCTTCAGGGACATCTCACTTGCTCCCAGTGTCACCTACAGCTGTCCTGGGAACTGAGCACCTTAAATAATCATCATCAACTTGGTAGAGGAGCAGATGCTACACTGGCACACAGCTGTCTCACATGACACTCCACCCATTATTAACAGACAAGTGCAGTCACAAAGGAAGGGAAATTCCTTAATTTACAGTGCAGTCCCACAGAATAATTAAACAATCACAATTCAGATCTAGTAATTTCTGCTTCTGCCACCTGCAGTGGGTTGAGGTGGTGAGCAGTCAGTGAGAGGGAGGAACAGCACTAAAATACCCTGCAGAGCACCAGGACAGGCATTGGAAAGCTCAGTGATGGCAGTGGCCAGAAAAGCAGCATCAAAAAGGACTGAGAAAATGCAGACAAGGTCACACACAGATGCAGTTCCAGTCTCTCCATGTGTTGCAATCCTTATCTCTAATTTCCTGTGAAAATTCAAACAGGCAGAAAGGATCCAGATACTACAGAGTCATCACCATTTCCTCCATCTAATCTGAAGGTGGAGCCAATCTACTGTAGATAGAACACTAATCAATGGGCACACAGCTGTAAAAACAAGGAATTGCAGCTGGATTGCTCTGCCACATCCCTGGATCCTGCCACGCTTCCCTCTCCTGACTGTGCAGAAGAAAGTGCAGAGGTCTCTTCCACCTGGCCTGATTTAGTACCTACATTGTAACAGCTCACAGCAGGGCCTGGAAGAGTTTGATTTCTGTATTTATTTTACAATTTCTCTGCAGGGACCACACGAGTTTTGGGGAACAAGAAAGGAATCTTCACCCGCCAGCGCCAGCCCAAAGCAGCTGCATTTGTTCTTAGAGACAGGTACTGGAAGATTGCAAATGAATCAAGCTGTCTTCCTCCTGTAATCACATCACATTCCTTCTACCTAAAATGAAAATAAAGGGTTTGGTGGCTGGGGATTATGTTGAGCTTGTTATTAAGTTTCTGTTTAAATAAGTTTTATGCCTGATTCAAGTCTTGCAAGTCCAATGCGATTTCTAGTCCACCTGAAGTAGTTACTGTGATGCAAAGCAGATCAGAAACTTTTGTTTCCTCTGCTCAGCAGTGTCTGGAGGCTCCCTGTTCCCAGGCAGGAAAACAAATATTCACTTTCAAGGAGCTGAAGTTAAGAAATCCTGACTGAGGTATCTGTTTATGGCAAAAAAAAACCAAACCAAAAAACAAATATTACATGATACAACTCAATGCTGAACTTAAAAACAAAACCTAAGTTACTCTAAATGAACATCACATCCCTCTAAAGCAAATGAGGTTTTCCAGTTCAACTCCCCTAAGACTTAACACTGCTGAGATCACAGCAGGCTGCCCACAGGATTGCAGAGGAGCAGTTTGTGCAGCTGCTCTGGCCTGACAGGATGTGTGAGAAATCCTGAGCATTCCCAGCAGTCAGGAAGGGTGTGAAGCACCCAACAGACTCCAGCAGAGAGTTTGGAATTCCTGTTCCAGCAGCAAGGTGGAATGTTAGAGAGGGAGGGACTACATCAACTCAGCTTTAAATGTATTTATTTTACAGTACCAAAACTGCCACTCTTAGACATGAACTGTGCCTAACAATTTTCCTTCATGTTCAATGTCACCACAGGAAGAGCAGCCCAGAGGGAAATTCTGTTCCCAACCTTTGTGAGAGTGGCCTGGAGCCCTCTGGGGCAGGGCCAGGTGTAAATCCCTGTGCTGCTTCAGTGCTGTCCTAGGATCACAGCAGCATCACAGAAAAACTCCCAACATTTAACCTGCAAACTCTCAGCATCACAAAGGGCAGAACAACAAAGCCAGAGGCTGCCCAATGCATTGGGGAGGTTACAAATCTGGATTTAATTACTGCAATTCACAAATTCTGGGTGAAACTGGTGCCATGACTCCCTGTTCTCAGAGTGGCTCAGGGAAGTGATCAAATCTCACCATATTTGTTGTGTGGTGGTCAAATTCTGTCCCTTCAGAGGTGGTACACAAAGAACCAAGAGCACCTTCCACCCTGCCCCAGCAGAATAAGAACACAGATGTTCACTGCAGACTCCACAACAATCTTGTGGTTTTAAGGGAAAAGGAACAACACTACAGCATTCCTCACACTGTGCTAGGTCTAGATTTTCTCTAGAACTAACCCCCCAGAATATAAAACTCTATGCACAAGCAAAAGACATTTTGTTCAAACACACCATGGTATGAGCAATTCCCATATTTCAGCCCACTAGCAGTGTTTGAAAATCATTTCAACTTCTCCACCTTAGCCATCATCCTTTAAAAATTCATTTTCTTCCCCAATTTCAACAGACCTGACCAAAACACAGATAAACATTTGACATTGGTCACTCCTTACAAATCAGGGCTCAGCTCAGCCCCCCCAAAATCTGAGCACACATTTGAGGGTTAATTCCTGCTTGTCTCTAAACCCAACCCTGCCCAGCAGCTCCTTCCCCAAATCCAGGGACACATCCAGCAGTTTCCAGGGATTTTGTGGCTGTGGGAACAGCTTTGAGCAGCCCCAATAAAGCAGAAAGTGATAAAAATCACAATGTTGGGGTTTTTTTTTTTGCTTAAAGAAGTGTAAACATTGAAAGCCTCAAGTCAATGCTGCTCAGCCTTGACACACAATGCTCAGCCAGACACAAAGCTGAAGGAACTCTACTGGGAAAACTGGGATCTGAGGGGAATCAAGTGCTTTAAACCTTCTACTGCTAAACACACACAAGGTCTTGGAAAAAAAAAAAAACAACCAAAAAACCACACTACTTGGTACAATTTCTAGAAACAGAATTACAGTACTGACATTAAAAACAGTTTCTAAGGCTCAGACTGAGTCCAAAAAGGCCTCTGGTTGGGTTCATTCAAGCTCTTATGTTTGGACTGCATGAATGCAGCATAAGAATGATTGCAGCAAGACATCCACAGGTAATTTCTACATTTATTTTTGTTGGGTTTTTTTCTTTTTTTTATACCAAAAAAGTTATGTGCAACAAATAGAATTCGTACATATTTACATGGGTTTTTTTTTTACCTGTTAGCAAAATTGTATCCTAAACCTCCAGTAGAGAATCTCTCAGTCTATATTGAGAAAAGGAGCATCTGCCCAATGACTCCATTTTAAATGGGTACTGGATTTGGAGTTGAAAGCACTGGGAATAAATAGTAGATGGAACATACTATACAGAACAAACACTTAATATTTAGGCCATGCTTAACACAGTTTTGTGGTAACAGAATACTTCATCTCTTTTCTGGAGCAACATTGGCAGAACCAAAGCCAATCTCTGACTTCAGCCCATAAAAAATTAGGAGCAGAACTGCCTGAAACACCTCACCAACCTCCTGGAAAATAAGATTCTACAGCAGCACAAAAATGCAAATTACAGCATCCAGAAACCTGTGTTCACTTCAGATCTCAAAAGGTGCTCAGGAATGTTTCATTTGCCTCAGTGTCACAAATGTTTCACAGGAAAAAACTTCCAAGAATATTCAATTCCTCCACAAGACTTGAATGCTTTGTTTGCCTTAAAGAGTAGCAAGTACCTTACACACTAAGAGGATTTCAAGGATGTTTAATTCCTAAGCAGGTTTTGGGATGAGGTTGTTTTTTTTTTTTTTGCCTTTCCAATCCTCCCCTTGCTGTGGAACTTCCAACTCAGAATATTCCATGATCCCAAAGGAATTCTGGGATTCTGAGAGAGCCAAAGAAAGGCAGGAAGAGCCCAAATTCAGAACCTCTGGATACTGTGAATTTTATCCCTTCCTTTCTCCTGAGTGATCTCTGTAACATCCCTCTGTCCCTTGCCAGCCCAAATATCATTCACCTGCCTTTATCCTGCATCCTTGAGCATTTCTAGGATTTGCCTTTGGATCTGTAAGGGTAAAACCAGTTTTGCCAGCATGTTTTGGCTGGGGCAGGCAGGGGGACACAGCTGAACTCCTGATTTCCATCACAACCCATTTTCCTGGAAGGAAGATGCTGTTTCTATCACTGGGAAGAGCAAGGAAAGAGTCAAAAGAACTGGAAGCAGAAAGGTCCAAATTTCTCCTGAGATTATTCTACCTTTTATCCAGGCCAACTGCATTTCTAAAGCATGAGAGAGAAAGAGAAGAAATCAGGGCCCTTTCTAGCAAATCACTTCCAGTAGAAATTAACTGCAAGGGAAGCACACAAGACCAGAGAGTTCACAATTCAGGATCAGATTTGCAAAGGTCGTGCACCAAGTGTGGCTGCAAATTCTCCCAGAGCCCAAACTCCAGCTCCTGTGAGCACACAAACAAGGACTGCAGACACCACTGCTGAAAATCTGGCCCTAAACATTTTTACTAAACAAACTGAATCAACAGACTATGCCCACACAAACAAGCACAAGACAGTGAAGTTAACACCAATACTTTCAGCTGATGGGGATTTTTTCCTTTTTTGTTTTTTTTTCTTCCAGAAATTGGACCAAGTACTCATGGATTACTTATCTCCATGGCTGCTTGCTCTGGCAGCACATGTTCACCTCTTCCTTGGGTGAATAAAAGATGCCTTTAGTGTAGATCACAGGAATGCATGGAAATAAAATCTATACAACACATTAAACACTGCTACTGCCTCAAGGCTTGGCAGAGAACAAAGCCAAACCTTGAGGGACCAATTCAACATCATTCATTCCCCTTAATATCAAAGTGGAAGGCATTTGAGAGACAGAACTAAACATCAAGACAAGCTTTAACTATACTCTGGTCAATACAAAACTCATTTAATGAATTGTTGGCTAAAACTGTCAGACGAGGGACAAGTCATTTAGTGTTACATGCAACAGATGTTACTCACACCACAGAACTCTGTACAGAAAAGCAGTTTCCACCTCCATCCTTAGTACAAACCAGAATTACTTCAGTAGTAATTTAAATATTAATTTTGTGAATTCAATCTCCAGACTTGTTTTGCTCTGTGGAAACACTGCCCGTTTCACAGTAGCTTATCCTTAGTGTTTAAAATCCACTTACAATGGAAGTGTCTCTCTGACATTCATGTTTGAGAATGAGAATCTAAAAGGAGATAAATTAGTTCTTTAAATAAATGGGCATGCAGTTGGAATTCTTCACATTTTGAACTGACAAGGGCAAAAAGCAGCACAGCACCAATTACAGAAAATAGCTGAACCCACACATTTTGGTGTCTCACAGTTAGAAACACAAGTATTTCACTTTTCCAAATCACATCAACCTTTGAAATTAAACTGAAAACAATACTGCTACCACTTCTCAGTCTAAAAACTAAAAACAGATCTCTTAATACTCTTCTATCCCCAGCAGGTTTGCTGGGAATTTTGTTCATTTTTAAAGCAAGGACACTTCTGCCTGCCAAGTTCAACACAAAGTATTTGGTTTAAGATTTGAAGACAGAAGGCACTTTTAACATTCAGCCTTAGAATACTGAGTGCAGAAACAACATGTACAATTTTGTTCCTTTGTTTAAATCTGCAGTTTAATTTTTTTTTTCCCAATTAGTTCTTAGAAAGAGCAATGATAGCACTATATCACATTTCATTTTCAGGAGCACATTGACTTACTTATCCCATTAAACAGGCTGCCCTTCCAAGAGATCTTCTCTGTGTGTGTTTGTCAGGCCTAAAGTTCATTTCCCAATATAGCACAAACCAAAGATCCTGACCAAGATCAATTAAGGAACTGCTTTTTCAGTGCACTGCTTGGTTATCCTGCTCACTCAGTGGTTTCCACTGCAAATTGCAATTCTATACTGCAGCATTCATAGAACATCAAACATTAGTAACACTGGCTGGCTGAGCACAGCTTCCAATGAAACAGCTCTGCTTGGAAATGGAGTCCTTTCAAAGAACACTTCATCCATCCCCCAATCTGCAAATCAGCTTTTCATTGACCACATGAAGCTATTTTTGTTCTGTACAGAAATTAATGAGGTTGTCGTTTAATCAACATACTTCAGGTTTCAGTTTTAATTCCATTTTTTGTTACTGGAGACAAAAAAAAAAAAAAAAAAAAAAAAAAAGGAAAAAAAAAAAAAAAGAAGAAGAAAAAAATGGAACCAACCCCAAGCATCATTCTTGTGAAAGCACAACAGTGAGAGCAGCAACTCCATGTTCTTTAGAGGTCACTTCTTCCATCGTGTCAGTCGACTCAGCTGAACCCTTTGACAGCTCCTAACCAAACCCATGGGACAGTGAGTTCTCCAGGGATGAAACCAAGAGTTCTAATTTTATTTACAGTATAAGTCCTAGTCAAATCTAAGTCCATCAGCTAAAAAAAAAAAAAAAAAAGAAAAAAAAAAGAAAAAGAAGAAAAAAAATACACATACTGTAAACATGGCAACATTAAATATGGTGATGCTAGTCTAGAATATTTCATGTCATGATCACATCTTGTTATACCTGAATTTATATACAGGATATTTTCTAGCAAGTGTTACCCACTTCACAAGTGGAGGGGGAAGAGAGAGAGTCTAGATTTTGCTGTGGCTAAAACTCCTTCAAAGTAAAGTTAAAGCTTGTCTTTGATTGTTACAGAGTTTCCTTTCATAACCGCATTGAAACTGAAGATTAGCACAGAGAAATTATCTGGGGCCCCTTGAAATTTATAATTCAAATTTTCCATTATGATTCTCGGGGAGGGGGGGGGTGGGGGGGAAAGGGAGGAAAAAAAGTGTCTGATATGGAGAATAAAAAAATTACTGCAAAATAAACTTAATGGAAGTTGGGTCTTGAGACTGTCAGTCAAAAGTTCCAGCAGGGGTTATTCCTGTTTGGGTTGGAGTTGCCTCTTCCAGGCCTCGTTCAAATAAACTAGTCGTTTGTAGTTGATGATAAAGAGAATGAAGTTCAGCAAATATGTGAGCACGCAGACAATGCAAAATTCCTTCAGCACGAAGTACAGAATGTATGCCAAGTACAGGGACCCTACTACAGACACTATGGAGGATGTCATGAGGATCAGAGCTGCTACTGCACTCGCTGTCATACCTGCAACAAGAGAGACAAAGTTACTCAGCCCTCTCCACACAGAGCAAAACTCCTTCAAATTCAGCCACTCAGCAATAGTTATACACAGTTCTGGTTAAAATATCATCCTTGGGAAGGGAGTATTTGGAGGAGCTCTGTCTGACATCCCTGTGATAAGGAATGGGTAGGATTTACCATCCTCATATTCCTGAGTTAGAGGAAAATTAGTAGTCAAGTTATTTCTGTTAGGATTAACAGCTTTATAGCAAACCTAGAGTTACCAAGAAATAGATATAATTATATTTCATGCACTTTTTTGCCTGCTCTCTCCATTACTCCTTGCCCATTCCATTTTTATTCCCTCTTTTCCACCATGCAATCCAATGCCAAATATACTGGAGTGAAAATACCAGCACAGAAACTGTCTTCACACTTGGATTATTAATAGCATATCAGGAGAAAATCCAATTACTCTTGTTATCAGCTGGGTTTTTAAGCCCTTTGGACAGATGCATCATTAGACTGATGCTAAAAAAACCCCAAGATATAAAAATCAGAAGCATTTATCTGGTTTCCTGCAGATAGTGCAATGGATATTGCTCTACTTCATCCCCACAGCCCTGCTTTACACTGCAGGCTCTGAAGGGAATGAATACTTACCCAGCAGCATTTGTAGTATATAAAACACCAGGCCAAAAACACTGTTTGACTGATTTATTGCACTGTCCTTTCCAAAGATGGAACCCAAGAGACCGAATCCTCGACCCCATCTGTAAAACAGGGAAACTAATTAACTCTTACTTGGCCACCTACTGCCTTCCAGCAGCATTTTCAGTTCAGGGCTGGTGGGGAAAGAAAAAGACATGATTGTGCCATGAGTGATGTGGAATTCTCCTGGAAAACCAAGCAGCAATAGGGGGAGCACTGTGCACAGCTTTATCCCACACCTTGCTGATGGAAGTGTTTGACACAGGAGTTCACCCAGCTGGAACTTCCCTGACAGCACCTCTGCCTCCCAGGGCTGCTTTGGAGCTGCTCTGTCACATCAGCACTTCCTTCAGCAGCTCTCTGCACCACAGTAAATTGGGCACAAGGTCACCACAAAGCTGAGGAAAGGATTTGTACCACTCACTTGTGTGCACCAGAGCAGCAGAATCAGGGCAGGAATCTGGACCTCAGCTGCTCCTCAGCTCAGGAGGAACCCAAATCTGTCAGGAGCACGAGCTGAGGATGGCACCAGCACAAGATCCCCAGCCCTCCTTGCCTGGAGCTCTTGCACAGTGTGACACTTTGAACCAACACCTGAAATCCCTGCAAAGTCACTTCCAACTTCCCAGTGAGAAAGCAGAAAGAAAGCAGAACAAGCCTTACAAAACTCCTCCTCCTTCCTGCAGCAGAAAAGATTAAATTAGCAAATGTGTTTGTGCCAGAAACCATTAATTCCATGCCCTAAGGCAGATCACACCATTATTTGTAAGAGCAAAGTGAGGACCCTATTTATTAGTGTCACTTGAAAATATGAAGTTATTTTGCTGCTCCAAGGTAATTTAACTCACAAGAGCACATTGGGGACATCTGCCAGCAGATTTTTGGAGCATCAAGCCAAGCACTACACAAATGTAAGGTTTGCTTCCCATTACCAGTTTAACTGAGCAAGGTAAAAAGTGCCATTCCTCATCCTGCTGCAGCAGGAAGCTCCAAGGAAAATGCAGTTCCAGGAAGTTTTTTGTCCTGGAGGAAATGGCCCTGCTGAACCAGGACACAGCTCAGGTCTGGCCCTGCACAAAGCAGGGATGTTCACCTAGGACCTGCCATCACCACAGCACAAGCAGTTTTCTCACAGGAAGAGGCACCACAATAAGGATAATTTAATACCACCTCCAAAACACTTTCTAGTCTCATGGCCATCTGTGCAAAACTCATTAAACTCATCATTTTAATTGCAGACTGAGTTTAAATTCACTATTAATATTCTTGTGCTCTTCTCCCCAAGAAACCCAGCAGTCCCAATTCTTAGAAAGCAGATTTACTGTATAAAAAGTCAAAAATTAAACATATTTTCAGCTAGTTTGGTCTGGAATCTTTTAAAAGTGAAACTTTAGTGCCAATATTAAGCTTCAAGGCAGCACAGACAATGTGTGTGGGGACAGAGCCTCAGCATCCCAGACATGGAGCTGCAGGGAAAAGCAGTGCCTGGCTCTCTGCTCCCATCCCAGAGCAACTCTGGGGCTGTGGAAATTACAATAATAACAAAGAATCTCAATTATGGTGAGATTTTCTCCCATACCTCTAATGTTATCTGGATTTTAAATGAGAACTGTTAATTTTTGAGCCTTCCTTTGATAAATTGGTCACAGCACATGTAACAATTGTCTTGAGTTGTCCAAATTCCAAAGGCTGCATTAAAGAGCCACACAAATATATTAAAGGAATTATCATTTTTACATTTAATAGTTTATACTTATTTTTCTGTATTGCCACATTTATAGATGCTTCAGCCTGCCATCCACAGGTTCAGTTTATTGTTCTGGTCTCCAAGTGAGAAATCTTTGCAGGGTGACATTAAAATGATTTGAACACACTCAGGTTTTCCTGCACAACCCAAAATGGGCAAAGGTTCAGCATCAAATACTCCAAATAACTGCAGGATGCTGAATCCATCCCTACCTGGTTTCTCTCACTTCTGATGCTCAGCAGACCCTGAGAGCAAACTCCAGTTTCAAACATCAAGAAATGTGATTTTACACAACCTGACCCTGCAGGTGTTCTGCAGGAGGATAAAACATTGCCAGTGGAAGGATAATGAGTTGCAGCCCTTCTGAGAGTCAGTCCTGGAGTGATCTGTGCAGAGCTGCAAGGTCAGAGCACAGAAAAAGCCTTTTCCACATGCAGGAGTTCATTAAGGGTCTTGCTGGCCTTGTGGCAGCTTTGAGGACATCAAGTATTACATTTCAGCCCATGGAGTCCAGGTCTAATCTCACATCTTATTCCAGCTCAGCAGCCTGGGGTTTAACACAGAACACTTTGCCCAGCCTTATAAGGTTTGGAGTGGGAGCAAGTGTTCTGTATCAAACTGAAAAGCAAAGTATTTAGACTTTATGTATTTACTTTGTATACTCCCTTTCCCTACTGAAAAGTCTAAATAGTCTCCTAATTTTATTAAGGTTGTAAAACTCACAGAGATCCAGGAACTTCTGCCAGCAAGTGGAGGAAGGATAAAAACTGAGTAGATAATGTTCCTTTTCACACCAAACTCAGGTGTGAATTGCCAGATTGATGATAACTTTGAAAGTCTAAAAAAACACGGCAAACAAATAGCAAGAAGAAAGTCCTAATAGCAAGATAAACTGCAAAAAATTAACTCAGAAAAGTGACTTAGAAGAAGTGTTATTCACTTGCATCCTTTTTTTTTTTTTTATAAAGAATGCCAAGCAAAATGACCTGTAGTAACCACAGAGCTGCTTGCACAACAAGATGAAAGCAGATGTGATTTCACCGAGTTTTTCCTGGTTGTGAGTGGTGGCTCCTGTCCCTGAGGATCAGCAGTTCCGTGCTGGGATCCAGGTCACAGCCACCCGAGGTGACTCAGAGCACTGACAAACACACCAGCCAAACCCACTCTCACCACACCCCAGTTTCACTGCCATTAAAAAATCAAAAGCAATCTGATCTAACTGCAAGGAACAAACCTTTAAGACATCTTTGTAACTCGGTTTCCTTCCCTATCTGCATGTAATACTCAAAATGTTCTTTAAAAAGTTAAATAGTGATTCAAGAAATCTAAATTAAAGTGATTCATCTTCTTTCCCAACATCTACAATTGAACACTGCAGTGATTTTCAGTCCAACGTGCACTGTCTTTTATCAAAAGGAGGTTTTGAAAGTTATTATTCACACTCTTAACAAAGCCCCTTTTGGTTTGAGGTACTTCACAAAGCTCAGCAATGTTGCATTTTCAGAAGTTTAAAGCACTATTTGTGTGCAATTGTTACTTCTTAACAGGAAGACAAAAAGAGCTGAGGTCACTGTGCTCCACAAGTGATGCACCTCCAATAAAATCTTACACTTTTCAATCACTAAAATCATTTCAATCTCTTTTGCACAAATATGAACATCCTCCACATTCCAGAACAGTGTATTAGGGGACACACTTGAAACTGTACAGCATAATCTAGCACAGAAAATGCTAAAAGAGAACACAAGAACCTCATTTAGTCCATCAGTATCTCAAGTATTTTAGAGGACAAGCAAACAACCTTCCAGTTTAACAAGTTACAAGCTCTGAGTTATCAGCATTGGCTGAAAAGCAGCAGAATTCCAAGCCTGCCAAACACACCAAGTCAAACAAACCAACCAAAAAGTGTTTATTGAGCCAGGAGCTGGATTAGTCCCCTGCAGCCCCTGTAGGAAATGCTGGAGTGTTTCTGTAGCCAAGCCCCAGCTCTGACAGCTCCTGCAGATGGTTTGAATAGTTTTGTTACAGATTATTCCCCAAGGTGTTTTCCTTGGCCTCCACTGCCCTTAAGGATCAGCTGAAACTTCTGAACTGGGGTTTCACCTGCTCCCCTGGAGCTTTCCTGGATATCCCAGATGCTTTCTGAGCTCAACACCCAGCCCTGGTGATGAGCACAGTCCCATCCTCTCCATTCACCCCTCAGTTTTTATGCCCAGAACTGAACTAACCCAAACATTTTCATTTTACCATGGGAAGAACCATACTGGGACAGGACAGCCCCAGCAGCCCTTGAACAAAGCACAAAATTCCCAGCTCACACCCCAGTGTCCTCAAGAGCTGCTTGGAAATGCAATCAAATCCTTCAGGGGAGCAGATTATTCAAAGGCTTGTCTGATCCCCAACCTCTGCATTTGTGCAGCACCAGCTCTGCCTGCACAATTCTCTCTCAGTTGTTGGGTTTGGTGCATTATAAAGGGCAAAGAATAAAAAAGATTCTGTACTTAAACTAAAGAAAATTACTGAAGTTTGGGTGGTTTTTGGGTAGTAGTTTACTCAAAGCCTCTCATTTTAGGATTATTTCTCATCCCATGAGTATTATTTTGTTACCTCTTACCACTTTGTAACCCTGAGGAAACAATAAATCTGATTTCTAAGAAACAAAAAAAATAAAAAAAGGCTACACTTGACAGGTGATGTGCACATTTCCTTAAGAACCACTGGACTTCTGAGGGAATTTCTTGTCCAGAGTAGAAGTTCTCAGAGGGGAGCTGAGCTCACCCCCTGCCTCCAGGGAAAAGCTCATGTAAAGGTCAAAGGATCTGAAGCATATTAAGAAACTTTGGTTGTAACTTCTTTCCAGCTTCACCAGAGGATTTTGGATTAAACCTAATTCATGGTTTCAAGGCCACTCTAACAGGTTTAATAAATTAAGCAAAAGTCTTCAATTAGAAGCCATGAAAAAAGGAGATTAAAAATTTCCATTTGTAAGCTTGCCAGGAATGCTCAAAAATGTCAATACACCTAATTTCATATTTAAATCTATTAGCAGCATTTAGCATAACCAAATGAGGTTTTCTTCTCTATATCCTCCAGCTCTACTTCAGAAAGAGTCTGTAAAAACTCTCAGTGTCTAGATCAGCAAAATATATTGAGCAGACATTGGATAATTATTTTATAGCAGCCTTTACAGAAGCACTGGCTATTCAAGATCCAATCCAACAGCACTGATTCCTTCTACATAATATTTTCTATTAAGTTACCACAAATGAAGCCCAAATCTGAATTATAAGCACTTTGTTAAATTTATTTTGCACCAGGCAAAATAATTCTTAGCCCTATTACAAATTCCAGTCAAGCTGGAAATGATATAGTTATGAAAAGCAAAAATTAACATGTTTGTGTGAGAACTGTAAGGATGGAAAATAAAAGATTCCCACAGCAAGGGCACAGCTGTGTTTTATAGAAGATATGCCTCAGTCAATAACTGTTGTACCAGTATTAAATCATCAATTTTCTATTAGAAAGATGAAAAAAAAACCAAAAAAACAAAAAACCCAGAACACTTGAGTTATCAGTTTCTGCAGTTTTAAGAGCAACTTTAAAACTCCAAGCTGGTTTCTACCAGCATTCCTGGAACAGCTCCCCTGTCCAGCACATGGAAAAAACTCTGGACCCCCCCAGCTCCCCCAGGACAGAGAACCTTGGCTCCCAGGGCAGGGTTTCCCTTCAGCAGAGGAATGATTGTGGCTTTCCCTCCCTCCCTCCCTCCCCCTGTGGCACTGAATTTGGCTCCTCCAATTCCAAACCACAGATCTTCCAATCTTCTCTCAGACAGCAAACCCAGAATCCCTGCAGAAGCTCTGTTACATCTCCTAACACCTTACACCAATCACTAACAGCTGGAAACCTCAAACATAGCTGGATATTTGTTTGCAGATACAGCAATGAAAAAAGTTCCTGGGGTATCATGGATTTATTTACTATAAACATGAATGATAACTGCTACATAATGTTCTTTACTTACAATTAAGCAAACTTGACAGACAAGTTTACAGGAACTGTCCCACAACAGAGCTCAGTGGGAACCTGTTTAAACAGCTTAGGGAGGTTTGGAAGTTTTCTTCACATCCCATTTCCTTGGACAATGGGGTTGTTGTCACTTTGATCCCTATAAAGATGCAGGGAAACAGTTTTAAGGTGTGCTCTGCTGAGAAACCAGCACGGGGCAGTTTTACCTGCAGCTCTTAGAGCAATTCACACCCACTCAGCAGAGGAACAGCTCCACACCAGCAGGAACCCAGCAGAACACAACGAGAATTCAGCGTTTAAAGGGATTGCTGAATGTCAGCAGAGCCAGACAATAATACTACAGCTGTCACAGGCCATCCTTTCACACAACCAAAATTTAACAGGCATTTTCAGGATCTACCAGGTGGATGTTTTGGTGCATCCACCAGAAAACACAAGGTCTGAGGGAGGTGTCCCTGCCCATGGCACGGGGCTGGAACAGGAACTTTTCCAGAATGCTTAAAACACAAGACACCAATCCATGACAGTGCCCACGAACAGAACAGGGAATTCCTAAAACATCAATGACATCCAGATTCTCCACATGCTATTCTGACTCCAGAACTCCTTCAGCAATCAGGCAAAGATCAATATTGACTATTGCCAAACCTCCTCACTGACGCAGCTGCAAATATTGCTAAAGATACACCTGACATGTGCCCTTTGCTCATTTGTGCTGCTGTCTTGAGGCTCTCCCATTAATTCATGCATGCCAGGCTATAAAAATCATTCAAAACCACTAATTTAGCCTGCAGGAATCTCCAGCTCATCGATACACAAAGCAGAAATGTATTAGAAGATCCCAAAATCTCTCAGGGCGTGGAATGGACAAAATCCAAAGACTCTGGGTCTCTGCATTACCATTTAAAGGTCACATTTTATTTCAAGCTGGAGCATGACCTGTATGACTTGAAATGTGTTTTATTACTTTAATTCCCTCTGTGAAACTACAGCAAGATCAAAAATATTTTTCAGGAACTGCTATTAGCCGGTTTTATTCTAAACAAAGCTATTCTTGACACTTAATTACTGTAAGACAGCAATTAATTTAAAATAAATACAGCAATTAGCAATGGAGATGTGAGGTACTGCCCTAATACCTGCCCTTATTAGCCACTCCTTAGCAGCTTTTATTTTTAAACTATTTCATGAACTTTCCCCTTGATAAAAACTTGAAATATGCTGACCATTCATGATTTGGGTAAGGGATACTGGGAAGGGATCTCTCCAACATTATCTTCTGCATGAGTCAGGCTCTGATAGGAGATTTTCTGTGCTCCTCCCTCTGCATGCTGGCAGTCTTTACATTTCTGCTCTTGTTGTTGTGCCAATGCCAGATCTGGCTTAAAAGCAAGACTTGGAAATACCAACAGCTGGTGAAAAAAAAAAACTCAGCCCAAAATACCAGAAAGTCAGCTCAGGAAGGAATTAACTAATTTATTCTAATTATTCTATGCATTTTAAATGAATCCTAACAGCATTAAGTGCTTTTTAAAGTTCAGCCCATTCTTGGAGTTAAAACTCAAGATGTGAAGATTGCAACATTCCAAGTTCCATCAGCAAATCCACCTTAAATAAAAAGTCCCATAACCCAATGAACCATTTAAAAGCCAAAGAAGAAACAGAAGTTTCTCACTCCGTTAACTCTGCAGAGTTAACTCCAATAATTAGCTAATCAATTAATTCTGACTGTCAGGGTGACAGCTTAATTGAGAAAATAAATGTTAATTTCAGTTAAATCTGAATTACCTGTGAAAAAGCTGGAATACAAAATTGAAAGTCTACAACCCCAGTGAAATCTAAAGTGTGGTTAAAAGCTCCTTTCAGAAATGAAGTTTCTGAGAAACTTTGGTACTGCAGGAACAAGGAACACTCAGCTGGAGAAAGTGAGAGAGAATGATGGATGGGGAGCTGTGGCAACACGGAAAATAAATGAATTTCTTTCCAACTTTAATGCCTTGCCCTCCTGCCTTACTTTCAAAGCAGAACTCCCCCTCTGTGTCCTGCAGAGCCTGGAAAGCAAATTCTTCTCCAAATATGGTTGGAGTGAACAGAAGTTGCACGTTCCTTTTGCACAAACTCCTTTCACCACCTGCTCCAATGATCACGAGCTCTCCTGGCATTTGCAGTGCTTCACTCCATAGCAACTGCTGGGAGATTGGAGTGCATTTTATCCCCAACTCTTCACATTATCATATAGAATTCCTACAGCAAAGGATTTCCAGGTCTTACTCAACGTGTCAGCTGCAGCATTGCTAATGAATGCTGTCATTACCGAGCTTGATTCCATAATTAGAAATAATTCTGATTATATCTTCAGGTAATTTCCTTCACCTGAGTGTTCAGTAAACACGCATCAGAACTGTGACATCCAATTCTCTGTCACAACTGCAGCATTTGCTGCAACAACAAAAAGCAATTCTATACAAGAAGAAGCTGCTTAATGCTTAAATCTCCATTATTTTTTTTTACCCCTGTATCTGTGATCAAAGTTAAATTACTGATGAGAGTCATGGGGTTTAATCTCAATAGCCTAAGCATAATTTAACTGATATTATTTGAATTTATCTGGTGAGTTTATTGAAGCCTCCTCCCTAGTTAGATCCAAACTTCTCATTTCAGGATATTTTCCAACCAGACATGAACAAGCACCTTCACAAACTAAAGATGAACTGAGGCAGACAAAAAAGCAGAATTAAAGCCTTCACTCAATAACAAAATCAGGTGGCCAGAAAAACAGATCTCTGTCACACAATCTCACTTCTGTCACCACAGAAGAGGTTTTAGAAAAAGAGCTCCCTGGATGTTTTGACTCAATAATTTCCCAGCTGGACAAGAGGATGGGAATATTCCCTCAAACTGGCTTGTTATGATGATACAGCAAGTACCTCTATAAAAACTGTGACAGCTTTTGCACGGGTTACACCAAGAGGGGAAAAAGTAAATCTCAAGTGCTCATTCAGCTGAAGGCACTGACACAATAATAATAAAATTCTCATTAAAATAAAGAGGAAGGACTTAATACACAGATTTGCTGAAGAAGCAGATTTATACAGTAACTCTTCCAATAGAAATAAGAACCCTTGGTCTTTAGAAAACAACTGCTAAACGTCTGAAATCAGTCTGGATTTGGACTGGGCTTGTGCTGCAGAGGCTTCCAAGCCTCCCCTGAATGAAGCATTTCCTCCGTATCACCAAAGCATCTCCCGTGCTGCCAGGAGACGTCCCAACGAAAACGCAACACAGACACTGCAATTAAAACCTAAAAAACAAAACCACCTGCAATCGCACTTGTTTATATTCTCCTTAACCACTACTCGCAGCTACAGCACTCCACTCTGCCGAGCTTTTACCACTAAAACGCCTGTCACTCCGCCTAATTGCCACTGATTACAACACAGGCGCTGCGGGTGCCTCAGCCTCCAGCCCGTACGAACCCGTAAATCCCCGCTCGCCCAGCGCTGGGGCCGCCGCACCCGGGAGCGCTGAGCCCTCCCGGGCTGCTCCGTGCCCCGCCCGGCCCGCAGCCCCTGCGAGCGCCGCCCCGGCCCCCTGCACCCCCCGAGGCAGCGGCGGCAGCGCTCCCGCAGCGCTCAGCCCCTTCCCCCGGCGGGGGCGGCGGAGGGTCCCACCCGCGCCTCACCTGGAGGTGATGGCGGCGGAGCAGCGCACCCGCTCGCTGAGGTCGCACAAGGCCTGGTAGTGGCTGTCGCGGCCCTTCTCGCGCTCCAGGTGGCAGGCGTACAGGGACAGCAGGATGCCGGCGGCGCACACGGCGGAGCGCGCCACCCGCTCCCAGCGCGGCACCGACACCCGCAGCAGGACGGGCGCCGCCATCTTGGCCCCGTCCCTCCGCCTCAGCCCGCGACGCGCGCCCGGCGCCGCCCCGCCCCGCGCACGCGCGCGCTCCTCATTGGCCCGCCGCGCACGCGCGCGCGCCCCTCATTGGCCGGCTGGGCGGGCGCGCCACAACCCCCCTCCCCCTTCCCCCGCGCTGGCCCCGCCCCCTCGCCCCTCGCGCCGGACGTGGCGCCTCGCGACGACGTCACGTCAGGCCTGGGCGGGGAGGGGGGGGCGTGGCACAGCGCCCCCTGGCGGCCGCCGGGAGTCCGTGAGGGCACAGTCCCCTCACGCCCCCGCCCCGGCTGATGGCAGCGGGAAAATCGCCTTTTCCTCGCGTTTTTACCTCAGACCTGGCACGCGGGGGAAACTGGGCAGTTCAGAAAAACGCGAAAAAAATTCTTGGCGCCTGACCTGACCCTCAGGGATGATGTGTCACTTCACCGGAGCTAAGGTGGTGTGAGCCTCAACCCCGTTCTCCAGGTGTTTTTCCAAACTCCCGCATCCTGCAGCCGCACAGAGCCCATCTGGTGTGCAGAGGGCCTGTTACACTCCCCAACTTCACCAGGAGGTTGTCTGGGATGTGTAATTTGGACAGACGGTAGAAGAAATGTGCTAAAAGTTGGATTTTCCTAGTGCGCACCACAGCCTTGTGCTCACTTGGCTCGGGAGCAGCTGTTGGTGGATTCCCCCGGGGTTTGCTCAACCTTGCACTTGAGCAATGGCATTTCATCACTGATTTCCCAAATCTGGGATCAGATTCCCTCACAATCACACGCATCCAACCCAAAACCAGTGCCAGATCTTCTTTCTTTCACACATTTCTATCAAAAGCAGCATCAACACCTGTTCGGTGGCTAAAGAACCCTGTGGTGCAGCCACACAAAAGCCACGGCAGCTGAAAATAAACAATCTTTGCTCGCTGTAAACATCACCACCATTATTGCTGATTTTTGGGATGGCCACTCCTTGTCGTGCCCTCTCCCAAATCTTTGCTCGCTGTGGCATCAGCAGATGCGAGGGTGAGCTGGAACAAAAGGCAGCTCTGGAGTTTTCCCAAGGAAAGCAGGAGGACAAAGCACAATGGCAGCATTCATCCCGCCATCCTGCCCTCATTGTTCTGCAAAACAAAACAAAATCCAAGAGGGACGCCGTGGCGAAGTGACTTCAAGCGTCAAGAATCCCTCTGCCAGCAAAAAAAAAAAAAAAAAACAACCCAAAATTGAAAACTATTAATTAGAAAGCACTGAGAAAACCGCTCGTTAAGAAACTAATTGCTTGAAGTCTAGAAAAGCCAAATGATAACTCCTGCTTGCTATGTTGTGATTTGCTCTCAGATGGAGAGAGGCCAAAGGCCAGGGAGAAGAAACTCACAGGGATGAACTCTTGCAGCAACACCAGTGCTCTGAGCTTCTGCAGATGTCCCTGTTCTGAACGTGTTTTATCAATTATATTTATCTCCTGATGATTCTCTCATCAGCAGCTGCTTTTCTGAGCTGTGCTTCTGCTCTATAAACTCACAATGTTAGCACTTCTTTCATCAGGCAACAGTTACAGCCCCTGATGGAAAAGATGTTGAAATATCTAGTATTTCACCTCCTTTATAAGTGAAGAAACTGTGAACATGCAATTTTTTAGTCATGAATTATCGTAACTGTTGACTGTGGTACCCCTTATAATTGCTGCTGTGTATAGAAACAGCTTAATTAATACAACAGTTAATAAATTAACTTAAAAATTCATTTCTTCAAGTAGACAGCATCTCTAAAGCAAAGAGACTCAGCCCCTGGAAAGAATCCAGGATCATCCTCTGGCACCCCTTGGAGACATTTCCATGGATTGTTGGGATCCCCTCTCTGCTCCAGACTGAAATCCAAAATCTCTAACTCTACTGAAGGGCTGAATTCGGAGAGGCTCCTTTTCCACAAAAAACAATTCCCTAAAGGCTGAAACACTTTTCATTGTGATTTAGGTGTTTATTGTGACTGAAGGTGCCACGGGTGCAGGTTTACTGTGGTTTAGGTTTTATTATTTATTATTTATTTAGGGTTTATCCATATTTAGGTGTTCATTGTGGCTGACAGCGGATTTATCCCTATTTAGGTGTTCATTGTGGCCCAAAGTCCCACACAGACGTGGGTTATATCATTATTTAAGTGTTCATTGTGGCTGAGAATTCTGTAAAGGTTTAATTATCACAATTTAAGCGCTTATTCCGGCTGAAGGTCTCGCACACTCAGGTTTATCGCTATTTAAACCTTTATTATGACCGACGCTCCCCCAAGCACGGGTTTAACCGCACTTTAGGTGTTTATTCACTTCCCGTGCCCGCCGCTCCCGCCGCCATCGCGGCCGCTCCCTCAGGCGGGCGGAGGGGGCGTGGCCGCGCCTCAGGCCCGCCCCCCGCGCGGCGTTCCGGAAGTGACGCACACGCGGTGACCTTCAGAGGCGGTGGGCGAGTGTCAGGCCGGGCCGCACCGTTCGGTGATTTCTCCGCTTCCGTTCCCTCCGCGCCGCGCCGCTCCGTTCCACTCTCCGCCGCCATGCCCAGGGGCAGCCGCAGCCGCACGTCCCGTGTGGCGCCCCCCGCCAGGTGAGGGCTGCCGGAGCCCCCTCTCCTTCTCCCCTGTCCCCCGTGCAGGCCGCAGTGGCCTGGCCGCCATTGTGAGGGCGGGTGACGCACCGGGGTGGTGGCGGCGCCCGGCTGGTTTGAGCTGGGCTGGCTCTGGGTTAGCGGAGCGGGCTTGGGCCCTTTGCGGGATGGAAATGGGTCTGCTCGGCCGCAGGGCCTCAACACCAACAGCCGCTTATGGGTTGTATTTTTCCCCAAAACAGCACAGCCTATGTGAGCTGGGCAATAACCAGGCAGAAAGAAGCCTGTAATCCTGACCCTGTCTTGCATAAGACGCTGACCAGAACACCGAGTGCATTCCTTCAGTGTGTAACAGGGCTGTGTGCAATCCCAGCGTGATCTTGGCGCTCCCGTGCAGCCCCACGAGTGGCACTCGGCGGTCCCTGTGTGTCCCTTCCAGCTCGGACATTCTGTGCCTCGCAGGAGGATCGCTGCACTCCTGGCCCTGCAGCCGCGTGGCTTGGGATGATGATGATGATGATGATGAAGTAGTGATGTTTCTCTTTGTGTCCCTACAGCCGGGCACCCCCAGCGAGAGCCCCGGCTCCTCGGGCCTCTGTTCCCGCAGCGGCTCCGCCTTCCGCCGTGGCGACCCCGGCGCCAAAGCAGCCGGGGCTGATGGCCCAGATGGCCACAACTGCTGCCGGGGTGGCCGTGGGCTCGGCCGTGGGACACACCATCGGCCACGCCATCACCGGAGGGTTCAGTGGAGGGGGCAGCTCCGAGGCTGCCAGGCCTGATATCACTTACCAGGTGAGGGAAGCACAGCTGGACACTGACTATGGCAGCTCAGCTCCACGTGGGCTGAGGGAGTTACTGAAACCTTAAACACCACATGAGTCTATAGGCTATATAAAACCACATTTAGTCTGTAGCTACAGGCTGAATCTCCAAGGTAACTCACCGTGAGTCATCTTAAAAAGAGTTCAGAGGGATGCAGGAGTGATGTGTGGCAAGGTGTTGGTGTTATTTTCTACAGTCTTACTCCTCTGGTTCAGGCAGGACTTCCATGTGCTTGGGGTGCCATCCAGAGTTACGTAAATGTAAAAAATTCACTCAAATGTTTGTAATTTAAAAAACTTTGAATGTGGCATTCCACTACTGAAAAAATGGTTTTGTACTTCAACTCTTGTTTTCCATTTAAAAAAATGAAGATTTTGACTGAAATGCAGGGAAGAACCTTCAGTAAGCAGTGTGGGGGTGGTCTGGCTTTGTTGGAAGGGTCCTTACAGAGCCATTTGGTGTTTCAGGAGCCCCAGGCTGCTCAGGCTGCCCAGCAGCAGCAGCAGTATGGTCCTTGCCAGTATGAGATTAAACAATTCCTGGAGTGTGCCCAGAACCAGACTGACCTCAAGCTGTGCGAGGGCTTCAGTGAGGTGCTCAAGCAGTGCAGGGTTGCCAATGGTAAGTACACTGTGCTGACAGGCAGCTGTTACATGGGATAATCAGTAAAAGTGTTGTGGGAATGATGTCCTGGGGGTTTGATCCAGCTGGTGGAGTGATGAAGATGCTGTGAAATCAGCTGCTGTTCTGTTTGGCTTTGAGCTTGGGTCCTGTACGTGTAGCTGGGGTGGACAGGGGGTGAATTCCTGATGCTTTGTGCAGGTGCATGGATTGAAAATGACTGGAAAAGTGGCAGCAGCACATTTGGGGCATTAGCAGAGCTCTGAGGACAGTAAAGCATCCTGTCCTGGGAGGAAGGAGCAGCTGTGCACCAGTGCTGGTATCTGCAGCTCAGCATATCCCAGCAAATGCATGAGGGAACAGGGAACACCCTGACAAATCTGTCTTTGTGGCAAGGAAAACATTCAGGGATTCCATTCAGGGATCCAAACTCACTGCCGTAACTCCTTCCCTTTCAGGTTTGGCCTAAGCACAAGGAGGCTGCTAAAGATCATCTTGCAAGAACTGACCTATGAATGAAAACAAAAAAAAGCTTCAGTAATAAAGTTTAAAGCTGTTTGGTATCTTGTTAGTTCATACATTCACACTCTCATCCCTGTGGCTTGACTCCTGCCATAGCTGCCTCTGATGTCATCCAACTTCACAGCCGCAATTTAATTTAGCACAAAATGGAAGAGTGAATAATAAAGCAGAATGAGCTAACATGGGTTTAACTGGTTTTGCTGATTGTTATGTTGAATGTATGTAATGTGGTCTATAAATAAAATTCTGTCTAGAAGTTCCTTGCTTTAGTTGAATTTGGACTGGAAGGGTGAGGAGGTGAGAATTGCTCTTTGCAGGTGCTTCTTTCATGCTGTGATAGAGCTGAACCATGAGAGGAGGATGGTTGTGTGGCCTTTCCCTCCTGCCTGGCTCAAGCAAGTGACAAAGCCACTGCTGCTACATGAAAATAATTTAAAAGTATTTACTTGTTCCATCGGAGGGAGCAGCCACATCACACCTTGCTCAAATCCTTGGGGCTGATAAGGTAAACACCCTCCTGTATATCACTGGAAAAGCCTGGATGAGCTGTGCTCCTACCGGGAAGTGTGGTGGGGAATAACCCTGCTCTGAAAAGTGCAATTCCTGTTAGAAACACTTCACCCAGCATGACCTATTTTCCCTGAAGTGCTGTTATGCTGTTGCATGTTCTGCCCATCCCTAAAGCTCTTCACCTCTCACCTGCAGTTCCCGGAGTGAAAATAGATTAAATCAATGGTCAAAAGGGACAGGAGTCACCTCACACGGGGGGCGTGAGCACAGAACTGCCTGTCCTGGTGACAGTGCTGATCAGGCAGAGATCTCATTTCTGGGGTGTTTCGCTGTCCTGGTGAAACTGAAATAAAAACAGTGGGTGGTGACAAGACGAAACGGTCTTAAGCTGATACAGGGGAGATTCGGTTAGAAGTTAGGGAAAAAAAAAAAAAAAAAAAATCCCTGTTGGGGTGGTCAGGCATTGGAACATCACCATCCCCGGAGGTGTCCGGGCAGCGCTGGGTGACCACGGAGCAGCTCAGGGTCACGGCCGCTCTTAGAGCTCCCTCCCACCTTCCCCGCCGCCCCGGGGCCAGCCGCAGCTCCCGGCGGCCTCCCAGCAACACCCCCGGGAGGAGGAGCCGGGGCCGCGCCGGGGCTCGGCGGCGGAAGGGTTAAACCGGGGAAGTGCCGCAGCTCCGGGGCGGCCCCCGGCCCCCCCTTGCCCCTTGCCCGGCCATGCCCGCCCGGCTCCCGCCGCTGCCAACTCGCGCTGCGCTTTCTCCGGGGCCGGGCGGCGGCGGCCGGCCCTGAGCGCTCGGCTCCCGGCGGATCCTCCCGGCGGTTCCCGGCGGTTCCCGGCTCCTCCCGGCCGATCCTCCCGGCGCCAGGCCCGGCGCTGCCCTCAGCGAGGTGAGGAGCCGGCGGCGCTGAGGGGAGGGTGTGTGTGAGGGGGGTCCTGCCGCGGAAAACTCCCGTGCTCAGCGTTCTTTGTCTGAGGGAGAGGGGCCGCATCCCCCTGCTGGCCTAAAAGCTTGTTTTGTTTTTTATTCTTGAGCTTTGCGGGTTTATCCTAATGGATATTTGGATATCTTTGTCCTCCTCAGAGACCTCCCCCGTTTGGCAGCTGCGGGCGGGGGGCGATGCCCAGCGCTTCACCCTCAGTGTTTGTCCGGGCAGAAAATCCCCTCACGACCCCCCCTGCACTCTGCTGATGAACTCAGGGTGTCCCATTAGAGCCCTGCGCTGGCTGCTTATATAATTCTGGGTGTTTTAAACAAAATCCCGGGTCCTTCCCTCCCGGCAGTGTCCGTGGATGCTCCCCAGCCTTCAGCCCTTCCCCACAACAGCAACCCCCAGAACCTGGATTTTCACAAATAATCAGTTTTTGGTTATCCCAACCCCACACCTCAGAGATATTTTATTTTCTCTACTTCCTGGTCCTGCCTCTCCTTTGTGATTTCAGCTTGGTTTGGCATTACTGACAGTATTCCCAACATTTAATATTTTGTAAGTTGAACTCATGGCTGTTTAGAAATGCTCCAGCCCGTGTTAGACATTCCTGGCAGCAGCAGCCACACACCCAAAACACTGCTTTGGTCCTTAAAACCAGGTCAGGACAGATACACGTTGCTAATGAGATTTAAATGTACTTAGAGCTGCCAGTGCCTGGCAGAGTTATTGAGAGGAAAGCTCACAGAACTGGGGATCTCCTGCCCACCTCTGTCCCCTCCCCAGCAACAAACTGTCATCCCAAAGGGACAATTTTTCTGCCTAGGCTAGTAAGAACTGCTTGGGCTCCGTGTATGGGCACAGAAACAAGCTGTGTAAGAACCCCTCCAAGCCTGAAATAGGAAAAATGGGACAGAGTCTTTCAGGAGTTGTGCAGGCTGCTGGCAGCTGCACAGGAGTGCCTGAGGGAGCCCTTTCAGCTGCTGTCCTCAGGCTGGCTCAGCTCCCACTGTCCTCAGTCCCCCTGTCCCCACCTGCAACTCTGTCCCACCCAGCCCCTCTCGCTGCTTCACTGACCCTCACCGCCTCTTTTTCCTCCTCAGTCTCTTTCTGTTCCCTTTAAATATTATTTTCCCTCCTTATTCTCAGCCAAAGAGAGCTATGTAATCTTAAAAATAATAAGGAAAAGAAAGAGAAAAACTGTAGGGGCAGATTCCAGCTTCCACTTGGGGTGGTGGTGGTGTGGGGTGGTGTTCTGGAGGCTGCTGCTGTGAGCTGGGCATAGGGAAGGGATGAGATTTTGTGGTGCTGCAGCATTTCCCAAAGCCTTGGCCCCAACCAGGCTGGTTCTGCCCCTGGGGACAGCCAGGCTGTGCAGTGGGATTTCTGTTCCCAGTGGGATCTCCACAGCATCCCAAGGGCAAAGCTTGGCTTTTCCAAGCAGCAAAATACCCCCTTTAGTTGGTCCAGGATCTTCCTTCTCTTCCTTCCCCCTCAATGTTTTTTCTTCCATAAGGGATTGGTGATCACAGCTCTGGGGGCAGTGGGTGGCCAACCTTGCTCTTTTTTCCTTGCAGCCCTTTCTGCCCTCAGAAAAGCTCAGAGTGCTGCCTGACAGGAACCAGAGATGACCAAGGAGGAAGATCTACCAGACTGGAACTCATCCAAGGAGTTTTATGAAAAATATGAGCCAAAGGAGGTTTTGGGCAGGTAAAGCTTTATTTTTGGCAAGCAGCTTGTTTTGGTTTCACGTCCTCCAGCACCAGATAGAAACAGTGTTCCCTGGGAATCTGATACAAACAGGGCCCACAGCAGCATGGGGCTAAAAATAGCATGGAACAGCACTTTCCATCAGCTCAAAACCTTCTGTCCCACCGAGACAGGGTGACAGAGCGAGACCCGCTGGTGCATGAAAATCCCAGCCAGCCCAGGTGCCGGTGGCTGGGCAGGCAGGGATGGAACCCCCCTTTTGTCCCTGTTGTCCCTGGCAGGGGGGTGAGCAGCGTGGTCAGGAGGTGCATCCACAAAACCACGAGGCAGGAATACGCCGTGAAGATCATCGACATCACGGCGGGGAACATCTCCCCCAAGGAGGTGCAGGAGCTGCGGGAAGCCACCACCAAGGAGATCGACATCCTCCGCAAGGTCTCGGGCCACCCCAACGTCAGTAAGTCAGCCCTGCAGCAGCCAGGCAAGGGCACTTGCTGCCCTGGCTGTTCCTCAGGGTGTTGTCCTCAGGAAGGGTTTTTGGGGTGAAATCTCTGGATGATGCTCAGAGCATTGTTTGCTCTCCCTTCACACACACACACCTGAGCACTGCCCCCCATGTTGTCTCCCAACCACAATACCTGTGAAGATCAGCTCCTCATTAACTCAATGAGCAGGTTAATCAGATTTTTAGTCCATTGATGGACAGGAACACTGTGCTCACAGCTCCTGTGCTTTATTGCAGTCCAGCTGAAGGACAGCTATGAATCCAGCACCTTCTTCTTCTTGGTGTTTGATCTGTAAGTACCAGCTGGCTCAGCACCCTGGGCCCATTCCCTCTGTGCAGATTGGTCCCAACTTTCTATGGCCCAAAAATGGCAAAGTGGAGGGACAAGCAGCCTTTAAGTCAGAAACAAGCCCCAATTAATGCAAGCTCATTACAGCCCTGCTGCCAGCACTGTTTCCCCTCTGTCAGCGGCTCCGTGCTGCTCGGGTTTCCCTGTAACCTTTGGTGGGAGCTGTCATGCATCCCTGAGGGTTATTTATATGCTCAGTGGGACCAGGGTGTCTGCAAAGCCACAATCCCCAATGCCAGGACAGTGCAGTGGATGTCAGAGGAGTGGGATGGTACTGGGAGAGCCCCATCCCTACCCTATCTTTGATGGTTGGACTCAGTGATCTTATTGTGTTTCTATCCAAACCCTGCCCTCTCTAGGCACAGCTTCTTCTTCTCCTGCCTGATCTTTTACTGAAATATATGAAGGCATTTTTATCCCTTTTTATAGAAGTTATTTTGGGCTGATTGATCCTCACCAGGGACTCAGGGCTGGTTTGCTGTAGCAGCTCAGCCTCTGCCTGATTCTGTTTCCCCCTCCCTTGTGCAGGATGAAGAGAGGGGAGCTCTTTGACTACCTCACTGAGAAAGTCACCTTGAGCGAGAAAGAAACCAGGTAAGGCTAGGTGCAGAGGGGTGAAAATCACCTTGCAAGGGCAGAGGGTTTGCAGCCATCACAGCACCCTGGGCTGTGTCCCTATGTACTGTCCCTGTCCCTTCCCTGGGATGGTGGTGCCAGTGGATGTTTGGGATGGGGAATGAGCTGTCCCCATCCCCAGGAAGATCATGCGAGCGCTGCTGGAGGTGATCCAGTACCTGCACTCCATCAACATCGTCCACCGGGACCTGAAGCCAGAGAACATCCTGCTGGATGATGACATGAACATCAAGCTGACAGATTTTGGCTTCTCCTGCCAGCTGAATGAGAATGAGAAGCTCAAAGGTAGGGGCTGGCAAGGTGGGGGATGCTGGGCTGGTGAGCTTTTCCAGCCCCACTCTCCCCCTGTCACCAGTCTCACCTGGGGGTGCACATTGCTGCTGCTTGGCTGCCTTTGCTGTCCTCACACACAAGTTCTGCCTGCACACAGCCTCCACATCTCTCTCCATGCCATGAAAAAGTTGCTGCTCTTTAGGATAACCATCCTAATCAGTTCTACTTCTCTTTTCCTCTAGTTGTTCCCTATTACCTCATCCACTTACTGCCCAGCATTATTTCCCCCAACTCCTACATGCAAAGAGCCACATATCCAACAACAGGCATCCCCTCCCACAAGCATCCATATAATCTTCTTAGCTCACTTTTTAGTCACAATAATTCATTAAAAAATTACCAGTGAGATGCACACAGGTTGGAATTCCTCCCTGTGAGCACCATCCCTGCAAAGATCCCACCATGGGCTGCCTGGGAGCAGGTGGGAATGGCACCTGGGTTGATGCTCTGCCCTGTGTCCCTGTCCCCACAGAGATCTGTGGCACTCCTGGCTACCTGGCCCCTGAGATCCTGCAGTGCTCCATGGATGATGAGCACCAAGGCTATGGGAAGGAGGTGGATATGTGAGTGAGAAGCTATTCCCTAAACACACACACATGTGGTTTGAGGCCAGAATTGTGCCCATGGGGACCTGTGTGAGTGTTTGGAAAGAATGAAATGATGCACCAAAAGCCAGTATTGGTGGCTGTGAGGGGCTCTCTGGGTCACTAGGGGGCTCTGGCACAGAGCAGGGGGAGAAGCAGCCTGGGGACAAACCCATCTCCCCATTTTGCCCCACTGTGAAAAAGAAAGCAACACTTTCTGTTCATGGAAGTCAACATAGGCTGACTCCATGACCATGGGGATTTTAAATTCATATGTGCAGCCCCAGAGAGAGCAGCCAGCTCAGGGCAGCCCAGCAGAGCTCTGCAGGGACTTTGCCACCACCTCTGGTGGCTTCAGGCTGCAGTGCTCAGAGTTGTGACACACACCAGGGCATTCCATTCCCAGTTTGAGCCAGGACACCTGGCACTGCACAGCCTGGCATCACCAAGCCCCACTCCCTTCCCTAAAAACCTGCAAAGGTCAAATACTCCATCTCAAGGCATCCAGGGAACAGCTCAGCTCAAAGTGAGCTCAGCCCCATTCCCCAGACACACACAGGGCAGTCCCTGCTGGTTTTCCGGGGAGGCAAAGGCAGCTTGGGCCACCCCGGGGTGCAGAGGCAGCTGGGTGGCCCGGGGGTGGCCCATGGCTGCTGGAGGCTCCGTGTGGGCTGCCCGCAGGTGGAGCACCGGGGTGATCATGTACACCCTGCTGGCCGGCTCGCCGCCCTTCTGGCACCGCAAGCAGATGCTGATGCTGCGCATGATCATGAACGGCGATTACCAGTTCGGCTCCCCGGAGTGGGACGATCGCTCCGACACCGTCAAGGACCTGGTGGGTGCTTGGGCTGGGAGAACTCGGAGTGGAGGGGGGGTTGCAGAGCCCTGGGACGGCTCAGAGCGAGCGGGTGGCCCGTGCAGATCTCGCGGTTCCTGGTGGTGGACCCGCGGCAGCGGTACACGGCGGGGGAGGCGCTGGCACACCCCTTCTTCCAGCAGTACGACGTGGAGGAGGTCCGGCACTTCAGCCCCTTCCGCAAGTTCAAGGTGGGGATGGGGCTGGGAGCTGCAGGAGGCAGCGCTGGGATGGGTTTTGGGTGGGTGCGGCAGCCTGGGTGCAGAGCAGGCACTCCCTCACTGGAGGGAGTTAAGGGAGAAGGGAGAAACTGCCCCTGGCCTCCAAAAAAAATACCATTGAAAGAACTGGAGAGTTCAACCTGGAGAAAAGAAGGCTCCAGGGAGACCTTAGAGCCCCTTCCATTGCCTAAAGAGGCTCCAAGAGAGCTGGAGAGGGACTTGGGCAAAGGATGGAGTGACAGGGCAAGGGGGAGCAGCTTGCCACTGCCAGAGGGCGGGTCAGGATGGGATAGTGGGAAGAAATTCTTGGCTGTGAGGGTGGGGAGGCCCTGGCACGGGTTGCCCCATCCCTGGAGGTGTCCAAGCCCAGGCTGGACAGGACTTGGAGCAACAAGATGTCCCTGCCCATGGCAGGGTGTGAAGAAAAGTGGGCTTTAAGTTGCCTTTTAACTCAAACCATGCTGAGATTCTGATTCTGTGATTCCCTGGCATGAACCCCTGCCCTCTGCTACCCCTACAGGAACAAAATTATGCCAAGCACTGAGCTTGGGGATATGGGGGGGATGCACTGGGACCACCCCATTGTGGGGATTCCCCTGCACTCCAGGCTGTTGTGGGATCATTCCCCTGCACACCAGGCTGTTGTGGGATCATTCCCCTGCACTCCAGGCTGTTGTGGGATCATTCCCCTGCACACCAGGCTATTGTGGAATCATTCCCCTGCACACCAGGCTGTTGTGGGATCATTCCCCTGCACTCCAGGCTGTTGTGGGATCATTCCCCTGCACTCCAGGCTGTTGTGGGATCATTCCCCTGCACACCAGGCTATTGTGGGATCATTCCCCTGCACACCAGGCTATTGTGGGATCATTCCCCTGCACTCCAGGCTGTTGTGGGATCATTCCCCTGCACTCCAGGCTATTGTGGAATCATTCCCCTGCACTCCAGGCTGTTGTGGGATCATTCCCCTACATGCCAGGCTGTTGTGGGATCATTCCCCTGCACTCCAGGCTGTTGTGCAGCATTCCCCCACATGCCAGGCTGTTCCTGTGCCCCAGGTGATCTGCCTGACCGTGCTGGCCTCGGTGAGGATTTATTACCAGTACAGGCTGGTGAAGTCAGTGACCAGGGAGCTGGTGGTCAGGGACCCCTACGCCCTCAAGCCCGTCCGCAAGCTGATCGACGCCTGTGCCTTCCGCACCTACCGCCACTGGGTGAAGAAGGGCGAGGCCCAGAACAGAGCTGCCCTCTTTGAGAACACCTGCAAGGCCATCCTGCTCACCCTGGCAGCTGAGGAGGGGCTCTTCTGATCACTGCCCCAGCCCCTGCTTTGGCTCACAGTAGGCGAGTAAAATCTTGGAAAACAAAATTTCTGGGGGTTTTAAAATTTTCTTTCATTGGGCTCAAGACTGGTGCAAATACACACAGAGGAAATAATTTGCTCCTGGGGTGTGTAGCACTGGAGGAATGGGTTTGGAGATGCATCCTTTAAAACAGAGCCAGAACCAGCTGCAGCTCCCCATGGAGCTCAGTCCTCAGGCACCTGCAGTGCTGTCTTGGAACAGTTGAAAGTGAATAAAGAATCCCAGTGCCTGTTTTGAGACAGTTAAAGGTGGATGAGAGACCCTGAACAGTGTTCTTGTCCACTCTTGTGGCCAAGGCTCCTGGTTCCCTCAGGTTTGGTGCAGAGCTTGTGCATAGAGAGTTTGTGCTGGTTGTAGCTCTTGGGAGAGGTGGGGCACTGGTTTGTGCCATCTATCACACATATCATCTTGTCACTGCTCAAATGCCAATGAAGGTGCCTTGTTTTACTTCTGGGAAGGCTCAGCACCTGCTCCAAAGCTGGGACTTCCCAAGGGAGTGGGGACTGATCATGACTCCCCCTTCCAGGGATGTGCCCCCATCACTATTCCCCTGGCAGCCCCACACTGATGGTCACAGGGGGCTGTGGGTGTCCACTTGCTGGGGCTGCAGGTCAGAGCAGCTCTGGCCCAGTCCCACACATGCACCCCTCTGCTCTACACAGGAGAGCTGCAGGATTCCCCACACCAAAATGACCTTAAGGACAAACCCCCCTTCCTGCCATCCCAGTCACTGCTCCCACCCAGACACGCCAGCACTGAAAAGGTTGAAATTATTTTTAATTTGAAAAACAACTGGGGTTTAATGGCAGTGACAGCTGGGGGTTACTGTTCATCTCCACAGGAGAAAAGGTCTGAGGTGTTCCTGGTGGCTCAGAGCTCGGGTTTGCTCTGGCTGTTCCAGGCTGCCACGGGCGGGATGTCGGCAGCGCAGCGGAAGCTGAGATTGTCAGAGGCAGAGTCTGCTGTGTTCCCCATCCTGCAGGGAGAAACAGACCCCAAATTACAGATCCTTCCTAGTTACACATATCCCTAATATGTTACAACACTCACAACACTAAGCTGCTGCTTACAACCCCAGTGTGACCTGCTGGAACAGCCTGGAAACATTTTCCACTTCCCCTGAATTACTCAAAGAAAAACATTTAATTATTAATACCTGCTGGAAAACACATGATTTCAGAAGTGTTTAGGAGTGGATTTATAGCCATATTTGTGTGCTCTGCCACCTGCTTCTCAAAAAAAAAAAAAAAAAGACCAACCCAGAGAAAACCCTTGTGCAGCAGCAGCTGGGCTTTGGCCAGACCTACCTGGTGGTGACACGAGCTCTGTGGTTTGCAGAGCCATCTGCAGTGTCAATCCACGAGGCTCCTCTCAGCACCTGCATGTTCTGAGCCCTGGGTGCCCTTCCTGGAGTCAGGAATTCTGATGCTGTCCATTCCCAGGTGTTTCCCAGCAGGTCATAGAGCCCTGAGATGGTTTTGTGCCAGAATTAGGAGAGCAGTTGTGCAAGAGCTGTAAATTAGGTGTATGGGAGGGGGAACAACATTCAAAGCATCGTTCAAGAGTGTGGTTTTAGTGAGGCTGAAGAAATTCCTCACTGTATTTCAAACTTCAATGTGTCCTCATTTCCCATGTGCATGAGAACATGACAGCCAAACAATACCCTTGGGATTTTTGTTACATCCCACTGAGTTGTAAAACAACCCACTTTAAAAGGAGGTGGTTTGGTGCCTGAAGTGCAGCAGGTGCACCTCAGCCAACTCCAGCACCAACCACCGATGCTTTTCCTGGGCTCACTTACTCTACTCCAGATCCCACCCCTCTGAACTCCTCCCTGCTGCAGGATTTGACCATGAGCATGAAGTGAGGCAGCAGGTGCCATCCCCAGGCAGGCTGAGGGTGCTGTGTACCGTAGCTGTTCTGGGCAGGGAAGGCTGTCACCGGGGAGACGCCGTGGTAGCCGTCCTCAGCCGTGTCCCCCCGAGGGAAGGCACCCTGGGGGAACAGAGATCACTCCCAGCAAAGAGCCACCCCAAATCCTGCTCCTCACAGGCCTGTGCCACGCTTCAAACAGGCAAATCACTCTCTGGTGTCAATTCATGCTGGTCAAGAGAGATCAACCTGAAGTTGTCCCAAGTTCCCTCTTCAAATTGTTAGAAGCAGGGAAATCCTGGTTTCCCAGGGAAGATGGGCTGAGCCTGCTCCCTCTGAGGATACTTTACAACCCCACGAGCTCAGTTTCAGTACCCACAGTGTTTCCCAGACACCCTCACTCAGTGGCTGAGGGAAACCCCACCCTGAGGAGAGCCCAGAGCACATGGGATGATTTATAGATGATTTTTAGGATCTTACCTGCCACAGGTTTGTACGGTTTGGCTGGAACTTGTTTCCCCAAGGATACATCCTTTCTGCCAAGGAGGAAAAGACACTTGTTAGTTCTAGGTCACTCCAGGCTTTTAGGATTGTCCTTTTCTGCTCAGCTTGGCATACTGAAATTTTATTCATTTATTTTGTTAATTATTAATATTACTACACTCTCAGCCTAAAAGAGGTGGTTCACAGCTCCTCCAGATTACCATCTAAAAACATCCGTGGAGGGAGGTTTGGATCTGGTGGATCTATCACCACTCCATGCCTGGTTTGGGAAAAGCTCAGAGCTTGTGCTACGTACGCTCCAGTCCTCCCCTGGCAGCAAATTCCCACTCCTCCTCCGACGGGAGCCGCTTCCCCTTCCAGGCACAGAAAGCCTGAGCATCATTCCAGCTCACGTGCAGCACTGGGTAATCCAGCCTGTCCTTGATGCTGGAGCCAGGGCCTGAGGGCTGCCAGGGATTTAAGCAGATTGCAATTCATTTTATAGCATTTTTATTACAAAGGGAATAAGGGGTAGAAGAAATGAAAGGATGCAAAATGGTTTTTTCACCTGTTTTTGGTCAATAAGGTTCAATACACACAACACACAAACTCTCAGCGTGGGGATGAGTCACCACACCAGGATTTTACTACACCAGGATATTATTATATGAGGATTTTACTCACCTGTCTCCAAAATGCCTTCTCAATGGGCAGCCACCACGGGGCTGACTGGGGAAAGAAATGACACCAGTTTGAAGGTGAGCTGGTGACACCTGGACCAGTGACACCACCCCACAGCAGGGTGTGTTAGTCTGGGAAATGCTGCAGTTATCACACACATTTTGGATGCTGCTTTCCCACAGAGCAGAGTCATCTGCTTTTACAAGTGAAAATAGATCAAGAGGCTCATGCTGTTCAGTTTTTCTATTTTAAAGTTGGATTATTAAGTACTTTGAAATACATTTTACTTCCTCCCAGCTCCCTGGAGTCCAGACTGACAGCTCACAGAGCAAGGAAACAGAGGAGCACATGAACCAACCCCAGCTCAATCCTGCTGAGGTTCAAAAGCAAAACAACCCCAGACTAAAGAAAAACTTCAGAGAACAGCTAGGCTCTGCAAAGAGGCAGCTGCTCCTCAGTGGAAAAGCAACACCAAACTCATCACAGGATTCAGATTTACCTCCAGTTTTTGGGTGACTTTTTTTTTCAGATCTTCAGATACTAAATCCTCAAAGACAAAGCTCCAGCCAAATGTTTCTGCTTCTGTTTTGTATTTCTTTTCTCTAACAAACTCCCTGGAATAAATACAACATGCTCTGGGTAAGAGTTCTTCAAACTCTGCCTCAAAAGTCTGCTCATGCAATGAGTTCAGTGCAAGACAAAAGGTACAAAACTTACAGACCCCCCAGCTCCAGATGGTTTGATTTAGATTTAACACATGTAACAGTCCAGTGTGGATCTTTGCACAGATTTTATGTTACCTGTGCTGGTAAACTCAGCCTTCACTCAGAGAGAAAAAATCCCTTAAAAGCCAATAAAAACTGTGGCTGCTGTTAGTCGAAGAGGAGAAGAAGGTGGGAAGAAAAGTGGAAGAAGAGAGGGAAAGAATAGGGAGAGGAAAGGGAAAGGGGGAGGAGAAGAAAAAGGAAAAAGAGAGGAGGAGAAAAAAAGGAAAAGGAGGAAGAGGAGGAGGAGATGAAAAAGAGAAGGAAAAAGAGGAAAGAAAAGGGGGGATAAGGAAAAAAGGAAATAAAAGTATGTTTGCAATCTACACCGCCAAGATGGTTCAGCTTGCAGCTGTGGGGCTGATTTCCTATTGACAAACACGTTTTTCCCCAACGAGCACCCAAGGATTGGCTTGGAACCAGCGCAGAACACCCGGCCCCACACCTGCCCCTGTCCCTGCCACAGGCTCACCTGAAGTCCCTGTTTGTCACCGGGTGCTTGTCCAGAGCAAACGGCTTCAGTGTCACCTCCCTGGCGGGTCCCTCCTCGCCGCTCCTCCGCAGGGAGCCGGATCCCATCCGGAAGGTGCCTCCGGGCAGCTGCACCATGCTCGCATCGCCTGCCAGCGCTGCGAAGGGACAAATTCAGCACAAATTCCATTGTTAAACAGCAGCGAGGCAGCGGCCGGCGGGATGTGCGAGAGTGCCGGGAGGGCTGAGTGAGTACAGCTCAAAGCTGCGTTTTGGGGAGGGAGAGATCCCTGCTGGGGGGATTTTGGGGCTCTCAGGGAAGGGAGAGATCCCTGCCGGGGGATTTTGGGGTTCTCAGGGAAGGGAGAGATCCCTGCCAGGGGGATTTTGGGGCTCTCAGGAAAGGAGCGATCCCTGCCGGGGGATTTTGGGTCTCTCAGGGAAGGGGGCGATCCCTGCCGGGGGATTTTGGGGCTCTCAGGAAAGGAGCGATCCCTGCCAGGGGGATTTTGGGGGCTCAGGGAAGGGAGAGATCCCTGCCGGGGGATTTTGGGGCTCTCAGGAAAGGAGCGATCCCTGCCGGGGGGATTCTGGGGCTCTCAGGGAAGGGGGCGATCCCTGCCGGGGGGATTTTGGGGCTCTCAGGGAAGGGGGCGATCCCTGCCGGGGGATTTTGGGGCTCTCAGGAAAGGAGCGATCCCTGCCGGAGGATTTTGGGGCTCTCAGGAAAGGAGCGATCCCTGCCGGGGGATTTTGGGGGCTCAGGGAAGGGAGAGATCCCTGCCGGGGGGATTTTGGGGGTCTCAGGAAAGGAGCGATCCCTGCCGGAGGATTTTGGGGCTCTCAGGGAAAGGAGCGATCCCTGCCGGGGGATTTTGGGGGCTCAGGGAAGGGGGCGATCCCTGCCGGGAGGATTCTGGGGGGTCTCAGGAAAGGAGCGATCCCTGCCGGAGGGATTCTGGGGGCTCTCAGGAAAGGAGAGATCCCTGCCGGAGGATTTTGAGTCTCTCACCCAGCGCCCCGCAGCACAGCAGCAGCAGCAGCCCCGCCGCCGGCTCCATGCCCGTCCCGGAGCAGCCGGACCCGACCCGGAGGTGCTGCGGGAGCCGGGAGCGCTTCCGGGGCATCGCTCTGTAGGAAGGGGATTTGTGTCACTGCCCGGTTCAAACTGCCACGCACCGGGGCCACCCGCGACCCTGCCCCACACGGGAGGCGTTTTGGGCTTTGGAGGGGCTTTTTAAGGTTTCGTTTAAGGTGACACAGCGAGGAGATTCCTATTAACACAAAGCACCGCTGGGTTTAGGGGAAAGCATTCCAGAGGGCATCAAACCATTCTGCAGCCAGTGAACTGTTTTATTCACAAGCAAGTACAAAACTTGAGTGATTGCACTAATCAAGTCTTTTTTTCAGGATTGATCCCACCCTGTTCCCAGAGTAGACTCTTGAGCAGTAATTTCACACAATTCCCAACAGCAGGAATGCAGCCCCCCACTGCAGAATGTTCTAGAGGGAGTGAAGGTTAAAGAACAGACACCCAAAGCACAGAACAGAACAGTTTATTGGGTAAAAATGGAAAGCAACTGCAGCCACAGTTCAGTGAAATCAAAAATAAATAACTCCTTTTTAGAGCCAAATCTTTGATTAAGTTGCTGAGATTTTGAGTGGCTGTGTTCCCAAAGGGGCTGCCCCTCATGGCAGAGTGGGACATTCACCACAGCCAGGACAGGGCCCTGGGGTGGATTCCTTGGAAAAATTCCACAGGGAGCAGCTCCAGCTCAGCCCTTCAGAGAGGACATCCCAGCTCTCATGATTTCATCCACCAGGAGAATGTTGCTGGCAATCACTGTGCTGGAAACAAGAAAGAAATCTTGTTACAATTGCCAAATTCAGATTCACTTTAGTGTTCCAAGACATCTTCCAGTACATGGGCTCCCAGTTTTACATCACTTAAACACATACAGAGTAATGTCAGAAGTACTGCCAGCCTTACCATGAATGAAGCAGCTGCTTTTTGACATTGTAATTATCCCAGATTCCAGCTGCTGCAGCCACCATTGGCTCCCCTGCAAGAGAAGTGAGGCAGCTTTAAATAACCAGTGCACACAGAGCCTTTCTGCTGGCTGCCATCTGTATCACTCACAGCACCCAACAGTGTTACCATGTGCTTTATCCTCTGAAAACTCAAATCAGAACACACCCAACTACAGCAGCCTGACTGCAAGGCTTCTGTGCAGCTTTTTCTCAATAGAAGGAAAACTGTGCATTCAGACCCTTTGTTCCTCAGAGCTGAGGCAGGCTCTCAGTGGAGCATGAGCCTGTGGCTGAGGGAGTCCTTACCAGTGTTGAGATCAACCCCAGTGAGCTGCCCCGACTCCACGTGCTCTGCCTGGACCTTCACCAGTGTCTCCTGGGGATCATAGCCCGAGTTCTGAGCAAGCACCTGCCACAGAACAGAAGGATTGGCTTCATTTGGCTGATTACACAAAAAGCAGTGAGTCTGTGAGTGCTTCAAAGGCACTTTATCACTCAGGAACTCCTTTTACCTTAGGAATGATGAGCAGAGCATCAGCAAAAGCCTGAACTCCGAGCTGGGCTCTTCCTTTCACGCTGGGTTTGTGTTTCACAAGGGCATTGGCTACTGCCACCTCCAGTGCCCCTGCTCCTGGCACCACACATCCTGCAAGGGAAAAGCACTTGTTTCAGGTACAACAGCTCAATTTTAGTGCAGTTTCATCCCTTCCCTCCATATCCTGCACCTGAACAGGTGAGTACTTACACAGGTATCACCACAGAACTATAAAATCACTCACACTGAGCTCGGGCTTGCACTGGAGCAGGAACCAAAGGAGCTGATACACCATTCCCTAATTCTGGGATGAGTTTCCCCAGGTCTTTACCACAATGACCAGGAAAGGGACTCACCATCCTCAATGGCATTTTTGACAGCCCTCAGCCCATCCCTCACTGCATCCTTGATCTGGGTGAGCGTGTGCTTGTTGGGGCCCCTGATGAGCAGGGTCACCGAGCGGGGGTTCTCACACTTCTCAATGAAGGTGTACTTCTCCTCTCCCTGTGGGAAACAGAGCCATGTTTGCCTCTCAGCCACCTGCCTCAGCAATGTGCTCACAAATTCATGAACTGGATGTTTTCAGGCTCAGTTCTGCACTGACAGCACTTGGATGAGAAGCAGCAGAACTTTTAGTTTTCTCAGTCCATGATTATCCATCCAGGATGTTCAAAGCCAAGTTGATTTGAAGTATTTTATTTCAACACTCCAGCTTTACTCTTCCAACACTCACCAGGGTGTACTCATAGACAAGCCCTGCATGTCCCAGGCAGTCAGGAGTGAGATCCTCCACAGAGTTCATGGCAGTGCCACCACAGGCCAGGGTCAGTCTGACAGAGAAGAGACACAACTCAGCTTTATCTTCAATAAAACCCAAAGCCACTGACTGTAAGTGCAGCATTTCAGCATGCAGATCCTAGACTTGGAACAGTTTGGTTTTATTCACAGAAGAGCTCTTTAAAAAATAACTTGTAGAATTAAGGCTCCTCTGTCAGTATCTGCATTTAAAGAATGCAGAAGAGCTGCACAAATCAAAGTGGCATTTTTAGTGAAGTCTTTAAAGATGGATTTAAGCCACACTTGACTCACTGTCTCAGTTTGGAAAAGGTTATTGTATCCTCTCCTCTCCCCAAAACTGACCTTTCCATGTTCCTCCTTTTAGCTCTCCTCAAAGCAACTATTCCTGCTTTGGCAAGGGCATCCAAGGAAAAGGGGTCAATTCCCTGCAAACAGAAAGTGACCATCATAAGGACAAAGCTAATAACACCTTCTCTCACTCTGACACTAATAAATTCTTCCTCAAGGCTCAAAGAAGATCTCAGGTAGGAACTGTACCTGTTATTCACAAGTATCAGCCTAAATTTAGCTAATTCTGGCTCAATAACTGTACCAGTGAATCATACAAGGAAGCCAGCATGTTAAATAATTTTTAGTTATTCTCTTCATCTCACCTTCTGGTTGATCACAACAAATCCTTTGTCTGAGTCACCACAGACTTTTTTTTTCAACTCTATGATTTTGTTGACTCTGTCTTCAATGAACTTTCTTTCTGCTTTCACCAACTTCTCCCTCTCCTCAGCACTTTTGTAGAAGAATCCAGAGCTCACCTCTCTGAAGGGGAAAAAAAAACCCACAAAAAAGCAGTGAGAAAACTTCCTCTCTGTTATAGAAATAAACTTGAGCATAAGGAATGAGCCTTTCAGTAACATTCCAAATAAATCAACCCAAACCAAACCAGTCCCTCCCAACCCACACTGCTGCTCCTGCTCTTTAGTTCAGAGCTTTTCCACTTCACAAAATAAGGCAGACTTGAAGCTGAGAGAACTGAGAAATGTATTAATGTGTTTGCTCTAGAATATCAAATTATACCCAAGAGGAAGGACTTTCAACCTTTCTGTGATCACACAACAGAATAAAGACCACTGTGAAGCTCTGCCTTTCAGAGAATTTTTCACCTATCACCTTTCCCAAGAGGGCTGCAGGAGGGGCATCACCTTTCACCATCACAGTCTTGGCTGCTATTTAAGCACACTTTAAATACAAGTCCTTAGGAGCATTTGCTGTGCACTCACGTTTTCTCATACTCCAGAGACACATTGCAGGTAAGAACAAAAGCATCTTCCACTCTTTTCTTCATGTCAGGGTGGCGAGCTCCATGATCCAGGACCAGCCCCCTGATCAGCCTGCAAGATTAAAAACCATTCTGGGTGTCAGTGGACACAAAAAGGATTTCATGGAATGCAGAGAATAGAGCTGGTCCAACCCAAACTGCCTGGTGTTGGCAGTGAACAAGGATGATGTATTCCCCTTCCAAGGGCATGCCCATTCCCATCAAAAGCACACCAGGCACAGTGGAAAAAAAGGAATTTGCTCTGGCATGGTGTCTGACTGCATCAACTACTGAAGAAAGCTGGTGCAGAATTCATCCATGCACTGAGGGAAATGGAAACCCAGTTTCCATGTATCAAATGCTGCTTTGCATTTAACAGATGCCAACCTAAAGCATCATCAAGCCACAGACACTAAGAAAAAAGAGTATTTATCCAACATTGCTAAGCCAGTGTTGCTCTTTGCTATTTGATAATTTCATCAAGGAGTCAAGTTCAGTGACTGAGAAACTTCTGCCAAGGTATTTATGGCTGAAATCTGTATTTCAGCTCTTCCAGTGGTAGCTTTAGGACACCCTAAAGAGAAACCCAACCCCCCAGGCTCCTCAAAGCTCAGGGCCCCACTGAACTGAGGCTCAAGGATGCTCCTGACTTACGTTGTGTCTGTTTCTGATTTGTGCTTCATCTCCATGATCTCCACCATGTACAGGTCAATGGGCTCACCTGGTTTTCTGACTGTCAGGACAGAATCTACCACAGCCTGCAACACAGGGGAGGCAAACACCCCAAAATAACCATCAATCCTCCAAAGTGCACATCTTTCCCACTTCAAATTATAATCCCAGCACTCTGAGAGCTGGGTCTGTTCACACCAAGAGGCAGAGGTGCCAGGGACACTCACCTCTGTCAGGATGTCAGCAAGCTCAGCGTGCACTTTGGTGCGGAGGGATGTCCTGGCAACATCAATGAGGGTCTCCCTGTCCATCTCCTTGGACACTTTGACCTGCTCCAAAACCTCAAGTGCTTTCTCCTTGGCAATCTCAAATCCTTCTGCTACTATTCTAGGGTGCAAACCCTAAGGCAAGGGAAGAATCGTTGGATAATGTTTTTACCACAAAGAGAACCTGTGGTTTCAACATCCCATGGGATGGCAAAGCACAGGGAACATGCTGCACAGGCCAGGTGTTCTGTCCTTCTGAATACATATAAAAGGAATGCAAATCCTTCCAATGCAGAGGAAAAGTACAGATTAATCTAGCACAGAACTGAAACCAAGGGAACTACAAAGCACACTTGGGTGTTCGCTGTGCAATATCCATGTTTACCTGCCCTCAGGCAGGAGCTCCTTTTTAACACTCAAGAAGTGTTTTGATTCACACAAAACAAAGTAACAGCAAGTATCACACAAAACCTTAAAAGCTACAATATCCACAATATGTGGGTTTGATTTTGAACAAGTTTTAAGTCCTCTCCTCTAACTTCCCCAACTTATTGCAACTTCTCATTTTAAGCAGAACAATGTATTTATGTTCCACTCCTGTTAAACATTTTTTAAAAAAAACCCACTGAGGGATTCACCTACAAATGAAACACTGCATACACACCTCAGCAATGTAAAGATCTGCCTGCTTTAGGAGCTCTCCAATGATGAGGACGTTCGAGGTGGTGCCATCTCCAGTGATGTCATCTTGTGCTGTCGCTACTTTTGCTATCAAGGAGGCCGTGGGGTGTTGGATTTGCTAGACAAAAATAAGAAGATGAGCAGTTAAGTTTCACTGCAGTGGTACAGCAAAAAAAGGTGAGATCAGCTAAGAAAGAAGGTGATGTTCTAATTGGTTTGCTAATCCTTCGGATGGTGATTTTACTCATTCTTATGGTGATGTTTATATTTTTAACATAATTTTCCTCACAGTATTGCCTTAACCTAAACTTACTTATTTACCCTCCTCCCAAGAGGCATTTTGCTTTCAATGGATACGGGTGGGTGGGGCAGCGGGGGACGAAAATTCCTCTCAGCTAAAGGCGCTCGGAAATGCCTCCCTAAACCCCCGCGCGAGGAGCAGCCCCAGCTCACCATTTCCTGCAGCAGCACGTTGCCATCTTTGGTCAGCTTGATGTCTCCGGAGCCGGACACGAGCCTGGGGGCGGCACGGGCCGGGTGAGCAGCGCCCCGGGCCCAGCGCACGTGTGAGGCCGCGGGGCCGCCGCGCTCCTTCCCCCCCATTCATCCACCCACCCACCATCCATCCCGGCCCCAAAACACGTGCGGGGCCGCGCCGCTCGCTCCCCATCCCTCCATCGCTCCGGCACTCACCCCTCCCGCCTCTGCTCCCCTCAGCACATCCCGGCCCCCCGCGCCTCCCCTCAGGCCGTGCTCCCCCCAACCCCACCCGCGGCGAGGCGCGCGGGGGGTCCCTCACATCTTCATGGTGCCCTTAGGGCCCAGGTTGGTCCTCAGCACGTCCTGCAGCCCGCGGGCCGCGCTGATGTTGACGGCCAGCGCGGCCTGGGCACGGGCCACCTCGGCCTTGGGGTTCAGCGCCTTCACCGCCATGACTGCGCTCCGCTCTGCGCCGCGCCGGGCGGGGCAGCGCGGCCCCGCCTCCCGCCCGCCCCTTCTAGAACACTCCGGGCTGGCCCATTGGCCCCTCGGCACACTGCCGCGTTTCTATTGGCTGTAATTCCTGTCAATCATCCCGAGAGATCCCGCCGCTGAGGCACCCAGGCTTTTCATTGGCTCATTGGCGCGCCAGCCGCGCTCCCATTGGCTGCGGCGCCTGTCGCTCCGCCCGGCCCCGCCCTCAGGCCGCGCTGTGAGGGGAGCGCGAGGCGGGCGCGGGGCGGGCGCGGGGGTCCCTGAACGGGCGGGGATGGTCGGTGTTTAATGAACCTTATGTAACAACACCCCCAGCAGCCCGCAGAACCGTGACAACAAACAATTAAACACGGTAATTTCACATTAGATCGATAGAATTAATAATGAAGTGGACTGGATTAATAATGGTTCTTAATCAAAACTCGTTTTCTTCTAACACACAAGCTGATGTGGTGCACCCTCTGCCCGGGGCTTTCCTGCAATAAATCCCTCCCAGGGGGTCTAAGCATGGGCATGGTCCCTCCCAAGGCCACACAGAGGTTTCTGTGTAAAATAAAACCACAAATATTCTTGTCAAGACAACCTCGGTGGGTGCTGAAACATTTGCCCTCTGTGGCTGTCAGGCCTCACTCCTGGAAACACTGAAATATTTATAACTTTGGATTCTGAAAGGGTGATTTTCCCTGGAGGGGAGCTTGAGAAGAAGCTGCTGCCCTGTCCCTCACATCGCTGTGGGCACAGCAAGCTGGAATCCCAAATTGCTCCATGAGGCTTTATTCCCCAAACACCCCCTGGCAACACCAGGTGTGACACAGCCCTCTTCTAAATTCAACAATTGCATGAGGCAGGCCCAGAATTAATAACCCCCAGAGTGAATAACCCCCAGAATGAATAACCCCCAGAATGAATAATCCCCAGAGTGAATAACCCCCAGAATGAATAACCCCCAGAGTGAATAATCCCCAGAATGAACAATCCCCAGAATGAATGAATGAACCCCCAGGGTTCTGCAGCCCAGAGGGTGCTGCCCACAGGGACATTGGATTTTGTCAGTATTTGATCCAGGGAAGGCAGAGACCCTTCCCCAGCACAAAGAAGATTCCCAGAGAATCTGGAACTGTCCAAGGCCAGGCTGGATGGAGCTGGAGGCCACCTGGGATGGTGGCAATTGTTCCTGCCCATAGCAGGGAGCTGGAACAAGATGCATTTTGAGTTCCATTCCAACCAAACATGTGAATTCTATGAAATCTCTCCCTCTCCATCCCACTTTTTGCACATGGAGCTCTGGATTCAGCCCTGCATTGCTTCAGCAGTGGAAAATGGAGATATTTCCACTCCTCCTCCAGGAGTGAGGTCTGAGCCTGCTCTTGGGTCCAGTTTTCTGCACAGGATTTTAGGGGATCTGGGTGGGATGAGCCAGTGCCAGGTGTCAGGGCAGCCTGGCAGGGTTTGGCTGCAGCTCTGGCACCTGCTTTGGGTCAGGATCTCAGGTTTCTGGGCAAAATGCCACACTGTGCATGAGAGCAGAACTCCCACATGTGGCCTGTCTGTCTCCCTGGAAGGGACAGCTGCTGATATCCTTGGGATTCTGGTTTTTTAATGTTTCAGGTGGTGTTTGGACATCCCACAAGTTTGGAGCCCTTTTGTTTAGCTGAGCTTGTGAAATATTTTGATGCTGGGCTTTCTCTTTTGTGATTGCAATGCTTAGGAATAAACATTAAACATTGCAAAATGCAGGGAATCACACCTGCCATTTCCATGTTGGCTCTGGAACTCTGTTAAAATGTTGTCTGCACTTTGTTGGGATGCTGAAACCATAACAAAACAAAACACCAAACCTGGTCCCAGAGGCTTCTGTGCAAACAGCAATGTCCAGTTAAAACCCGGATCCCCAGCTCTGGCCTGGAATTGGAACTCCCAGGTCAAATATTTTGTTGTTCTTGCTTCTCTGGTTTGTTTGGTCTTTTTTTTTTTTTTTTTTCTTTTTTTTTTTTGCCTGTTTCTCTCAGGGCTGTTCTCAGCAGAGGGCAGCCTTGTCAAACCTATCCCTGCAGACTTGTTTATATTTTATGTTTTCCTTGCTGGTGCCTATGGAAAGGCAGGAATTGCCCATCCTAAAACACCTGTGTTGTGTGGGGCTGGCAGTGATGTGGGTCAGGTTTTTGAGAGGAATTATTTCTGCAGGAAAATAAAGGGAAAAATTAGCTTTGAGATGGTTTTTTTATGAGAAGAGAGCAAAAAAAGGGAAAGCTATTTTCACTCATCCTAATCCTCCGTGCAGGTGATTTCTGCTGGTTTTTTTGTACAAATGGGGAGGTTCTGTATTGATGTACAAGAGTTGGGTGCTGTGTTTGTGTCAAGTTTGTATTTTCTCTCCTGAGCATCCTCCTACAGTTCCCAGGCAGAGCTCTCTGTGTTTCTGTGCTGGCTCACATTCCTCAGGATAGTTATTTTGGGTTATAGTAACATTTCTCACAAGCATCTTCACATTAAAATCCCATTTTGCAGCATTTTTCAGCCATCAAGACAAGCTTTTCTTCCTTTTTTTTTAAGTCATAGCTGTAGAATTGTTCTGTGTATTTGTTTTTTATGTGTAATAAAAATAAAGGGTAAATGCCCACCAGACTGAAATTGCCCTGTGAGTTTAATGGATTGTACCAGGTTAGAATCAAAATATTTAACTAAATTAAAGCCAACATGTCCATTAAACTAAGCCAAATAAAGGCAATATCCTTCATGAAATATTCAGCAGCAATTCTCTTAGTCAAGCCAGGCACTGCTTATCTTGGCAAAAACCCCTCTGAGATTCTCAGTAAAAGCCATTTTCTTTCATCTTTATCAAGATGGGTTTTCCTTTAACCTTATTCACAGAAATGATTTCTAAATCTGCTTTGAACAACATCCTGTCCTGCCACGATACAGCTGACAAACAGCACCAGGCTGCTGATCCCTGGCACAGGTTTGGCAGCACAGGGGCTTGGGCCCATCTTTTCCTGACTCAAGAACTTACTGAGAGATGATCCTGTCAACACTTGGTGGTGTGCTGAGAAATTCTGAAAAAAACATGAAGGGAGGAGAGGCACTAAAGGTGCTCGGTTTTAATGAATAAATGGAATTTTGAGGGGTGACAGTGGCAGAAGAGGTCGTGCACAGTGTGTCTGGAGCACCCAGCAGTGCAGAACAGACAGGCAGCAGTCACAGGACTCCTGGCACAAGTGAACAAAAGCAGCTAAATCAGCTAAATCAGCTTTTCTTGACCTTGAACCACACGGCTCCTGGGCTGGCACTCTCCCATTTTCCAGCCCATGGAAGCTCCTTTTTTATTGAAAGAGTGATCAAGTGCTGGAATGGTGGAGAGCTGGTGTAGTCACCATCCCTGGGTGTGTTTAAAAAAGAGACTGAATGTGGCACTGGGTGCCAGGGTTTAGCTGAGGTGTTGGGGCTGGGTTGGACTCGATGATCTTGGAGGTGTCTTCCAGCCTGGAGATTGTGTGATTGTGTCATTCTGTCATTGTGTGATTGTGTCATTCTGTCATTGTGTGATTGTATGATTGTGTGATTGTGTCATTCTGTCATTGTGATTTTATGATTGTGTGATTCTGCAATTCTGCCATTCTGTGATCCTGTGGTTCTGCAATTCTGTGATCGTATGATTGTGTGATTGTGTCATTCTGTGATTGTGTGATTGTGTCATTCTGTCATTCTGTGATTGTATGATTGTGTGATTGTGTCATTCTGTGATTGTATGATTGTGTGATTGTGTCATTCTGTCATTCTGTGATCCTGTGGTTCTGCGATTCTGTGATTCTGTGATTGTATGATTGTGTGATTGTGTCATTCTGTGATTGTATGATTGTGTGGTTCTGTGATTCTGTGGTACTGTGATCTCAGCCCACAAAGCCTCTCCTCTCTCCCGAAAACAGCGTCCCTGCTTCTCTGATTTCTGCCAGGACAAATCCCGATTGCTGCTCATGGGAGCTCTCCCCGTGCTCATCCCCGATCCCCCCGTGCCCAGCATTCCCGAGCTGTCCCCATCCCCGCGCCGCCGCTCCCTGCCCGTCCCCACGCTCCTCCCTGCGGCGGGGCGGTCACAGCCGCGCTGCCTGCGCTGGCAGCGAACAGCTGCCCTGCTCTGCTCCCATGTGTGCAAGCACCTCAAACAAACCCCCCGGGCTGCCTGACTCAGCGCTTTATCAGGGGCTGAGCGCCAAAATGCGGCTCTGGTCCAGCGCAGCCCGTGCGTGGGGTTTGTGTCCCTGAAGGGCTCGGCCGCTCGCTCCCTGCCCGGCACAGCAGAGCTTCCAGCGGCAGCACGGCCACTCACTGCTGTAAGTCACCGCTTCTCATCGTGCTTTTCGGCTCCGAAGGGGTTGGAGTTTGGCTTGCAGATCCATAACATCGCGGGTTTTGTTTTTTGTTTTTTGTTTTTTGTTTTTTTTTTTTCCCAGCAGGGCAAATAAGGAGGATCTTGTGCCTGTGCTGCCCGGCGCTGTTTTATAACAGCGGCGTGAATGAATGATGCAATCGGGCACGGGGGGAGCAGCAGCATTTTGGCAGGACAGGCGAGAGGGGATTGGAGAGTTGGGAGGTGGATGTCAACATCCAACAGGTTCCTTCTGCCCTTTTTCACCTGCTTTTCGCGAGTTCGCTGTGAGGCACTGCTGTGCAGATAATGGTGTGGAGCTCCAAGCACTTCATCTCTCGACTTGCAGACAGATTTATGCCACTGCCTTTACAAACTGAGCAGGAGGCTAAAGAAAAAGGTAAAATGAACTAGAAAATCCAGGAGGTTTAACAAAAACCTGAAAAAAAAGAGAAGAAAACCCAGGAGATTAAGGATTGAATATCCCTATTCTCACCCTGCAAACCACGGAAAGTTATGGGTGGAAGGGTTGAACTTCTAAAACTTACATAGAACACAAACACAATTTGCTTAAATATAACTAATCTGCTTAAATGTATCATCTGTCCTCTAAAGCTTTCAAAACGTTGCTAATTCTGAGGATGAAAGCTCAGCACAGAAAAGCTGTGTCACTGTATTATTCCCATTTTACAGACACAGGATTGGAAACAATGAGGATTAAGTGGTTTGTTTAAACTCATACCATGAAAACACTCCTGGGAATGTTCTTAGAAGCTGTAGGAGGAAAAGGTCCTGAAAAAAGTTTCAAGAACTATTTTCTCCAAATCCTTTGCTCTGAGCAGCAGTTTCCCTTCAAGGCAAAATAAACAGTTTAATGTGATTGAACTTCTGTTAATGTTCAGTACAGTGTTAAACGGGGAAGTAAATCAGAAATTGTTTGCAAACACGGATATTCCTGAGTGCTGGGTATTATTTCATTAAGAATCACTTAATTTTAAACAGCAATAAATGTGATCACCATGCAAAGTAGCAGCGTGGCAGCACTTGTGAAAGCTGAAATATGACAACAAGGGAGGTGTAGTCACAATGAGGGGTTGGAGATCTCATCACAACCTTACAGGCCCAGGACAGCTGCAGTTCTGAGCAGCACTTGCTGCTGCCCCTTGCATCACATGTGGATACAGGGGTGGTGCAGCTTTTCCCCATGAGGCAAGTGCCCTTCTTTGAAGGGACAGCAAACAGAGAGGATTTCAGTTGTTTTCCTTTCCCATGTGCTCTTACATAATTCCTCTGTTTGTGACTCCACCCTGTCTGTTATGAAAGAGAATTATTTCTTGTGAAAATGTCTCCTTTATTTTTTTTTTTTTTTTGGAACATCCTAATGAAACACTTCATAGTCTGGAGGCAAGGAGATCTCACAGGAATTCCACTTTTCCCTTGTGATTTCCTTTTTTCTCCATCTTTATCTCAAGTTTCACCCTACCTCTTTCTCTTTGTCACTCTTTTGTCTTCTTTATCCACTTCTTTGCCCATTGTTGTTCTCTTCCCCATATTCTTCTTTCCAGCTATTTTATAGCAGACCTGTTGAAATGTTTGCTGCTTGGAGGATTTACAGGCTAGGAATTGATGACCTACCTGAAATTCAGTGGTAGGAAGATCAGAGATTCCATTCCAACACATTCCAGTGTTTTTCACATGGAAACAGAACCCATTATTTGTGGGAATTTAATTTTTCTTCCCATCTCATTAAAACATTTACACTTTTAAGCGATCATGCTCTGTATTTTGAAATAATTAATCTCTGCCATTTACACAGGCCTGGACCACACTGGAATACAAAATTGCTTTTCCCTGACTGCAGCTGAGATTTATCCATAGAAGGGTTTTGCACAACTTCAATTCTTTTTTGCTCTGATGTGCTACTGATGACTTTTGCAATTTCTTCCTTTCAATTTGTCACTTTTAGACAACATAAACCACAGCTTGAAACGATTTTCAAAGAATAATTCCAAGCAATAGTTTAGAATAAAGAGAGGACAGGGTTAACACCAACTATGACTCCACAATTTATTTGTCCATCAGAGTCCAGCCCAGCTTCCCTCACTGTAAGAACATGCAGCAGGGAAAGGAGCATGGGAAATGTGGATATGAGGGAGAAACAAACGTGAACATTTGCTCAGCACAGAGATAAGGTTGCAGTGGGACAGATCAGAGCCTGCATCAGGCAGAGCTGCCAGGCTGTCACGTCACAGGGCAGTGTCCCCACACTGCCATTGCCTGACGCTGGGCAGGGTGCAGTGCAGCCCCAGGTGAGGCAATGGTGGCTTTGCACAAGCTGCTGTGACGCCAGTGTCACACCTGCCCTGCCACAGGGCCCTGCTGCTGGGACAACTGGCATGTGGCCCTGCAAACACAGCTCAGCACTCCAGGGCAAGTCAAGGCTGAGGCAAAGCAAACGTGGAGTTCATGTGTCACCTGCCCAGCCAGTGCCAAGGCTGAGCTCAGAACTGGCCCCTGTCCACCCAGCCTTACCTCAGAGCTGGGCTCTGGCAGGAGGAAGTTTTGATGTCCAGGGTCACTTTGCTTTTATATGCTGTGCTGATGGCTTGTAACTATTTTTCTCACATGTCCAGTGCAGTCTTTGTAGAAAAAGATAAAACCCCACATGGCCTGCAGCACATGATCCTTTAGTCATGATCCTGAGGCTAGGCTGGAGATTTATGGTGTGTCCATGCACCAAGGCAGAGCTCTGCCAAGCTGCAGTTCAGAGGGGCTTGTAAAAGCCCTTTTCTCCTCTACTGCCACCCACTCCCCTCAAAGGCAGCAGAATAAACCCCACAAAAAGTCCTGTCTGAGGGCTGCCTGTGCCTCTCATGTCACTTCTTGTGTGTCCCTTGCTCACTGACACCTCCCTGTTTGTCAGGCAGGACACAGACACAGCTCCTGGCTGTTCACACCAGGATTCACCACTCAGGCTGGCTGCTTTCCTCCAGACAGATTTCCACCTTTCAATAACAGATTGGAGCATTCTCTTTTATTCCAGATAAGAGAGGTGTGTGTTCTACATTTGTAGTGATGATGGGAGTTTTTAATAAAGCCTTTGGTATCCCAGTATTCACCACGTTCTGGGAATAAACCCAAAGGTTCTTCTTCATGCTTTGACCATTAGTGAGAGGAAAGCAGAAGATGAAAGGTTATAAAGGCATCCATGATTTTTAAGAATGTGCTGTTTGATGGTGTTTTTCCCCTATCCCAGGAAAAGAACCTGCAACCCAGATCAATCGTACAAGACATGTCCTGAGAGATGTCTGAGAGATTAGAAGAAACAAAAACTTCTACAAAAATCTGAGAAGTAAGATAAATAGGAAGGTGTTTTGTGTGTAAATTATAGATTACTAAATAATAAAATCCTCACTGAACTAATTCTCCCATTAAAGGATGAAGCACAAGGTGAATAGGGATGAGAAAGAAGAGATTTAACTCCTTAAGCTTCTGATCTGCAGAAGTGCTCAGCATATTGAAGTGGGCAGATCTAAAAGAGTAGAAAATAAACTTTTGTCAGGGACTGTTATGGAAAATGTGATGTCTTGATGAGTTAAGTTCTCAAAGGCCAAGGATTTGGTGGATTTATAAAAAGCTAATCCCCAATGTTAATGGTCCAATCTTTTATTAGTGAGGATGTAGAAAAGGATCTAAACCATCCTGATTTAAGGACAACCACTCATTGATAGGTCTAGGACAGTTTGCAATCAATCCTGTGACAACTGTGACACCCCAGCCTGGCAGAGATGAGAAATCCAGCCCCCCCAGAGATGAAACAGAGCCCTGCAATCCCACACAGCCCTTGGCAGCGCGGTGCCTCAGCCAATGCCAAGGATTACAACCTTGAACCCACGAACACCATGGGCTGAGGCAGCAGGGAGCAAATCAGCAGCAGCCCAGGGCTCCACGGCCCACCTGGAGCACGAGGTGATGACCATCAGTAGGCAGCAACAGGCAGGAGCAAATCAGCAGCTGGGGCAGCCCTCCACCACCAGCCTGGCCGGGATAAAAGCCCTGAGCAGCCTCTGCTCGGCCCTTCTGGCACGCACCAGAGCAGCAGCACCCATGGCTCAGGAAACACTGCACTACTCCCACTCTGAGAAAGACTTCATCTTGTCCCCTCACAGTAAGAAGGCTCCCAAAAGGATGGCATCCCTGATGGAGCTGAAGGAGATCTTCCGCAGCGCCGACGCCGTCTGCTTCGACGTGGACAGCACGGTCATCAGGGAGGAGGGCATCGACGAGCTGGCCAAGTTCTGCGGGGTCGGGGATGCTGTGGCAGAGATGTACGTGTGGCTGGGGGCTCACAGTGCCAGGGGGGCTCAGCCAGGCTGAGATGGCTCTGGCAGCATCAATTTGTCCTTTACAGTCTCTTGATTCTGCTGTGGGTTATTTGTTATGGTTTATAAAGGGGTTGGGGGTAATGAGCGGGATTAATGCAGGATGAAGTAACTTAAACTATCCTGGCATAAATTCCCTAATGGTAATTTGGATAGATTAAGAGCAGCCCTCATCATTAAACTTGGCTAAGAACTACCAAACCCTGTTCTGAACGAGGAAAATTTGGATAGATTAAGAGCAGCCCTCATCATTAAACTTGGCTAAGAACTACCAAACCCTGTTCTGAATGAGGAAAATTTGGATAGATTAAGAGCAGCCCTCATCATCAAACTTGGCTAAGCACTGCCAAACCCTGTTCTGAATGAGGGAACTTTACCATGAGCTGGAGGAGAGGGGACAGCACTCCCAAGCCATTGCTGAGCTGGGGAAGAGCACGAGCTGAAGCTTTGAGCAGGAGCTCTGTTGATTCATGGTGCAGCATGGCAGCACAGAGGGAATTTCCCTCTGCTCCCATCCCTGGGGATCTCCTAGCAGTGCACACCCCAGTCTCTGGGTGCAGTGTAACCCCTCTCACCTGGCTCCTGGCAGTCTGTGCTGCTGGGAGAGGGCTCAGTGGTGGTGCAGAGTCCCTGATGTGGTTTCTGTCCCCAGGACCCGCAGGGCCATGGGTGGCACGGTGACATTCAAAGCAGCTCTCACAGCACGGTTAGGGCTCATCCGGCCCTCCTATGAACAAGTGCAGAAATTAATATCTGACAACCCACCTCAGCTAACTCCAGGAATAAGGTAAGAAAAGTTGGTTTTTATTTCAGTGTTCAGGAAGCAGGTGGAAGAAATAAACCAGATTCTGTGTCAGCAGTGGTGCTGTAAGGCCCCAGAGCTGGTTTGTGTTGCCTTCCTGCTCCATCTCCTGCTGGGTGTGTGCAAAGCTTGGATCAGGAGCCTGACTCCATGGCAAGTGGTTAATCCATGGAAAAAGAAAAGATTCTTAGATATTAACTGGCACCTTGGCTGCCAAGCTCAAATCCTGGCTTGAGGGTTAAATGGGCATGGGAAAGAATCTGTCCAACCACTGATTTTTCAGGGGTGATGGGACTGGGAGGAGATTTAATATCTCCTTAAATTTGGTGTATTCTGAAACTCTGTTACCTTTCTGTGACTCTGCTCAGTGCAGTCACAGCCCTGGCTCAGTTGAGGGGATGCATTGCTCACAGCTACCCATTCTGAAGTCACTAAAAACATTAAAATACTCATTAAGCAAATGCAAATATGTGTATTCATTCATCCTGAGGTTTAGAATGAACATGAACCATTTAAACTGAAAAGCTCTGGGGATTTTTCCTCCCTCTATTCAAACTGTTTCTAACAGTTGAAAAGAATTTCTTTACTACAAAATCTGACCATAGCTTCAAGTCTAAAATATTTTTAGCATATAAAAGGAGTTTTAGATGATCCTGTGCTTCTATTTTATCCTTTTTTTTTTTTTCCTACAGAAGGCAGCTAGAGGTAACTACAAAGAGAACATTGTTTTCTTGTTCAGGATCACATGATTTTTCTTTTCATTCCTTCCTTTTCTTCCTCCTTTTCAGTCCTTTATTTTTTTTTTTTTGCTCCCTTTCATTCCTTCTCTTTCTTCCTCCTTTTCTGGGTCCTGCTTTAAGCCTCTGCTTTCCTTCTCAGTCTTTAGTGTTTCTGCTTTTCCTGCTCCCCCTTCCCCTGCTCCCCTTGCTGCAGATGCCTCCAGAATCAATTCCCTGAAACTTTTCACTGCCTTTGAGTCCTGCTGACACAAACTGGGCTCCAAAACATTTTTGATTTCTTTTCTGTAACTGGTGCCCTCTTCTAAAGATGGCATTGATGTCCAGCATCTGGTGAACCAACTCTGAGCTAGAAAACATTTGCACTTTGCACTTTTCAGCCCAGTGGAGCAGTGGTTTCATCTCATTCCCCGCTTTTGCTGCATTCCAGATTAATTTTCTTGCTGCTGTTTCACTTCAGAAAAAAATCTGAACTGTGTCTGTTCTCACTTGTTCAAGGGAGCTAATGTGAAAGTGGAAAGAGGTTGAGGGAGTGCTTGTTGTTGAGGAGTGGAATGATGGTTTTGTGCAGCTCTTTCCAGCCAGGTGTGTGCCCCAACAAAGGGAAAGAAGGAAAAGCTTTGGGCAGCAGAGGTGGATGGAGCTGGAGAGCAGCTCACACCCAGACTAAGCTGGAATTGCACAGAGCCCGGTTGAGGGAGGATTGATCTGAGCTTTGTGCTGTCTCTTGGCAGGGAGCTGGTGAGCAGACTCCACCAACGAGGGGTTCAGGTGTTCTTGGTCTCTGGGGGGTTTCAGAGCATTGTGGAACACGTGGCTTTGCAGCTGAACATTCCCACAGCAAACGTCTTCGCCAACAGGCTCAAGTTTTACTTCAACGGTGAGAGCCCCTCCCATCTCCTTTCTCTGCTAATTAATGGCACTTTGCTGGTTCCAGCTGGCAGACATGGGGCTGCAGGCACTGTCCTGCTGCCAACCCAGCTAACTCCATGGAGGAAAATCACAAAACTTTACCAAAAACCAGCTCAGGGCACGCTCAATGTAAGAAATGGAGCTGTGGTTGCTCTTTAATTGCAAGCTGTGCCGAAGGTAAAAGTGGTCAGAGCTGCTGAGAGCAGAGTTTCATTTTCTCCTGCTCCTTCAAGCTAAAGAGTTGATGAGCTGAGCTGCTCTCACAAGGCTCCCTTCCAGGGGCTGCCCTGCAGCAGAGCTGCTCTGGATTTCCATTTTCAGCTGGAGTGCCCCAGCAGAGCTGCAGCTGCTGAGGTTGTTCCTTTCTCAGGGTTTCCTGCATCATCCTGGTGCTGCTTTTGGGATCTTCACACCTGAGTGCCTGGCAATGGGCTGGTAGCACTGCCCACACAGGTTTCTGTTTTTCTTTGGAAATATCTCTATTTTTCTCTGAAAATCCCCCCACTCCACACTTGGGTAAAATCCCAGCCCTAAACTCACCTTGGAATGATTTATTTGGGATGCTGTGAGTTTTACAGGACTGCATGTGATGAAGTCAAGACCACAGGCAGGGATCTTCCTTCATTTACCAGAAAATATCTGTACTTCCAACTTGTCCTTCCATTGTTTTTTAGGAGAATATGCAGGATTTGATGAAACACAACCAACAGCTGAATCAGGGGGGAAAGGAAAAGTTATCACTCATCTGAAAGAACAGTTCCATTTCAAAAAAGTGGTTATGATTGGAGATGGAGCTACAGACATGGAAGCCTGCCCCCCTGGAGTGAGTATTACAGAAATCCTGAATTCCTTCTGAGCAAATCCTTGGGGGAAAAAGAATAGTGAGGTTTGGATTATTTAATTAAAAAATTACCAGTAAGACAACTTTTATAAATGGTCATGTCCCAGGGAGAGATTTTAATTCTATCTCCCCTTCAGCTCCTTTCCCCACACAAAAGTTCCCCAATACCCCAAAGCAGCTCAGGATTTGTTTAATGCTTCCCACCTCAAGGAAAAAAAAAAAAAAAAAAAAAAAAAAAGAAAAAGAAAAAAAGCTGCAGTGGAAATTTTAAACCCTGCACTTTCACTGCAGGGGGTTTTGTGAGATGTAGAAAGGATGATTGCTCTGGTTAATGATTTAGGACAGGGTTAATGTTTGCTTTTGGTATCTCTCAGATGAGGTAAACAGAGGTAAGATAAACAGGAGAGGGGTAATTGTGGGATGCTCATGCATGAGCCAATGTTTACTTGCTCTTGAATGGAATTGCATCACATTTACATCAGATTCTCAGTAAAAACTCACATCTGAACCACCTGGAAGCTCCAAGCACTGAGAAAACCCACAAAAACCAAAATGCTGCAGAATTAATCACTAATAAATCTGAAAAATGACCATGCAAAGAAAAACAGGGCAGGGTGAAATGCTGTGATTTTAAAATCCAATCTTAAAAGCAAACTTAATTACTGAGAGGTCCATTCCTTCCATGCAATAATTCATGTGCCCATTCCTTGTGTTTTTCCAGGATTGCTTCATTGGATTTGGAGGCAATGTAGTCAGAAACCAAGTCAAGGAAAAAGCAAAATGGTACATCACCCACTTTGATGAACTGCTAAAGGAGCTGGAAGAACGATAAACCCTCCTGTAAAATAATCTATTTAACACCTGTAAATCCATTATACAATGCCATTAAACATTTATTTGTTTGCAAACTCGTGGCCTGGAGTTTTTAATGATTCTGGGAGTTGAGTTCCACTCTGGTTTTTGTGGCAAGTGGCACCATTCTACTCAAATAGGTTATGATGGAAATGGGTCAGATTTTTATAAAGCTTTTCTATGGTGGAAGAAATAAATTGATTATTTACTTCCAAGTGAAGACCAAACATAAAAAATAATAAGTTAAAAATACCTTAAGGGATTATCTCCTGGTCAATATTGCACACCTGTTGTTTCATCAGTTATGCCTCTGCTTATTTTGGGTGACAAAAAAAGAACAAGGCAACAAACAAGAGATAATAATAATAATAATAATAATAATAATAATAATAATGTAATTCAGACTACAGTTTGGCAAGTACCTTGCACTGCACAGAATCCCAGCAACAGGGAATCAGTGAACAAGTAGAAAACATCACTAAATATCTCTGATTTCATTAAAATTATGGCTGCAGAGAACCTGAGGTGTCATCTGTTACTCAGCATCAGTTACCCAGCCTGTCTGGGCAGGAGCTGCATGGAAATCTGAGACAGATCCAATGTTCATCCCTGGCCAAGAAACATTTTCAGGTGAGGGATAGATATCAAAATGCTCCAATCAAACTCCAAACTGCTGATTTTGGAAAGTGGACCCAGTGTTTGTGGAACTCTTTTATTCATTTACCAACCCACCCCCATCAGTCAGAAAGGGATGGGATGGGAGTGAATTCATCAACCTTTAAAGGAAATTCTGGGAACCTTCAGTGTCTTCCTCTGTCTCCAACATGGATTAACCAGCCCTGAACTCTGCCAGAGTTAAGCCTGACCTGTTCTAAGAACTCCTCTGAGCTCCAGCTGATGGATCCTGGTGTTTTAAGGAGTTTTTTTTTTTGGTGTCTGATCCAAGAGAACACACCTGGTAAATGCTGACAACTCTCCTGAGTGTGTTTTTCACATTGTGGGACTTTTATTTCCCTGACTTGTAAGACTCTCACCTGTGAGGATGTGAAAAGCTTTACCAGTGTTAAAATACATCACACCTGCCCCTCCCTTCAATCCCCACAACACACAGGAGGCAGATGGGTAAATATGATGTGATTTAGTATGAAAAAATTTAGTATCTGCAGAGGTTTTTATCTTCTAAGTGCTTATAAATAGTCCCAGTATTTTTCCAGAAACAAAAGTGTGGCAATTCTCTTTCACCCCACCACACACTCCTGGGTGGAGCAGAAACAAGTGATGTCCCTACCCTCCAAAATTCCACATTGTCTCATAATAATCACTGCTTTTCACAGTTAGCACTGGATTTCCTTAATTTATGATATTAAACCAAGGTGCCAGGAGACAGCTGCTGTCCAATTGTTGAAGCATCACCAACAATTGAAGCAAATACTGTTCTGTTCATTCTTCATCACTGAGGAGGAGATGGGGGACAGAGGAATTAACACAGCCCAGAGTGAGAGGTGCAGCTCTCAGTGATGTTGTCAAATGCTTTTGGCTTGAAGTTACAACAGCATTTAAATAGTAGAGAAGGGTTAAAAGAAAACAAACCCAGAACCAACCTTGTGGTGCCTTTTGGAGCAAGGCAGACACATAAGAGCCCCAGAGGATCTGCAGAATCTTTAGCAAACCCCACAAAACCCAAGCAGACAATGGCTGGCAGCACTCCCCACCAATTCTGGGAGTGTTTAAGATGGGCTCTTTGAAATTCTTCCCGAGGGAAGTCCCAGCCAGCCCCAGGGCAGCTCCTGGACAATCCTGCTTCTGTTCAGGCAAGGCTGCACGAGCAGGGCATGTCAGAAATGTTTCAGTGCCACAGTTAGGAAGTTGAGGAGTTTGTTTGCTGTTTTTTATGGAATTAAAAAAGGAAATGAATCTGATCAGCTGGATCTGCAGGCACTGGGACAGGGCTCAGGGCTCTGCAGTGCCCCAGCCCTGGAAGGGATGTTAACATTCACAGCAGGAGCTTCTGCCAGTCGGGGCTCTATGGAAACTGTGGGGCCGTGCCAGGGATTTCACAACAGCTCTTTAGGTCAGACTGGCTTGGAAAAAAAAAAAAAAGCTCTCCTCCCCTTCCACTGGACAAATATCGAGGCTGACCTCTAGCCCAGGAGGCAGCAGGAGGATTGCTGAGCTCAGGGAGAGGCTCAGCTGTTTTGTCTGTGGAATAGTGGAAAATTCCCAGCAGGGAATAGGGCAGGGTGAGGAAAGTTTCAGTGTCACAGCTTTGCCTGGACACGGAGGGGCAAAGTCTGGGGAGCAGCACAGGCACACAGGGAGCACCTGGGCTCCAGGTGGGTCTATGGACCACCAGCCTTCATGTAAAGCCTTTTAATGTGATTATTCACTGAGGCAGAATTGCTTTAAATTATCTATTTGCATGAGGGACAGTTTGCAGCCTTCTCCAGGCCAATTAAACTGAATTTTAATTGTGTCATTGCAGTGGAACAAGAGTTGAGAGTTGCCCGAGTCCCTTCCAGGCACTGCCCCTCCCTTTTCAACCTTTGGGAAGTGACTTCAGTTCTGAACTCCAGCAGTTCTGCTGTAAGAAATGCTGAGGGATTGCTCCTCTAAACTTGAGCTCAGCCTTGGAATTAAGAGGGAAAATCCCAGAGAAAAACAAGCCCAGGCAAAGGGAAGCCAGGAAAGATTTGCATTACCCACCTACATTGGAGATCACATTGATATCTGCAAGGATAGATCAGAACACAAAAAATCCTGTAGGTCCAAAAATGGTTTTTGCTGAGATTGCTGGGTGAGAGTTACAAGGACAATTCTCCAGGGAAAATAAATCTGGGAGAGATAAAAAGGACTGGAAGGTGATACTGGCATTCCTTTTTTCCTTCTGCAGCTGAAGAGCAGCCCCAAAAGTCTGGAAAAATGGCAGCCCCAGGTGGTATCACTGCTCAGGGCTGATTTACAAGGAAGATCAGCTCCAAAGATTTCCTTGGCCCACTGAGCCATTTAAAGCTGATACAGCACAGAATTTGATCAGTAAAATCCCATCATCACTTGACAACAGGAGGACAATATAAAACCAGACAAGAATCAGATCAAATATTGACTTTGTTCAAGAGGAAATTCAAGGGGAGGCACGAGTGCAGTGTATTTCATGAAAGCAGAAGCCACACCTGAAATATGAAGCATAATTTGTAGAGAAAAATCAAAAGGAAAAGTGTTTTGTATTTATCACCACAGCACTCAGAACTCTGCAAAATGGGATGTGATAGAGGGATTGTAAATTCACTTTGGAGAAGGAGAGCAGAAAATGGGAAATGCTGTCCCTGACCCACAGAAGTGATATTAATTTATTAAGCTGAAATATTCTGAATTTTCCACACTAAACACTGCAAGAGGAGAGAAAACACTAGTGGTGCAATACATAGGAGATGCCAGCAAGAAGTGAAAATTAAAAGGATTTTATTGACTGATATGTTCTTCCTGAAAACTTCTTGAAATGTACAAACTGGACATTCAGAACTGCTTTGTACATTCAGTATGTTACACTGATTCTTGGAGCCACTTGAGAGAATATTATTGTCACTTACAGGATGTTCACATCGTTGCAGACACCAAAAAGTGTGGATACATTCTAGTCTAAAAGTGAAACCAAAAACAGAACTGGACACCATGGTACACAGAAATGCCAACCCCAGCCTCACACACCAACCCAGGCACGGGGGCTGCAGCCCCCCTTGAGTCTGAACCAGCACTGCTTATTAAATTCAACCCCTTTTCCCAGATTTTGGAGCAGTTTGGGAGGGAGATGCTTTGGAGAGATTCCCTGCAGGGTGCTGAGGCAGTGTCTGTGGGGGATGTGTGGCTCACCCTGCGTGGGATTCACTCCAGGGGGAGGCTGCACACCCAGGAGTGCTCAGAGACCCTGCAATGCCCCTTGCTGCCCACAACACACCCCCTGCCACACAGCATCATCCCAAATTAATGACTGCCTGCTTGCAAATGGAGATCTGCTGATTTCAAGCCTGCTCCACCAGCCTGGGGTGATTTCACAGCAGCCCCAGAGCTGCTTGTTTCACAATCTGATATGAAATCCTCATTTCTCCAGAGCTTCTCACTTCACTCCCACGTTTGTTTTGGAAAGCTGCAGTCATGAAATGCTCACAGCAAGGCTGTTACTGAGCTCTGGGCAGTGCCTGTGGAGCAGCAGATACCAAACCCTGCAGCTCACACATGACCTGGGGACCTGGCCCACAGATTTGGACTTGTTTTCAATTCACCAACCTTTTAACCACAGTCCTGTAGATTTTTTTTTCCCCCCCTAAGAGCAGAAGGTTGTGGGTTCTGAAGAAAAGAGGTCTCTTTTATAAGCTCAATACAGTACTTTTATATTTCAGACTATGATATACAGTGTATACCATAAATTAAGACAAATACTTGTCACTTCATCTATGTAGGCACAAGAAAATCAGTGACTTTACTGAAGTGGAGAAATCTTCAAGGGTATCATGATTCTGGACTCCATCTCCTGAATAAGGGGCACTGAAAAAAATGGAGAGAGGTTTTAATTTCACTGACAGAGTTCAGCACATTCAGTAATCATCCCTCTAGCATGGTGGTTTTGGGAAAAAATCATTTTAATATCATCTCTCTGCTCATTTGAAGACAAATATTTCCTTTCTTTTCACCAAAATGGAAGTGATCCTACATTTTTCTTCCCTTGAAATGTGCCCTATGGAACCCAAATCTGACATGCTTGGCACACTTCTGGGAGTTTTGTTGTGACAGGTTTCTTTGATCTCAAAGATCTCCTGGCTTTTCATTCCAAAGTCTAAATTCCCTTTTCCCAGCAATGCATTTAACAAGACTCCTGCATTTTATTAAATATTCAAAGTAACATTTAATAGAAAGGTAAATTTCACTCCTGGCTCCCTAGATCTTTGGACAAGCATTTACATAAATCTCTTCTTCCACAAGAAGTGCTGCTATAAAAATTCAATATTAATACAGCAATTTTTTAGCACTTGGGTAACTTTTCCATGCAAAATTCACTTTACAGCTCAGTGCAATGTCCCTCTGCTCCTTTACAGACTAAAAACTGACACACAGACACACATTTCTCCCTGAGATACAAAAGTTTTTCCCTCAGAGGAGCAGAGAGGGTGGCACAGCCCAAAGTCTGCCCCCAGCATTCCAGAGAAGTTAATGGGTTACCTGTGTAATAAACCAGTTCATCCCAGCCAGGTTTATGCCACGCTGCATTCCTTATATCTTCCCTGGTTTGCAGGTCTTTGTAAGCTGGGAAAAAAAGCACAGAGTGACTCCTTTCCCTTCTGCACAGGAAGAGATGTCTTGAAAGAACTCCAAAGAGGAATTAAGAGGCTGGGAACAGCAGGAAGGAAAAAAAAAAATCAGGAGCTCTCTGCCAGAAGGAAAAGTTCCCAGAGCAGCACAAGCAGAAGGAGGACAGAGAATGCCTGGGCACAGGTAAGATAATGCAGGGACACAGCTCTACATGGGGGCTGCCAGACTGCTGAAATATAACATTCTGGATTGTTGGGATGGGAAGAAAAAATTGAGTTATTTCTCACAAAATATTGTTTTTCAAGTTGAAACACTCTTAAGGTGTTTATGAATATGAAGTATAGAGAAAGCCAAAACACCTCCATGCAGGAATGGAAATAAATTGGAAATAAATGCCTGACTTTCCTTTCTGCAGCTGTGGTGAATGTGAGGCTTGAAATGAAACTGTAAAAAACTGATTTCAGCATGAGCTGGGACAGCAGGTTTTGGGACTGAGGGCAAACATTGAGTTCCTAATGAGAAAGGGACAGCAGAAAATGTGGGACAAACAGCACAAAATAGGAAATGTTCATATCTTGTTCAATGAAGAATAAATCTGCCTACACAAAAATTAAAAAAAAAAATCAACAAAAACTTAAAACTCCAACTTTTAAGGCAGAGAAGAGGAATTTATTTACCCCAAAGATGATGGACCATGTAGAGCTGTCCAATCTGGGAGAAAAATCCCCCAACTGCTTCATTGCTGTCCTGCCTGAACCGAATTGCACGAGCCCTGCAGAGGAGCACAGAGACATCAGAGCCTGCAGGAAATCAGGGAAAAATGGGGAAAAAACAGACTGCAAGGGAAGCTGGAATGTTAAACTGCATTTGCTGTGCACTTCAGCAATTAGAAGTGAGAAAAAATCTGCACCGTGCTGGTTTTTAGCATTAAGGAATGAAGATTTGCTTCTGTGTCTGGTTAGGATGCATTCAAGTTGGAGTCTGTATTTTCACTCCATTTTGCATTAATCATTTTTGAACCAAATTAAGGATAAAGATAATTGTTGGGACAGTGTAAAGTGGCCATTTTTGTAGCAGGTTTTATAACTAAATCCTGAAGCTTTACTCATGTCAGCTTTGTCACGTTAATTTTGCAGATTTTGTGGTAGTGGAATACAACTTTTTATTCATGTGGATCTTTGCATAACTTAAATATTTCTCTTGTTGTATCTTATAAAACAGATTTTCTACCAGCAGAGATGTGCCTATTTTATATTAAAAAAAAAATCTAAATTCAATTTGTTCAAATGAATGTAATTGAAAAAATTATATCAATGATAAATCTGAAAATCTAAGTCCTCAACTTTATCCAAATAATTGAAAATACTCCAAATTGTTTAACTATCAATCACCAGAATTGCAAGGACAGTGAGTGTAAATTGAAATAAGCTTACACTGGTTAAAAAGAAGACAAAAGCATAAGCATATAATCAATAGAAAACTGTCCAAATACTTCTAACTATAGATTAAAATACAAATGTGCTGCTCAGCAGCTTTTCAAGAAGCAACTTGACTTATAAAGCTGGAAGAGCCAAGATTTAAACTGCAAGTGGTTTTGGGGAAGATGAACCAGGTCTCCCAGAAGTGCCACTCTTCCCAAGCAGCCTGCTGCTGAAAATCCAGGTTTTTGCAGCAAACTAAAAAGGTTCTGGGAAGCAAAGCCAAACCACAGAGGGTTGTTTGTACACAAAATTCTTTTTTGTTTTTCCTCAGAGGGTCACATGAGTGTCTGGGCAGGGGTGCAAGTGCAGCAGCAGCCCCTTAATTGGGGGTTTGGTGGCTTTGCTGCCTCCTTGTCACCTCCTGCTCTGCTTTTTCTACATCTGAACCTCTAAACCAGGAGCACCCCAGGGTGAAGGTGACACTCACCAGTAATTGCCCCATTCAATCATTGTTCCAGGCTGCAGAAACAAAACACACTGTTAAAGCTGCAGTCAAAAAAAAAAAAAAAAATACAGTTTTCACACTGCTTCTGTCTGGAAACCACCCTGTATGAACACAACCCTTTCCTCTGAGTGATAAGAATATTAAAATAATCTCTAATTGCTCTGTTTACCACCTCTTAGTCATCTCTGAAGCATCCCTCAAAGCAGACATCAGGATTTTGTTGGAGCCTGCCTTCACCTCAGACCCCACACCTGAGAGCAGCCCTGACTCAGAAATCAGCTTGGATAAAAAAAAAAACAGATTTTTTCAGACAAGCTCTGCTTGTCTTAAAACCCTCCAAAGATTTTAGGACAGCACAGAGCTTCAAAAAATCAGCAAGAAATAAAATTTTGACTTACTCTGAGTTGGTAGGATCTCAGTTCATAAATATTAGGGCCATCTCTGGGAACAGGTTCATTCCAGAAGCTGAACTCCAGCAGGAGCTGGTTCTTACGGGAGAGCAGCATGTTACCCCTCTCCTTACGGAATTCTGTGAATTCCTAAAAAAATCATGTGGGAAATGGGTCAAATTCTGCAACAACAAACAGCAGGAAACCACAGGCTGGTTTAGGTTGGGGTGTTTTTAATGCTGTCAGAGTTGTGGGACAGTGAAATCCTGAAAGGAGTTTGAATTTTCCCTGGTGAATCTGAGAATTCCAAGGATTTACATGTGAAGTATTCAGGAGTTAAACCTGAATGTGACAATAAATCCTCTCTGGAAGAGGTACTGGGCTAGTACAGGAAGGGATGAGACACTCTGGTATCTAAATCTGCATTTTTTTGTTTGCTCTGCCTGTTTTTTTTTTAACAAAATCAGTATTTTTTTACCTTATTTTGACGAAGTTTGCTCATGACCTCATTGAGAGCAGGGTAACCTCCTTCATATCTCCACAAATGAACTGAAACAGAGAAAATTTCAAATTTTTCAGGGATGTCCCAGACCAGTGGTAAATCTTATGGAAAAATCACACTATAAAATGCTCTTCATGCTACAAAATTACACGAAAAATAGAAATCAGGCAGCAGGTTTGAGAATAGATTTTCATTAATGAAAGCACTACCCATTGGAATATTTTAGGGATAATGGAATCATCTGGTTTTTGAAAGGGGTTCTCTTGGAAAATTTTCCAATTTACTCTGAGGGTAACAAGGGAATTTCTGAAAGGATTTTTTGTGCCATGCTAGTAAGATGTGATGACTTGTCATGATTTATTCAAATTAAGATTCAGCTGAAGAGGATGACTTAATTCCAAAAATGTGCTTTGTACCAATTTCATCTAAGAGCAGTAGAGGGGCAGATTTTCAGTAATTACTCCAGCATAAAACAAGACACTTTTCTGTAGGACATGAAAAACGATGCAAATGTTATTTCTGAGCTCAACATTAATAAAAGCAGAAGAATATTTGCTGGGATTTCCCCCATAAAAACAATTCCAGCATCTATGTTTGTATCTAGATTTTTTTCCAAAGCATTCTCTCTTTAATAAATCAGAAGAAACCACTTTAATAAACCACAGAAAGATGTATTTACAAGCATTGAGTACAGCAAGGCAATCATTTCACCTCACAGAAAAATCAAACTTATTTTCTCCCCTCTTAAGCAGCTCTGTGCCTTTTCCAAGAGCAAACAAGGCTGATGGGAGGCACTTCCCTGTGAGAGCAGATTTCTGCTCCTCTGCCTCAGCCCCAGGGCAAATTTGATGGATCCACCTGATATGAACAAGTCAAACCCCACAATCTGCTTTATTCCAGTGTTGCAAGAACATTTCCAAGGCAGGCTGGGGATGCAGTGGCAGATCCAGCCTGTCTTAATCTGCTCCAAAAGCTGCCACTGGGACTTGCCTGAGGAATTCTCATTTCAATTGTTCTCATTCCCCAATTCCCCCTCAACTTCTCAGACATTGTCTGGTTCATCTGCTGTTAATGCTCTGCATTTGTTCAGTGTCAATACTGCAATATGCTGGCAGTGCAGGGAGAATTGATGTGTGCAGGAGTTTATTTTTTAATTAGGAAGCAACAGCACTGATCCTGGCACAGCTCTCACAGAACCTCTATGGATTTGGACCTGTGGCTTCCCATTCCTTCCAATTCCCAGGGCATTTTTCAGGTTTTCTCTCTACACTGGGCTCTTTGGAGTTACCTCTGTAGCAGCTCTTCAGTCATGTCTAGTTCCAGTTTGTTTTCATAGTTAGGCAGTGTCCTTGTATGAACATGAACAGAAAGATTTTTACTTTCCCCCAGTAAAACTGAATGTTAAGTTTACAAAGCAGGTGGATTGGAATGATTTGCAATTCATTATCATACAGCAATTACAATCTGAAAAGGCTGAGCAAAGCTTTTACATTGCCCAAGGAGGGACAAACTGGCTTTGCAAGAATTACCCACAAATATTCAGGAGCTGTGCCCACAGAACTGTACTTTATAAATATATCCCCAAAACCTGTGAATTTTAACAACCTGGAAAACACAAAAATGCATCAAAAACGAGACAAAACTGCAGGGATGAAGGCTCTGCTGTCCAAACCAGCACGACAAAAGCAAGCAGTGCACATTTAGCTGAGAAGTGATGCACACACCCCCTCAGTGGACACACTGCCCCAGGGGGGGTTGGGTTTCAACAGGAATGATTGAAAAAGAAGAAACCTGCCAAGCACATGGGTTTACATTGGGTTGTACTTCTATCTCCTACCAGCCTGATCTTGCTCTCCGTACCACGTGTTCCAAGTCCCCACCAGAGCACAAGGGTAGTGTTTTTCTTCATGAATCTTTGGCAGCACCTCTTGACTTGAAAACAAGGAACACACAGACACTGGGTTGCATTGCCTTCAGGGAGGCCACAGTTGATAAATGTATAACACAGCATCATGCTAGGAACATTCACAAGCTTTATTTTGCAGAGGAGAAAGCTGAAATAGCAAATTCTGCTATGTAGGGAGAAGGTGGCTACACCCCCATGGAGAATTAAGGTGAGTGTTATCATTTTTTTTTTAGAAATCTTTAACAAAGAATTCTTTGGATGCAGTAAATTAGGTGTATCTAAATAATTCTGTCTATCTAAAAGGTTATCTAACACATCAGGAAAACAAAAAATCAGGATATCTCACTGAAAATTCAGTCTACATGGGTGACTTGCTTGAGGAAAAGCTTTTCTGTGCTTGAGGAAAAGTTTTTTTTTTTGCTTGAGGAGAGAATGTACAGAAGTATGAAAGCACACTCTTCTAAGCCAGTTACAGTTGCTGAGCTGAATGAATAAAATAATTTGATAAATGAAATAATGGCTGTAGCTCAGAGTAATGCTTTTTGATTTCAGAAAGTGCTCTTACTTTGAGGCAACTCACCCATTAATGAACAGTGGTACTGCCTTAAAAATACCTCCAACACAAAATTGTTCTTGATTCTTTCCAGGATTCTAACACTCTCTCACAAACTTTAGAAGTGTCCCATATTAACATGAGGAAATTAAGTTTTGCTGATTGCTGATTTGGCCAAGACAGCTTTCCTTGCACTGCTCCTTGATGAATAAGTCAATTAGTTGAACTCTGCCTTTTCTATTTTTTCCTGAATAATTACCCTTCTTCCTCAGTTTGGCTCACAGGCAATGAGTCTGTGCACAGTATCAAGGAATAAAAAGCAGGCTGGGCTGGGAGTCATCAGAGATGAGTTTTCCTCTGGATTCTGCCACTGACTTTCCAGACAACCTTGAGCAAATCTCATTACTAATTTGTACCTCGACATTTTCTCACTAGCCAGAGTAAATAATATGATAAAATTACTCTCCAAGGACATTCCCAAGGATGTCTCACCACCAGTTCATTTTTGCAAAGCAGAATGAGATCCTGGAATGGCAGCTTAGAAGAGGAATGGGAAATTATTGCATAATTCTACCATATATTGTTGCAAATTAGAGAAAAAATGCCCACATAACACCATTTAAAAAAACCTGTTCTTAATTGTTCAGAAGGGCTCCTTTACCACAGTGATTCATGAAATATCCTTGTAATTGCCTTCATTACATTATTTATTAATACCTGATGACTAATCCTCATTTTGATTCGATACAGAATCAACCTGTTTTGTTTTTTTTTTTTTTTTTCTTCTTTAGGGAGAGACAGGAGGGAAGTTCAGAGAAGCTTAATTTTGTTTATTACTTTATTCAAGTTGTCTCCCTGCCTGAAATACTTCAATTTGCTTTGGAAAGAATCAATCTAACCACAGATATTTCATCTGACTGCTGTCAGCAGTTTCTTTCTCTGCTGTTTGTCTCTTTCCTTGAAAACAGAAATCTCTGCTCTCACTCAACATTCAGGCAGCTCATGAAATGCTGCAGAGAAGTGATTCCCTGTCTTGCATAATTGGACATGTTTATATTCAACTTTTAAACAGCAAGCTGGCTGAATGCTAATTGTCCTTTAGTGTGCATCTATTTTTTTAAACAAAAAAAGGCTAAAAATATATTGATTGAATGTTATTCTAGTGGATTTTAATGCTTCTGTAGCAAAATTCTGGGTTATCCAGCCCAACAGAGAGGTGACAGATGAGCTGTGCAGCCACCCAGTAAGAGCTGAGGACATGAACTGGGAGCTGGGACTTCTCCCCTCCCTCCATCCCAGCTGCTGTGCTCACACTTCAAAGCTGCTTGCAGGAAAGTGGAATTATGCTGAGAATGTTTTTTATTGTTAGTGAGAAAAGCACTGCTGGGTGTGAGGCTCACTCCATCCTCACATTTAAACACACAATTCTTTCAGGGCTCCAGAGGGGTGATTGTGGAGGTAGAAAAGGAGTAAATATTTCTGCAGTTTTACTCTTAAACACTCCATTTCAAAGGGGAGTGATTCCCACATGTTCTAAAGCTGGAACTTTGTGTGACAGCTGTCCCAGTACTGCTCCCTTTGGAGGGAATCCCCCAGTGCAGAGACCCCACCCAAGGGCTTGTGCAACTCTTGGGAGCAGCTCAGCAACAGGACTTGTGCAGAGGGAGATCAGTGAGCTGAGAGGAAATCAACCTCTGGGTTTTTAACATCTCTGAGTTCTACCTGAGGGGAACCCTGGTGTGGTTTTATTTACCACTGATCTCTCTTTCCTTCCAGTGTGCAGATAAAGCCCATCCTCAAGCTGGCAGCTGCAGTGGGAATGTCAACACTCCACCTTTCCCTGCAGGGATCAGGAACTTTAAGAACACTCAGGGAAGATGTCACCAAAGCTCTCAGGACAGGAATCATCCTCAGCTGCAGCTCAGGAAATGGCAATGCCAAGAGGGAACTTGGGGTGAAAACAGGACTTTTTCATAGGATCTATTTAATACCAAATCCTAACAAATCATAATTTTGTTACCTCCCCTCCACCTAACTATGATATCTGCCAATTTTCAGATCCAATCAACGTGTCTAAAAGGTGGAAAGAGAACTGACACACTTACCAGAGCTTGTTGTAGGCCTCTAGACATTCAGGTTTGACATTGTGAACTGCAACAACAACAACAGGGTGAGGTGGGCAGGGACAGAGGGAAGGAAGGTGCTGCTGACACAAAGCCATCACTCACACTGGAGTTTGTACAGGCTGCTGGTCTCTCTTTTGGCCAGGAGGTTGGAGTGGGCATCTTTCCTGGGATCCACTTTTCTCACAAAGAGGGATTTTAGCCAGCTGTCCTCACGGGCACTGCGGGCAGAGGAGCCCAGCCCCCTGCAGGGAACAGGGACACAACAACCTCTGAGCCTCTGCAACTCCCACCAGGCAGCAATGGAAACTTAATGTAAATTACAGTATCACAATGTACACATGGCTAAACATCCCACCCAGCCTCTCCCAAAAGCATCTCAGCCCCTTGAGATTATTTCACTAGATACATTTATTCACATGATCCATGGTTATTCCCAGATTCTGCTGCCTTTTTATTCTCTTTTTAACCCATTGTCTTTGCCCAGGGCTGGGTCTGGCACGGTGTAAACAATTAGGAGTGAATAAGAACAAAAAATGTGCAGCAGGAAAGGTGTGCAGAGTGTAAAAGGGAAAGGAATTGCCATATGCTCCTGTGCTGCTTAAAGACAACTCTACAACAGGGAAAGAGAAATGTCTTCCAAGAGGAAAAATAAAAGACTAATTTGGGAAAAAGAGATGAGTGGTAGGAAACAACCAGCCAGGAAATATCCCAATTGCAGATTCTGGCAAGTGCATCAGGTAGGGACACAGAGCCAGGCTCTCTGTACAACACCCACGTTTCCCTTGCCTCAAAACACAAAGTTTGCACTGTCCTTTCTTATCTCATCTTTATTCAGCCTCTCCAAGTACACTTTCAAAACAGTGTCACCTCCCTTTCCACCACAGCACACAGAGCAGGTGATAACTGTGGGTTTTAAGTGATGTGTTAAAGGAATTATTCCTCTTTTCCAGATGATCAGGACAAGGAATCTGATGCATTTAAGTGATCCTCTACAATGTCTGACAAGCTCAAATGTTTTTGCTTCTTCCTCTTCCTTCAATTTGCCTTTTTTTTTGACAGCCCCATAGTAGCCAGAGTGAAGAAAATTAATACTGTCACAGCATCTCCTGAAATACTAAAATATTAAATGTGGTATTTATACCACATATATTTATTTCTCAGATGGAAATTTCAGCCTTTTCTTGCCTCAGATGTCAACTTTTTACCCTTATTATTGATTTGGGGATCCAGAAGACAGTTGGATCTACAGCCTAAAGCTTTCTTCCAGGAAAAAAAAAATAGGGAAAGGAAATCTCAATTTCCTTCAGGAAAATATCCCCCTGGACACACCTATTATACAAATGCACTTTTTTACAACAATCCAACTTTTAATCCCAATGTCAGAGAAGAACATAATGACCTGGTTCTGCCCATGGGAGGAGGATGGAGGAGAAAGAAAATATTTCGCAGCAGAGAAACAACAGCTGAGCTGAACTTCAGCACGAAGAAATAATGTATAAATCTTGGTGTGTTTATTGCAAATGGTGCCTTCCTTGCCCTGGGCACACACACAGACATGTGGCTGTGCTGGAAGCCAGGCAGATATTCCTGAGGGCAGGCATTTGAAGGGCATTCCATGATAAGGCTGCTGCTGGAGCAGAGATTTCTCTAGCTTGAAGCACAGCTCAGAAATTCAAGTTTTGTTTTCAAAAGCTCCCTCAAATAAAGCCCTGCCTGGCTCTAAGAAGCAGAAGTCAAGCCCACTCCCAAACCTGAGAACTCTCACCATTCCCTCCCCTTTATTAAACAAAGTAATAATTAGAAAACTCATCTACAAGGATAATTGTTTGCAGCAAACTCAGAAGAAAAAAAGAGCAAAATAATTCTGATGCTTTTTTTGTGAACTTCAGCAGCAGCAGGAGTAAGCTGGAGCTACAGAGGTAACTCAGAAAAGCAAATTTCTTTGCTATTAGGAGAATCTCATGACTTGAATGTTAAAGTGCACCTAAAAGTGGAGGTACGGTTAATTTTCAAAACAATGACATGAGTAATACTTTTTATTTATGGAAAATCTTTTCCCCAGCAGCTGTAAAGCTCCTCATGAGCACTGACTAATCACAATTAAATATACACCTCACATAGAATAAAGGGCTAAATTTATTAAAGCAGATGTTCACTGCACCCAAACTGGGATTCAAAGGTCTGATTTTTAATCAATATCCTAAAATACCACTGCCATCCCAGACTCCCATGAACCAAGAAGCCCTGAATTGATCAGTGGTTCAATTTCTTGGGCAATCTGTACCCAAAATTAGCTCTGGAGGAGCAGGGACTGAATTCAGATCTTTAAACATCAACTTGTCTTTGCTAGCAAGTTCTCAACCTGCAAATATTAACTTTGCTTTCTTGCTACAAAGGTTGGGCTCTGAACACAAAAGGTTAACACTGAATAGCTTCCTCAGATTAGATTAAAACTGTCAGGGAAAACACTTCTTTACACTTTAGCACAAAATATAACCTGGGTGAGACATACCAGGTCAAGTATTTAGATTTTGTAGTAACCCAAATCTGCCTGGAAGAGCAAGAAAAACAACTTTTCTATAGTTAAACAGATTTTGATATGTGGTCTAGACAAAGTTTATTTGAAACTAAAATAACCCCAAAACATATTCCCTGAACAGCTGCCTGCAGGGATGCTTTTAGTCTTGACTATTCTGAACTTTGAGGCAGCTTTCTCTGTTTCAAAGAAAAGGAGAAGCCATCCCAGCTTGGGAATTCCTGTGTTTCCATCACCCCGTGCCTGCTCCCTACACCCGGAGGTGCCCCAGTGTCCACACAGAAACACAAATCTCTGCACCCCAAAACTTGCGGGATTGCCTGTCTGTGCCCCGGCACGGGGAGAGGGGTGCAGAGCCCGGCTCCTGGAGGGATTGCAGGAGGAGAGGCGGGGATGAGCAGCCCAGCCTGGGACACTCGGCTTGGGGCAGGAGCCGCCGCCGGCTGCGCGCCCTGTTGCTCGCAGGAGCTGGGATGGGGAGCAGCCGCACGCCCCGATGCTGGAGGGAGCAGGGATGTGTTTCAATGGCAGCACACGCGGGGTTTGCGGGGTGCCCGCTCCGTGAGGGCTTTCGCCGTCCCCTCAGCCCGGGCAGCGCCGCTCGGCCACGCTCCCACCCAGGGGCGGACTCGGCGCGGAAGGGGCCGGCCTTGCTGCCCGTGACCTTGAGGGCCACCCCGCCGCCTCGCACTCCCCGCCCCAGGCCCGGCCGCTGCCCCGCCAGCGGGGCGGCCATTTCCAGCCTGGCAAGGGGACGCTCGGCGCGGCGGGGCGGCGTGTGCCTCGGGCGGCGTCGGCTCTGCGTGCAGCCTTCCCCCGGCGGCCCCGTCCCGCCCCGCCTCGCCCCCTCAGGGCTCACCTGAGGGCCAGCCCGGCGCCGGGCTGCAGGCGCGGCACGGCGGGCGCTCCCGCCAGGCTCCCCCGCAGCAGCACTCGCGCCGCCATCTTGCTCCCGCCGCCTCCCTCCTGGGCCGGGGGCTGCGGCCACGCCCCCTGGCGGGCAGCGCCGCCTGCGCATGCGCAGCCGTGCCGGCGCCGGGACCCCCTCACGGCCCCTCAGCTGAGGGGAGACCCAGCCCCGGTTTGGGGACACCGAGGCGGGTTCAGGGGGACCCAGCCCCGGTTTGGGGACACCTCAGACATAGGGGACCCCAGCTGTAATTTTGGGGATCCCCAGCGCCGGTGTGGGGGCACCTGTTTAGACATAAGGGACCCCAGCTCTTATTTTGGGGATCCCCAGCCCAGATTTTGGGGGGAACTCTGTCAAATTTAGACTGCTTTGGGGGTGAGCCCAGCCCCGGTTTGGGGGACCCCACCACAGTTTTGGGCAATCCCCAGCCTGGTTTAGGGGTACCCAAGCCAAGGTTTGGGGAGGCACCCATTTGGACATAGAGCCCCAATCCCCATTTTGAGAACCTCCAGCCCCAGTTTGTGAGGACTCTGGGCCCATTTTGGAGCTATCCAGGCAGATTTAGGGGAATCCCAGCCGTGCTTTTAGGGCACCCAGTTGGATTTAGGGACCCCCAGCCCCAGTTTGTTGTTCTGGTCCATTTTTCACTCCTTGGCAGCTGAAGATTTCCCTCACGCTCTGCTCCGCTGTACTCAGAGGGATTTTAGCTGAGGATGAGGTGTGTGCTGGCATCAAATCCTTAAACCACTTCAAATTAAGGATAAAGTGATAATTAGGGTTGTAATTAAAGGGCAGTTCTACAAGCAACCAGCCAATAAACACATAAAGCAGCCAGTGACTAATCCTTATCATTCCACATAACACCTATAATGAGTCTATCTTGGCCCTATAAACTTTCCCTTCCCATTTGATGATTTTTCTATCAGCACTCAGACTAATCCAGAAGATAACACATGTTGTGCTTTAACATCACAAAACTACAATCTTTGTACTTTAAAACAATTTAACCTACAATTGCCATTACTCTATTAAGTAACACTGTCTGATATATAAATTTGTTTTAGTAACATTTTGATCTGACAGTGTGGCAAGTTCATGAGCGACCCTCACAGTGCCTACACTGGAAAAATTATAACCTGTGATGAATCAATATTATAGAAAAAAAATACAGCATTTTCACAACTACTCAAGGGAAATCAGAAGAAAGACAGGAAAACATTCACTTTCCCTAATTAGATGTAGATGCAACCTATTGCAAACAAGAAACTTTTTCTATTTTTTTATAATTATCTAGTTATTAGAACACTCATATTCCATATATTGAGGGTCAAGTTCTGCTTGGATACAACTTTAGTGCATTTCTTACAGCCCAGGGCCAAATTCTACCCCGCATCCAAGTTCTCCCAATCTCTGCTTGGATGAAGTTTCACATTTTACATTCACCTGGGCAGGAGTCAGAGCTCAGGTTTTTCCTTTGCTTTAATCAGCCAGCTCCAGTTCCTGAGGAATTACATAAACCTAAGAACAAGAAAAACCCTACAGCCACATGCTTAAGGTGCTTCCTTAACCTCAGAGCCCATGCCCAGAGTATTTTATACTGAGACATTTCAGTGAAGATTTCCTGACATCCCACATGAACACTGGCATTCAAAGAGCAGCATTTTTTGCTTTGAAGCACCAGAGGAACTTAAATTTTTTAATTCCTGTTGTCCCAAATCTTTTGCTGGGTTCAGTCAGGCTTTTGAGGCAGACAGAACTGATTTTATGCAGGAAGTTGAAGGGTAAATGATCTTTAATTATCTGACAACAGCAGAGAACACAACTGGAAACTACTCAGTTGCTTAAAGCAAGATATTTTAGGTTGTTTTGCTTCTGAGCTAAAGACCAACAGACACCTTGGAAAGGATTTCTCACAGCTTTCATATCCCACTCTCCCCTCCCACACTGCCAAATTTTGAGGCAGATGCCCTTTTGGATGCAAAGTCAGGAACATGAGGCTGCTGCAACAGCTGCAGGCTCTCAGCTTGCTGTATGCCCTGGAGCAGAGGACATGAAATCCCAGAGCTGTAGCAGGATAAAGTCATCTCTCATCATTAACTGCTCTGGCCTCCAGCTCCACATTAAATCATGCAGCAAACCAGCACTTCTATCTCCCCAAAATGTGTTATTTTAATTAGCTTTTCTGATAAGACTAAATCTAATCACCTTTACTTTTAAGCTTTGTATTCTCATCAGCTCAGAGAGATCCAGCTCTCCCAGAAGGAAATCCTGCCTTTGGACAGGTGACAGAGCCAACCACACTAAGCTGCCCAAAGCTTTGATTCTCACCTCTCTGCCCCTATAAAGGAAAATGCAGTGTTTTTGTTAAGAGTTTGGAAGTCAAAAGGCACTCTAAGAGAAATTAAGGACACAAGTATGCAGCTGGTTTTAAAATTCTATACTTCCTTTCAAAAGCTTTAATAGCATCATCTCCAGTAACCCTACAAACCACAAAAGACTGCCTGAAATACAGAACAATCAAAAAATATAATGACCCTCCCACCAAAATTAACCATCATACAGTTGTAGTCTTGTCTTAACACAGAGGGCTCATTCCAGGAGGGCAGCTGCCTTTGGAAACTGTCACTGGGGCAAAAACTACAGACAACAAAATGAAGTGTGAACACTAAACTTGCATTTTTCTCTGTATTTTCATTCAAAGCTCCAGGTACCCATCAATCTTCAACATCTCTTTGCATAAGTAACTACATTTACTATTTATTTTGACTACAGATTTCACTGAAACATTTAACAGATCACAGCAGGGCCTCAAACATCCCTGACAGGGAAAGACAAAAGCTGGAAGCCCTCTGCTTAAAGTATTTCCCCCACTATTTGTCTGTTGAACAAACTTTAAGTTCCTGCAGTTTCTCACTTAGATAAGTGGTATCTGCCTCAGTCAGGTTTTCAGAATCTGACAGGTTTTCCAGGAATCTGGTTCCTGCACAGGGTTTTCCTGTGATGGGATCTATGACATTGCCAACCTTGAACACAATTTCTGCCAGTTCGTGTTTCACGTGTTTGCTCCTTCTCTCAGGCAGAGCTTTCAGAAGAACAATGTCTCCAACAACACACTGCTGCAGGGGGTCATGGGCAAAATAGGTTTTTCTTTTGTTAAAGAACTGTAAAAGGAAAAAAAAAAGAATAAAAAAAAAAAAGAAACCTTGGCGTTATATTCCAAAATTATACGACGGTGAATATATAATTAACATTAAATAAATTTCATTGAAGTCTTATGTATCTTTTAAAAGTGAGATTCAGTTGGGATCATGAAGAGAAATGCAACTGTGCACTCTACAGGTTCTCCACAGAAAGCACAGCACTACCCTTCTCAATCTCTTGTCAGGATAGTGTTGCCAACTGAGCCTGGAGGAAAGGAGATGGGGAAGGAAAAGCTCTGAAACTTGCTGATTTTTTTTCATATAGAAGTCTCTTTTTCTTATTAGAACAGCAGAATTCAGAATCCTTTAAGAAATAAATTAGGTTAAAAAATAAAGGTTCTTCTACTGGATAAAATATTGAAATGGACCCCACAAGACCCATTTTCCAATCCTGACTCTATCCTAAACCTTCTGGTCACCCAAAGCAACTTATTCTACCTCCATGTACCACTGTTTCCCTATTTAAAATGGAGAAAATACAATTTTTAACATTCCTGTTTGAAGTGCATTGATAAGGGATATGTTACAATTATGCATACAGGAAAAAAAATAAAAAGCTATAAAATTGATTGTACAAGTGACTAATAAACTGTCAAGTCCCCAAAGCGTGCTCCACATCGACATGAAAAATGAAATCTAAGCTTGAAACAACAAAAGCTTCCCTTCCCCAAAAGATCAAATGAAGTGCATTAACAAGGCACTTCAAAGAAATACATTTAGCAGGTAATTTGTAAGTCCTCAGCACTCACTGCTTTTCATCCCCTGCACTCATCCCCACAGCCACATCCTGAGGGAGCTTGATTTGTAAAGAGCCATCAAAACTTTTCAGAGTCAAATCAGCAGAACATTTCTGCACAGAACACAAAACCCAGCAGGTAAGAGAAGCTGCTCACAGGTGTTACCTTTAGCAAGTAGGGATCCAGCACCAGCCTTGTCACTCTCACTTTGGCAGTTTTCTGCATTTTGGTCCCAATGACTTTCCCCACTATCCATTTTGCATGGATAGCTCCTCGTGGGACAGACATCCTTCAGTTATGGTCATGCAGTGCCTGGCAGCAAGAAAAGCAGATGTGTTATTGCAACAAAGTAAAAAACATAACTTCTTTCTGATCACTACCAAAGTATTCCTTATTTTACATTAACGGCTTCATTGGGTCATTTTGTTGGAAGAAGAGCTATAAAAAAGTTTACTGCACTAGCTCAGCCTTTTTAACAATATAGAAGGGATGTCATCATGTCATTGCTATCAGTAAAAGCAGACAGAACAGCACGAGGACAAAAATCCCTTGAATCACCCCAACTGTCACAAAAACAATAGAGGAAAAGTGTAACTGTTGAAATTATTAAACTCACACTCCAGCAGCTGTTTTGGCTGGAAACTTTTTATCAGAACACAGTGCACCCAAGCAAGGGAGCAGCCCACAGCTTTTGTTCAGTCATCTGCTTCTGTGCCTCTCATTATCAGCTGAGCTGATGAAACCTAAGGAAGGTAATGAGCTTCTCAAGCCATAAATGACACATCAAAGAACTGGCTGATCTACAGCACATGCATTTGCTTTTAAGTTCTTCCCTGCAAGTAAATTGTATTCCAACACATTACTCAGTTTAGTTAGGGTGAGCTTTCTGTACCACTCTTGCAAGAGTCAGGGGAAAAAACAACAGAAGAATCAATATTAAAACTGATGGAGATTAATGACCATTTTATCTCCCATTCAGACACGTTGTTAAGCACAATCAACACCTGGGAATTCTCCACACCTTCAATTTGTAAGATATTTGCTTTGATATCACAACACATGAAGAGTTTAGGGATACAGGGATGCAGCCACAGGATGGAACACTTCAGCAAATATTCGGGGGCTGCTTTTCCCTGGCCTGACTGAGCTGTGGAAGGAATCAGTGTGGGGAGGGCTAAACACCCCACACAGGCAGGTCTGTGCAGCACAGGCAATATCCATGAAACACCGGCAGGAAAGGATAAAAGAAGAAATGGAAGCAGAGAGGGAGCCCTCAGCCCCCCCACCGCGGCTCCCCACAGCGCTCCGCGCCAGGCCCTGCCCGCACCGCCGCGCCAGCGGGGCCGCGCAGGCAGCAGGGCTCAGACAGGCGGGTCACACAGCACCCAGAGCACAGCCCCGGTACCGGGAGCCCCCCACAGAACAGCCCCGGAGCCCCGGCCCCTCTCACCGCCGCTGCCGCCGCCGAGCCTCGGGGCCTTAAAGGGACGGGCCCGGAACGGGCGGTGCTGAGCACGGAAGCGCCGCGCGGCGGGAAGGGGCGGGGCCGGGGGCGGGGCCAGAGGGGGCGGGGCCGCGCGCCCCTATTTAATGCGCCGCCGGCCCCTCCCTCAGAGGCGCTGAGGGAGGAGTCAACTGTGGTGTAATGAGGCTGGAGTTAAAGTTTGAAGAGGTTCCCTCAGAGCGCGTTAAAGATCCTTTAAGGGTGGTGGAGGGTGCGCAAGGGAAGCCTTAAGACGACTGGCTGGGGTCACTTGGCTTGTTTAGCTTTTAGAAGATAGGATTGAGGTCAGACCTCGTTGTGGCTTTCAGTATTATCGTGAGGGGAAGAGGTGGGGCAGGTATGGATTTCTTCTTTCACGTATGTGACAAAGCTGGAGCTGAGTCAGGGTAGGTTTCCATTGGATATCAGGGGAAGTTTTGTCACCTAGAGAGTGGTGGAACACTGGAACAGCCTCCTTGAGGCAGTGGCACCAAACCTGGCAGAGCTCAAGAACTCAGATAAATAATGGGATTCTTGGGATGTTCTGTGCACTGTCAGGAGTTGGACTCGATGTTCCTGGTGGGTCCCTTCTAACTCAGGATATTCTGTGATTCTTTGCTTTCAAGTCCAGCTGTGTATCCAGCACTGCTGCTCTAACCCCAAACCGCATCACCCAGACATTCCCAGGGATGTTCACCCCCATTCTAGGCACGCTCTTCCCATTCCTGACCACCCACACAGTGAAAACATTTTTTTCTAATATCTAATCTGGATCTCCCATCTCAATTTAATGCTGTTTTTTCTTGTCCTCGCACTCCAAGCACAGTAGAAGAGTGACCCTTCCTGACCACAATCTCCACAGGTAATTGTGGAGAGTGAAGTTTCTCCCTGAGCCTCTTCCAAACAAACACTGGGTGTGGGTGCTGAGAGACCCCTTTCCATGGAATTTTGGGGATGGAGCTGCTCTCAGTGCAGCCTCTTGGAGGTTTCTGCACATCAACAAGTGTTGTACTCTTTCCCCCTGCTGTTAAGTGATTGAATCTTGAAGGTTTTTCCATATAAATCTGGAATATTTATGGTAGATATGCAGTGAGAGCTGGCCTGTCCTTGCTATACATAACCTGGCAGATACTCAGTTTCTGTAAATCTGTGTATAAAATGGAGGGTTAACAAAAAAACAAAACAAAACAACCAAAAACCCAAACCACTTAGAAAATGAATAATGACAAAATTATTGGATTTTGAGGTAACGTGCTCCTGGTGTTTCCCTGTGACTTCAGGCCGAGGCCATCCCTGTTTTTATTTAAATGTGCTCACATGCCACTTTCTGCTGGTATTTTGGCTGCTGCCCAGTTTTCAGCCTTGTTCTTCTTTTTTGGGGTGGGTGTCCCACAATCTCTCACAGCAGGAATAGGACAGGTAGAAAATCATATTTAGTTAACAGCACAACTCCAGGCATTTCCCTTCTTAAGGTGGCTGATATGGGGTGAACAAGAGACACTGCTGGAACAGTTTGATCAGATACCATGCCAGGAGTTATTTGAAAGTTATTATCAATTTTTACAGCTATCCAAGGCAAAATTCGTGGGTTTCTCATATTTTAGTGCCTGGTAATTTGAATTACAGAGCAGGGGAGTTGGGAGGAGCCCTGGTGCAGGCAGGAAATGGTTAAGAGCCGTTCCTATCACCTGGGAAAGCGATCCTTTGATTTTTCAGAGGGCGCTAACATGCTGCAGTTCATGGAAACAAAGGGAAGGGGATCAAGTAGAAAAGTTGTTCTTGGATTTGATTCTCAGTGGCAGAACTTGTGAGGGCTGGATATTGATGTCTGCAGGGAAAATACGGAGTTTTTGAATTAAAAGGGATTTTTTTTCCTCCCCTTCTTATCGTCATTCAAGAAAGGATCTGTCAGGTAAGTCTTGATTCCAGCTGGTGACTTTAGATAACTTCTTTATAGAGTGAGGGGGAAGAAAACCCTTTATCTTGCTGACCCATTTTAAAGCAGTGAATTCTTTGCTGAAATTGTTCCTCGGGCAGGGAGCACAGGCAGGAGCGTGAGTCAACAACTGCACAAAGCCCACGACGCTCGCCTGTGTTGTCTGCATTCAAATCGCTTGCATTAATTCCTGAGCTGGAGTATGGAAATTCAGGAACTGGGAGAAACATAATGAGTCAGGGGAATTTGCCACTCGGAGTTGCAGTAAATATTTCAGCGATGACACTCTTTCAAGCTGTAGTAGTGGCTGTGTTAATGTGCTTTAGCAGTGCATGCTTCAAGCATCTTCTGTTGGTGGCTCTTAAAATAATTCCCAAGCTTTGTCTCTTGATTCCTCATTTCTCTCCCGAAGGTTTTATATTTGCATCTCCTGTAAGAAAGATGCTGGTCCTTATGAACAGATTCATTTTGGGGGTGTAAGAGAGGGCTCTCAAATGCCATTAATTCTTTGCCTGTCTGCACCTGAGTTCTCACTTTAGAAAGTGCTGCTGGATTTTGTGTGTGTGCGAAAACAGATGATTTTTTGCGATGGATGGTGGCAGCTGTCACTGAGAGCCAGTGCCACGTGAAGAGAAGTTTTTACACCCCTGAGAGCCCCATCCATTCACCTTGGAAATGCTAAACCGGGAATAAATTGCACTCTCCCTCCTGGGCAGTTGGAGGTGTTTGTCTACAGGGTGCAGAACCGTGGTGGATTTATTGATCTCGGCGAGGTGTGGTGATGCTGATTTCACTTTTCTCTCCCTGTGTGTGTGTGTGAGGTGTCTGTGTGTGGGTTCCTCCCCACGTGGATCAAAGCTGTGACCCAGATCAGCAACACTCACCCGGCCAGTTCTTCCTGCTCTTCCCAGCTCCCGTTTCACCCCCACGCCTCGCTCCTGCTTTCTGATTGTCCAGGAGGGACAATCAAATCAGCACTCAAATCCTGCTGCATGTTCCCCCTTATCCTGGCCATGAAGAGTTTTGTCTCTGCTTTGTCCTTCACTTTTTTTTCCCTTTCTGTTCCACTCCCCTCACCAAGCTTTTATCATCTCCCTGTGCTCCTTCCCAGCTCCTGAACTCTCTGTTCCAGGTTCTGGCTGGGCAGGAATCTTTTATCAGCCTGCCCTATTTTGCATTCATGCTCTGATCATCACATTTTGCTCTTTCTGGATCCCTGTGGCACCTGCAGGAATAAATCACTGGAGCTGGGTGGCAGGAGCTCTGCCTTGGAGCATTGATTCCCACTTAAAGGCTGTTGGTAGCAAGAATCTAGGGAAGGGATTGCTTTGCATTTATAAAAAATTGCAGACCCAGATTGTCTTTTTTTTTTCAGCAAGATTTATCTTGTTTGAAAAAGTTCTTTTTCTAAAATCTCTAAGTGCTCTTGTTTCTGTTGTCAGGATCTGACATTCATTTCAGCTATTCAGTGTGAAAAGCCTTTCCAATTTCTTTACCAGTGCTATTGATTAAAATGCAGTTTACTTTTCTGGGGAAAATTTGATATTCAAAAGTGTCTTTTTGCTGTGAGTCAGAATGTACTTTTCCATGGAATAAAAATTCTGGAAAGAACAAAAAAAATGCTATTGGAAATGTTGAACAAATTATATTGTCATTTCAACCTGCTTATATAAGGAAAAAGAAATAACTTCAAAGTCCAAATGAAAAGCTCTGGTATTTTTCTCATATTTTGAGAAAATTAGTACATTTTACTCCAGCTGCTCAATTTTATCTGTTCAGAATTTTCCATATGGAACTCTGAGAATGTTCTGTACTGGCCCTAACTTTAAGTTCCTGTTTAACTCAGCTGGCTGCTTCAGGTTACATATTAAAAATGAATTATGAAGCTTTTTTTCTCCTTCATTTTCAGCCATTGATGTTTCTTCTAGAAACCAATAAAACTATTTCCAGTTTTGTGTAGAAGTCTCAGTAGTTCTCAGGCTAGAAATGCTATATCCAATGGTACAATTATTTACAGGTTTGAAGAAAACTGATGGAAAAGAGCTTTGGAATGCAACAGGTTCAAATTTAATTTTGCAGATTAGAGATCAAAAAATACCTGCAGTAATTTCCTGCTGGTTTGGATGCCCTCACATGATGCTCTCCCTGTCAATATTGCTATGGTCATTTTGGGGGTTTTCAATATTTCCTTTTTAATGAATTAAAAACTCTCTGCTGTGCTAAGTAGAAAGGACCTGAGCTCTGCTCAGTTGGGTGCACTGAGCTGCCTAAATTAGGAAAATTTGTGGCAAGATCTGGTTTTCAGTCTAAAATATAATCCCTGAGGAGCAGGGTACCCTGGGGTGATGGGATTTGGGCTCTGGGTGTGCTGTTCCTTGGGTTTCCCTGGTTTTTGGTGGTGTGGGCACTACCAGAAGGGACCAGCTTTGGGGGAATTTTGATGGTTTAGGTCCTTCCTGTCTCAAGGACAATTCTATCACTTTGTTTTGGAGGGAAATTCAAGGAGAGAAATGCCACCCTGAGTTTTTCCTAGCTGTAATATCCTGATTATTCTTGAATTTTCCTCAGTCTGCCACTTGATGAAGCCCATTATTCCTTGTCCTGAAGAGCAGCCATTACAATATCTCAGCACTTATCCTTTCTCTGTTCTAACCAGTGCTTTCCTCTCTCCACAGATGATTTGTAGCCCTTGACCCTCTCCATTGAATTTTTCCCAGCTCCAGAAGTGGTGCCCAAACCCACCCAAGACTTCAGCAGAAGCTCCACCAGAGCCAGCTGGAGGGAGAGGATTCCCCAGCTGCTCTCAGTGGTGTCAGAAGGATGAATTTCCACCTGAGCTCATCATCCCCTCTCTGAGTTGCCTCAATCACTTGTTCTCAGCTCTGCCTCTGATGTCCCCATGATTTGGTAATTATTTTATTTCTTCCCTGCTTCAACTTCTCTAGAATCTATAAAGAAAAACTTTCATCTCCTATTTAACCACTCAAAATTTGTGGGTAAGTAGAAAATCAATACATTTGCAAGCCAATTTCCTGCATTTCTCAGCAGAAAAAAAAAAAAAAAGGAGCAAAATATTTTATAAAACCCTGGAAGGTGCAGGCAAATGGAAATTTTCAGTTTAAACTAGGGCTTTATTTTGGAATTCTTCAAGAAGAGATTGGAATCCTGCCACACTGTAATAATCTTCTATTGCAGGAAACCAGGAATGCCTCAGTCTCTTGCCCTGTACACTTCACAGATTCTCACCACATTATACAAATTTGACCTGTTCATTTTATAAAGTAAAAAGAAGCAGAAACCTTTACAGGCTGATTTCCTATGCTCAGAAAGAACTGCCTGAAGCAGATCCACACCATCATTCAACTCCAGCTTTCAAGATTTGGTTTGCACAAAACCCTTGTAACTGTGGAAGCAGCATCTCCTCAAATTTTTAGGTGGCATGGAGGTGATTAAATTTAAAATAGAAGATTTCTGGTGGAATTTCCTGTCAGCTTCTGCAAAATTAAATTAATTTCACAAGAGCTTCACAGGGAAAGTACCTGTTCTAAATAAATTTTATCATCATGAGTGAGTAGCACAAGAGAGTGTGGTAAAATCAGCTGAATTTCAATGCATATATTCTTGGCATTTGTATAATTTCAGGGAGTTAAAATCTCATGTTATAAAAAAATCCAGTCATTTAATTGCTGAAGGAGCCATAACTGATGGAAAAGGATTGTGATGGATTTGACATCATGAAATTTAGCTGCATTTTCTGGTGTTCTTCTGAGTGGAGATGCTGCAGAGACCCTTGGGAAAGAGAATTTTATTTGTGATAACCAAAATCTGAGAAAAGAGCAACTGACTTTAAGGAGCAAGTTAATTTTAAAAGTTTTTCTTTCAACATCCTCATTAAACACAAAAAAAATGCATCTCTAAAAGTGACTTTATTCTGCATGTTTGGACTCATCCTTCTTTGGAATCTAACCAAGAAAATGCTGCTGAATTTCCATCTTTCCATGTTTGATTTCAGGTGTGGCTGCCCACATCAGCTGAAAAATATGTCCATCAGAGGCCTGAAGAAAAAACAACCAAAGACTTTTAAAGTCAGGATTATAACAGTGGATGCTGAGATGGAATTCAGCTGTGAGGTGAGAGTGCCAGGAAATGCTGGGTTTGTGTTAGCAGGAAATTTGAAAAATTCACATTATCAGCTTGTGGATGGTATTAAAACTGATCTGTTATTTTTATAAATAATGAACTATTGAATCTCAGGTGTGTTCTAAATTCTGTTCAGAATTTAAAGCTGTTTGCATGAAATCCATTTTATTGACACAGCTAAATTAACACTAAACCTGCTTTCTTCATAAGCATTCCAATTGTTTGTAAGGATTCCTACTTCTCCATGTTGTTTTTTTTTTTTTTTAACTGACACAACTCTTTAAGACACTTTCAGCTTGGATAAACTGGTCAGAGCTGGTGCTAAGATAAATAATAATTTATAAACTGGTACTTTTGTTGATCTGGGACATTCTTTTCCAATTTTCCATTTATAAACTCCAGTTCTTTACCTGAAATGGGTGTTAGGTCTGGGCAGAAGAGAAAAAAGGATTGATGAAAAACCTGGCAGTTCTATTAATTATGGCTATCTGATAAATTGATTAAGGAAATTGTGGCTGGAGAAAAAGAAATGACTGATTGCTAAATAAATTGGGTTTCAGTGTTGAAGGGACAGAACTGTCCCTGAATAATTAACTCCTAATCATCCAGTAAAAGCAAAACAAGACACACAGGTATTTTGGGGAGTTAGAAAACTCTGTTCCAATGGCACTGGCAGTTCTAGTGAGAGCTGATTGTTCTGTGAGCCATTTAATGTAATTTATTAGGTCCCTCAGAAACAGAATAGATTAATCTTGTATGACTTGCTGCTCTGGAGTACTTGCAGGCAGAGTTGTGACAATAAAGGATTTGGAAAATTTGATTTAGAGATCAGAGTCCTTGTTAACAAATTGTGTATTCCTTCCTTTGCTGCCTCTCCTTTCTCCCCAGACACAGCTCTTCTGCTGAGATGATTTCCAGCTTTTCACTCAAATACTGCCTAAAAGTTCATTTTTTTTTTTGCCATTCAGTTCTTAATTTTAGCAGTTTGATAAAATCATCTTTCTGAAATGTGGTCAAATAGAAGAAACAGATGAGCAACCTCTTTGGTAGAAGAAACAAGGAATCAGATGAGTCTGAATTTGGGACCTTGAATCAAAGCTTGCCCTCTGTGGCTGCTAAATTGAAATGAAAACATTTAAGAAGAGTCATTTAAATCAGAGTAGGATAAAGGCTTGGCCTGGTGCCTGAAATACCTGAGAGGTGTGAAAGGTGGATCTGCTCTCATTGTTCAGCACTCCTACCCCTGGTTTGATTTCCCCTGGCTTCTTCTCTGTCTCTCCAATTTGGATAAGCCATTGAGTCAAAATTTTGGACAAATTATTTAATAAAGACTTGCTACATCCCAGGAAATCAGTGGTACAATCCTCATTCCCTCAAGTGCTTGGTGGTTAAATGGCTCCAGCTGCTCTGGATGTGTCTGGAGAAGGAGAGGAGATGGAACACAGCAACTCTGACGCAGCAGCAAGAATATTTCATTAAAAACTTAAAAGTGAAATAAGATTTCATAGGAGAAAGGGCTAAAATGGAGCAAATTAGTTTAGGGTATACATGTTTTTCTTGATTTTCCTCTCTTTCAGATGAAGTGGAAGGGAAAGGATTTGTTTGACCTGGTGTGCAGAGCCCTTGGTCTGAGGGAGACTTGGTTCTTTGGCCTGCAGTACACAATTAAAGGGATGTGCACATGGTTAAAGATGGACAAAAAGGTAAAGGAGACAACATGGGTGGCAATTAATGATTTACTTCTATAAATATTGACTTTCTAGAGCACGGGGGATAAAGGGATGTGCTCCATGACAACTCAGAATTTGATGTGGTAGCTTTTTTTAAGGCAAAAATAGGATTATCTGCTCTGGTTGCTTCTATCCCATTTAACCTGGAGCATCCCACACTAATCACCACTGATTGCTGGAGATTAAAGCTCAGAATTACCCTTCCCTCTAAAATATGGGAAGGCTGCTTTAAGTGGATTATTGGCTGCTCTCTAATTTTCCTCAGGAATGTTACTTTGAGACCCTCATGTATCCTTTTTGCTGCTGATTTGATTTTATTTTATCTCCAAACAGGTTTTAGATCAAGAAATCCCCAAAGAAGATCCCATTAGCTTTCATTTTTTGGCCAAATTCTACCCAGAGAAGGTAGAAGAGGAACTCTTGCAGGAAATTACCCAGCATTTATTCTTCCTTCAGGTCAGGAACAGTTTTGAACCATGAATTCTATTTCCCCCAGTCCTTTTGCATTGTCTTTGATCTTGTTGGCAGCTCAGGATAATTTTGCTTGCTTCAGCTGTAGCAGGAGCTTTGTAGACATTATTTTTATGAAATACAAACATCTCTGCTGCATGCTGTGGGTTTGTGTCCAGGTAAGCTGAATGTTTCATCTTCTGCAGGTTTTTATAACAACATCCAGCAGTGTGGTGGATAATTCCAAATTGAATATTCCAGGCTTGTTTTGCTCCTTAATATGTGTTTAAAAAAATAAAAAATCCATGCAAAGCTGGAACTGCTGAAAAATCTGTGAGGCTTTTGGGGAGATCTTGTGCTGCAGGGCAAAACCTCTGGAAAACAAAGACTCCTTAAACTTCATTTTGGATTGTAGGGATAAAAGATCATGGAATTTGATAATTCTGAAATTGCAGGTTTGCTCACCTGGCAAGGTTTAAGAGGAACAGAGCAGCAGACACCATTTGAGCTCCATCAACAAGCAGATCAAGGAGCAAATCCTTGGAGCTTTATTAAAAATAAAGATGGATCAACCAGGAAAAGCTCCATAGCTGAGTTTGGGATGGTCACTTCCAATGTCTGGGACATCCAGCTTCCCTCCTGAGTTGCTGTGGAGTCCTTCTGGAAGTTTCATCCTCTGTTGCTTTATTCCAGCAGGATGTGTCTGTGCAGGTAGCTGGGATAAATTCAGTCTGCAGCTGGAAATAAACCCAGAAAATTCCCCTGTGCCCTGAGGAGGATGTGCTAATGAAATAATGGGGAAATGCTGCAGCTCTGAGGTTCAGAAACCCACCAGAACTTCATCCAGAACCTTTAATTTATTTCTTCAGCTAATTTTGGAAAGGAATGAGAACAGCAGAACTCTTCCTCCTCTTTTAATCCTGATTTTTTTTTCCACTTTTTTTTCTTCTCTTCTTGAACCTGCCTTGACTAGCAGATATGCAATTAGCAAATTCTTCTCATTCCAAAGTAGGAAAACAAGGCTGAAACAAATTGGAACTTGCAGAGTTTCCTGACTGTAAGAGCTTCTGCTCACACCTGGATGCTAATAGGAAAAACATGTACAGACATCTGGATGCCTGAAGATTTCAGCTCTCCTGACTCCTCAGACCTTTGCAAATTAATGTGGCATAAATACCTGAATAAATGGCAATGACTAAAGCTAAATATTGTCTGCTTAAAGATAAGGTAATTTATTACTTCTTCATGAAGTTTAACAAAAAGTGCTTGTAAAAACTGATCAGAAAAAAAAAAATCCAAAAAACTCAATCAACCCAGACACTTATGAGGGATTTATCCACATTGTTCTAAATTCTGGAGCATGGTTTGCACCGTGGAGAATGAAAGCTGGAGCTTTCCAAATTGGAAGAAAAAAAAAATCTTTTCATTCTTTCCATTTTAACAGCTCAGAAAGAATGTTCTCTGCACTGTAACTCAGCTTCACAGATTGTGCTCACCAGGGACTAAATTTAATAGCAAAATTTTTCTTGGTGGTTCATTTCAGTCCCCAGCACCTACTGAGGTGTGTTTGTAAAAAGAACTTGTGCCAGCTCATGTCATTTTTCTATTTGGAAATGTTTCAGACTGTGAGCAATGCAAAATTTTGTTGTCTTCTGCTTGTTCCTAAGCTAAATACACCTGAGAGGAGGATTTGGGAGGATTAATTTCCTCTCTCTCTTTAGGTTTTCAAACAGAAATTGGACAACTGATTTAAAATCAACCACCACCTTGCAAACTAATACACCTCTGCTCTTGGTAGCACCACAGGTTATTAAAATGAAAATGTTGAAAGACTCTTTAGCTTTGTCTGATTGTGTTTAGACCATTGCAAATGAATAAATTAAGTCCTTTATTATTCAGCTTCTCTTTTGAGGATCTCCTTTATTCTCTCATTCTGGAAAGCTGGAGAACATCTCCTACAGTTTTTATATGGCAGCTGCACAGCCCTGAGTCTGCTCTGCTTGGACCTGACCTCCAAAGCTCCCTCCCTACCTAAAATTTGAAAAGCTGACTTTTCCAAAGCAGGCAGAAAAAAAAAAAAAAAAAGGAAGATTGTTAAAAGAAATGAAGCACAGACAATAAAACTGATGTTTTATAGGATATTCTTTTATGGGACTCCTTCTGTAAGTGTGTGCAGAGAGCTGACTGGCATTTTTGGTCTCATTAAATGCAATGCTAACTAAAGGTTTCCTGTGTTCCTGAATGCCAATTTCTGTTTGCTGTTATTAACTCCTAGAGGTGATATTTGGTGCCAAGTCTGGGCATGTCTGCTTCCATTTCAAGCCTGACTTAAGTCCTGACTTGGAGCTTCTTGAACTTGCTCCATTTTTCTGTTGGTTTAGGTTAAGAAGCAGATCCTGGATGAGGAAATCTATTGCTCACCAGAAGCTACAGTTTTACTGGCTTCTTATGCTGTTCAGGCCAAGGTTTGTGCAGGGAAAATCTATTTTTTAATTGACTTTTTTTCTGGTTTAACCAACACATTTTCATGGTGGTGTGTAAAACACAGCAGGGTTAAAATCTGCTGGTAAAGTTGGTCATTCTGGGAAGTACAAGCACAGCTAGAAAAAAGCCATTAAATGCCACTACCAGGATTTTTTAAACTATGCCTTTGCAATTTAGGGGATTTATTTGGGCCTAACATTTTAGTGTAATCTTTCTCCAGGCTAAAATGATTTCCTGTTGTTTTAAAAATAATCATGGATGCAGAATGGACTCAAAACAGAGCTCACAATGGGAAGACATGAAGATTTTTTTGTATCGCTCAGAGCTCTGTTCCCTTATTGCCACCAAGAGCCCAACTTGCACTGTGGCAGGAGCTGAACACAATTTATTTAGCAGGTCTGTCCTTGTGTGCAGCTCCCATCCCTCTGCTTCAGATTGTGAATTCCTGGGAGATTCCTTCAGAGCTGCAGTTTCCAGGATGCCATTGAAGGTTTTCCAATAAGGGATGGAGGTTTTCAGGTTAGGATTGTGAGTTTTCAAGTTGATACTGAAGGTTTTTCAGGATGGGATTGAGGTTTCTAGGCAGGGATTGAAAGTTTCCAGGATGGGATTGAGATTTCCAGAATGACACTGAAGGTTTTCCAGGTTGGGATTGAAGGTTTTCCAGGAAAAATTAAAGGTTTTCTAGGTTGGGATTGATTTAAGGTTTTCCAGGTATTAAAGTTTATATATATATATATATATATATATATATATATATAAAAAGTATATATGTATTAAAGTTTCCAGGATGGGATTGAGATTTCCAGGTTGTGTTGGAGCCACCTGCATGTCACAGGGGCTGGAAGGATCCTCCATGGATGAGGGAATGTGGGTAGGGGAACCAAAATAAAATCTGCCTCAAGTTTTCACTTCAAACTCCCTCAACATTCTGCCTCTAACAAACGGAAATAACTTTTCTTTTTTGGGACAGTATGGTGACTATGACCCAAATTTCCACGAGCCAGGTTTTCTAGCCCATGATGAGCTGTTACCTAAAAGGGTGAGTTAAATTTATATAAAACCAAATCTTTGAATGCACATATTGCTGGGGATTAACCAGAGCAATAAAAACTCTGTAAAATGACCAAGCTGTGAGCTGCACCTCTGCATTCTCTTTGCTTGGGAGAGGCAGGATTTGGATTTTCACAATCTCCTTGCTTGCCCTGCAGGTGCTCAGGCAGTACCAGCTGACAGCAGAGATGTGGGAAGAGAAGATCACTGCTTGGTATGCTGAGCACAGGGGGATTGCCAGGTAGGAAACCTTTGCATTTCTTGCAAACCCCATACATTTATTTATGGGATTTGTTGTCTTCAGTGTAATTCAGCCCATCTGGAAATCCCATTAAACAATAAATAGGATTTGTTGGCACCCAGAGGCAGCTTTTCTTAATATTTGGGTTCAGTTTCTTTCTGTTCTGCAGGCTTCTTAGCATTATTTTTCTTGAACATTTTCCTCAAGATTTACTGATTTACCTTGAAGGGAGAAGAAATGTGGGTGGAGAGATTCTCACTCTTCTTTGGCCTTGGCCAAGAGCTCTGTCCAAGTTCATTTCTCAATGAACTCTATTTCCTGAAAGAAATATATTCATGGAAAACAATGGAAGGGTGGCTTTCCAAGACATGGAGTGGCAAAACTAACACAAGAATAAGACTTTTAATGAATTCTAATGAAGATTACACTATGCATGAGTCACCTTTTGAAATAGGTGCAACTTTACTGCCTTTATTCTGTCCAGATGCTGCTTTTATTATCCTTTTTTTTTTTTTTTTCTCTTATTAAGAGGAAGATGGCAAAACTGAAGTAAGTTTGTACAAAGGGCCAGATTATCTGCTCTTTTCTAAGTGAGAAATGGAGAGTCAGCCAGGAGAGAAAGGCTGGAAAGGCATTTCATAATCATGGCTTTATTCTCCAGGGATGAAGCTGAGATGAACTACCTGAAAATTGCCCAAGACTTGGAAATGTATGGTGTCAATTATTTCCCAATTGCTGTAAGTGCCTTATTTTAGCAGTTCTGACTTGCTGCAGATAATGGGGCTGGTCTTTTAAAATCCTCCAGGGAGTTTGGAATTGGGACTCCTGACTTCTGCTTTTCCCTGCTGCTGTTTTCTTCTGACTTGGTTTTCTTGCCTGCAAAATGAGCAGGTGAATAAAACAGTTAAGATTAATATTTTAAAACCTGACAAAAGTTTTGAGTAACTCCAGGTGTGGAATAGGAAGGAAAAATAATTTGAGCTGCTATAAGCATCCTAGAGGACTAAGTTTATTATTACCAGTGACAGCATTCATAATATTTTATATAAACCCCAATTTCCTAAAATACAAATAAATGTCAATATATTAAAATATGTCCTTCTTGTCTGTGGTTGTTTAATGTCACCAAAAAGGCCATTGACTGATCTCTCTTGTTTTTAGCAAAATAAAAACCACACAGATCTCCTGCTTGGAGTTGATGCCAAAGGTATTCATATCTACAGCATTAATAACAGGTTCTCTCCCAATAAATCCTTTGAGTGGAGCTCTATCAGAAACATTTCCTGTAGTGAGAAAGAGGTATGATGGCTTTGATGTATTATTCTTTTTCCATGGGCATGGGTGTGGACTGGGATTCTTGGAACAGGCTGAAAGCTTCCTCTGTTGAAATAATTTTGGGGGAGAAGGGGAAAATCCTGGGGAGCTTTGTTACCAAACTAAAAATAACATCCCTGCCTTGCAGATGAGCTCAAAGCCTCAGTTCCCCGAGGCTGCTCTGAGCTCTGACTCTGTTCTGCTCCTTCCCTGCTGCTTGGCCTTTGCAAAACAAATGTGTTGATCTCTGAAAAAGACAGATATTATGAATGCCACCATGCCTGGCTTCCTCAGTTATCCCAGCAGGAATTCCATGATCCATAAAACCTTAATGCTGTTTGCACTGACAGAAGCTGAGGCTTGGAGCCCGGTGGCAAGAGGAGACATGCAGGGAGATATTAATGGTTTTCTGCCTCACTTCTCACTTTGTTGGGACATGATTTCACTCCCCACCACTGCAATTTCACTGGGAAGCCCAGCTTTTGCTTCTAGAAAGTGAAGGAGTGGGGGAAATTTATTCTCAGTCCAAATCATGGGCTGCAGGGAAGGCTATAATCAGAAAAAAACCCAGGAAAACTACAGTGGTGCTGGAATACCTGGAATTTGTCAGCCAAAGGGCAGCACAGCCTGTTCAATTTTCTGTGTGCCTTTTGGAAAACAGCCCACAGAAAACTGAGATTTAATATTGAGATGAGATTTTAGATTCATGTCCATTAAATCAGAGGAGACTACAGGTTTGCTGCCTCAAAAACAGTTTTGATGTCATCAAAATTCCCCTGAGATCTGTGAATAAACTGTTTTAATTCCCTGTTGGGGGAAGGAAATTGGGCAGCCCTGTGTTTTAGCTTCACTTTATTCAGTGTCACATCACAGCTTTGCTCCTCAAAAGGCAGCCAGTCATTACCTGGAGGGTGAAAGGAGCTCCAGGACTTTATGGTTCTGGTGACTCAGATGCCCTGGAATTATACAGGAATTACCTTGCAAAAGAATTAGAGAGATGAAGTGCCAAGGAACCTGTGAGGCACAAAAAACAGGGCCTTAAAAAAAAAAAAAAAAGAAGGAGCCATATTTTGTTCTGCAGCTAAACAGAGCACAAGGTGTGGAGTGAAACACTGAGCTGGCAGCAGGAAAACCCTGCCTGGCCTCTGGGAAGAGCTTGGGACTGAAAAGTGAGGAATTCTGCAGCACTTTCACCTGCTGCTCTGAAGAACAAGTCCTTAGGCCCTTGATACATTTGTTTTTCCCTTCAATTGTTGCTGTTCTGGGAGATGTTTTCATTTCCCTGGCTTTAAGGCAGGATTGCTGCTGTGTCCTGTTCTCCTGGACACCAGGGCTTGTTCCAGAGCTCTGGGGACAGTGAGCAATGCACAGGTGGCATCAGGAAACCCCATCCACACTGGCACTGGGGTGGGGCTGAGGGTTTCTTCTCCAGCACAGCCTGATTCTATGGAGAAAAACAGCTTTACATCACTCAGCCCCTATTTGTGCCATAAATCACTGCTTCCCCAGGGAGAAGTGGAGATGAGCTCAAGTTTGAGTTGGTTTTAATAGTTTCAACTTAACTTTCCTCCTCACTGTGTTTATTTTCTTTTTTTTTTTTTTTTTCCCCCTTTTGCCTGTGTAGTTAACTATTAAACCCCTTGACAAAAAGGCAGAAGTCTTCAAGTTCTTTTCCTCTCAGCTCAAAGTGAACAAACTGGTGAGTGAACTGCTTTGCTGTTTTAAAGCTGAGCCTGGCTGAGGAATATTGTTTGTAAACAAAATTGTGATCTTGGGATCTCAGCCTAGATCAGCCTGTGTGATTCAGGACAATGGGATCAGAGGGAGATGGGGGACAGGAGCAATCTCTGATCATGTTACAAATTGACCTGAACTGTTGTGTGCCTGGCTATGGGCCTGTCCTGGGTGCTGATTTTCCTGGAGCTGCCAGCACTTGTGCTGGAGTCAGAATTGTCCTGTGAGCCCAGTGTGGGCCTCTTTGCCCCTCTGTCAGGGGCACAAATCCATCAAAATCCCATTTGCTTTGCCTTTCCTATCCAGATTTTCCAGTTGTGCATTGGAAACCACGATCTATTTATGAGGAGGAGAAAAGTGGACTCCATAGAGATCCAGCAAATGAAAGCACAAGCCAGGGAAGAAAAAGCTAGAAAAAAGGTAAATTCTTCCTTCTGTTGTTGAAGACAGTGATTATTATTGCAGCTGATGCTCTTGCTGCTCCTGTATTCCAGCAGAGTGTGTGTGGGAGGTGAGGAAGTGCAGCATGTGGGAACAGCTCTGTGGCATCTGAGGAGGTCAGAGGTGATCCCAAAGATTTGGGGCACCAAACAGATCAATCCAAAGGCTCTCCCAGCAGTCTGAGATAACCTGGGGTGCCTGCCTGAGGAGTTCAGTGCTGCAAGGTTCAGGCAGGAGCATCCCAGCTGGAGAGCAGCCCCTTCTTCATTTGATGCATTTCACTCAGGCCCAGGTGAGATTCTGCTGCAATCCCACCAACTCTTGCTCATCCTGCTTCCAGATGGAGAACCAGAGGCTGGCCAGGGAGAAGCAGCTCCGAGAAGAAGCTGAGAGAGCCAAAGAGGAGCTGGAAAGGCGCCTTTTCCAGCTGGAGGATGAAGCCAGGCAGGCCAATGAGGCCCTGGTGAGTTAGACTCAATATTCTTGTGCTTGATGGGATTTCTTGGTTTGGAAGCAGGATTTTTTTTTTTTGGACACCAGGAATTGTAGCTCAGACAAGGCTGGAGGGTTTCTGGTAGAAAGGGCATGAAGGAATCCCTGGGAAAACCTGATCTGCCATAATCTGTGAGCCATTCCCTCCCTGCATTTGGCTCACAGTTCTCTCTTCAAGCTGAGGAGGGGGAAAGGAAACAATCTTGGAGCTGAAATGGGGAGAAAGAGGCAACTGAAGGGGCTGGCTTCAGCTTTGTCCAGCTCTAAGATTTTTCTCCTTGCTTTGTAGAGGTGAGACACAGGAAATTCTGGAGCAGAACAAGAACATTAGACCCTGAAATTATGTCTGGTTTTTATTTAAGAAATAACATTTTTTCACTTGATCTCTTGGTAAAAGCTGTCTCCTGCCTGCCTGCCAGCAGGGGTGATTTTGTAGGTTCTAGACAAGGAACTAAGAGAAATTCTTTCTCCCCAGCTCCGATCTCAGGAAGCAGCAGAGCTGCTGGCTGAGAAAGCCCAGATTGCAGAAGAGGAGGCCAAGCTGCTGGCCCAGAACGCTGCAGAGGCTGAGCAGGAACGGCAGAGGCTGGAGCTGACAGCGCTGAAAAGCAAGGAGGAGAAGCGGCTGATGGAGCAGAAGATGCGGGAGGCGGAGCTGATCGCCGTGAAGCTGGTGAAGGAGTCTGACAGGAGGTGGGGCTGCTCCCCCGGCACCGGGTGCTCTCAGCCCCAAGCCTGCAGCGGGGAATTATTCCTCAAGTGACACTTCAGAGGGACTAAGCCTCCTTGTGCCTGCTTTGTTCCACCTGGGTGCTGCTGTTGTATTGCAGGTCCGAGTTTACAGAGGATCAGATGCAAAGCTGTGGAGATGTTTAGCAAGAAAGATGCAGAATGCAGAGGCATCTTCTGTTTAGTGTTATCAAATGAACACTGGCTACCCATCTAAATTTACTCTTTATACTCTATGAGATATGAGGCTATTTTCACAGGGAATGGCTTCTTGTTTCCCTTTCAGATCTTTAAAAAGTATAAAACCAGATAAACTAATGTGCAATATAAACCACTCCAAGTGTTTGCATTTCCCTGAACATGCAGAGCAGGCCAGTGTTGACAGAGGATTTTTAACCCTGTTAAGTAATCCTTCTACTTGTTTTAGGGTACTGCCAAGAAGCTTACCAAAATAAAAAGCAGCCTCTCCCCACCTCAGGGAGGATCTCTGAGAATCTGTATCAGCAGGTTGTAACTGAGCCCATGGAAATGAAGAGTAGGAAAATCATGTTAATTCAGCCACCTTGTGCAGGAGTGTCCTGCTGTGCCTGCCCAGTTCTCCATGTGAGCATCCTCCCACAAGTGCCTTAGTGTAAAGATAGCATAGTAATGGACTTGTTCTCTGGAAGCTGAGCTCTGAAACCCACGTGTGGTTGGAAAGCATCAGCCATTCCCCTCAGGATGTTTCTCTTGCAGAGCCAAGGAGGCAGAGCACCTGAAACAGGACCTGCACGAAGCCCGGGAGGCCGAGCGCAAAGCCAAGCAGAAGCTCTTGGACATAACCAGGCTTAATTACCCTGTAAGTTCTGCTCCACTGGGCACCACTTCATCTTCAGGGACAGCCAGGTGTTAATGACATTTTTATAGCCCCCATCAAGCTGAGTAGTGGCATCCAGCTGGGGGACAAACTGATGTGGAAAAGCAGTGTAGCGAGGGTGGAAGTTGGGTTTGTTCAGGATGGCAGGAAAGGCAAGGCAGAAGTTAAAACCAGAACTGGTGATGGATTTAGGGAGCAGAGGCTGTCTTGCCTTCATGCCTAACTCATGGTGCCATTTCAGCCAGGCAGTTTGTTGTGCTGAGCTAGCTGTGCCATCCTGGCACATCCATCTGGCTTTAGGCAAAGCAGGTGAAGTCCCCAGTAAGAAAGCACTGCTCGAGTTCTGTATCCCAGCTCCTTCTTCTGCTCAGCCCTGCTGGGGCTGGGTTTCATTCTCTGCTGAAATAGAAACACTGCAGCCAGGATAAATCTCTGCTCTTGGATCTGTGGGTTGTGGACTTCAGCTGGGTGCAGGGGAAGGGCTGCAGGAGCATCTGTGTGTCTCAGAAAATAGCTCAACATGGCAATCTTGCAGAACTGAGGAGATAAACCCCAAATCAGTCCATCTGATCTGACTGACAGTGCTTGTGTTGCCCCTTGCAGCACATGGCCAAGTACCCCCAGTACTGCCCAGGTGACAGCAGAGATGGCACCTTTGAAAAGGGCTCCATCAAGCTGGATTTGAAGGACATCGACCTCAAGAGACTCTCCTTTGAGATTGAGAGAGAGAGGTATCAGCAAGCTTGTGGTGCAGATGAATGAGAAAGGCAATGAGATCTTTGGGAATCACAGTTCACCTTTGAGTTATTTGGGATGTGCATGTGGCTGGAGGCCTTTTGCTGGTGTGGGTGGTGTCTGTGTCAGACTGGCTTTGCACACAGGGGAAGGGTTTTTTGGTGGCATCAAGCCATGCTAAATCCAGAACCTTCTGTCTTGGGGAGGGACAAAGCACTTTGCTGAATTAACAGCACGTGAGAGGACAGAAGTTTCCCTCTAGTGCTAAAGTGTGGAATTGCTGGGAGCTGATCCATCAGACATCCCTTAGTCTGGAAGGAAATGCTTGGCTAAAAGTTAGGAAGCAAAAAGGAAATAAGTGAAACCCCTTGTGACTGGGTCAGAGGAGCCAGGTTGGCATTGCCAGAGTTCATTTACTTATAAAGCATAAAATGAAACAAAAAACAACTCCCCTCCTTCCACAAACACCTTTTCTTGAGTTAAACTGTGCCACCCTAAACTTTTTGTCTCCAATGTGTGGACCCAGGCTGGACTACTTAGAAAAGAGCAGGAAATTTGAGGATCGACTGAAAGAACTGAAGTCGGAAATTCATGCTCTGAAACTGGAGGAAAAACAGGCTGGGCTCTGCAGTCATTGGAATGAAGTCCTGGGCTCCTTGGATCACTCCTTAGGAAATGTAAGAACCCTAAATCCCTGCCCCTTTCTCCAGCATGAACCCTAAAATGGAACAGTGTGGCTGTGCCAAAAGGAGCTGCTGTATTCCAGTCCAAGCCTTTAGTACCCTTGATAAAATATTAAAAGCATGAAGACTTTTAGATGAAAATTCATATCAAAACAAAATTTGAAGGTCTTTTTCCTGTGCTGAATACCAGGACCATCAGCAAAAAAAAAAATAATCATCTTATTTTATGATTATGAAATCACAGTCAGGGTTTAAGGTCTTGGAGCAAATGAAATTGTTGTGACTAACACATTTAAATGTGGTTTCTTACAGTTTGCATCACATTTGCATTCATGTGCTTTGTGATTGCTGAAAGTCATAAAATCCTTGGTGTGGTTTTTTTTTTTTTTTTTTTTTTTGAAGTCAATGAGGAACTAGACCCAGATTTTTGTCATAAGTTGCTTGTTATTTAAATAAACTCTTCAGCTTCTTCCTGAAGCAGGGCATGAATAGGACTGGCTTTGTCTGCAGGTTGTCCCTCATGTGGCAAAAATGGCTCTGAGTCAATGGTTTTTTAGAGACAGAAGGGAGGCTTGAAAAATGATGAGGGAAGATGGCCTTTATTTTCTGACTCCTCATCTGATGTTCTTTTTGGCTTAATGAATGTTGATATAGAAAGAGCATTAAATGCCCATTTGCTGTTTTCTTTTAAAGGCCCCATCATGGATGAAAACCTTTGAAACTGGAGATTCATTGGATGTAAATCTTCAAAGACCTTTCCCTGCTTACTTGTTAAACACTGCAAGCAGTTGGCCCTGCACCAACAAAACTCAGCACATGGTGCCAGTGGAAAAGTCATCTTCCCAAGCCAATTCCTTGGCTGCCAACAGTCTGGGCACAGGAGCCAGAAAACAGATTATAAAGGTAATCAGATTCCTAAGAAAATTCCTAAATGTTGCCTAAAAGTTGAGATTTTAGAGAGGGTGGCTGCCTGTAGGGACCTGGTTTGTCCTGCTCTGTCCCTGCCTCACAGCTGACAAGGCTTTTGCAGGATTTTGGAGCCCCTGGTGCTGGCACATCATTTGGGAATGTTTATAACTCAAGGCTGCCTGTTTTTTCTCACTTCTGATCTAAGCTGGAGTGCAAAGCTGTAAGCCTTGGTAAATGAAGCAGAGATGTCTGTACACAGTAGGAGGATCTGTGTTAAATTTTATTTGTACCAGCCAGACTTGGAAATGAGAAATGTGCTCCCAGGTATAGAGAGCTTAAAACATACTGTGCCTGTCTTCTGCTTTTAAAAGGCAGGGAGGAATAGACCAATAAATACCCAGGCTCCCAACAGCTCAGCTCTCTTCCATGTGCTCCCTGTCAAAGAGGCCTGAAGAGCAATGAGCTGGGTGTCAGGAGAAAACCACCTGCTTTGAAATGTCACTGGGCTGGAGAATGAAGAAGAGCTGTAAGAAAAAGTGATCTGAACAGTGGGAAGGAAATCAGCTCTCTGTAGGCAATGCTAATTGGGCAAGGTATTGGGAATGGGGAAAGCCTGATGGGTTTGCAGTGGTTTATATGAACAAAACTGGAGGGGTTTAGGATCAATTAAAAGCTCCTGAATATAACATTCAATGCCTCCTTCAGGGCTGGTGTGCTTAGAGCTAAAGGACACAGCTGAGTGCAGCAGCAGCTGAGGGAGCAGCTCTTTCTGAGGCAACAGAAGCAACTTTTAAGACTAAACTCAGGGGTGAGACAAATACTTTTGTTTAAAGAAGGAAGAAAAAGCTGTTGCAGAGCATCTTGGAAAAAGCTCTAGAGTTGGAGGAAAGGAAGACCCAGACCAAAGGGAGTTACTTTATGCCAGCACTGATTCCCCCTCTTTGGTTTGCCTGCAGGTTCAGCAGCATGACTCAGATGTGATCTACATTTGAAGCCTCTCATTTCCTTGCCAGCCTGGTGGGACTGGTGGCCTTTTTACCTCTGTGGGGACACTTGGGCAGCTCTGGCTGCTGCCAGGTGTGAGAGACCAGGCACTGTGGATCTAGAGCTGCCATCCAGCTGCCAGGCAGGTGACATCAGCTGGGAATGCCACACGTGCCCCCAGTGTGGCTGGGAGCAGTGCAAACCCAGAGGAAATGTTGTTTACTACTTGTGCACTTTGGAAGGAACATTTCACACTTTGCTAAAGCCCTTCCTCCCCTGATGTTTCACACACCTGGAGCTCTGCTGCTGGAGGAAGGATGTGAGGCAGCAAGTGCCCAGGAGGTGTTTGGGATGAGAAAACAGAACACTAGCTTGGTGTTTATCTCCACAACAGACTAATTATGTTTTTGGTCCAGTCCCTGGGACATGACTCCCACAGAGCTACTCGACGTTTTAGTGTTTGCCTGCCAAATATTTTCCTTCTCCTCCCCAAACATTTCTTGGTTCACTTAATTGATTTGCATTTCTCTGTGAGAAATCTCAGCTTTCAATTCCAGATGCAGAAGTGGACATCTTCAAATACCTCCCATTCCTGGGGGAATCTTTTGTTTGGAATGCAAAGCTTCTGTTCTTCCAGTCCCTGACCAGATCAAGCATTTTCTGCTCGAGCAAACTTTGCATACATTAACTGCCTTCCCACTTCTGTGCAACACAGCTCTCAATTTAGACAGACAAAAGCTGCAGTTGGTGTCTGCTAAAGTGGGACTTGTTTCTGGTAGAGAGGTGCATGCAGCAAAGAGCCTGCCTCATTAGTAAAACCCAATTGCATTTTCTGGTTTTGTGTGTGTTTAAGTGTCTGCTTCTCCATAAGTCTTCACTCTGAGGACTTCTGGGGAAGCAGACAACATTCAGCTGCAGCTAAAGCTGCAGGAGCCCAGCTGAACCTGAGGCATGTGATGAAAAAATGAATGATAATGTTGTTAAATGCCTTGTTCTAAAAGCTAAGATTAAAGAAAAAAACAGGTTCAATAAAAAGCTTCCATTTGCTTTGAAGGGAATGCTGTGTCAATATTCCTCCAGCATTAACAAGGCAGGCTTGGAGAACAAACACCCAAATCTCCTCTGCACACATCTGTGCAGGCTGAGCACAGAGGGGGTGGCACTGCCTGTGCAGGGGACAGGAGTGCTCTGCAGGGCTGCCCTGCCTCTCCCAGCCCTGGGAGCATTGCTGGCTGCCTTGGCCTGTGTTAGTCTCTCCCAGCTCAATCTGGCACAAGATATATGCAGAGTATTAGCTGTTACACACAGTTTCTGAGCTGTCTGCAGGAGCCTGGTGTGTGAGAGGGAGAAGCTGCCAGAGATGCCAGCATGAGGCAGATGCTGTCATGGTCCCAAGGCTGGGGAGGGGGCATTGGCCAGGATTTGGGACAGTGAACCATCTCTGTATTAGCCAGGAAATGCTGCAGCAGATTTGTGTGTGGCATTCTCGGATTTGGGGGTGAGGAGAAATACTGGGAATTCCCCTGGTTCTTCTTTTCCTGTTCCCTCTTTTCTTCTGGCATGTGTCTTACCACAGCCAGCTGAGCTTGTACCCTCATCCTTCACACGTGCTGGGCCTTCCTCCTCTTGTGTCTGGGGCCCAGAGGAGCCCTGCTCCATGTGCACCTTTGATTTATTTCTTTGGACTTAGTCCTGTAAATCCCAGTGAAGAAAAGGACAAGGTCACACTCCTGCCAGCTCAAATGCAAAACCTGCCTTTACAAGCTGTTCTCAGCCTGCTGTGTCCTTGCTGTGCATTGCTCCTGTGCAGCACCACACTCCTGCAGGCTGGGATGGGAGTGGGGGGCAGGAGGAGCTGGGATCTGCTGTGAGCCTTTCACATGGAGAAAGAGGAGCTGGGATCTGCTGTGAACCTTTCACATGGAGAAAGAGGAGCTGGGATCTGCTGTGAGCCTTTTAGATGGAGAAAGAGGAGCTGGGAATCTGCTGTGAGCCTTTTAGATGGGGCAGGAGGTGCTGTGATCTCCTGTGGACCCTTTAGATGGAGAAAAAGGAGCTGGGATCTGCTCTGAATGTTTTAGATGGAGAAAGAGGAGCTGGGGTTTGCTGTGAACCTTTTAGGTGGAGAAAGAGGATCTGGGATCTGCTGTGAGCCCTTTAGATGAGGCAGGAAAAGCTGGGATCTACTGTGAGTGTTTTAGATGGAGAAAGGAGCTGAGATCTGCTGTGAACCTTTCAGATGGGTCAGGAGGAACTGAAATCTCTTGTGAACCTTTCAGATGGGTCAGGAGGAAATGAAATCTCCTCTGAACCTTTCAGATGGGTCAGGAGGAGCTGGGATCAATCAGCTTGAGAAATCCACACAGAGTCAGATGTGCTGTGCCCTTGCAGGGAGGCCAGGCAAAGAGAATTGCCAGCAGGGTGTTAATTTGCTTCAACCCTGAGTAAATATTTGCAGCAATTAAATTTTGTAGGTTGGTACTTTGCTGCTCACACTTACCTGCAGCATTGACCACAGGATGAGACTGTGCTGAGGGCAGTGTGAGGAGCCTGAGCCCTGATTTCCCCCAAGAAGAGAGGACAGATCCACTTTGCAATCAGTGGCTGCAGGATGTGTCAGCCTGAGCAGTGAGTGTTCCTCAGCTGCCCAGGGAGGAGCTGGGAGCAGCAGATGGTGCTGCAGTGCTGCTCTGCACCAGCTCGGGGAGACCTGGCTGGGAAATCCTTGGGAATCTCTGCCAAGTCCTGAGTTCCCACACTAGCAGGCACTGTTCTTCTCCTGGAGTTTAACCTGACATCATTTTTGACAGGGATTCAAAAATCTGTGAGCAATGTGCTCTGGGAAGGGATTATTGCATGAGCAGCTCGGTCCCGTGGGGATGAGCCAGCTCCCCAAACTGCAAAAAAATCCCCTAATGCTTCTGACACCTCATTGTCATTGTCATGGCCTGGGTGGATTTCACCCCTGCCTGCCAGGAGTGTGTGGGACCCCACAGCTCTGATGCTATGTGATATTTTTATTAATGCTGCTTGAAACAAGCACGGATTTGTTAAATTTGCAGAGCGTAGAAGAATCGTGGTGTGCAGTGCAAAGAGGGAGAGGGAGCTCTGAGAGGCTCACAGGGGTCACTGAACAATTTCATCCTTTGTTTTCCTGCTGGAAAAGGGGGACACCATGTTCTGATCTCAAACAGTGAAAAAATGGGAGAAAAAAAATCCTGCAGCAGTGAGGGGGTGCTGGGAGATCACCTGGAGAGAAGGGAAGTTGTTCCTAGAGTGACACAGAGTGGAAGTTGAGCCTCCCCAGCCCTGCTTTCTCTGTTTCTCTGAGAAACCACATGCTCTGACCCCAAGGGCCTCTCCATTCCCTCCCAGCCCTGAGGTGGGAACTGTGCAGATGAGGAGCTCCTCAGGCTGCTCCTGAGCTGTGGAAAGCAGCAAATGCTGCTCAGTCCTTGGAGACAGCACATCCTCTGCTGGGATCTATCTCTCAAAACCCAGAATATTTTCACCTCCTGGATGATCCAGGGTTGACCTGGCTCTGGAATTTGGGCATCACCACACCTGTGGCTGAGCCCTGAGTCATGCTGACCCTTCCTGCCTGTGCTGCTGCTCTGGGGCCCATTTACCAGCAGCAGGGTGAGCTCACATCTTGCCTGTTGCAGAATCACAGCCAGAGCAAACTCCTTCCTCTTTCTCCTTGCACACATCCCTGGCTCTGGGGTGTTCCTCTGCTTCTCCCCAGCCTTGTTCCCTCTGAGTATGTGCCTTGTGCCCAAGGTGTTTGCTGGAGGCTGTGTCCTTCCCAGAGCATCCCTGGCACTTGTGCCCCAGCCTCAGGAGTGTGCATGGAGCTCCAGGCTGGCACCAGTAACTTGTCATTGTCACCTGAGCTCCCAGCCTGCTGCTCTTGGTGATGGGGACACACTCCTGGTGTGGGCACAGCTGTCATGTGCTTGCAAAATCACTGTTCTTTCACTCAGCTCCATGGGCAAAAGGCAGGCCAGATGCACACCATGGCTGAGTTTTGTTATTTCTGGTTCTCTGCACTGTCTGGACTCTTTCCCACCTTCCTGCAAGGCATTTTTGGGGGTAGCAGGGTCAGCTCTTTGGAGGGGCTGTGATCACATAGGGGATCCCACCCTGGCACTGCACTGAGGCATTTAGCCCAGGGTAAAAAGCAGTTTTCACACCAAAAAGCACTTTGAGTCAGGAGTGATGCCTCTCCTGGGAGGAGGAGGCTTTGTCATGCTGAATTACACCCAGCAGGGTCCAGACATGGAGGCTGCAGGGGGAAAAGTGGCTCTGAAAAGGATGGGAAAGGGCTGATGGCTACCATTACTCCTGGCTTGGTCCTAAAAGCAAAGCAAAGGTTTGACAGCATGTCCTGCTGGGGAATTCACAGAAGGAAAATTCAGGAGAAAAGCAGGAGAGAGTGTCCAGAGAGACAGCTTAGGCTGGGATTTGGGAGTGGGGGGATGCTGTGGGTGCTGGGATTCACAGAGCAAGGGGATAGAAGTAATTCTCCCTGAAATGTGAGTCAGTGCCATATCCTGTGGCAAAGGAGAGGGATGCAAGCAGACCCTGGGATTAGTCTTGTCCCAGTAAATTCGAAAGAGAAATTCCAGAGAAAGAGGAAGTCGATAGAAAAAGCCTGACAATTTAAAATAGTGCTATAAAAATCTTTCAGCTCAGCAGTGAGGTGGCCCAGGAAGCTCTGAGGGACTTGATCAGAGATGAGGATGTGAAGGAAACTGAAAGGAGAGAAAGAAATAGAAACCCCTGATGATCCCAAAGGAGATTTGGGGAGCTAAAGGACTGCAGTGATGTGAATGTGGCAGCAAGGCCAGCGAGCTGGGATGGGCACACACAGGGAATGTGGAGAGAAAAAGGGTGGAACCACAAAATTAATTCAGCCCTGGGGAGTTGAAACAGCAAGGGGTCAGCTTAGGAAATGGGGATATCTGCACCAGAGGCTGCCTCAGCTCTGCTCCTTCAGGGCACATAAAAAGAGGTGTTAGAGGTAGGGGTGTCCAAAAAGGATATTCTGGAGGAAATTTGGCTGAAGTGCTGTTACTCTGTGATTCCAGACTGCAGGGTTGAGCTGAGCCAGTCTCAGGGTGAGGCAGTTCATACCAAAACCACCTCCAGGCCTGAGGGAAATGAATCTGGTGCTTTTCCTGGGGAGGGGAGCAGTTTGCTGGTGGTTGGGCAGCCTTGGAGAATGTTGGATTCCACAGCAATGCTGCTTTGAGGGACACCTTGGAAAACAGAGCTCTGGGAACAGGCCCTTGTACAGACAAGCCAGTCCACACTGGGAAGGACTCTCAGCTCCAGTCTGGATGGCTCAGCACCAGTGGAAGGTGCTGGTGGGACTGGTGTCCATGGGAGCAGTGCTTGGTTTTTAGCTTGGGTCAGAAACCTCATGAGAACCTCCCAATGTCCCTGTGCAAACCTGCTTTTCCCCTCTGCTGATTCCAGCCTCTCCTCACACCCTGCTCCTCTTCCAACCTCTGGTGCCTTCACATGGGTCAGTCCCTCATTTTTTCAACCCAAACCTTTTGCATTTAACTCTTTCCATGCTGTTTAACATCAGTCTCCTGATGTGTGCCATGGGATTTTCCCTGCCTCAGGCATTCCCAGCTCCCAAGCTGGAGTGGCTGTTGCTGCTATCCCTGTCCCCACAGCAGGATCCCACTCTGCACTGCTGCCCTGGATCCCTCCTCCATCCCTCAAGGTCATTAGAATCCTTTTGTGTGAAGTCCTGGCCTGCTCTAGATTGATGATCCCATCTCGTTTTGCCTCATCAGCACATTTCCTCTGCCTTCTCCTGCTTTGTGTGCCAAGGTCATTAATGCAAATGTCAAGCAGGATATTTTTTGAGGCAGAAACTCAAGGAACTGTGTGGACAAGCCCCTCTCAGAGTGACACAGCCCCTTTCAGCTGAAGCAATTACCATGCTCCTTTCAGGCAGCTCTTGACCAAATTTACTTTTCATATGCCAGTCACATCTTCTCTGCCTTTGCTCTTAATTTACTATCTGGCCTTAATTCAAGTGTCTTCCTGAAGCCCAGATGAGTGAAATCTACTGCATTTCCTTCACCAGAAATATCTCTGAACTTACAAAAGGCAGCTATTAGGTGTGGTATTTCAAATATGTCAGGATAATAAGATTGAACAAAAATAGTTTCAATTATCAATATCAACGTGCCTGTTGACAAAAAGTTGGGTGGCACAGAAATTTGGGTCTGTGTCCTGTGTCCTGGCTGGGTGCTCTGTTTGCTGGTGACAAACAGGCTGGTGGTGACACCATTGCTGAGGGACAACAGAGCTGGGGAAGGATCTGCAGCTCAATTTTATGAATTTTTTTTAGATTTTTACTGATGGATTCAGCATGAGGATAATGTTGATAGCACACTGATGTTTTAGCTTGTCCTAAGTGGTGTTTTTCTTCATCAGGGACTCAGGGGCTGCTGTGAGGGGGCAGAGTCAGGATGGCTGATCCAAGCTGACCAGAGGATGTTCCATCCCATAGAACATCACAGCCCAACTCTCCTGTGGCACCACAGGAACTTCCAGGACATTCCCCAAACAAGAGCCACCACTGGCAGCCCCAGGAGAGACACTGGTGTCACCTGTGGGGACAAACTGGATGGCACCAGAGCTGGACCCAGGCTGGGGAACAGCAAACCCAGGGGTCCCTGTGGTCCCTTCTCCCACCTTGGTGCAAGGAGGCATCAAAACTGACTCTTCACTGACAGACACATGGATACAATTAAAATTATCTTTATTTTAGTGTATTATTCTGACAGTTTAAATAATTGTTGTGCTTAGAAAAAGAATATTTAGTTTAACTTAAATAAGTTAAATAAAATAAATTTCCCCATTGAAGAAGGCTGGGGGTCAAATCCTCTCTGTTGTGCAGGGTGTGGCTGTCAGCAGGGCAGGCTCAGTTCTGCAGGCTCTGGAAGTGCTTCAGGAGCTCCTGCACCCATGGTGCCCGTGGATCTGCACACACCTGCTTGTCCTTCTTGGTGATCACACTGCAAAACAAACCTGCCTTGAGCTGCTGGGCTGAGGGAGTGGGATCTGAGTGTCCCAGCAGCAGCACCCTGAGTGTCCCAGGAGCATCTGAGTGTCCCAGCAGCAGCACTGGGTGTCCCAGCAGCACCCTGAGTGTCCCAGGAGCAGCATCTGAGTGTCCCAGCAGCATCTGAGTGTCCCAGCAGCATCTGAGTGTCCCAGCAGCACCCTGAGTGTCCCAGCAGCACCACTGAGTGTCCCAGCAGCACCCTGAGTGTCCCAGCAGCATCTGAGTGTCCCAGCATAACCCTGAGTGTCCCAGGAGCATCTGAGTGTCCCAGCAGCACTGAGTGTTCCAGCATCACCCTGAGTGTTCCAGCATCACCCTGAGTGTCCCAGCAGCATCTGAGTGTCCCAGCAGCAGCACTGAGTGTTCCAGCATCACCCTGAGTGTCCCAGCAGCAGCACTGAGTGTCCCAGCACCACCCTGAGTGTCCCAGCAGCAGCACCCCAAGTGTCCCAGCAGCAGCACCCCAAGTGTCCCAGCAGCCCCCCAAGTGTCCCAGCCTGTCCCAGCTGCCCTGGCCCTGCTGGCACTCACATCACGCCCGGCTGGGTGCAGGAGCTGCTGGTGACGAACACGGAGCTGACCCGGCGCCGAGGGATGGGCTGCTTCTGGTAGCTGAAGCAGCAGCTGCTGGGGACACCATCTGTGGGGACAGGGGACAGACACACAGCCCTGGTGAGAGCCCAGCTGCAGCACAGCCCCTCTCCACACCCCCTGGCAGAGCCCCCCAGCTCCAAACCTGCATCCCCAGGGTGACACAGCCCTACCCCTCAGGGCTGGGGCTCTCCAGGGAGGAATCAGCCATGCTGGACTCACCGAGGTGACCTTCAGATGGGCAGCAGGTGGCCAGGAGGAGCAGAGTGGCCAGGGTGGCTGCCAGGACCTTCATGGTGCTGTGAGCTCTGGGAGAGGAGCAGGAACAGGAGCAGGAACAGGAGCAGGAGCTGGGGAGGCTGCAGGACTCTCTGTGCTCCTTGGGGCTGTGCTCCCCTTTTATCCCCATCCGAGGGGTGGGTGCAGGATTTCAAAGAAAGAAAGTGAGGGCATCCTAGCATGGAAATTGTGTCAGGATCACCCAGTTCCGCTGAGCTGGAGAAGGGGAGGAAACCGCAAAGGGGAAGCAGCGGCCACGAGGCTGAGGCTTTCCAGAGCCTGGGGCCTGGGGCAGCTCAGGTGCCCTGGCAAGAACCTGCCCAGCCACTGCTGCTGGCAGAAGATCACTGCCAGGGACAGATGGCAGCTTCTCCCTGGGTTTGCCACTTCTCACCCTGCTCCAGCACGGGCAGCCAGAGTGATGCCCACAACCACTGCACACACACTCATCTCCACTGATAACACCAGCTCCTGCTTGGCAGGGCAAATCAGGAGGGAATGAGGTTGTGTTGAGCTGGAAGTCACTGTGGGTCTCACATTTTTGCTGGTGATGGGTCAAAAGAATGATTTCCTTATGCAGAGGAAATCAGGGCCTGGGCTCTGGTGGCCTGATCCAAGCCCTGCCACCCTCCCTGTCCCCTGGCTGCATTTACACCTCTCTAAGGATTTCATTTTTGGCTGCAGCCTGCCCTGTCCCCTTCCCTCACCCCTGGCTGAATTTACACCCAAGAGTTTCAGTTTTGGCTGCAGACTCTCAATGCTCAGGTTGTTGCAATAGTTGCTTGCCCACTTCTTCCCAAGCAGGGTCATTTAATCCAATTTAATCTCTCCTGATTTGGCCCCAAAAAGCAGAGATTCCCATGTCTCACAGTGTTAAGGCTTGGAGCCAGAGGGAGGAGAGGATCCTGCTGGTGCCCACTGGGATCAGCTCATTACAGATAAAACCTGCAGGAAACTGCAGAGTGACTGTGTAAGGGCAGCATTTGCAATGCCAGAGGATAATTCCCAAACACCCCCCACTCTGCTGCACACACAGACAGAGTGAGCTGCCAAAATCACTCTTTCCTCCAATTTTTTTTTGCTTTTTCCAGTCTTTTCCTGATGCTGCCACAGACAGTTTGCAGTTACCATGCAAACCCCAGCTTCCCCTGGCCTTGCTGCTGACCCTGCCTGGGGTATGACTAATTCCTGACTGATTCAAGGGAAAAGTCCAACTGCCCAAAGTGCTGAGCCATGGCAGTGCCTGTGCCAGCCTCATCTCTTGTCCTGCAAAGCTTCCCCAGCCACCAGGTCCTGCCTGGTGTGAGCATCTGGGACAGAGGTGGGAATGGGAAATCACCTCCTGGAGCTGGTCAGGAGGAGCTGGCAGTGCTGATCTGCCCTTGGGGTGGTGGGAGAACAGCTCCAGCTGTTCCAGCTGTTCCAGCTCTTTCTCCAACTCCCAATTTTCAGCTCTTTCTGTTTCAGCTGCTCTGTGCATGGGGCTACAAAGGAATAAAATCCATCCATCCATCCATCCATCCATCCATCCATCCATCCATCCATCCATCCATCCATCCATCCATCCATCCATCCATCCATCCATCCATCCTTTGGATTTAACAATAGCCATGGTCTTCATCTGTGGTGGTTCAGGAAGGCTTGGAAAATTCACCTGCTGTAAATGTGTAAATGCTGCAGCTTGACACATGTCCCTGCACACACAGAGGCAGAAGGAAGGGACTCAATTCCCCAGAGCAATGCAGATCTGTTTATTGAGTTTATGAGTTTATTGTTTTTCTGCCCTGCTGATTACAGAGGTTTCTCTAGAGCTCAAAGCAGCCTCTGTGTGCAGAGGAATCCCAAGTTCAGGGTGAGTCAGTGGAAGTTTTTTGTGTTTTCCTGACCCTCTCTGCCTGTAAATCCCACAGATTTCCCCACAGCCCTGGAATTCTGGCACCTCTCCTGCCCTCACCAGTTCCAGCTTTGTTTGTGCATGGGGAGAAGTGGCAGTGGGCACAGACAGGATGGAGGAAACCAGGAATTGCTGTCTGGGTCAGCCACAGGAATGAGATCCTGAGCTATCCAAATCCTGGGCTGGGATTTTTTATGGACAGAGCAGCCCTGAGCCAGGGGTGAGCTGAGCTTGGCTTTGTAGGTTCCCAAACAGAGGGAAAAGGGGCAGGATGGGCAAGAGAACAGCACTGGGGCACAACAAACACCAGGAACATGGTGAGGAATATCCCACAGCCAGAAAAACCTGGAAACTGAGATCAGAGCTCTGCAGTTTCCAGAGGATGACTTGTCATCCGGCAAGAACCACAGAAAATCTCACCATTAATAGATTATTTCTGAGGGAAAAGGAAAAAAGATTTCCTCTTTGCTGCAGAAGTGACTGGCCAAGCTTTCAGTTCTCCATTCAGCTGAGGGCCGGATGGGACTTCTTACTGGATGCTGATGAAACACTTTCCATTGTGACTGGAATCAAGGATATTACAGAGAATTGAGCAAAAATGCAGCTCAGCAAAAGCAGGGAGTTTGTGTTTAATTCTGTTTAAGGAATTAGATAAAAGGAACTGATATAAAGGGAGAGTAAAGCAATGACTTGTGGTTTTATTTCTCCTGCCGTGGAGGATCTCTGTGAGCAAGTGGCATTTGAATCCAGCAGAGGAACACAAGTTTGGTGGGGAGGAAACACAGGGAAAGAGAAACTTCAGCTTTATAAATGTAAATTTGAAAAACTAAAGAAGGGAAAAAGGCCCTTAGTTAGGGAGGGGAGTAAAGAGCCAAAGATGCCACTTCGTTTTTTGGCATGTCTGGTTATGGTGGAGTGCTCAATACCAGCAAAATTTTGTGCACCCAGGAGAGAAAAGGGAAAAGAGAACAAATACAGAAGGAAGAGGCAGTTGAGGCAGGTGCAGCCAGAACAAAAAGCTGCAAAGATTCCCATAAATTCCTCCTGGGCCAGGCTGTGGCCACCTCACCACCAGGACAAACTCATATGGAATGGGAGAGCAAACACGGCACTGGTCTCACAAAATGTAATGATTTTGGCACTGCCTTGCATGAGCATCCCAAAGAAAAGGAGGGAATGAAGTCTAAACCCCCCTCACCCCTGGGGCTGTGCAGAGGGACCATCCCTGACTGGGGGGGAGCAGCAGGGACAGTGTGGGGCCCGAGCACACCCCAAATGTGCTCAGTCCCAGGGTGAGGAACGTCTCCCTCAGGGCTCTTATCCCAAAAATAAGGGGTAAGAGTAGAACCACAGAATATTCTTGAGGTGGAAGGGACCCACAAGGATAATCCCTGAGGCAGAGGGGTGCTCTGGGCACCCCTTTCAGGAGAGGGACCCCACACTTTGCAGAGGCAAAGGGATCAAAGCATCCTCTGCTGCAGGAACCCAGAGCAGGAAGAAATGAAAGCCACTGCCAGCATCTCGTGCAAGGGCAGAGGAAGCCACTGGGGTTATGCAACACCCTCTGGGAAGTGACACTCATTGATAAAAATGATTCAAAGGGGCCCTGAGCTTCTGATAGAGCACAGGGGCAGCTCATGAGCTGTCCCTGACCCTCGTGTGTGTGGTTTTTTTGGGAGTAATTCTGCATTCAAAGCAGAACTCCTATAAGAGGCCCTGCCCTAATTCAAATTTCTAAATGTTGCTTCTCTCCCTGAGGATCCTGTGGATAGAAAGCCCCCAACCCAAGACAAGTTTTTCTGTCCTGCATCCTGGATTTGTGCAGGCAGATTGAGGAAAGGAAAGGAGAAAAGGAAAGGAGAAGGGAAGGGAAGGGGAAGGGAAGAGAGAGAAGGGAAGGGAGAGAAGGGAAGGGAGGGAAGGGAAGGGAAGGGGAAGGGAAGGGGGGAGGGAAGGGAAGGGAAGGGAAGGAAGGGAGGGAAGGGAAGGGAGAGAAGGGAAGGGAAGGGAGAGAAGGGAAGGGAAGGGAGAGAAGGGAAGGGAGAGAAGGGAAGGGAGAGAAGGGAAGGGAAGGGAGAGAAGGGAAGGGAGAGAAGGGAAGGGAAGGAAAGGAAATGAAAGGAAAGGAAAGGAAAGGAAAGGAAAGGAAAGGAAAGGAAAGGAAAGGAAAAGGACAAAAATAAGGAAAAGGAAAGGAAAAGAAGGAAAGGAAAGGAAAGGAAAGGGAAAGGAAAGGAGAAAGGAAAGGAAAGGAAAGGAAAGGAAAGGAAAGGAAAGGAAAAGAAAGGAAAGGAAAGGAAAGGGGAAAAGGAAAAAAAGGAAAGACCTCTGCCAGGCAGGAGGCTGCAGCACACCTGGCATGCCAGAAAGTCCCAAAGGGATGAGAGGGGGATGGTGCCCAGCACCAGGGGGTGATTTGGCACTGCCTGCCACTCTCCTGCCACCCAGGGCCACAGGACACTGAGCTGGTGGCCCCAGCCCCAGCCCTGGCAGTCTTTCCTCTCCAGCCCTGCAATGCTTTCATCATCCAGCTCCTCTGCGTGGGCTCCTTCTCTGAGTCAGAATTCTTGGGCTGAGCGTGGCCTTTGGAGTGGGATCCCCACCCCTGGAGGTTCTAAAAATGTGTCACCTGGGGATGTGGTTTGGTGCTGGCTTAATGGGTGGATTTGGTCTTAAAGGTCTTTTCCTGAATGCTTCTATGATTTAGAGAACCAATTCCTGTCCCGTCCTTCACACATCCCAATATTCTGCTGGATCCTGGGATTTCCAGCACCAAAAAGTCTTGTTAACTCTCATTTAATTGAGAGTACAACCCTCTCTTTTAATTTTTAATTCTTACAGAATTCATGTTTTTTCCCCATTGTTCCTTTCATCTTTCAATATCCAATTTCACTTACAAGCAAACCTACACTTTGTTTATAAAGGAAAATATCGTTTTCCCATTTATCAATCAGTGGAATCCATCCCATTGTTTCTTTTCTCTCTCAGTGCTGGTTTTATTTACCAGCAGATCCACAGCTTGTTTGCAAAGACAAATCCCTTGTTCCTCTCAGGGGAAGGCTGAGCCTGGATGGGCTCCCCAGAATTAACATCTCACTCCAGGTGACCACAGGAGGGTTTATTGAGTCAGTGTGTGGGGCAGGGAAGGGGATGGAGCCAGCTCCTTACAAAAACACACAGAAATCCTGAGAGACAAATAAATAGAGCTTTGGGGAAGGCAGCTTCACGTGGAGGTGCTGTTTGGCTGCTTCTGTTTCCTTAGGAACTTCTGGAACCATTTCTTTTCTGGGTCCACACAGACCATCCCCTTCTGCAGCTTCACCCTTGGGGGGAAAGAACATCCCGAGTCAGCCTGGGAGTGAGGATCCACAGGGATTCCTGCAGCTCCTGCCCCTGCAAGAACTGGGTTTGGGGCAGCTGGGTTCAGCAGGGAGGGAGGTGGGAGTGAGGAGCCTGGGCAGGGGGACTCGTTTTTGGGGCTCCCCCAAAGCAGAGCAGCTTTGGGAAGGAGGGTGAGCGAGGTGAGGATGGGTGTGGGAGGAAGGCTGGGGGTACTCACAGAACAGCCCTGTGGGTGCAGCTGGGGTCTGTGTGCTGGTAGCCCTGGATCAGCTGCTCCGGGATTTTCCTGCTGCTGAACATTTCCCTGGAGCAGCACTGGGATCTGGAGCGGACTGGGAGCAGGAGGGACTCAGTGCAGTCCCACTGCTGCAGAGGGGTGTGGGCTCTGCTCTGCTCCCTCACCCCACCAAGGGAACACCCTGCAGTGATGGTCTGCCCCCGGGCAGGAGCCTCTGGAGCTCCCCAGCTGCTGCTCTGGGGCTGAACCACCCCTGTTCTACTCATTCTGAGCAAATCCAGGACAAGCAGCTGGTGATGCCCCACAGCCCCATCAGGAGCTGCCACTCCTCCCCTTTCCCCACCCCCAGATCCCATCAAGAGCTGCACTCTCCTGCCCTTCCCCAGCCCCAAATCCCATCAGGAGCTGCACTCTCCTCTTCTCCAGCCCCAAATCCCATCAGGAGCTGCCTCTTCTCTCCTTCCCCAGCCCCAAATCCCATCAGGAGCTGCACACTCCTCTCCTTCCCCAGCCCCAAATCCCATCAGGAGCTGCACTCTCCTTGCCCAGCCCCAGATCCCATCAGGAGCTGCACTCTCGTCTCCTTAACCCAGCCCCAAATCCCATCAGGAGCTGCACACTCCTCTCCTTCCCCAGCCCCAAATCCCATCAGGAGCTGCACTCTCCTTGCCCAGTCCCAAATCTTATCAGAAGCTGCTCTCTCCTCTCCTCTCCTTGCCCAGCCCCAAATCCCATCAGAGGAGGAGCTGGGGCAGCTCAGAGGGGAAATCTCCCTGTTGGTACTTACAGGACATCCCCTGGCTTCCAACCCAGGCAGCTGCCAGCAGCAGGAGGAGCAGGGCTGAGATCTTCATGTCCAACCCAAGGCTCTGCCAGCACCTGCAGCTCTGATTCCACTGAGGCCACCAGGAGCTCGCTGCCCTGCTGCCTGCAGCCCTGTGCCATTTATAACAACCCCTGCCAGCCTTTCCATGACTCTCCCCGTGGAAAGAACCGCCTGGATCTCCCCCTGAGGGGTGAGAGGTGAAGGGAAATTCCTTCTGGCAGCCCCTTGGGCCAGTGTGACACCCGGGGGTGCTGGAAAGTGTGGGAGCAGTGGTGCTGCTGGGGCTAGGAGTCTATTTTGGGCTGGGTTGTGGCCACCAGCAGCCAGCACAGGATGATGCTCACACTTGCCAGTTCCTGTGCAGAGATCAGCCCTTGCCATTGGCTGTGAGGCCTCTCCTTGCCCTGGGGTGGGTGGCTTGCTGGGTTTGTCCCCATTGCTGGCTGCTCATCGTGGTGGCTCTGCCACTGTCACATTTCCTGGTGGCATCCTGGGATTTTGGGCTGCCTCAGGCATCCCTGAGATCCCCTGCTGATAGAATTTAGGATGGTGGATGAGGAGCACAGGAAACCCTCCCTCCCAGGCTCGTTGTCCCTCTGGTGCCTCCCCAAAACCCTCATGGTTCATTCACCCCTGAACATCCTGACAGGGACCTGGCTGAGGCTCCAGCTCTTCTGGCTGCTTGCTGATCCCAGCACCTGGGCAGGAAAGGCAGCAGGATCTGCCCAGCCCCCAGAGACTCGCACAGACAGATGTTTGCACGTGGGAATCAGGTTTAATTCTGTACAGAACACAACTGTGGAGCTGCTCCCCCTCACCCCCCGCCTGCTGCAGCCTCTCCACGGACCAGAGGGTCTGGACACTCCATCCTGCTGGGCTCCCTTTGCCTTCAGGGAGTGGTGAGGGTCACCATGATGGGGAGGATGTCACTTGTCAGCTGCTCCATCTGGAAGTGCCCTTGGTGTCCCTGCTGTCCCCAGCCAGCCCAGGGGTGGAGATGGAGCTACCCCTGGCTAGCTGGGGATGGAGAAGGAGCTGACTTGGAAGCTCTGCTGGTACCTCTTGACCCACGGTCTGCTGGCCTGGGTGCAGATCTCCTTCCCATTCCTCACCCTGAAGCTGGGCACAGAGAAGCTGGGGTCAGTGGGGATGCCAGCACTGAGCTTTTGGGGGGCTCAGGGGCACAGGGGATCAAAGCAAGGCAGGGGGTGTGTCAGGACCCAGGGAGGGATTTTGGGTACTCACATCACAGCCTGGTGTGGGCACTCAGGGCTGGTGGGGTAACAGGCCACCACGTTGTCCCTCTTGATCCTTCTCGTCTGGAAGTTGAAGCAGCACTTGTCTGGCATGGCTGGAGCTCCTGGGGACAGCACGAGCCTGGCTGAGCCTGGACACCCCCAGGCCCTCCTCAGCCCTCCTGCCATGGCAATGGCAGCTCTTGGGGGGATCCCCCTGCACCCCGTGCATGAAGCAAACCCAACCCCACAGCCCTGGGCTCTATCCCTGACCCCATCCCCAGCCCTGGTTCTGTCCCTGTCCCCATTCCCCAGCCCAGGGTTCTGTCCCTGTCCCCATTCCCCAGCCCTGGTTCTGTCCCCATTCCCCAGCTCTGGTTCTGTCCCCAGCCCTGGGTTCTGTCCCCATTCCCCAGCTCTGGTTCTGTCCCCAGCCCTGGGTTCTGTCCCCATTCCCCAGCCCTGGTTCTGACCCCATTCCCCAGCTCTGGTTCTGTCCCCAGCCCTGGTTCTGTCCCCAGCCCTGGGTTCTGTCCCCATTCCCCAGCCCTGGTTCTGTCCCCATTCCCCAGCCCCTGCGGTGGGGCAATGCTCACTCTGAGCCAGGCTGTGCCAGCACAGCGTGGAGAGGATGAGGAGGGCACATCCCACCCTGGCTGCTGTCCCCATGCTGGGCTGAGGCAGTGGCAGTGGCAGTGGCAGTGGCAGAGCTGCCTGTGCTGGGGCCAGGCTGCCCCAGCTGCTTTTATGGGGGAGCTTCCCCCAGGGCAGGGGGAGGGCCTGGTCCCCTGCCACGTCCCAAAGCACAGAGGGTAAGTGATACTCATCCCCTCATCCCCTCCCCAGCCCTGGGAAAGAAAAAATGTGCTCCCAGGCCGTGCTTCTGGCACTGACAGGCTTGGGATTTTTCCTGAGCTCCAGCCTCCAGCGTTAGGGCTGATGGACAGGCTGTTCCCAAAGTTTGGCTCTGCACCCTGATTCCTGGGGCAGGCTGTGTCCAGGCCTCCTGGAAGGAGTCCCAGGGTAGGTGAGAGGGTTTGGGATGTCCTTTGGATGGTCAAGGGACAGGCACAGAGTCCTGCAGGGTCTCCCATGGTCCATGTCCTCCCCCTGCCCTGCAGTTTTGTATCCTGGTGATCACCAGCCAGAAACCCCTTTACCCCACCCCCCAAAAAACAGCCATAGAGAAAATAAAGCTATAGAGAAAACCCCAAAACACAGACAAACAGCTTTGCTTGGTTGCATCAGGCATATAAACTCCTCTGTGCAGGTTTTGGGGTGTTTGGGACAGGAGGGGGGTTGGGCAGGTGGCCCCACTTCCCTGTGCTCGGTGCCAAAGCTGCAGCTCATGTTCTTGGCCATGCTGGGCTGGGAAAGGCAGGGGCCAGCGAGGGGCTCCCCTCCTGGGCTTTGCCTGGCTGCAGCTGTTTAAAAATCCCCTTCTCCCCCCTGCCCTGCAGATCCCAGGGCGCTGTCCAGCTGCAGGCAGCTGCCGGTGGTGGGAGCAGCACGGAGAGGAGAGGCTGTGCTGGAGCCACCGCGGGGCTGGGACACCCTGCGACATTTGGGGCACAGCCTTGCCTTGGGGTGCTGCTCCTGGAGGGACCCTGCCCTGCTGGGAGCTCTTTTTGCTCTTCTCCAAAGCCATTTCCCAGAAACCAGCCGCAGTTTGTTGGGGTGAGCGCCGGGTGATGCCCCAGGGGTGATGCCCTGGGGGTGGATAAAGGGCTTTGTGTTTGTCTGGCAGAGCTGAGCACCTTTTGTCATCATCCAAATTCCCAATTTACCCCTCCTCGGGGAGCAGAGATGGCTCTGGCTCTGCTCTGGCTCGCTTTTCCCTGTCTGGATCCATCTTTTCCCTCATCCCTCTTCCTTTCCCCCACGCACCGCGGGGCTCCTGCTGCAGCTGGGGCAAGCACGGCCCTCTAAGGGCAGAAAATATTCCCTGGACAGCAAAAGGAAGGAAAACAGAACAACTTTGGGAAAACCCCTTTTAAAGAGTCCGAGGTAAAATGCTGGGATGCAGCAGGCACAGAAGGAATGTCATTCCCAGCTCATCAACCCAGCCCTGGATGCAGGGAAGGGAACGGGACCTGGGCAGAGTCTCAGCTCTGGGGTGGCCCCACGACTCCTCTGATCTCACAAATTATTTGGGCTGGAAAACTCCTTTTCCCCCCATTTTTTGCACTCCCAGCTGTAGCTCCAGGCTTGGATAAATGAGACAGATCCCGCTCCTGCACAGGGGAGGTGACAAACCTGGGAGGCCATCGGGGCCACCCCGGGGCTGAGCTCTCAGTGCCCGCTCCAAAATATTTACAGACGCTCCGAACCTCCCAAAATTCCCAGAGCTGGTGGGGTTGGGGTGTCCTGGTGGGCGCTGCAGCCCCACATGGGCATTCCTGAGAGGAAACGGAGCATTCCTGGGGGTTCCCGACCGGGATTTGGGGCGCTGAATCCGGCTCCGTGCTCCGAACAGCCCGGGATAGCCCAGGACAAAGAGGGACACACCGGGACAGCCCGGGACACATCGGGACATCCCGGGGATGAGCTCGCCCCGGGGCAGAGCTGCTTTTCCAGCCGATGCTTTATCGATGCTGCGGCATTTCCCTCCCAGATGATCAATAATAAATCAATCAACCCCCCGGGGGCGGCCAAAGCCACACCCGGGAGCGGAGCTGCTCTGCCAGGTCAGGGCTGTTTCTAACGAGGATTTGTTTGATTTCTTCTTCTCCTTTTGTTTGATTTCTTCTTCTCCTTTTGTTTGATTTCTTTTCCCTTTGTTCCATTTCTTCTTCTCCCCTTTCAAGCATGCTCGGGTCAGCTTTTCCATCTCCTCTCCGGGGCTGACGCTGAGGTAACCACTGAATTCACACCTCGTTCGTGCCATTTCCCTTTTTTTAAAGTCCTTGTCCGGTCTCAGCCACCCAGGACTTCCCCGGCTGCTGCAGAGATGTTTCTATCAGGATGGGTCATCAAAAAAAGGTGCTCCAAAAAAGGTGGCTCGTTTGCCACCCACATCCCTGCAGAGCCCAGCTGGATTCTGCTCCCCAAAACCAGTGGAGAGGTTTTGGTTTTGTTTTTATAGTCCAAGGCATTGCCTGGCACCCAGCTGCCCTGAGACTCCTTCCTCCTGCGGAATTAAGATGGATTGAGTGCTGCCATCCTTTTCCAGGGGAGATTTCACCAGGAAAATCACGGCTAAATCCAATTCCAGACATGTCCATCCTGTGGGAGGAATGCTGATCGTGCCAGAGGTGCTGCTGGAAGAATCTGGTCCAAGCTTAGACTAGCCCATGTTGCCCTCACCTTCCTAATTCAGGCTCAGGGGAAAGTTGTGTGGCTTTGGTGTAAATCTCTGGAGATTTGGGCTCCTCTCTTCATTTTGGAGCTGTGTCCCCACATCCTGCTGGCCCAGAGGGAGAGCAGCCCCAAAGGGAAGGGGTTTGAACCCCAAGTGGGGAGCTCAGAGAGGTGAAAAGTTCCCATTTAGGATTACAATCCCTGTCCCCATCTCCTGAGGGCAGGGTTTTGTGGCTGTCCCACTGTCCCTGGGCACAAGGAATGGGGTTTTATGGGTGTCCCCTCTGGACACAGGGAAGAGTTTTGTGGTTCTCCCATTGTCCTTGGGCACAAGTAATGGGTTTTGTGGTTATCCCATTGCCCCTGGGCACAGGGAATGGGGTTCTGTGTTTGTCCCGCTGTCCCTAGGCACAGGGAATGAGGTTTGTGGGTGTTCCCCCTGGGCACAGAGCAGGGTTTTCTGGGTGTCCTGTTGTCCCTGGGCACAAGGAATTGGGTTTTGTGGTTGTCCCATTGTTCCTGGGCACAGGGAATGGGGTTTTGTGGTTGTCCCTGGGCACAGGGAGTGGGGTTTTGTGGTTCTCCCAATGTCCTTGGGCACAAGGAATGGGGTTTTGTGGTTGTCCCATTGTTCCTGGGCACAGGGAATGGGGTTTTGTGGTTGTCCCGCTGTCCCTGGCCGTTCCAGCCTCTCTCGCTGTCCCGAGCTGAACTCTCCCCCTTCCTCCCCATCTCCCTGACTCATTTCCCGTGTCCTTTGGCCCTCGGCATCTCGGCTGCCCCCGCACGGGGACGGCCCCGGCTCCAACGCTGATTTCACAGTGAGCTCCTCTGCCTGAGATTGCGATCAGGGCTGGGCTGCTCGAGCCAGCCCGGCCTTTGAAAACCCCGAGTTTAGAACTCACATAAACCCAAATCCTGATCTGCGTCCCCATTCCTGATCTGCACCCCGGTTCCTGCACTTTCCACTTTCCTCATGATTTCCCAACAACCTGAAAGGCACAAAACAAGATAAAGAAGGATAAATCCCAAAACCAGCAAGAAGATGCTCATCAAGTCCTCTGCACCCAGGGGCTGGGATCAAAATTAATCAAAAAAATCCATACTGGGGACTCTCTGGATTTTCTGACAGTGCCCATGGAATGGGATGCAGGGATGTGGTGATGGGTAATGGGGATCAGCATCACCAGGATTTGGGGAATTCTGTTTCCCCCCACCTGAACCCCCCTCCCCGAGCCGGCCCTGGGTTCTCTCGGTGTTTTCCCAGCTATCAGCAGCTCTGATCTTGCCTTTGTGGCCTCGGTGACCTTTTTCACACGTATTTTCTGCCACCGCCTGACCGGGGAGGAAAAGACAGCCCAGGGGAGATGAATTCATTTCCTCCAGATCCACCTCAGGGTGTTTTCTTCCAGAATCCTTCCCCTGTGTCACTCGGAGCAGGTGGAGCCCTGGTGTGGACTCTCCTTCCCCCGTTTAGGAATTTAGGAAATTCCCCTAAATCCTCTCAGAAATATTTCCTGTGGGAAGGAGCTTCCTGATGTCCCGAGGAGTTCACTGCAGAGAAAATTCCAGGTGGGAAGTGTTGGAATGGGACAGCTCAAAGGGGGTGAGGGGAGATGAGGGGGTGAAGATGGGATGAAGATGGGGATAATGAAGGGGTGAAGGAGGAGGTGAAGATGGGGGTGAAGATGTAGATAATGAAGAGGATGAGGATGGAATGAAGATGAGGATGAAGGGGATAAAAATGATGTTGAAGGGGATGAAGGTGGGGATGATGATGGGGAAGAAGATGAGGATGATGGGGGTGATGAAGGGGATGATGATGGGGATGATGAAGGGGATGATGAAGGGGATGATGATGGGGAGGAAGATGAGGATGAACACCAGCTGTGCCGGGCTGGGATGAGACTGGATCCATCATTTTTTGGTACCTCGGAGCTCATGGCAGTGGCCAAACCCTGAGCTGGGAGCGGTGCCCCAGGGTGGCTCGAGCAGGATTTGGGGCAGCAGCAGCGCAGGAATTCCTGCATCCCGGCAATCCTCGGATGCTGTATTCCCTGCCTTTGGCACAAGGTGTCAGTGCTGCCCCACGAACGGCTCTGGCTGCTGCTGCTGCTCCTCCGCACGGGCCACGCTGCTCCTGGGGGGCCCCAAAGCGGGGTGCAGCCCCCGGGGTCCCCACTGATCACTGGTGGGGTCACTGGTGGGGTCACTGATGGAGACACACCCAAAGCAGTGAGTGGTGCTCAATCTCCCCTTTGGAGGCTCCCAGACACCCCCAGAACCACCCAGCAGAAAAAAGGATACAGAGGGAAAAGAAGCTGAGGATGAAAGGACCCAAACCCTCTCCAGCAACTCGTGGCAAAGGGGAGAAAAAAACCCCTAACCCTCAAAAGAGTGTTGACAAGTCTGGAGGCTTCTGGGACCTTGGGTGACCAGGAAAATAACACATCAAAGACCCCACGGCCGCCTGAAGAAAGATAAAAACTCTAAGCCAAATGTTCTATGAATATTTAACTACCATCAATATTTAATTAGCAGATAGAGATTAAGAGCAGAGGGATCCATTCTCTGTGTTTGCTCCAGCCCTGCTCTTGGGGTGCTGGGGGGCTCTTGGTGCTGGTGGGGGGCCTGGAGGCACAATTGGAGCCAAAATCGAGGTGCAGGGACCCCAAAGGAAGGGAAGGAGCCCCCAAAAAGGGAAGGTTTTGTTTTCCAAGCCCCACTCTGGGATTGGGCAGAGAACTCTTGCATGATCTGGGTGTTGCAAATCCAAACCAGCCATCCCAGGAAAGGACGAAAAGTCCTTTTGGAGATTCAGGATGCTCCAGAAAAAGCAACTGTGCCCATCATCACCACCATGTTTCAATGAATTGGCCACTGAGGGCAGCAAACTGAGCTGGAGAGTGCAGAGGGTGGCTCAGGATCCAAGCTGCAGCTCTTCCAGGGGCAGGGAAAGCTCTGTGGGATGGAAGTGCTCAGTTTGGGATGCTCTGTGAGGCTGACCTCGGTGGGGGTGAGCTGGAGGTGACTTCTGCAGCTCTGGATCCATCCAGGTCCATGGAGCCATCCAAGTTCTGGATGCATCCAGCTCCATCCTGGGCTCCCCCTGCTCTGGGTCCATCCATGTTCATGGATCCATCCAGGCCCATGGATTCATCCTGCTCTGGATCTGTCTAGGTCCATCATGGATCCATCCAAGTCCATCCTGCATCCATCCATGTTCTGGATCTATCCAGGTTCATGGATCCATCCTTACTCTGGATCCATCCAAGTCCATCCTGGGTCCATACATCTTCTGGATCCATCCAGGTCCATTTTTGTCCCTTTTTGGGCTACAAATTCCCCCCCTGCCCTGGTACCTGGGACCCCCAACACCTCTGAGCCACAGCCAGTGGGACAGGGAGGTGCCAGCCTGTCCCCAGGTGTCCCCCAGTGGGACAGGGAGGTGCCAGCCTGTCCCCAGGTGTCCCCCAGTGGGACAGGGAGGTGCCAGCCTGTCCCCAAGTGTTCTCCAGTGGGACAGGGAGGTGCCAGCCTGTCCCCAGGTGTCCCCCAGTGGGACAGGGAGGTGCCAGCCTGCCCCCAGGTGTTTTCCAGTGGGACAGGGAGGTGCCAGCCTGTCCCCAAGTGTCCCCCAGTGGGACAGGGAGGTGCCAGCCTGTCCCCAGGTGTCCCCCAGCTGGCCCCAGCCCGTCCCTCCCCCGGGGAATTTCTCGCTAATGCCTCGCCCGCGGTGTCGGAGCCATATGGGGCTGAGTGTCTAATCCCCCATTAATCCCTAATGACTAATCCTTTTAGGCGGCTGCGGGGTGGCGGCAGGGGCGGGACGGACACTCGTGTGCCGCTGCCAGCCCTCCTGGGCTGTGTCCCCAGTGTCCCCTGTGCTGGGGGACACCCCTACAGCCCCCGGCCCCCTGTGCCGGCAGCGCATCCCGGGCTGGAGGGTCTGGGATGCGGGGATTTCTCAGCCCGAGTTTAGAGCCCCCTTTTCCCGTATTTTTAGGATATTTCGCTCTTTGAGAGATGGAGGGGGGATGGAGAGGGCACTGGGTGGGTTTTCCCTCTTCTAAGGCCAGGACATGAGGGATGAGGGACAGGAATCTCACAACAGGTCCCTAAAACGCCCTAAAATCTCTCCCCAAACCCTTCCCAGCCAAGCCACCACCTGTAGAAGAGAAACATTTCATGAGGGTGTCTGGCCCGGATTTGGAGATGAGGATGTGGGGTTGGGATGGTGCTGGGGACCCTTTGAGCTGTCCCCTCCTTCCCCCCAGCCGCCCTGGGGACATCCCGGGGCTTTTCCCTCCTGTCCTGCTCCTCCAGCATCTCCCAAGCTGTGGCTGCAGCCCAAAAGGGCCATCCCAACCTGCCCAAAAGGGACATCCCAACCTGCCCAAAAGGGCCATCCCAACCCGCCCAAAAGGGCCATCCCAACCTGTCCAAAAGGGCCATCCCAACCTGCCGAAAAGGGCCATCCCAACCTGCCCAAAAGGGCCATCCCAACCTGCCCAAAAGGGACATCCCAACCTGTCCAAAAGGGCCATCCCAACCTGTCCAAAAGGGACATCCCAGCCTGTCCAAAAGGGCCATCCCAACCTGCCCAAAAGGGACATCCCAACCTGTCCAAAAGGGCCATCCCAACCTGTCCAAAAGGGCCATCCCAACCTGTCCAAAAGGGACATCCCAACCTGCCCAAAAGGGCCATTCCAACCTGCCCAAAAGGGACATCCCAACCTGCCCAAACCACTGCACTGGATGCTTTGCCACCAGCCCAGCCTGGGCTTTATTCCCCCCTCTTGCTTTCCATGGATGATTCTGATGGAAATTGAATTTTTTTTCCCCACCACAACACCCAGAACAACCAGCATGGGGGACCCCCACCTTTCACAGGGAATCAAACTAACCCCAAACCTCCTGGAAGCATCAAACGCAGCCCCCCGGGCATTTCTGGGGTCACTGGGGTATAAAATCGCTATAAAATCTCCCTGGTTCGGGGAGGGGGAGCCGGGCTGGGACCTGCCGAGCCCTGATGCCTCCCAGATCTGGGCCATTCCCCACCACTTGAGACTTTTAGCGCCCCGAGCAACGGCGTGTTCTGCTGATGAGTTCTTTCTGCTCCAGTAATTACAGTGAGGAATTTGTCAGAACGAGCTTTCCAAAGCCTTCTTGTCTTGTTCTGATTTTACCTGGAGTGTAAAAAGTCATTAGTACAGTGAAACAGAGGCTGGGCTCAGGCAGTGAGCCGGCCAGAGAGCGTGGCATGCTCAATATGCACAAAAAAAAAAAAAAAGAATTAAAAATAAAATAACAAATTAAACCACTGTTTTTCTCTTTTCCCCAGGTGGAGCTTTCCTTGATTGGAATTAGCAGGACGAGGAGGTGAGTGTGGAAGGTGGGCTGGGCATGGTGGGATGTGCAGGATGCTTTATCTTTTCCTCCGTCCCCACTATTGGGGACAATTTGGGTTTCACCCTTTTCCAGCAGCTTTTCCGGCTTCTCTGCAGCCTGTGCTGTCCCTGGAGAACAAATCCAGTGGAAAACTCAGCGGGTTGAAGTCCTGGATCGCCTGGGGCTGCCAGAGAGCCCAGGGTGGGGAAAACCCCTCCTGATCCCAGCACGGCCTGAAAATAGCAGCAGTCGTGGCTTCAAACCCTTCGGGCTCGGGTTTCAGGGATATTAACAGATGTCAGAGAGAGTCTGGGGAGCTCAGGCTTGAAATGAGCCAGGAGAAAAAAAAAATCATATCAATAGCACAAAAAAAAAATATGGAACTGAGGACGGGAGGAGTCGTGGAGTGGGTGTCAGCACCCTCCCTATTTTCAGCAGGGAGCTGCAGCCCTCTGGGAAGGTGTTAAAAACAGGGTTTTTATAAAACTTTCCAGCCGAAAAATCATCAGCATTTAGCAAAATATAAATGGGGTAAAGAGGATTTCTCATACCTCATCCGTTCCTGATGCTGCTTCGTCCCTGCTCTGCCTCAAAACTGGTGGGAACTTCCACCCCCACGGCTTTTGGGGGTTTTGTGTTTTGTTATTAGGTTTGAAAAAAAAAAGAGACTTTGCTGTCTTGGGCCCTAATCAAAGATTTCAGGTTGTATTTAATGGAATGGTAACTTTGAGGGCTGAAAGGAAGGGATTTGAGGGGGCTGCTTGGGTTTCAGGGTATTTCCAGCATCCCTGAAGGCAGTTTGGGAGTGGAGAAGGGATTTCAGGACAAAGCTTCTCCCTCTGCCAATGTGAAACCCAAACTGTCAGATTCCTTCTCTCCTCATTTCATGAACAACTCAAATGGGCTTGGAAGTGCTTTTGGTGTCCCCAAATTTGGTTTTAGGGCCCAGAAATCCTGGGGAATGGGAGAACTGGAGACTCCCAGGTGCCAGGCTGGTGGTTTGGGTGCTTAGCTGGGTAATTGGGGAATGATTTTAATTTTTTATTAATGTGATTAGTCCACACCCACAGTAAATCCCAATTTCTGCTTTTCCATTTCCTTTCTTGAGGGATTTTGGAGCACCAGGACCCATTTTTCCCTTTGCTGCACCCCAACTCCACACACCTGAAATTGCCCTGCTCTGCAATTTGCAGCACCCTTGGTAAATACTGATTATTCCCTCTCATAAGCAAAACGATCCCATCAGTAAATATTGATAATTCCTTCTAATTAGCAATGTGATTCCCCCATATCTGTACATCCTGGGAAGGCACAGCTCTGCTCAGGGGTAAATGGCAGGTGAATGAGATTAGGGGCTGGGAGTGAGCCCTGCCTAAGAGCCTTAACTGGCAATTCCCAGCAAAAGGCAGGGAAATAATTCAATATCCTTCATGTGATGCCGCCGTGTTGGAGTCAGGCTGGGACCTGTGGGGCAGGGAGCCTCCAGGGGGATCCTTGATTCCATCAGCATCATGATTAGGCTGCAGAATTAGGAGCATTAATTGGAGATTTGGGAGGGCAGCAGGGATGGGAAGGGGCTGTTTGCTTCCCTTTCCTCCCCAGGCTCCTCTTTCATTGCTCTAAACATCCCAAAATTCACCTGCAATCCCCACCCGAGCCTGGCTGTCACCCTGAGGTCATTTGGGATATTTGGGGTGCCAGCCAAGCTCCCTGGATCCGGGGCTGGACAGGAATTCACCCAGCTCCTGGTTTTATTTTGCTGAGAACTTGGCAGTTCAGGGTGGGCAGGAGGGAACCAGACACTGGTTCAAGGTCAAGCTCCAGCAGCTTTGGCCAAAAAGCAGAAAAATGACCCCATTTGGGTGATTCAGAGCATCCAACCCCGCAGTCCCAGAGGGGGAATTTTCTTTCCTTTGCCCAAAGCCAGGGCCAGAATCCAGCTGCAGTCACAGAGGAGCTGCCACCCCTCACTCCCTGCTTCCCACAGCTCTGGCCCAGCCCTCTCCTGGATTTTCCCACCCTTTCCCCCAGAATTTTGGCCATTTCCCCACTCCCATTCCCCTCTCCATCACCAGGATGAGGAGGGGCTGAGAATCCTCGGGGACAAATATCCCCTGTCAGGCACAGAACAGGAATTCTGTCCAGAGAAAAGGGAATTCAGGGATTCAGGATTATCCCTGCACCTGTAGGGTTTCCCAATCCCAAAGGCAGAGCCCTCAAGGACTGTTGGATTTTACAAATCCTAATCCCAGACTGCAGAAATGCATTTATATATATATTCTCCCCCAGCTCTGGGGGAGGAAGATGAGGCTGAGGAAGGATGGGATAACCCAGCAGATGCTCCCAGAGGGTCTAAAAGGGCTGAAGACATCAGGAACTCCCTCCCCACAGCCAGCCCCATTAGCAGGTCGATGTAAAGGATCAATCAGACACTCACAGAGGCACCGGAGCCTTTCACTGAGCTGTGCTCACCTGTAGCCAAACCCTGAATCATTTTTGGCCAGACACCACCACGGGCAGGGGAGTTTTGTTGAAAAACCTCTGAGAGAAATCATTGCCAGGCACCTTAAACAGCAGAATTGGCCAGAAAATCCCGATTTTTTCCCTGAGACATCCCAACCATTATCCCACTGGAGAATTCTCCCTCTCTCCTGGCCATTGCTGGACTTTCTGGGGGCTTTTTTATTTTATTTTAAACAGCTGCTGCCTATTGAGCATTGAATATGAGCATTGAAACGATGTTGCACGAGGCTCTTTTGACCCCGCTGCTATAATTATTCCAGACTCCAGCATTGGCTGTGCTTCAAATGCAATTTTCCCCGACGCCTCCCAGTCCCGATGGTGGCTCCTTCCCGTCGGATCCGGGCTCGCCTGTGATCCCAAAGGGAGATGCAGGCAAAGCTCTCTGCGCTCATTTCCCAGCAGGTTTTGCCTCCCAGGTGCACCTTGAGGGGTTTTCCTCTGCTTGTTTCAGAGATATTTTGGGTGAGACTCAAAATTCCGCCTGGAATTCCTGCCATTCCCTAGTCCAGAATAAACAAGGAGCCGAACCCATCCTTTGCTCCTAATTCTGCCTTTCCCACCGCCAAATCCCATCAGTTTTGTTCACACTGGGGATCTCCCCGCTCCATCCCCACCCCAAGGGGTTAATCCTCTTTGCCCAGAGCTGGTTGTTCGCTGCTAAACGAGCTCCTGAAAAATTCATGTTCCTAAATGGTCCTTCCAGAGGGGTCCTGCCCCTCCGGAGGGGTGGGAACAGCCCGAATCCCAGCTGGGATTGCTAATGGCAGGAAGGGAAGGGTTTTACTGGATCCTGCTCCAGATAGGACCCCGGGACCCCCTGGTCATTATGGGATGGCCGTTATGGGGTGGCCATTATGGGATGGCCATTAGCTGCCCCAGCTGGTCTGGCAGCTGCTCCATTGTTATCCCGCTGGGATTGCAGCCGGGCTGGGATGGAGCTCTGAGCTCCGGGAGCAAACCAGGCTCTGTTTTTGCTCCTGGTGGGCACGGGAGGGTCCCTGCAAGGGGTGGGCAGTGCCCCCCTGCCCGCAGCAGAGATCCGGGGGGATTTGGGGTGGGTTTGAGCCCTCCTTGTCCGCTCTGCCAGCTCTTTTTGGGGAGAATCCCTCGGGAAGTGTCAGTGTGGGAATGCCCTGGGAGGAGGCACAGAGGATGCTGAGGAGGACACTCCTGCTTCCAACCTGCACAGGGCTGGAAAATTCTTCAATTTTTATGTGTTTATATGCTTGGGATCCTGCCCTCAACAAAAACTCAGGGTCAGGAGGCAAAATGGGCTTTGGTTAAGGCAGGACCTGCTGCATTTGGGTTTTATCAGCATCTGCTGAGGTCTTGCTCACTTCAAGAGCCTGGTTTAGGTGCTGCAAATTCCCTCAATCCCTCCAAAATTAGACTAAAATGATGGGCTGTTCTTTTCTGTGCAAATACCCCCTCAAAAATGAGGATAAAATGATGGGCTGGTCCTCATCGTGCTGCAAATCCCCCCTCAACTCCTCCAAAATGAGATTAAATGATGTTCTGCTCCTCACCCCATTGCTCCCAACCCCAAATGCCCATGGCCAGCCCAGCCCTGATTTCAGAGGAGCTGCTTTGAACTCATCCAATGCTTAAATCCAAATCCAAACCTTCATAATTTATTTTTTTTTTAAACCCCAAACAAACAGCAAGCCAAGAGAAGAAACTCTCTTGTTGGCCTCTCTGGCTGCCAAGATAACCAAGCCTCCTAACGAGCTGCTGTAATTAGGTGCTTTAATTCCCTGGTGCTGGAGGAAGGGGGGGTGTTTATCAATTCCCTGGATTTCGAGGATGTTGGGATGCTCTGCTTCCATCAGGGAGTTCTGGATGCACACAAAGCACAGCCCAGCCCCTGGACACAGCAATTTAAACATTGGGGAACTCGTCTTCCGTGGGTTTTTTCCAGTCAGAAGTAGAGGTAAAAGCGGAAATAGAGAAATTTCCCCATGGGATGAAAATTTTTGGAAGGAAAAGGGAAATAATGTCAGTGCTGGTCTATGGAGATTTTCTCCTCTGAAACCTCCCCAACCCCCCAACTTTGATAATATTGACTTGTTAAATCAGCTAAAATATTAAATTCCTACGTTTCTACACCGAAATTAATATTTCAATAGAATGTAAAAGTCGAGGCAGGGACGAATCCGAGCAGTAAAACTGAAATGAAACATTTTATCTCGCAGGAAGGAGCGGCTTTGGCGCCACTGCTTTGCTTCTTCCTTCCGCTCCTTTTATGGGGCTATTAAAATATTCATTTTAATATTATAAATATTGCATTCTATACCTAATGTGTCTTTTTGCACTCTTTGGGGCACCCAAAAGTCAAACCAATTTGATGGGGCGTGCTCCGGACCTGCAGCAGCTCATGAGTGAAATATTTCAATTTTTTTTTTTTTTTTTTTTTTTTTTTTTTTTTTTTTTTTTCTTTTTTTTCTTTTCCCACCCTTTTTCCTGGGAGGATGGAGAACCTTGGGATGGCCTCTGGGGCCAGTGATAGAGCCATGGATCCACAGACAAAACATTAATCCAGCTGGACAATTAATTCCAATAAAAGCTTTTTTTCCCCTCCCCATCTCCTTAGAAATAACAACATAAAATGAATTTATGGCAATTACGGGATTTCTCTATTTCTGTCATTATCAGAACTATAGAAGGAAGGGCTGAGGATACAAATGGACTTCGGGCAGTGCTCTGAGATGTATTTTTAATCACGGTTCAGGATCAGCCACCCAGGATTAGCTGTGGGGCTGGGCTGGGATGCTCCAGCCACTACCAGGGAACTTCCCTGCCTGCATGATTGGAAAATAATGGGAAAACCAGAGGCTTGGGGTGAGGCTTTTACTCTGCTGGTGCATTCCCAGGGCTCTTTGGATTAATTCTTTCTGGTTTATAGAGGATTTATTTTCTTTGGAGGGTCCTGGGGGTGGAAAACAACACCACCAGGTGCAAAACTTTTTGGTAAAACGCCCCAAAATGGGGTTTGGGGATGTGTTTTCATGCATCCACAGGAGGGGTTTGCACACCAGGAGCTGTCACTGCTCTTCATGGATCCATCTGAACATCCCAGCAAAGCCTCGGGAGCAGCAGAGCCGGAGGGAGGCTGCGTGCCTCAGTTTCCCCAGGAAAAGGGAAAGTGGCGACAGCTCCGGAGCGGCTCCCACAGGGATTAGGGTGATTAGCGCCCTGTTATCCCCGCGATTAGTGCTGCCGGGATTAGGGCAGGTGAAACCTCGGCCGGGGATTACCGGAGAGGCCGCGCTGCCCCTGCCCGAGCTGGCACCCAGCGGGATCGGCTCGGAATTTATCCACGTGGGAAAAGTGTCCGGCCCCAACACCCTGCTCCGGGCAGCATGAACCAGGAAAACCTGATGAATGTGATTGCCTAGCGAAAGGTTTTGAGAATATGGAAACCATAGCGAGATTGAAATGAAAGCCATCTTTGAGATACCAAACCTTAGTTCCTAAATAACTACAAGACAATAGGATGGCCAGGAAAGTAATCCCCTCTTGATAGAACAATGGTCCAAAGGTCAGGGAAGATCCTGCTAGCTTGGCAGAAAGGGTCCAAAGAGTAATTTTTAGGGTTTGGAGTATAACACATTATGGTAATGTAATGATTCTTATAGGCTGCATGTAAATGCCATAGGATTTGTAACTTGTATTAGATTGGTTAGTGGGAATTAGAATATTCAACGTAGAAGAAGATTTATTGTATTGTAAACAGGAAAATCACTCTCTTATCTCTCTTACCTCTTAGAACTCTTACTACCCCCCACTCTTTCTGCCCTGCTCTGAGCTGTGGCTGGCAGCTCCCAGCTAAGCCTTTTTACCCACACCCTATGCAATAAACTGCAAACTTCAAGACCAGAATACAGAGTTTGTCCTGACCACTGTCCACCACCAGCTCCTACACCCATCCCCACGGGGTGTTCGTGGTGTTTTGGGGAGTGGAGCAATGGGGTGAGTGGGATGGAGCTGCTGTCACTCAGTGGTGATTTTGGTCTGATCCTGCCTGGACATCCCCCAGTGCTTTTTGGGATAACTCCTTGGAAAATCCATCCAGAAGTTGGTCCCCACAAGGACACTTTTGGGATCTTGTTGTGGGGTGAAATTTTGCGCTTCCCTACCCCAGCTCCTGCTGGAATAATGGGATTTATCTCCAGCATCTCCCCTGGCTCTGCTCCTCGCTCGGGAAAGAGATCCCAGCCCAGCTCCTGCCCACTCCAGCCCCCTCCGCCCGCCAGCGCCGGAGTCATAAATAAAATCCAGCTGGGGTAAAAATACTCCTTTCTGGAGCGGCTGAAAAATCTGCCGGCGGTGCTGCCAAGAAGCTGCCAGAGGCGCCGCAGGAGGGATTGCACCCAAACATCCCTCTTTAAAAGCCCTCATCCATCAGCGGGAAAAGGATCCCAAGCAGGGGAAGGGCGGGGTGCGGTCCTGCCAACATCCCCAGTTTCCCAATTCCAGGGCTCCTTCTGGGGTGGGGAAACTGAGGCTTGGTCCCACCTGGGCGGGCTGGAGAGGAGGGAATGGTGGGCTGGGCACTGGAGCAATTGGGAGATGGGTTTATAAATCATGGGATTTTTATGGAAACAAGCAGCGAGCGCCTGGGAGGTGCTCAGCCATTCCTGCAGAATTCCAGGTGGCGGGGTTTGGGACACATCCCATCCCTGTTCCTCGGAGTTGTTTCCAAAGATCTCGCAGCAGCACCCAAAGGTGCTGGGGACCCTCGGGGGGATCCACCCTCCCCCTCAGCACTGCGGGGCCGCCTCTTCCTGGGGATATCTCCAGCTCCTGTCACCGCTCAAGGTCAATCCATTAATTGCCGTGAATTATTTTGGCGTTAATGGAGATGTCTTGTTCACTTCCACTGCGAATGAGGCTGCCAGGAGGAACGTGCTGGCCGAGCTTTCCTGGGAAAGGCGGGTGGGGGAATGGATGGAAGCGGAGCAGGGCGAGGTGTGGGCAGGAAAACCCAGCCAGCTGTGGTGGGAATGGCTGGCAGGGGGGTCTCAGCCCCCCAAAATGCTCTCACATCGGGCAGCTGAGGGGAGTGTGGCATTCCCAGGAGCGCTGCTGCCCAAACCCCAACTGTCCCATGGCTCCAGCAAACCAGGATAAGGAAATCCCTCCCCAGCCGTGCTGGAAGCATCTCCAGGCCCTGTAGGAGACGATCCCGGGATGTGTCGAGGTGTGTAGGGGACCAGGGAGGGAAGGGGTGACTGATCCCCCATTCCAGAGGGGCACAGGGGGTCCCCAGTACCCTCAGCCCATGCACACAGCCTGCAGGGAGGGGGTGACAAGGCTGATCCCCCATTCCAGGGGGGCACAGGGGGTCCCCAATACCCCCAAATATCCCCAATACCCCCAGCCCATGCGCACAGCCCGCAGGGAGGGGGTGACAAGGATGAACCCCCATTCCAAGGGGTCCCCAATACCCCAAATACCCCCAGCCGTGTGCTCAGGCTGCAGGGAGGGGGTGACAAGGCTGAACCCCGCGGGTGGCACAGAGGGGACCCAGGGGACACCCCCAGGGTGGCCAGGAGTGGCCAAACCCGGCCGACCCTCGGAACCCCCCAATTCTCAGCACCCCTTCGCTTTGCCCCCGCCGCAGCCGGGGGTGTTGGGGTGCGGGGAATTCTCTGGGGGGCTCGGGAAGCGGGAGGTGGCGGCCGCGAGGAGAAGGAGGAGGAGGAAGAAGAGGAGGAGGAGGAAGAGGAGGAGGAGGAAGGCGCCTCCCCCTGCCGCCCTCCCCTCGCTGGCACCCAGCGGAGCCCGATGCGGCTCGGGCCGGGCACCGGAGCGCCCAGCCCGGCCCGGCACAGGCGGGGGGGCCGCGGCAGAGCCCCCCGAAACTGCCCGAGCCTCCGGCACCCCCCGTGCCCATCCATCTGCCTCTTGAACGCGGGGGAGGCGGGGACCCCCTCCTTGGACCGCCGCTGGCGGGGTCCCCCCGCTGCCAGCGCCGAGCCCGGGGTGTCCCCCCCCCAAACTTTGCCTTCGGATGCGGGGACTCCGCCGCCGAGCTGCTCCTGCCGCCGATTAATCGCATCTGCTTGGGATTAATTATTCACCCGGCTCTGGGTTGTGGTTTTTTTGTTACGTTCTTGTTGTTTTCTTTTTTTTTTTTTTTTTTTTTTTTTTTTTTTTTTGCCTGTTTATCTTTTTCCTCGGGGGAGCGCGTTAATTCCGCTTTTTCCTTTTTTAATTTTTTTTTTTTGCTTCTCTCGCCCACCCCCCTCGTTTTTTTTTCCCCCTTTGGAAGAACAGCGCTTGGAATTCTGATTTTTCCTCTCGTGCAGGGGGGGGGCTGGCGACCCGCACCCTGCAGCATCATCCTCCATCGGCACATCGGGGCTGGTTTTGCCTCGGGGAGGGGGTTCCACGTGCTCTGCTCCCCCCGCCCGCGGCTCCTGAGGAGGAAGAGGAGGAGGAGGAAGAAGAGGGGGACCCTCCCCTGCCGGCTGGGCGCTCCCCCGGCCGCCCTGCAGGCACTGGGGGGGGTTGCGGCAGCTTTGGGGTGCGGGCTGGGGAGGGGTGGGGGACCGGAGATGGGGTGCTCTGCTCGCTGAGCTGGGGGGGGGCAAACCTGAGCCCCCCCTAACCTGACCCGGTTCCCCCCCCTCCCCAAATTCCGCCGTTGGCTGCTGCTCCCGGCTCGCACGTGGTTGGATTTAGGGGGATTTCTGCGGGGGTTTATTTTTTGGTGCTCGGTTTGGATTCCTTTTATTATTATTATTATTATTTATTATTATTTTTTATTTTTTAAATTTTTTTTCACCGTGGTGGTGCCTCTGGTTTTTATCCCCCCCGCCCCGGTTTTTCTGGCTGTCCCCCACCTTGCAATGGCCTCTCTGGAGAAGATGCTGCCCGGACCGGCCGCGCTGCTCTGCTGCCTCTGCTCCCTGCTGCTCCCCGGTAAGTGCTGGCACCGGGGGAGATGAGGGGGGGGGTAATATTTATAAATATATTTTTATATTATATACACCTGCAATACGGGGCTTTGCACCCCCTGTGCCCGCCTGGGACCCCCTCCCACGGCCATCCCCTCCTTGGCTCTCTGCGTGCCCCCCCTACAAACGAAATGGGTGAAGATTAGAGTTTATTCCCGGCTTAATAAAATGACAGCTTGTGCTTGCGAGCGCTGGCAGCGGGCTGGGCTGAGCCTGGGCTGTGAGCAGGGTGGCAGGGGGACACACGGCACCAGGGGGTGTCCCCCGGCCCCCCCGACTCTTGTCTCCTTAATGCAGAGCTGCTTTAGCGGCGGGATCAGGGTTTATCCGCTATTATCCACTCGCTGATCCCCCAGACCCGCGCCCAGACACTTTCCCGGGCTCTGTCGAGTTGCTGGGCAAGCTCTGCCCAGGTGGCAGCATTTTGGGGTGGGGGTGCAGCCCCTGCCATCCCTCTCTCCCTCCTTCTGTCCCCCGGGGGGTTTGGGGGGCCTGCACCCCCCGATCGCTGTGGTGACATCCTGGCCTGGCCTGGGGACAGCCCTGGGCCACCAGTACCTGCTGCTGGGGGCTGCTGCTGGCCAGCGAGGCCAGACAGGGGTCACACAGCCTGGGGGACACGGGGCTGCCTCCCATGAATGGTTTTTTTGGATGTTTTCCATTTAAAATCAAGCCCTGGCTGAAGCCGCTGTCCCCGGCCTGGCCAAGCAGAAAGTGGGGGCTGTTTGAGGTCTGGGGGGGGCTTTTGTGGTCTGGCTTTGGGCTTGGGGTGTCTTGGGGACACTGCCCAGCTCAGATGATTCCTCAGGAGCTGCAAGGATCCCTAGACCATGCCCAGCTCTGTGTCACACCAGTAACCCACAGCCAAGGCACTTTGGGGGTCCAGCAGGGCTCTCTCAGCATCTGCAGCACCCTTAGAGGGGCTTGGAGGAGCTTGAGGAAGGGTGAAATAAAGATGAGGGGGGATATTGGGAACATTGAATTTCCACCCTGGAAATTCAGACCCCAGTGGAGGAGCAGGGATGCTCCAGGCTGTCGAGCCACAACTTTGTGTGGCAGCCACAGGGGTGCCCCTGTGGTACCCCAGATGTTTGCTGGGCTGCTCCCCGGGCTGGGTTTGCTGGCAGAGCTGTTTGGGAGCAGCAGCTCGGGGGTCTGGCAGCCTGGAGGGAAGCAGGATGTCCCCCTGCCCCGTTTCCCTGGATCAGATCCAGCTCTGTGGTTTGGCTGTGCTGCGGTGGGCGGCGGGGAGCATCCCTGTGGGAATGAGGATCCATCGGGAATAACTCTGCTGCAGGGGCTGGATGTGGTCACCTGCTGCTCAGCCCTTCCTGGGGGTTTCTGAACCCCCTCATTGCTGCTGGCACCCCAAAAACCCAGTGGGTCAGGCCTGGGCTTTAGGCCAGGATCTGTGTCACCGTGACTGGGGCATCCTGGTGCCACCAGGAGGGTGGCCTGTGCCAGGGCTGTGCCCACAGGAAGGAAAACCTTTGCCAGGAGTTTTTAGCCTCCTTTCAGGATGCACAGCTGCCCTGGCTGGCCTTTGGTGGACAAATAAAGGTCTCTGGAAAAGCCACGGAGGGCTCGTGGCTCTGCTGTTCTCCTCACCAACAGCTGGGGCTGACAGCAGGGTCAGCCCTGGTCAGCAGTGCCCTGCTCTCCTGCTCTCAGAGAATTCAGATTTCACTCCCTTCTCCCTTGTTTTTTAGTGAAGAGCAGCCCTCTGTGCCAGCCCTGCTCCAGGAGCTGTTTGGCCGAGGCCCCAGATCAGCTGCTTCCAGAAATGGGGATTTATTTTGGTGTCTCCGGGGTGGGATGGCCCCAGGGTGGCCCTGAGGGCTCTCAGGATGGGCAGATGGACACATGGACAGATGGACAGGTGGAGGGTGGGGGGTGCTGGTGGTGTCTGCTCAGTGCAGTTGTGTTTAGACCTGTTGGGATGCAGCTCAGGGTGGATTTATGTGGTTTATGGGATGTTTGGAGCTGTCTGTAAGGTTGAACCTGCATCTTCCCACATCTCCCTGCAGCGTGCCTCAGTTTCCCTGCTCCCAAAGAAACCTGGAGGCTCTGCAGTGCTCCAGCTCTGTGGGGTTATCCTGTCCCAGCATTCTGGGCAGGTTTGGGGTCCTGTGCTGGATCCCACTGCTGGGATCCCATCTCCCCATGTATCCCAGTAAATGGGACTGGGGGTGGAGGATGGGGGCTCCACCCCTGCTGGGCGTCCATCCCGCACACCCCAAAGGCAGAGGGGGCACACCCCGGGACTCTGCCCATCCCCTGGCAGCCCCTGGAGTGTCTCCCAGCCCGGGGTGCTCAGGCCAGCAGGTGGAGATGTGCCATAACTGGCCGGGAACGGGGAGCTGCAGCCGGCTCTGCTCCGGGAATCCTCCCGGGGTGTGCTGGATTCACAGCCTGGCACTGGGACAGCTCAGCTCAGCATCCCCAGGACAGGGGGAGGGACAGGAGCAGTTTTGGCAGGCAGCTGAGGGGACAGCACCCAGCACAAATTTTACCTTTAGTGCCACAGAAGATGGGATGTGCTGGGATATTCCTTGTGGATTGTTGGCTCCTGCTCCACCTCCCCCAAAACCTTAAATCCCAGCACAATGCTGGTGTGAAGTTGGGCACCACCCTGGGAAATTGTCTTTTCTTCTACTCCTTTTTTCCCTCTTGGTGTTTAAAAGTCTGAGTGAGATCCTCTGAGTGATGATTTTGGGGAGCACCAGCCACAGAGTCTGGTTCTCACAAAGTCCTTTTGGGGGAAACTGAGGCAATCTCCTGGCTGGAGATTGCTCAGGAATTTTTTGAAATCTGGCTATTTCCTTGAGATTTTTTTTTTAAGTGCCACTATTTAAATTGAGGTTCCTCTCCCAGCTCCTCTGCATCCTATAAAAGATGAAAAAAAGGAAAACTGAGGATCCCAGCTGATGGAATCATCAGCACGTCCCAGCTCCATCCTGGGGGTGATGGGTGAGGGAAGGGCTGCTTACACAGCACAACCTGATTTATTTGGCTCCTGCATTTGGCCAGAACAGTGCTGGGTGTGTGGGAGCTTCTGGGTGTCCCCTCCTGCTTGGTGCCTGTCACTGCCACGGCAGGAGTGTCCCATCCATCTGGAAAAGGTCACTCTTGCTAATCTAATCAGAATCTTTTATTATTAAATATGAGTCCCTGCTAATGAGCAGCCCCCAGGCTGGTAGGGAGGTGGCTCCTGGATGGGGTTGGGACCCCAGTGGGGTGAGATGTTCCCTGGAAATTGTGGTGGCAGAAGGAGAAAAGGTTCAGTGAGGTGAGTCCTGCTGCCCATTTCCCAGGGAAAAGGAGGCTGGAGCTCACCTAACTGGAAACTGGGATTTCTGGGGTCCTCCAGCCACATTTGGGGGTGGCCCAGCCATCCCCACCCTGGGGCTGTCACCTGTGCCACCAGCACTGCAGGGTTGGGATGCAGAGGCTGCTCCTCAGGATGTGCCTCTCCCTTTTCCTTGAGCTGTTCCCTGACCTGTTGCTGCTCCTGGCCTGTCCCATGTCCCTCATCCCCTTCACCTCTGCTCTGCCCTTGGGGAGGACACCCCCAACAAGGCAAATTCATCTTCTCATGAAGCCACTGTCACCTTCTGGTGAGCTTTTTCCCACCACCTGGATCATTTTTGTCACCTTGGATTTTCCCTAAAAGCCCAAGCAGGTTCTGCTGGGGTGGCTTTGATGCTGTCACCTCCTGTCACCTGCAGGAGTTTGGCTTTGCCCTGAGCTCTTCCCCAGGACTGGCAAAACTTGAGAATTCATTCATTTTTCATTTATTTTCCTTTAAGGAAAAGCAGTGGTTTTGCTCTGGAAGATAAATCAGGTTGCAAATGCAATCCCTGCTGCTGCCAGCTCCTCTCCAGCAGCAGGGGAAGGGGGTGAATTCCAGCTGTGTCTGAGCTGGTACCAGTTCCCAGCCCTGCTTTTGGGGGTCTGGGGATGATGTTGAACCCCAAACCTGAGATCTGGGGCTGGATTTCCCTCGGGTGCCTCCAGAATCCGACTCCACCAGAAGGAAAGGAATTAATTGGCATCCAATAATTTTGGATGGTGTTGCTGGGCACAGCCTGGGGGTGTTGGGAGGGGAGCCTGGGGGGGAAATTCAATGTTCAGAGGGTGCTGGGAGGATGCTCCTGCTCCTGGCCATGCTGGGAGGGGCTGGGGTGATCCCAGCAGGACTCGTGGCTTTGGGGGTGTCCCTGCATTGCCCCTGTCCCCACTCTGGGCTGCTGGGGGCTTGTCCCTGTCCCTGATCCCCATTCTGGCTCCCCAGGGTTTTTTTTTGGAGGAGTCACCTGGCCGTCCCAGCCCAGCAGCCACCACAGAACATTCTGGGGCTGTATCTCCCCTCCCATCTCTTTTTGCACATCCATAATCAGCCACTTCCCTGTCCTTTTTTTATCCCCCCTTTCTAATTAATTTCTTCATTTCCCTCCCTCCTTTGGAAAGGCCTTTTCCTCCCTGTCCCCCAGCCTGTCCCTTGCTGTGATTTGTGGAAATTGCTCTAAAGTAGCTGCTGTGTAAAAGCCTTGCTGGCTCCAGGAATTTATGGCAGGCTGTGCCTCTGCACGGCACATCCCATTTAGCCCATATTTATTTATTCTTTGCCTTTTTTGTTTTTTTTTTTTCCTTTCCTGTTTTGTTTATTCTCTCTTATTAATTTCCTGGGGGAAGTACAGCCCTCAGCACTGCTGGCATGGTTTCTACTTGCTTCTCCCCCCAAAAAAAATCCCAGGATGTGTCCCACCACTGTTACTGGATTTTATTGCTCCTGCTGATGGAAAAGCCAGGCTGGACTTTTGGGAGAGGGAGAAACTCAGGGATCTACAAGAAAGAATCCCACCAGGCACAACCCTGTGTTAGAGAATCCCCTCTTGCTGCTGCCAGGACTCCAAATCCCCTCCAGCTCCCACTCAATTCCTACCCCAGGCTGATTTTGGGAAGCTTGGAGCAGTTTAACCTCAGTGCCATGGGAATTCCCAGCTCATCCCTGCCCTGGCCATGGGCAGATCCAGGAGCATCCCTGCATCCTGCTCCTCCCATGCCCTCCCTGCTGCACACCAGGGGAAGGTGATTCCACATTTGTAACAATTATTCACTTAATTGAGTTCCAATTAGCTGGGACTGGAGATGGAGGCTCTGGATGCATCAGAGGGAAGGGGGAGCTTGTTGGTATTTATGTCACCAAAACCAATTTTTAAGGCTCTGCCTGCAGGGAATGTTTTGGAGGTTTCCATGAAGGGTCTCCCTGTATTTTTTGGTTTTGGGTTTGTATTTAATTCCTGGATTTTGCTTTTTACCCTGGGAGTGTGGAGTGGAGAGGGGCCCATATTTGGGTTGGCTGATTTTTGGGTGGAGGCCTGGAGGCTTCTTTGCTCCCTTTTTGTTGGTTTTTAGGGTGTTTGGAGGTGCTGACCCCACTGGGGTGCTGCAGGATGAGGAGGGAAGGGTTGTCTGAGCCCGACCCTTCCCTTCCACCTCCAGCTGTGGGAACATCCAGATGTGGGAGCTGCAGCTGTGGGCATCTCTAGAAGCTCCAGATGTGGCACATCCCAGGTATTTGGGGCTGCTGCCACTCCTATTTCACCCTTGTGCTGGGGGATGGGGTGGCAAAGCCTGAACCAGCAGATTTTGGGGCTTGGCCTGGGATCTACAGGATGCTCAGGGGAATGGGGTGGAAGCAAAGAGAAGCAAAGATCCATGCTGGTGTCCAGTGGGAATAGCCAGGCTGGGTGTTCTCTTTGGGTTTTGCCCACTGACTCCTCTGGGCATCATCACTCTAAAATCATCACCTTGTCACCTGGAATGGCACTGGATCTGGGGGTGAGGGGGCACTGGTGGTGCTGGGGGGCACCAAAACCCCTCCACAGGAGCCCCAGGCTGGGCTGGGAGCTGGGCTGGAGCTGTGGGGGGGGGGGACAGTGACTCCCCCTCCATCCCTCCCCAGGTATTTGGGGTGGGTTTATCAGCTCAAGTCACTTCTTTAGGGACAACCCTCCTGCCTTGTTCCCAGCTGGGGCTGCCATGGAAGCCTGGCAGGAGCTGTGAGAGCTGGGACTGCTGTCCCACATTCCCTGGAGCTGTGCTCAATCCATGGATCCACCGAGCTCCCAGTGCCCCCATTAACATCCAGAGAGGTTTGAACCCTCCTGGGCTGACCTCAAAGCTCACCTCCCCCTCTCCCTGTGTGCTTTTCCCCCCATAAGTGGGGCTATAGCCCCAGGACCCCCACTGTGTCCTGGGATAAGCCAGGATAAAGCTCCCCCTGCAGCAGTGATCCCTGTGGCTGACAGCTGGGCTGGGCTAAGCTGAGCTCAGCTCTGGGCTCTGGAGCAGGAGGTTCTGCAGCCTGGGGATTGCAGGATGGAGAGGCTCTGCCTGGGCCCTGTTATGGGCATTCAGGGTGAGAGGGGCTGAGCTGGTGGCTCAGTCCAGGCTCCTGTCCCAGTGCCCTCCAGGCTGGCTGAGCCCAGCATCCCCTGCCTCAGGACTGGGGCTGCTGCTGCCCTAAACCCCACGTTGGGGTGTTGTGGTGCTGTTTTCTTCAGCAGTGAGACCCCCTGGCCCAGGTCTGGGGTGCCAGGCAGGGTGGAGGGCACTGCCCCTGTCCCCACGTGCCCTCTGGGCAGGCAGAGCCCATCTGGCCCTGTGTCTGTGGCTGGCAGGGGGCACATCTGGCAGGGCAGATGTGGGGCTGCACAAAGGGGTCACCAGTTGTGTGTTTACATCTCCCTCTCCCTGCCCAGGCTGCAGGTCACCCCGAGGGGACACACACCAGTCCTGCCCTGTCCCTCTGTGGGTCTGGGGGTGGCTCCTCAGCCCAGGGGGCTCGGGACATCCCCAGGCCAGTGGGGATCTGGCCATGCACAGGGAGCTGTGTCTGTGTTTTGGCTGGAGGTGCTGAGCTGCCAGGGTGGAAGGGCCATATGGGCCCCTCTGTGCTGGCCTAATAAACCCAGAATGCAGGTCAGGTGCTGCAAATCCTGCTCAGCACAGCAGCAGCAGGGCTGCAGAGCAGAGCCAGCAGGCAGGGCTTAACCCTTCTGTCCCCCCAGAGCCAGCCAGGGGCTGGGGACAGTGCTGTGGGCACTTCCAGGTGCCTTTCTTCCATCTCTTGGGACTGACTCCCTTCCTTCCCTTCCTTCCCTCCTTTTCCTTCCTTTTCCTTCCTTTTCCTTCCTCATCCTGGAGCTGTTCTCTTGCTGTTGAGCAATTTTTGACCTCCATCCATCCTTTCCTCTCTTTTATTCCCCCTTTTCCCCACCCACCACCTTCATCCACAGCTCCACACACCTCCTTTCTCCTTCCCTGCTGTCCCTGTGGCTGTAATTGCAGGGTTAGATCCTGTCCTGGCAGGATTAGTTTATGGCTGGGGAAGGGAGGTGCTGCTCCCATCCCCAGATTAGAGCATCATTTAAATGCATTTGGTCTGGGAAGGAAATCACTTCCCTGGGTGCTGTTAACTAATCATGGCCATGGCATTAATCTCCAGCCAGACTTGTCTGTCCCCACCCAGGCTGGCCCTCCTGTCCCTATTGCAGCACCAAAACAAGTTTGGGAAGGGCTCTCCTTGCCCTGCTACACCCAACCCTCATTATCCATTGGGGATCCCATGGTAGGAGGAAGGAGCTGGGTGCTGGAGGGGCCAAATTCTCCCAAACCCTGCTGGTGACAGTGGGTGCTCCTCTCCACAGGCACTGGGTGCTCACCAGGGTGGCACAAAGCTTCTCCTGTCCCCCACTCAAGGGTGGCACCAGAGATTTTGCAGCACTTAAGGATGGATTTTGTTTGTGGCTGTGCTGGGCATTGAGCTGGGTGTGGTTTGGGTGTTGGTTGGGTGTTGGTTGGGTGTGGTTTGGGTGTGGTTTGGGTGTGTTTTAGGCGGGTTTAGGGTGTGTTTAGGGTGTGTTTAGGGTGTGGTTTGGGTATGTTTTAGGTGGGTTTGAGTGTGTTTTGGGTGGGTTTTAGATGTTTTTTAGGTGGGTTTTCCCTGTGCAATGTCCTGATCCTGCTCTGAACCCCAGAGGTTTTGAAGGGATAAATTCTGATGCTGTTTCACCAAGCAGGTTGAGCAAAGTCCCTTTCCCTGAACCTCACTCAGGCAGATCCAGCTCACATTGCTCCAGCTGCTGGATCCTTCTCCTCAAATCATCTCATACCTTGGGAGAAAATCCCCTTTTCCTTGTTGGGAGTGGCAGGAGGATGCAAACCTTCACCTTTCTCAGCAGAAAACAACTTCCATGAATGACAGGAGCAGAAAGCCCCTCAGTGCTGGTACTGCTGAGCAGAGGGGCACCCATGGGTGCTGCCCAGGGTTTTGCACCTCTCCTGCAGCTCCTGGCTCCCTGGGAAATGGGAAAACAGGCAGAGAAATCGTGATGGGATGGCAAGGGCAGCATTCCCACAGCCCTGGGGAATTCTCCACCCGCCTCGGGGACAACTCCCATCCCGGGATGGAGGGAAGGATGGAAGGAAGAATGGAAGGAATTCTGTCCTGTATGGAGTGCTAATCCTTTTATGAACCTTCTAAGCTGCTCGACTCCCCTGTGCCCCGCAGCAGGGTCGGGCATTCCTCCATCCATGAGCCCCGAGGAAAGAGGCTGGGATGACTTTTAGGGCTGGAAAAAAACCACCCTGCGGGTCCTGTCACGCTGCAAACCCCCTCGGGAAGGGAGGCTGAGTTATTCCCGGGAGCAGAGCTGGCACATCCACACCTTTGACATGCTAATTTGGGCTCGACGCTAATTTGGGCAATCAGCGCTTCGAGCCGGGATGCAGGAGCCGGGGGGAGCTGGGGAGGGGGGTCCAGCCCTCCTGGGAATTCCTGGAGAAGGCAAAGACCTTGAGATGACTTCCAGGCTCCTCACCCCCCCCTTTCCCAGGAAGATTTCCATGTGTTTTCCCTCTGTTGGCAGTGGGGTAACAGGATCCTTCCCAGAGGATCAAGCAGCTCTGCCCCTCGTTTGGCAGGGGCTCCCTGCTCTGCCAGCCCTGGAGGTTTTTTTTAAGGGAAAAATGATCAAAATGAAGGATAAAAGGGGATTTCTGAAGGGTGCTGGGTGCTGCTGGGGTTTGCATAAAGTGGCACTTTTCCATCAGGTCTGGAAAAATTTGGTCTGGGCCAGCTTTATCAAAGCACAGTGTGGGTGACACTCCTGGGTGGGTGACAGGTGAGAGTGGTTGTGACACCACCCTTGAGGCAGGTGTGGGGATAGAGCAGGTCTGGGGGCTGGTTTATCCACCTTCCCTGGGAGATGGAAACAGAAAGGAAGCCTTGATGATAATAAATATGTGGTGGGATCTGTCAGCCAAAAATTAAGCTGGATGTAACTTTTGGTCATGAGCTTCTGGAGAAGCTCAGCTGGGGTGAAGCCAGCCCTGTTTCTATAGAAGGGTTTGTGCTGGTTCAGGCAATGCTGGGGTGGGTGACAGGGTCAACATGAGGATGGATGTGGCTTCAGCACACCCTGAACACCCCATCCCATGGTGAGGGTGGCTTTGGTGAGGCTGCTGCCACTATCAGGAGGCACAATCCTGTTTTATGTCGTGGGATTTTCTGCATTTTGGTTTGTGGGACAGAAACCCAGCCAGGCTCTTGCTGCCCTTCTCAGAGGGTTGGGGGCTGAAACTCCAACTGCTCCTTGTTCCACTGTCACCTGGATCAGTGCTCCCTGCTTAGGAGCTGTTCCAGAATGTCCTGGTTTGGAGGACAGGTGTCTGCCAATAAAGGCAGAAGCTTCTCTTTGAAATGGAGAATGTAAACCCCCTCCCTCCAAATTATTATGATTTTGAAATTAAGGGGCTCTCAGGCAAAGATATGGGAATTAGGAATAACAGTTCTTTACTAGGAAAATTAAAATAGAAATACAGTATTACAAAGAACAATCCCAAAACACTGCCAGAGTCAGAATCCAAGCTGACACCCCTCAGTCAGTCAGGGTGGTGGCACAGTCCCATTCAATGGTGGCTGCATCCTCCTGCAGTGGCAGATGTGGTTCAGCTGGAGCAGTGCTCCTGGAGAAGGTGCAGTTTCCTCTGAAGGTGCAGGGATGATGTGGAAAGGTCTGGCTTTCCTCTGGAATCCAGTGGAAAGAAGGTACCTTGGTGTCCCAAATCTCAGTTTTTCTCTGGGTAGGAAAGGCTTGGCTCCTCCCCTGGCTGGAGCATCTCCCAGTGGGATGATGGAATTTTATCAGTCACACAGTGGGACTGAATGGGCCAGCAGCAGATGATATCTCCTGGAGGGAGGATGGGCTGTGGAAAGGTAAAGATGATTGCCCCAGTTGGTTTAACATATTACCATTAACAGGTAATATGTGCCAGGAGATCAGGGTCACTGCCCCACCCGGTTTTAACAGTGACAGAATTCACATTTCTGGCCACATCCTGTACTGCACCCCAAGACACAGAGGGGGCTGCCCATGCTAACCTGCTCTCCCCACCCCTCTGCAGCCCACGCCAAGGGCCCAGCCCCCAGCCCCGAGCCCGCCGAGCCCCCCGGTGCCATCCTGCTGCCCGTGAGCTACCGCCTGTCCAACACCCGCCTGGCCTTCTTCCTCAAGGAGCTGCGCGCCAGCCCGGCGGGCAACGGCAGCGCCCCTCTGCAGCGCTCCGAGCCCTTCGTCGTCTTCCAGACCAAGGAGCTGCCCGTGCTCAACGTGACCCTGGGCCCCTTCAGCACGGGGCTGGTGCTGCCCAAGGAGCACCTGCAGCCCTCCAGCACGCTGGAGGTGCCCGACCGCCTCACCGTCAACTGGAAGGTGCGCGCCTTCATCGTGCAGCCGCGGCTGCTGGCCAGCCAGCCCGTGGTCCAGGTGCTCTTCTACGTGGCCGGCCGGGACTGGGACGACTTCGAGGCGGCGGAGCGGCTGCCCTGCGTGCGGCTGCACGCCTTCCGCGACGCCCGGGAGCTGCGCAGCTCCTGCCGCCTGCGGGGCAGCCTGGCCATGTGCCTGGTGCAGGCCGAGCTGCCCCACGCCTGGTTCGGCCCCTCCGCGGCGCCGCCGGGCAGGAGGAAGAGCGCCGAGAGCCTGGAGCTGGGGGAGAGCCAGCAGGCCGAGCTCTATTACACCCTGCACGCCCCCGACGGCGCCGGGCAGTGCCCGGGGGACGCGCGGCGCGGCGCGGGCGGTGCGCGCACCGAGGGGCCCACGCAGCACCCGCTGCTGCGGGTGGGCAGCGTCAGCCTGCTGCAGCCCCCGCCCGCCCCCGCCCTGCAGGAGCACCGCCTGGATGGAAACGTCTTCATCCGCCTGCCCGACAGGCCCCTGAAGCCCGGGGAGGTGCTGAGCATCCTCCTCTACCTGATGTCCAACTCCACGGTGGAGCATTTCACCCTCAGGTGAGGCGCTGGGGATGTTCTTTCTGACTCCGGAGCTCTGTGGCTCCTACTTGTCGGGTAATCTTAAATAAGCAAAGCAGCTGATAGTTAAAAAGGTTATTTGTTACAAAGCACATCTTGTTACAAAGCGCATCAGTCTCAACAGGACACAGGCAAGCAATGGCAAAGCAGTTAGCAATAAGCAATAAGTGAATGGCTAGAATGGCAAAAGCCAATAGCTGAAAGCAACAACTCTCACAGTGCATACTATTGTATAGAATTTTTGCAACAAGCTAAGATGCAAACTCAGACCACTGCTCTTTGACCTATTAGAATTCTAGTTTCTTAGCACACCAGGTTATGTATGGAACTACTCATGCAATCTATCTTGTTCCATCTAAGGAATTTAAGCAATATTCTTACTATAACTCTATTAATGTCTAAGTCCTGTCTACAGCTGTGGGCTTGGAACCTCTACTGAAGATATCAGTATATTTGCAACCTTCACTAGAACACTCTCTACTACTGTGGAATCCAGACCTTTTACTCACTAAAAACAACAGAACTCACTCTAAGACTTATTCAATCCCTGCACTCTGATTTCTCTCTGAAGAATTCACAGAGACCCCAAACTCACTGACTCCAACACCCACTGCCTTTTCGAAGGGGTGGTTGTGAAAAAGCAGCTGTGGGCAGGAGGGAGTGGGGTGGGAGGATGTGGGGTTTCTAGGATGTGCTGGAGGCTGGAGCAGGTCTGGAAGCAGGGCCAGAGTGGTTTTGCAGTGGGAGGTTTTGTAGAAAAGAGAAGGGCTGTCCACACAGGACCTCTCTGTCCTGGCACTGTGCACTGCTGCCTTTGCTCTCCCAGTGCTCCCAGTGGCACTGGGATTCTGCCAACAGCTGTGGGTTTATTCCCAGCCACTTTGGGGACATGGTGTGGTATGGCTTTGGGGCCACATCCCCTCCTGCTGCCCCAGAACCAGGTGGGGTGATGGGGAGGAGGTGCTGAGAACCCCAGTGTGGGCAGGTGTGCAGAGGGGACCCCATTGCTGTGTGTCCCTAAAGATGGGGACACAAGTCCTGGCCACACCTCTTCAAAGGACACTCTTCAAGGCCCTGGAATGTGGGATGTGATGCTCCAGGCTCTCCTGCCCTTCACCCCAGGGATGCCCAATGCCACAGGAGTGTTACTGCCCTGGTGTCAGCACTGGGGCTGGGTATCCAAAATCCTGCTGGAGCAATGATTGGAGGGATAAATGCCATGAAAGAGGAGCTGGACTGGGCTGCTGCTGCCAGCCTGGATGATGCTTCCCACAAACCAAAGGGGAAAAACTCCTCCTGTGCCATGGCAGGCTATCCCAGGGGACCTGAGAGGGTGAGGATCCACCCCTGACTGTGGCTCTCTGCAGGGTGAAGGCCAAGAAAGGTGTGAACCTGCTGAGCACCAAGTCCAGGAGCGGGCAGTGGCTGGTGAGCTCGGAGCTGCTGACGGGTGGCAAACACTCCACTGCCACTGTGGACGTGTCCAGGGTGGACGGGGCTGGGCCCAGGTAAGGGCTGAGGCTCTGGCAATGCCAGGGAACTGCTGGGATTTGCCCTGGAGCAGCTCTTCTACCCTAGGGTCTGGGTGGCTGCGGTGCCATGTGGGTGCTGGCAGGGGAAATTGAGGAGTTTAGGGCTCAGTTGTGAAGCCATGGAGGATTCCTTAGTCTGGGGTGGAAGAATTTTAATTTTTTATGAAGTTTTAATGGTGTGAGAAGCAGCAGCTCTTTGCTGTCTGTCCTGGTGTCTCCTCTGGAAGGGAAGGGTCCCACCTGAACCCTAAAGGGATGGATGGGTGTTGGGTGGGGAGCAGGATTCAAGTCAGGCAGTTCTGCCCTGCTCACACATCCCTGGGACTCTGGGAAAGGCTCAGATCAGTTGAGAAGAGCCCTGGAGATGGAATTGAGAATGATCTGAAGGAGAAAGGACCCAGAAAGCCAAGTTGGGACCCCAGAGGCTTCTCAGCCTGGAGAAGGGGAGATGTGAGACTGGCAGGACATGGGGGCCAGGACAGGGGATGGGCACAGGGTCAGAAACAGCAGCAGGGAAGATTCTGAAGTGCTGGAAAGCAACAGTGATATCTGTGTCACTGTTGGGAAAAGGGACACAAGTGTCACCAGAAGCTGCCTTGAAGCAACTCAATGTGCTCAAGCCATTCCTGTGATGGAAATCTCCCCACATCTCTGTCCCCCACCCCAAAACTGAGCAAAGTTGGGGCCACACTCTTGGGGAAAAAGCTCTGCCTGCTCTGGTGTGCCCTCCAAAGTTCTGCAGAGCCCCTTTCTCACCAGGACAACAGCTTTTCCTTCACCCAATCCTGCTGCTTTCGAAATGCACCCCCAGCACCCAAACCCAGCCCCATGGCTGATCCAGGAGTGTCCCCAGGGCCAGCAGCCCCTGTCCCCTGCACCCAGCACACAGAGCAGAGCTGCCAGCAGCAGCAGGATCCTCTCCCCCTTCCCCCTCTCCTGCTGCCAGCACAGCTTCCAATCAGCCTGCAAAGGTTAGAGACGGGGGAGGAATTTAAAGTGATTACAATCACCTTTTAGACAAACAACTCCATCAAATATTAACGGAATGGAGAGGATGAATGACTCCAAGCCGTGTTGCCCTCCAGGCTGTGCAAACAGAGGAGTTGCTGCTCTGGGGCTCTGGGGGCTTTTGGCAGTGCTGGCTGTGCAGGGAGGGGCTGTGAGCCCTGAGCTTTGGGTCAGAATGGCCAGTTTGGGGTGTTTTGCACCCCAGAAGCTGCATCCTGGATTGTTCCCCCCGTGTGGGCAGCCTGGCTCTTGTCTCTGCTCAGAGCAGGTGATGCTGGGGAGGGCAGAGGGTGGTGGCTGAGCCTGGCAGCACTCCTGGGACACCTTGGGCACCCCATGACAAAGGTCCCTATTGCCACACCACCTGTGGCTCTGCTCTGCCTTTGGACCTACCTGCCTCTTCCCAGCTGGGTTTGATACTCCTGGTGCTGGAAGAGCAGCCAAATCTGCTCTTCAGATCCTGTGGCCTTCAGTGATTCTGCTCAAGCCCCAGAGCTGCCTTGGGACAGAGCAGGATCCACCAGCCCCTGTGGATCAGCTGTGCCATGGCTGCTGTGGGATCAGGGGGAAGGGAGCAGGGATCAGGGCTTGCCATGGCCTGGAGCAGCTCCAGCTTCTTGCTCTCCTCTCTCCCTGCTCCCTGCCACTCATTAGATATTGATTAGAGAGAAATGGGCTGTGCCCTGCATCCCCAGATCGATGGGACCTTCTCAAGTGCTGCTGCACTGAGATGAAGCAGGAGGCAGTCCTGGCTTCCCTTCCACTGGAATTTCACTTTTCCTCCCCTTCTCGCTGGCTCTTGGGGGTTTTTACCAGTGCCGTGGTTTGTGGGGGCTCAGTGGGGGTTCAGTTTTTGGGGAGCAGTGAAGTTTGACTCGGGGCAGGGTTGAACCCTGAGTCACCCCAAGGATTGTCAGGGCATAGGGCAGGATCAGGTCTGGGTTTGGTTTTAGGGATGGGGTGTAGGGGTAACTAATGCTGCTGCTGAGAGTTTGTGTCCAAGCCATGATGCAGATGGACACCAACCTGTCCCCTTAGTCTGGCTGGATTTGGCATCCTCTCCACCCTGTCCTGCCTTGGGGACGCCCCAGGGGTCACTCCCTGTCCTTTAGCTCAGTGTCCTGCTGTCCCCAGCCCTGGAATTCATTTGTATGTGTGTGTGTGTGCTGAGCTGATATTCCAGGGCTGTTCTCTCCTGCTGGTTCTGCCCACACCCCCTGTGCCCTGCCCATCCTCCCTCACAGGATGGGGACAGCCCTGTCCCTTGTCCCAGCTCAGTGCCATCCCACCTGCTGCCTGGGATGAAACTCTTTCTCCCATGACTCAGTTTCCCCATGGGACCCCCTTGGAAGGGGCTGTAAAGTCAAGAGCTTGGGCTGAGCTCATGTGTTGACAGTTGTCATTCCTGGGTGTTCTGGGTGTGGGACACTCAGGATCTGACCCGTGGGACATGAGTGTCCAGGCAGGAGCAGTAAATCCAGGGAAAGTGAAGTCAGGGAGACAAGGCCAGCACCTGCAGCCACCCACTGTCCCTTGAGGCCATGGCCACACACCCACCCTGTGGTGTCACCCAGCAGCCCTGGCAGAGCTGGAGAGGTTTTTTTGTCCAGCTGGGAGAGGTTCTAAAAAACATTTCTGTCTCCCACTGGGGAGATTCCTGTGGGAATCTGCAGGATCCCATCAGAGCATCCTCTGCAGGGGTGGGGTCAGGGTTGCTGGGTTTGGGTGGCACCCACTGCACAGCCCCCCATGGCAGCCTGGGGACACCAAGGAGACCTGCTGGGGACTCTGATGGCCTGGTGCTCATCCCACGGAGTCTCTGGGACCAGGGGCAGCCACCTCACCGTGTCCCCTCCTCCTGTCCCCCTGCCCAGGGATGGGGACTCCTCATCTGAGATCATGCAGCTGGATTTTGAGATGGAGAACTTCACGAGCCAGTCGGTGACGCGCCGCATCATGTGGCACATCGACTACCGGGGCCGCAACCCCCCGCCCGACCTGGAGAAGGTGGTCACAGAGCTGACGGTCATCCAGAGGGACATCAGGGCCATTGTGCCCCTGGCCATGGTGAGCAGGTTCCTGTCACCTGCTGTTACCTGCTTGGAGGGGTTGGGACTCCCTGAGGGATTGAGCACCTGTGTTATAGCATCCATCCATCCATCCATCCATCCATCCATCCATCCATCCATCCATCCATCCATCCATCCATCTTCCATCCTTCCATCCATCCATCCATCCATCCATCCATCCATCCATCCATCCATCCATCATCATCCATCAATCCACCCATCCATCATCCATCATCCATCCATCATCCATCCATCATCCATCCATCATCCATCCATCATCCATCATCCATCCATCATCCATCCATCCATCCATCCATCCATCCATCCATCCATCCATCCATCCATCCATCCATCCATCCATCCATCCATCATCCATCTATCCATCATCCATCCATCCAACCATCCATCCATCATCCATCCATCATCCATCCACCATCCATCCCACCCACACCTGGGTCCTTCTGTGCCCCACAAGGGGCAGGCTGCCTTCTAACACGTTGCTTCCCTTTCCATGCCCCCCAGGACACGGAGATCATCAACACAGCCATCCTGACGGGGCGCACGGTGGCCATTCCCGTCAAGGTCATTGCCATCGAGCTCAGCGGGGCCATCGTGGATGTGTCAGCCATGGTGGAGTGCAAGTCCAACAATGAGGACATCATCAAGGTGGGTGTGGGGAGGGGGCTGGAGTTCTTCCAGGAGTGCTGACCCCAACAGTTGTGGCTGGGCTGATGTGGCTCACAACCCCACCCAAACCAAGCATCATCCCCTCTGTGGCTCCAGTCTGTGCAAGCTTCTCCCTGGGGTCAGCTGGGGGAAGGACAAGACACTTTGTCACTGTCCCCAGAGAGGCCACGGGGTGCTCCCACACTGGCAGCAGCAGTAACTGTGGGTTATCTTGACACTTAGTGCTGATAAGGGGAAATATTGTCACTGTAGTCTGAGCTGCACCCTCCCATCGGTGCCTGGGGTGACTTGGATGTCCTGTTTGGGTCAGGTGCTGGGCTGGGGACTGGTGAATGGGAATGATGGAGGGAAAAGAGGAGCTGAGGTGGAAGATCCAGGTGGGAGAGGTGCTGATGAGGCCAAAGGCTCCCTGCCTCAGCCACCAAGGCAGCCCCTGATCCTCAAACCCTCCAATTTTCCATCACCCGCCCTGCTCATCCATAGACATTTTTCCATCCCTGAATAAATCCATCTGCCCACCTGCCCATGTCACTCTGCCACCATTTCTATCCGTCCATCCGCCCCCAGACATCATTCCCTTCTCCTGAACACCTCCCACCCCTCTCCCTGCATGCACCCAGCTCTCCCTTTCCATGTTCCTGCTGGGCTGGGCAGAGCCAGGGAAGGGGCTGGATTCCCTGGGGAGCTGTAGCCCCTTCTCCCTTTTGGGGAGATGGCAGATCCCTGTCCCTGCTGGCATTTACTGTCCATGGGGCTGTGTCACCCACCATGGGGGACATCCAGTGCTACAAAATGCTTACCCAAATTCTTGACTAAAACTCAGATCTGTGGGATTTACAAGCCTGGCTCTAATTTATGGAGCCCAGTCCTCCCCAGTGTGATAAAACACTGGAGCAATAATACACTTCAGGATGGACTCCAAGACACTTAAACTGTTTAATGTGCTGCCTTTCTGCTCATAAATCTTATGACACTCTGTCCCCAGACCTGGGGGGAGCAGGCACATACCCAGGGATGAATAATGCAGGGAGCAGCCCTCCAGCCCCATCCCATCCCACCTGCAGCCCAGCACAATTTCTGGCTGAGTTATTTGGTGTTTTTGTTGGAGCTTCATTTCTGAGGGAGCTCTCAGTTACCTGCTGAGATTGGGGAGTATGATTGTGGTGTCAGGGCTCTAAACCTGCTCCATAAATCACAGCTTACAGAGTGGGATGTGCTATCTGTTACTGTAAATAATTTAACGTGAGGGCGGGCTGGGGAGCTGCCTCTCCCCACTCTGGTGTGGCTCCCTGGTGGTTGCTCTCCTGTCTAATGTGGAATTTGTCCTGGACTTGGTGTGGATGTGGCTTTGAAGGATGTGGTGGGAGAGCACGAGTGAGAGTTGTCATGCTCATGCTGTCATGCTCACCCCCTTCTGTGGTGACACAGGGTGACAAAGGTGTGCAGGAGGACATCACTACTGAGGGCAGTGAGGAAACCACCCCCTCTTTTTAAAATGGGGGGTGACCTTAGGGTCTGTGGGGGGACACACAGTCTCAGCCTCACCTGTGTGTGACCCTTCTGAGAGCCCCACACTCCACATCCCCTGGAGTAGGACTGATCCTCAGGGACCCTGCTCACCCACAGCCACCACCAGCACCACGGTGGCTCTCCCCACTCCTTGGAGAACGTGTCCCCTCAGTCCCACACCTGTCCCTGTGCCAAGTTGGGAACTCCTGGCCACAGCAGCAGAGGCAGCAGTGCTTGGCTGGCAGCCCAGGCAGCCCTCAGCCTCTGTGCTGCTGACACCTGGCCGTAAATCCGGGAAGTTTCCCTGCACAAGCTTCATTTCCGAGCTAATCTGCAGTCACTCCATCTTCGGGACAGGCCTGGTGTGCAGGGATTTTTTTGTTGTCACAGTTTCAACGCCCTCCCAGCTGCAAAGCAAGTGGTGCCCAGAAGGAGGTGCCGGGGGGTTTATTAGCCAAGGTAATGCAAGCAGAGCCCATCGTGTTTATTGTGATAAATGGCACAATATCCAGAGATCTCTGCTGCAGGATTCACCTGGGAGCTCATCTTTATTCAGGCGCTGCCTCGCCACAGATGAGATTGTCTTGTCAGACTTGCTGAGCTGGTACCTCTGATAGGAAGAGAAGGAGCAAATCCTCCTGCATCACCCTTCCCTCCTGTGCTCAGGGATGTCCCCAGGAGCCCAGGTGCAGGGCTCTGCCTCCTCCACCAGCCCCAGGGGACCATGGACACCGTGCATCGGGCTCCTGGAGCTGTTGTAGGAGTCAAACCCTGCTGTGGGCTCAGAAATGCAAAATCCCTGCATCTGGCTGCCCACAAGTGCTTGAGGAATAGGCTGGGACAGAGGCAGGGGTGCTGGACAGAGACAGGGGTGCTGGACAGAGACAGAGGTGCTGGACAGAGACAGGGGTGCTGGACAGAGACAGGAGTGCTGGGACAGAGGCAGGGGTGCTGGACACAGACAGGGGTGCTGGGACAGAGACAGGATGCTGTCAGCTCTGCTGTCAGCCACCTACAGTCTAGCCTCAACCCTTTATAACCATCAGAAAATCTCCTCTGCTGGAAATCAACTCTTGTTTGCTGTTGGGTGCTCAGTGCTGCTGGCTGAGCAAATGAGTTCTGCTCTTCTCCAGCACCCAATAAATGAGATGCAATCCCTGACAGGGGATTGGGGTTGGACTGTGGGGCTGCTGCAGATGAGAGGTTGGAGTCCCTTTCTAATTGTCTGCTGCCACTCTGGCTGGGAAGGAGCTGTTGAAGCATGGACACATGTGGATTCCTCTGAGCAGGATTTCTGGGAGAACAGACCATCCCTGCTCCAGGGGCCATCACGAACTGGATCTATATTGTTGACATGCTGCTCTTCCAGCCTTCTGCCAGGATCTCTGCTGTGCCTGCAGGACCATCCCCATCCTCTCTTGTCCCACAGGTTTCTAGCAGCTGTGACTACGTCTTTGTCAGCGGGAAGGAGTCTCGGGGCTCCATGAGCGCCCGGGTCACCTTCAGCTACGAGCACCTGTCGGCCCCGCTGGAGATGACGGTGTGGGTGCCCAAACTGCCCCTGCACATCGAGCTCTCGGACGCCCGCCTGAGCCAAGTCAAGGGCTGGAGGGTGCCCATCCTGCCGGACAGGAGGTGGGTGCTGAGCAGCTGCTCTGGTCAGCATGGAGAAGGAGAGGTGGAGGTGGTGGTCATGGGTTAATTGCCTTGTTCGGCTGCTTCATGAGGAGGTTTTAAAGGTGGTGGAGACAGAGGCATCTCAGGGGTCTTTGGTGGAAAGGGGAGAAGTCATGGACACAGGTTACAGGGAAGGAAAACAATTCACAGTGAGGTTGGTGAAGAACATCCCTCCTTGGCCATGATCAAAAGCTCCCTGGATGAAACTGGGAGCATCCAAGTTCCCAAGACCCTTTTTCGAGGTGTAGAGACCTGCAGGTGTCCATCCCAAGCAGACACCTTGTCCTTTCATTGGTTTAGTGGGCAGAGATGTTGGTGACTCTGCTGTCACCACGTTGTGCTAAATCCATTGAATCCCTCATGGACAATGGGCATCTTTTGCCCAGGAGCCACCATTTTCTGGTGACATCGTGTTTTCCCCTGATTGGCCACCTTTCCTGGGGGTGCTGAGGAGCCATGGTGTGGGGACCTTGGTGGCACTGCCCATTCACTGTCCTGTCCATCCATCCATCCATCCATCCATCCATCCATCCATCCATCCATCCATCCATCCATCCATCCATCATCATCCATCATCCATCCATCCATCCATCCATCCATCCATCCATCCATCCATCCATGTATCCATCCATCATCCATCCATCATCTACCATCCATCATCCATCCATCCATCCATTCCATCATCCATCCATCATCCATCCATCCATCCATCCATCCATGTATCCATCCATCATCCATCCATCATCTACCATCCATCATCCATCCATTCCATATCCATTCATCCATCATCCATCCATTCCATATCCATCCATCCATTCCATATCTATCCATCCATCCATCATCCATCCATCCATCCATCCATCCATCCATCCATCCATCCATCCATCCATCCATCCATCCATCCATCCATCCATTCCATATCCATCCATCCATCCTCCATCATCCACCCGCCCACCCCGCAGGTCGGTGCGGGACAGCGAGCACGAGGAGGATGAGGATGAGCGGAAGCAGAGCCGGGGCTGTGCCCTGCAGTACCAGCACTCCACGCTCCAGGTCTTCACCCAGTTCCACACCACAGCAGCCGAGGGCACGGGCCAGGTGGTCACCATGCTGGGGCCGGACTGGCTGGTGGAGGTCACCGACCTGGTCAGTGACTCCATGCGCGTGGACGACCCGCGGGTGGCTCACCTGGTGGACAGCTCCACGCTGGCCGGGCGGGAGCCGGGCACCACCCTCTTCAAGGTACCCCTGGCCATCTTTCCCCCCCGTGCCAGCCTGGCTGGGGTGGCAGACGGTGACAGGAGCCTCATCCCCTGCAGGTGGTGTCCCCGCTGGTGGAGGCGGTGCTGGGCGAGACGCTGGTGACGGTGGCGGAGGAGAAGGTCAGCATCACGGACCTGAAGGCCCAGGTGGTCTCCAGCCTCTCGCTGTCCCTCCACCCCAGCCCTGGCAACAGCCACACCATCATTGCCCGCACCTCCGTGCAGCAAACCCTCACCTTCTTCAAGCAGGTGAGGACAGGGGGGCATCCAGGCTTGGGGGGGAATTTGGGGTGCAACCCACTCCTACCCACACTCCAGCCCTCAGATCACCCACTGTCCTAATGACACCCTGGTGACCCCAAAAACACCCCAGAAAGCTTCATAGATCCAAGCCTGGGGACAGGACTCTACCCTGGGAACGAAGGGGGAGGGATGGAATCCTATACAGGCCTGGCCAACTCTGGTAGCCACATTTGGCGCTGCTGGGATTTGAGTTGAGCCTGGGCAAGCACAGGGAACGTTGAGAGAAGAATAGGCCGAGCAGAAAGACCAGGGACTGGTTAGAACAGGATGGATGGTGGAGAGATAAAGGGTGAATTGCATGGAGAGTGCATGGGGGATGGACAAAGGCGGGACTGGCCTCCTGCTGGGCAACCGGTGCGTGTGTTGGTCCTGCAGGAAGCGCTGCTGAGCCTGTGGATTTCCTACAGCGACGGCACCACGGCCCCCCTGTCCCTGTACGACCCCAAGGACTACAACCTGGTGGTGAGCAGCCTGGACGAGAAGGTGGTGACGGTGAGCCAGGACCGGGCGTTCCCCTTGGTGGTGGCGGAGAGCGAGGGCGCGGGGGAGCTGCTGCGGGCCGAGCTGGTCATCTGCGAGAGCTGCCAGAAAACCAAGCGCAAGAGCGTGCTCTCCACGGCCCTGGCCACCGTGCGCGTCCACTTCGGCTCCGAGGAGGACCCCACCTACGACTACGAGCACGTGTCCGGCCGGCCGGGGCCGGGGGAGGCCGGGGCCAGCACCACCCTGCGGGCAGAGGTGGACAGGAGAGCGGAGCCCAGCGAGGGCGGCCGCGTGTCGGGCGCGTCCCACCCCACCCAGGATTTCCCCACCATCCCCACCGGCTTCGTGCAGGTGACGCGGGGGCTGACGGACCTGGAGATCGGGATGTACGCCCTACTGGGCGTTTTCTGCCTGGCCATCTTGGTCTTCCTCATCAACTGCATCGTCTTTGTGCTGAAGTACCGGCACAAGCGCATCCCGCCGGAAGGCCAGACCAACACGGACCATTCGCACCACTGGGTGTTCCTGGGCAACGGGCAGCCCTTGAGGGCTCACAGTGACCTGTCCCCGCAGCCCGAGAGCCCGGGGAACCCGCTGGAGAACGTGCAGAGCTGCTGCCACGGGGACCACCACAGCAGCGGCAGCTCGCAGACCAGCGTGCAGAGCCAGGTGCACGGGCGCGGGGACGGCTCCTCGGGGGGCTCCACGCGCGACCAGGGCGAGGAGCCCCTCAACTCGCCCACCTCCAAGAGGAAGAGGGTCAAGTTCACCACCTTCGCCACCATGCCCTCGGACGAGCTGGCCTACAACTCCATCCCCATCGCCGACGAGGAGGACCTGGAGTGGGTGTGCCAGGACATGGGGCTGCAGGACCCCGAGGAGCTGCACAGCTACATCCGCAGGATCAAGGAGATGGCTTAACGGGGCGGGGGCGGGAGGGAGGGGCTGCCACGCTCTGTCACCACGCTGTGCCACCCTCTGCCACGTGTCACCACGCTGTGCCACCCCTGTGCCACGTGTCACCACGCTGTGTCACTGCGCCGTGTCACCACCACGCTTCCCGGGGCCGCACGCCGCGCGCGGCTCCTCCTCCCGCACATCTCACGTCCCCACCCCGTCCAGAGGCTCCTCTGGGGGGTCTCTTTTCAGTTTTCCCCACTGGTTCTCCCAGGGGAGGCAGCAGCACCGGCGTGGCCCCAGCCAGGGGAGCCAGGGGTCACAGCTCAGGGTGTGTGTGTGGCTGTGGGTCCTGCAGAGATCCCATTTCCCCCCGAGCCCAGCAGGGAGGTGGTGGGTGAGACCTTCACAAGGGCCTCCCCCAGCCTTTGCTGGATCAGTTGCACAATTTTGGAGGTGAGTGCTGGGTCACCCCGTGGTTTTTGGGGTGTTGGCCCACACTGAGTGATGCAGGAGTGGGGGGCACAGTGGCCGTGGGGCATCGCTGTCCCCAAATGTGTCCCAGCCCTAAATTCTTGGTGTGCCCCCTGCTTGGGCACTTTGGGGGTGACCACTTGGGACATTTGCTGCCCATCCTGCCTGTCCCTCTCTCCCAGCCATGAGGTCAATGCTGGGCTGTCCCCTTTGCCCCACAGTGCTGGGGCTCCCAGGACCAGCCACTGGTTTGTGCCCCCTCCCAGGGCTGGGATGTGGCTCTGGGATGGGAATGTGGGGTGGGGACACCTTGCCTGTGTGTCCCAGTGCCAGCCCAGCTCCCCCAGTGCCAGCCCAGCAGGGATGCCCAGGGCCAGGCTCAGCCTGTGTGGTGCCTTCTGACTGCCATAACCCGATGCCTCCTGGTCCCCCTGTGCTGGTGGCACCTCCCAGCCCCTCTGGCTCACCCAAGGGCCCCCCCAGCCCAGGGCCACCCCATCTCCCATCCCCAGCTTGGGGGTACCAGGGCTGGCAGGCTGGGGAGCCTGGGCTGTGCACAGAGCATGTGGGGACAGGAACCACCCCAGCATCACCCACTGGAGGCTGGCAGCAGATTATTTCTGGATCAAGAGTTACCCACCACTGTGTCTCTTTTTTTTTCTTTTCTTTTTTTTTTTTTTTTTTTTCTTTTCTTTTCTTTTTTTTTTTTTTTTTCTTAAATAAAAGACCAGAAAAGGAAAAAAATGAAACAAAAAGCAAGTGGCAGCACTGTCACGGGCCCTGTTTCTGCTGTGGTGCTCTGGGTGGGGGTTCCCAGTGTGTTTGAGGGTGAGCTCTGGTGGCTTTGGGGTTTGGGGGATGGCTCAGCTTTGACTGAGCTGTGGTTTTAAGGGGTCACCCTCCAAAATCTGCCTCTCTTGGGCAGCCTGGATGGGCAGAGAGAGGCCCCACCTGTGCCTCAGTTTCCCTGGCAGGTGAGCCCTGGTCTGGGGTGCTGTGTAGTGTTTCAAAAGCCTCTTTAAGGAGTTTATCAATTTTGGGTCTGTGAAAGTTTCTCCCCTGGGTGGCCTTAAAAAATGCTGGTTTTCTATATCCATATATATCCATATATATCCATACCAATATAAATCCAGAGGGGCTGAGACCTGCTCAGAGGGCAGGCAGGACATGCAGGGAGTTGGTTTTACTCTGCCCCCTTATCTGAACCAGCCACAGAGCTGATTGTGGCTCTGAGCAGGAAAATTAACACAGCTGCCTCCCCTGCCTGGAACTCCTCACTCAATTACCATAAATGAATATTTGTTGGGGGGGAAGAAACATTAAAAAGGGAAGAAAAAAAGAGGAGGGAAAGTCAGAAAAGAATGGAATAAAATTTTATAGTTGTAATAAGAGCTGGCAGTGCCTGACTCTGGTCCATGAGCTCATCCTGGGCTGTGGAGGTGGAAGATGGAGACAACAGGCACAGACCCACAGGAATCAGGGAGCCTGGCCAGCCTTGGCACAGAGTGTCCCCACTGCCAGCTTTTCCCACTTCTCCTGGCTGCTCTCCCAGCTGTATCCAAGCCCAAGGTCTGACACTGAACATCAGCAGTGGTTTCCAGCCCATCACTCCCCATTCCAGCTGATGGATCCAGCTCAGATCCAAGAACCCCTGGGGAGGCAGCACCCACAGCCCCATGGTGTGTGTAGGATGCTCCCAGTGCCCCCAGTTTGTGTCCCCAGCATCTCCTCCAGGCCATTCCCAGTATCCCTGATTCCTGTCATTGCTGGGTACCTTTAGATGTAGATATTTATACTTCATACATATGGATGTATTTAGGCTTTATACGTATATATGCATCTCTAATGTGAGTGTGCGTATATATTTATATATATATATCCTTCTATTTATATATATATAGATAAATATATATATATATAAAGGCTTTTTTTTCTAAAAAAAGAGTTATATAAAGGCTTTATATATATAAAAGCTTTGCTCAGGGGCAGGGGGGCACTTGCAGACACCCCTAAATACACTCCCCTGAGTCTCACTCCCCATGCCAGTCCCTCTGGGAATTCAAAATACCAGGAAAGCAGCTCCCCACCAATTTTTCCAAAGTCCTGATGCCCTGGAAGTCCATCAGCAAATGCAGAACACCCAGGGATAGACCCCAGGAAAATGGGAACTCTCTGAAGGCTCTGATAGTGTCTGGTCCTCTTCACTCCTACCACTGTAAGTTTATTTTTTTCCCATAGGAATGACCCAATTGGGATTTTAAATTTTTTTTAAAAGACCCCAGAGTGCTGTTGGAGATGTGGAAATGGAGGTTGGCAACCCCAAACCCAGCACCTTTCCTTTATTGCTTCAGATCCAAATCAACAATCCCCAGCTGAACAACAGTGTCACAGAAAAGTGAAAAAAAAAAAGGGTAAAATAATGAAAAAGCAGTTTGCTCCCAGCTCCTTTCAGTGCTTCCTGTGTTTATCCCTGCTGCCTTTTCCCTGTTTAGTGGCTCACTATCTGTTCCCAGCAGGCAGGGACATATTTGCATTTTAATTTGGCCTTGTGAGGCTGCAGGAGCCACCTGTGAGGAGGAGGCAGAGCTGGGGACCTGCACCCTGATGTCCCCCACCTCCCCAAATCCCTAAAACTCCTATAAAACCCCGCAAACCTCCCAGAGCAGCAATACCTCCGTGCTCAGAGAGAGGAGGGATCAAAGGAGGGTGAAAAATTCGGATTATGCCGTGCTGAGCTCAGCCCCTTCCCTTCTCCTGCATCCCCCCCATCATTTCCTCCCACCTTGGGTTTTCTCTCAACCTCTAACCTCACTCAGGGCTCTTTCCCCCCAATCCCACCCCCTTGTGCTCCCCTGGGGATGCTCCAGCCGCATCCAGCAGCATCCCCAGGGTGGGGACACTTGTCAGGGAATGGGACCCCAAAACTTTTGGGGCACACCTGCGGGATAAAAACATTCCCCGGGATAAAAACATCTCTGGCAGTCCCGGGGCAGTTTAATCCAAGCAGGACCCGGCGCTGTCCCCTCCGCTGCTGTTGGTATTAGTGGGGCGGGATTTGCGGGGCAGCCGCGCTTTAATTACTTCGGTAATTGCGCCATTATTTCTGCGGGCTCGCGGCTGTTCCTGCCGCCTGGCTCAGCGCAGATCCCTCCCCGGGGACACTGGAGGGATGCTCCTGTCTCGGCACCAGCTGCAGCTGAGCTCCGGCTGCCGAGAGGACCGCGGATGGGAAAACTGCCAGACACCGAATTTTGGGGCTCCTCGTCGGCGCGAGGATGGCGTTCCCGCTTGTCAGGAGAATCAACCCACAAACACCAGGGGTTTATGTCCAAAAGAGAGACAGAGGAGTCCTTCTTGCTTTATCCAATAAAGGGAGAGGCCGTGGGGCATTCCCCTGGGATCTCTCAGAATTTTGGAGGATGCTGCCTCCTTTTATCCCAATTTCCCTCTCTCTTTCCCCTTGGGCTGAGGTACAGAACAGAGAGGCACAGACTGCCCAAACACCTGATACCTGAGATTCCCCTCTAACCCTCCCTTTTAATTTTTAATTCTTATAGAATTCATGGTTTTCCCCGTTGCTTCTTTCATCTTCCAATATCCAATTTCATTTCTCAGCAAACCTACAGTTTGTTTGTAAAGACAAATCTCTTTTCCATTCATCAACCAGTGGAATCCATCCCATTGTTTCTTTTCTCTCTCTCAGTGCTGGTTTTATCCACCAGCACATCCACAGCTCATTTGTAAAGAAATATCCCTCATTCCTCTCACCTTCCTCCCAGGATATTTCTGTGCTGCCCAAATATCCTGGCTGCAGGTTCCCAAATTCCCCAGGAGCAGCACGGAGCCTCCTCAAGGATTCTCGCCTTTTTTTAGGAATCCCCCAGCACTTCCCAAGGATGGCAGGACTGCAGCTTCTCTAAAATGTTTTTCAGGATCTTTTGCTGCTTTTCAGGACTCCCTTTGGGCTTGCCAGGAATTTTGGGGTGTTTCTGGGGTTTCTTTGGTGTGGGGCAAGGTGTCTCTGCTCATATCACTGGAATTAGATGAGCTTTGAGGTCCTTTCCAGCCCGAATAATTCAGGAATTCCCTAATTTGGGACAGAGGCTGCTCCTCCAAACCTTTGGACTTTCAATTTTCATGATCAGGATGGATCCATTAACCACAGCTGCATTTTCAATGAGCTTCCCATAAAGCAGCAGATGCATTTTCATTCTCCCAACTCAGCACCACCAGGAATCATTTCCTGGAATTCCCTCCTGTCCCTGCCAGGATCATCCTGGTCCTGCTGGGGGTTGACCCAGCTGTCCCTGGGGGTCCCACTCCAGCATTCCCTGTCCCTGGGGGTCCCACTCCAGCATTCCCTGTCCCTGGGGGTCCCACTCCAGCATTCCCTGTCCCTGGGGGTCCCACTCCAGCATTCCCTGTCCCCTGTGCCAGCTCTGCTCTGTGGAGCACTCACACACAGAGGGAGGGATGGGGTAAACCCAGTGGGATGGTTGGGATCAGTCCAGAGGGATGTTTGGGATCAATCCAGAGGGATGATTGGGATCAATCCAGTGGGATGTTTGGATCAATCCAGAGGGATTTTTGGGATCAATCCAGTGGGATGTTTGGGATCAATCCAGAGGGATGATTGGGATCAATCCAGAGGGATGTCTGGCATCAATCCAGTGGGATGATTGGGATCAATCTAGAGGGATTTTTGGGATCAATCCAGTGGGATGATTTGGATAAATCCAGTGGGATGTTTAGGGTAAATCCAGAGGGATGGCTGGGATCAATCCAGAGGGATTTTTGGGATCAATCCAGTGGGATGTCTGGGATCAATCCAGAGGGATGATTGGGATCAATCCAGTGGGATGGTTGGGATCAATCCACAGGGATATTTGGGATCAATCCAGCTTTCCTGGATCCATGGCACAGCCAGGCAGGGCAGGCAGCAGATGCTGTCCTGGCAGCCTGGCTGCAGAAAAACCCCAATTTTGTGAGTTCCTGGATTTAAAGGTCAGGGAAGAGCTGCTTGTCTGACCCTCTGTGACACAGCTCCCAATTATCCATCTGCCAGCTCTGCTCCCTCCCAGCAAAGGGCTCCTCTTGGACATGATTGAAAACCAGGCTGTGAGGGCAAACACCTCCCAAATACCTGATTTTTGAGGCACAGCCAAAACTTTTTTTTTTTTTTTTTTTTTTTTTTTTTAATTTTTTGGGGTTTTTTTGTCAGCCTTGGTAAAGCAAGGCCTTTTGGCCAGGAGGGAAAAAAAAAAAAAAAAAGGATTTAAATTTAAATTAGTGTGTTTACAGCTGGTTTTGGTCATAGCTCTCTGTCTTCATTGGAAATCTAAAGAGCTGCTCCACAGGATGGGGAGAAACCAGACTGAGGAAAAAGTGGCTTAAACTGAGACACATCTTGAAAAACAAACTGGGGATGGAAACAGCATCTTTGTCATGACAGGGACAAAGAGCAGAGCCCCTCAAAGCCCCCCCTGGGTGGCCCTGTGACCCACCCATGCCTCAGTTTACCCTGCCACTGGTACACCCTTAATCCATGGCAGGCTCAGGGCTTCAGCTTGGGATGCAGCCTAATCAATGCTGCATTAATTCACTCTCAGTAATTAATCCCAGCTCATTTTCACATCCTCTCTGACCCTGGATTTGCAGGGTCTGATTCTGTCCATTGCAAGGCGCCTGTTAAAAATAAAAATGAAATCCTCCTTTTGCCCAAAATTCAGCTCCAGCTCTGCCCCTGCCTCTAGCAGGGAGTCATGTCCTGATGTTATTTGATGTCCCAACACCCCAGGATGCCTTTTCCTGCCTGACCTTGCAGGCTCAGGCCTTTTTTGGCTCCCTGTCCCTGCTGAAATCCCAGCCAGGCCCGTGCCCAGAATCCTTGGAGCAGGCATAGATCACCCTAATGACACAAATCCAATTAGTGAGGGCTGAGCACTCCACTGATGAAATCCAGGGGTCCAAAGTGCTGAGCCAGCAGCAGCTCTGCCCTGATCAATGCCATGGAAATGATCCTGGGAGCCCATCCCTGTCTGCCCCAGCTCTGAAACACATTTTATCTGCCAGGACCCCACTGAGCAGGTGAATAAACAGCTTTGGGGCTGGGGAGAGACATGGAGGTGTCTCAATTCCTGGTTTTAGCACTGGGAAAAAAATGAAAAATTGCTGCTCAGATGGTTCTGGGATTACTTAGAGAAAGGAGAGGATTCTCTGAGTTGTATTGGCAGTGGAGGTGGGAAAAATCTGATGTTTTGGGGTTGGTGTAACCAGTCAGGGATTTGTGGGGTTGGTACAAGCCATCAGGGATTTCTGGAGCTGGAGAAGCACCGGGAGAGGTCCATGAGCATCTCTCAGCCCCACCTTTCATCTCTAGTGCCTGCAAAGGGTTGTGCCCACCCGCTGACCCCCATCCTGGGCATCCCAACCCTCTGGATCCACCCCAGTCCCTCCACATGGAATCTCTGCCCTGTCCCACCCCAGATTCCCACAGGGACCTGCTGGATCATGGAATGATTATAGGTTGGAAGAGACCTTAAAAATCATCTCATTCCACCCCTCCTGGACACCTTCAACCCCTCTCACTATCCCAGGTTGGATTTATCCCTGCTGGGATAAGCCCCTTGGATTTATCCCTGCTGCACCTGGTGGTTTGTGACTGAAAACTCTTGGAGAAAAAGGACAGGAAAAAAACACAACAACCCCACATTCAGAAATAAAAATATTTCCTCTTGACATGTTTCCTTGGCTCTCAATGAGCTGCCTCAATCTTTTGATCTGGAGTTTCTTCCCCCCTGACACATCCTTTGATTGCATTTATTTATTTTTTACCTTTTAAAAGCTGGAAATCAAACCAAACCCTTTTGATTTTGACTGGAATCGAGGCAAGAGCACAGATGATGTCTCTGGAAAGTGATTTTTAAATTTTTTTCTGAATGACTCCCAAACCAGGAAGAAAAAGAATAAATAAAGAGAATAAAATCATTAATAATAAATAATAATAAAATAATTAAGATTTTAAAATAAATAAAAATAATAAATCTGTTGTTGGCACAGCTGGGAAGGAGGTAGTGAGTTTGTGGAGGTCTCTACCCCCTTTTGGGGGCACTTTTAAGGATTTGGTCTCAGAAGGAGGCAGCTCAGGGTCCTGCTCTAACTCATCACATAAAAAACTTCCACTTCCCCAGAGAAAAAACTGGGAATTTGGGGACTTTTACAGCTTGGAAGGGTTGTTTGTTTTTTTCTGAGGTGTTTCCCTGGGTGTTTTTTGCTGGTTGCAGTGGTTGGGGTCACCCTGGGTGCTGGGTGTGGTACCCAAACTGGGCATCCCAGTGAGCAGGAGAGCACATGGGAAGCTCTGAGGGTGATCTCCACCCCAGCACCAAGCACTGGAGGGGGAAAAAAACACAAACCAGGAATTTCTGGGCGCAGCAGCAACAAACTCAGTGTCATTTCACCACAGAACCTCCTTTTGAGGTGATTCCCTGCCACCAAAGAGCATCACTTTGCCTCTGCACACAAGCAGGGCACATCCCTGTCCCAAAAAGCAGCTCCCAAACCTCTGGAAATCAGCTGGATCTCTTCATGAGGGCGTTTTTAAAGCTGTTTTATCACAGCTCTCAGGCAGCTGCCTCATCACTGATTTATTTTCTCTCCACTTTCAGAACGTTCACAATTTGTTTTCAATCACTGTAGTGCTCACATCAACCACATCCTCTCACTCTCTCTACCAGCAGATTTTGGATTTAGGGTTTGTCTTGGAGGTTTTGGCCAGCAGAGAGTTCTCCATCCATCAGCAAAGCCTCTCTGGGACACCTCCCAGGGCTCTTCTGATTTCATTCTGATCACTGAAAAGACACAAACACACCAAAACCCACCTCAGTTGTGCTTTTTTGAAGAGCTGGACTCTTTTCCAGGTGGGCTGTGAAGGTATTGGGAATTCATTGCTAAAAATGACAGTGCTGGAATGTTTTATCCTGCCCCTCCATCCTGTAAATTGTGTTTTGCCCAATGGAGTGGGGAAGGTTTTGTTTCTGAGCTCACTGATGCAGGGAGTTCCCCCTAAACAGGTTGGGATTTCCTTTTCCTTTCCCCTTCTCATCCCAAAAGGTGTTTTCCCAAGGGTGCAGCACAAAGCAAAGCCAGCCTGGAGGGAAGGAGGAATCCAGGGCTCAAACCTGAGCAGAGAGAGGAGAAACTTTGGAATCCAAGCAGAAAAAGAACTTCCCACGAGTGCCCATGGCTGTGATTGTCCATGTCCAGTCAGTGGTGGAAAAATCCAATTTATTCCCAAGTTCTGACCCTCAGGATCGTCCTTGGATCTTTTCTGTCCTGCAGGCTCTCTGTGCTGGCAAATCCAGGACAAATCCCAATAAAGGGAGCCAAGAGTGTCTCCCTGCTCCTAGCACAGGATTCAAACACCTCCCAGCCTTCCAGAGATGTGCAATGGAGACAGGGATGGATCCAGGCTGGCTGTGGGGAGCTCCAGCCATTTCTCTCCCTTCTTTTCTCTCTCTTTCCCCCTCTCTCTACCAGCAGCAAGTGATCCACAGCGAGGTAACAGTTCCAATTGCTCCAAATTGCTTATTGAGGCCTGGGTGGTAAATCAATGGTTTTAAATGGGATCACAGAACAGCAATCCCAACAACAGCAGGATAAAAAAACAATAAATGGAGCTGCCTGGCAGGCCAGAGAGGGAAGGGCTGGGCTGGCTGCACCCAGCCCTGCTGCTGGATCCAGGGATCCACACAAGCCCTTGGGAATCTGCCTGGGTGAGGAGAGATGGGGTTGTGAAGGGTGAAGCAGGCTCAGCCTGAGCCTTTGTCATAAAATTGGGGTTGGTCTGTCAGGAGAATTAACCCACAAACACCAGAGGTTTATGTCCAGAAAGGAGAGAGAGGGGTCCTTTTTGTTTTATTCCAATAAAGGGAGAGGCTGTGGGGCATTCCCTTGGGATCTCTCAGATTTTTGGAGGATGCTGCCTCCCTTTTTATCCCAATTTCCCAGCCACATTTCCCTCTCTCTTTCCCCACTGGCTGAGGTACAGAGAGGCACAGACTGCCCAGAACACCTGATATCTGAGACTCCTCTCTAATGCACAACCCTCCCTTTTAATTTTTAATTCTTACAGAATTCATGGTTTTCCCTGTTTCTTCTTTCATCTTCCAATATCCAGTTTCACTTATCAGCAAACCTACAGTTTGTTTGTAAAGACAAATCTCTTTTCCATTCATCAATCAGTGGAATCCATCCCGTTGTTTCTTTTCTCTCTTACTGCTGGTTTTATCCACCAGCAGACCCACAGCTTGTGTGTAAAGACAAATCCCTCATTCCTCTCAGGTCCTTCAGCATCACAGCTGGCACAGGGTGCACGCTCCTGGCCACCCACATGTGGCACCTGGCTGTCCCCACACACCTGAGCACAGAGCGGGGAAACTGAGGCACGGCATCCCTGGGGCTCAAACCGGCCTGAAACCCTCCAGGGGTTTTCTCCTGGCCACCCTACAGGTGGAATTCCCAGCCTTCCTCTCCAAATTCCAGCGTGGGATCCCCCCCATTCCTCCCAGAACAAAGAGCCTCCCAAGCCCAGGAGTTACCAGGTCCTTAAATCGCCGTTTTCTTGCTTTTAAGCACTCAGGTTCTCTGAGAGCACAAACGCTGTCACTTAGCAACCTCCCCAGCCTGGAGGATGCAACGGGAGCTGGGGAGGGGGATTTTGGGCTTCCTCCTGCTGGAATTTCCAACTCGGTTCTGGAATTTCTGCATCTGTGAGATGAAGATGTCGGCAAACAAAATCCCCATTGGAGGTGGCAGGGAGTGGATGAATGAGAGCCCTTCCCTTCAGGATCTGCTCTTCCCCTTGATTAATGAATTCCATTTGCCAGAGTAATAACTTCATCTGCATGGTCAAGGCAAAGAGCAGCCCTGGCTCAGCCTTGGCTAAATCGAGAGGTGACAGAGGGATGGACAGAGGGATGGACAAATGGGCTTTGTCCCAGAAAACAGAATCAGTTTGGGGTGCATCCCTTGTGGTGCCTTCCATGGATGAGATGAAAGGGCAGCTACAAAATTCCAGGATGAGTGTTTTGTCCCTGCCACCCAAACCTGGAGCATTTCCATCCATCCAGGTTGTTTCAAAATGACTGCAGAGGGACATCAAAGGCCAAGGGCAGGTGCTGGGGAAGGTCATGGCAGTTCTGGGGCCACATGGGTGAATTAACTTGAATTAACTGCAGGGTGAGATAAAAAATAGGTGATAAAAACCATTTACAGGGTCTTGCATGGGCACAGGGTGGGTTTAGGATGGGTTTCACCTGAGGGAAGAGAAACTGGATGGAGCTGAAGGCTCTTGGATGTGGGATCAGCTGTTTCAGGGGGGATGAATGTCCCCAGGAGTCACAACTTCGGCTGTCCCTGCAGCCCCTGGTGGGGACACTGGCTCTGCCACACCAACAGCACACGAGGCACCGCTGAGGTGCCACCCTGAGCAGCCCAGAAGCCGATGGAGGAGACAGTGTGATCCTCCTGCCAGGAGCAGGGACAGCAGCGATCCCCTGGATGCACGGCAGGATGCAGAACAGCAGAAACGATGCAGAAATCTCCCAAATTTCAGGGTGCAGGGCAAGCACACAGACCACGGTGAAGTCTCCCATCATTTCTCGTCTCCCTGCTCTGATTCCCTGTGAGGTTTTTGCACAGTGGATTTACTCAGATTTACCCCAGCCACCCAAAACACAACCACAGGCTGCTCTAATAAATCCCTTTTTCTACTCAGTGAACAAAACTCCAGCTCGGCGTGCAAACCCAGCTGGAAGCACCGCTGGTGTGGATCGTGCAGCTGCTGCAGAACCTTCCCAAGAATTAATCGCGGCGATTTTGGAGGCGAGGGCTCGCCCAGCGCGCACAATGCGCAATTAGCTCCATTCGAAGCGCTCGCTGCGGGGCTGCATTCGGAGAATTTGGCTGCACCTCGCAGAGAGGTTTAAACTCGTGCTAAACTTTAAACCGCGTCCTTTTGTCCGGCGGAGCTGGGATTAAGCGCACGCCCAAGCCTGGCGCGTGTTCTGAGCCTGGTTTAAAGCCAAGCTCGGTTCCAGGCTGAGGGAAAGCGCCGAGTTCTCGGCAATATCACCGCTTCATTCGCAGCTTTCTCATCTCCAGGGAGGCTTTTCCTCCTGAAAACCTGGAAAAAAATCAGAGAGCTCCCTCGTAAATCCAGGAGGAGCTGCACCCACAGCAAATTCAGCCTCCGGGTGGGGGGGGAAACCTGGGATGGGAGGATTTAAAGACCAATTCCTGCCCAGCCTGGAGGTTTTGCTGGTGCAGAAAGACGCTCCTTGCTCGTGTCAGAGCAGGATGAATCCCTGGAAAAAACCTCTGTGCCAAGCCTGGGGCTGCCACCCGCGGCGGGGACAAACCGAGCCAAGCCTCTCCTCACTTTGCTGTAAATACTCACAGATAGCAGCCGTAAAAGCACCTCAGAGAGCAGGCAGCAGTAAAATTACATCAAGCCTAGGGGCTTAAACTGATTGAAGGATACATTTTCCAAGCTGATCCAGCTAATGCAGCAGCAAAGTCCCCCGCACTGAGCAGCTGCTGGAATTTGATCATTTTTTGGCCCTTCTAAATGGTCAGACAGCGCGAAACCACCCCGAATATTTTGGGAATGCTTTCAGAAGAAGTGCAGAGATGGACGGGGGGGTTGTGTTAGCCAGAGGCAAAATTCTCTTGAGATTTTCTATGCAAATAATTGCAGGGAAAAGAGGGGAAAGAAAATAACGATAGTGTTAATCCTGCCTTCTGGTCCTTTTGGGGGAGAATTAGACGGGAAGGGAGAGGGTGACAGCAAGAGCACGCTCCGATATCTGTGCTTTTTAAAAAGCAGGTGTCCAAAAATCAACATTTTCCGTCTTCCTGCCTCTTCCCTGGGCACGGGGGGCTCAGCCTGGGTTTGACAGCCCAGCCGAGCCGGGGCTGAAGGGCTCCGAGCCGCCCTGGCACCCCTGATGAAGATTAATGACCGTGGTGAGGGTGACCGGGGGCGCGGGGCTCTGACCCGGCCCGGGGTGACACCGGGGATCGATCACAGCATCGCCGGCAGCAGCCAAGGGACAGCGGGGACAGCAGCGAGGGAGGGGCGGCTCGGCTCTGCAGCAGGAATTTACCCCGGGGAATATCAGTAAATGTGCCAAAAACATCCTGGAGCCTCTTCCATTACTGGCTCTGCTTTGTCTGTGCGTGCTGGGGGGATGGGGAAGGGGATTTTGACCCCAAACAGGGCCACAGGCTGGAGTGATTCGTGTAGGAACCCCCAAACCTTCTGAGCTCCCCAGTCACAGAAATCGGGGATTAATCATCCCTTTTTCCCCTGGACAGGGAGGGGATGCAGCTCCCATCCCATGTCTGATGGATCTGAGACCCTCCTTCTCCCCCAGCCCCCACAAGGACAGAGCAGGAGGGTGTGTGTGCTCCAAGAGAAAAAACAAACAAACATTTTCTGGGGAGAAAAAACCACCTGTGTGCCTGTGCTGATCCATCCCCAGCGCCCCTCATCGCTCCTGCTGGCACAGGGCAGGGGGAGGCAAGAAGAGAGCAGGATCAAAGGGCAGAATGATCAATTTTGGCTGTAAAGGGCAATTCCAATCATGCTGTGGTGTCACCTTCGGGGAGGAGAAAACAGATGGGGAAGGAGCATCAGGGTGGGATAAAGCACAAGGACCTGGCCACGGCAAAACGCTGATAAAAGCTGATTTCAACTCGGTGGAAGCCAGGAAGAATTACCCCAGAATGTATTAATTAGCGTGATTAGGCGGTGTTTGAAAAGAAATGGGAGCGCAGAGCAGAGGCTACGAGCAGGAAAGGTGTTTGGGGAGGGGGAGCCTTTGAAGCTCTTCCCAGAGGGATGCGCTGGATTCCTGCGCTCAGGACGAGCCTCTCCCAAGAGGGAAATAACAGAGGAGCTTTTCTGTCTTCTAAACAAACATCGTCAAAAAGTTCCTGATCAACTCGATCCCAGAAAGTTTCGCTTGAAACAGAATGAGGATCTACATCTGGAAAATTCTTTCTAACATATATTAACAGTTCTCTTAACTTTTTATTTGGAACGCTTAAAACCGTTTCTCCTTAATAGAGATTCTAAATAATCATACACATATTTCTGCTCCTCAAATACACTTTCCCCCATCTCTATACTTCAACTCCTCACTATAACACACACCACTTCTATACCTCAATATTTAATTACTTTAATATGTCACTATAAATTCCGTATCCTTTCCCAAACTCTTATTTCGGTTCTTTAAGTATATTTCCCCCTTATCTCTATGGATGTATCTAAACACTCAACTCATCTTAAATACATCATTATAAGTTTTAGATCTTTTTCCATAATCTTCTTGCTGCTCTCCCCCTCCCCTCCCCGGTGACCACCCCCAGCCAAATCCTGGCCACTCACACTCCATTTAGGAGTGGGAATTGCCGGCCCAGCCCCTTTTCCGAAGGGGTTTGGCCCCACAAAACTCCGCTTTTCCCGCAATCCTTCCCTTCCCGAGCTGCTCCTGCCGGGAGCGCACGGGGGCTGCGGCGGGGCTCGCACGCGTTTTTCCCCTGAAGGGGAATCTGTTTTCAAAGTGAATCCTAAATCAGCCGGCGGACGGGCAGCCCTGGCTGGTTCTCTCCGTGCTCTGTCTGTTATTGATGTTATTTTACCCCCAATATTCCGAGCTGCCGCTGCCTCCCCCCTCTGCAATTCCCCAAATCGCGCAGAGCGCATCCAGCTCGTTCTTCAAACGCCAGCCCGGGCTGGAGCCGCCTCCCCTCTGCAGGAACCTTCCCCCAGGGTGGGAGCCCAGGGAGGAGAAGGAGGAGCTGCAGCTCTGCCCTCGGGGCCGTCAGCATCGCTCTGGGATGGAGCAAACCCGGGCTGGGCTGTGACACCCCAGAGCGCTTTAAATGAACACCCCTGAGCTCCCTTGGTGCAGATCTGAGCAGGGAAATGATGCCCAACAGCTCTCACACGCCCCAAAACGCCACTTTACCTGTGGCTGAAGGTTCCACGACCATCCCAAATAAATTCCCCCTTTTCTGCTGCTTTCAGTGGTGACAATGGCAGTGGGACAAATTCCCACTGCAGGATGGGGCAATCCCAGGCTCCAGCTGAGATCCCACCTCAGCTCAGGGCTGATCTGTGTCCTGCTCACCATCCCCATTTCCAGGGAGTGACACATGGGCTGGGGAAGGGGTTGGTGTTTGTCTGGAGAAGGGCAGGAAGAAGAAACAGGGATGGTTTATGGTGCTTTTCCTCATGGCACCATGGACATGGAATTTAGGTTGGGAAAGCCCTCCCAAGTCATGGAGCTCAATGTCAGCACTGCCAAGGCCACCCTGACATGTCCCCAGGTGCCACATCCACTCTGCTCTGAGACCCCTGCAGGGATGGTGACTCCACCACTGCTCTGGGCAGCAGTGCCAGAGCTGCACAACCATTTTATGAAAACATTTCCCCCTAATTTCCAACCTAAACCTCCCCTGGAGCAACTTGAGACCATCTCCTCTTGTTACCTGTCCTCCCTGTGTCCCCAAACCCAGGACTGAGCCTCAGCTGGATACAACAACCTCCCTGCCCTGCTTGGGGTGATAAACTCAGCCCAGCCTGAGCTGTGCTCCAGACTGGGGGCAGGAACACCCCAAAAAGCCACTTCCCTGGACCTGTCACTGGGCTGTGGGACAGCACTTGTCCCCTCCCATGTCCCTGCACAGAGCTGAGGGTGCTGACCCCACACCCCATTCCCACCTTGCCTGAGAATCATCCTGGAGAAGTTAAAAAAGAAACAGGAGAAAACCTCCCCAGACCTCACCAGCCTGTTCAGAAAGGATAGACTTTGACTGGAAGTGAGTGCTCCTTTGGAAATTTCCTGCTGCTGAAGGAGGAGCACAAATAAAACCCTTTTTCCTTTGAAGAAAAAAAAAAAAAGAAAAATAAAGGGAAAAAAAAGCCAGGGTACCCAAGCCCAGATCAGAAGGGAAAACTGGAATGGGAGCAGACACTGTCCCCTGCCACAGCTAACAAATCCTTTCAGGTCAGTGCAGAACAACACAGGCTCTTCTCAGAGCTGCAATGCACTGATTAATTGGGGTGTTTCTAATTAGGGCAGCACAGGCAGGCTCAGTGCTGTGGGGCTGAGCTTGGGGACAGTGGGGTGACCCCATCCCTCCTGTCCCACGAGGTCCTGGCCCATGGGGACCTTGGTGCTGTTTTGGGGTTGAGGGAGAGGAGAAGCAGCTTTTGCTGTGCTCAGGTGGGGTGAGGAGCTGCCTTTATCCTCTGGCTGGAAACTCAGCCCACCTCCATCAGGGTGAATTTCATGCCTGTAGCACCCATGGAGTTTGCTGGAGGAAAAGTGCATTAACACTTCTGCTTCACTCCTTTAAAAAAGAATTGAAAATTATCCCCAAATTCTGGTCAGTCACTGCACTGGAACTTCCCAACGAGCAGCAAAACACTTTGGCTGTGCAGAGCTGCACTTTTTATCCATGAAAAATGGGTAATTTTAAATGCCCCAGACCTGGGATGACCCCTGGAAGAAGGGAAGGAGCACGAGGCAGCTGCTCATTAGTCAGGAACATCTGGAAGCAGGTGAGTGCTGGTGGAGCAACATCTGCTGGGGGGCACGGAGCTGCAGCGGGGCTGCTGCACCTTGGCAGCCACATTCCAGCATTCCCAGCATTCCCAGCATTCCCAGCATTCCCAGTATTCCCAGCATTCCCAGTATTCCCAGTATTTCCAGTATTTCCAGTATTCCCAGAATTTCCAGTATTTCTAGCATTCCAGCATTCCCAGCATTCCCAGTATTCCCAGCATTCCTAGCACTTCCAGAATTTCCAGTATTCCCAGCATTCCCAGTATTTCCAGTATTCCCAGTATTCCCAGAATTTCCAGTATTTCTAGCATTCCAGCATTCCCAGCATTTCCAGTATTCACAGTATTTCCAGCATTCCAACATTACAGCATTCCCAGCATTTCCAGCATTCCCAGAATTTCCACTATTTCCAGTATTCCAGCATTCCCAGCATTCCCAGTATTTCCAACATTCCAACATTCCCAGTATTCCAAACATTCCCAGTATTCCCAGCATTTCCAGTATTCCCAGTATTCCCAGAATTTCCAGTATTTCCAGCATTCCCAGCACTCCCAGCATTTCAGCATTCCCAGTATTCCCAGTATTCCCATCATTCCCAGTATTCCCATCATTCCTTGCTGTGTCACTCCCCGCCACCGAACCCCAAACGCTCTGGGGGTGGTTTTGAGCTGGATCCCGGCTGATTTTGGCATCCTGCTGCCTTGTGGAGGAGGATGATTTCATTTCCTTCCTTTCCCTGCTTCCTTCCCACCAGAGGAAGCCAGGGCTCCTTTCTGCCCTCAGCACCAACTTCTGCGAGCTGGGAAGTGCTGGGAAGGGAGAGACTCTCCTGGATTCTCCTTCTGGAGTTCTGGGAATGGAGAGACTCTCCTGGATTCTCTTTCTGGAGCTCTGGGAAGGGAAAAACTCTCCTGGATTCTCCTTCTGGAGTTCTGGGAAGGGAGAGATTCTCCTGGATTCTCTTTCTGGAGCTCTGGGAAGGGAGAGACTCTCCTGGATTCTCCTTCTGGAGTTCTGGGAAGGGAGAAACTCTCCTGGATTCTCCTTCTGGAGTTCTGGGAAAGAGAGAGACTCTTCTGGTTCCTCCTTCTGGAGCTCTGGGAAGGGAGAGACTCTCCTGGATTCTCCTTCTGGAGCTCTGGGAGCTGCAGGCTGTGTTCAGGGCTGGAAAGGGGAGCTCAGCACCCTCATCCTGATCAGATTCCTGCTCCACTCACTCAAACCTCACCTTGCATCCCAGCCAGCTGAGGGAACAAAGTCCGCAAGCACTCAGGGACACTTTTCCTTGCAGTTTTTTGTCACGGGGCAGAGCAGCCCCTAAAAATTCTCCTCCCAGAGAGGAAAGATCAATGCTGATGTTTCACCTTCCCACTGAGTGCCCTGTGCCTGCAGGACACCCCAGCCCAAATCCTTGTCCCCAGCACAGCCTGGCCAAGGTGACATTGGCTCAGCAGCCCCAGGGTCCTGCCCTGTCCTGTTCCCTCATCCACTGCTGGATCCATTTTCTCTTCCCACATTTTATATTCCAGCTCCTGGGCTCTGTTTTGCTCCCTGTCTGGATGTCCCCACCCTGCACAGGTCCCTGTCCCTGTGTCACTGCCCCTGGCTCTGCTGCAAGGAGTTATTCCCACCTGGAATTCTTTCCCTCCACCTTTAGCCAGTGCTTTATTCTGCCCACATCCCTGAGCTCTGCCTGCCTCCCATGAGAGTCCTAAAAAAGGCATCAGGCACACTAAAAAGGGAGAGAAAACATTTAATTTCTGTTCTAGTTTGCTCCAGAGCTGAGATGGATCTGGATCTCAGGATCCCTCCTCCATCCCCAGCTGGCTTCTGCTCTCCCTGGCACTCACATGCAGAAGGGTGATAAAGGATGGACAATATCCCACCTTGAAAAGACATTTTTAATTTATTTTCTTCCTACAGATGGCAAGTGCCAAACTGTCCATGAGCAGGGACATTGGTGCATCCCTGGGAAGGGATTAACTGGTTTTTGAGCCCTCAAAATAGAGCTGCTTTCAATCCCTGAGAGCAGCAAGCTCTGCACCCCACAGGGGGAAGAAGGAAAAGGAATTATCCTACAGCTAAAACCCATGTAAATTCCCAGAGTGAGACCCCAAGGCAGAGGGATTTCTCCCACTGTGCTGCTCACCAGCTGCTTCCAGGGCTGGGTTTGCTCCAGGAGCTTTTCCTGGGGCTCCAGGACAGGTCATTCCCTGTGGGCTCTGCTGGGACAACTTTTCAGGAGCGCTCCAAGGAGGGAGAGATCCCTGGAATTTGCTGAGGGCTGCAGAGCAGTGCCAGGATGGATGTGCTGAGCTCCAGAGAAACAGCAAAAAGGAATATTTTGGTTTCTGCAAGCCTGATTTCCTGAGGAAAAGAGGTTTATGGGGTGTCCCTCCTGTGCCTGAGACAGCCAAAGTGTCTGCCCTCATCGTTTTCGACTTTAGGAAGCAACTGGAACAGGATTTGACAGCAATAATGGGAATCTGAGGAGAATTATGTTCTGACAGGCTTGGTGAGGATGCCCTGCCTGCCAGAGGAGTGAAGGACATAATTAATGGCTCTGCTGAGGAAAAGTGCTGGGAAATGTGTCTTTTTTTCCACCAGACACCAGGGACTCTCCAGGCAATTAGGAGCAGTCCCTGGGGAAATTCCTGGAGCATTATCCAGCCCCAGCAAGAAAACCACAGCTGGCTGTGGGTATTTTGGGGTGGTTTGTGGGGCAATCCTGCCTCAGGGAGGTGTTCCCTGTTTGAGACCCCAGACCTGTGTGGATTCTTTGGTGTTTGGAAAGGATTTGTTTGCCTCCAGGATGGAAACTTCCCTTTCCCTTCGCTTGGCAAAGGGAATTCATGGATCCTCCCTGGCTGGATCCCTCCCTCCATCCTCACCTTCCCTGCCCCAAACTCATGGGAAGAAGCAGGAGCTGCAGCCACATTTAATGGAATGGAGGAATTTCTGGATCCTCCCTGGCTGGATCCTTCCTTTCATCCTCACCCTCCCTGTCCCACACTCTCAGCAGGGAGCAGGAGCTCCCCCAGACCCAGGAACTCATGGACATCCCAAATCCTCTCAGTCTGGATCCTTCCTCCATCCTTACTTTCTCTGTCCCACTCTCACAGCAGGGAGCAGGAGCTACAGCCAGATTTGAGGAATTAATGGATTCTCCCAGTCTGGATCCCTCCCTCCATCCTCACCTTTCCTGTCCATTCCTGTGGCAGGAGAGGAAGCAGGAGCTGCAACCAGATATGGAGAATTCCTGGATTCTCCCTGGCTGCATCCTTCCCTCCATCCTCACCTTTCCTGTTCCCTCACTGTCCCAAATTCATGGGAAGAAGCAGGAGCTGCAGCCAGATTTGAGGAATTAATGGATTCTCCCAGTGTGGATTCCTCCCTCCATCCTCACCTTCCCTGTCCCACACTCCCAGCAGGGAGCAGGAACTCCCACAGACCCAGGAGCCCATGGACACCCCAAATCCTCTCAGTCTGGATCCTCCCTCCACCCTCACCCTGCACCAAGGCACCTCAGGATGTGCTGCCCTGATTTTCCTGGGCACAGGCTCCATCTCCATGTGCTTGTCCTGACATTCCCACTCAGCTCTGGGCAGCCACAGGGATGTGCTGAACATCCCTTTCATCTTAAAATGTCCCCTGTTCCCCCCAGAATCCCCAAAAATGTCTGCTCTGAGTTCAGCAAACACCAGTTTGGATCCTCAGGAGGTTTCATAGAAAGGTTTGTTCCAAACCTAGACTTGAATCTTTTTGACATCTTTTGTTTCCCTCATAAGAAAAGTACCTTAAACAGCAAAAAGCTCCTGATTCTGTCGAGCTCAGAGCAAAGTGAGTCCTGTACAAACAACCCAGGGTGGGATTCAGGATCCTCTCCCAAAAGGATTTTCTTCTCCCCTGCCTCAGCTGGAGGGAAAGGCTTTGTTTGCCTCCAAGATTCCCTTCATGTCTCCTAATCCAATATTTGGAAACAACAGCCTCTTGCAGCAAAGTTTTGTCTCCTCTCCATTTCCTTCTCCCTCAGAGGAAATAATTTGCTCCAGTGGTCCCCAGGCAGCTACAAAAACTCCATTTAGGGACCAATTTCTTCTTTACTGGGGTGAGGGACCAAGGGCCCGTTGGAATTTTCCTCCAACAACTGGAAGCATCAGAGAAATGTTGGAATGTGAATTTTTTGGCCAAAAATGTCGGGAAAATTCCAAAACCTCAATAACCTGCTCTGTTTGGCCACTGAAATGCCAAACACCTCCCAACACTTCACTGTGGGTGGGTGGAACCCAGCACCAGCACTTCCCCTCCTTTGATAAATGCACTGAACCCCCTAAAACCAAAAAATATTTGTGAGGAAAAGGGAATAAAAGAAGTAAACCCAAGTCTCAGCACTGGGAGAGCCCATGGAAGCTGGGCCCAGCAGAGGAGTGGGTGGGAATAAAATAGTGAAATAAAGGCAGGAGGAATCAGTGTAAGAGGAATTATTTAAGAGGTAGAAAAAGCTGTTAAAGAAAAGGGAGGGGGGAAAATAAACCCTCTCTTGGGGGGGAATAAAAATGCTCCAGCAAAAGTAGGACATTTGCTAAACAATAAAAGGGATGAGACAGATGATGATGCTAAAATGGCTGAGATGCCGAACTGCTTTTAGAAATCTGCCTTTATCAAGAGAAATGTGGAAAAGTGGTTTGGACAATTAGGAAGTAACAAAAGGCCTCGTAAAAATAGCTCCGGGGAGGAAGAGAAACACTCGGGAAATGGGAGCGTGGCGGGAGAGCATTAAGGGATTAACTGGTGCAGTGATGGGAGCGACTGGGAGGGACTGGGACAGAGCCACGGCTCCTAAAGGTGCTGCCAGCACCGAGCCAGGGCTCTGGGAAGCACGGGATGAGAGGAAAATAAAGATCCCATCAAACAAATTCTTATTTTCCTCCTCCTTTAGATAGCGGAGCCGAATTAAAGACAAGGAAAGCGAATTCTCCGCGGATATCAGGATGTGCTATCGCTTCCCCCAGGGGTGGGAGGGAGGAATGCTGGAATTAAATTAAGGAAGAGGGAGCTGGAATTGAATATCTGAAAGGAAACGCTGCTCCTCGCAGTAATTCCCTGCTCAGATGGGGATCGGAGGGCAGAGAAAAGTCCGAGAGCATCTGGATCTCAGCATCCGGGGAGAATTCCAGTCCCAATTCCAGTCCCAATTCCAGTTCCAATTCAAATCCCAATTCCTATTCCTATTCCAATCCCAATTCAAATCCCAATTCCAATTCCAATTCCAATTTCCAATTCAATTCCCAATCCCAATAATTTCCAATCCCAATTCCAATTGTGGGGCTGCTCCAAGGGGCAGCACCCTGTGCAAGGATGGCTCAGGGATGAGGGACAGCAGAGGAGGGGGAAAAAAAGAGAGCAAAACACCAAGGAGAGTGGGTTTTCCTGGTTTGTTTTTTTTTTTTTTTTTTTGGAATTACAGCACGTGGACGCTCTCCTTTCAGGCTGGGAGCAGGAGATAATTTGGGATCCTGGAAGAATTGATGGACAGGAGATGCTGAATCAAATCCCCCAGAAAATGCCATCACATTCCTGCTTCTCTTCCCTGTTGCTCTGGAGAGGCTGGCAAAGCAGGACTGCCCTCCCAGGACAACCCCAAATCCAGCTTTGCTCCAAAATCTGACTGTGCCTAGCAGCAAAAAGAAAAAATGGAGCATGGGATCTGGATTTTTGGGATGATATGGGATGCTCCAGCTGCCCAAATCTTGCCTTGTGGGCAGCTCCAGGCAGGATCCTGTGCCACAGGCAGCAGGGAGGAGGTGGGGAGTGGGAGAGCAGGAATATTTCCCTGCTGGACTGAGAACAGCCTGGGGCTGGTGTAAATCCGGCCATTCCCAGGGGTCACACTGGCAGGTCTGACTCAGCTGGGCTCAGCTCATCACTGTCCCTGCCAGCCCCATCCTCCTCCTCCTCCTGCTCATGACCCATCCCAAACCCTGCGACAGCGCAGGAAGCACCTGGGCAGCTCCTTGGCACAGGGAAATCAACTAAGAGGGGGAAAAAAAACCCATGGAAAAACCTCGGAATGAGGCAATTTGGAATGCCAGCATCCTTGAGTTTTCCAAAGTATTTTTAGCAGCGAGTTTTGAGCTGGAGGAAACAGCTGTATGAACTCTGGCAGCGGGAGAGACAGGAGGTGGGAGCCAGGAGCCCTGGTGTTTTCATCTCGCTTTTCCTTAAAGAACCCTGAGTCATGGAATTGGCAGCTCCCCCTCCGCGGGGAACGGGAGCCAAGCAGCACCTCCAGCCCCTAAAAAAGGCTGAGCCCTCCCAGTGCCAGGAGGATGACAGAAATAGGTCCCTGCTGCTGCACTGCCAAATGGAGTCGCCGCCACCCAGCAGCCAAAATTCCTCCCAAAATCCCCAAGGTCTCCGATCCTGCCCCAGCCCATCCCTGGGGAGGATGTGGGTGAGGCTCAGCCCAGCCCCACACTTAAAGGATCCATTTTTCTCATTAATTCAGTGATTTAAACAGAAGGGTTTGTGTTTTGCTGTAAATTATGGTATATTCCTGGATTTGGACGGGGTTTGGGAGAGGAGAACTCCCCATTTTTTGGGGAAAGTCAGTCCCAGCTCAGAGAGGAGCTGATGGTCTCCAGCTCCAGGTTTGATTTCCTCCACCAGGAATGGGGACAGGATGTGACAACAGGACAATAAACCAGGGAAAGGGATCCTGCAGGGCTTTCCAGGCCACCAGGATGAGACAGGAATATCCCCAACTCCAGAGCAGCTGCTCCAGTCCCACCCACCTGCTCTGACACAAAAAGCCAGAGGAGATCACTCTGATAAACCCTGGAATGCTCCAGCCTGGGTTTTAGGGAAAGAAAAGGGAGAAAAAGCTCCTGGGTGCACCCTGGGACCCTCACCCATCCTCTCCCCTGCTGGGGGCTCATTCCTTTGCCCCAGGCTCCTGCAAGAGGCTGCTCCAAGCTGGAGAACCCCATTCCTGCCAGTCCCATTCCAAAGCCTCTTCCCATGGGCATGGGAGGGAGGAAGAGGAGGGCACTGAGTTCATCCTCCAGACTGCTGGGCAAGCCTGAAAATCCATCAGGGAGGTGAATTTGGGGTAATTCCTGCAAAGATTTATGAGGTTGGTGGGAGTTTTGGCCAGGAAACTGCTGATCTCCCATGGGATCTGACTCCCAGGGGTTCAGTGATCTGCACATGGGAAGGGATCACCTGTGCACCAGGTGAGGGTGCAGATTTGGGACATGGGAAGGTATGAAAGGTGACCCAGGAAGGACAGTCTGAGTTTTGCCAGAAAGGCAAAAATTTGGAGAAGGAAATTTTCTGGAGTGTCTGGGCTCAAGTTAGTCCTGGCACTGAGCTGAGTCCAACCCCTCTCTGAGCTGGGCCCATCTGCAGCAAAGAGATAAAAAAAACCCCTTTTAATCTCCCAGAACAACTTCTGGGGGTGCTGTTCCTGTTCCAGCTCGATGCCAGCACCAGTCCCTGCCATGGGAAGCAAACAGGATCTGGAGCCAGCATCTGGGGGTGAAATTCCTCAGATCCTTGGCGAGGCAGGGAGCTGCTGGCCCCGAGCCATGCACTCAGATGGGTGGCTGGCAATAATGCCATTGCTCCAGGAAGGAAAAACTTTCTTTTCAAGTTGAACAGGACCAAATTTGGCTAAAAAAGCAAGAATGAAGGGACTCTGTAAGTAAAATGTTGGAATTGAGAGGGCACAACAACAGGATTGGCCTGGGAGGGTTTTTGTCCTGTTTTAGCTGATGCTGAGATGAAGGTTTGACATCCAAAAGAGCTAAAAATGCTTCCTGCTTAAACCTGGGAATGAGAGAGGGCTGGATCCTGGCAATGTGGATACTGGGTGCAGCTCTGAGGGAAAACTCCTCTGGTTAACAGAGTCAAAAATCAGAATTATCAAAATTATCTGCCTGTGCAACCCCCTGAGTGCCCTTGGAGAGCTCAGAGGTCCATGCTGCCCTTCCAGCCACCCCACCCTGACCCAGAGAGCATCAGCCAGCTCCTGGCGTGGGTTTTGTTCAAGGAAAAAGCTGCCCAGCCTCATCCCAGGGAAAAACTTTGGGTATTTACCTCCTGGAACTGCCCTGGAAGTGTGAGAAACAAAGACCAGGGAAGTCTGTCAGGATGAAAAACTCGAGTGGAGCAGGCTTTGAACTCAGGAAAGCTCGCCAAAGCTTCCCAAACACAGAGCCCTGGGGTCAGAGCAATGCTGTAAATGCACCTTGGATGTTCCACCTCCCTATACAAAGAGCTTGGGGGAGATCAAGTGGAAAATTATGACTTTTCAGGAGGAATAATGCAGTGGAGATGGGAATAAAGCAGGAGGTCAGAGCGATGTGAACCTCCTGTTTTCTCTGAGCAGAGGAAAAGGGAATTTTTTTCCCCAAGAAAAGCTGGCTCTGCCAGAGGTTTGGACAACAAAGCCACATTTCCTGCAGTCCTGTGGCACATGGGAGGTGCTGATCCATCAGCTCCCTCATTTTGCTCCTTGTCCTGGTTTGAAGGACAGGTGTCTGCCAATAAAGGCAGAAGCTTCTCTTTGAAATGGAGAATGTAAACCCTCTTCCTCCAAATTATTATAATTTCAAATTAAGGGACTCTCAGGAAAAGATGTGGGACATTGAAGCCTTGTGCCCACCAGAAGGTCCAAGCTACAGTGGAGGGACTCAGGGGGTTGGATATTTGTCAGTTTTCCATCCTCCACCCCTCATTTCTCAGGACACTGAGCCCATGAAACCATCCCAGGGCAAAACAGCAAAAAAACCCTGGATTCTCCCACAAGCTTGCATGGAGACCAGATTTTTTTGTTTTCCAAAGTCAGAAAAACAGGACTGGAAATGAGAAGTAAACAAAGGTCTCCAAGCACATCTTTTCCCCAAAAAAGTCTCTCTAAATTCACCAATAAATGACAATTTGTGGCTGCAGTTGAGAGGGGGGAAAATGATCCTTATTTTGCATAAAATTTTATTTTGGAGTTTGTTTTTCCTTGGAGAAAATGGGGCTTTTGGGGGGCAGTTTTCCATAACCACACCTAATATTAGGGTGGGGATGCTGGGAGCAGCTCTGGGAAAGGATCAAGGATCACTTCCTCCCTCCTGAATCCAAACTCAGCTCTTGCACTTTCCCCATTGTGATTGAGGACTCAAAAATTCCCTATTAATTTGCTTTGGTGCAGTGCAGGAAAGCTGGAATGGGGGATGTAGGATTGCTCCTGCCTTTGTGGTGTTTTTTTTTCAAAGTGAGCTCCACTTGCCTTGTGTGAAAAGGAAACAAAGAGTCAGCTTTTGCTTTGGGAAGGAAGTATTCTTTGAAAAAAAAGAGAAAAAAAAAAAAAAGAGGCCAGGACAGCTTCAGAATTCAGTAGGATGGCCCAAGAGCTCTCAAAAATCAATGAGAATAAGAGAGTGGAGTTGGTGCTAACAGACTGCAGAGAAGGGTCGAGGAGGGTCTCTCAGACCCAGCTGGAGCTTTAGCATATTTTCATTTTTCCTCTCATCCTGGCAGGCCCTGAAAAGGAATCAGAAAGGAGCTGATTCCTCACGGAGGGGAAAACTCTCTTTCCATGCAGAGCTGGGAACTGGAGTCTGCTCGGAATCACCACGGTGCTGAGGAGCCACCAGAAAACCCTGGATCATTTCCCAGCCAACTTCCCACGAGCCACGTGGCAGAACCTCGTGGCCCCAGCCCAGGGCACGAAGAATTCCAGGAATGACACAAAGAATGGGAGCACCTGGAGCTGCTCCTGGCACCACCCAGCCCCTGGCATGTGGCAGGAGGGGCCTCCCACACCAGATGCTGTGATGGTTTTGAAGGCAAAGATTCCAAGTCAGAAATACAATTTAATAGGAAAAAAAAAAAGAGGGAAAAATAAAATACATGCAATAGTACAAAAGAAAAATCACTGACAGTCAGAACAGAACCTGACACCCCGCTGGTTAGGGTGGTGGCAGCAGTGCAGATGAAGTGCTCTTGTTGAAGCAGCGATCCTGTAGAAATCCTGGCAGTGATCCTGGTAGCTCTTGTCCTCTGGAATCCAGTGGAAAGAAGGTACCTTGGTGTCCAAAATCTCAGTTTTTATCTAGGTAGGAAATGTTTGGCTCCTCCCCCTGGGTGGAGCATCTCCCAGTGGGATGATGTAATTTTATCAATCACAGTGGGACTCAATGGCCCATTAACAGGAGATATCTCCTGGAGGGAGCATAGGTTGTGGAAAAGATAAAGAACATTGCCCCAGCTGGTTTTTAACAGCTGGCCCATTAGCAGATGATATCTCCACAGAGATCAGGGTCACTGCCCCACCTGGTTTCAGCAGATGGTGATAGAATACACACTTTTGGTCACATCTTTACATTGTAACCTGGGACAGATGCCAACACTGCTCCTCCACCTCCCCTCCTGCACCATCTGGCTCTGCCAAGCTGGCTCCTGGGGGGTCCTTCTCAGCTCTGCTGGTGGCTCCTTTTCCATAGCAGGATTTGGGAAGGGCACCAGGGCTGCTTCTCTTGGAGGTGAATCTGCCAAGGTTTGGATCTTCACCTCCGCAGAGAGCCCAGATCAGCTCCACACCACCTGGGAGGCTTCATGGGGGTTGGTGGTCACTGGCTGGGCCATTCCCAAGGTTTTTTGGGTCACCATACCCTGGGTGCCAGCTCCCCACAGAGCCTGCAGAAGTTTGGTCTCCATGAGGAGCAACATCTCAGCAGCTTCTTCTTCTGAGAGATGGGGAATGCAATTCCTGGTGGTGGATCACAAAGTGTCCAGTATAGGGCAGAGAGGAACCACCAAGAGTGGCCAAAAGCTCCAATCCCAAACTCTGGATTGTGGCTGACCCTGGAAGATCCCAAGTGAAAAGCCCAAAGTGCTGTGCCCATGGCAGCCCTGTGAACATTGGGAAGGAGTTGCTGGAAGCCACCCTGGAGTGACCTGTCCCCATCCTGGCTCAGCCCTGGAGCAGCTGAGGATAGGGAAAAACATTGCCAAGTCCTAAAAACTCTATTCCTAAAAAGCTTTAGTGCCAAGGGATGGATTGTGCAGTATTTCCAGCACTGGCAGTTCAGCCTGGAATTTTGGGGACACGGAGGAGGTTTTTCTGGGACATGGATAGCAGCACATTCCTGAGGCTCACAGGACTGCCTGGTGAGAAGGGGTGGTGGATGGAGAAGGAATGGTGGATGTAGAAAAAGGGATGGTAGCTGGAGAAGGGATGGGGGATGCAGAAGAAGTGATGGTGGCTGGAGAAGAGATGGTGGGTGGAGAAGAAGGGATGGGGGATGCTGGAGAAGGAATAATGGTGGCTGGAGAAGGAGGAATGGTGGCTACACCAACCCCAGGGACTCAACCACCCCTCCTCAAACCTCCTCCAGAGCAGGAGACTTGGTTAGGTTGAACCCACAAGCAGCTGGAGCATCCTTTGGAGAGCCCTTATCCTTCTGGCAGCTTCCCAAGTGCTCTGATCCCCTCTGGAGCTGCTTTTTCCCCCCTCTGGAATCACTTCCCAGCCAGGCTGGGCCCTCTGTGGCTGCCCAGGAGGAGCAGAGCCCTGTGGGGGTGTGTGGTGAGGATGTGTCTCATGAGCAGATGGTGACTCCATTCCTGGAGGCTCCAAAAAACCACAGCCATTCATCCCCAGGAATAATTTTAGCCACAGAGCCTCCAACGGCTGCTCCCTGCTAAACACAGAGAGAAAAAAAAAAAAAAAAAAAAAAAAAAAAAAGGCTTTGGAAAGCATCAGCATTCCTGAAACAGCGGAACAGTGGGAGGGATGGAGAGCAATTAAGTCAAGCAGTTAATTGCTAACGAGTGGTGGCTCTCTGATGGGTGAATTAGCGTTTGGTCCTCTGGGGGGACAATTCCACCCCTGTGAACTCACACCAAGTGAATATTTTGTGCTCCTGGGCATGGCAGTGGGAGAGGGGTGCATCCCCCAGCACTTCCAGGCTCCCCATTCCCATTTTCCCATCTCAGAGAGACTCTGTGCTCGAGTTCCTCATGAATTTTGCCTCCGTGCACAACGGCATTCATCCTGTGTCCCAAATCCAGCTGGGGTGGGAAGGAGGACAAGCCCTAAATCTGTTGTGAATCCCAAATTCGTCCCTCTAGACACAGCCAGAGGTCCCTGGGCACAGGCTGGGGCTCTCAGGATGGGCACAACTCCCACCACCATCCCCTCAAAGTGGCCACTTTACCTTCCTAACGAGCCACAGTGGCTGAGGTGGGAGTTTGGAGCACTCCCTGTGCTCCCCAAAGCTGTATCACTCACCACAGCCAAGGGAATATCAGGATGCTCTGCAGCCAGCCCAAAACCTCTCCCAGAATCTCCAGGATCCCTGGGGATCAGCACTTTCCCCACCAAAAGGTGGCACCAGGAGGGACCTTGGCCCAGCCTTGACCCTGTTCTCCCCTGCAAGGGTTAAGGCAGAGGCTGCATGGGCTGATGGAGTGAGAAATGTCACTTTGCTCTTCTTTTTGTGGTTAAAAAAAGCACTAATTCATCCTAAATCTGCCTGAAAGAGCCTTAAGTGGTAATACACCGATAAGAAGACTTTATTTGGCTTAGCATTTGGGAAGTTTGATGTGTGTAAATGGGTGAGGAGACCAAAAAGGACTCATTTTCTCTCTCTCCTTTAACACAGGGAGCTGTCTGGCCTCCCTCCTGCTCTGCTGCTGGCAGGGTTTAGATATCCCAACCTTTTTTCCCACTTTTCCAGCAGGGGATTATGGCTCAGTGCAGGGTGGGCACCTTGATTTCCCCACAGTCTCCCCACGGTCCAGGGATTTTTCCATCCTGCTGTTCCTGGGTGCTGCAGCCCCAGAACCATCCCTGAGCCTCTGTGGGGTTTTTAGGATTTTGCTGGGGTGAATCAGGGCTGGATTCCAGGAGTCCCCATCCCTGTATTTCAGCATTCCCATCCTCACCCAAGCAAAGCAGGAATTTTGTTCCCCAGCAGCTTTTGCTCTCTGATCACTGAGTTTGGAGCCACAATTCACTTGTCCCCAAAAGCATCACCCAGCCCACACTTCCCAGCTTTTCCTATCTGATCCCCCAGGCTCTGGTGCAAAATATCCCATTTCACAGGGAGATTCCTCATCCTGGAATCCTCATCACCTCCAGGGCCATGGAACACCTCTCCCTGTGGCTGACAGGGCTCCCAAAATGCTCTTCCAAAAAGTTATCAGGGCTGGGAAGAGAGAGATCAGTAGGAACAGGGAGGCAGGAGAGGGAGAACAAACAGTGCTGGGTCATGGGAGACTTGGCCAGTTCTGTAAAGGTCAGAGATCCCATAAATGAGAGGAGAAATCCCAGGGATCTCCCTGGGATCTCCTGGAAATTGATTGAGCACTGATGGTCTCGTCACTGGTTGGTGACTGGAGTTAATTTTTTGCTCCCTAATTTTTGATCTCTATCCCCACATTTCTGCTGCTCCAAGGAATTTATTTGAAGATGAACACATGGATGAGGATGGCAGTGTCACACCTTGAGCTCCTGGGCCAACACCCAGGGTGGTTTTTTTGACTCCACATTTATCCCTGTGTGGTTTATCCTGGATGCAGCAGCAGTAACGATTTGGAATTGTGGAATTAAGCAGTGCCAATGGTTCATTGTCCTTGTTCCAATACCAAACCCCATCAGTGGTGACACCCAGCAGAGGGACAATTTGCCACAAGAATTTCAGGAGGTTTCTCACCCTTTTCAGCTGCTTCATGTGGGGAAATGAGGGGAAGTACCAATAAAATGGAAAAAGAAAATGAAAGGGAGAAAATAGGATATTTTCCTAGGATTTACAACAAAGTCTCCTTTGTTCTGGGCTGGCTTCAGAGCCCTTTCATTGGAGATGTGCTGGATCCATTGGGATTTGATGGGATCCACTGTCCTATCCCTGCTCCAAACACTGGGAACACCAGGAGGGAGCAGCACCCTTTTCCTCTGAGCTTTTTCAGGGGTGACCAAACATCTGGATTTGTGCTCATTCCCCTGCTCCCCTTCCCCAAACACAGGGATTTCCCAGGAAAGCTGTTCCTGAGCTTTGGCAGGGATACAAAGGGCAGCTCTGTGGCCTGGGGGGGCAATCCAAGCATTCCATGGAGCTCAGGCATCATCCAGAGGCAGCTGATTCCTCACCACGTTCCTCACATTTGTTTACTGCAGCAAAGAATTCGTCTTTCCAGCTCATGCTGGGCATTAATTAATGGTTCTGGCTCCTGTGACCCTGTAATTAACTCATTTGCACATAATTGCTCGATAGCAAAACCATGGATTAGGAGATTTTCTCCCTCCCCACCTCTGGAGGGACTGAACAATAAAAAAAAAATCTTGGATTTTTCTTCCCATTTTTTGCCTTTCCTCACATTTTTTCTGCACATCCAGGATAAGAAGTTGGTGGGAAGTGATGTGGGAGGATATCCCAGTAGAAGACAGGGCACAGAGACCTTCACTGGGCCCTCCACGACAGATGCTGAGCAAATTTTGCTGCCTGAGGGGCACAGGGAAAAAGGAATTTTTGCTCTGGGAATTCTGTAAGCTCAAGCAAGAACTTTGCAGCCTCCTGATGGGAGGAGTATTCTGCCCACCAGGGCAGCAACAACAGGATGGACCTTTCTTCTTTCTGGTTTTGTGATTTTGGGGAATTTTGGAGTGAGACAGAGACGTTGTGGGGTAGGTGCCATCCCTCTGGAAATCCTCATCTTTGGGATACAATGAAAGGGGATTTAGGGGGATTTAAAGCAGGACTACAGAAACCCTGCTGTCCCCAGTGACAGAGTCAGAATACAACCTGGTTAGGGTGATTTTAGCAGTGCAGATGAAGTGCTCTTGTTGAAGTAGTGATCCTCTACAAAGATCTGGCAGTGATCCTGGTAGCTGTTGTCCTCTGGAAACCAGTGGGTAAGGGCTGCCTTGGTGTTCCAAATCTCAGTTTTTATCTAGGTAGGAAAGGCTTGGCTCCTCCCCCTGGCTGGAGCATCTCCCAGTGGGATGATGGAATTTTATCAGTCATGCACTGGGACTCAATGGCCCATTAACAGGAGATATCTCCTGGAGGGAGGATGGGCTGTGGAAAAGAGAAAGAACATTGCCCCAGCTGTTTTTCAACAGCTGGCCCATTAGCAGAGGATATATCTCCCACAGAGATCAGGATCACTGCCCCACCTGGTTTCAGCAGATGGTGATAGAATACACACTTTTGGGCAAATCTTTACATTGTAACCTGGGACACTTGTCCTCTGCTCTGTTCCATCCCTGGGACCAGCAGAGCTCGGGGTGGGGCAGGAGGAAAGAGCTCATTCCTTGTCTGGGAATATGGGATGGCTGAGGAGGGAAAAGCAGCGTGTGAGAGATGGCAAGGGAGGTGTGGGAAAGGGTGAGTATTGGGGTTATGGAGCTAAATCCAGATTTTCAAGACCCTGACACGCCTCAGGATCTGCTCCAAGCAGGAAAATCAGATTCCTCTTCCCTTGCTCTGAAGCACTGGGAGGGGGGTTGCCATCCCATCCTGTGTGGGCCCAGCAGGAATGAGAATTAACTTCAAATCGAGCAATTATTTCCTTAATTCCTCTCAAACTTCAAACATCTCCAATTGCCAGTGGGTTTTTTGGGGGTGTTGAGTTTGTTTTGTCTCTTTCTCTTCGTACCACTCCTTCCCTCCTCTGCTGGCTCTAATTGTGTCATTAGTAATTAATGACTTTGGAGGGAGACATTTTCTGTTTAATTAAAGGAAGAAAAGGCCTCATTCCTTCTCTCAGCACAGACAGGATTTTCCTGGAGCATTTTTAAATCTCCTCCAGCAATCAGGGAAGGGGCTGGGAAAGGCCTGGGGACATTTTCTGTGCTGGTGCTCCCCAGTCTGGGGATCTCTCCCTCCCACCTCCCCACCACCAGGAGCTGCTCTGTGCCTTGGAAAAAGTGAGCTGGGGCACTTCAGCTCCAGGAGGGATGCTCAGAGTGGGATTTCTCATGGAAAGGCAGCCTGGATGGTGCAGAACCCCCTCCAGATGTGGCTCTGCTCCCACAGAGCCCATGGAAAAGGCCTCAGGCTCAGCTGGACCCTCCAAACATCTGGAAAGTTCCATAAAGAGGGAAATTCCATTTCCCACTGTCCTGGAAAAGGCAGGGAGAGCCTGGAAGTGGAGGGAGAACAAAACCTCTGTCTTGTCCCTACTACTGTTTGAGAACACTTCTCCTGGTTTTGGGGACGTCCAAACCATCCCTTTGTTATAAATGAGAAACAACATATTACAATATTCAGCCAAATTTAGATTGCTTTATTTTATACAGACAGAGCAAAGCAGCTCTGGGGAATGTGAGGGGTCCCTGCCCACTCCACACTCCATTGAACCTTGGTTTGCAGCTTCTCTTTATAGTATGGTTTTCTTGTTGTAATCAATAATTTTTGGGGTTTTTTTTTCTGTCATAATTTTGCCAGGTTAGCAGTGGTGGTTGAAATAAACATCCATAAAGTCTCTGGGCAATATTCAGTCTCATAGATAACCATCTGGTCTTGGTAGATAAAAACTGGTGAAAATTGGGAAGTCTGGTCTTTGTAGATAGACAGCATTGATCACACAAAGGCAAGAAATCTGAGCTTGCAAAATCCATTGGACTATTGAAAAATTTGGTTTTGTAAGCTGGTAGAAAATGCAACCTATTTAGAAAACACAATATTCATAACAGGGGGATTTAAAACAGAAAGATTTAATCATATATTTTCCTTTATCTGATGTTCATGCATCACTTCAGACCTTAATATTCTGGTTTATACAAACCCCAATACTTCTTTGATTAACACAAATCTTTTATCAATTATAACAGCTTTCTGCTCCATCTCCTCCAGGTTCCCCCTGTCCCTCCCATCTCTGGGATCAGAATCCCATGGCAGCCCCTGCTCCATTTGTGGGAGCAGGGAAGGGACTCTCCAGAATGGGAAACTGATTGCTTGGGTGATCCAAATCACAAATTATTCCTTCAGCAGGGACGGGAGGGATGGCTCCAGCTGCTGGGAGAACTGGTTTGACCCCAGAGAGGAGGAAGAGGAAGAGGAGAAGGAGGAGAAGGAGAAGGAGGAGGAGGAGGAGGAGGAGGAGGAGAAGGAGAAGGAGAAGGAGAAGGAGAAGGAGAAGGAGAAGGAGAAGGAGAAGGAGAAGGAGAAGGAGAAGGAGAAGGAGAAGGAGAAGGAGAAGGAGAAGGAGAAGGAGAAGGAGAAGGAGAAGGAGAATCACTGGGTACAGGGAATGTCTTGGGGAAGGGCAGCAGCCTCACACCTTCCCTGCAGATCTTCTATGCTCCTCAAATTACTCCCAGCACTCGGTGAGAGGGATTTTGGAGGAGCCAGTGGGAAGAAAAGCTGGGAAGGAGGGGAAAGATGCAATTCTGGAGAGGATACAGCAAAACTCAGTGGGAAATGAGGGATAATTGGCCCTGAACTAGCAGGGAACAGCTCCTGGTGCTCCTGCAAACAGCTGGGAGCAGCCACCTGCCCAACAGGCAGGGAAATAAGGGGGAGAAATAACCAAACACTCCCAAAACAGCCCAAATGTCAAGGCTGCACACAGGAGTGGGTGCAGAAGTGCTCAGGACATTTTCTGAGCCATTATCTGACATTCACTGCCCCTCTCAGGAGGCTCAGCCTCATCTTTCTGCTCAGAAAAGATTCTCAGGGAGGGAGGGTGAGAAGAACCATGGTTAACCATGAGAGTCCCAGCAGGGAGGGAAAGCCAGGGATGATCCCAGTGCCCAGCTGGGAGCCTGGAGAGGGTGAGAGCAGCTGGAATTGTGCTGGAGGCTCCAGAGATGCTCAGCTTCACCTTTTCTGCTAGTCCTGGATGGAAAGGAGGGATGGGAGGGAGATAAGGAGGGGCATGAAGTGGATAATGATGGGTATGAGGGAGATAATGAGGGATAGGAGGGAAATAATGAGGGATGTGAGGGAAATAATGAGGGATGTGAGGGATCTGCTGAGGTTTGTGGGTGGAGCAGGGATGAGCATCTTGGCTGCCCCAGAAAGGAGGAAATGGGATCAAAGGTGCAGCAGGAAGAGGGGAGGAATTTGGGAAGCTGGCAGGGAGTTTTGTGGTCCCACAGCCTTCCCAGAATGGGATTTGTGCCGGCTCCTGTTGTGTTATTACAGCAAAAAACATCAAAGAATTGAGGTTTATTATCCAAATCTGCTCCTTTCTGCACATCAGGAGCCTTGCACTGGGGGCAGGCTGGGAAGAAAATTGGGGATTCTGAGGGATCCTGGCTCTTCCCAAGCTCTGCCAGTGTTTTCAGTTGTCCCACACTCAGTTCTGGGATAGGGTGTCCCACCAAGGTCTCCCTTCTTTCCCTTCCATCACAACACCCACATGGAAAAATCAGAAATCTGAGGCAAAATTCAACCAAACAATGAGGAAAACCCCATTATTGATCCATAGCTGTGGGAGGGATGATGGCCAGGACTTCACAGAACTCCAAACCCACCCACGAGCACTGGGATGGGGATGGATCCCTCCACAACACCTCCCACTCCAGGCAAATCCCTCCTCCAAGGGCTCCAGGAGGCTCCATCCCACCCCTGCTCCTCCTTTCCCCTCCCCTTTCCCCTTTTTTTCCCCGTTTTTATTTTTAAAACACTCCGGGAGCCTCCCATTAAGTGAGGCTTGGAGAAAGTAATCAAGCTATTTCTAGGCAGAGAACTAATTTAATGCATGGATGACTTTAGCTCAAAAGAAGAAATAAGGACACTCAGGCATCCTAAGGGAGCAGAATAATAGGGTAATTTGCACAAGATGAGGAGAAAGTGAGGGGGGGGAAAAGGGCCACTACTTCTTTGCATAATCTTCTTTCTAAATCTCCTCTCTCCTGGTTGCTGGTCAAAACCATCGAGTCTTGGGTTGAACATCCAAAGAGGGAAAGGCTGGAGAAATTCCAGTTGTGGAGTGCAGAAAGCTGAGAAGAATCAGGCAAAAGATGAGATTTTTGTGGCTTTTTTGGGGGAGCAAAAAGGCTGAAAATTCTCCCAGGTGAAGAGGCAGCGAAATTTTTAGCACCTGAGAAAAATTCCACTCTCCCCAAACACCTAAAGGGAGGAAAAGCACAGGAAGGGAAGGTGGGAAAGGGGGGGAAATGCCTCTCACAATGTTTCCTTCTGGCAGAGAAACTCTAATATTTAGAGCTGCCTGATTACACGGAATAAAAGAAATGTCAGCGTGAAAATCACTTGGAGGCGCGAAATTGAAGCTTTCCCTTCCAGATGTGTGGAAACAGGGAGGTTTTCATTTTGCCAAAAAAGCTCAGTCACAGAATTCTCCTTTCCCTTCACCCTCCTGAGCAGGATTTGATTGAAAGCAGCACTTTCCTGCAGGAAGTTTTCATGATGAGCAGAACGCCTTTCCTGTCAATAAAGCTGCTCCTGCTGGGGCTTCCCGAGCAGAGTGGAGATCCATGGGGATGGGAGAGTGATGGGAATAAAAAATGGGATAAAATCAGTGTGGTGGAGGCACCATGGAAAATATTTGGGCTGGACCACAGGATTCTGTCCTTAACTCCCCCAAAAAATCAGAATCCAGGCACAGACTCCCTTCCTGCATGCCTGCCCAACTCCAGGCACATCCCATGGACAGGGAAAAGAAGCAGAAATGGGTCAGGATGGTGTTTGTGGGTTCTTTGGTGGAGTGACGGGATGGAATATAAACAGGTCCCTGCAGGGCACAGAGGCTTGGGGACATTGTGGGGTTGGATCCTGTTCTTCTCCTCCATCCTGTTTTCCCCCTCTCCACAGTCCAGGGAGGGATTGCTCCTGAATTTCTCCTCTCTTGGCCTTGCTGGATCTCATGAGGACCCAATTTTTGGGCTTGTCCAGGTGCCTGTGGAAGACATCCCACCCCTGAGGTGTGTGGAATGCTCTGCTGGGCCTGCTGCCACCTCCAAACTTTGAGGGTGGCCTCAGTCCCAGTCTGGGACACTGGTGAGGACATTTCACATTACTGGTCCCAGTCCAGACCCTCACATTGTCCCTGATCCCCACCTGGACACTGAACCATTGGCCACCATCCCCTGCATCCCTCATCTCATCCCAAGCTCTTCCTCAATGTGGGAAGCCCCCAAGGATGCTGAGAAGAGGAACAGCATCCCTGGATAGGCTTGGAAAGACCCTGTGGATGGAGAGCAGGAACACCAGGAAAGAGTTGTAGCATCCTATTAGTAAAGGGCAGCTGAGTCTCTAATTAAAATTTGCCTAATGACCTGGCTGCTTCGTCATTTTCACTATCAGCCTCAGTAATTGAACGTGACAGGTACTTAGGCAAAGATGAAATTAATTTCTCCTTTATAAAATATTAAAGTGGCAGGGCAGGATTTGGCTGTGCCCCTCTCCTGCTGTCCCAGCATGGGAGGTTTGGCTTTGTGGCCCCTGTGCCACAGTGGGGCTCACCTTGGGCAAGGTGGGAGGAGGAGGAGGAAGGAGAAACACAGAGCAGGGGTTTCTTACCCTTAATCCCTGCTGGAAAAGTGTCCAGGTGATGGAAAAACACTTCCATAGAAACAGAAGGCCTGCTCTGCCTTGGGTCCTGCAAAACCCACACAGACACCAGGGATCAAGCCTTGGTTTTACTCAAGGAGGAAAAAACAGATCCACAGTTCTTCCTCAAAATCCTGCTCCAATTCCTCACATTTTTATGGCAAATCTGATGTTCTTCAGCTGCAGCCCTGTGTCCTCATGTCCCACTCATGTCCCCCATGTTCAACAAGCCCAACCCTTCAAACACTCAGCAAATGCCCTTCCACTTCTCAGGCCTCCCAAAAAAATAAAATATCCAGAAAAGCACTGGGAGTTCAGCCCCCACAGGCAGCTCCTGGGTGCTCCATCCCTGGATCTATCCCTGCTCCACCTGTGTCCATGTCCTGAGCAGCCCAAGCCTGGAAGATCCAGTGTCCCAGCCTACAGGACAATGCCAAGCCCTTCTCTGTCCCTCTCCCACCCAGCCTGGCCAGTGACAGTGGCAGAATTCCCGCCCTGTCCTTGGTGAGATCCAGGCTGTGGATGTGGCTGGAGCCAGCAGCCCATCCCTCATCGTTCATGGCACATTGATTCTCAATTCCAGCCCCGTAGGTTATTTAATTGGGCAGATATCCCTTCAATTTTCTCCTCCAGTGATGTTATTGATGGCTGAAGCCTCTCTGTTCCTTCAGAGGAGCCTGGTTGTAATTAGAACAACACTCAAACACTCAGCTTTTGATTCTACTCCACACCCAAATCCCCAACAATCCATTAAGCCCATCTTGGAGGAATTTACCATCCCAGGCTCAACCCAGAGCTCTTCTGCACTGCCCAAAGGGCTGCAATCATCACTCTTCCCTCTCCATTGCTCTCCACCCTGCGATTTTTGGAGAACCATGAAAATCTTCCAGCTGTCAGAGGGGTCAGAGGGTGGCCCTGGGCTCCAGCTCACCCCAGCACTGTCCAAGCTGGGGCTGGTCCCTGAGGCAGCTCCAGGACAGCTCTGTGGGTCAGTCCAGCCCTGGGAGCCTGCACTGACCACAGCCAGGTGTTCCCAGTGACCCCCAGTTTGGCACTGGGGACACTGCTGAAAGCTCTTGGAGAAACCTAATCTGTTTTTTTTCCCAGGCTGTTGATTTTCTCAGCTCCAGCTTGGATCTTTCCCAGGCTGGGGAATCTTTCTCAGAGACAAAACAAGGGAAGGTAGAAAGAAAACACAGATAAACACCTGGTGTTGATCACCAAGTCGTGTCTTGTGGTATTTTGCATAAAGCATGTTTTCAAAGAGGTGTTGCTTTCTTTGACCAATGAGTCTTTTCTAGTTTGTTTTTCATGATCTATCCTATATAAATGCCATGGCTTTTCAATAAATCACTCTTCTTGCTGCCTGGAAGAGGAGTCGCTGTGTTCTTTCGCTGCTTCCTATCCCCACAGCACACAGCAATGGGCACAGGGGAGCTGGGGAAGAGAAGCAGTGGCATGTTCCAGCTGGGGCAGAGATCCAGGGTAGCCTTTTACTGGATTTTCTGCATCCCAGAGTGCAGCCAAGCCCTGGGAAGTGGGGGAAATCTGGGCTCCAACATCACTGGCTCTGCTGAGTGACAAGGAGACCAAACCCTTCTTCCAGCACCCAAATTCTTGGGGAACAGGAAAAATTTATGCCACTGGACAACCCTGCTTCCTCCAGAGGGACCCCAAAATCTAGCCAGAGGATTTCCCATCCTGGAAATACTGGAATATGAGGGATTTCTCCTCCAGGCTGTTTACAAGGGGTGTTGTTTGAAGCTTGCTTTATTTTGTAAAAGCAGGATTGTTTCTGTCTCCCCCTGCCCACGAGCTGATTGTGCTTAGGGAAAAGGAATTCTCCAGTGAGTTCCCATCCTCTCCTGGCACTGGGAACACCCAGGTGCTTCCCAAGGTTCCTCCTTCCCTGTGACAAATCCCTCATTTCACCTCTCCCTCACCCAGAGTCATACAGAGGAGGAAACACATTATTTCAGACTTTATCCTTTTTTTCCCCCCCCTTAATTCTTGATGGATGTAGTCTCAACCTTTATGCTATCTGAAAAATGAATATTTTACAAGAGTATAAAAGCTGAAATTACATGAATTAATTGCACCTAAATATTCTACTGAATGTTTGACTGCTGGGGTGGAAGAGCTGGAGGTGGAAGGGAATGTTTTGGCTGGGCTGGGCAGATCCCAGCAAACACAGTCAGAAAATGCAGCCCCCCTTTTCCTCCTTTTCCTCACATTTCCATGTAGAGGGCTGGAAAAAAGCAGGTGGGAGCTCTCTGGGCCACCCCACAAGCCCTGCACACCTGTCCCCTCCACGACACAATGTCCCCAAGGCCACGCTCAGGCTCCATGGGGAACGCTCCAATTGTTGCTGCTAATTAATTACCCGCTCGTTAATTACCCGCAGGTCACAGCAGCCATTCTTCCCCTCTGCTAATTCCGGTAATTCCATGTTCCAGATGAACTCTGGGAGCTCCCAGCAGGAGTTTGGGGTCTGTATTCAATGTGGGGATGGTGGAGGATCCCCTGAGCTGGGAATGCTGCTCTGGAGGGATTCCCTGTGCTCCCAGGAATTTGGGGAATGAGGGAGGAGTTTTTGGGGTGATGCCCAGAGTGACTGGTGGGGTGTAAACACATCCCATGGGCAGAGGGAGGGGACAGCTCCCACCTCCCTGACCCACCTGGACGAGGTCTCATCCTCCAGCTCTCCCTGCTGAGAGCTGTGCCAGGAGTGGAGGATGGGGCTGGAGAGCCAGGGAAGGGCTGGGCTGTGGAGGAGGAGGAGGATGGAGAGCCCAGCACAGCGGGGTGACTCCAGGCAGGGGTGTTTTACCACCCTGGACTTCAAATTTACAGCATGAGAAGCTCCTGCTCCTGAGCACCCTGCATCCAGAGAACCAGCATTGCTCTCCTCCCTCCATGCTAAAAATACTCTCTTAAAAAAAAAAACAAAACAAAACAACAAACCAACGAAAAAAAAAAAATTAAAAAGGGAGAAGAATGAAGACAGGGAAATGAGAGGAGTATAAACAAAGACTCCATGGAGACCACGGGTTTTGGCTCCTCCAGCTGCATCAGGTCCCTTCCCCCATTTCTCTGTCTCACATTTTAGGGCAGGGAGATGCTGCTGCCGGGTTTCTGTAGCCCATTCACACCCAGGGCTGGGCTGTGCCACTGCTCCCCCTCCTTGGTGACTGAGTGAGGGGCAGAGATTGGGGCGGGGGGCTCAGGGGCTGGTTTATAGGCAGAGTTCCCCAGAGTGGGGGTTCCCTCATCCTCGAGTCATGATTTTCCAGCAGTAAGGGGGATTTTAACTGAATTAAACCCGGGGGATTTTAACTCAGCTGTGACCTACAAACTCTTCTGGGCCATCACTGCCCAAGGTGGGGATCTGGGCACTCAAGTCCTTGCATGAACCCAACCTGGCGCAAGCAGTGATGTCCCAAAGGAGTTTGTAGGATCTGTTGGTCACAGCTGAGTTAAATTCCCCCAGGTTTGGTGTCCCCTCTGAGCCTTTGTGTCCCTCTGCATTTCCAGTGCATTTGCATCCTGAACTCTCCAAGCAATCCTGGCTTTTCTCAGGGCTACCTCCTCTCTCACCAGGCTGAGAAAATCCCATTTGCAGGAGGCCCAGAGCAGCTCCAAGTGGTGGAATTCCTCCTTCCTTGGGCAGGGAGAGAGAGCAGAGGGAAACAAAGATGACAAAAAGGCTCTTTCTGTGAGAAATTAAATTGGACTTCAAATTTACAGGGTCTTCATTTTGTTCTGGTGCTAATGAATTAAGCCCTTGCTGACAGTTATATTGCTGCAGAAATAAGTGCTGGTTAAAAGCACTTTTGGAAACTCTGACTTTCATTTTAAAGCTGCCACAATTTACATTTCATCCTTGCATTAATTCATTTATTGATGCTGCTCAGGTAGGAAGCTCACTCCAGGATTCACCCAGACATAGTTTTTAACCCCAAAGCAGCTTCCACGTGGAGCTGAAGGGGAATTTCCCTAGCAGAGTTTTCCAGAGTGCTCTGCTGGACCAAACCTCTCTCACTTACAGGACCAGAGGCAGCTGGAGATGTAAAAGGGGCTCAGTGTTGGCCACTTCCAACAGTGAGAAAAGCCTCACCCACCCAGATTCCTTCCCAATCCCCAAAATTGGCTTTTCCCTTTGCACAGCACCAGGAAAACCCCTTGATCCTGTGTTATTTTTTTTTTGGCTCCCTCTCCCTGAGGATCTCCTTGATCCTCATGGGGCACTTTGGGCAGACAGGAATTTCCAAAGGCTGGAATTTCCAGGCAGCCAAAAATGCCCTCACAGCCTCTCCATGCCAGAGTCTGCTGGATCTCCAGGGATAACAAACCCCCCACCTCTGCCTTGGAGTGCTCCTCCTTTGATTTTGGCCCAAATCCCATTTCTGTGTGGTTTTGTGAGGCTCCTGCTCCCCCTGGAGAGCCCCTGGAGTCACCAAGCTCCTGCCAGCAACTGGATCCCAAATGTTCCCGTCATTTATCCAGCAGCTTTCATTCCTTCCCTTCTCCAAAGGCTTGTTCAATAAATTACCACTTTATGAATCCATAAGTGCTCTGTGCAGCCCTGAACAAAAGAGAAGGAAAAATAAAAAGCAAACCAAAAACTCAAATCCTACAGCCTGGACCAGCTGTAACAGCAGAGCTTTTCATGCTGGAGAGAAAGGCATTCCTAAAGGAATATCCCACATGGATAACAGAATCTTCAGCAGCCAGGGGACAGCAACACCCTCAGTGCCACTGCAGGGCCCAGAGGGACCAGGGCATGGAGCTCCTCATTGTCCAAAATCCTGCACAGAGATCTCCATGAAGAGCTGATCCCTCCCAGAGCACAGCAGGTGGAGAAAAGGACTTTTAAAAAGCATAAACAAGGAGAAAAATCCCATTTTCTAGCACTGCTCCAACCAAACCCCCATGGTTTTGCCCATTCCTGTGGCTGGATTTCCTTTAGCAGGGTTATTCTTGCTGATGGGACTGCAAGGGTGGAGACCCCACACAGCCCTGGTGTCCCCTTACAGAGGGGACAGAGGGACCTGGCAGGTCCCTAAAATCCCTAAAATCTGGGAGCTGCAAGTGGCAGAGAGGAGGAGAAGCAGGGACAGAAGGGGCTGGGTCAGGGATGGATGGGGCAGGATCGACCTGGAGATGCCAAAAGGGGATTTTGGCTGAGCTGACATGCTCCTGCTTTTATCCTCCAGCCTCGATTTTCCTCCAAAATCTGGTGCTGGGCTCCAAACCAGGCCCAGGTGCAGCACCTGGAGGTGCAGCTCCAGGTATGGGTGCTGGGAGTGCTACCCTCCCTTCCTGCCAGCATGGAGAGCAGAGGGAAGGTGCCAGGCAGAGAGAAACCCCCAGAGCTGTCTGCAGAGCTTTTCCACTCTGGTGTGCAGCAAACAGGAGAAAGAAGAACCAATAAAAAAGTATAAAAAAAGAAATCAATAAGCACCACCCAGTGTGGCTCCATCTGCCATTGATTTATGGCCCTGCTGAAAAGCCTGGTTGTCCACAATTATTGGGCAGTCAGCTCCTATTTGCCATGATTTCCTCACCCCTCCTTTTCACCTGGCACCCCCACACATCCCAGCCTGGCCCTGGGGGCTCTGGGGGCTCAGTCCCAGCTGGAATAGTGGGTAGTGGGATAGTGGGGTGCTTGTCAGGCTCAGTTCTGATCCTCCAGGGGCTTGGAATGGCAGCTGGAGGGAGGATGTGGCTGGTTTGGAGCAGCAAGGGGGGAAGGAGCAGTCAGGTGGAGTGCAAGGAAAGCCAAGCAGTAAATTAAATGTTGCCCTGAGCTGCTGGAAGTTCAGCTTTATCTCCAAAGGGCCCAAAAGCAGGGCACAAGAAGATTTCCTTCCTGGTCTTCTTGACAATCTTCCCAGCTTGATTTTGCTCTTTTGGCCATTTCTGTCATGTGTCAGTGACCCAGGAGGTCAAACTGACCCAGCCAGCCAATGGAGAGGGAGAGCAGCTGGATGAGCTCCCTCAGATATGCATTCCATTATCCCAGTGCTTCCTGGGGCAGGGAGGGGGAAGAAAATCAATGTCAGGAGATCATCAAGTGTCCTCTGAACCAGCAGAGTGGAGTCTCCATCTGCAGAGTCCAGCATGGCCACCTCTGTGGGATTCAAGAGTTTAATGGCTTTGGAAGCAAAACCAGTGAGAAAAACACAAAAACACAATTTAAGAGGGAAAAATCATAAATTAAAGAAGAAAAAAAGAGAAAAAAAAGATAAAAACAAAATACATGCAATAGTACAAAAGGAAAACCAGTGACAGAATACAACCTGACACCCCTCTGGTTTGGGTGGTGACAGCAGTCCAGATGAAGTGCTCTTGTTGAAGTAGTGATCCTCTGCAAAGGTCTGGCAGTGATCCTGGTAGCTCTTGTCCTCTAGAAACCAGTGGGTAAGGGCTGCCTTGGTGTTCCAAATCTCAGTTTTTATCTGGGTAGGAAAGATTTGGCTCCTCCCCCTGGGTGGAGCATCTCCCAATGGGATGATGTAATTTTATCAGTCATGCACTGGGACTCCATGGCCCATTAACAGGAGATATCTCCTGGAGGGAGCATGGCTTGTGGAAAAGATAAAGAACATTGCCTCAGCTGGTTTTTAACAGCTGGCCCATTAGCAGAGGATATCTCTCACAGAGATCAGGATCACTGCCCCACCTGGTTTCAGCAGATGGTGATAGAATACAGACTTTTGGGCACATCTTTACATTGTAGCTTAGGACAATGAGCTCTGGCAAATCCCAGGATCTGCCCTGGAAGCAGAGGAATGAATTTTTCCTCGCTCCAGAGGTCAGGCTCAGCTCTGGCACCATCAGGCTGGGATAGGTGGGGAGATGGGGTGCAGGGGAAGGTGCCTCATGGCAGGGGTGGGACAAAGAAAGCTTTGAGGTCCCTTCCAATACAAACCCAAAGTTTGGAATATCTCAGCCCAGGACAAGGCTCAGAATGGGCCCTGTTGGATACTGGATGCTCTGGTCAACTCAAAGCAGTGAGAGGAAGGAAAAATCTGTTTGAAGACCCAGGGTGAGTAAATCCTCCTCATGGGAATCACTGGGAATGTGGAGCTGTGACCTCTTTGTGTACCACAGCTCTCTTTGGGGAGGGAAATTTTTCAATCTTTATGAAAACAAATTCAGTGACTCTGGTCTGCAAGGAGTCTGGAAAAAGCCTTGGCAAGCTGAGTTTCACCTGAATCCATGAGGCAATGATTATTTGGATGATTTTGGTGAGAAATGAACATATTGTGGAAGGGCTGATTGCAGAATTGAGCCCTGAATGGAAGACTTTGACCTAAATCCACACGTGATTAGAGGAAGGAACAAAAGAGAATAAAGCTGCAGCTGTGGATCTTGATTTCAAGCAAAGTGGACACCGAGAAACAAAAGCAATTTTTAGTGAGTTCAGCTGGAGAGAGGTCAAGGACACAAATGTGCTGGATACCTGGAATGGCATCAAGTGAAAGGGTGTTGGAGCTGCAAGAAATCCCAAGCAGGAGGAAGAAAAACTAAAAATAAAAGCTCCCAAAGCAGAGCTTGTGAGGAAATGGGCTGAGCAGCAGCTGGAGGAAGGTGTTGGGGAGAAGCAGGACCCTGCCCAGGCTGGGAGAGAGGAGCCCTGGGGTGGGAGGTCACAGAGGCCACCAAGTTCTGAACAAATTGCATCAAGTCAGGGCTGAACCTCTCAGAAAAGGTACTGGAGCAAAAAGCTGCTGATAGATCTCAAACAGAGCCTCAGAACCTCACAGAACAAGGGGTGGGAGGTGAGGAGAGCAGGGAAAACATGAAAGGATAACTTGGGGCACATCCCAGCACTGTTTTTTCACAAATTTCAACCAAGAATGAAGCAGGGAAACAGGAGAGAAGAGCCAGCAACTCCCTGGAGTGGTGAGGAGCAGGCACGAGGGAGAGCATTTGTGCCTGCAATTATTTTTATTACATGAAGATAAAGTATTATTGGTTTGGAGCACAGCACACGTGGGGGCTGTGTTTAAACACGAGACACAAGCCCATTAATCTGATCTCATAGAGGATGAGACCTCACAGCAGATTCCAGCACGGGGCTAATTGAAAGTGAGCAAACAACATTACAAGGGCTTAGCAAGGGGACATCAGGCCAGGATAAGTGGATTTGCCTCATCCTCTTTTGACTGTGGGATCAGTTCTCCCCATCCACCTGGAGAGGAGCTGGAAGGCTGGGACAGAGGGACAGGGTGGCACTGACAGTGAGGCAGAAAATGGAAAAGTTCCAAAGATTCCATCAGGACATGTCCAGATGGGAACCAGCCCATGGGCAGCACCAGGGAACCACTGCCCCAAAATCAGGATCCTCCTTTGGTTTGATCATTACAATAAAATCACCTTGATCTTCCTCAGGCACAGGGCCAGGCCAAGCCTGTTTAGGACTTTAAATCCTGTGGTGCCATGGGAATTCCAGCCAGATGGGAGGAGAAAAGTCAGGGATGTTCCTGGGCAGTGCAAACAGGATCTCCCTTGGCATGGGCACCCTGAAGGGGTTTGGTGCTTGCAGTCCTGGGAAGGGCTGGAGGGAAGGAAGGGGATGGGATGGGATCCATGGGATGGGATGGGATGGGATGGGATGGGATGGGATGGGATGGGATGGGATGGGATGGGATGGGATGGGATGGGATGGGATGGGATGGGATGGGATGGGATGGGATGGGATGGGATGGGATGGGATGGAATAATCCATTCCCACTGGTGCTGCAGGGTATCTCTCCAGGGAGCAGCTCCTCCCATGGGCACTGAGGATGTGGCTGCATCAATAATGGCTCAAACAGCCCCTTTTTAAGTGACCCTGCTGCTCCTTCTCTGTTTGCACCACAGACAGCTCCTAACAGGATCTGCTCCAGCATTCCCCACCTCTGGCTCCCCCTTCCCTGCTCCCAAAAGCACTGCCCTCCTCCCCAGGACCTCAGGTACAGCAGGCACTGCAAAGTTTTCCATGGGAAGAGCCCTGGAAGGGCCAAGCAGCAGCAAAGCCATTAAACCTGATAAGGGAGGCAATTTTGAGATGCATATCCTTGAGCACACAGCCTAATCTCCAGCAGCTGGAATTTCAGGCAGGGAGATCACTGAGGGAAGAGAAGTCAGCATTTGCAAAAACTGCCTGAAGATCCAGACTGCCAGGAGAACAGATAAAAGCAGTCATTACAACTTGCTGAAATGGGTGATAAAAACAAAGATACAGCCAGAGGATGGGGACGGGGGTATGGGAAAACCACCTGCAGCCTCAGGAGAGGCTGTGCAAAAGGAGTGGGCATCAGAGGAAGGGGACAGCTGGGAATATCTCCCCCCCAAAAAAGATATTTAGGGCACAGAAAACTTAGTGTGAAGGTACAGGGTGTACAGAGCAGGCAGCTGCAGAGCTGAGCAACACCAGCTCTGAGGCACTCCTGGCTCGGGTACAAGGCAGAAGAATGGGAATAAATAAAAAAAGGAGTGGGATAAAGCCTGCACAGCTCCAACCAAGCTCAGCAGAAAGGCAGGAAAGCGTGGAGCTGACAGAGCCAGCTCATGCAAAACTGCATGGCAAACAGGAAGGCAGGAGAGAAAGAGGAGCTGCCAGCATGTGCAGGGGAGAGGGAGGCAGGCTGGGAGTTTGGGACAGGAATCACAGCAGGATAGTGCTGGGGAGCCTCAGCATCACTGGGATGGGCTGTTCCTGATGGAACAGCTTGCCCAGAGAAGATGTGGAAGTGTCCAAGGTTGAACAGGGCTTGGAGCACTTGTCCCTGCCCATGGCAGGTGGGAACTCCATGAGCTTTAAGGTCCCTTCCAACCCAATTGTGGGATTCACACAGGCATCCAGCAGGATCCAGAGCATCCCAGACCTTCCTGCATTGCCCACTGTCACCCCAAAATCCACAAATCCCAGTGCCTGGGATGATTCCTGCAGCTGCCAAAAGGTTCTCTGCTGGGCTCCCTGGGGCTGGCATGGACACCACGGAATGCTGAGTGTTCCAAACCCTCTGTGAAAAGGAGGAATTATTGGCCAGACAGCTGCAGAGCTTGTCCCAGCTCCAGCTCTGCCCCAGTGAGCCAAAGGCACATCCAGTCCCCACCTGACCCCTCCATGGGCTGAGCTCCCCCTGGATGTGCCCACAGATGTGCAAGCAGGGATCACAGACCCAGGGAAGCACCACTGACACCTCCAGCTCCTTCCCTGCCAAATCTGATCTTGGAGGCTGCAAGGGGATCACAAAGCCTTGGGAAGGAGCTCTCAGAGCTGTTGGAGGAGGAGGAAGGCAGATGATGAAGGCATAGCCTTCTTCAGACCAAGCAATTGGGATATTTTGCTCAACCCAGCCCTCCTCTGGCAGTGGGACAAAGGGGACACAAGGATTGATCCCAGGATGGATATTGAATGGAGCAGCAGAGCAGGAGCAAGGCCAAGGATAACAGAGCCTGGAGTGCCAGGAATCCCCAGACTCCAGCAGGGACATTCAGGGTGGTGTGGAGGAGAAATTGTCAATGAAAACACAACCAGGCAGGGTTCAGGTGGCTGCAGAGACACAGCAAGGCAGGAAAACCCCCAGGATCAATTCCTGCCACCTGTCACCACTGCCAGCCACAAAACCAAGCAGCTGCATGGAAAACTGGAGCTTTTCCCAGGAAATCCCCATCCACAGCCACAGGAATGAGAGGGGACAAGCAGGACAAGGAAAGGAAAGGCCCAGTTTCCCCCCACAGCCACCCTGCTGAGCCCTGGTGGGATAAGGAATGCCAGCTAAGAGGACAAGGACAGATTTCCTGGTGTCCTTTGGGAATGCAGGATCAGGATCCCAGCAGGGTTTGTCCCACAGCCCATGGCACAGCGCAAATCTCACCTGGAAGGATAAATTTAAAAAGGATCCACAAGCACAACACACCAAGATTTGAAGGGGATGAAAGGACAGCATTCCCCTATTGCCCAGGAGAGGAGGCAGCTCTGCCAGGCTGAGAAAATTCCACCAGATCCTCCAGTGATCTCCAACCCCATCCCAGCTGTCTCAGATTAAATTTTTAGGGAATCTCTCTGGGAGACCTTGATCCAATTTCACCTCCATGGATAAGCAGCAGCATGGGAACACCCAGGAAGGTCCTCAGGGACCCTTCTCTAAAGGGTCAGCAGTGGCTGGGTTGTTTGGAGTTTTTTTGGGGGGTGAAAATCTGCTCATATTTTATTTATTGGCATCAGAAAAAGTTGGTTCTTTTTTGTGGAGGTAAGCAGCTAATTACGTTCAGGTTCTTCAGCTAATGAAGAAATAAACTGAATAATTAATTATTTGAAAATGAATTATTCATGGCTGGTTGTGATTCCAGTGTGGGAGCAAGGAGCTTGGAGTGTTATTTCGTTATTTTCAGCTTAAAAAAGAATAATGCATGTACCCAGCCCAGGCAGCCCCAGTAGATCCTGGCTGGGATCAGGGATGGGTGATCCAGGGGGGAACTGCTCCTTTCCACAGCTCCACCCTCCAGGATGGAGCATTCTCCAAAGTGAGCTGTGGGATGCTGGTGGAGCCATCCCTGGTGAAGCTTCCTTTGAAACCACCCCTAAAATGCCCTAAATCCCACATTTACACATCCCAGCTCCTGCTTTCCTCACCTTGCTCCAGGTGCTTGAACAACTCCTTGAGCTGCTGGGTAAGGAGCCACTCAAACAGTGATGAAAAATGGGATTAATGTGCTGGATTTTGGGGATGATGCTCATTCCAGTAGGGATGGGCTCACCCCAGAATCCTCCTCTTGCTGACACAGAGGCACATTTTAAAGGCTGATCCTTTACCCTGTGCACATGCATATTAAAAAAAATTTGATTTTCCTGCTTCCCAGCAACCCTTTGTGTGCCCCTGAAGGAACAGTGGGATCATTTCACCCCATTGCTGCCCCTGGGGATGTCCCTGCTGGATTTTCCCTCCTCTCACTGTGATTCTTGCACTTCAGTGTGATTGTCCCTGTCCCTCAGGCAGTTGTTAAATGGCATTGAACCAAGGGAGGAATCCATGGGAGATCCTGGTGGGAGCAAACATCCACTGATCCCTCTGTTATTGCATCAGAGACTCCTCCAGCAAACCAGAACCCTTTTAATTCCCCAAATACAGGAAACAAGAGGGGGCCAAGCCAAAATTTTTGGAGAAACCTTAAATCCACCCAATCTACCCCTCCTGGACTCACAGGGGTGTTCCCAGTGCCAGCTCCTTCCCCAGTTAAATCCCAAATGGATTTTCCCACCCTTTGCCTTAGGACAGCCCAATTACTTCCCTAAAAGTTGCAATAATTTGGGGACCCCTCAGCACCTCAGGAATCTCCCAGTTTTTAAAGATCTGGGTGAAAGAAGAATTTGGGGAACAGCTTTACAGCTGATAATCCCTGGATGCCCTCCAGCCCCTCCTGCACTGGGAGCTGCAGCAAATAAAACCTCCTGCCTCTTCTTTTTTTTTTCTGGATTTGGAATATCTGTGGAGCATCCCCACCTTTCCCACTCTGCTGTTTTACAATTTTGCCATCTGGCTCAAACCACAGAGCCATTTTTTGACACAGAAATAAATCCCCTGCTCTCTCTAAGTGCTTTCTTATTGTCTTTGACCCTTCTGGTCATTCATAGTCCATTAGTTTCTTTGATTCTTCCCAACTGCTGCTACCTGTATTTTTAGGTAACATTTCTTTTTTTAGCGTTTGCCAATAGATTTGTTTCTTTTTTCCTCCCTCCTCCCCACACCTGTGCACAACTGAGGCAGGAAAACAAGCAAAAAAATCCCAGTTTCAGCACACTTGGAGTGTCAGACACTGCACACTCCCCATGCTGGAATCAAATTATTTTTGCTCCTCCTTACAGAAATCAGGAGTTTTCTTTTTGCTAATTGATTTTTGATGTTCCCATCTCAGCAGGGATGGGTTTGGTGTGCCAGCACTGCACGGTGAAGTCATCCCTCATCTCCTTTCTCTTGGGGGCTGCTTTGTTCCTCAAGACACAAAGTGTTCCCAAAGTCGCCCCTCTTCCTCCCCCCGAGTCCTGAATCATCTCCCTGCAGCTCACAGACAGATGGTTCAGCAATTTCTCCTGTTTGCCATTAAAACCTCGAGGGTTTCAGCAGGATTTTACCCCTTCTGTTCCAGCCCAGATCCCCTGTGTGCCCCACACACCCTCCCAAGTTTTGCCCCTCACCACTGTCCCCAACAGTTTGGTGTCACCAAAGTCCTGCCTTTAAACCCAGGGGACGTTACAGACCCTGCTTCACCTATGTCCTCATTAAAACAAATTAAAATTCCTCTTTGCACCCCTGCCCTGCTCAGGTTTGTGTCCATGAAATCCCACAGGCTGAGGGCAGCAGGCAGTTCCTGCACTGCTGCAGCTCCAGCCCTGCCCTGAGGTGATCCCAAAACCCTTCTGGACCCCATTTCCTACCCTCAGACAACCCCATAATCCTTCTGGACCCCATTTCTTATCCTCAGACAACCCCATAACCCTTTTGCACCCCATTTCCCTGCCCTGATGTAACCCCAAACCCCTTTTAACCCCATTTCCCTGCTCTCAGGTGACCCCACAACCCCTCTAGACCCCATTTCCCTGCCCTGGCTCCAGGGATTTGGCAGGAGCCCGAGCCAGTGAAAGGCACCCGGTGTGGTTTGCACCAGGCCTGGGCAGTTGTCACTAATGAGGTGACATCTTCATGTCACCCCTCGCGTTCTGAACCTCTCTGCTTGATAAAAGTCCTTATCTGGGTCACCCTGTGCTCTCCCCCATCTGTTTTCCCCGGGGACATGCAGTGATATCCCTTAATCACACCGCAGATAAGGGAAGCAGCTTCGTTAGGAATTGCCCGAGGGCTCCCAGGGGCTGGAGAGGAAGAAGAACTGAGATTTTGGGTGGTTTTTGCAGGATCTGCAGATCACCAAAACCTGCCCTGCAGAGCAGGGACTCAGTGTGGGCACAGCTCTGGGAAATTCACATAGCTGGGAATTTCCTTGGGAGAGCAAAAGGAAAATGCCTTGTTGGAACTACCCAAAAGCAGAAGCCAGACAGAATTAAGGGAATAAAAATAACTTTATTTATAATTATTGAAGGGCTTTCAGGTAATTTTGGGCAGATGAAGTTCCCCAGGGGCTACACCCAAAATGGGTCACAGGTCATGGGGTTTTTACACTTTTGTAAGTTTGGTCCATTTGCATATTGAGGGTTAATCTCCTAATTACTGCTTGAGGTGATGAAGTCATTTACCCTAAATTTGCTCCCCTCAACTCATTTTTGTTTCCATTTGTCGGGGTCTGAAGCAGTGAGGTGTCCTTGACAGGAATTGTTGTGTCTGCCCAGAATGGAACAGCAGCTCACACTGGGTATGGAGTTCAGAGTGATCCACTGAAGAACTGCAGGGCTACAAATAAATGAAAATATAAAAGTTAAAATCCCAAGGGATCCCATGGACAAATGCTCCAGAGGCTGTGAGAGCTGGGGAGCAGCCACAGCCCCAGCAGGACATCCCAGGCAGGGATCCAGGATGGGCCACAGGGAAAGGAAAGGCAGGGCTGGAATGGGAATGGGAATGGGAATGGGATGGGATGGGATGGGATGGGATGGGATGGGATGGGAGATGGGAATGAGGAGGGATGTGGGGTGGCTGCAGGGATGCAGGGAAGGGAAGTACAGCAGAGCACCAGCAGTATCCCATGATGAGTGTGGGATGGATGGATGCATGGATGGATGGATGGATATGGGATGGATGTTTGGTGTATTTGGGATGGATGTGGGGTGGATTTGAGATCACAGCACTCCAGCAGCAAGGCCCATCCCTGCATGAGCAGCTCCAGCTCCCCAGGGAGGAGCTGTCAGCACAGGCACTGAACCATTGCTGTGCTCAGAGCACAGAGCACAGGGAGGGCAGGCACAGAGAGGAGCTGGAAATGTGCAACAGCTGTGCCAGGGGATCAGCAGATCCTGGTCCAGCTCCCTCACAAGAGGGGTGAGATCCTCTAGGAATGACCCCTCCACATCAGGAAGGAGGGATGGCACCAGCACGATTGCAGTTTCATTTTGCTCCACACATTTGTATTTGATATCTGACACTTTTTCCAGCAGCAGACAGAACTCTCTGCTGCCCTGCAGATGTGAGGAGCAGCTCAGCTCCCAGTAAATCCTGAACATCCCATCCAGCCCTCACAATCCCACCAAGTATTGGCAGATGGAGACCAGGACACTTCCCCAGGGTCTCAGGAGCCCTGGGACAGAGCAGAGCATTCCCTGGACTCCTCCAGCCCCCAGGGCTTCCAGCTCTGGCCAGTCCCCTCGGGGTGTCCTGGATGTGAAAGGCACCAGTGACCTCTCCAGGCCACTCGGGGACTGCACTTGTCACCTCCTGTCCCTCCCTGGCCCGGGGACTGTGCTGAACCAGGAGAAAGTTGGAACTTTTGCTTCTTTTTTTTTTTTTTTTTATTTTTTTTTTTATTTTTTTTTTTTCTTCCCCTATCCTTTAAGTGATTGACGTATTAGCTGAGAAAGAGGCACTTGAAAGGAACTCGAGTCTGGTTAAAGCTGGTTATCCATCTCAATTTGCATGATGGTTATGCAAATTGAGGTTTGCATAGTGTTGCTGTGATCTCCAATCACTTTTAGGGTTTTTCTGCAGGCAAAGACCCCAGAGAAGCCCCTGAGCTGCTCTGCAGTCCCTGACCGTGCTCAGACAGCACCAGGCACGTGAAATGCTGAGAGTTCCCTCTCCCCTTTGGTTTTGGGTCCTCTGTGGGACCAAGCCTGGCTTTGTCCCTGCCCTTGGGAGGTTCCATGCTTCAGGAGGGGCTGCAGGGCTGGACTGTGCCCCTGGCAGTGATTCCTCAGTGAAACTGAGCCCTTCCACTGTCCATGGGCTCCAGCACACCCCAGCCCCAAGGAAAAACCTCCCCAGTGTTTTCAGCAGCTCTTCCCACAGGCAGGACCCCCCAGCAGCCCCCCAGAGAAACCCAGTTAAGGAAATTATCCCCAGGCTGCCCTAAATCAGTCGAGGAAAGTTTAAAAACCCAAACAAACCCGCTCCAAAACCCATAAAAATTTCACAAATCTTTCCCACCCTGAAGGCCAGGAGCAGATTCAAAGCACCCAGGACATCCCTGGGCCACTGCCCAGGCTTTTATACACGCCAAAATCTATTTATACTCCACTGAGAGCTCTTCTCCAACATCACTGTCCAAAAGAAAAAAAATAATTTGAAGGATGAGATGATGCCTGGATTTATCCAGATCTCTCCTGCAAGAGGTCCCAGTGCTGAGTTTGGTGTTGGGTCAGTCTGTGACCATCACTGTGATGGGGATGATGGTCACCTTTGGACCCACTTGATAGCTCCAAATCCTTTCTCCAGAGTTGGGAGTGGGTTTATCTCCTCATATCTCATGGTTATAAAAGCTCCACCAAATGCAGGGGGATGGGAGGAAGCATCCTGGAGAGAAACCAGAAAAAAAGGCAAAAAAAAAAAAAAGAAAAAAAACCCCACAGCTCTTTAAGGTTCAATCCAAACCCACTGGGATGGAAACAAAAGCACAACGAGAATTGGCTCAGCCTGAGCTGGACCTTCCCAGGAAAGCTGAGCTCCCAGAACATCCAGCAAAGCTTCTGGAGAGATCTCAGGGAGAGGGGAGGCTCAGGGGCTGCCCCTGCTCAGGCTTTCCTGAGGGACACATCCATGGATATAAACAACTCGGATCAAAAAGAGGAGCAGCCAGGCAGGGATTCGATTTGGGTTGAAATCCCAAACTTGGCAGCTCAAACCAAAGTGGGGCAGCTTCAAAGGAGGCAGGGGGGACCCAGCTGTGGCCTGGGGACCTCCCTGAGGTGCCCCCAAGGTCTGTGCTGGGCTCCCCTCGAAGGTTTCTCTGTGCTCACATCCCTCCCATGCTGGCAGATGCAGGGCAGGGTGATGGATGGGGCTGGGCATGGGACCCAGGAGGATGGATCCCCATCCCTCCCTTCACCCCCACTCACAGGCAGCTGAAATTTGGCTTCTCAGAGTGATTGAGGACTAAACCAAGCTGGCTGCAGCTCCAGGCTCCTCTCAGTGATTTCCATGCTGGAGGATGTGTCAAATGCTGAGTGACAGCCTCAGGAAAGCAGGATAAAGAGGGAATGCTGTGCTCAGCCACGGGGAGTGGAGCTGAACAGCAGCTGCTGGACCTGCACCCCCTCTGCTCTGCTCCTTTCTGCTGCTCACCCTGCTGAAAATGGCTTTTTGAGCCTGTTCTGACACTCCTGGGCTTTCCCAGGATGACAGAACCAGCTGGCAGAGCATTCCTGGCTCAGCTTCATGGGGTGCATGATGGTTTAGGATGTGCACAGCTCCCCCAAACTCTGGGTAAGGTCCCACAGTCACAGACCTGACACTGCCCACGGGTCAGTGGGAATTCCCACAGCCTGTGAGCCCTGGAGAGAGGCAGCAGGATGGAAAGTGATGGACATTCCTCTCCATGGAGTGGGACAGGGGCCCCAAAGCCAAGTGGGACACTGGGAATGCTCCTGTCCTTTCCTTCTGTTTCCTCTCCCTCATCCCTTGTTGAGGGGTCTCCAGCTGTATCCCAGTGTGAGCCACCATTCCCAATCCCTGTGCTCCATGAGTGCTGGAATCTCACTCCAGCTCCTGTCAGGAGTGACCAGGAGAGTCTGGAGAGCAGTTTGAGAGATCACAGCTTTGTGGGGTGGAGAAAACTGGCAGAGACACCTTCCCACACCCAAAAAATCCCTTTTTCCCTATGAAATCCACCCAGAGAAATCCTTTTTTCCCCATGAAATCCCTGGGGTGGAGGAAACTGGCAGAGACACCTTCCCACACCCAAAAAATCCCTTTTTCCCAATGAAATCCCTGGAGTGGAGGAAACTGGTAGAGACACTTTCCCACACCCAAAAAATCATTTTTTCCCCTATGAAGTCCCTGGGGTGGAGGAAACTTGCAGAGGCACCTTCCCACACCCAGGAAAATAATTTTTTCCCCTATGAAATCCCTGGGGTAGAGGAAACTGGCAGAGGCACCTTCCCACAGCCAGGAAAATCCCTTTTTCCCTGTGAAATCCCTGCTGCCCTCCCAGCTTTTCCCTGTTCCCCCAGCTCTGTGTGGGGACAAAATCCAACACTGAGTTCTCTTTTCATTAATTTCTCCATCCCATCAGGATCCTGTTTGCACACTGAGCTCAGCTCCTCTCTCCTAGCAGGGGCATCCTCTGCCCACCCACCTGAGCAAATCCTCACTTTCAGAGCTGTGCAAATGGGGTCACTGAGCTCCCAAACGGGGTCACTGAGCTCCCAACCTCCCTGACATCAAAAGCTTTCCTTGTTTATGTTTTGCACAGCACTGAGAAGCCAGTGGGATAAGGGGGTTTGTTTTCCCTGAGAATCCAGAGCATGGGAGCACGAGGAATTGCTCAGGAATAAAAACCCAAGCAGCCAGAGGAGGAGTTGGTGGCTGGAGACAGGAGCCTTCCCCCTCTCCCCACTTTGTTTCCTTCCCTTTGTGGTGTCCCTCGTTCTGCTCCATGTTTCCCACTGTCCCAGAGGGAAGATGGGGGCAGGTCTCAGAGTTTGAGCTCAGTCACAGCCAAACCCCTCAGGAAATGGGAAGTGGAGGTTGCAGGGAGGTGTTTGATTCAGATCACTGACATTGCTGGGGACAGGCCAGGAGCAGGATGTGTTTCCCTCCCCATGGCTGGAGGTGATGGTGAGAGAACACACTGGGGACCAGGAGAAGTGAGCAGAGAGCACAGAGCAGAGCTGCAGAGCAGCTCAGTGCCTGCTGAGCCTCCCTCAGGAGCCCAGATCCACCCAGCCCTTGGAAACAGCCCCATGGATCAATCCAGATCCCTGCTGTTGGACACAGCCCCTTCATTTCCTACATTAAAGTACCAGACCCTGGAATAAAACTGTGCAGGTTGTTCCCTCCTTAATTCCTAAACGTCCTTCACAGCTCCTAATCTGGAGTTTAACTCTATTACTGCTAATTCGTGCTGAGTTTTCCTCTGCACACACAGTCCCTTAACCTCAGGAGCTCTTCTCCTTCCCTGAAATATTCCTTACCTCCTTTTCCCAAGGGATCCATTGGCTCCTCAAACAGGTGCCCTGCTCTCTGCAGCAGCACAGACCTCTGCTGCCCCTTCTCTGTTTGGGGAAATCCCACCAGGAATTCAACCAATTTCCCCTCCCTTCTCCCCTGGGATGTGCTTGGCTGTGCTGTCACTGCTGCATTTCCACACTGGAGCTGGGTCAGGTCCCAAATGACTCAGCTCCCCCTGGGATGGATCTCCTGCAAGCCCCTCACCCCATGGGCAGCTCTGCAAGCTGTCAGCTGCTCTTTAGTGAGCCCCTCCTGCACTTTCCTCTCTGCCATTAATCCCTGTCCTCATTAAGGGTTTCCCACCAGGCACTGGAGCAGACTCCTCACCAGAGCGTGGAGAGAAATCTCTGGCATTTCCTTCATCCTGGCACCTCCTGGAGTGCATTCCATGCCCTTTTTGCTTTAGATCTGTGTTTTTAAGGACTTTTTCCCTGCAGATTTGTTCCATGAACTCTGGAGGGGGGTGGCTGGATTAACATGCCCCCAGATCATCTGTGTTGCCATTTTGGAAATAAAGAGAAGGGAAAGAAAGTGGGGATGGGATAGAAACATCATAAGGAGATTTGCAGGGAGAGGAAAGCTGGGACTCTGCAGTGTGAGCTCTGCTGGCACCCAGGGGGGGCTGAATTCCCAAATTCCACCCTCCAAATTCCAGCCTGCCTGGGAGCATTTCCAGCCTGGGAATGGCAGTGATGGCACCCCAGCTGTCCCAGCAGGGTGGGTTTGTGTGGATGAACCCACAGTCCAGGAGGATTTTAGGACTTCAGGAGATTTCAGCACACTGTTGTCTCCCAACCTCCTCTCCTGCTCTCCCAGGACCCTCCTCACCCCAGAAATTTCACTGGAATATTTGTTTCTCCTCTTCACTTTTCCCTCTGTCTGCTCAGTCTGGCTGGAAACAAGAACCATCCCGTTCTCTTCATCAAAATATTCCCCCAAGTGAACATTTCCTATCTGGTCCCAGCTTTTGTAATATATTCTTTTATTTTTTTCTTGCTCTCCATGGGAGAGCTTCTCTATTTGGCTTTATTTTCCATTAAATGGGAATCCCTTTTAATTAAAAGAAGAGGGAGAAGCCCTTCAGTCCCATTCAGCTCAAAGCAAATTGGTGCTTTTCTCTTTGGAGGAGCCTCAAGATGCTGCTTAGGGTTGGATTCCTGGAGTGAGCCAAAAACCTGGAGCAGCAGGATCAGCTCCATGCCACAACTTGTCATTTTCCCTTGGCTTCTATTCCCCAAACATTCATAACTAAAATAAAATAAGATAAAAAATAAAATAAAATAAAATAAAAAATAAAATAAAATAAAATAAAATAAAATAAAATAAAATAAAATAAAATAAAATAAAATAAAATAAAATAAAATAAAATAAAATAATAAAATTCCCACTCTTTAAAATACTGGATTTTGCCCAAAGCTGAACAAAAAGCCCAGATTATAAAGCATCTCCTCTTCTGCCTGGAAGTCCCAGCTCCAGCTGGAGTTCTCCAAACAATACAAATTGATTGTGGGGTGGACAGGGATAACAAGGAGCCTCTGGAGCTGCAGGGAAGAGCCAAATTCCTCCTTCCCTGGCTCATTCCCAATGCCTGGAGTGGGCTTGGGATGCAGGGAAAGGACCTGGAGCTCTGAGGTTTGTGGGGTCAGTGCTGGGGTGAGCCCAAAGTGTGGATCAGGGAATTCCTCCACCTGGAATTCTCCAGGGGAACACCTGGTGGTTGCCAAGGGCTCTCTGAGGAGATGAAGTGCCACTAATTAATCCTTGGTGTTCAGATAACAATTAGTCAAGTGGGTGATTCTCTGGGTTTGGGGAAATGATGCTGGAAGAGGCTGCCAGGGAGGTCCCCAAATGGGATGGTGACAATCCTGCTCCTCCCCAGGCTGCACCCCCAAAACCTGGCCACCAAACATCCCCCCAGACTTGCCAGCCTGGCAAGCAGGCAAGGAAAAGCCAATTTTGAGCTGGGAGCTGAACTGGGGCAGAGCTCACCCCAGGGAGAGGTGGGAGCTGAACCCCAACCCCTGAAACCCCCAGATCTGGCACTGCCAGGCCCCATGGAAAGGCCTTTTCCATCTGGGATTTCCATTTTCCATCTGGGATTTTCATTTTCCACCAGGGATTTCCATTTTCCACCTGGGATTTCTCTCCCAGCACAGAGTGAGAGTATTGGCATGTCACAATGGCCTTTTATTATGATCCATTTATGCCATTAATGGAATATCCTCCTCTTGGATTGCTCAGTTCTGTATTAACAACATAAGAAACCCAGCTTTTCCTTCAGCTCTTCATTGTCTAAATGAGTCTCAGACTCTCTCTGTGACAGGATTTTGATGGATGGCCATATTTTTAGCTGTGATCACGTCTTGATGCTCTGAAATTAGGGACATGCTTTAAAAATATTAGCCCACATGTGTTTATCTTATTTTTCTTAATCCCTGTCTCACCAGTTCTCCTTCTGTTTTTATTGTAGGGTCATTAGTGCTTGTTATAAGCCTGATAAATGGGTATGGCACCATTTATTTGCTGTTTGAGCAGCCCAAGGAATGGGCAAATAAAGCATAAATATGGGGAAATGATCACTGGGGGTTTTACTTCCATAACAGAGAACATTCCTAATGAATTGCCTCGCTGGGAAATCATTTTGTCCAGGCAGTCTTGGAGATGTGAGGAAAATCTGAGGATTCAGGAAAGAGTTACAGGATTGAACCTGGAGGAAAAAATCCTGTGCAGTGCCAGACCAAAGGGATTTGACCTGTTTGATGTCTCAGACATCAAGAGCTGCAAGTTAAAGGGACAAATATGCTCAGAGTGGGGAGAAATATTAAAGGATTTATTAAATTTCAGAGAAATGGGACTAAACAAAGTCCCACCTGGAAATTTAGTGGGGATGTGGCAGCCAGGAGCTGCCAGCACAGGGATTTAACAGAGCTCAGACTAAGGGCTGGAGACTCAGGGAGATGCAGGAGCTCTAACCCTTGGCAGGATTTTCAATTTGGGAAATTTGGGGCAGAGGGAATTCCCTCATGGCCAGCCCAGCAGCCCCAATCCATCCCTGTGCCCCTGTGGGAACACATGGGTGAGATTTGCTGCCAAGGAAGAGGTGCAGTAGCACAGCATAAATTCTTGGGACTGGGAAAAGTAAATCTCCAGTTGTTGGGTCACCTCTTTTTTTGCCCTGAAAAGTGGCTGAAATTCTGATTGTTCTGCTCCCTGCTGCAAGGAAATTCATTGCAGTGAGTCCCAGGGGTGTTTCCTGCTGTGATTGAGGAATTTTTATCTCTGGGGCCATAGACCAGGCTGCTCCAAGTCCTGTTTAACTTGGCCTTGAACAAGGCCAAGTTTCGGACATCCCAAATCCCAGATCCTCAATCCCAAATCTTCAATCCCAAATCCCAGATGCTTGATCCCAAATCCCAGATCCTCAGTCTCAAATCCCAAATCCTCAATCCCAAATCCCAGATCCTCAGTCTCAAACCCCAGATCCTCAATCCCAAATCCCAGATCCTCAGTCTCAAATCCCAGATCTTCAATTCCAAATTCCAAATCCTCAATTCCAGATCCCAGACCTTCAATCCCAAATCCTCAATCCTAAATCCCAGATCCTCAATCCCAGACTTTCAGTCCCAAATCCCAGATCCTCAATCCCAGACCTTCAATCCCAAATCCCAGATCCTCAATCCCAAATGCCAGATCCTCAATCCCAAACCCTCAATCCCAAATCCCAGATCCTCAATCCCAAACCCTCAATCCCAAATCCCAGCAGACTCTGGCCTGGCCATGTGGTCCCCAATTGATATTCCCTTTTCCCCCCAGCTCCTGCCTTTGCCCATGGAAAAGAAAGGCAGCAAAGGGACACAAACGATGCTGATTTTGGGGAGGGGACAGATCAGAACCATGGGGACACCAGGACTGGACACCAGGCTGTCCCTTGTCCCCCTCAGGGTGGCAGTGGCTGCTCTGCTGGGCTGATAAATGGGAACTCTTCTCTCTGGAAATGTGATAGATGATCCCAATTATGTCCTTCCAGCCCTGATTTAATGTAATGTTTTATTAATAGCAACAATCAGGGGAAAGCAAACAGCTCATTCCGTGCACGCCGTTCCCTCTCTGCTTTCCCTGCTTTGCCTTTTCCAGGTTCATCCCGAGTCCTTGGTGCTCCGGAATCAGGGGGTCAGCAGCAGCAGGAGGGTGGGGACACACGAGCAGGGCAATGGCTCATTAGCGCCCAATTAACGCCGTTGGGACAATATTTTCTTCTCTTATTCTTCACGGATTATTGGGAGGAAACGGCAAATTGCTGGTTTGTTTCCTCGGATGTTAAAAATCCGTGTGGAAAGGTGGGGAAAAATAATCCCTGGTTTTGCCTTGCTGGGTTTAATGGTCCTTTGCTGCAGAAGGAGTGATAAGAGTGTCGGGAAAATTAACCCAAAAACACCAGAGGTTTATGTCCAAAAAGGAGACAGAGGAGTCGTTTTTGCTTTATTCCAATAAAGGGACAGGCCATGGGGCATTCCCCTGGGATCTCTCAGATTTTTGGAGGATGCTGCCTCATTTTATCCCATTTTCCCAGCTGGATTTCCCTCTCTCTTTCCCCACTGGCTGAGGTACTTGAGAGGCACAGACTTCCCAAACACCTGATACCTGAGATTCCCCTCTAATGTATAACCCTGCCTTTTAATTTTTAATTCTTATAGAATTCATAGTTTTTCCCCATTGCTTCTTTCATCTTCCAATATCCAATTTCATTTACCAGCAAACCTACAGTTTGTTTGTAAAGGCAAATATCTTTTTCCATTCATCAATCAGTGGAATCCTTCCCATTGTTTCCTTTTTCTCTTAGTGCTGTTTTTATCTACCAGCAGACCCACAGCTCATTTGTAAAGACAAATTTGACATTCCTCTCAGGAGGAATGGGGTAAATCCATTGGAGCTGTTCCTGATCGGGCACAGCACTGGGATCTCTGCTCAGATCAAAACTTTTCCTGATCTGAACCCCCCCAGCCAAGCCCTGCTTCCCAAACCTTTGGGAAAAGCTTTCCTGGCTGGAAGTGCATCCCCACCTCTGCACAGGCAGCAGAGAATGGGATTTCCCTGCACAAAACATGCCAAGAAAAGGAATAACACAGCAGAGAGCAGGGAATCCTGGTGTCCTGTAAATCCACCCTCCTTCCTCTTGCACTCCTTGGATCCTCTCTCCACCCTGGCCCTGTTTGCTGTTGGATTTGGAAGCCTGTTTGCATATTTACTCATTTTCACTCCTATTTACTCACCTTATATCTTGTTTTAATAACAATGCAAAGGCCCCTGGGCTTTGGTGATAAACAGAAGGGACATGAGCTTTCCTGGCTTTGTTATCCTGCTTTTTGCTCTTGGCTTGAACATGGAATTCAAAGTTCTTTTCAATCAGAAGTGTTCTGTGTGGGTAAATGATTTCTTTTCCCCTCAGAGAATCATTAATCAGGCACATCATCCTACATTCTCTCCCGTTTTCCCAATCTCTTCTGGTGAATTCCTAAAATAAAGGAGTTTTGGTGGGGGGAGGAAAAGGGAGGGGAAGATTAACTGGAGCAGGTGTCACATTTATCTTATTTCCTGTGCAAATACAATCAACAAGTGCCAGGCTAAAACCAGACCCTAAACAAAACCTGCAAAATGTTCTCCAAATAAATGATTCTTGGCTCTCCTCTGTTTGTTTTTAATTTCCAGTCATCCTCTCAGTATTCCTGCCAATCCTTCTGCTCTGGGAATGAGCTCATGCGAGCTGGTTCCAGGGGCAGGCTCCTGCTGCTGAGGGACCCTGCAGTGCCCCATCTCCACCCTCATCCCAAATTAGCCAGGATCCCTTCCTCAAACAGCCCTGAGGATGCACAGAGCTCAACTTCAGCATTAAAACCTCTCCTCAGAGCTGGCTCTCCACCAGAGAGGAGGGGAAGGCATCTCCAGATGCAAATCCTAAAATAAATCCTATTTAAGCTTTTTCCCCCCCCTCTCGCTTTAATAGGATTTATTTTAGGATTTATTTAGGAGTCTTCTCACTCTCCATGAGGTGGCTGTGCTTGGACTCTGCCCTTTTCAGTGGCTGCTGCACCCTAACCTCAACCCATGAATCTTCTCTCCACTGATCCCATGGATTTTGGGTCACTCCTGATAAAAGAGAAGATATTTGGGTTGGGAGATTAAGAGCAGGCTTAACCTGGGACCCACAGGGGTCTGGTGGGATTTCTCCTGGTGGATGCAGGGAATCCTCTGGATGTGGGAGTGTGTGTGGAAAATCCCATTAACCTGCAGCAGTAGGAAAATGTGGCTCGTCCAGCATGTGAATCTGGGCTTGGAAAATGCTGGGGAGTTCTCCTGAGGTGAGCATCAGTGCATTTTCCTAATTAGAAAAAAAAAAAAAAGGGGGGAAAAACAAGTTGTTTTTTTGAATTGGAAATTGCAGATTTCAACGAAGAAAGGTTTTGCAAAAAATTTTTCCACTTTCTAAGGAAAGGATAAAGAAAGAAAAATATTCAAAACACATTAAGAGGAAAAGAAGTCTGCAAAAACTCTTCCCTGAGTCAAAACACTTAACTCAGGATTACACATGGAAGGTGCTTCTTGTGCATCCTGGAGCAGTGAAGTGAGAACCACATTTCCCTGTGTGGATCCCATTCCCAGGCTGGGATTGTCTCTGCCCTGACCCCCTGGACCTTCATCCATCTCTCTGATCCCTCAGCACTGGGATTTGATAAAAGCTTTATCTATCTCTCAAACCTGAGCTTCCAGCACCATTCCAAGGGCTCCCCTTGGAGCTTTGGGATGTCCCTGGGATGGCAGCAGCAGCATCCCAGCCTCCAGCAGCACACAGGGTTTATCCTGAGCCTGCTCTGCCCTGTGTTTATTCCAAGGAGCAGGAAGCTGAGGCTACAGATCTGAGTTCAGAGTCAAAGTGTTCATTTGCCCTCTGCTTTCCCTGAGGGTTTGCCAGGGCAGTGCCCTCCCCTGCAGCACAGCCCCTCACTGCCTTGGCTGTGTTTGTTTGGATAACTCAGCCTGCAGAGGAGCAGGGATCTCCTGCCCTGCCCATTCCCATGGGATGGGGACAGGCACAGCCCAAGGATGGGCACTGTCCCCATCCCAGCCCTTTGTAGCCTTGGCAGTGCCCACAGGATGGGCACAGCCCTGGAGTGGCTGTCCAGGAGTAAGAGATCATTTCCCATCTCTGGGAATGCTGTTCCCTTCCCCATGGCCCAGCCAGGGCCATCTCTGGAGCCAAGTGAGCTCCTGTGGTGTTAAAATGGTTCCATTTCCCTGCAGGATATGGAGTGGATTTCAAGGAACCTCAGAGAGGAGCAAAGCAGCGCCCTCAGACAGGGCAGAGCTTCCAAATAAAATTCTCCCTGCCATGGGGAGAGGTGGCAGGGCACTGAGGAGCCACACAAGGCATGGGGAGTGTGGAGGAATCTGGGCACGGAGCAGCCCAGCATTCCCTGGCCAGGCTGGAGTGGCTGTGCTGGCACAGGGCTGGTGGCACACGTGGCACTCAGCAGGGCACAGCTCTGCTTGGCTGTGACAGTGCCACTGCTCTACCAGGACATCTTGGAAATGAGATTCCAGCTCTGGATGTGATTGCTGAGGCACCAAACCACTCCTGGCTGCTCTGCTGGTGTGAAATATCCATAAATATCCATAAATATCCCACAGAGGATTGCTCCTGGACAGTTTGTTTTCCATCAGCTGGAGCACAGCAGGAAGCTGCTCCTGCACTTTCCCCCCTTCCCCATGATTTGCTGCATTCCCAAAAAAATTCAGTTCCAAGGGGAGGAAAGCCAGAGGCAGTTTGGATGTGAACACAGATTTGGGTTGCAGGGAATTTGGGGCTTTGGAACCACCTCTGTGCTGAGCCAGAGCTGGAACTCCAGGGGTCCATTTGGAATTGCCCCATCCTGTGTGGATCAGTGCAGGGAGCCTTTTGTCCTGCCCCAGGGCTGGAATTCCTGTCAGGTTTATCCTTGGGAACAGCCAGGAGCTGCAGGAGATGCAAAGCCAAGCCTGTGTGCCAGCCCTGGCCCCTGCACACCCGTGGCAGCTCCATGTCACCAAATTACAGCCAAAAGAGCAGCCAGACCTCTGTGAGGTGTTTGAGCACTTTGTTTAAACAGGGTGGGATTCCATATCTGTTTCCCTGTGCCCACCACGCCCTTGGCACGTGGGACTGGAATAACGTGACAGGGACAATCCAGGCAGGGACAACAGAGCTGAGGGTGCCACCTGCTCCCTCAGGTGTGGCTCTGAAGGTTCAGAGGCAGCAGGAGCAGCAGCTGCTGTGGGGTATTCCCCTGGGGATGGAGGATTTGGCCAGGAGCAGGGGAAAATGGAAATGGAAAAGATGCCAAAACCCAGGAGCAGCTCCTTGGCTGTGGCTTCCTGGGATCCTGGGCAGTGCCCTGGGGATTTCTGGGCTGCCCTTGCTGGGCTAGAGGTGGCAGCAGGATGAGGGATGGAGAAACACCTGAGGGTGATGGGATGGGGCCAAAATCCCCAAATCCCTCCCAGAGGCAACAACACCTCAGGCCAATGGATGTGGAGCACCCCAAATCTCTTCCTTGTGTCCCAAACCCCTCCATGAGCCCTTCCCACCATTCCTGGGAGATCTCCCACCCCAGGAACAGCCTGCAGGGCTGGAGGAGGGTGTGGGGCAGAGGTTCCCTGTGTATGGAAAGAAAAACCCTTCACTCTGAGCACCAGCAGCTGCACACTGGAATTACAGATGGAACTGTGAAGGGTGTGAATGCAACACAACACAAGAATTATGTAGAAAATAAAGGTAGTTACAGTTGCTTCAAAACATTTTCGCAGCTAGAACTCAGGGCTTTTAATCAACTCCTTTTTTTTTTTCTTTTTTCTCTCTTTTTTATTGCAGGTTCTCCTTTCTGCCAAACATTTGCAGAGGGGGAAAGAAACTAAAGTGAAGAGAGAGAGAGAAACAGTTTTAGCTGCCAATCTGTTGCTTGCAAAGCCATGAAAAACACCCTGAGAGAGACTAGCATGTATTATAGAAAAGGAAAAGGAGTTCATGCATCCTCTTTGCTGAAGTCTTTTAAGGTCCCTTTCCTCCTGAGACCTCCTGTGTCCCCAACATGCTCCAAGCCATTAAAGAAGGAGGTTTCAGCCCACACCAGACTCATCCCAGGCTCCCTGAAAAGTTGTCCCAACCATTCTCTCTCCCCTGGAAGTTTGTTGTGTATGGAGGCCCTGCTGTCCCTCGGGGCTGTGTCTGATGTCACAGCCAGGATTGCTCCCAGGGCTACTAAAGCTTGGCAAAATCTTGGTTTTGAGTTAAATATTTCAGGCAGGCAGCCTGGGGGAGATGTGGCTGCATCCTCTGTCAGTTAAATCCGTGTTCCTCCCCATTTACCTCTCCTTTTCTCTCTTCTGAAGGTCGATTTACACCTTTAGCTCTGCACCTCCAGGCTGGAATTCTGGATTTCTCCTCCCACCCAGTGCAGGGAGACCTCCAGAGCCCCAGGACACTCAGAGAAGTGCTCCTGGGAAAACCAAGCTGGAAAAACAGTTGAGGTAAAGGAATAGGGGTGAGAAATTTGGGTTGTGCCTAGTGTGCAAGGGCTGGGAAGATTAAGCCCAGCCTTAACTCGGTTTTGCTAGGTCAGAAAGTCAGGCCTGAGCTTAAGGGTGTGGGAATCCCTTCCCTAATGGGGGGCAGAGAAGCACAGACAATATATAATAATATATAAAATATATAATAATATATTATAATATATAAAATATATTATAATGTATAATAATATGTAATAATATATATAGTATATAATAGGTATAATAAATATATAATAATATACTAATATAGAATAAAAATATATACTAATATATACTGATATATAATATATGACATATAGTAATATACAATAATAAATATATAATAACATTAAGTAATAGATATATAACAATATATAATACTAAATATATACTAATATATACTAATATATAATGTATCATGTATAAGTGCTGTTCAGGCTAATCGAGAGCTGAGCTGTGCCAGCCTTCCCCTGCTCTGCCATGCAGGGAAGGAGAATTAGAGGGGCAATGAGGAGAGAAACATCCTCTCCAGCTTGTTTTTAAGACATCCCTTCCACCCTAGGGCTTGTTTTAACGGCCCGTGCCGCACACCAGAGCCATCCCCTTTTATTTACGATGATTATTACGGGCTGCTGCAGTGTCCCCTGGGTCCCAGAGAGGCAGTGCTGGCTGCTATTAAAGCATTTTGTCTTTCTCTACAATCACATAAAGACCTTCCCCGTGCTCCTCCCGCTGGGCAATAAAAAGGGAAAGACAATCCAGGGCTGAGCTGGCTGCTCTGGCTGGCTGGGCACAGTAAAGTGTTCTCCTTAACCCCGGGCCAGCGGGCAGGCCAGGGCAACAGGGACAAGGAAAAGGAGGAGAGGATGGGGTGGGATGGAGGAGAGGATGGGGTGGAGGAGAGGGTGGGGTGGAGGAGAGGATGGGATGGAAGAGAGGATGGGGTGAAGGAGAGGATGGGATGGAAGAGAGGGTGGAGTGGAGGAGAGGATGGGATGGGGTGGAAGAGAGGATTGGGTGGAGGAGAGGATGGGATGGAGGAGAGGATGGGATGGGGTGGAGGAGAGGATGGGATGGAGGAGAGGATGGGGTGGAGGAGAGGATGGGGTGGAGGAGAGGGTGGGGTGGAGGAGAGGGTGGGATGGAAGAGAGGATGGGATGGAGGAGAGGATGGGGTGGAGGAGAGGATGGGGTGGAGGAGAGGGTGGGGTGGAGGAGAGGATGGGGTGGAGGAGAGGGTGAGGTGGAGGAGAGGATGGGATGGGGTGGAAGAGAGGATGGGGTGGAGGAGAGGATGGGATGGAGGAGAGGATGGGATGGAGGAGAGGATGGGATGGAGGAGAGGATGGGATGGAGGAGAGGATGGGGTGGAGGAGAGGATGGGATGGAGGAGAGGATGGGATGGAGGAGAGGATGGGTGGAGGAGAGGATGGGATGGAGGAGAGGATGGGATGGGGTGGAAGAGAGGATGGGATGGAGGAGAGGATGGGATGGAGGAGAGGATGGGATGGAGGAGAGGATGGGGTGAAGGAGAGGATGGGGTGAAGAAGAGGATGGGGTGGAGGAGAGGATGGGGTGGAGGAGCTGAGCCTGCCCCAGCAGTGCTGATGCTCCTGGGGATGGATTCCTGCATCTTCATCCTGCTCTGAACCTGGGCAGCCTCGGCTGCTGGGTCCCTCTCATGAACCCTCCTCAATTCCTGACCCAGGACCCTCCACAATTCCAGCTCTGGAACCCCCTAATTAATCCCCCAATTCCAGCCCTGGTTTCCCCCTCATGAAACCCCCAATTCCACCCCTGGGTCCCCCTCATGAATGCCCCAATTCCAGTCCTGGATCCCCCTCATGAATCCCCCAATTCCAGCCCTGGATCCCCTCATGAATCCCCCAATTCCACCCCTGGATCTCCCTCATGAATTCCCCAATTTCAGCCCTGGGTCCCTCTCATGAATCCACTTCCAGTCCTGGATCTTCCCTCACGAATCCCCCAATTCCAGCCCTGGATCCCCCTCACGAATCCCCCAATTCCAGCCCTGGGTCCCCCTCATGAACTCCCCAATTCCAGCTCTGAATCCCCCTCATGAGCCCCCCATCCCAATCCTGGCCTTGGCTTGTTTCCCCAGGAACCTGAGCATGTCAGAGGCAGCCAACAAAGCATTTCGGAAAATTAATCAGCCCAATTGAAATGTGATTGATTGAGAATTGAGAACCACAATCCAGCAAGTCCTGGAAAATGTAATAGTCTAAAACCCTTATTAATTTTTCATGTTCTTTCTGTTTGGATTTTTTTTTCTTCCCCTTGTGGAGGTGGCTCTGTGCCAGGATGTTTATGTGTAAATTCCAGCTCTTTTTCTGCCTGGTTCCAAGGCTCTGGAGCTGGGATTTCCATCCTCCAAAAAACCCTGCTTGGAAAATGCACCAAAAAAAGAGGGGAAGGACCTCATGGAGCTGAGCTTGCCAGCTTGGGTTGAGCCAAAATCTGGGAATTTTGCTTACTGCTGGGATCACTGTGACCTCCAGAGAGGAACAGCACCAACATCAAACTCGGTGGCACATCCTTGACTCTCATCACCCTCTAAATCAGCCAATTAATCACTGCTCCAAAATTAGGGGGAAATCTGGTGGGGTAAACCCTGGTGTCACTCATGGAAGGAGCCCAGAGCCAGGTTTAGCTGCTGCTCAGAGTTCTGCTCCTCATGGTTCCATGCCAGAGACCTGGAATTAGCAATCCATGGGAGACCAGGCTGTAAGTGGTGCTGTTTGGATGAAATTATTTCTGTTTTCAACAGATCTGTTTTGATTTTTGCTTCCAAAGTGAAAATGTCTTTATTTGTTCAACATTTGGGTTTGGCCTGCTTTTTTTTTTTTTTTTTTTTTTTTTTTTGACGCAATGTCAACGTTTCTCAAGCGGGGAAAAAAACCCAACATACTTTAGATTTTGTTTGTTTGTTTGTTTGTTTGTTTGTTTGTTTTAAAAAGACCAATTTTCTGCCAGGAGCAGCCATGGAAATGTTTCAAGCAGAGCTCTGATGAAATAATCTGAACATATGCCATGGGACCCAGGATTTGACCTCTCTTGTTGGATTGCTTCCCTGGGGAATTGAGGCTGTAAAAATCACACCTTCTCTGTGCCTCTTTGTCACCTTTCCACCAGCAAACCTGGCTGTACCTGGGCACATCTCAAGCACAGATGGGCTGAGGTCCTGCAGGTAATTGGGCTCTCAAAAATCGCGGCACAGAACCAGTGATATTTGGATTTCTAACAGCTGAAGGGGTGGAAGGTAGCAGAGGTCTGGCTTTTATCGGATACAAATTAATTTAAAATGTGCAAAATTTCCTGAAATTTCCCATCTGGAAGGAGATTGGAGTTTGCACCTTTCTGGCCTGAAAATTAATCATGGAGTTGGAGCAGAAGTGACCCTTTTCTCCTCCATCCAAACTTCCCTCCTTGCCACATCCACAGAGTCACCCCCGTCCTCTGCCAGGCCACGAAAACTCCTCAAAATGAGGATGGAGCAGGGGGTTGATCTCCATCCCAGGGCCAGCACACAGCTCTCTGCTGGGTTTTTAGCTGGATTATTTTCCTGTGAGACCCAGAATCTGTGTTTTCCTTTAGCTTTTTTGCTGTTCCCAGTATTTTGGCCACAAACCCACTGTGGCCCCAGGGCCTTGTACCCCCTGTCCCTGTGCTGGCTCCAGCTGTTATTATTTCTCTTTATTTATGTCCTGTTCTTCCCCAAGAGCCTTTTCTGAACTCTCTCCGCTGTCTCAGGCAGCTCCTGGTAAATCTGGAAGACAAAGTGCTCATCCTCTCCACGAGGGATTTTTATTTTTAATAAAACTCGCTGGTGCTTCTCCGGAGAGACTTGTTGAAGTGGTGAAAGTCAAAGATGAGATGCTGGAGCTGCTGTTTCCTGGAGAGCCAGGCTGTGTCTCCTGGTGGAACATCTGGAGAGGGCAGGGATGGCACCAAGGGCTCCAAGCTGCCCTGGATCCTGGTGGTGGTGCTGGCAGCCACATCCTTTCCTGCTCTTCCCAAACTGTTTCTAATGGGCCAAAGGAAAATTTGAAAGGGAAAGCAAAGCTCCTTTTCCTTCTCTGTCCTGAAGAACTCAGGCCTTTCCTGGGGGAACCCTTCTTGAGTTCCTCAGAGGGACCAGCTGATGGTGCAGAGTCATAAAGGGAATTTCTACATCAAATTCTCTGAGCCAGCACCCCCTGTGCCATGGGACAGCTCTGGCTGCAGGAGAAGCCCAGCAACACCTCAGTTCCTGGATATTAATCAAGGCTAATTAGCTGGGCTGACGAGGCTGCAGTCCTGTTGGTCCTGGGGTGAGGATTCTGCAGGAGGAGGGAGATGCTCCCAGTCCAGGCCTCCCTCCCAGGCCATTGTGACAGGGGAAAAAAAAAAAAAATAAATGCATTTCATCCTCATAAATCCTTGGCAGCAAATGTCGACTGGATGCCAACAGGAAAAAAACACTAATAAATAAAAGGCAGCACTGTTTTTCTTTTAGATGGTTTGGATTGTCAATGTTTTGTGGACTGGAAATTGAGTTTTTATTATTTTTTTTTTAGCTCTCTTCTGCTACTAGGAATAAGTAAATACCTTTAGTTAAACACCTTCCTTCAGCATCCTGGAGTGCACCCATGGGGAGCAGGTTGGTGTTTGGGCACAAAAATCTCATTCCTCAGTGCCCAGGGCAGTGTGGGGACATGTCCCCAAGCCACTCATCCTTGGAGATCAGGACTTATAACGATTAAAAAAAAAAAAATCATATTTTCTGTGGAAAACAGAACTTACAGACACAACCTTAAACCCAGCCCCAGTTTTCTAGCAAAGGAAAACTTTGGATAAGAACTTTTATCTGCCCCACTCTGAATTTTACACAGGCCCAGCCCTGAGCTCTGACCTTGCCAGGACTTCCCATTCTGCTCTGAAAAAAGTTCCTGCTCACCCCAGGAGCCAGCACAAAGCCTGGGCAGAGAAGTGGCTTCCTTGGCACCCAGATCTCTTTCCTGATTATTATTCTGGTCATTCACCCTCTTTCTCTCTCAATCTTGAGGAAGGAGCAGTGATTTTGTGAGTTGAAATTTGGATGTATTCCCAGCTCCATTTTTTTTTTCTCCCCCTCTTGTTAATTAAAACTAATAAATCTGCTCAGCAGAGTTTGCAGAGCAGAGGGACAAGGTACAGTTATCTTGACACGGCAAGGCCACCTCACTCCTTCCCCCCACACCGTTTATTTATTTAATTTATTCACCTATTTATTCCCTTCTTGAGCCCGTTCCAGATCTGAATTTCTCATCCAGGCTATGTGCAGGCTCTTTGCTTTTCTTTCCCAGGGAAGCATTCCCACAGGAGCCTCAAATAATCAACAATTGCTGTGGCGTGCATCCCTGGAAATAATTACAGACAATCCTGAGCAACCTGGGAACAAAGGGATCTGTGTGTGTGAGACCTCCTCTGCCTGTTCCCTCACCAGGGGAGGTGGGACCCCAGGGTTTGGGGTGCAGGGAGGGGGTCACTGCAGCCCTTTGTACTGATTTGGGGGTGCAGCAGCAAAAATGTCAAAAGCAAAAGACGATTCCCCAATATTTGGGTGTTTAAAGCCCTTTGGGAGGTTGAACAACTGCCCAGAGAGTCTGGAGAGCCACATCCCTGGGAAGGAGGAGATCCAAACTGTCTCCTGTGTCCTTTCCTAAGGTGTCCCCACATTTCCAGTGTCCCCACCCTGTCCTTTCCAGCAGGACAGAATGCCCTTGGAACCAAGTGCCCGCTCTGAGATGGGACAGACAGGATTTTGCTGGATCCCATCCCAGGACAGACAGGATTTTGATGAATCCCATCCCCAGGACAGACAGGATTTTGGTGGATCCCATCCCAGGACAGACAGGATTTTGATGGATCCCATCCCCAGGACAGACAGGATTTTGATGGAGCTGGATCCCAACCCAGGACAGACAGGATTTTGATGAATCCCATCCCCAGGACAGACAGGATTTTGCTGGATCCCATCCCAGGACAGACAGGATTTTGATGGATCTGGATCCCATCCCAGGACAAACAGTATTTTGGTGGATCCCGTCCCCAGGACAGACAGGATTTTGGTGGATCCCATCCCAGGACAGACAGGATTTTGGTGTATCCCATCTCCAGAACAAACAGGATTTTGGTGGATCCCATCCCAGGACAGACAGGATTTTGATGAATCCCATCTCCAGGACAGACAGGATTTTGATGGATCCCATCCCAGGACAGACAGGATTTTGGTGGATCCCATCCCAGGACAGACAGGATTTTGGTGGAGCTGCTGCCCATCCCCAGGTCCTGTTTGCCTACTGGTGGCCCCAAGGATGCTCCAAGGGTGCCCCAGAGCCCCTGCTGAGTGTCAGAGGCAGAGAAGTTGGTGGGGAATGGCTTTGCCTGAACTCCTGCTCCTCCTCCTCGGGAGGAAGGCAGCGCTGGTAGCCATAGCAACCAGAATCTCCTTCTCTGCTCCAAACTTGGCCCAGCCGGGGCTCCGGAGGAGAAACGGGAAGGGACGGGGGAATGCAAATGACCCGCGATCCCGATCAGTGGGATCCGCATTCCGAGCCACGGGATGCGTGCGAGCATCGCGGAGCGCAGCGCAGGCAGCGGGGAGGCAGGAAAACGGGCAAGGGAGAGTGAGAGACATTAAAACGAGCTGCTGAGGCATCTTCCATCCCCTGAGCCGCAGGAGAGGCTGTTCCAGTGTCGTGCGGGGGTAACAGCTTTAATTAGTGATTTAAGGACCATCCGCAACAGACTCGGCGCTCTCGGAGCTCCTGGGAAGAGGCTGGGGAGGCCAAGCACGTCCTGCCCCTGCTCTTCCCTCCCCTGGCACCCCTGGAACGCTGCTGGGAGCTGGGTGTGGGGACAGCACGGCTGGGAGGGCACAGTGACAGCCAAAGGGTCGTGAATGTGCAGAGCTGCGTGTTCACCTGGCCCCACAACCAGCCCAGAGACGTGGGAGGGCAGCAAAACCAGTTCTGGGCCAGGACATTCACCCTGCACTTCCCATCCCCTGCCCTGAGCAGCACTGGGGCTTTCCTGCTCCTGCTTCATCCTCCTCCATCTTCACCCTGCTTCACCTTCATCCTGCTCCATCATCCTCCTGCTTCACCTTCATCCTGCTCCATCTTCACCCTGCTTCACCTTCATCCTGCTCCATCATCCTCCTGCTTCACCTTCATCCTGCTCCATCTTCACCTTGCTCCATCCTCATCCTGCTCCATCCTCACCCTGCCCCATCTTCATTCCTCACCCCCTTGGCACAAAAACCCTCATTCCCAGCTCTTTGTCTCCCTGAGTGCTGCTCAGACAACCCCACAGGTAATTCTGACACCTTTCTCCTGCATGGAGTGAATTCCCTTTTCCTGCTTTACAGATGGGGGATGTAGACAGGGAGCAAATGACTGGCTCAAAGTCATCCATTGATCTCCAGTGGGGGATGCAGGAATTGACCCCAGGCCCCTGAATCTCACTTTTCTACCCCAGCTAGGCTGCACTGCTGGGAGATTTATGCTCTGAAACAATTCCTTTTTTTTTCTATTTCAAATGGCTGGTCAGCCAAAACTGAAGGGAAATAAAATGGAAACTTTAACTTCTGGATGAGAAGTTACCATTTTGTCTGTATGAACTCCCTGACTCTGTTCTCCACTGAATATCTCCAATCCACTAAAAGCACTTGGGTGTTGATTTTAGAAAGCTGATGGGTGTTTTTGGAAATAATCCCTTTTTAGGGAAAGCTGTTTACCCAGATAACCACCATCCCTCTCCTGCTGAAGCAGCAGCTGTTGTGGGAGACAGCTGAAATGCAAACAGGCTCCTGCTCCATCCATCACCCAGGCACGGGCAAGGCAGAGCTACTTCACTTAAAGGACAGTGTTTGCATAAGAGGAGCTGGGCCACAAATCAATTGCCACTGGAAGGCAGGAGAAGGTTTGAACCAGGGCAGAGGTTTCCTGGAATGATCTGGTGGGATGAGGGGATAAAAGCTGAAACAGGTGAGTTCACACAGCAACGCACACAATGTGTCTGACTTCAACTCCAGCGAGGCACAAAGCTCTGATTCCATATTTCTGTTTCATGCCTGAGGTCTCTGGGCAGCCAGAGCTCTTCCTAATGATCTGTGCTGGATGGAAAGAACCCCAAAGAGCTTTCCCTATTGAATTTCCATAGTCTTCCCCATCCCATTTGCATTTAAAGCCAGCTTTCAGCTGCTGTGCATGGGACAAGACACATTTCTGCTCAATACCCATCCAATTCTGCCTGGTGTGGATTCAGGCTGGTGGCACGGATTGCTGCCCATGCAGATGGAGTTGCCTGAAAAATCCAGAGTTTCCTGGCCCAGGGAAATCTTGCAGGGAAAAAACTGCAGCTCTGGTTGAGCCAACACCTGGCAGAGTGAGTGTGATGCTCCTGATTACTGAGAAACAAAATGACAAAAATCAGGGAGGTTGAGTCTTTTCCCTTTCAAAACCCCTCAGTTTTTGGCCCCACCATTAATTCCAAAGAAAACTGCTCACAAGTGGCAAGAAACATTTTGCTCTTTCAAAGCATTTTATTCCAACAATTGCAGTCAGGCTATTAAAACTCTTCCTTTTTTACTTTAAGCGGAAATTGATTTACATTTTAAAACAGCTGAAAAAGTCAGTTTGAATTTGGGAAAAAAATAATCAAAATCCCATTTGGAAATGTCAGAGTGGCTGAAGAGGGAAGGCTGTGCCAGATGATGCTGAGATGGCTAAAGCCTCTTTCAGTTTAGTCTTACTGAACAGATCAGCTGTGAGTTGGTGTCTGACACAATTAACCCTGAGGAGGAGCAGGCTGGGAAGGGACAGGGGAGCTTGGAGCACACTCAGGCATTTTCCAGCTCCATCCCCAGGCACGTGGAGAGCCACTGAAAACAATTTTGGAGCCAACACAGTGATATTTGAAAAGATGACTGTGCAAAAAATAATGTGGAAAAGGGAAGAGGCAACACCTGCCTTTGGGAGAGGGGAGGAGGAGGAGGAGTTTGACTCAAACAAGGTGAGCACCTGGAAGAGCAGAGGAAAATCAGGCACAGCCAACATGAATTTATAAAGACCAAATTGGGTCAAAGCAATCTAATTTCCTGCAGTGACAGGGTGGCAGGGACAGTGCTGGGGGAGGATGCAGAGATGTCATCTGTCTTTACTTCAGGGAGGCTCTCTGAGCTGTCCCCCTGACATTCTCCTCAGCAGGCTGGGAAACAGCTTTATCTGGCAATTTGGCTGTACCTAGAGAGGGATTATCAATGGTTTCCTGTCAGAAAGGAGGGATGTGTCTAACAGGAGTCTCTCTTCATCTGCTATGATTCAATATTCCAATTAACCTCCCCAGTGATGGAAGAGAGGAGACGTTTATTAGATCTGCAGAGGGCTCACCCCAGGAAAGGCCAGTGGCACTTAGGAATGACACAAAACCCAAATCAGAGCTGAGCCACTGGTGGGAAATGGGAGAAAGGGCCTGAGATATGCTACAAAGCTGCTGAAATTCAGGCAGAGCCAGAGCACAGCTCGACACAAACACCAGATGGGCCACAACGGGCTGGGAAAAAGATCCAGGGCTGGATTTGATGGAAGTGGAACAGACTGTGGCAATAAAAGGCAAAGGGTTGACTGCAGTGTTGTCTCCAAAATGGCTCAGGAAGAGCCTGCTCTGCACAGGGAGTGAAATACAGGAACCCTCTAGGGCTCTCTGTCCTCGTTTCTGCTCAATGGGTTGGGTCCAGCAAAGGCAACTTTGGCTGCCACAGGGGTTGATTTAAACACCCGGCTGCTTCCACCAGGAAGTTTCCAATTCCCTTTCTTCTCTCTGCAGAGCACAATTTCCATTCCATGTCCAACACTGCCTCCCTGGTCTTTCCTGTGGAGCCAGGGATTAATATCATTCCAACAGCATTTTCAGAAAAATCAGCAAATTGCATTTGTGTGTCACTGGAGACTCTGGAGTGACCTTTTCCTTCAGGGAGACCTGGAGTGATGGGACCAGTCTGGTGGGCTGGGACCAGGGAGCTGCCAGGAGAAGGGAGATCCACGGGCTCTCAGCTTCTGCTGACTGCTCCATCCCTCAGCAGCTCTGCTGGAAACGTGTGCTGAGCACAAACCCCAAAAAAGAAAGAAAAAAAAAAAAAGGGCTGTTGCTAATAGATTGTGCTGCTTGTTTCTGCTCCGTGAAGAATGTCCTGCTAATTTTTTGTTTTCACCAAATTTTCCACTTGAAATACGAGAGTGGAAAGGGAGGCGTGAGCTGCATGCACAAGGAGAGGCAGAGCTGCTGGACAGGAGCTGGGAATCACCAGCTGTGATTCCCACCCAGATCCACAGAGAGCTGTGGGAAGGCCAGGATGGGGCTGGGAATTATCAGAGGGAAGGAGGATTTGTTCCTCATGGCCTTGCAAATATTGAAAACCAGCAAAGAAGCAACAAAATAAGAGCAACAGAGTGCAGGCCTTGGAAATAAGGAATGATGCTGCCAGTCTTGGGAGACAGGAGCTTCTTTGGAGAGGGGAAGAGGGATGATACCCAAGCAGGAGCTGCCTTTCCTACTGGGCTGGTGGCTGAGCTTCAAGGTCACACTGACAAAGGCAATTTGTTTCCTGTAGGAGCCAAACTTTCTGTTTCCACTTTCTGGAGTTGTATTTCACACAAAGCCTCTGTCCTTGTGTGGTCAGCCCCGGGGGGAGGGCTCGGCCAGCAGAGCCTCATCAGAGTGTGGCACCACTCAGCAGCACCCAGCCAGGAGATTTAAAGGCTGTTGTGGAGAAATCCTTTAAATCCATCCTGTAGGGCAGGAACGAGACAGGCAAATGGGGAGCTGAGAGCTGTTTGGATGCTGGGAAGGAATACAGAAGGCTGCAGGAGCTTTACTGTACAGCTCTTGGTGGGTTGTTGACAGAATCCCTGAATCCTGCCATTTTCCCTTGTCTAAATTATTTAGGGAACAGCAGCAGGGGCAGCTCCCTTCCTGTGCTTAGGGGATGCTCCTGATGCACCTGGAGCACCTCACTCAGCAGCACCCAGACACCCCAACCAGCCCAGTAGCACAGCAGGGATGGATTTTGGGGTGCACAGGAACCCCAGGGCTTGTTGGTGCCTCCAAAGAAGCACAGCAAGGCAATGACAGCAAAACACCCACGGGGGAACTGAAATGCAGAGGTGGGAGCTGTTAATAGGAATTCCCTTGTGGGAATTTCCAAAAAGGACTCAGGCCCCAAAGATGGGAAGGCAGGGATCCATGTGAGTGTGCTCAGGGATGAGTGTGAACAGGATCTGGGTGTGAACAGGGATGAGTGTGAACAGGGATCCAGGAGAGTGTGAAGAGGGATCTGAGTGAGCTCAAGGATCCAGGTGAGTGCTCAGGATTTAAATGTGAACAGGATCCAAGTGTGAACAAGATCTGGGTGTGCTTAGGGACGAGTGTGAACAGGGATCCAGGTGAGTGTGAACAGGGATCTGAGTGTGCTCAGGGATCCAGGTGAGTGCTCAGGATCTGAGTGTGCTCAGGGATCCAGGTGAGTGTGCTCAGGATCTGGGTGTGCTCAGGGATCCAGGTGAGTGTGAACAGGATCTGGGTGTGCTCAGGATCTGGGTGTGCTCAGGGATCCAGGTGAGTGTGAACAGGATCTGGGTGTGCTCAGGATCTGAGTGTGCTCAGGGATCCAGGTGAGTGTGCTCAGGATCTGAGTGTGCTCAGGGATCCAGGTGAGTGTGCTCAGGATCTGGGTGTGCTCAGGGATCCAGGTGAGTGTGAACAGGATCTGGGTGTGCTCAGGATCTGAGTGTGCTCAGGGATCCAGGTGAGTGTGAACAGGATCTGAGTGTGCTCAGGGATCCAGGTGAGTGTGAACAGGGATCTGGGTGTGCTCAGGGATCCAGGTGAGTGCTCAGGATCTGAGTCTGCTCAGGGTCTGAGTCTGCTCAGGGTCTGTGTTCACTCTCTGGCTGCTGCTGGAGCAGGAGCAGCAAGAGGCAGAGCTCCCAAGTGTTTAAACATGCAAACACACAACCCCTCTCCACAATCAGCACGGATGGAAATATTGATGGTTGCATTAAAAGTAAATATATTTTTAATTAAATAATTTCCCCCTTCTCCATTCAAGGGGCGTGAAAGCACTCACAGAATTAAAACTGCTGCTTCAATTTCTCTCTCTCTCTCCTCTGACACATGCCAGGACTAAGATTTCTCCTTCTGCCTTCCCACCCTCTCTCCCCATCAGTTTTTGGCTCTTTAACCCCTTCCTGGCAGCCCAGAGAACACCAAGGCTGGAGCAGAGCTGCTGATTTTCTTCCTCTTCTCTCTCCTCCTCCTCTCAGTCCCAGCTCTGAAGGGCTCATTAATCAGAAGGCAATTAATTCCCCATCACGGGGGCAAATAACAGACACAGACGTTCAATAGCTGCCTTTTGCCACGCTCCAGCGTTTCTCTGATTCCTGCAAACCGAAATAAAGAGGAGGCAGAGCAGGAGAAACAGTAAATGATTAAACGCTTCATTAACACCCCGCAGGGGCGGGGAGGCCTCGCCTGATTTATCTCTGGTGCCAGAGAGGCAAAAAGAATTTCGAGGTGTGGAGATTTTGGGGTGCAAATGAGGACCCCTTGTCCACGAAACATTTACAAAATGAGATGAAAAATCCTTTTTTTTTCTTCTTTTCCCCTTGGCTTTGGGACAGCACCCTGCTCACTCTGTCCCCATGAAATGAGCGTCCCCCATTTCATCTCCCACCAACAACCCTGAAAATAGAATTAATGAACATTTTTCTGATGTGGAAAATGGGAAAAAAAAAAAAAGTGGAAAAGGAGGTGTTGCTCCTTTAAATTGTGTTGGTGAGGAGTCAAGAGGTGAGGGAGAGTTTTGATGCACAAAACAATAGGTTCACTCAACCCTGGTGCCCCGATTAATTAGAGGGTGATTGCTGCCCATAGAAAAATTAAGAGTAAACTATTATATTAGTTATTTAATCAGTGAACTTACCAAAAAAACAAGGCCCATGTTTCAAATGCTCCATTGGTATCATTAATCATAGTTTAGAGCAGAAAATAATTTTATACTATTAAAGCAATTACCATAGAATCATTGACGGTAGCAAAAATTCATTAATCTTTATTCATTACTCAATCAGATCACATTATTTTAGCCTGTTCCATCTCTCCTGCCCGCTCACAGGGGTGCCAAAAAGAAAGGGGAAAGTGACAAAAAGAACTTTTTATGATACTAAAGTGTCAAGCTTGGCAGAAATTACTTTTAAATATAATTAATGTAAAGGCATTGGAGGGACAGCACAAACCTTGTCCTCTCCAAAGCATTAATTGCTGTTTTTCTCTACCTCAAGCTGCAATTCCCAAGGGATCAGTGCTCACAATTTGAAGCAGGGTTTTATTTTTTTTTTTTCCTTTTCTTTAGTCTTTAAACTGATTTTGTGTTCAGGGAGAAGAAAAAATGGGAGAGCAAAGCTGGTGCTCCCCATCACAGCCAAACCTCCACCAGGTTTGAAACCTCAGGGTTTTGGGGGTTCCCCAGCCAGAGCTGAGCTTCCCCCAAGAAAAATCCAAGATGTGGAGGCAGCTGAGCTCTGCCAATCTGGGTCAGGCTCTTATCTGCTGGCAAGCAGAAAGAAATTGGCCTGGCTTTTCTTATTTTATCTTCTGAGATGAGTGAAACTGCAGTGCTCATTATGATCGTTATTTGACTTTAATAGCTGAAGAGGTTACCCAAGATCTTTTGATTTGATAGCCAGGAATTTATCTTGATGGGTTTTTTTCTTCTTCCATGGGAAAAAAAAAAAAAAAAAGAAAGGAAAAAAAAAGAAAAAGCAAATTTCTCCCTGGAGATGGCCCTTTGGCAGTCATTTACAAACAGGGAGGCTAAAGCTCCTTTTGCTTGGTGAACAGGTTTTCCACAAGTCCCTTTTCCCCAGGGAAACACAAATTTCTCTTCAAAATATCCCTGCAAAGTAGGCCAGGGCTGTTCAGGCTGCTCTGCATGGAAAGCCTCAGCAGTTTGCCCAAGGTGCTGAGGAGGAGGTGATGGATCCAGGGATTGCAGTGCTGCCCTTCCTTGGGATGCTCTGGGCTCTGCTGCCCCTGAGGCCAGGGACAATTTAAGATTCCCTGGAGCCAGGGGTTGGGGGCTGGCTGGATTTTCCTGCTCCTCGTGCCAGGTGGGCACTGTGGAGGGCAGAGGGATGTCTTTATCCAACTCCTCTCCCAAATCTCTGTGCCATAATTCTCCATAATCCTTCTTTCACTTTTTTTTTCCCCCATAGAATTGCAGCTCCTGCTCCCTTGCCAGATTACAAGGGGGTTGTGAAAGGAATGAGAGAGATTTGTCTTCACAAACAGACTGTAGGTCTGCTGATAAATAAAATGGGACGCTGAGAGGTGAGAGAAACAATGGGGGAACCATAAATTCCATAGGAATTCCACTGATTGACACAAGGAAAAGAAAAGGGGAGGATTTACATTAGAAGGAGTTTTAGGTATTAGGGCTTTGGGAAGTCTGTGCCTCTCAAGTACCTCAGCCAGTGGGGAAAGAGAGAGGGAAATGCAGCTGGAAATGAGGATTAAAAGGAGGCTGTGTCCTCCAAAAATTTGAGATACCTCAGGGGAAATGCCCCATAGCCTTTCCTTTTATTCAAATAAAATCACAGGACTCCTCTGCCTCCTTTTTGGACACAAACCTCTGGTGCTTGTGGATTAATTTTCCTGACAGTTGCATCACTGTGGTGTGAAAATGTGGCAAGAGATTTATCAGCTCCCAGCTCTTCCATTCCCCCCATTTCTGGTCTTGCCAAGAAAACTCAGCCCAGCTCTCCCCAGGATTTGCACAAATTCCCATCACCCCAAATGCCTCAGTCTGGATTTGAGGAGGCAGAAGCAGCAGCTGAAGGCAAGAGACAACCCAGGAACTAATGAAAAAAAAAGAAAAAAGAGCAATATTGTTTTCCTTGGAGGTTGTCATGGGGAAGGCGTGTGGGCTCTCCTGCGAAGGGAGCAGCGCTGCCGACCTTTGGAGAGTGTTTGCTCCGAGCCAGCTGCTGCTCCCAGCTCATCCCTGGGCTCTGGGAACCCACAGCCCATCCCTGGAACCCACAGCCCATCCCTGGAACCCACAGCTCATCCCTGAGACCCCACAGCTCATCCCTGAGAACCCACAGCACATCCCTGAGACCCCACAGCCCATCCCTGGAACCCACAGCTCATCCCTGAGAACCCACAGCTCATCCCTGAGACCCCATAGCTCATCCCTGGGAACCCACAGCCCATCCCTGGAACCCACAGCCCATCCCTGAGACCCCATAGCTCATCCCTGGGAACCCACAGCCCATCCCTGGAACCCACAGCCCATCCCTGGAACCCACAGCACATCCCTGGGAACCCACAGCCCATCCCTGGAACCTACAGCTCATCCCTGGAACCCACAGCACATCCCTGAGAACCCACAGCACATCCCTGGAACCTACAGCTCATCCCTGGAACCCACAGCACATCCCTGAGAACCCACAGCACATCCCTGAGAACCCACAGCCCATCCCTGGAACCCACAGCTCATCCCTGGGAACCCACAGCACATCCCTGGAACCCACAGCACATCCCTGAGAACCCACAGCCCATCCCTGGAACCCACAGCTCATCCCTGGAACCCACAGCACATCCCTGGGAACCCACAGCTCATCCCTGGAACCCACAGGCACAGAGTCCCTGGGATGATGTCCAAAAAGCAGCTGGAATGAGCCCCAAATCGAGGCTATCACACAATTCCCAAACCCACCTGAGCTGGAGCACCTGTGGCTGTACCTGGATAAACACAGATCCAGCAGCTCATGTTTCCTTCCTGGTTTTTGGCAATGATCCATCCAATAATTTCAGGGATCCAACTACTTATTCCTTCACTTTCTGGAAAAAGTGCAGGAGATGAAGATTTACATCCAGAGCTTGGATATACTGAGGTGAGATATGAGGTTTCCACACCAATTAACCACATTAATTAACCACACCAATTAGCAGCAGCCAACAACTGAGTGCAGGCAATCCCAAAATCAGCTGGGGGAGCAGAACATGGAACTGTTCTGTCCAGGGAACCATCCCAAAACTGCCTGTTGGTCTCCAGAAAAGCAGGAATTCCCAAATCTTTGCTCAGAAGTGGAGCCATCCCTAGAACAGGGAGAGCTCAGGAGGGACAGGGACAGATCAGGAGGGGCAGGGACAGATCAGAAGGGGTAGGGAGAGATCAGGAGGACACAGGGACAGCTCAGGATGGGACAGGGACAGCTCAGGAGAGAACAGGGACTCCTCAGGAGGGACAGGGACACATCAGGAGAGGACAGGGACAGCTCAGGAGAGAACAGGGACTCCTCAGGAGGGACAGGGACACATCAGGAGGGGACAGGGAGAGATCAGGATGGGACAGGGACAGAGCAGAAGAGAACAGGGACAGCTCAGGAGAGAACAGGGACTCCTCAGGAGGGACAGGGACACATCAGGAGAGGACAGGGAGAGATCAGGATGGGACAGGGACAGAGCAGAAGAGAACAGGGACAGCTCAGGAGAGAACAGGGACTCCTCAGGAGGGACAGGGACACATCAGGAGGGAAAGGGACTCCTCAGGAGGACACAGGGACAGCTCAGAAGGGACAGGGACTCTCCCAGCCCTCGGGCTGGATGTTCCCAGCGCTGCCTTTGCAGGCTGAGGAGGGAGCTCTGCCTGCAATCACATCTCCCACCCCTCCTGCAGGCTGCTGGAAGCAGCTTAAAGAGCTTTTGATAGCATTGCTGGGAGAAAATGAACCTGCTAATGCTGCTATTTGCTGCGCACAGGATTCACGCCCAGAACACTTTCTCGCAGCAATGATCATTTTTAGCCGTGAGAATGAATTAGCCCTTCCACTGCAAAGCTATTTGCATCACAGAGAGGTCATGGAGGAGCAGCAAAGTGATTATTTGGGGGTAAGGCCCTGTCTTAGCCTTGAGGAGATGTGGGTTTAATTCTCGTTTTTAACTCTCCATCGCCTGCCACCTCCTGCACCCTGGAAATTTTTTTGTGCAAGGGCACCAGGAGGGCTTTGAACACACCTGCAGATAACCTGCTGCTCCCAGGCTGCTAATGGAGGCTCAGGGCTTGGTCTGGCACCACCGGGTCGTTTAATCACCCTCAGATTGCTGAGTTTGCTTACAGCAATTGAGCCACAAACGGGGGAGATCCGTGGAATTAAACCAGGCACTGGTGATCCCAGCAGTCCTGAACCAGCCCTGCTCCCAGGAAGGGTCTGGCTCTCGGGCTGGGAGTCAACTGCAGGCAGCATTTCAATAGCAAAGAGGCCAAAATTGATAATTATCCCTCTGGGGCTGTTTCTGAGCAGTGCTTTCTTTGGCAGGGCACTGGGAGAGGGGCTGGTTTGGGCTGCAGGGATGGGATCCCTGAAAAGGGGATTTATTGTGTTTTGGATCCATTAATGGTCACAGAGCTTTATCCAACCCTTCCAAAAACAGGTTCTGCCTGAAAAATTTTTAATGTTTTGGATCTATTAATGGTCACAACAATTCTTATCCAACACTTCCATCCCCAGCCTGGGCTCTCACAGCCTCTCCAAGGCAGGGAGACTTTCCTAAGGGAAGAGCTGGTGTTTGTTCCCAATGGGACAGGAGTCTAGGATGGATAATCCCAAATCCTGCCCTGGTATCCAAAGCCAGCTTCTCCAGGCTGGCCATGATGAAATGCAGGGCTCTGCCTTTCCCCACTGAGTGGTAAACAAACTCTTCTCACTCACAGCATTTATTCCCTTCTCCACCTGCCCGTGTTCTTAATTATCTTAAGGAGATTGATAAACCCAGCACTGCTGCTCTGGTTACAGGTCACTTCCCACCACAGTGAGGAGTGCAGGGATCAATAACCAGAAATAGTGGCTGGGAATCAAATTCCCTGAGCAGAACTGGAAGGGAGGAGGAGGAGGAGGAGGAGGAGGAGGTTTCATTCTTTGCCCTGGAGGAGCAGGGAATGGAGCTGAGGGGAGGCAGCTGATCCCAGGATTCATCCCTCATTTATATTTGGGACAATGCTGGAGAAGCTCAAAGGGAAAGAGGGATGTTGAGGACTCTGGGAGCCTTTTGGAGGCAGCTTCACACCACGAGTAGCTGCAGGCAGGATTTCAGCACTGCCTGTGCAGCCCACAGAGAGAGCTCTGCAAACCAGGCTGGTGGCAGCCAAGAAGGAACAGGTGGAAGGAGGACAAAAAGGAATAAATTGACTTTTGTTTTTGAAGCAGAAATGGCTGGCCCTTGTGACTGACTCAGGAATGGGCCCCAGGTTTTGGGTGCAGAGAGAGGGAGGCTCTGTGCCCTGGCAGGGGTTTGGGTGAAGGAGCTGCAGGCACACACATGAGCAGCTCCCATTGCTCAGCTGAGCAGCTCCAGCAGGAGTGGGAACGGCTGCTGGGGAGGCTGAGCAGGGGAAATAACAGTGTTGGGTTTTATTCCTGCTAGTGATAAACTATAATTTGCATGTTTAACAAATGCTGCAGGGTTTTGTGAGCTTGCAGAGTGCCAGGCTTTGCTGTACCCAGGTAAGGGGTGACATTTTGGGGAGAGGCTCGTTGGTCAAATACTTGCACCCACTCTGAAGCTGGGATAAAGCTGTGAAAATTTTCCACAGGGCTCAGATTTTTCTGTGTTTAAAAATCTCAAACCATCTCCAAAGTGCCTTCTCTTCCTGGTGGGATGAGGTCTAGAAATGCTGTCTGACTCTAAATCTCAGGCATTTCTCAAGGAGGGGAGGGAAATAAAGGAAATTCTCCTCTGTCCTCCAACCCAGCAGCCCCCTCAGCTGCTGCCCTGTGCTTCCAGAGGACCTGAGAGCTGCAGGACCATGAAATGCCAAATCTCCCTCAGCCTCTCTGCTCTGGACAGGCTGGTGGACCCTCCAAACAGAGGGCAGCTGCCAGGCTGGAAGAGAAAATCACCCAAACACTTTCCCACCACACCTCCCTAACCACTGAGCTGGAACAAGGCAGGGCTTCACCCAGGAAAGAATATTGGAGAAAAAGCCAAGGGAGATTGGCAGCTTTTGCTTTTCAGAGATTGCCTTTCCCTCCAACATCTGCTCCCACACCTGGAGCCAGCCTGGGCTGGGCTGTGCTGAAGGGCTCCAGGATTCCCTGCCCATTGCACGGGGCTGGGGCTGCACTCAAGGGATTACTGGCACCAGGCAAGGGGCAGGGGGGCTCCTGCCCTCTGTGCCTGCTCACACAGAGGGTTTGCAGGGTATCCAACAGGAGTTTATCCACCATGGCAAAGGGAATTTACCCATCACAGCAAAGAGAATTTATCCAGCACAAAACACCACGAGCAAAGTGGGGAAATGCACCCAAAGCACTTCCTGTGCCCCTTGCTCCAGATTAGCAGCTGCTTCCCTCTGGTCTGCATCCTCAAACTGACTCAGTCTCCCCCTGCTGCTGATCCCCAGGTCCCAAATCCTTTTTCTTCCCCCAAAATGCCCCTGGCACTGCCCCCATCTCCCTCACTCCCTCTCTGCTCGTGGCTGTTTCTGTGGAGCCCCTCTGTGCTCCAGGGTATAAATATGGTGTGAGATAAATATTGTCATGGCACATTACCCTGGTCCTTCCTCACCCATACACGCTGCAGACAGAGTTATGCATCTATTTATGTGTGTGTATATATCTAATTATACTGTATAAACCGTATATCCACCTCTCTATTGTGTATATTTAATAGAAACACCAGCTAATTGCCCTCACTAAATATATATATGGAGATTAACTGTATTGACATTAAATTTACTGGTAATCTCCTCGAAAATAAACATCCCAAATAAAACAAACACATAAAATAAAAGTAGGGGACATCACAGTTTTTATGTTTGGCTCTTTCCACCATGCACAAGGCTGGGGCTTTGCCAAGTGAGAGCTCTGAAACCTTTTCCAAAGACATCCCCTAGGAGCTGTTGGCTCCTCTTGGAGGTTTTCGCAGCTGCAGGAGCCTCTGTGTGGTGGCAGGAAGGGTTTGGTGCCCGGGGGTGACAGCTGGAGATGGGCTGTGATGCCTTCCAGCCCCAGGTCAGACAGAAACATTCGGGCTGGGCAGAGCCATTAGGGGCAGACAGATGTTTACCAGCTGTGCCAGATGGGCCCAGTGGGCAGGTGGCTGTGGGGCAAAGCAGGAACACCCCACTAATGCTGGCACTGAGCCCACCACATGCTCTGTCCTGGCCTCACTAAAATCCCTCTGCAGGGTCCTTCAGCTCTCACACCTTTTTTTCAAGTGGTGCCACTTGAGGCTTTGTTATTTTTGGGGGGTGTATCTCAAGCTCTGCACGAGGAAATTGCTCAGGCCAGGCTGCTGTGGGGACTGGGATGGATTTGAGTCTCCTGCATCAGGACAGTGGTTGGAGTGGCACCTGCCAAAAAGGTCCCATTATGCAGCAGGAGTTCCACAGAGCCCAAATCAGCCACTGGCAACGCCCCCATCCCATGGTTCAGATCTTCCCCTGCCCTGTTTTGGCTCCAGCAGAACTCCCTGACAATGCTAAAGCTGCTGTTTAACATTTTTACATTATCTGTCTGTGCAGCCCTCCTGGCTGCTGTGCTGCTGATGGTTTGGTTGGGATCATTTTCGTGCTGCCCCTTCCTGCTGGCAGTGGATTTTCAGCTGCTGGGAGGGAGGGACCCCGTGGAGCTTTCAGCCTGGATGCAGAAAGGACTGGGAGCCTTTGACCCCTGCCATAAATCCTCAGTTCTCGTGGGCTGGGGTGTTTTAACCAGCCAGATGAGTGTTCCTCTCCACCTTCCCCAGCTCATTAATTTATTTAATCCCACGCCTGGCTGGTTTGCAGACCTCTGCTTCCCCCGGAGGGAGATGCTGCCCCGAGTGCTGTCCAGCCTGCCCTGCTGAGCTGCCCCTCTGCAAAGGGAAAACTCACACAACTCACCCAGCCAGGGCTCCCTGAACCTCCTGTCACCCTTTTCACCCCCTCCTCTGCCACAGACACCAATCCAGGGAAGCTGGGCAGTCGTGACTCCTTTTTTCCTCCCTCTTCACCACCTCTCCATGCCAGGTGCCTCCTCTCTCCCTGTCTCCCTGAGGGAAACACTGTCTGAACTATTTTGAGCCTGAGTATGTTAAATTCATGTTCCTGCTGCTCTCCTGGATCCTGGGTTAGTTGGCAGGAGGGAGAGGCCTCTCCAAACACCACACCTGGCTCCTGGGGTCCCCACTGGGCTGAGAGATCTGTCTGGGAGGGAAGGAGAGGTGAGGTGGCTCAGAGGTGTCACCTGGCCCAGGTGTGCTGGGGCTGGGCCCCTCAAATCTCATCACCCCCTCAGTTCCCACAGCACATCTCTCCTAAAATGGACCCACACTTGCTCTCCTCGGGGAGCTGCAGCACATCTGAGCTGTTTCCCCTTTCCAAAGGGATTCCTGGGATGCTGCCAGCCCTGTGCCTTGTCTGTGCAGCATCTGGATTCCAGCTGTGGGACTCCAGCTGCTCTCCTTACATCCCTGATGTTGTCTTTATCCTCCCTGTTCCTGTGTCACAGCTCCTGTGAATCCACCACACAAATATTCACAGGAGAATTCCTTGTGCTCCCATGTGGCACTGCCTCCTCCTGGCTTCCAAATCGAGCTGCACCACGATGGATCCATCATTCAAGGAGAATCCCTCTCCCTTTGGGACACACCAACTTGTTTGGCAATGAAAAAAAACAACCAAACCAAACACAACCACCCCAGCACCCGTTGGATCTCTTAATTTGACGGGGCTGGGAGCTGGCAGATGAATATCTTAAATAACTAATGGTGACTCAGAGGAGCATTAAACAAAGATAACATTGTCACTTCTTCTCTGTTCCTCTTTTGTTCCTCACTCTTCAGCTTTCCTGCTGGTTTATTATCTCCCCAGCTTTCCTCCTGATGATCTTGTTACTATGACAGGTGTGCATTATCTCTGGCAGCCTGTTCCTGACCTGTTGTACCAACACGGGGCAGGGATAAACAAGAGGGATGAGCTCAGGGGATCCCAGAACCTCCCCAGGGATGCCTGTGGGAGGAGGGCTCTGTTTGCCAGCTCTGGGGGTGCCTGGGCATGGGAAGCTCCAGCTGGGAGGGTCTCTCTCCTCTCACCTATTTCCAGTTTGGACAGATGCTGAAACTCAGTCTGCAGTGCAGAATTCTCAGAAATGTGATGTGTGTTCTAAATGCTTCCCAAGGCTCCATCCCACAGCAGCCAAGTTTCCCAGGGCTGGGGTGATCTGTGCTGCACCACAGGAGCTCTGCAGCTCCAGGCAGCCCTGGCATGAGCTGGGAATCAAACAAACACCAGGGGCAGCACCAGGAGCACTCCCAATCCCTGGAGAGTCGGGTCATTTGTGACCAGGAGTGCTGATTGCACAGCTCCCATTTCCTGCTGTCCTTTGGGCAATTCAGTGCCTGCCAGGCTGTCTTAGGTTGCAATACAAGATGTGACCAAAAGTCTGTATTCCATCACCATCTGCTGAAACCAGGTGGGGCAGTGACCCTGATCTCTGTGGGAGATATCCTCTGCTAATGGGCCATCTTTAAACCAGCTGGGGCAATCATCTTTATCTTTCCACAGCCCATCCTCCCTCCAGGAGATATCATCTGCTGCTGGCCCATTCAGTCCCACTGTGTGACTGATAAAATTCCATCATCCCACTGGGAGATGCTCCAGCCAGGCCAGGAGCCAAGCCTTTCCTACCCAGAGAAAAACTGAGATTTTGGACACCAAGGTACCTTCTTTCCACTGGATTCCAGAGGAAAGCCAGACCTTTCCACATCATCCCTGCACCTTCAGAGGAAACTGCACCTTCTCCAGGAGCACTGCTCCAGCTGAACCACATCTGCCACTGCAGGAGGATGCAGCCACCATTGAATGGGACTGCTGCCACCACCCTGACTGACTGACGGGTGTCAGCTTGGATTCTGACTCTGGCAGGGTTTGGGATTGTTCTTTGTAATACTGTATTTCTATTTTAATTTTCCTAGTAAAGAACTGTTATTCCTAATTCCCACATCTTTGCTTGAGAGCTCCTTAATTTCAAAATCATAGTAATTTGGAGGAAGGGGGTTTACATTCTCCGTTTCAAAGAGAAGCTTCTGCCTTTATTGGCAGACACCTGTCCTTCAAACCAGGACACAGGCACAGCTGGAGGTCTGCAACCCCCACCCTCACAAAGCCAGAGCTCAGCAGGGCCATCCCAGCCCTCCATAAAATCCATGTCCCAATGGGAATCACCCACTGCAGGAAGGAATCACCTCCCTCACATCCCAAGGACCAGGAATGCTCTGTCCATGCTTTGTATTGGAAAAACATCTTCAAAGCTCGGGAATGTCTGCATGAAAGGCTCTTGGGGAAGTTGAAAATCCCATTAGGAATTAGCTTGGGATCAAGTAGGATCTCTCAAGTGATTCTGGAAGGCCAGGTCAGTGAGGGAGAAGTGCTTGATGAGCAGAGCCACCCCAGATTTCTTTGAAGAAAAGCACCACATGAAATTTTGATATCACTAAGTATTTAATAGATCTAATTTACAAAGCACTGTTGCTCCCAATTCCCAGAGTGCTAAAAATCATGCAACCTATTTCTTTACAAGTACAACTCCACTTCATTCATGGCCTTTAATGCAGCAAGCTGTTTTACAGCTGCAAAGGATGTTTTAGGACAAGAAGCCAGAGCCCTTTGTGCCTTCAGCATCCAGAGTTCTGGAGCTCTGTGCTGACAGGAGGGACCAGGGTTTTGTCACTCAGCCTGAGAGTGACAAAGCACAAGATGTGAGAGGATCTTGGATCACTCAGGAGTTATCCCAGGCCAAGCAGCTTTTGCTCAGCTCCCTTCCAAATTAAAGGAGTGGTCAAAATGTCCCCAAACCCCCCATTTGCAGTGATCCCACAGCGTGTGGGCATTTTTATGGTGTCACCAGTGCTCAGGTGTCCCTTTGGGGGTGGCTGGGTGCATGGCCATGGGACAGAGGGGACTGTGACACATGTGGGCAGCAGCTGTGACCACTTTGGTGTGCCCAGACCACAGAGCAGCATCCTTGGGGACAGCCACTCCTCCATCAGGGACAGTGCCACCTCCAGCCAACAGGGTAATCCTGGCACCTTCTGCTCCTCAGATCCCTCCCCTTCTGTCCATACCCAGCATCCCAGCAGAGATGAAGCCTCCCTCTGGTGCCACAGCAGGTCAGGCCTCTCTCCTTTGTGACACCAGCCCAGAATTCCGCGTGACAACGGAATGTCCCCAGGCCAGCGCACAGCCCCTGCCAGAATCCCCAAAGCCAGGGTGGATACCATCCAGCTCCTCGTGGAAGTGTTCTGGAGACATTCATCTCCTGTCAGGACCAAACAGAGAAGTATCACCGGGATTTCGGTGAGTCTTGTAAGAACATGGGGTTTTTTTAATAAATATAAATATAAATATGTGAGCAGCTGCTCTGCTCCTGCTGCCTGCAGGGAGGGCAGAGCTGAGAGCACAGGAGGCTCCATCAAACCAGGGACAGAGCTGACTCACACCAGTCATCCATCCCTCCTGCTTCCCTGCACACACATTCCTTGGGGAGCATTTTCCAGGCTGGACCCACCCTCACTGAAACATTTCTTAACCAAAAAAAATTGGATTTTGAAGACCTTGGGTTTATTCCCAGCCACAGCAGCAGCCTCGTGCCCTGTTTGCTCCCTGGAAATTGGTTTAAAAGCCAGATGTTTGCTCAGTGAACTCAACTGGAAGTAACTTGCCTTTGACAAATCTCTTACCTGGCAAGGCTGTGCACCCACAAATGGTTTTTTTACAAGTGCCAGCATGAAAGACACCCAGTTTCAGATTTCTCAGCAGAGTCTCTGAACATTCTATGACAGAGCCAGTTAGAAGAAGGTAATAAGTATTTTAAACAAAACAAAAAAACAAAAAAAAACCCAACAAAAAATCCCCCCAAAAAACAACCAAAAAACCACCACCACAACAACAAAAAGACCCCCAAACAAACAAACAAAAAACACAAAAAAATCCCACAATCCCCCCAAAAACCCAACTGAAAAACACCAAAAAACCAAAATAAAAACCACCCAAGAACTTTTCCTTTCATATCAAATCTTAGGAGGAATTTAAAAATGTATTTCTGTGTGTGCTGGAACACAAGAAGATAAAAGTGAACCTCCTGCTCTTCTCGCTTGGATTTAATTTTGACCAAAGAAAAATTCTTTCCTCATGATTTATTCCCCTAGTTCCCTCTGTTACTGTAAGCCGGGGAAATGGAAAAGAAGAAACAGGAGAAAAAAGAAGAATTAGAGGGAAAAATCTTTTCTTTGGTGTCTGTACTGAGCCTGCTCTTCTTCTGGAGGTTGAAACAAACACCACGTGGAAGGGGAATAATGGGATGACCATGGTGAGGAACCAGTGGAGAAGTCAGGACTCTTTCCGCAGGACTTGCTGCTTCTCTGCTCCCAAGGCAAATTAATTTGTATTTCTTATCCCAGAAGGCAGTGCAGGAGGAGGAATGAAATATCTCCATCCCTGGAGCTGCTGCTGGGCTTTGCCACCTGCCCTGGGCACTGCTGAGCAGCTCCAGGGTGGTGACAAAAACCTGTGGGAGCAAATCCTGATCCTCTCCAGGAGGCAAGGCCAGAACATCACCAAACGAGGCTGGTTGGAATGGTCCCTGCCTCTGTGATTAAGGGAATTCATAAATATTCAATGTTTCTTGGCAGCTGGGAGTGCTTCACTTGTTCCCAGTCTCTCAGGGGGGATGGGGAAGGCAGGATGAGCCTCAGCATTTGTGACACCCTGCAGAGACAATGAGCGGGCAAGGAGAGGCTCCTCCTGGTTTGAATAATTCAGCCTTCCACTGGTCTCTTTAAATGTTTGATGCCTGGGAGCTGAGCTTTGAGATCCTCCTGTGAGGCTCAGGGTTTGGGTGCTCCGTGCTTTCCCTGCTGGTGCTTCCAACAACTTCCCGTGGTGTGGCCAAGTCCAAGAGCACAAATTTCTCCCTTCTCTGTGTGAAATCCTGGTGTTCTCACACTGGGAAATATCAACCATCCCGTTCTGGGCTGTGCTTGGGAGAGGAGAAAAGAGCAGCAACAGTGAGTGAGGATAAAAATGTTTAATTGCATCCTGCTCCTATCAGCCAAAGCTGTAGGAGAAGGGATGGAGCCAGGCACCAACGTGAGCACAGGAATTTGGGTGGGTTTGCAGCAGCCAAACCTTGAGGGAGCCAAGGCCACTGTCCCAGAGCTCTGGGGTGGCACCAGGATCCCCCAGCCCAGTGATCCTCAGTGGTCACTGAGTGGTCCTGAGCCCATCTGAGGGAACATCCCAGCTGCTGCCTCAGCCTGCTGGGACAAGGTCCAGCCCATGGCAGCACCATCCCTCTGTGCCACAGCTGCAGGATGGCACTTTGGCAGGATTTCTGCACAAGCCCCAGGAATTTAAGAGCTCCTGGTGGAGTTGGGATGTTTGCACCTCCTATACTGACCAGATTTTGGCCACTCTCAGAGACAGAACATGGTGCCAGGTGCATTTTGAGGCTGGCCAGGTTGGGAGATGCCAACACCCACACCATTCCTGCTCTCCCAGACACTGGCACGTTGCCACAGGCAGAAACTCAGCGTCCCACAGCTAGAGTTTGCCACCAGCTTTGTTCAGGAGGGACCCTTCAGTTCCATGTGAGATCCTGATCTTGCAAGCCCTTATCCTAAATTATCCATGAAATGTGTGGGCATGAGTTATGCATGAGATGAATTATCCATGGACTGGGTTGGTCGCCTTCTCTCTTTGTCAGCTCTGCAGGTTCCAGCCAGGTATCAAAGCACGGAGTAGGTTGGGATTTCCCCCCTCCCCCCCCAAGAATCTGCATTTTACAAATGTACAAAACCTGGGAAAGAGCTGAAATATTCAGTGGGTGGTGATGGAAGAACACAGAAGGCTGCTGGGACTGCACAGGGTCAGCTTTTCCCCAGAGAGGCAGTTTCAGATCCTAAATCCATTCAGTGGTTGCTCATTCCCCTTGGGATCTCAAGGAAGGATGGAGACAACCTGAGTGCCTCTGACAGCACCCTCCCACACCCAGCCTGGCAAACTGCAGCCTGGGATACAGACACAGCAAAGCCTTAATTTTGGTGAAAAACTGTCCTGGTTTGAAGGACAGGTGTCTGCCAATAAAGGCAGAAGCTTCTCTTTGAAATGGAGAATGTAAACCCTCTCCCTCCAAATTATAATTACAATTTTGAAATTAAGGGGCTCTCAGGCAAAGATATGGGAATTAGGAATAACAGTTCTTTACTAGGAAAATTAAAATAGAAATGCAGTATTACAAAGAATAATCCCAAAACACTGCCAGAGTCAGAATCCAAGCTGACACCTGTCAGTCAGTCAGAGTGGTGGCAGCAGTCCCATTCAATGGTGGCTGCATCCTCCTGCAGTGGCAGATGTGGTTCAGCTGGAGCAGTGCTCCTGGAGAAGGTGCAGTTTTCCTCTGAAGGTGCAGGGATGATGTGGAAAGGTCTGGCTTTCCTCTGGAATCCAGTGGAAAGAAGGTACCTTGGTGTCCAAAATCTCAGTTTTTCTCTGGGTAGGAAAGGCTTGGCTCCTCCCCTGGCTGGAGCATCTCCCAGTGGGATGATGGAATTTTATCAGTCACACAGTGGGACTGAATGGGCCAGCAGCAGATGATATCTCCTGGAGGGAGGATGGGCTGTGGAAAGATAAAGATGACTGCCCCAGCTGGTTTAAAGATGGCCCATTAGCAGAGGATATATCCCACAGAGATCAGGGTCACTGCCCCACCTGGTTTCAGTAGATGGTGATGGAATACAGACTTTTGGTCACATCCTGTATTGCAACCTAAGACAGTATCTCCTGATTTTACTGTGGATGTTTGTGGCAGAATTATGCTGCTGCTCTGGAGGAAACTTGGGCAATTTAGAGAAGGGAGGAGAGAGTGAAGAATCTGCAAACCTGATATTTTTCCAGGGAGGGTTTTCTGACACCCCTCACCCAGCCCCTAACTGTGCTCCATCCCTGCCCAGAGCAGCACCATGTCGGCACCAGCGTTCCCGTGCCCAGCGCGCAGCCTGTCCCTGCCGGAGTGCACGCCCTACCACACCTCCAGGGACATCCGCTACATCTTCCTGGAGAGCTGCAGGAACATCCCTGCGTCCCAGCACCCCCTGGACGGGGCGGGAGCCAGCAGCGTCCCCCCCGGCCCCGCGCCCTGCCACCCTACAGCCCAGCACTACCTCAGCACAGATGAAGACTGCGATTCCTCTCTTCCTCAGCGGCTCCTCGCCTTCTCCACGCGCCTGCGGGTGGAGGCCATGGATGTGAGAGGCTCCCACGACAAGAAGAGGCTGCCGGTGTTCCGCCGGCTCTGCGGGGAGGCCGTGGAGGAGCTGGAGAAGTTTCCTGATGCCCCAGCGGCGCCGGGCAGCGCCAAAGGCTGGAGGATCCCGCTGGCCGGCGGCCGCGCGCCCGACCTGCAGCAAGGCATGAACTGACTCTGAGATAATGTCTGCAAAAAATATAATATTGATGGTGTCCTTCCGTGACACGGTGTGAGCTCAGAGGTGCTGGCAGCCTCTGGTGGGGGATGGGAGGAGGGAATGGGGTGCTGGGGGCTGCCTGGGGTGTCCTTTCTGCTCTCGGGGTGCTGGGGCACATTGCCAGGCAAATCAGCTTCTACATCCAGATCCATCTCTCTCTCACTCAACCCCCTCTCCAGCATTCCTCTCCAAATTCCCATCTCCAAATTCCTCCTCCACATCCTGGGCTGCCACCCACAGCCCCTTCCCTGAGCATCCTCTCCAGCTGCTGAGCTGGAGGAAAATGTGTTGGAAATGAAAAACGGGAGATGGAGGAGAAAGCAAACAGGAGATCTCACGTGAGAATTCCTGGGAGGGAATTTGGGAGATTTTCCACTGCTTAAATCTGGGGAAATAGTGATAATGAGAAGGAACGCCCCTGGAATCAATTAGTAATAAACAGGATTCTGGGGGCTTGGCATCCGTGTCGTTCTTAGATGTGTTCCTGAAAGGAAGTGTTTACATCCCAAGATCCCAGCCCCAGGCTGGCAGGATCTTCTGAATGGGAGTGTGAAACCAGCTCAGCAGAAAAGAGGGAGACACAGTGGAGAGTGCAATGGTTTGGAGCCAAAGAGGGACAGGATTCTGCTCAAGAAAAATGGGATGAGCAGAAAACAGGAGGAAAACCAGATAGGGGGAAAACCAGTCCTGCAGAACCTTGGAAACAGGCAACTATCAGTGAGGGGGGCTTGTAGGAAGAAATGCTGAGCCTGCTGCATATTGGGGACCAAAGAGCAGAAGGCTGTGGGGTCTGCAGGAAGAACAGAAGAAAAAAGAAGAATTTAAACTAAAAGCTGCTGAGGATCCTTTACATTGGGAAGCAACAGTGGCAGAATCCCACAGGAATTGATTGTAGGCCCTGGCTGGAGGGATTCCAAGGGATGTTTGAGTGATTGTCAGACTTTGCTCCTGCAATCCAACAGGCTCATCAAGGCCTGCTCCATGAAAAAGGTTTGAGGATGCTGAGCTATTTCCAGAGAGCAAATTCCCCCCCTGGTTAACTTGGGTGTTGAGTGCTGACATTAAGGCTGACAAATCTCAGGAGAGCTCTGGGAGAAACAGAGGGACCTGGAGACATCCCATAACCATCATTTCTGCCTCCACACACAGGGATTGGAATCAGATTCTTGGAGTCAGACTCTGGCAAGGATAAGGCAGAGGAAAAGGATGGGTTAGGCTGCTGAAAATTAAAGTTGTTTGGGGAAAGAACTCTGCAAGGAGTTTGTAGGTCGTGCTGGAGCCTGAGTTTAGATCTCTGCAGTCAGACTGGGACTGAGTCATCATGGAGACTTTAATTTTTGAGGCACAGATTGCAGAGCAAATGTTGCTTATTGCAGGCACCACTTATTCCTGAGCACGATAATAAACAGACTTTGTCTCCAAATGGTTACTGATCCAGGACGACACGAGGCTATTTTAGTAGGATTTCAGGGGATGTGAAGACATTACAGAAGAGGTTGACCTAGAAAATAAACATGGGACCAGTGATCAGAAGTTGATGCCATTTCAATGAAATGGAAAGAGATGTTAAAGCAGGTCAGGGGCTATTTGGAATGAATTAGCACATTAAATTACCAAGGTGGCAACCAGGACTTTTCCTGCATCCAACAAACTGGGAGTGGGACCATATGCCTGGAGTTTAGCAAACACAGCTCCCACGCTCAGGGAAATGGGGCAGAGCAAACCTGACAGCTAAAGAGCCTTTCTCCTGACCTCAGGAGTTCGCTTCCATTTCCAGCCACTTTTGGAGGAGAGCACACAACAGAGTCTAAAATAATAATTTCTTATAAAGGATGGGTCATGTGCTGTTCAAACACATCCCCCAATGCACACAAGGCCACACTCTGCAGTGAGAAGCCAAAAATGAGACAGGGACTGAAGGAGCTGCCAAAATTTCTTCCCCTGAGAAGCCCAGGAGCAAAAATCACCTTGGGAGAGCTGGTGACAGGAACTCAGGGCTGCTGCTTCTGGGCTGGAAATGAGATTTCTCTGGTAGAGCTTGAACTCATCAATGCAAACCTGGGGACACTGATGGCACCCTGCTTGGAAAAGGGGACCAGCAACCTGGGACAGATAATCCATGTGGATTCCAGCAGTACAAGTTCCTCAAACAGTGGCCCAGGGACTCATCTCTGTGGCATCTCTGTTGATGGATTTGGCACAAAGAGACAGATTGGCTTTAGGAAAATTGCTGATTCCCCAAAGCTGAAGGGAATCTATTTCTCCTGTGGGAGGAATTGGGTGACCTTGAGGAGCAGCAGTTGCAGAGAATCTCCTGTGAAAAGAACTTCTGCTCTGAGTTGGGAGCTCAGACACTGGAAACAAGGAAGGGAAAGGCAGGGATGAACCTGCCTCTCATAAACCTCTGGTGTCATGTGGCTCTGGAAAAGGCAAATCCAGAGCAGAAGGTGTCAGGGAGAATGTTCCCTTTAGAGAAAATCTGTGTTTGGAGTTCTGAACCAACCAACTCCACAGATTTTGGCTGAAAGCAGCACAGGTGGGACAATGGTGGGGTGAAGATCCTTCCCTGAGGATCTGCAAGGGTTTGGCACAAGTGGAGTGCAAGGGGAAGGGATGGAGCTGCTGCCTGGACAGGGAGCTGAGAGAGGAGCAATGGGAGAAAGAGGGGAAAGAGTTCATTGGGGTTGGCTGTGGAAGAATGGAGATAAAAGGACATCCTTCAGATGGAATTGGAGGATCCTTCACCACCAAAAGAGCAAATATGTGACACACTCTGCAATTCCAAGGAGCAGGGGATGAGGAGCTGAGTTAGAAGCCAGATCTGTTCAGGGAGGGGAGGGTGTTTTGTCTTACTGAAGAGAATTTCAGGTCGATGACCAGGAGGTCCTGAGCTGCAAGATGCCTTTTTTATGGCCATGCTTTCATTGGGGGTGGATATTTGGGGTGTGCTCCCCCTCTGTGCTCTACAACTGCCTTGAAATCTGCTCAGGATTCTGGATTTGCTCTTCCTGAAGGGCAGGTCAGCTACTGAGCTCTTGCAAACTGCAAAAGGCATCCTTTCTTTTTTTCCCATGATCAAAACTGGAGATCTGTTATTCCACCAGCAGGCTGGCCCAGCTCTGCCTCTGCCAAAATCCTTCAGAGCCAGCAGAGAGAGAGTTTCATCCTCTCAGCCCCAGCTTTGCAGCTTCCCTGCCTTCCCAGTGATCTGCATGCAAACCCCTCTCCCTCCTGCTATTCCCCCAAGACTCCCAGCCCTGCCAGGTCTCCTGGTGTGTGTGAAGAGCAATCAGTGCCTCACCTCCCCTAATTGGAGCTGAGCCTCCTGAGCTGCCAGATGAATTTGATCCCTGCTGCTGTGCATGGCAGGGATGAGCCAGGGGCTGAACTCTGCTGGAAGCAGCTGCTTGAGGAAGGTTTTACAGCCCAGAGATCAGGGCAGATCCCAGGCACTGCTGCAGGACACAGCACACACACCTCCCCAGCCCTCCGAGGGGAAAACTCTGTCCAACTCCTTCTAAATTAAATCACTGATTGCCCAAAAGCTCTTTTATTCCTCCCCCTGTGGCCCTGGTGGGAATGCAGGGAGGTGCAGGGGGTTTAACCCTTCCATTGCTGCTCCAGGCCACACACAGGCAGCCAGAGAAAATCCAAATTTCAGGAATGAGCAGAGCAAGGGGAGGGAAGGCACCTTCAGATTTCTGCCCCTTAGGTTTGCAGGTGAAACCACCTCTCAGGGAGCATTTAGAGGCCAAACCACATGAAAGGAATGAGAAGATTTGTCTTCACAAACAAGCTGTAGTTCTGCTGATAAATAAAGTTTGATACTGAGAGGTGAAAGAAGCAATGGAGGGAACCATAAATTCCATAGGAATTCCACTGATTGACACAAGGAAAAGGGAAGGATTTACATTAGAAGGGGTTTTAGGTATAAGGGTTTTGGGAAGTCTGTGCCTCTCAAGTACCTCAGCCAGTGGGGAAAGAGAGAGGGAAATGCAGCTGGAAATGAGGATAAAATGAGGCTGTGTCCTCCAAAACTTGGAGAGACCCCAGGGGAATGCCCCATGGCCTTTCCCTTTATTCAAATAAAGTCACAGGACTCCTCTGCCTCCTTTTTGGACACAAACCTCTGGTGTTTGAGGATTGATTTTCCTGACACACACATTGTGCAAACCCAGCAGAGATGCACAAGTGCCCCTTCTACAAGGCAGGGGAAGGCAAATCCCTGCTCTGCAGGCAGCAGCATCCCTTTGGAATGAGGCTGGGTCTGGAGCAGGGCTGGGATGCAAACAAGGGGGGCAGAGCCATCCCCACAGGCACCATCACACCCACACACTGCAGGGTGCAAACCCACCTTGGGCTGTGACACAGCAAACTGCTGCCCTGTGATTGTCCCCATGAAGATGAGTTTGAGGGTGAATTACCAAGCAGCCTGCAGGAGCAGTGACTCCACCTCACATGGCAGCAGAACCAACAACCCCCTTGGGACAGTCAGGAACAAATGAACTGATCACCCGGGGTGTGTGTGCCTGGGAACACAAAGCTGAGCGTTTGCAATTTGTGAGGAGGTGTTTGGGGATCCAGGCTGGGGCAGAGCTCAACTGAGGCACAGCCAGGTCACAGCAAAATTGCCAAGTCCTGCCTGAAGATGAGAATAGGAAGACCCAAGAATGAAAGAAGATCAGGGCTGGAAAGGCAGAGGGAGGAAAAAAAAATGTGGGCTGAAATGAGAGAGAAGGAGAAAAAAAAATTAACAGCTTTCTTTATTCCTTTTCATTTATAGACAATATTACAGTTCTGCACAGAAGGACTAATTTAGGCCTCTGCACAGCCCCAGTGACCCTTCCTAATAGAAACCATTTAAATCTTTAAACAATTTACATGAAAATGTAACTTTGCTGTGAATATATTTCTCCCCCCTCCTGCTCCCATCACGAGTGCAATCCTTCAAACCTCTGACAGCTTCCATTATCTCTTAATGAAGTGAGAGCATCTTTCTTAGGAGCAGTGCAGGCCCCGAGGTTAATCAGAGAAACGAGGTCCACAAATAAAAATCAGGGGAGGGACAAGAAAAAGGCAAAGCAAAACATTTAAAAGGGCTCAAAGGGGGCAGCTCCACCACCCAAAGATTTAATTCCAGGAGGGCACATCCTCCTTGAGAGCCTGAAACTCCATCCTTCCAGCCCAGGGGAAACTTCCCTTGTTCCTCTGTGCCAGGATAAGGGTGGGGAAAGGCAGGCAGGGACCTCACCCAGAGGTGATAATAAATAAATGTAAAGGACTGGGAATGAGGAAAGAAAGGCTGAAAAAAGATTGAGCTGCCAGGAGTATGGAAAAGGGGATCAAAAATCAGGAATGTCTCAGGGGATTCAAAGCAGAGGGACTGCTGAGTTGAAGAGGAAGGAGATGAAAGCAGAAAGCAACAGCAGAGAAAAATAAATAGTTATTTCCAGAAAAAGCAATAAAATTCTGGGCCAGGAGGAAAAAAAAGCCCACCCAGAGTTTACAATTCTGGTTGTTGAAGCTGTTTAAGTGAAGCAAACAGGAAAGGGAAGTACAAAGCCCAAAAATAAGGAGCTGAGGGATGCAGGGAGCTCTTCTTTCAGCAACAGTTTGTTCTCTGTGCTGTTCTCCAGCAGCTGCTGTGGGATGGGGGCATCAAAGCACAGCTCAGCATCTCTGAACAAGAATCACTCCAAGTTCAGTAATGAACTGATAGCCAGCAAATTGCTCCAGGCCACAGACCCATGAGCCCTTGGCCAGAATTGGAGAGTGTTTCAGCCTTAGCTAAACTCAAAACCCATCTACTGCTGCCAAATAAACCTGAATCTGAGAATGCTTGTGTGGAAATTTGCCATCCTGGGGATGGAGAAAGCCTCTGAAGAGAAAGAGCAAACTTTCTCTGAAGAGGAGTTTTCCCTGTCCTACATCCCTGTGCTGGTTTTTCCTTTTAAACTTTTTTGCTCCCCACTGCCCTGCAGGCAGGAAGGCAGGGACACACAGGGATGAGCAGGGACACACAGGGATGAGCAGGGACACACAGGGATGTGAGCAGGGACACACAGGGATGTGAGCAGGGACACACAGGGATGTGAGCAGGGACACACAGAGATGAGCAGGGACACACAGGGATGTGAGCAGGGACACACAGGGATGTGAGCAGGGACACACAGGGATGTGAGCAGGGACACACAGGGATGAGCAGGGACACAGGGATGTGAGCAGGGACACACAGGGATGAGCAGGGACACACAGGGATGAGCAGGGATGAGTAGGGACACAGGGATGAGCAGGGACACACAGGGATGTGAGCAGGGACACACAGGGATGAGCAGAGACACAGGGATGTGAACAGGGACACACAGGGATGTGAGCAGAGACACACAGGGATGAGCAGGGACACAGGGATGTGAGCAGGGACACACAGGGATGAGCAGGGATGTGAGCAGGGACACAGGGATGTGAGCAGGGACACAGGGATGAGCAGAGACACACAGGGATGTGAGCAGGGACACACAGGGATGAGCAGAGACACAGGGATGTGAACAGGGACACACAGGGATGTGAGCTGTCCAAATTTGGCATTGCAATCCCAGAGCAAGCACCAGGAACGTGCCCTGCTCCTGTGCAGATGAGGCAGGACAGGGGCAGGGAGGGGTGAAAGCTCCTGTGGGAGTCAGAGCTGCCTGACCCACAGCCCCCAGCACCTCAAGGAGCTGCAGCTCAGCCTGGCCATCCCAAATCCAGCTGTAAAGCCACATCCCCCAGGTGATGCCAGCTTTCCTGGCTGACAACTGCCGCAGACAGGCATCAATCAAACCTGAATGAATTCAAATCACTCCTCATTTGGGCAGGGAAAGCTTTGTTTGGTTGATTGATTTAAACAGGAGCTGAGCTCTGCACCCTGGGGTTGCTGGAGCCTGGCAGGGCACTGAGGGTTTGTGCTGGCCCAGCTGAGCTGGGCTTTGCAAGGCACAGATCCACCAGCCCCAGCAAAGGGAGGGAATGGATGGAACTGCAGCTTGGCATCACTCAGTGTGTGCCAGGGCTCAGTGCCACCCTCTGCCTGGTGACAGTGTCCCCTCCCCAGACTGACATTTCTGCCCTGCCTCCAGCCCACTCTGGACACAGCAGGGCTGTCCCCCCTGTCCAGGGTGAGCAATCCACCATGGCTGTGATGCCTTAAGTTTCAGCTTTCATATTTTCCAGACTCTGTGCTGCACTAGTGTGTAACTCTGAACTCCATATCAAGTGTTAGCAAGTTCTCCTCCCAGCTCAGTCACACAAAACAATCCTTTTGCAGCCCCAAACCAAGGATGCTGCTGCAGCTTCAGCCCCCAAAAAGAGTGCAAACAGCAGAATTGAGGAGAGAATCTGGGAGGATTGGACTGTAGAACCTGGAGCTGGGATTGGACAATGAACCCCAATGTGTAAATGGATAAAAACTCTTTTAAAAATGTGAAAACTCGTGACATCTTGGGTGAAGCACGGCCTTGTGCTGCCCAAAGTGAATCCTTTGAAGGCCTTTTAATAAATCCCTGCTTTATTCCTTTGACTCTGTCCAGCCTCTCCAGGCATCAGCTGATGGGTCCCAGCCCTGCCCTGCAGCAGCAGAGGAGCCACACTCTTCCTCCTCTGCCATCCCAGCTTCTCACCCTTCCTGCCAGCATGGAGAGGCACACACAGCCCTGCTTTGGTGCAGGAGAGCAGCCTGAGTGCCACAGCCCTGCAGCAGCTCCAAACTGAGCTTTCAGCCCTTCCCCTCACCCCAGAGTTAACCCCATCCCTTCAATCCAGGGCTGGAGCACAGGGAAAAGGATCGATGGGGTTTGTCCCCCTCCCAGCACAGATCACATCACACCATTAACTGTGAGCTGAGTGCCCCGCAGCCAAGGAATAATGGCCCTGGAGAGTGCATTACACAGCACTCACTGGGCTGCACTGGGCAGCAGCAATGGGCATTTCCATCCCCTGCAGCTCTGGGAAAAGCAGGGAGCTGCTGACAGGAGCAGGGGGTGGGGGCTCCTCATTCTCTGTTTGTGGATTTAAACTCCATTTCCCCTCCTGCCTTTGGGGGAGCTGCAGCCTGCCCAGCTCTGATGGAGGAAATGTCATGATATGTCCCTGAAAAAAAAACAAAACAAAACAAACCCCAAACAAACTTCATTTTATGACTTTTAAAGGCTGAGGGAAAAAACTCAACGTGATGAGAAAATCAGCAGCCAGCAGCACCTCATGGGTGCTCACCTTCAGGCTGGGGTGAGGAGGGGTGAACAGACAGAGCAGGGACAGGTTCAGAGCTGAGCCAGGGCTGCAGGAAGAGGTGGCTTGGAGAAAATCTTTTTTTCTGGCAGTGCTTGTGAGAAGGAGCCTCTTTGGCCAAAGCAGGCAGGACAAGCACTCAATCCCTGAGAAGGATTTGTGGCTCCCCAGGGTATCCCACTGCTCCTGGGCTGGAGCCATCCCTCCCTGGAACTGCAGGGGGTGGGAAAACCCAGCCAACAACCAACAGCTCCAGAGGGGTCAGTGTCATCCTGCCCTGGTGCCAGGAGCTGCCTCTGGAGGATGGAGCTGCTCCCAGAGAGATGGAGCTGCTCCCAGAGGGATGGAGCTGCCTCTGGAGGATGGAGCTGCTCCCAGAGAGATGCAGCTGCTCCTAAAGGAATGGAGCTGCTCCCTGGGTGATGGAGCTGCTCCTGGAGGGATGGAGCTGCTCCCAGAGGGATGGAGCTGCTCCCCGGAGGGATGGAGCTGCTCTTGGAGGGATGGAGCTGCTCCCAGAGGGATGGAGCTGCCTCTGGAGGATGGAGCTGCTCCCAGAGAGATGCAGCTGCTCCTAAAGGGATGGAGCTGCTCCCTGGGTGATGGAGCTGCTCCTGGAGGGATGGAGCTGCTCCCAGAGGGATGGAGCTGTTCCCCGGAGGGATGGAGCTGCTCTTGGAGGGATGGAGCTGCTCCCTGAGGGATGGAGCTGCTCTCTGGAGGGATGGAGTTGCTCTCAGAGGGATGGAGCTGCTCTCTGGAGGGATGGAGCTGCTCCTGAAGGGATGGAGCTGCTCCTGGAGGGATGGAGCTGCTCCTGAAGGGATGGAGCTGCTCCTGAAGGGATGGAGCTGCTCTCTGGAGGGATGGAGCTGCTCTCAGAGGGATGGAGCTGCTCTCTGAGGATGGAGCTGCTCTCAGAGGATGTAGCTGCTCTCTGAGGATGGAGCTGCTCTCCCAAAACTCATCCTTCCGACTCCACGGCCACGAGTGCCTGGGAAATGGGATGCTACTGACACCCAGTGGCTCCCAGCATCCTGCACATGGGGACTGCACCCTGGGCTGGGGCAGGGGACATGGTCCTGCTGTCCCTTTTTTGGGGACATGGCCCTGCTGTCCCTTTCTTGGGGATGTGGCCCTGCTGTCCCTCCTTGGGGACTCCTCTGTGCTGGAGTGTTGGAGCCCCGTGCTGGTGGCACCACGGGCTGGTGGCACAGCCAGCAGTGACATCCCTGGCAGCTCCAGGCAGGGAAATGGGACACAGGGGAGGAGCAGGGACATTCCAGAGGGTGCTGGGCCCGTGTATAGGTCAGCAGGCTCTGCCTGGTGTGGGGAGACATGGTGGGAGATGCTGTGACCCCCAGCACAGCACAACCACCCTGCAAACAGGGTTATTTTGTTCAAACAGTGATTAATAAATGGCACAGAGAGGCTGGAGGAGGACAGAGCGGGGGGCTGTGTGCTCTGAGATGTTCTGACCACATGCCCCTGGTCAGCTCTGACCACAAGCACTGCAGGGATGGAGGCTGGAATTTTGGGATGGAGCTGCCCTGTGCTACCTCCCCTCACAAACATTCTGACCCCAGGCCAAGCAGCAGGTTGGAGCTGGAAGTGGATTTAGCTAAGTCAGGAAAGCCCATCCACATTCCAGAAGAAGCCCATCTACACAGGGAATTATTTAAGAGCAGCAGCAGAGCTTTTCCATCCCCTCTGCGTGTCATTTCAGCTCCAAAATCCAGCAAAGCAACCAAACAGCGTGGAAAAATAACAACAAACTGCCTGCTTTTGTCATCCCACAGTGCAGAGCCAGAGAGGATGCAGCCTCTGACCTGAGGAACAGCAGCAGATAGGATGGACACAGACCAGAATAAAAAAGGCTTCAGGAGCAACACTTCACAGCTGAGAAAAACACATTTTCCTGTGGCCCTCCACACTGAGCTCTTGTTTTTGCTACAGACAGCACCCAGAGGCTGCTGAAACAGAAATGCATTTTTAATTATTTGTTGTTATCAATTGCTTTGCAGATAGAAGCTGCTGATAACAGAAACTCCTTGCAGGGGGCTTAGAGGAGCTCACTGGGCCATGTGTGAGCAGCATGAAGGGCAGAATTTACCTGAGAAAGGCCATCCCAGGATGGAGCAGCCATCCCTGCAGGATCACAGGGAGAGGGGCTGCTTCCCCTGCAAGTGTCTAAATCAAATTGTGGGTGGGGACAGAGAAGCAGAAGCACAAATGGAAATCTGGGTGGTCAAAGCACACGGTGCAGAGATTTGGTTCGTCATCCTCCTTCCTGCTTGCAGGATCAGGAAACACTGCTTGGGGATCAGGCACCAAATCTGGGCTACAAATCAGGCAAAATCTGGGAGATTATCCCTTTTCCAGGCCCTCACTGTCTCCTCTAACCAAGAGAGTTGGGGACAGGGGAAGCTCTGGGGTGCCCAGAGAGTGCAGGGGAATGCAGAGGCTGAATTAAACCTGCATTGCTCAGCCCAAATGAGCCTCGTTGGCACCCCCTCACAGCACAGGCATCCAGCTCCGGATGCAAATGGACTAATCAGCATCGACCATGATCATTACTGGGCAGGGCTGGCTGATCGATGGCTCCTCAGCAGGGGCAGTCGGGTGCAGTCACTGCAGGAGCCTCCTGTCCCTCCCAGGGACCCCTGTGCACTGCCTGGGACAGATGGAGAACAAAGGGCTCTGCTTCTACCCCAAAATGTGATCACTGCTTGTGTGGCAGCAGCAGCGACCTGAGCAGAGCAGGTTCCTTCGGGGCAGGAAAGGAAATTGTTCATATTCTTGTCCTTGTTACTGTCCCTATTGCTGTTCCTATTGCTGTCCCTACTGCTGTCCCTATTTCTGTTCCTATCGCTGTCCTTGTTGCTGTCCCTACTGCTGTCCCTATTTCTGTTCCTATCGCTGTCCTTGTTGCTGTCCCTATTGCTGTCCCTGTTGCTGTTCCTGTTGCTGTCCCTGTTGCTGTTCCTATTGCTGTCCCTGTTACTCTCCCAGCTGCTGTCCCTATTGTTGTCCCTGTTACTGTCCCTATTGCTATCCCTATTGCTGTTCCTATTACTGTCCCTATTGCTGTTCCTATTGCTGTCCCTGTTGCTGTCTCTTTTGCTGTCCCAGTTGCTGTCCCTTGGCACTCAAGGAGGTGCCTGTGCCACCCTCAGCAGTGCCCTATAAGAGGAGGAATCCTCTCTGCTCCCAGCTGGTGTCCCATGCACGCCTCCCTCTCCCTGCTCAAGGAGCCCCTTTTCCCCCAGGGCTGGACACAGATGCTGAGCTGAGCTCCCAGCCAGGTCTGTCTCCCTCCTCCAGCTCTGTGTATGATCAGCTCTTCCCACACTTCCTCAAAAGCCTTTTTCCCCTGTGTGTTTTGCTCCTGCCAGCACCACACAGCTCCTTGCTCCCGTTTATTCTGCACAAATTGTTTTTCCCTCGCGCGTTGTCTGGAGAGCGCCGAGGGAGCAGCGGGGGGATCACAGCCCCCTTCTCATCTCACATCTCATCCAGAGCTGGCAACAAAACAGCCAGAGGTGGCTTTTCCCAGCCTGAGGATCCTTTGGAGTGTGCAAGGACTCTGCTGCCCCAGGGATGGAAAGTCCTGTGGGGCTGGGGGAGAGGCAGCAATGAACACACGAGTGGTGCTGAGCAGCAGAGCTCAGCTCCCTGTTTTCTGCTCCCCCTTCCCTGCTGGCAGTGAGGAATGTCTGGGGGCAGAGTACAGAGGCTCACAAAAGAGCAGTGGCAGCAAGATTGGAGTGAAGATCCTGGAGATCCTGCCTGGCTGTGATGCCTTTTCCTTGCTCCTAACATTAAGAGCCAGGCACAGTTAAGGGATAGAGGGTTTTCATCTCAGTATTTAATAAGGATCCCTGTGGTGCAGCACTTGGCCAAGGTGGGATGTGCTGAAGTGCACACCCACGGTAGATCACATATACAATTTTATAGACCTTGCAAATTAGCATATCTAACAAAGATGCCCTAATGAGAGGCTTGAATGAATAGCCTGATATCCTCCCTGTGCTCAGTTATCAGACTGAAGGAATTACAAGTATGCATGCTAAGGGCACTGAGGATACATAAAATCTGGATAAAAGAAAAGGCAAAAATTCCTCATGGCATCAGCTGCAAAAAAACAGAGGAAAAAGACTTTGTGCACCCACACATGGGTCCTGAACTCTCCTTATGGGAAAACACAGGATCAGCCTCACAACCAAAACTTGCACATTGATTACAGTGATTACAAACCCTTTACAAATTACAAACCCTTTATTTCCTTCCCTTGGCCCACCCAGCACAGGGGCTGTCCCCTCCTGGCTGTGCTGGGTGGATTTGGACCCCTGAAGGGCAGGAGCAGCTCTGGCTCAGGCTGGCACAGCCTGGGGCACAGCAAGGCAGTCTGGCCAAGGCTGATGAAGTCATGGATAACTCCAGCCAGGTCCTTGTCTGCCAGGATGAGGCAGAATCTCCTTGCCAGTGAGGGCTGACAGAGGACATCATTCAGGGCCCTTCCTCCCCGTGTGACAGGAATCCAGGAGCACAGCACCATCCAGGCCAGCTTTTGTCCACATGAACTTCTGACCCACAAGAGGCTTTTCTAAGGGGAAGCTGCAAACCCTCCAAAATGCTCTTTTTCCAGATCCTCTGCTGCCCTGCTTGGCTCTGTGGAGCTGTCACCCATCCAGACTGTTCCTGCCTGAGCATCCCCTTAACCCTGAGGCCTGGGGGATGGACTTGGGGGCCTTTGTGTCCCCACAGAGAGCTGGCCCTGCCCAGTGTGTACCCTGGCCTCTCTCCCAGGTGAGCCTGCCCACTCCAGAAGGATACAGGGAGTGCCTGTGACCTCCTGGCAGAGGGTCTGTCCATGGCACTCAGCCTCACTCATGCTGTGGTGTGGATCCAGCTGCCAAGAGGGCTGGGAGACTGGCTGCAGTCAGGGGAGGCTGTAGCTGGCTTTGGAATGACATTTGAGCCCCTGATTTCTGGGCCCTGCACAATTCATGACTTGCCAAATAAACACAAGATGTGTCACAGCCCAGCCAAACTGTGCTCCTGTAAATCCCCATCCCTGCCTCAGAAAAGGCAGGAGGGTGTCAGAATGCACTGCTGAGCTTGGCCTGCTCCTTGATCATGCTCTGGGGCACAGGGGTGATGGGGATCTGCCTGTTCTGGGGCTGCAGCACGGATGTGGGAGCCACCAGGGATTTCTGAAGGAAGAGGGGCTGTGCAGGGTGCCTGGTGCTCTCCTGTGCCCTGCTCTGAGCTGGAAGCTGACAGAACTCCTCACACAGGACAGTTTGCATCTCTGCTGTCCCCAGAGCCCTGGAGAGTTCTCCTTGCTGTGCTGGCCAAAGGGAAGAGCCTTCCTTGAAGAGGGAATGACCCCAGGGGTAACCAGGCAGCACAGGGCACTGCCTCTCTCTGAGATTGAAAACAGGAAAGGAAAAGGTGGGAGCCTCTGCAGACATCCCAGCAGTCAAATATCTGAGCCACCAGGAGCAGCTGTGCAGCAAAGGCAGAAAAACTCTCGTGTGTAAACTTGATTGAGACAAAATTCCCCTTTGGGGTTCCTTGGCTGGGAGCATCTCCTGGCTGAGCTTCCATCCCAGGCTGTCCCAGCAGCAGAGCCTGCTCGGGTCCCTGTGGTGCCATCAGTGTCCCTGCTGAGGCAGCAGCCACCCCCAGCCTGGCTCTGCCACTTCATCTGCCACACTGAGTGCCTTTAATGAATGAATTAATTTTGTTCTCAACTGGGTGCGACACGCATTCAACAGGCAGAAAACAAACATTTCCCTTTCCTAATTTCTCGCGTCCCTTTTGATTTGTCATACACAGGGACAGGCTCTCCATAATTCCCCACCAACTGGGCCCTGGATATTGCAGCAGCACTGAGATAAACAAGCTCCCATCAGCAGCTGAGATCGTGCCCTGTGTTTGTTCCCATCCACGCCTCTGGCCCCGTGTGGAGCTGGTGCTGCTCAGGAGCCCAGAACTGATATTGCATCTCTGTCCCGGGTCAGCAGGACTCCAGACAGCCACCTCCCTTCCTCTGCCAGCACAGCCTTGCCTAAATTGCCATCTGTAAGAGTCAGTCTGAAGCTTCTCTGATCTGCCTCACGACCATCATCACAGACTGAGACCCTGGACCCACCAGTCCCTCTGGACCTGAGTTCTGGTCTGGCCGAGGGGGATGCTGGCCAAGGGCTGTAGCTGTGCCTGGTGCTTGCCCAGGGCTGTGGCTGTGCCTGGTGCTGGCCCAGGGCTGTGGCTGTGCCTGGTGCTGGCCCAGGGCTGTGGCTGTGCCTGGTGTTTGTCCAGGGCTGTGGCTGTGCCTGGTGCTTGCCCAGGGCTGTGGCTGTGCCTGGTGCTGGCCAAGGGCTGTGGCTGTGCCTGGTGCTGCCCAGGGCTGTAGCTGTGCCTGGTGCTTGCCCAGGGCTGTGGCTGTGCCTGGTGTTTGTCCAGGGCTGTGGCTGTGCCTGGTGCTGGCCAAGGGCTGTGGCTGTGCCTGGTGCTTGCCCAGGGCTGTAGCTGTGCCTGGTGCTTGCCCAGGGCTGTAGCTGTGCCTGGTGCTGGCCCAGGGCTGTGGCTGTGCCTGGTGCTGTCATGGTGCTGCTCTCAGCAGGTGCTGCTCATAGTGCCCTGTTCCATCACCTGTTACATGGAGCAATGATCTCTACATACAACAGTCCTTAAATCTCCCCACCTTTTGGCCAGAGGCCACTCACTTTGGAAAAGGACTATAAAAAGTGACTTTCCTAAAGAGACTCTGAGATCTCTTTCTCCCCAATGGATTGAAGACATGTCTATCATGGGATGACCAGGAGGATGTGTCCCTTCTGTTGGTAGCTGTATCCCATCCTTTCTCTCTCCCCTTTTCACTTGGTTTCCTTTACCTCTCTCTCTTTCTCTTCCTTCTATCACAAAACTGAATTTTACACACAATAAACTGCATTGCTGCTTGCTGCTGAACAACCTGAGTCTCTTACTTTTTGTCTTTTGCACCCTGGGGTCAAACAAACCATCACGACTCCCACTGGGGCTGAGCAGATGGTGACACACGGGTCACCACGACCCAGGACAGCCACCTGCCCTCCTCTGCCAGCACAGCCTGGGCTAAATTGCCATCTGAGATGAGCCCTGCCTGGTTTGGGTATCACTAAGATCAAATCTGAGATCTCAGCTGTGGTCACCACTGTTTCAAAAATCATTTGTCACTACAGGTATTTTGTAGAAAGCAGAGCAGCAGTGGTTAAGTGTGAGAATTCATTTCCTCACACCGTTGACAATTATTGGAGGACTGAGCAGATTTCCAGCCCCAGAATTAGCACTTGCAATCCCTCTCATAATGAGAGGCCACAGGCAGCCAGGAACAATCTCTCACCAAACTGTCCCGAGCACAAAGCTGCTCTGGGAAGCAAGAAGCTCTTTAAAAAGGACTAATTGTTAAGATTTGCAAAATCCATTTTTTCCCATCATCCCTGAAAATCCATTTTAGAATTGGTAAATTTGTTCTAGGATTAGATTAATAGGTTTCATGATTTATAAACCTTTTCTTCTCTCTCACCCTCCCATTGACTTTTAAAAAGCAGTCACAGACTTTGGCTCAGCCCAGATTTTAGCAGTAATTTCTCAACCACTGCTGTTGGGATATCCTGACAGGGTTTGGTGGATTTCCCACCTGGAATGCCAGGACATGCCAGTGCCAAACCCTCCTTACAAACAGGATGCTCGAGGGTGGGATGTGTCAGCATGGGAAGCATCCTTGGAACCAAAAACAAACAAAACCCAGCAAAATAATTTAAGGCCTTGCTTTGAATCACCTGAAAAAGACCACAACAGCACCACCTGCCCAGAGCAGCTGTGTTCAAATGTGGAAAACACAGCAGAAAAGCAGAAAATGGTGCTGTTATCCAGAATATCTCACAAACTCCAACAGTTTGCTGGGCACTGTTTGCTCAGGGGCTTTCCCTGTCAGTGATGGTGAGTTTATATTCATTGGCCCTTGAGGGATTTGTTCTCTGTGCCCTCCTTTCCTCTCACACACTGCCCAAACATCCCTCAGACATCCCAGTGGGATCAAACAAGCCACTGACACATGAGAACCACAGCAAATCTCAGCTCCCCATGGGACCTGTACAGAGCAGCCTTGTGGAAGCAAATAATTTATCAGACTCAACAAAAGGTCCCACTGAGCAGCCCCAAAGCCACTGTCACAGCTCCACTTTGCTCCGTGGCCACATCATTCCCAGCTTGGGCTGATGGATTCTTAATTAGCATCTTAATGTGAGGAGCATATGCAATGAAGCATGAAAAGAAAATCCCCATCATTTAAATTCATTAACAGTCATCCAAAGTCTTCAGTGCAGAGGTGGAATTAGCTCTGAACTCCTTGGGAGAGCCCAGCTGTGCTCACTAAGCTGTGCTGGATGTTGCTTATTTATTGAGCTGCCTCCAGGAGGGTTTGGCCCCCTGGATTTGCCCCCCTGGATTATTAGGGATTGCAATCCCCTCTGGATTCTTAGGGGTTGATCTCCTGGGTGGCTGTGCAGGGGCACCAAGAGGTGGAACCACAGCCATCACCCCAAATCTGGATGCAGAGCTGCTCATGGGAGTGGCAGTGCCTCCCTGCCTCCCTGGTGTTTGGTGGTTTTTTGGACAGGATTTCCCTGTGTCCTTCTGATCCCTGCAGCTGCCTGGGCTCTGTCTCCTGCCTGGGAGGGCTGCAGGGCACTGGGTGTGAGAGGAACATCCCATGTCCTGGCAAAGCTCTGCCTTTGGGATGGGGTGACAGCAGGATGGGATGTGGCTGCCCAGATGTGCCCAGATGTGCCCAGGTGTTTTTGGGGGCACAGAGCCCCATTCACACCCTGTGCTCAGAACAAGGGCTGGAATGTGCCTGAGAGATCCCCCAGGGCTGCTGGGGTGAGGAGCTGTGAGAACCCAGCCCCTGTAAATAAACACAAGGTGGACTTTAATAAGGCAGGACTTTTCCATCTGCTGGGATGGAAATAACTCATTTTCCAGCCCTGCTTTCCCAACCTTCTCTCCCTCACACATTAGCCATCACCATGGATGGTACTGCCCACATTGAAGTCACCAGGCTCCCTCTGAATCCCCAAAACCCCAATCCAAGAGCCAGACCCTGCACTGGGCTGGGCTCAGAATTCCCACAGAGTCCTCCTGCCACTGGTGAGGAGCTGGGCAGATGGGAGGAGGGGAGGAACAGCTTGTGCCAGCAAGGCTTGTCCTCCTGAGTATCCCCTGCCTTCCCCTGGGCATTGTCTGTCCTCAGTGTTTTGCTGAAGACAAATTACCAGAGCCAAAGAGGCGAAGAAATCAGAATAAGCTGCTCCAGAGCAATTATAGTGAAGGCCTCATTTACAGAGAAAACCTGATTTAATGCAAAACAGGCTTAGAGGCTGCAGCAAACTAGTCTGGTTTAGGGTGTTTGTAGCTTCTTGAATTTCTTTCACTCAATTAGGGATTGGTTTCTATAAGCCAACCCCAAATTCACCATTAAAAAGGAATAAGAAACCCTTGCAGTGCAAATAAACAGGATCCAGCTCCTGTTTGCATTCAGTCCCTGCTGCTTTCCAGGCTCCTGAGCTGGAACTATCTCTGGAAGGGGACAGCAACCAACCTGATAAATCCAGAAATGCCCTGGGAATGCCCAATTGGCCACAGTCTAACATCCTTGGAGGTCTGTGGGTCACAGTCTGTGCTGGGTTTGCATGGAAGGCTTGACAGAGGGGATACAGGAGCAGATGCCAGAAGCTTCCAGCTCCTCCTTATCTCCATCCACAAGATTTTCCCTTTTATTTTCTCTGCTCTCCAGAGGAGGAGGGCAGGGATGGAGCAGCTTTGGGCCCAGTCAGGGTCAGCCCACCTCCCTATCCCATCATCTTCCCCGTGCCAGAGCTGCAGGGTTTGAGGAATGCACAGATCTGAGATTCTTTCAGACATCTTTAATAAATGATAGAAAAAGCTCTTTTTTCCCTCCCCCCTTCTATGCCAGAAGATTTTCACATCGAGTTTCAAAGAGATCTTTTATTCCCAGAATGGGGAAATAAAACCATTTCCATTCAAAACACTACTCGAAGATTACATTTGCCTCAACCTAATTTTTAAAATACTTTCGAAAGAGAGGAAAATGAGTGTAAAGCAAACAGGAATCTGGTTTATTTTGGATTATATTGACTCTCTCATATCTCAAAGGCTTTGAGAAGGTGCAGAGGCCTCACACACACAAATTCCTTTACAGCCAGAAAAAAAGAAACGCCGGATAAAATTTCAATTTTGGGTGGCACTGCGGAAGAAATCTCATTCTGGGGTGGGTTTTTTTTTTTTTTTCCCTGGTTAGACAGAAGAATGAAAAAGCAATTATTCATGCAGTTCTCATTAACCATGCATTTACAAGTTGTTTGGAGGTGATTAGTCAGTCTGAGTCGCTGGCCCAGACAGCAGCAGCGTGTGTTTATTAGCGCGGCGGGGAAGGTGCTGGAGGTGCTGCGGGGCCGGCGCTGCGAGCATCAGCCACAGCCTCTCGCTATTGATTAGCGATTTCGGCAGCCCGCACTCATTAGCATCGCTCTCCCCGCTGTGCTAATGAGCGCTTTAAGGCCAGACCTGTAATGTAAAGCCGGGTTTTGAGCGGCGGGCTCAGGGCCGGTGCTGCTGGTGGGTTTTTGGCTGCAGGATCCCCGGGCTGCTCTGGGGATCGGGGATTTCTCCCGAGGTCTCCTTGGGGAAAGCTGGGCGGTGTTTTTCATCCTGTCAGGAAAATTAATCCACAAGCACCAGAGGTTTATGTCCAAAAAGGAGACAGAGGAGGCCTCTTTGATTTATTCAGAAAAAGGGAGAGGCCAAGGGGCATTCCCCTGGGATCTCTCAGATTTTTGGAGGATGCTGCCTCCTTTTATCCTAATTTCCCTCTCTCTTTCCCCACTGGCTGAGGTACTTGAGAGGCACAGACTTCCTAGAACACCTGATACCTGAGATTCCCTTCTAATGTACAATCCTCCCTTTTAATTTTAATTCTTATAGAATTCATGGTTTTCCCCGCATTGCTTCTTTCATCTTCCAATATCCAATTTCACTTCTCAGCAAACCTACAGTTTGTTTTTAAAGACAAATATCTTTTTTCTATTCATCAATCAGTGGAATCCATCCCATAGTTTCTTTTCTCTCTTGGTGCTGGTTTTATCCACCAGCAGACCCACATTTTGTTTGTAAAGACAAATCCCTCATTCCTCTCAATCCCATTGCCTTTCTGGGGCTGGAGCCATCAGCTGTTTCCCATCCAGGTGACTTTGGGAACATTCCCTCGGGGCTGATGGAGTGCTCTGACCTGGCAGTGAGTGTGGGAAAGGCACAGATTCAGGTGCTGCTCATAAAAATGGGAGGATTTACTCCAGCAAATCATTCAGCCCAGCAATTGTGTTCTTCTCCCTCCAACTCTCCTGCCCTCCTTCTTTCCCTTTCCTAATGAAATAGCTAAATGACAAGGACTGAATTCTGCAGTAGGGAGAATTCAGCCTAGGCCTCCTCCCAGGATAATCTATTACCTTCACAAATTACTGCAGACAGTTCTTTATTGTTTAAAACCTTTTATCCAAATAAATGCATAAACCTTTTGGAAGGGAAAGAGGAGGAGGGGGGAGATGAAGGGAACCAGCATTTGAAATGAAACTCTCCTTCCCTCATTGACTATTGTATGCTAAAAAAAAAAGAAAATAAGACTGAAAAAAGGAAAAATGACTGAAAGAAGAGGAAAGGAATGAGCCCAGGGGAACAGAAATTGGTGATCTGCAATGGATTTCATTAAAGTCTTCCCCTTTTAAATATTACAAGTGTTTGTTCTCTGCAACCTGATAAATATCTGGCTGTGTTGAGATTGAAAATTGATAAGCCATGCAACATCAATCTCTTTCAGACTCACAGCCTCCCTGCAAACTCATCACTTTGGGATGGCCCCACTTTAATTAGCTGGTGGGGTAATGCCATGCTGGGCAGCCTGGAAGTATTTGCAAGGTTCTGCTCCATTAGGCCCCTTTGAGAAGATGTTTCCCACCCATCCAAACACAAATGGAGAGGCCAAATGAAGGAGCTGCCTCTTCTCCTTCCTGCCTGGCACAATCCATTATTCTCCTTTCAGCATCCCCTCTCTGCAGGCAGGCAGGACCAGGCTGGGGACAGCAGGGATGCTCAGGGAGGGGGTTTGGGAAGGGGAAGGGCCAGGGAATGAATCTCAGTGTGGAGGCAGGCACCTGGTTTGTGGTTGATCAGGATTGTGCTGTGGGTTTTTGACACCCACAAACTCTCAGGCTCTGAGGGCACAGTAAGGAGCTGCCATCCCAGTCTGCCCAGCTCAGAGCAGCATCTGTGCATTGAGCAAGACTCAAACATGAGCTTCAAGGTTTTCCTCTCCCCCCAGTGGCCTCAATGCCCATTGTCCCCCCACTCACTGAGTGTTTGTGAGTGCAGGGAGATGTCTCAGCTCAGCCCAGACCCAACTGCTCCATTTTGGGGAACCTCTTTGGAGCCATCCAGCAGGAGCTGAACTTTCTGTGCCCCCTTGGAGACTGTCCTGGAGACAATCATTGAAATCCTGGGAGCAATCCTGAGACAATAATTGAAAAGTAACCTCAGGGCTGTTCACAAACCACTGTTGACTCCTTAATCGAACTGTTGGAGCCTCTGGCATCTCCTCTGAGCACCCTGAGAGTCAGCTCTGCCCAGTTTGGCCATCCCAGTCACCGGGGCAGCTCAGGGCACCCAATTTCTGCTCTGCTTCCTCCTCCTCCTCTGTTCCCAGCCCCGTGCCCTGTCCCACAGCGGTGGGTGGGAGTGGGGCCATCCCGGATTCAACCAGAATTTAGGGGAGCTCTGGAGAGGCAGGAAATCACTCGGAGCCGAGCACAATGAAGATGCTGCCCGGGAGAGCAACTCCTCTTGTCTGCCCTGGCCACTCTTTATCAGGAAAGCCTCGTTCACTCTAACAAAGCTCAACTAATGTGCTGTTTATTACCCTGGCTGCGGCGTTTGGACTGTCAGGAGATGAAGAAATATCCCCAGAATTAACAGCAACATAACAGAGGAAGAAGAGCCAGGGGAGAGGTTAAGGCAAGTGCTGTTATCTGAGAAATAGGCTCGTAAAGCCTTCACTGAGAAGGGTTTGTGCTCTGTACCTGACAGGGGAACGGGGCAGCAGAGCCTGGGCACAGGCACAGGCTGGCACAGGGCACAGCCACATTCCCCTGTGCCTGCGTGGATGTCAGGAAATTAATCCACAAGCACCAGAGGTTTGTGTCCAAAAAGGAGGCAGAGGAGTCCTGTGACTATTTGAATAAAGGGAGAGGCCATGGGGCATTGCCTTGGGGACACAGCCTCCTTTTAATCCTCATTTCTCAGCTGCATTTCCCTCTCTCTTTCTCCACTGGCTGAGGTACTTGAGAGGCACAAATTTATATTGCTTTATTTTATACAGACAGAGCAAAGCAGCTCTGGGGAACGTGAGGGGTCCCTGCCCACTCCACACTCCACTGGACCTTGGTTTGCAGCTTCTCTTCATAGTATGGTCTCTCATTGTAATCAATAATTTTTGGTTTTTTGCTGTCATAATTTTGCCAGGTAAGCAGTGGTGATGAATAAACATCTGTAAAGTCTCTGGGAGTCAGTCTCATAGATAACCATCTGATCTTGGTAGATAAAAATTGGGAAGTCTGGTGCTTGTAGATAGACAGCATTGATCACACAAAGGCAGGAAATCTGATTTTGCAAAATCTATCGGACTATTGGAAAGTCTGATTTTGCAAGCTGGTAGTAGATACAACTTATTTATTCATATTCATAACAGGGGGATTTCAAACAGAATGATTTAATCATATATTTTCCTCTATCTAATGTTCATGCTTCACTTTGGATCTTAGTATTCTAGTTTATACAAACCTCAATACTTTCATGATTAACAGGAATCTTTTATCAATTATCACACAGGGAATTTGGGAGCACCCTGAGGCTGGAAACTCAGCAGGAGAGATTAGAGATGGGCAGGAGGGAGGGAGGCTCAAGGCTGGAGGTGTGATCTGAAATGCAGGGGACACGCTGAGGGAAAGCAGGAAGAGCCCAAATGAGGATTTTGGATTTTGAAGGACGGTCCTTTGGGTCACCAGCAGTGGGATGCTGGTGACATCCAGCACATCCCTGGATCCAGGAGGATGGATTCATCTGGGATGGAACACCCTGGCAATGCCGTGGGGAGGGTGGGCTGCCCCGTCAGAACAATGCAATTAAACCACTTAATTCCTAATGTTAATTAACCTGCGCCTGCTCTGGCACCTTTGTCGAGGAATCGCCCTGCTCTCCGGGGTGCTCTTGGGAAAGCAATTATATCCTACTTACTTGGCAATTAATTACAGCTCCAAGAAGGCCGGGGGAGGGCACCTCTTCCTGTTTGATCTTGTAAATGCTTCATTAAAGGCCAAACAAGGAATAGGATATTTTTATCGTTTTGCTCACCTGGGCAACTCCTTGTCCTCCTTCCCTTGGAGGAGGCAGCGGTGGTGGGAATTCTGCTTTGTTTTAGGAAGGAAGAAAGGCCAGACCTGCTGGAGTTAATTTGGCACAGACATCACTCTGCTGCTGCCCGTGGCTCCCAAATGAAGGCTCAGGGAAGGACAGGTGACACTTCCCTAATGAAACAGCTTTTCGGGAGGAAGGCTGCAAATGAAACCGGGCTTTGCACTGTGCCTGCAAACCTGGGGAAATGCACATTTGAGATCCAGAGAATTTCGAGGGAGATGTTTGGGGTCAAACACTGATCACATTCAGTCCCTCTGAACAAAGCTCTTAAGCCAAGAAATGGAAACTTTGGAATTTAATGAAAGATGCCGAGGTTTTGATTTTTCTTTCTAATTAAGCCACCGGGAAAAATCATCCTGTTGGGATTTTCTCAGGGCGAGTGGCATTTCCAAAGCCTTGTTCTGCTGAAGACACGCAGTTCAGTTAGACAATAACGCCTTTGTTTTGTGCGTTCTCACCCAGTTTCACAGTGAATTGAGCAACAGACGCCGAAGAATGTGTTAAATGAATAATTGGGTGAAGCAAGGAGCAGAATCCAAGCTCTTCCACAGGGATAACCCCTGAGCAAGGCCCCAGGAGGAAACACAGGAAGTTGTTGCCTACAAACAAAAGGAAAAAAAATCTTGCAACAGTGTCAAAATGAGAAGATAAAAGCAACTCATTAATGAAAGCTTTCAGGTGCACAAATGTGGCTCTGTGCACGTGAGAAAGGATTTCTATAAATTTGATAAAGTTAATTAATGAGTATACCCAGCAGGTACATTCAATAAGAAATCAGTTACCCCAGTAACCCATCCTTGGGTCAGCCCTTGGTGTTGGTCCAGCGGCTTCTTTGCCCCATTTTCTTAAGTTCTGGTGGAAAACAAGATGTTCTTGTCAGAAATTCACTTTTCAAGAATAAGACTGAACAGAATTCCGAGAATGTGTTAGGGCTGGTGAGAAAGGGCAGGAAAAGTGCTAGAAAGGACACAACTACATATTTAAAACCCACAAGGCTACAAATACATGAAAAATGTATGAAGAGGTGGAAGGGTGTGGAGGTGAAGAGGAGCTGCTGTGTGCAGAAATCAGTTTGAAGGTATCAGGCACATTCTGCAGCATCTCCATGGGGTGGTGAGCATTGCCTAAACCAGCGTGTGGTGGTGCCACCACGTTCTTGAGTCCAGCTGTGCCACCTCAAAGACTGGGCCGGTGTGGCCCGTGCCCGGGTGGCCTCTGTCCCCTCCTGGCTGTCCCAGGGAGAATCGCTGGCTCTCAGCAGCTCTGCCTTTCCCGAGCATCCTCTCGGGGTGGGAACGCGGAGCTCCATGGATTATTCTGGATGCTGCGGGCAGCTGGAGCGTGTCAGGGGTGCTGTGCAGCCTGGAGATGAAGCGAGGGAAGGGCAGGGGGAGAACAGACGAGCAGGGGAAGAAAAGACTCTATTTACTGTGTTGCCGCATCTCTGAGCTTATCTACCGGATGCTGCAGAGCCCAGCCTTTGTTATGCTAATCCCACTCTCATCAGCACGGCCCCCACGGCTCTTCCCAGCCTGCCCAGGCGCCTTCTCGCTCCAGTGGAAGCACCAAGTCAGCAGAACTGCCGGGGCTTTGCCCGGATCGCAGCCGCTTTCTTGGTGTCCCTTTGAACTGCTGCGAGGAGAAATGAAAGGAGCGCGGAGGAAGGAGCACGCAGCCGGGAGGGGACACTGCTGAAGGCTAGGCAGATTTCAGCCAGGCCTTTTCTCAGGTTCTGAGTTCTCTTTCCCAGGCTGAGAGTTTCTCAGGCCTGAGCTTTTCCCAGGGTGACAGCACTCTTGTAAATAGAAAGGAATTAATAAACAGAGATTAGCACCTGGTGTTAACTGAGAAACAGTGTACCTGACTGGAGATGATGTTTTCTCCTATTGGCCAGTGAACTACTGTCCCTCTTGAGGTTTCAAACCACTCTATAAATATGGTTTGGTTTTTCAATAAAGTGCTTCTTTTGCCTGAGAAGTTGTCAGTCATTGTTATTCGCTGCTCTCTTCGTATAGGGACACTCAGGAGATGTGAGGATGCTCAGGCTGGGCCTGGAATTCACAGAATGACCAGGTTGTAAGAGACCTTCAAGATCATCAAATCCAGCCCATGCCCTAACGCCTCAACTAGGTGGGAATTCCTCAGCTAGGAAGGGACCACACTGACCCCATCACCCTGGAGTACAGGCTCTGTCCAGGCTGGAGCACAAAGGGCTGTCCCAGAGGAATGGAATCCACCCGTTTGCACAAAAACCCTCCCGAAAAGCATCTGGCTGCATGTTGCTTTTTAGTCTATGGGGGAGTGGCAAAGGATAGTGCAACATAGTTCCTCGTGCAATGGAAAAGCAAAAGAGAGATAGCTTTATTTAAAGAAAAACTACACTATATAGGGTAGTATGTGCAAAACAAAATAGAAAAGACTTACTGGTCCAAGAAGGCAACACCTCTCTGAAAACATGCTTTCTGCAAAACATCACAAGACACACATCTCTCACCCACCCTGCAGGTGCACAATCATTGTTATAAATTCTTGTCCCTGTGAAGGCCTGAGAAACTCAAGGCTTCAAGGCTGCTTTCCCCTGGTTCCCAGCAGCATCCAACAACAGCTGTGAATGTCTGAGCAGCTCTGCCCATTCCCCCTGCCCTGACCCTGAGCCTGCTCTGCCCGAGGTGTGGCTGCTCCACCCCTCATTAGCAGCCTCGTTAATTTGAACACCCTGCCAGCTCCATCCTGAGCCCACTGCTGATTGCAGGGTGCAGATCCAAGGCTGTGCTGGATACTTGTCTTGGGGTGCAGTACAGGATGTGGCCAGAAATGTGTATTCTGTCCCCATCTGTTGGAGCCAGGTGGGACAGTGACTCTGATCTCCTGGCACATATTATCTGCTAATGGGCCAGCTTTAAACCAGCTGGGCAATCATCTTTATATTTCCCATGACCCACCCTTCATCCAGGAGATATCTCCTGTTAATAGGCCATTGTTAAAAACTGGGTGTGGCAGTGACTCTTATCACTGTGGGAGATATCTCCTGTTAATGGGCCATTGTTAAAAACTGGGTGTGGCAGTGATCTTTATCTCCAGGCACACATTATCTGCTAATGGGCCATCTTTAAACCAGCTGGGGCAATCATCTTTATCTTTCCACAGCCCATCCTCCCTCCAGGAGATATCAGCTGCTGCTGGCCCATTCAGTCCCACTGTGTGACTGATAAAATTCCATCATCCCACTGGGAGATGCTCCAGCCAGGGGAGCAGCCAAGCCTTTCCTACCCAGAGAAAAACTGACATTTTGGACACCAAGGTACCTTCTTTGCACTGGATTCCAGAGGAAAGCCAGACCTTTCCACATCATCCCTGCACCTTCAGAGGAAAACTGCACCTTCTCCAGGAGCACTGCTGCAGCTGAACCACATCTGCCACTGCAGGAGGATGCAGCCACCATTGAATGGGACTGCTGCCAGCACCCTGACTGACTGACAGGTGTCAGCTTGGATTCTGACTCTGGCAGGGTTTGGGATTGTTCTTTGTAATAATGTATTTCTATTTTAATTTTCCTAGTAAAGAACTGTTATTCCTAATTCCCATATCTTTACCTGAGAGCTCCTTAATTTCAAAATCATAATAATTTGGAGGGAAGGGGGTTTACATTCTCCATTTCCAAAGAGAAGCTTCTGCCTTTATTGGCAGACACCTGTCCTTCAAACCAGAACAATAACCCAGCCCGATGGCGAGCAGGCAGCAGAAGGAGCAGAGCACACAGTGCCAGCACTGCCACCTCCTTGGCACACTGCCCCTTCCCAGGGCTCCTTGCCTGTCACTGCTGTCTGTGCTGGGGAATCCTGCATGCTTTGATGGCAGGATAAATGGGAGCCGTCACTCAGCTGGGCTATCAATCTGCCAAGCTGCATCAAAGCTGCCATAAAAGATGTTTAAAAAGAAAATTGACATTTTGGTTTATAGCGCTGGGATTTAACGAAGGGGGAAGGAAGGAGGGCTGGAGGACTCGTGCTGCCTCACACAGCTGCTGTGATGGGATCTGTGGGGTCTGTCCTGTCCCACATCCATGCCCTCTGAGTTTGAAATTGCTGCCCACCAGGGCTCCGGGGTGAAGGTCAGGCTTTGGCCATGAGCACAGGCTCAGCTGAGCTCCAGGCTTTGCAGCAGCCAGAGGCAGAGCTGAACCCCTCTCTCTGCTGATGGACAGCAGCTCTGCATCTGTCCCTACCCAAAATCAGTGTTTGGGACATCCCACAGCAGTTCCTCAGTGAGCAGTGATCCAGATTTTCCCACTGCTCCACCACTTTGGGCAATCCAGTGTTTTGCTCCCACTGGAGGTGGATTTTTCAGTGTCTAACAAAGGTGGAGCACCTGTCCTTTAGGAGCACCACTGCCACCTCCACCTCCTTCCATGAATAGTGCAGAGCCTAGAAATGCACATGACTGGCAGAGCATTGCAGGCAAACAGATACTTCTTGAAAAAACAGGGAACTTCTCCCTTTTTCCCCTCCTGGCTCCATCCCCCTCACCCTGGCCACATCCTTGGGCTCACCCTGCTGCATGACACCATTTTTATTGAGGGGGAGTCCCTATGAATAATAATCCATAATAAAATCTGGGATTTATGGAGTGCCTTTCCCTGTGGCACTGCTGTGTATTTTATAGCCAGTGGTGGATGGAGCCAGGCCGTGTCCCACAAAATATAGAGATGAAACAGGAAGAGAGGAAGGCAGTGGAACAATCAGGAGCACCCACATCCTCCTCTGAGCCCCTGTGTTGAGCTCACCAGCAGGGTGGGGATGATACATTTTATGGGTCAAATATGCAGCTGTTTATCTCAGCTTTTATTTTATTTATTTTATCAATGCCTTGTGGTATTCAGTGCCCCCCAACAGTACCACTGCAGATATTTCCTCCAGGAGATCCTTCCACACTTCAGCTAAAGCCTTAACTTTTAGTCCTGGTCTCCCACCCTTCATTTATTTCCCTCTCCTTTGTCCATTAATTAATTCTACAAAGAACCCTGAGATCAGTTTATTATGAATGACACAGCAGCAAATAATCTCTGTGGTTTTATTGCTGTGTGGCTGCAAAGAGTCCCTGCTGACTGATGGCTTCTTATCTGAGCAGAGGGTGACCAGCAGCCAGCATCCCTCACCTCCCTGACAGGGATGTTGGACACATCCAAGTGTCACAGAGCTCTAATGGCAATCTGGGAACTGTCCAGGAGAACTGGTGTCCCGGTTTGAAGGACAGATGTCTGCCAATAAAGGCAGAAGCTTCTCTTTGAAATGGAGAATGTAAACCCCCTTCCTCCAAATTACTATGATTTTGAAATTAAGGAGCTCTCAAGCAAAGATATGGGAATTAGGAATAACAGTTCTTTACTAGGAAAATTAAAATAGAAATGCAGTATTACAAAGAACAATCCCAATCCCTGCCAGAGTCAGAATCCAAGCTGACACCCGTCAGTCAGTCAGGGTGGTGGCAGCAGTCCCATTCAATGGTGGCTGCATCCTCCTGCAGGGGCAGATGTGGTTCAGCTGCAGCAGTGCTCCTGGAGAAGGTGCAGTTTTCCTCTGAAGGTGCAGGGATGATGTGGAAAGGTCTGGCTTTCCTCTGGAATCCAGTGGAAAGAAGGTACCTTGGTGTCCAAAATCTCAGTTTTTATCTGGGTGGGAAAGGCTTGGCTCCTCCCCTGGCTGGAGCATCTCCCAGTGGGATGATGTAATTTTATCAGTCACACAGTGGGACTGAATGGGTCAGCAGCAGATGATATCTCCTGGAGGGAGGATGGGCTGTGGAAAGATAAAGATGATTGCCCCAGCTGGTTTAAAGATGGCCCATTAGCAGATAATATGTGCCAGGAGATCAGGGGCACTGCCCCACCTGGCTCCAACAGATGGGGACAGAATCCACATTTCCCAAGACAACTGGAATGGCCAGTTTGCCTTTTTCCAGGCTCTGATGGCTCCCAGGAATGGGATTGCTACAGAGGATGTTGGACATGCAGGGCACTGCTGGATTAACCCACGGGGTTTGGGATTCACGCCTCTGGCAAGGCAGGTTTTGGGAGGAAAAGCTGAAACTCTGCAGGGCTGAAGCAGGAGGATTTCTCCTGTCAGGTGGTGTTTGCAGGAATCAAATCCAACGTGGGATGAGCAGGAGCAGAACAAGGGCGGGTGAGACAGCTCTGTCTGGGATTAAAATAGCAGAGCTGAGAAAGATGCAAACGCTGCCGTGGCTCCAGTTCCCTCCCAGTTACCTCTCCTCAGCCTCCACAAATTCTCACTGTTGAACAGCTCCGAGACTGGCAGCAAAATGACAGCAAACAAAGGCTTTGCCAAAAATTGCCAGGGGTTCAGGCAGGACTCAGAGCTGCACAGTCCTGCCAGGGCTGAACCTGTACTTAGTGAGCTCAGGGGTGGAAATGCTGGTGCCTGAAACACTTCATGGATTAAAATTAGATTTCAGGTGGCTCCAGGGTGAAACAGGAGGAATTTATGAGTTTTACATTTTGATTTTTGCCATCTAAAATGGAAACCAAGTGACTGTGTCCTCCAGCAGATCCCATCCAGGGTCTCCTGCCCCTCAGCTACTAAATGAATATTACTCACCCACACACAAAGAGGGCAGATGTGCTAACAAAGCTGAGGGGCTCAGACACAATTCTTCCAAGCCCTCCTGGGGATGAAGACACCACATCATGACAGATCAAGATGAGAAGCAAGAGAGGCACCAAGACTCAAATAAAAAGTCCATCAGCACGGAAAAAGCTGAAGCCAAATGCTCGTGGTCTCGATGGTAAATCTAATCCAGCCTGTTGCTGGTGAGTTTCCCTTTATTTCCTGCAGCACTTTTTCAGGCAGAGGGACAGATGTCAAGACTGGCCTCTTAAACATCATTCTGAAAGCAAGTGTGGATATCGGGGAGCAAAAACTGTTTATGCTCCCGTGATTAAATGGCATAAAACAATTCTCTTTACAGCAACTATTAGTTGGCTAATGGCATGCCATCATTCCTCATATCACTTAAGTGACAGATGGAGCTGACGGCGTAATTAAGCCACTAAAAGTCCCATAAATTACAAAACTCCGGGTGAAGCAGCAGTCCCTGAGAAGGAAAACCTTTGGAATGTGATGTGTGAGGAGTGGAGGAAGTGTCTTCATTAAGGGAGTGAAAGGAAAAATTTGGCGTTTGGGAAGGGACTGAAAGGAAAGAAATTCAGGTTTTGGGAGGGACTGACAGAAAAGAATTTGGGATTTTGGGAGGGACTGAAAGGAAAGCATTTGGGATTTTGGGAGGGACTAAAAGGAAAGTATTTGGGATTTTGGGAGGGACTGACAGAAAAGAATTTGGGATTTTGGGAGGGACTGAAAGGGAAGCATTTGGGGTTTGGGAGAGACTGAAAGCATTTGGGGTTTGGGAGGGACTGAAAGCATTTTGGGCTTTGGGAGGAGCCTGGGAGTCGGTGGCATCCCGGATGTGCTGCTGCCACCCCAGCCAGGCAGGAGGGACCAGCCCTGCCTCTCCAAGGGATGCTGCAGATCCCATTCCATGGTGCTGCAGGAAGGGAAGGGCTGCACTGGTGGAATGTCCCTGCGTGGCAAAATTGAGTCTTTCCTCCATCATCATCTCCCTGCCAAAAGGAGGTGGCTCCTGTGTGTGTCTCACTTGGGTTTATTAAATTGCTTAGTGCTAAAGTCTACAGATGCTTCATGGAAGCTGGAGCAGATTTTCCATCTCACACTTTTTTTGGGCTCCTTTACTGGATGAACAGGTTTGGGAGGAGTAGAACCCTTTTTGACAGAGGTGACATTTCTAGCTCTTTACAGACCTCAGCCTTCTCCTCAATGTTTCCTTCTCATTCTCTATATAACAGGTAAAATGAAAAACTGAAGAAAATTATCTTGGATAATTCTGCCAGAAGTTTCTGCTGTTTCTGAGAGATGAAAATTTAGAATAATTTCCTCTGAGAGGAAATTTAGAATAACAACTTCTCACCCCCACTTCTGGAAAAACCAAGTTGTGCGTTCCTGAGATGCACTGAGGTGCAAATCCCTGTTTTGGATATGGGATGTGGATCTTTTGTCTTTCCTCCTTTCTCCTCTGCTCATGGCCACAGTGAAGAGAATTGGGAGCAGGGGATTCCCATTGCTGGATTTCCTTCAACTCCTCAAAGAACCAGGCTAAAGAGCAAAGCCCTGGGAAAGGGGGATGCTCAAACAGCAGCACTGGATTGAACAAATCCACTTAGGTCATCTTGGGATGCTGCATTCCCAGGATATGTGAACACCTCCCTCTGGTTTTATAGAGAATGGGTATTTTTCCAGTCCCTCAGGCAGCTCTGTCCATCACAGTGGTAGTTTCTGGGAGAAGAAAGCCTTGTAAATGATAAGTTATAAACAGGCTTTTATTTTACAGTTCAACACCATGACCTGCAATGATACAGCGGATCATTTCAGCAGGATATTACCCCTTTGAATTTGAAATTAATTTAATTTACAAGTCTAAGGATAGAGGAAGAGAACTATACATAGAGATATTATTTCATCAGGAAGAAAAAAAAGTCCCAGAGAAATGGGGAGCTCAGACAAATAGAGGCACATTAAGGCCGACAGTGAATGATGCGAATTTACCAGGGAATTATAGAGAGAGGGTAAGGAAGTGGCAGAATTTACATTCCCTGCCTGTGTTTATTGCTTACAGCTGAGCATTATAAATAATAAACTGGGTTCTTACTGCTGTGTTTTTCCCCTTCCTCCCCCTCTTCAGATCTTGTGGATTCTGTGACATGCACAGAGAAGCTTGGAGAAGGAGCCAAAGGAAATGATTTGCTGGGTGTCAGGAGAAAGGGGGAGGCAGGGGAAGGAGGGAGTCACAGAGCAGGCAGGAGAGGGACAAAACTCATCTTTTTCCAAAGTGGAAGTTGCCACGAGGGCTGTCCTGAACTTGGTTTGCAGATGTGTAGGAAAAGGGGATCCTTTCAAAGTTTCCTGTGACATATCCAGGTTTTAGTGGCCTCAGGGACTCTGTGCTGGCTCACAGGGACATTCCAGCCCTGGGTGCTCTCCTCCCCAGCACTGCAGTGCCAAGCACTCCAAGTTATTTTCCTTCTTCCCTGTGGCAAGGAGGGAGGAGGAAATTTGATAGAGATTTATTTCCAGTTATTTTCTGCTTCTCCAACAGTGATTTGGGAAGTTTAATCACCAGGCAGCTCGTTCTGCTCCCTCCCAGAGCAGCTTTTGTGCATTGGGCATTGTGCTCCTTCCCCATCATGGAGGAACCTTTGAAAATCATTTTCCTTGGCCACTTTTCTTCTTGAATGTTTAAAGCACTTTTTCTTTGTGAGTTCCTGGCTGTCCTCCCTCACAACTAACTCTTTTTTTTTTTTTTTTTCTTTTTTTTTTTTTTTTTTTGTGATCTGCCTTGACCCTGTATAGTACAGGCTAAAATCCAATGGAATTAGCTGACAGATCTTTTAGTCCCAGCAAGTTCTGGGTCAGCCCCCCAGAGAAGGCAGGAGCTGAGAGCAGCTCAGAATTTCTTCACCCCAGAATGGGTTTGGAAAAGGAAATAAATAAAGCAAAATTACAAAGCGTCGCTTTGGTACTTAACAATCAGCACCACGGAGAGAAACTGCTCTGAAAGCAGCAAACAATCCCTGCTTGTGCTGCTGATTCTGCCCTTCCCAGATTCATCCCAGCAGATCTGGTGGTTGCTGGCAGCTCCAGGCTCATTCCATGGGTGGTTTTACACGAGGACAAGCTCCTCTCAGGGAAGGCAGCCCTTGGGCTCTCCTGAACTCTGCCTTTGCAGGACTATAAATCCTGCTGGATTGGAGTGGCTGGGCCTGGCACACAGCCTGCACATGTGTGTGATGATGTATTCAGCCAGTGTACACCCAATTATGTCCTCTGCACGCTGCTGATCCTCCTGAGGTGCTGGAGATCATTTAATTAATTACACTGAACCATTTCATCTGCATTCATTTCAACAGCCTTGACTATGAAAACACCGTCCTCTTTTTCACTGAGGCAGGAACAAAGGTGCCCAGGTGAGAAGCCTTTTTTAAAAAGCTTCTTTTCATTTATCTCTCTATTTTTTTTTTTAATTTTTTTTTTTTTTTTTTTTGGCTCCAGCAGTGCTGAGTGGATGCAATGTGGTTCATTTCAGGGACAGAACAGGAGGAGCTGTCAAGGATGGAGTTGTGCAAACACCAGGCATGAGAACAAACTGGAGGAGCTCAGGAGGGTGTCCTGCCTCCCAAAAGGAGATTTGGAGATGGTGCTAAGGCAGGGAAGAGCTGTGCTGTCAGTGGGAGGAGTGAAAAAAAAAAACCAACCCAACCTTTTGGGTGCTAAATCTTGGGGTCAAGGACCTTTGTCCCCACCTGAGCTGGGTGACACTGGCACAAAGGCTGGGCTCAAAAAAAAAACCCCTCAGATTTATGTGCATTGGCAATATTCAGTTAAAAAAGCCAAAGCAGAAAGCAATATTCCCCTCCACCCCTGGTTTGAAGCACTTCAGTGTGACATTTTTCATAGGAACCACTCCAATTTCTCAGCTCACAGAGCTCATTCTCAGCTCACACTGACTCCCATTACAGCTGACCATGCTCAAAAGGGTAAAACCCTCCCACTCCTCATTTGATGTGGAACAAAACACTTCCTTCAGTCCCAAATGAAATCATTGCTGATTTCTCCATCCACTAAAAATTCAAAACTACAAAAGGAAATCGCCCACTCTGGCTTGGGCTGAAATGAATTCATTTCCCAGCTTGTTTGGGAACGGCAGGTGTTGGAGTCAGATTGCAAAGCAGGTAGGAAATGAGCTCATCAAACTTTAGTTAGCAAAAACTCCACTCTGGACTGAATGAATTCAGCCTTGCCTCCTTCTGTAGCCAGCCAAGAGCAGGGGGAGCCTTGAGAGCAGCAGCTTTGTGCAGGGAGCTGCCTGGAACACTTGAAATTGCAATTTCTTGTTGCTCCAGAAGTCCCCAGTGGCAGGAGATACTCCCACTCCAAGATTTTTTGGAGGAGAGGACAGAGTCCAACACATAAGAATGGCAAATCCTTTCAGTGTGGCACAAATGCCCAAATTTCTGCTCAATTCCTCATTAATGAGGGACACAAGTGGCATTTTCCAGCTGCCTCATGTCCTAACCAGCTCCTTGGCTTCAGCACTTCCAGCAAAAGGAGGGGAAGAAACACAAGGCTCAGCTCACAGGAGCATCTCACTGACCTCAGCAAGCCAACAGGGCATCAGCTCCCTGTCTAATGAGGCAAATACTAAATTGGGCAGGCTCAGGAGAGGCTGATAATGGTGTGTGAAGTGTCACCCACCAGGGGAAAGCCTGGGATGGGAGAGGCTGTGTCAGGGGATGGGTGAGGCAGCTGGGGCAAGGAGGAGGGACAGGGAGGAGCCACAAGGCTGAATTTGGGCTGTTTCTGCCTCAGCAACTGCCCAGACAAATCCTGTGTCTGTCATTTAAGGCCACAAGTAGCTCTCCACCCCAAACAGGATCCCTGACCCTCTCTGCAGCTAAAGCAGGGCTGCTGGCAGTGGGCATTTGCTGCACTTGTGGGAGGTGACAAAACTTCTGGAGAAGTGATTCTGCCTCTCCAAGGCTGGAGGGAGAGCTCAGGGGCTGCCGTGGGTTTGAGATTTGCATGGTTGAAGCAAAGGCATTTCCAGGACCCTCAAGTTGGAAAATCCCTTTTGAGAGCACATCCCTGTGTGCCCTTCTCTCCCATCCTGTCCCAGCAACACTGGAACAAACCCCACAAAGCTAGCTGAAGGAAAAGGCCAAAAAACTGAAATGCACACTGAAGGAGAAGGTTTTGCTGGGCCATGAAACATCTTCAAACAATCCCACCCTGCAGGGGATCCCTTTCCCCCCATCCCAGGCAGACACAAGCCCTGGATTTGGGAAGCTCAGGATGCTGTTTCCCAAGCAGGAGCTGCCATCCCATTAGGAGTGGGCAGGGAAATGTTTGTGGCTGCAAACCCTGTGACTTCTGTGTCCCTTCATGATGCCACCATGTCTTTGCCACTCGTGTCTTTGCTCCTTCTGACCCCACAATTTGTACATGCTGCAATTTATTTGCCTTTTTCACCACTCCACACCCCTTCCCTCCTCCTTTGCTCTCTCCTTCCCTGAGATAATATTGACACCAATATCCATAAAAGAGAGTATTAAAATAACCTTTTCCATTACATCCTAATTTAACTGCTTCCCTGTGTCCCACAACACACCTGGCTGTCTTTGTCTGTTTGTAATGTGCTCCTTCATTCCTTTCTTGAGAGCCCCTCTATTCCATCAAATTCCTCCTCCTTGCACACTAAGCTGCAGATTACTTTTTCATAAGATGCAATTTCACCCAGATCTCATTACTTACTCTCTTAATGTATTTTCTGTATTTGTTTCATCTACAATTTCTCCTGTGCTCTGTTCTGCTGATAAAATAGTCACTGGAGGTGCTGTGGAAGCCACTCCTGGAGTGCATTAAATAAAACTCCTCTTATTCTTCATTTGAGATGTACCTGCCAGGCAGAGCTACACCCACATGGGGACAAGGCAGAGAGGACCCCAAAATAGTCTCCTGATGATTTATTACATCTCCTTGACAGGGGCATTGAAGTTGGCCAGGAACTGGGAAGAAGCTCTCTAAGAATTGGGGTGTTTCAAGCCAATCTCAAGGTGCTGAAGTTCCCTGAGGATGCTGGAATGCTCTGGGAGAGCTGAGGCTCACTGTGGACATCCTCCCTTGGGATATAACACAGGTTTTTGTGGATTCAGATACCCCTTAAGGGCCCCCTTGGAAACTCATCCCCTAGGTAAGAAATCCTTCCTTAGGATGACTGTGTTGGGTTGATGTGCCCAGAAATGTGTATTCTGTCCCCATCTGTTGTAGCTGGGTGGGGCAGTGACCCTGATCTGGCACATATTATCTGCTAATGGGCCATCTTTAAACCAGCTGGGCAATCATCTTTATCTTTCCCATGACCCACCCTTCATCCAGGAGATATCTCCTGTTAATGGGCCATTGTTAAAAACTGGGTGTGGCAGTGACCCTGATCTCCTGGCACATCCTGCTAATGGGCCATGTTTAAACCAGCTGGGGCAATCATCTTTACCTTTCCACAGCCCATCCTCCCTCCAGGAGATATCATCTGCTGCTGGCCCATTGAGTCCCACTGTGTGACTGATAAAATTCCATCATCCCACTGGGAGATGCTCCAGCCAGGGGAGGAGCCAAGCCTTTCCCACCCAGAGAAAAACTGAGATTTTGGACACCAAGGTTATCTTCTTTCCACTGGATTCCAGAGGAAAGCCAGACCTTTCCACATCATCCCTGCACCCTCAGAGGAAAACTGCACCTTCTCCAGGAGCACTGCTCCAGCTGAACCACATCTGCCACTGCAGGAGGATGCAGCCACCATTGAATGGGACTGCTGCCACCACCCTGACTGACTGAGGGGTGTCAGCTTGGATTCTGACTCTGGCAGGGTTTTGGGATTGTTCTTTGTAATACTGTATTTCTATTTTAATTTTCCTAGTAAAGAACTGTTATTCCTAATTCCCACATCTTTGCCTGAGAGCCCCTTAATTTCAAAATCATAATAACTTGGAAGGAGGGGGTTTACATTCTCCATGTCAAAGAGAAGCTTCTGCCTTTATTGGCAGACACCTGTCCTCCAAACCAGGACAATGACTCATGCTAGAGAAATGTTCACCCCCCTGTAGACCCCCGTGTTATCTCTTAGGTTTTCATTGGTCCTTTTCCCTTTTAAGTAATTGGTCACCTCTTTACCTAAAACCTTAAAGTAATTGGATAGCTTTCAATTATTATCTTTATTGGTCACTTTTCAAGCCACCTCAACCCTATAAAATCCCTTTGATATTTTATATACACGGATTTTGCTGTTGGACCCCTCTGCAGAAATAAATTTGCCTGTGAAACTTCTGTGCAGCTTTCCCAGATCTTTTTCTTGCTGTCTAAGGAAATGCTGCAAGCAAAATGAAATCAGAGAAGAGCTGATAGCCTGAGCCTAGGCCTTGCTTGCATTTAAGCATTTTGTGGTTGACATCTGCCTAAAAGCAGCCAGGAGTTCTGTTCCATTCTGAAAATATTTTCCAGGCTTGCTGTGGCAGCCTGGGCAAAACCCCAGCCCCAGCAGCTACAGATTTTCACCTCCTCAGGAGCCAGGAATAGCAGCTGCAATATCCTGGAGATGGGAATGGATTTGGGAGCTCCTGGAGCAAAGAGGACACGGAGAATCAGCAGTTCCAATTTACAGGGTACCTGGAGAGGAGCTGCTCATTTTGCTGCGTTACAGCAGCTGTGGGCTGGACATCTTCCTCTTTCCAGGTGCTCTGGGAGAAAAGTGAACACAACTTATCTGTGGAGGGATGGCAATGGTCAGGAAAATAACTGTTTTCTAGGGAAAAATCCCCAGAAGTTTCAGAAGAACCATCCTCATCCTCTGGGAGCTGCAGAGGAGGATCAGCAGCATTGCTGGGGTCACAGCTGTGGACCACATTCCTCATGCCATCCTCACACTGCCTTAAACCTTTCCCTGGGAACCCCACTGGGGTGAGGAAAGGTGAGAAAGAGGGGAAAAGGGAGAAAAGGGCAATCAGGGAGACAGAGGCTGAGGAGATCCTTTCCAGCTGCAGAGATGGGGTGAGGGACCTGACTGACCCCTGCTCCAGGTGTGGATCCCTCCAGCAGTGCCCTGAAGAACTGGGGATACTCCAGCCTTGTTGGGATTGTGTGGGAGTCACCACTGAGCTCCAGATGTTTATCCAGGCTGGTTTCCCTCTTGCACAGGGTTTGGTGGCTGTGGGAGAACTCAAGAGCACAGCCTGTTCTCAGAAAAGAGATATTTGCCATAAGAGGCTTAAAGAGCAAGTTTGGGGTCTGGCCTGAACTCAAGCCAAAAAAAAAAAAGGCGAAAACTTTGTAATTACAGGCAATATTTTTACTCCCTAGAAGATTAACAGGTCAGGAGAAGAATTTAAGTCTCCTTCTTCCCCGAATTCCAATTTAATAGCAAATAATCCTGCCCCTGCATGCAAAGAAACGATATTACCCTGGAGAATTCCAGTGAAGTTCAAAGGAGGTCAGACAACAAAAAGGTCAAAAAAATTAAACAGATGGCGTTGGCTGATGGTGTACACACACACACATAAAAAAATAAAAAACGAAAAATATAAAAAATAAAAATTAAAAATAAAAATAGAAAATAAAAAATTAAAAAATTATAGAAAATAGAAAATAAAATTAAAAAATAAAAAATAAAGGGATGGGATGTGCTGTCCTCTTCTTCCCTCCCAGACCCCACAGACATCCCCTTGCCTGTTTGCTCTGCTGATCCCTGAGTCTGGAGTTACCAACACTCCCTATCCTGATGCTCAGGCAAGCTCCCCATTTCTTAATGTGTCTGGAGGGAGGAATTTATTAAAGAGGCACTGCATTAAAAATATGCAAATGTTCCCAGTAACTACACAGGCCCATGAGGAAGCCAGATGAAATGTCATCCTTCCCTTCTCCCTTCCCTGTTTTTATGCACTGAGGTAGTTTATGGCTCCTCCTGTTTTATACCAGGACCAGGAGCGTGGCAGATATTTAATCTGTTTGGAAATAATTGCAGCAATAATGATTATTTTATTTGGTTTAACTATGTGCTGGAAAAAAAAAAAAATCTGCAGCAGCAACACACGGGGAGAGGGAGAAAGAGAGAAGATGCTCTGGGAGGGGGGGATGAGGATTTAAACCCTCTGGATTTGGGCAGGAGGGAGCACCAGGACACAGACTGAGCATGAAATGGACTCACTTGTGCCCAGTTAGGAGCCAAGCTGCCTGTGACCTCCAAACTGGCCCACATCTCCCAAATTAATTGCTCATCCTGAGCTCTTGCCAAGTGAGAATGCAGCAGCACAGGCAGGGCACGGGGAGAAGCCCCATTAATTCCCTGCTCCTCTTTGAAGCTGCTGTGTTACACAGCCTCAAGGCAGCTCTAAAAACCACACTGAGATGGACTCTGTGGTCTTAATCCCAGAGAAAACGCTTCTCTCAAGTCCCTTTTATATCTTCCCAGCCTTCCCAAATCCCTGCCTAATACCAAGCTTCAGAGAGCTTTCCTATTCACATTCCCCCTCCCTTGGCTGCTGCAGCAGAGAAGTGAATGCCAGCACAGCCCTGGAGGAGGGCAGGGATTTCTGAGCAGGATTCCAGCAGAACTCTTGGAAAAGGAGGGGAAGTTTTCCATCATGGGAAAAAAAAATGCTCTTGGAAAGGGAGTAAAGCTTTCTGAGGGACACCTAACTCATGTGAGCCCTCATAAACCAGGCTGCCATGGCTTTGGGAAGTGTCTTTTCTCAGCAGAGCAGCTCCAGCTCCTCTTTCTGAAAAAAAAAAAAAAACATTTAATTTTCATAGCTCCCACCCAGCTGTTGGCCATGAAAGTGTCCTGGGCTCCAGGTCATGCCTCTCCCTGAGAGTGAAAAACCCCAGGCACTTCCACAGCCTCTATTTATCTCTCTCAGGCTGCATGGTTAAACCACCATAAATATGTTTTCTGCCAGCAACTGGTGCTTAATTATAATATAATAACTGCCTTAATAAATGGAAATGCCTTATCTGAGGCATTTCATTTAACAGATGAGGCATGAACTTCCCTCCCATAAATCCTGGAGCAGATCGAAATGTCACAGGGGCTGGGAGCTTCTGGGGGAGGTGAGGCCAATTCCTTGTTTACAGGAAATGGGAACATCTCCACAAGGGCTTCTCAGACCAGGCAGCACCCACATGTTTGAATTTATGGCAGGGTCTGGAGCGCACCAAGCCAAATTGATTTGTCTGATTTACATTCACACTGTGTAGGTGAAGCTGTGTCATTATCAATATAGGCAAAAGGAAATTTGGGAAGAAAAATGAGATAATTCAATGCAAACAATCCCCCTCCCCAAAAGCAGAGCACAATATGACCAGGGTAATGAAGATGGTGTCAGAGGTTTTCCATGCCCACTGCAAACACTGCAACACTTCCCTGGGCATCACCAACAGGAATTAAGCAGAGCTCCTTGCTTGACGTTGTCTCCTTTCATCTCAATTAACTTTCCTTCTTTTTTTCTCCCTCCTGACTGCTCACTGAAAAGTGTGACTAAAAGTTAATTACTCTAATCCAATTTAACCTCAATTCCAGTGGGGGACAGAGGAGGGAGAAGGGAGCAGAGGCAGAAAGGCTGTGGGGCAGGAGGCTCAGCAGGACCTGTGAGCTCAGCTCTGAGCACAGGAGACACCAGAGATCACTCAGGCCTGGCCCATGGGACTGGGAAACAGAGAAGAGTGTGATCCCAAATGTGCTGCCATGGCAGGATGTGTATTCTGTCACCATCTGTGGCACATATTATCTGCTAATGGGCCAGCTCTTAAAAACCAGCTGGGGCAATCATCTTTATCTTTCCACAGCCTATCCTCCCTCCAGGAGATATCATCTGCTGCTGGCCCAGTGAGTCCCACTGTGTGACTGATAAAATTCCATCATCCCACTGGGAGATGCTCCAGCCAGGGGAGGAGCCAAGCCTTTCCTACCCAGATAAAAACTGAGATTTTGGACACCAAGGTACCTTCTTTCCACTGGATTCCAGAGGAAAGCCAGACCTTTCCACATCATCCCTGCACCTTCAGAGGAAACTGCACCTTCTGCAGGAGCACTGCTCCAGCTGAACCACATCTGCCACTGCAGGAGGATGAAGCCACCATTGAATGGGACTGCTGCCACCACCCTGACTGACTGAGGGGTGTCAGCTTGGATTCTGACTCTGGCAGGGTTTGGGATTGTTCTTTGTAATACTGTATTTCTATTTTAATTTTCCTAGTAAAGAACTGTTATTCCTAATTCCCGTATCTTTGCCTGAGAGCCCCTTAATTTCAAAACTATAATAATTTGGAGGGAGGGGGTTTACATTCTCCATTTCAAAGAGAAGCTTCTGCCTGTATTGGCAGACACCTGTCCTCCAAACCAGGACACAGGAGTAGCAGGATCTACCAGGACAATGACAGACAGACATGGGGATGGTGAGCAGACAAACAGAAAATCAGAGTAAAAGGTGAAGCCCAACTCTGCCTTCCCTGAAGAGGTGTCCACATGCATCCTGCTAATTAACTTCCTTCTCCCAACATCCTGCCAGGGCTAATTAGAGCCCCTCTCCTGAGCTGGGTTGCTCTGCTGCCACGGCCACAGCCCAGACTGGGGACATATGGCAGCAGAACGTGCCAGAGTCAGCCTGGAACGTGGGCAGCTGGGAATGAGCATCCAGCCTCTGCACAAGCCCTCTCCAGCCTGCTTCCCAAAAAAAGGGCCTGCAGTGCAAATCAGAGCTGGGCCAGCTTCAGTCTGAGGGGGAAATCAGGACAGCAGGTTCGCAGCACTGGGGAGGAAAACAAACCCCAAAGGTGCCATCAGCACACTCACCTCTCTGCTCAGCCCTGGCCACAGCCAGGGGGAAACAGAGCGAGCAAGATTCTCATGGAATGTCCCCCTGACCATCACAATTTCTCCTGCTAAGAATTGCCCATTTCTTCCTATTCTCTCCACCAGCATTAATCCATCACAGGGATTTTAACTTGCACCCCCTGGTCACCATTATGCCTTGATAGCTCTCTGTCAGGGTCTTTATCAAAAAAGGCTTTTGAAATTCAAAAGGAGTGTGTGTATATATACTCTCTCATTCCCTTTTATCCACTGGTCTCTTAACTCATCCAAAGGATTTAAGCGGGTCAGAGAAACATAATTTCCTTCAGCAGAACCCATGCTGCCTGTCCCTTATCCTATGGAAAAGCCTAAATATAGACTCTGAAAGTCCTCACAGCTGGGAATGTGAATGCAGCCATCCAGCTTTGAAGCTGCCTGAGACTTGTGCAGTTCCCAGATGAAGAGCTGCCTGGCTCTGTCAAAGGAAGGGAAAGTCTTTCAAAGATGCTTGGAGATAGCAGCAAAGATGTCAGTGGCTCACAGATCCTCCTTTTCCTCTTTTTCTCAGATTTGCTTTATCCTCTTCAGCTCCTTGTGCTGAGGAGCAGCCAGGCAGCTCTGCAGGCTGGGAAAGAAATAGGGAAAGGGCCTGGTATCCAGTGGGAACCAGCTAAAATATGGAAGGGAGGGTCCTGGGGACACAAGACTGTGCTGGGACCTGGAGTTTTTAGCCAGTTTAGACTTCAGGAGAGAAAAAGTCCTGCCTCAGTGCTGTTCCCTGGGATGGTTTGGAGGAATCAGCCACCCTCTGAGCATCACTCAGCAGCTCCCTGGCAGCCCTCTGGAAGGATTCCAGATGTTTTGCTAATTTATTTGTCCACAGCCTGCCTGTGCTGCCTGCCAGGGCTCCCTCAGAGGTGCTGCTGTGTGACAGCCTGGCCTGAGCAGCTGTGGATGAACTCTTGGGCTCTCTCCTTGCTGTTCCAGCTTCCCTGTGTTTGCTCCCACTGCTGATAAGGGCAGGTTATCAGGAGCTGTGAGCCCTCAGGGCAGGGCTAAGAGAGATAGTGATTATTGCATCCTCCCAGACAGTGACACATTGGCCAGGACAGTGCCCCTGGATTAAACCTTCTCCACCCAGAGCTCAGATGTCTTCAGGAGCTGCCATCCATTTCCTTAATGCAGCAGCCTGGCAGTGAAATCCATGCCTGTGTCTATTAGGGAAATGCATCTGTCCTGAGCACCAGCAACTCAGGCAGCCCTGGGAAATCTATTTGATGGATTCACTTCATCCCCAACCCCCCTCCCACCAAAAGTTACCTTTGGCCAGGCACTGGAGCTGTCAGGTGGTGAGGGATAACAGCATTATGGGGCTGAAGGAGAGCAAAGCAGGAGGGAAGAAGACAGTGCTGGCTGCATTAGGCACAGGGCAGCCCTGGGAGAACAGCACTTGTGCATCAAATGTGGGGGAAACTTGGAGCCAGCAGCTCTGCCAGCACTTTGGAGACACTCACTAATGGAGATGATGGCCCTGAGGGGAGGTGGGGAGGCAGGGAAGGTAGCAGTTCCCATTTGCAGCAGGGTGGAAGGCACTGGAGCAGTCCCAGCTTGGCTCTGAGTGAGGGATGTGACTGGACACCACTCTGCACCCTGACCTGCCAAGGGAATTCCAGTACGTCCAGCTCCATCCTTTCAGCCCAGTCTGGGCTGAAATTTCAACCATCCTGGCTCCTCACTGCACCTCAGGCTGCAGATGGACCTTGGAAGGGCTCCAGGACAGGATGGAGCAGGACAGGGATGGAGCCTGGGATTTGAGCTGCTCTCCAGGGAAGTCTCTGGTGCTGGGAGGACCCAGATGCTGGCTGCTGCTGCTGTTCCCTGCTGCAGGACAAGGTGAGAGGGGGTGAGGAGCCCTTCCCTGAGCTCTCCTGCATGCTCACATACCCTGTGGAGGAGAGGGAGGTCACTACAGAGGGGGATGTCCTCCACTGGGGAGCACCCAGACAATGCCTTCAAGAGATTTGATTCTAGGAACCATCTCTGGGCTCTGCTGGCAGCAGTTTTTTCCTATTTTAGGGCATAAATGAACATCCCAGATTGTCACCAAGTTGCACCACTGTTGGCAGATGGGTGACATTCCCCTGGGCCCTGCTGGGAAAGGGCCAAGATGCAGCAATTTCCACACAAATCACACAGCCTTGTCTTGTGTGGCCTCCCTCCCACTCCAAGCTGGGATTTTTGTTGTTCCTTCTTTTTTTTCCCCCCTCCCCTCCTCTTCTCTTAACCTTTCTCTGAGCTCTCACTTGCTTCCTCAGCACCTCAGTGTAATTGCTTGCAGTCTCCCAGGATCCTGGGGAGGATTTATGTAACACACCAGGCAGCAATTTGAAAGGCTGCTTTTGGATAGAAGAACTTAATGCTACACCAGCCTTGGGGAAAACAAGCTGCAAACCTTGGCAGGCCTGTGCTGTGGTTGCCAAAGGCTCTGGGGCTGCACAGGCACCTCTCAGCATCCCTGATCCCTGTGTGGAGAGGAGAAAGAGATGTCTTTAGGCAAGTGGTTCACTCCTTCTGCATGGTTTTATCCAGAGGGGGAGTGAGAGGCAGGCAGCAAACACTCAGCATTTTGAGTAGTTTGGGGAGAGCAGAGATTTGGTTATTTTCCTGGCAGAGTCCTGGTTATTTTTCCAGCAGGCTGGGATTTCTTTCTGTCTGCTGCATTTCTGGGTGCAGGAGGGTAAAAAAGCTTCTTGGGTAACTCTGTTGCTTTCAGCAGCATGAGGAATGCATTGGGATTTTGGTGTTATTGATTATAAATCAGTCTGGGCAGGGTGTGATGCTTTAGGAGGAAAAGGATTTCTTGTCATGCTCTAAGAGCATGATGACTCCACAGCAGCACTCGAGTGCCCTGGTTTGAGAGCTGTGTTCTGCTGGTTGGACAGCACAGGCTGTGCCTGGCAGGGGTGGAAAGTGCAGCTCTGTGCACCGACAGCACAAGGAACCCCCAAGCCAGCCCAGCCAGACCTGCCCTGCACCTCCCTTCCTGTGTAATCTCCAACAGAAACAGGTTCTGGCCCCTGGAAGAAAAATGTGTTTTCAGGAGAGCTGAAATTTCTCACTCCTGTTTTCCTTTAACTCGATTTTATCCCTTTTCCCCCCCTTTAAAAATCATATTTGCCTTGATTTTTTCCATTCAGGTTGCTGCTGGAAATAAAACTGGAGCAATCAGACTGAGTGTGGCACTCTGTCTGTCTGTCAGTCTGGCTGCCCTCGCTCCCTCCAAGCTTTTGAGCTGATTTGAAGTGCTTTCAACACAGAATTAGAGACCTTAAGGCTCAGAGGTGCCAATGAGTGAGCTGGAGAGATTCAGCTGAGCAGGGAAGAGCCATCACCCTGAACAAGTCATTAGAGAAGCAGCATAGGATGGAGGCACAGGAAACCAGGGACAACATCCAAGGCAACAATTTCTTAACTTCAGACTTGATGGTGGTTTTTTTTTTTTCATGAGGAAAAGGAAGAGAAAAGACTTTAAAAGTTGTGCAAACTTCAAACTAAACCAAGCCTGGCACTGCTGGACACTCAGCCCTGCTCTGGTTGGCTGGGGAGGCCCTCATCATCCTCATCATTCTCCCTGCTGGGTCTGCCCCACCTTTTCAGCAGGATTCCTCCTCCAAAGGGTGGTCAGGCTCTGGCACAGAGCAGTGCTGGAGTCCTGGAAGGATTGAACAGACACGTGGATGTGGCACTTGGGGACATGGCTCAGCGGTGGCCTTGGCAGTGCTGGGGGAACAGTTGGATCTGATGATCCTTGAGTGCTTTCCCAACCTGAACAAGGCAATGATTCAGTGATTCTGTGACTGTCAGGCTGCTCCTGAGTGGCCAGGGCAGCCCTAAAGCTGTGCTGGCAGTGGGAATGAGCCCAGCCTCTCCTGGCTTTGACATGAGAGCACAACAAGTTCAACCTGCCTGGGAGATTTCCAGTGCTGCTTCCCACAGCCTGACATTGTTCCAGCAGCACCAAACCCTCCCAAACCACCCTGTCCTTGGAATTCTAACAGCTCTTGGCCTCCTTTTGTTCTTCCCAGCCACAGCCTTGAAATTCCCACCTCCTCTCCACCATCCTGCCTGGAGCTACCAGTGCTAATTCATCATTTCCAGCACCAAACCAGCATTTTGCTTTCTTGTCTTTCTTGTATCCATAAAGAATCAGGGCAGGGAACACAACAACAACAACAACAACAACAACCCAAAAAAATCCTCAAGTAAATTAACATTGCAGCTGAGGTTTTACATGCACCAAAGTCAGGAAGTTCCAAGTTATGGTTCCCCCTGCAGCTGTAATTCTGGCACACTGCACATATATATTAAGACATTAAAGTTAGCCCCATAAACAGTCCTACAAAATACTACAGGCTCACAGGGGGGCCAATCTATGATGGCCAGGGGAGCCATAACTCCTGCAGCCCTGACTCCTGTGCGTGAGTTTCTCCCTCAAAAAAGGAATAAGTCAGCTCTCATTCACTTGTAATTCACAGCTCAGGATGCTGATAGGGGAGAGAAAAGAGGGATTGTTCCTTCTGCTTCTTCCTCTTTTTTTTTATTTAATTTTTTTTTTTTTTTAATTTTTTTTTTTTTATAGCCCAGGCTGTTGTCTGGCTGCCTGGATCAATGCTCCCCCTTTGTCTGACTCTGATATATCAAGAGGGATCTCAGATTTCTATTCCCAGCCTCTCTCTCTCTCTGTAGCTGATCCAGCTTCCCAGCAAGGCACAGGCAAGCAATAGATAAGGGATAGCCTTTGATTGAATTTACTTAATTTATACTGCCGATGGGACACAGGAGGAATATTAAAATACAAATTAGCAGCTTTATATTTCCCAGGCATTGAAATCTCCCCCACAGATAATGAGCTGTTGGAAGCTTATCTGCCAAGGGTCTCTCCCCAGCCACACCTATTCCCTTTCTCCCAGATGCTGGAGTAAACACTAGGAAAGTTTTTACTTTCTTAACTGGAGAGTTGCAGTTTGAGTCTTTAAAGTGTCAATAACTCAGGGCAGCAGTTTTAAACAGCTCTGGCTCTCTGGGGAAGCTCTCTGGGGTCTCCCATCCCTCATATCCAAGTGGAAATGGAGCTCCATTGTCATAGGAGCATCCTCTGGCAGTCCCAGCAACCCTTCCTCTAACTGGACAGGATTCTCATTTTGGGTGGGATATTTCATTCTGCTCATCCCACAGATAAATCAGAGGTTCCTGCAATGCTGTGCTCATCTTCAGAGGTCACAGGAGGAGCAGGAGAGGAAAAGGAGAAGTCATGGTGCAGTGGGATTGGATATGATGCTTTCCTGTGGAGCAGAGGAACCCTAGAGAAGTTCCTGCAATGTTACATTTTCTTGCAATGGAGATTGTTAATTGGATCTGAACAAGAAATGTGCCAGCAGGTGAAGTGCTCAGCAGGAAATGCCTCCAGGTAAACTAAACCAACAAATAAACTCAGCCTGGAGGTCAAACTGACTCTGATGTTAAACTGAATTTTAAAAACCCTTCCCAGACCAGGGTGTTTAACTCAAACAGAAGTGAAGAAACATTCTCTGGTGAGATTCCCAGGAAGGAGGGTGGATTTTGAAGCTGGGGCAATGAGCACCTGGATTCTGAGCACCCAGAGCAGCTGCTCCTCCTGGACAAGGAGGAGGATGGGGATGCTCAGCACATTCCCAAAAGGAGACAGAGGGGTTCTTTTTGCTTTATTCAGATAAAGGGAGAGGCCATGGGGCATTCCCCTGGGATCTCTCCAATTTTTGGAGGATGCAGCATCCCTTTTTATTCTCATTTCCCATCTGCATTTCCTTCTCCCCACTGGCTGAGGTACTTGAGAGGCACAGACTTCCCAGAACACCTGATACCTGAGATTCCCCTCTAATGCACAACACTCCCTTTCAATTCTTAATTCTTACGGAATTAATATCCAATTTAATTTATCAACAAACCTACAGTTTATTAGTAAAGGCAAATATCCTTTTCCATTCATCAATCAGTGGAATCCTTCCCACTGTTTCTTTTCTCTCTCAGTGCTGGTTTTATCCACCAGCAGACCCACAGCTTGTGTGTAAAGACAAATCCCTCATTCCTCTCAATGCAGACTCAGTGCTGCTGACCCACCCTGTCCCCTCTGGGAGATCCCTCCCAGCACACAGATATGGCTCAGGCTCCTTCCTGGGTGACAACTCAGCAACAGTTCTGCAGGAATATTCTGTTTTTCTGAGTTCTCCACCAGAAAAGCTGGGATGTGATTGAGACAAAGATTTCCCTCACCTTCCAGGCAGGAATTTTCCTGCTTCTTTTCTTGTCTTTTCCTGCCACCAAATCCATCCTGTTGGTGTGGTTTCAGAGGGCACTGACACTTTTAATCCTGCTTTGGAGCAGAAGGATCTGGCTGTACCAAATCCTGCTTGGCTCAGGCATGACTTTCAACCAACCTCCCAACTTTGACAAGTACACTCCTTTCCCAGTGCCACAAAATAGCTGCATAACTCTTTCTCCATTAAAGAGCAGCCTGATCCTCTGACTTTCCTACCCATTAGAAAGTAAAATGACCCAGGGAGTGACAAAATTACGCTGTCAAAAACAAGACAGTCACTCTGAAAATCAATAATCCCCCGAGGTGTTATTGTGAGTTAACAGCTCTCTCAGGCCCAAAGCACAGAGCTGGGATTAATGCTGTTCTTGCCACCTTCCCCACCAACATCCCTGCCACTGCTGCTCCTCGAGAAACTCTCTGACATGGAATTCCACTTAAAGCAGTGCAAAGGATGAATTTTTTTCAGTTCGGTGACCAAATGAGAAATTGTCGAGAGGGATGAGAAAAAGAGAGAGAAGAAACGTGCTACAGGCCATCCTACATGCTGTATGCAAGGCCAACCCAAAATACAATCTTTGTCCTTTGGCATGATTTGACAGTCACTGACTCCCACTCCTTTATTTCCAGCCTGCTCAGATCCCATTTCCCAGCTCCTTCACTCTCTTACCAGTGCATGTGCTGTGCCTGCTGCAGAAAATCAGCTCTTCCTGCTCTCCAGACGAGTGAAACAGCAATAGGACAAGAGGACACAGCCTCAGGTTGTAGCAGGGGAAATTCAGATTGGATGGCAGGAAAAATGTCCTCACTAAAAGGGTTGTCAAGCCCTGGCAGAGCTGCCCAGGGCAGTGGTGAGTCACCATCCCTGGGGGGATTGAGCAGAGGTGTGGATGTGGCACTTGGGAGTGTGGTCAGTGCTGGGACAGTGCTGAGCTCAATGATCTCTGAGGTCTTTTCCAACCCAAAGGATTCAATGATATGTTTGTCAAAAGCAGCACTGGAGGAAAGGTGTTACCTCAGAACAAAAATCAGGTTTCTGCAATGCTGGCAGAAATGTTGAAGCCTCTGCTTCATTTTCCCATTTTCTTGCACTCACTGAGCTGAACCCAAACCCAGTCCATCCCACAGCTCTGAAAACACCCATCCCAACAGGTCTGAGAATAAAACCCAGAAGTGGTTAACACCCAGCAAATGGGTGGTTTAAAGAGGGACAAAACATCTGGGAAGACTGGTGAACCTCCAGAGGTGGGGAGGTCCTCTCCAGATGTGTCCCTGTATTTTTCAGCAGTTATGGAAAGGCAACAGCTGGAGAGAGCAGGGAATGAAACAGATCTGAGCTGCCTGGAATCCCCCTTGCATTTTCTGATGGCTCAAACCCAAACACACAGAGCTGGTGTCACTGCAGGGGACACTGCAGGTGTCTCAGGAGGTGACACTGAGCACTGGCAGTATTAACCCCCACTGCTGGGAATGGGCTTTTCCCAGCTGGGGACAGCAGTGGGGTTTCTCCTGAGGCAGGACAGAGGCAGGACTGGCACAGGGCTCCTGTGGGATTGTTTTTCATGTGCAGCACAAACCCAAGATCCTGAGCAGCTGTTGCCAGTGAAGCTCCTGATTTTTAGTCCCAGTGTCAGAGCTGCCATCCTGTCCAAATCATGGGCTGGGATAATTAGCTGCTGCCCAAATCCCTCTTCAGAGAGTATCAGACACATTTTGCTCTGGGATATCCACACCAGCCCTCATCTTCCTGCATGGATATTCCTGGCATGGGGAGCACAGTGGGAAAATGAGCAAGGTAAAAAAATGCAGAGGATTGTATTTCCTCAGTCACCACCAGGCAGCTGGGCAGGCAAGCCCCAAAATTAATGTTGCCTGCCCTTATCCATACCCCAGGCTGGCCTCACCAGGAAAACACCCAGGGATGACAGATGGAGAGCCAAAGTTTCTGCACCAGCTGCCCAGATCTGTGATACCACAGCACCTCAGACTGCAGGGAGGTCTGGGTGAAATTACACATTAGTCTCATTTTCTTCCCTGTCTTGAGCAAAAAAAAATTGTCCAAAAGGGTCTTTCCTCCTCCCCCTGTGACCAAGGCAACAACCAGAGAACATCTCCTGCCTTGGACTCCTTATTAGTTTAATTAGATGATTTTCTGCATGATTTATCGTGAACGCTGCAATTGCACAATCAAATCACAGATCAGTTGACAACTTCATTTAAAAAATTAGTGTTTAGCAGCTTTGTGGGCTCTAAAAGCTCCGAGGACATCTGTCAGCAGTGACCCCTTCTGATAGTGACAAACAGTGCCAGGCTGTGTCCCCACCTCCTGTCCTGCCTGCAAGCTGGCATGCTGGAGAAACCCTGGAGAACAAAACAGAAAAAACAAGCCTGGGGTGTTTTTTTTCTGGCATCTGCTAAAGCTGCCTGTGCTTGGCCTCCCCCTGGTGTGTCAGTCCCCAGCTGTGAGTGTGTCAGAGAGGGAACAGATCCCTCTGCTCCCGGGGGCTCCGTGCTCCCATGGATTTGCAGCAGCCCCCTGAGCTTTTGGAATTGTGTGGGAGTTGGTGCCTGCTGGGAAGCTGCCACCTCTGCTCAGAGTGTCACAAAAACCAGAGTCCCTGTGCTGCCCTTGGAGCTGTGCCCATCCCAGGACACGTGGATGGGATGGAGGGAGGGTGGTGCTGATGGGGAGCACAGACAGCACAGCACAGGAGCTCTCAGTGGTGGATTTCCCAAATCCAGCCTCCTGCAGGAGGTGCTGATCTGAGGGCAGGGTTTGGATCAGCTCAGCACAGGAGTCTGGAGTTACCCTGTGCTTGGCAGGCTGGCAGGAATCACCCCAGGATGGGGCAGCTGATGGGGACAGCGATGCCAACAGAGCTGGGCAGGTCCTGCAGGGGCTGGGGGGAGAAGATGAGAGATGCACCCATCATTTCCTGCAGGTTTGGGGAGGAGGAAACATCCTCTGCCTTCTGAGCAGGCAATGCACAAACTGTGCCTTTGCTCTGAACAGACAGGAGCCAGACCCAGCTTCTCCTCCTGGCTTTATCCTGTGATTACCCAGAGAGCCAGGAGGGAGATCTGTGAAGGGTGGACAACTGATCCTTCAGGTGACTCAAAGCCAAGGGGATTCGAGGAATCCTTTCCAAGGGGACTGTCCTGGGTCACACCACGATGACCACAAAGCATTTTTCCACTAAAGAAACAGGAGCCAGACCCAGCTTCTCCTTCTGGCTCTGTGCTGTGGTTGCCCAGAGAACAAGGGTGGAGGGTGTCAGGGGTGGACATCTGATCCTTCAGGTGTCTGAAAAACAAGGGGATTCCTCTGAACCCTCCATGTTCAGGCTGAGGCAGTGACATCCCTCCTGAGGGATCCTTTCCAAGGGGTCTGTCCAGTCTGGGTGACACCACAATGACCACAAAGCATTTTTCCACTTAAAAAAAAAAAGCCAGACCTAGCTTCTCCTCCTGGTTTTATTCTATGGTCACCCAGAGAGCCAGGATGAAGATCTGTGAGGGGTGGACATCTGATCCTTCAGGTGACTCAAAGCCAAGGGGATTCCTCTGAACCTTCCATGCTCAGGCTGAGGCAGTGAGATCCCTCCTGAGGGATCCTTTCCAAGGGGTCTGTCCAGCCTGGGTGACACCACAATGACCACAAAGCATCCTTTGCCCTCAAAGATCTCCAAAAATCCCACTGGCTCCAGTCCAGGTGAAGGTGCTCAGGAATCAGCCTCCACTGCACATCTTCAGCAGCCTGAGACAACTGATGATAATGAGCTGCACTAATTAGACTGTTTTAATTCAAAGGCCAGCAGGCTAGGAGAGATGTGAACCAAGGGAACCTTTGGGAGGCAGCTGCTGGGATTTCCAGTGCTGTAATTCCTCCAAGTTGCCCACTGGTGAGTCCTTTAGCAAATGGCTCCTGTCCCCCCTCTCTCCCTGGGCCAGGAAGGGCGAGGAAGGACAGAAGCCCCATCCCTCCATCCTCCAGCAGCCCCTCTGGGCCATGGAATGACAGCTGCTTCCAGCCAAGCAGCCTCCTCCTCTCCCTCCCTCTGCCGACTCTGCTTCAGCTGTTATTCAATTGCACAGATGAAAGGAACAACTCAGGAAGGAGCTAATTAGAGGAAGACAATGCAGCAGATGAACTGAGGTGGAACTGGGGAAGGAGGTGGTGGATGGTAGAGAAGGGAGTGGAAATCCTGAGAGGAGCAGCAAATACATGGAGCCAGTCCAAAGGGAGCATTAAAAAAAGCACTGGGCACCTCCCAGAATTGCTAAAATCTGAAGAAACAGCAGGACTTGCCACCCATCTCCTGGCTGTGCCTTTCCAGCTCTGGGAGCTCCAGGAGAAATTGCTGGTCCCCTCTGGGCCTGAGTTCCCCTTTTTATAAGAATCCAGGAATCCGGGTCCATTCCATGTTTAGGAATGATCAGTAAAGGACTTAGCAACACCTTGAGATGTGCAGACCAAAGGGACTTCAGAAGAGCACATCAGACAGAAGAACACTTCAGCAGAACAAATCTTGAGAAGTCAGTGTCTGCAGCCTTGGGAAGGTGTGCAGAGAACAGAGCTGGGGCAAGGAGGAGTCCAAGAGATCCTTTGGGTGACTTTTTGGCCAAACCACAGTCCATGGAACTCCAGTGATTGAATCCAACCCTAACCTGGCTCTGTGGCACATCTAGAAATCCAAATCTAGAATTCCCAGCTGGGGAAAAGCAGGTGCTGGCCTGTCACCCCAGCTCCTTCCCCTCACATGTGGGACACACCTCCCGTGTCCCATCCTTCTCTTTATTACCAAAATCCCCCAAAGACACCACTGATGATGGAAAACCATCAGAGAGGCAATTAGAAAGAAGTTAAAGTGAATTACATATGCAGGGTTTATTTTCTGTTTTCTGCTAAGGCTGCTGCCAATTATTGTGCAATTAGGCTGCCTTCATTAGCAAATGAGATTAAAATTAACATTGTTAATTACTTGTTCTGTTAAACAGGGGGAAGCAGGCATTTAAGGGGAAGATGCAGAAGGTTGTGCTTGGAGCAGATGGAGCAACATTCTCCAGCACTGTTCCTTCAAGAGCTGCCCTGGGTTATTCTCTGTGGGCTAATACAGAGATTAAATTCACACCATTCCTGCAAGGCCTTGCAGGCGCATGGCACAGGTAGCTGAGAAAATCATCCTCACATGTGCAGAACAAAAGCTGATGCCACAGGGATTGCTCCCACCCGGGACTGGAGGAAACCCCTCACAGCTGCTGGTTGGCACCAAGAATTTCTGATGGGGAAATGGAGCCAGAGCAGCTGCTGTTATTTTGGACAATGTTTTCTTGGCCTGGACATTTTGTGGATGTGAAGAAGAGTCTCCTGGGCTCACAGGCTGGCAGGGAGGTCAAGGAGGAGCAGCAGCTCCAGAGTGGGGTGGTGTTTTCATAACCAGAACTGGGATGCTGAGTCAGGTCCTCCTGACACTTCCTGTCCAACATTTTCCTTTCTTTTCCTTTGGGAAGCTCCTCTAAGTGTTCAATAAGAACTGAAGCTGCCCAGTGCTAGCTGGCTGCTCCATGGACATGGAAAAGTGATTATTCCCATTCATTTACATCTTTTTCCATGTTTCAGAACTATTCCAGTCTTGCTTGAATTCCTCTTCTTTGGACTAAACCATCCCAGTTTACTCAATTTTCCTTTTCAGCCATGCCTGACAATCTTCAGTCAGTTTTCCTTGCCCTGGACTCTCTTCCAATGCTTTGCAACTTTCTGGATGAGTTATGCCCAAAACTGGATCCAGCACCCAGCTGAGCTTTCCATAGCACTGGGCAAAGCAGGAATTCCATTTTATATATCCTGCTGGGGATACTTCTGTCTACACTCCCCTACTTCTCATTTTTCACTGCAACTTGGCATCTCTCATCCACTCCCTGATCAACAAAAGAGCCCCAGACTTTTCTGCAGGATTGCCTTTCTGCATCCTGCATGAGAACAGTTAATTATGCCTGCCTAGATGGAAAATCCTGTACTTATCTCTATTAAATTGCATCTAATTTCTTCCAAACCATTTCTCCAATTTGTCAAAATCATTTTTGAAAGAAACAGACAGATTGAAAAGGTCCCTTGGAAAACATGGAGTGCAGTGAGACAGCCCTGAATTTCATCCTGAGCCTTGCCAGGCTGAGGTTTCCCTCAGTTCTGTGTCTCTCTCTCACCTTCTTTGGCAGCACCTAAAAGAAAAGTGTGGTCCCTGTGAGGGACATTGCCACAAGCTGAGCCTCTGCAGAGCATGCAGATGTGCAGCTGATGTCCAAACCAGAGGAAAGGCAGTGCTGAGGCTGCAGAACCCTGCTCAGGCTGCTCTCTGTCCATGCTGGAGTCCTTGCAGGGCACTGTGACATCACTCAGCAGCTCCAAGCAAACCCAGAGACTCCAAAAGTGGCTCAGAGCCTTAGGAAATGGAGCCAGCTGCACTCCTGACCTGCTGCAGGGGTTACCTGGCAGCCTGTGCTCATGGACCCTTTTCTCTGTAGCAGCCAGGGCTGAGAGCCTCTCTGGGCAAGATTTGGACAAAGCAGGGAGAGTTTTTATGAGATCTGCTTTGGAGCACACAAACCTTTGCACTGGGAATAAGAGCATCAGGCTGCAAGTGAGTGGGAGCTGAGGTTACTTATTGCCTGCCCCCTTTGCAGGTTCCCCTGCTCTATCAATACCAGCTGCCCCTGGGTCAGAACTTCTACAAAAAGGAGCAGCCTCTGCTGATCCTGGGGGAGCACACAGGGCTCAGCCTCTCCCCAGCTGTGTTTGGATCCCTGGCTGATCTCACAGGAGCCACTTCCCCTCTCCCTGAGCTTCCCACCTGCAGCCAAGGTGCAGCAGAGGCAGCACAGCCCAAGTTGAGCACGCTGGGGCTGTGCTCCTTGCTGGATGCACCTGAATGCAGCCCCATTTTTTGCTCTCCTGCCACCCCTGTGAAGCTGGGGAGGAGAAATCTTCCAATCTCTCCAGCTGGAAGCCTCTGTCAGAAAGAGATTTAACAATGTACCCATGGTTAGTCATGAGCAGGAGGCCACTTGGGGAACTAATACTATTTCTTACACAGGGGAGATTTTCAGTGTTGATGATCTGTAAAATGTTTGCCTTGAATTTCCTTTAGACCCAGCACAGAGCAGTATCTTATTTCAGAGCTGTGTTTAAGAATGGCCCTGAACTTTATTAGGTGTGAGCCCTTCAGTGAGGAAAGCAATCGGATTGTGAGCACTGCAATACCTCGTGCATAGCAAGCAGGCAGCTGGCTCTGAGGAGAGTTTCCTCGTGCAGACCTCATCAAAAAATGAAATGAGAAAAATAAGTAGACAGGACTAGGTAGGGAATTCTTCTGCCTTTGTGCCCCAGGGGGAGTATATCCAAATTAATAGGCCTTTTCCAGTGCTAATGGCTGAGTGAAGGTGTGGGAGTCACAGGCCACATCGTCAGCTGGTGTAAATCATTGTGTACCTGAGAGAGAGCTGCAACACTCATCTCCATCCCTCTTAGCCAGCCCACCAGGGGCACCAGGATAAGCCACAAGCAGTTCAGAGATCCCTGGACCCCACCTGGCTCCCTGTGGGAGGAGTGCGCATGGACAGGGTTCAAAAACCACAAAATCCTGACCAACACCAAATCATCCAGTACTGGCACTCCATGCTCCACTTTCAGGCTCAGCAATTCCCTGGAGGAGAGCTGAAAGGAGACTGGCAGAGGGAAAAAGGAGTGGTATGATGGGATCAGCAGACTGGAAGGGACTGGGAGAAGGTGCAAAGGGACCCTAAGGTGTGCACAAGGCAGGAAAAGGGGGCTAGGAGAGGGAGACAATGGGAGAGAAACAAGTGATGCAGAGTTTTCTTGTCAGATTTATCTGCTTCCTTCCTCTGGAAAATTCATCAGGCTTTGGTGCCTCCCTCCTCTCCCTCCCAATGTGCTCCAGATTTGTCCAGGAACAAACCAGTAACTCATGTCCATGCATTCTCCTCTCCCAGCTCCCATGAAACCACACAGAATCCTCCCAACCCAACTCTGCTCCTGCTGGTGGGCATCCTGGGAGGATGCAGATATTCCTGCAGGGATCTGCAGGCAAACAGCAGAAATGCTCTGGTGACACCACAGCTTGGTGTGTGTGACCTGTGGATGAGCAGCTCAGCTGGGAAGAAGAGGGAAGAGGCTCCAGGAGCAGGGTGTGCTCTGTACTCGGCTGAATTTATCCACAACTCAAGCCACAGGAAATGCAAGTGGCCTGTTCCAACATTCCTTAATTTGCCAATGAACTGGCTATGGGAGGAGATAAGAAATAAAGAAGCCATTAGGCAAACACGGGAGTAAAGACCAGCTGAAATGCATGTCTGTGCACTGATAAGATTCTGAACATTTCTTTCAGCACCTGACAGCCAGAGGTATCAACAAGGCAGACAGATTAAATTCCTATAGGCATTAATTAAAAGGATTCTGATGAGGAGAGAAATTAAGGCCCAAACACTGAGCAGAAACAACTGTTATTTTTTCCTCAGAGAATTTTAACTCCAAACAAGTGCTGGGGGGGGAAGGATTGTGTGAGATGCAGATGGGAGATGTAGAAACACATCTCCAAAGGATAAGGGCTACAAGTGAGCTGGAACAAAAGTGTTGGGATGGCTCTGGTGGTGGTGGAACAGTACTGAAGAGAGACAAGGAGAAGATGACCACTGTGGGCAGCCTGCAAAAATGGGAAGGTGGGAAAGGCAGTGAAATCCCACAGATTCCTGTGGCCAGTCTGAGATTCCCAAGACCAAAGAGAGTTGAGGAAAGCATCACCTGTACCCAGCTGGAGGAAAGGCACCAGCTCAGTGTGGCTGCAGCTGAGACAGGACTGGAACCTGCTGGGATCTCTCCCAGTACTGTGTGTGCAGAGCTGGGGAGAAAGGACAAAATCCAGTTCAGGAATCCTCATCTGCTGCTAAAATTGGCTGCAAGGGGTCTGTGTGAGCTTTGTGTGTGGCTGACCAAGCAGGGATGTGGAGCAGGGGTCCCAGTGGACACCTCCTGAGAGGAGGAGGAACAACCTTGTGAACCAGACATGGGGTCAGGGACTGGCAGACCTGAGCAGAGCCCTGGTTCCACCAGGAGGGAGGATTTGAGGTGAGCTGTTTGCCACAGTTTCCCTTCCTAATGAGAGGAATGTCACATTTGTCTTTACAAACAAGCTGTGGGTCTGCTGGTAGATAAAAACAGCACTAAGAGAGAGAAGAAACAGTGGGATGGATTCCACTGATTGATTAATGGAAAAGAGATTTGCCTTTACTAACAAACTGTAGGTTTGCTGGTAAATGAAATTGGATATTGGAAGATGAAAGAAGCAATGGGGAAAAAAACATGAGTTCCATAAGAATTAAAAATTAAAAGGGAGGGTTATACATTAGAGGGGAATCTCAGGTATCAGGTGTTCTGGGAGGTCTGTGCCTCTCAAGTACCTCAACCCAAGGGGAAAGAGAGAGGGAAATGCAGCTGAGAAAATAGGATAAAAAGGAGGCAGCATCCTCCAAAAATTGGAGAGATCCCAGGGGAATGCCCCATGGCCTCTCCCTTTATTGGAATAAAGCAAAGAGGACCCCTCTGTCTCCTTTTTGAACACAAACTTCTGGTGTTTGTGGATTAATTTTCCTGACACTAATGAAACAGAAGTGCCCTTCTTCCCTTCACCCTAACCCCTCTCCAATCTAATTTGGCTCTTTGCCTGCAGTGCCAGGAGGTCTCTGGACCCTGCACTGAAGCAAACAGAGCTTCCCATACCTGAAGGATTTGTGGCTGCCAGATCCATCATTCCAGCAGCTGCAGTGGCACAGGAGGGTGGCAGTTTTGCCTGTGCCACCCGTGTGGGTGTGTGCTGTTCCAAGAGAAGCTCCATCTCAGTTGAAGTGTGTTGATCCACATTCAGCTGCAATGCTGCATCCTCTGGAAGACACATCCAGCTGAAGCCAGACAGATTCCACCCACCACAAGGCAGCACAGCTGACGTCTTGTGGCAGTCCCTCGAGGACACATCTCCAGAAAAAGAATCACACAGCTGCTCATCTAAGCTCCCAAAGTCACCACTTCTCTCCCTGTCTGGTGTTTTCTCTTCCCCCTCTTTTTTTTTTTTTTTTTTCCCCTCTCGTTTTCCAACAGGTTGGCAGAGCAGCGAATGTTTCATGGCAGGGAGGGTTGGCTTGGCAAATTCCTCGCTCAGTGTCCTGGTTTGAAGGACAGGTGTCTGCCAATAAAGGCAGAAGCTTCTCTTTGAAATGGAGAATGTAAACCCTCTTCCTCCAAATTATAATTATAATTTTGAAATTAAGGGGAATTAGGAATAACAGTTCTTTACTAGGAAAATGAAAATAGAAATACAGTATTACAAAGAACAATCCCAAAACCCTGCCAGAGTCAGAATCCAAGCTGACACCCGTCAGTCAGTCAGGGTGGTGGCAGCAGTCCCATTCAATGGTGGCTGCATCCTCCTGCAGGGGCAGATGTGGTTCAGCTGGAGCAGTGCTCCTGGAGAAGGTGCAGTTTCCCCTGAAGGTGCAGGGATGATGTGGAAAGGTCTGGCTTTCCTCTGGAATCCAGTGGAAAGAAGGTACCTTGGTGTCCCAAATCTCAGTTTTTATCTGGGTGGGAAAGGCTTGGCTGCTCCCCTGGCTGGAGCATCTCCCAGTGGGATGATGGAATTTTATCAGTCACACAGTGGGACTGAATGGGCCAGCAGCAGATGATATCTCCTGGAGGGAGGATGGGCTGTGGAAAGATAAAGATGATTGCCCCAGCTGGTTTAAAGATGGCCCATTAGCAGATAATATGTGCCAGGAGATCAGGGTCACTGCCACACCCAGTTTTTAACAATGGCCCATTAACAGGAGATATCTCCTGGATGAAGGGTGGGTCATGGGAAAGATAAAGATGATTGCCCAGCTGGTTTAAAGATGGCCCATTAGCAGATAATATGTGCCAGGAGATCAGGGTCACTGCCCCACCCGTCTGCAACAGATGGGGACAGAATACACATTTCTGGGCACATCAACCCAACACATTATGGGGAAACACCAGAGTGGATCAGGAACATGTTTGGAAAAGCCACGACCCTGTTGTAATGCAGCTGCCACATGTGAGGGATTAAACACCAACTTGGAAGTTCACGGGAGTGAAATGTCAGCTCAGGGGTTGATTTCATTCACCTGACATTCCTGTTAATAACAATGCCTAATTAGAAAGGCTTTTAAGCATCCCTTACATTAATTTAACGTGAAAATCTCATGGAGCTTTATTGGAATTTTTTTTTCCCCTGTAAAATTAACCCTGCAGGCTTGTTACACATGTTTTCATTAGGGACTGTGAGCAGTGGGGATATTTGATGAATTAGAATCAGCCCCTTAGTCTTTGAGTTTAACTTTGTATTTCAAGTTCTTTTATGCTGATAAAGCCCTAATTTGATCCCCCCCCACCCCTCCATTAATTTAAAACGTGCCACAGCCTCCTCACACTGCAGCTGAGGGCTGGAAACCCAAATTCACTTCTGCCAATTCCTATGCAGAGCAGATAAAAGCCTGGAGTTCAGAGCCTTTGGTAGCAGCTGGTGCTAATTCTGGTGTGCAGCCCTGCTCTGCTCCGTGGAGTGTGTGCCTCTCACGTGGCTGTTTGCCACACAGCTGCCAAGCTGTCTTGAAGGGAGCTGGAAAGCCACCACAGGGTTGCCCCTTTATTATTTTATTACTTTTTTTTTTTTAATGGTTTTATTTTATTCTTTTTCTAAGTGTGATAGATGCCATCTTAGCCAGCACTGAGGTTCCCACCTCTAAGAGCACAACGTGCTGCAGCAGGAGGTGAGATATCCCAGGGATTTTTATGGGAATAACAGAGGCTGTTAAAGCATCACAGGGCTCAGCACAAAGAGGGCCTGGCCCCACCTCACAATGCTCAGGCCACTCTCTCAAAGTGGCTGCAATTACGTGTGGCTGGGCCAGGGCCCATGGAACAAGGGGAGTGTGAGTCCCCTTTGATGGTTTTTCCATCCTTTGGGAGCCCAGACCTTTGGAGAACAGCCTGAGCTGTTTCCAGCCCTGGGATTCATTAAACTGTGTCACTACGTCAAAGTTTGGGCTTCCACTGAACTTCCCAGCTTGGGAGAGCACAGAGTGATTTTAATGATGGATCCACTCAGGGGACTGGAGGGAAAGTTGAAGGAACAGGAACGAATACTTGACTGGCATAAATCCATGGAATTGTTTGACATCCAGTGGAAATCTGACACGAAGCCAAGTCCTGTCACACAGTCCTGTTACTGAAATTGAACCTAAGTGCCCAAAGATTCACACTGACACATTAATGGAGAGAACATGCACAGCCCTTGTTCTCCTGCAGCCCACCACAGGATGGTTTCCCTCGTTATATTTTCACTGCTGCAGCTTCCCCAGATCTACAATTCCCAGCTGATTTCACCCCTCTCCATAGTAAACTACAGTGCTGCTTAATGCAGCAGATGTAAGAATATTTTCTGATAACCACAGAGACTTCTCCTCTTATTAAGATTTTCCCTTGAGTCACTGCACATTAATATTACCCATCTGTGGCATTTATCCTCTCTCAATATGCAGACACTTATCCTGTCCCTCGTAGTTGTTACTTTGCCAAGCTGTACATAATTAGATGTTTGGAAGCTCTCCTTGTTAATCACACCCTTTGAACTCCCTGCAGCTCCAAGAATGGTGTTGAACTCCCCAAGTTTGTCAGTGCCCCTCTGCTGAGGAGGTGCAGGACTGGGTGCAGTGTCCCAGAGGAAGGGGGCAGTGCCCTCAGCCTGTCTCTGCAGCCACAGCACAGCTCAACTTTCCCCACCCCTAATCCCCAGATCCCCTCTGATCATCTTCTGCTCCATGAGCCCTCCAAGGCTCTGTTGAGGATGATGGAGATCTTTTCTGCCAGCTTGGTGCCCTGCTCCCTCCCTCCTACCACTCATCTCACAGATCAAGTTATTAACTGGGAGCACGATTGGCAGGCAGGGGAGAGACTCGGATGGGGAATGAAAGGCACACACAGAATTTGTATGCAAGTTTAGCTCCTCTGTTCACTCTGGCATTGGCATTGCCTCAGAAACTAGTTGAGTTTGCTCCCTGCTGAGAATTTGTTTCTGGAAACCTGTCCTGCCTAATTTCCTAGACTTCCCAAAGCTATATCCTTTGTAAAAAATAAAAAAAGGCTCCTCAGCTTCCTTCTCTAACTGCCCTCTACTAAAGAGTTTTTCCTTCATCCTTCCCACAGCTCAGTACCTGCTGCCTGGGTTAACCTCTTCCTTGCTGGCAGAGGCAAAATCCACCCTCTGCTCTGCATGGGAGCAGACTCAGGCCAGGAACCATCACACCTGATGTCAACTTCTGCTTGGATTAGTGGGATTTCAGCTGGATAAGATCTGGATGGGAATTTTTATTAGAAGGTTCTTGGCATCCATCTGCTGAGCAAATTTTGGTACCCTCTCCCCAAAGTGGTCTGATAAAAGCCACCAGGACTGGAGCTCTGTCTGTTACAGGGGGTGTAAAAAGATGAGGAGTGATCTGGAAATTCTGCTGTTAGGATAGTTTTGGAACCTGGAATTGGATAAAAAGCACTGCAGCTCAGGCTGCTTGGGTTTCCCTGTCATTTCCACCCTTCTCATGCTGCTGTCTCTCATCCCTGCTGTGCATGCTCTGTGCTGAGATTTCTTAGAGGCTGAATCTCACCTACTGAGCTGCCAACACCTTATCTCAGCAGCTCAGCCAAGCACGGGGACTTGGCACAGGTGACAAAGGCTGAGATGTGGCTGCTAATTGCATCCGTGCTGCTTTTCCATAGGATAGAGAGCCTGAGGAATGACAGACTAAAAAAAATGCTTAAACATAAAAAAAAAACCCCTGACCCACAGATTACCCAACAATTCAGTGATTTGGAAATGGAAAGGAAATCTATTTCTGAGTATTTTCCCAAAATCAAGGAAGAAAAGAAGTGTAAGAGGATGTCAGAAGCAGAAGATGCTGAGAGGTGAGGGAGTAGCAATAATCCAGAGGCTGAGCTTCTATGGGATATAAACCTCTGGGCCAAGCCCTGCCTGCAGAACAGGGATGCTGGTGGCATGGCAGCACAAATCCTGCTCAGAGGGCAGAGCTGGCTTAGCAGAACCAGCAGGGCTGGCAGGGCATCAGAGATCCCACCAGGGCTGGCTTTGAGGGAGACAAAAAAGCCCTTCAGTGTCTGCCTGACAAGCTGAGGGACCAGTGCTGTGGGGAGCATGAGGATGAGGATGAGGATGAGAGGAATGCTGGATTTGTCTTTACAAACAAGCTGTGGGTCTGCTGGTAGATAGAAGTAGCACTGAGAGGTAAAATAAACAATGGGAAGAATTCCACTGATTGATGAATGGAAAAGGATATTTGCTTTATAAACAAACTGTAGGTTTGCTATTGAAAGATTAAAGAAACAATAAGGAAAAACAATGAATTCTATAAGAATTAAAATTAAAAGGGAAGGTTGTACATTAGAGAGGAATCTTAGGTATCAGGTGTTCTGGGAAGTCTGTGCCTCTCAAGTACCTCAGCCAGTGGGAACAGAGAGAAATGTGGCAGGGAAATTAGGATAAAAAGGGAGGCTGTGTCCTCCAAAAATCTGAGAGATCCCAGGGGAATGCCCCATGGCCTCTTCCTTTATTCAAATAAAGTTACAGGACTCCTCTGTCTCCTTTTTAGACATAAAACTCTGGTGTTTGTGGATGAATTTTCCTGGAAAGGCTGAGGACAAAGGTGAAGATGAGGATGAGGACGGGGATGGGGATGAGGATGAGGATGAGGATGGGGATGGGGATGGGGATGAGGATGGGGATAAGGATGGGGATGGGGATGGGGATGAGGATGAGGATGGGGATGGGGATGGGGATGGGGATGGGAATGGGGAGGGGGATGGGGATGGGGATGGGGATGGGGATGAGGATGGGGATGGGGATGAGGATGAGGATGGGGATGAGGATGAGGATGGGGATGAGGATGAGGATGAGGATGAGGATGGGGATGGGGATGGGGATGGGGATGGGGATGAGGATGAGGATGGGGATGGGGATGGGGATGAGGATGGGGATGGGGATGAGGATGAGGATGGGGATGAGGATGAGGATGAGGATGAGGATGAGGATGAGGATGGGGATGGGGATGGGGATGGGGATGGGGATGGGGATGGGGAGGGGGATGGGGATGAGGATGAGGATGAGGATGAGGATGAGGATGGGGATGGGGATGAGGATGAGGATGGGGATGGGGATGGGGATGGGGATGGGGATGGGGATGGGGATGGGGATGAGGATGAGGATGGGGATGGGGATGGGATGGGGATGGGGATGGGGATGGGGATGGGATGGGGATGGGGGGAGGGGGATGGGAGGGGAGGGGATGGGATGGGGGGATGGGGATGGGGATGGGGATGGGGATGGGGAATGGGGATGGGGATGGGGAGGGGGATGGGGATGGGGATGGGATGGGGATGGGGATGGAGGGATGAGGGGATGAGGATGGGGGATGGGGATGGGGATGGGGATGGGGATGGGGATGGGGATGAAGAGGAGGATGAGGAGCAGTGAGGGCTGCTCTGGGGACGGGCTGACAGCAGTGCCTCGTGTTTGTCACTGAGCACAGCAGCAGCCACAGCCTGGCCCAGCTCAGGCCTGTCTTCTCCCAGCAGGCTGGTGAGGGATTTACATAATAACAGGCCTGTTTTAACTCTGCTTCATTGGCTCCTGACAAGACCCAGTATTTCTGATTAAACAGCTTCCCAGGAAGGAGCTGCTGCCTTAAACCGCTCGCACTCTCTCTGACCCCATGCACCCTCTTTAGCAGCCCCCTCAGTCCTGTCTCTGGTGTCTGAAATGCCTCTTTTCCCCCTCTAAACAAGCTCTTCAGGGTAGGGCAGGGCACCTCAGCACCATGCTGTGTCCAGCCCTGAGCAGGGCATTCCATCAGCCCTCCTGCCTGTCCCACCCCATCAGTCCTGAGAGGCTTTTCTCCAGCTGCTTCCCTCCCTCACTCCTCCTCCTCTCCTCCCCTATCAATCCTCCAGGTGCCTTTTCACTTTCTCTGGATCTCACACCATCTGTCTCTCTCCTTGCTGCTGCCTTGTTTTTTTTCCCCCCTCCTCTACTGACCAGCCCAACAGAGAGAGATAAATCTCCCAAGCCAAGGAGACCACGTCCTCCATATATATTTGTGTGACAGTCAGATGCTACAGCAACAGAGATCAGAGCCAGCAGCCAGCTCGACAGAGAGATTCAATAACAGCACAGTTAGACTGATAGGAACAAGGCAAATGGATAGTTCTGATTTTAGTAGATTATTGACTGCACAACAGAGGCAAAAAAAGGTTTCCCAGCAGCGTGGCTTTGAGAGCAACTCTTCCCAGCACAGCCCAGGTGAACAAAAGGAGTGAAATATGAGAGAGGGAACAGGGCTGACAGTGCCATCATCTGCCTGAGGAATGGGCCTCCCTGTAGGATCAACCTCTTGGAATGGGGATGGGGAAAGGGGAGAGCTGCTGTCAGCTCAGCCTGAGCAGAGATTGGGGCACACTCCCACACACCTCCCTGTGGTTCCTGTGATAACTGATAAATGATTGGTGTTAATTATTAAAGTGTTGGGGTTTGTATAAACCAGAATACTTAGGTCTGAAGTGAAGCATGAACATTAGATAGAGGAAAATATATGATTAAATCATTCTGTTTTACATCCCCCTGTTACAAATATTATGTTTTCTAAGTAAGTTCTATCTACTACCAGTTTGCAAAATCAGACTTTTGATAGTCAAATAGATTTCCAAAATCAGACTTCCTGACTTTGATCAATGCTGTCTATCTACAAAGACCAGACTTCCAGATTTTTGCTGGTTTTTATCTACCAAGACCAGATGGTTATCTATGAGACTGACTCCCAGAGACTTTATGGATGTTTATTCATCCCCACTGCTTACCTGGCAAAATTATAACACCAAAAAAGCAAAAATTATTGACGACAATGAGAGACCATACTATAAAGAGAAGCTGCAAACCAAGGTCCAATAGAGTGTGGAGTGGGCAGGGACCCCTCACGTTCCCCAGAGCTGCTTTGCTCTGTCTGTATAAAATAAAGCAATATAAATTTGGCTGAATATCAAGACTTTTTGTTTCTCATTTTATAACATTCCCATTTCTCAGAAGAGTTCTGCTGGCGTGGGGACAGCACAGAACTGTGAAGGATGCTGGGTGGTGTCTCTGCAGCCTGACTCTAAACACAGGGCAGGCTGATCCTCTGCACTGGATATATCCTCACTGCTCTTTAGCCTGTTCAGTGTTGGGAACTGAAAATCTATGGGGTGTGCACATGCTTCCCAAAAGAATCTGGATCAGGGCAAGGAATCATCTTTGGTTCTGGTTCTTTACTGCCCTCAGTAAAGATCCCTCAGTGCAGCTAACACTGCTTTCCCCCACAATCACATTTGGCACACAGATTATTCCTTACAGCCCTTCTGGGGGAGAGGGAGAAATTGAGATGCAGAGCTCACCCAGCAAGAGTTCACCTGCAAAAATATCTTGGAGAGGCTCACAGTGAAAGCTGGTGGGATAAGGGCTGCAGAGAAAATCAGCTATGAGGCACCAGGTTTGGAGAATCAAGTGCCAGGAAGATTTTTGTTCTTGTGATGTTCCCCTGAGCTTTTCCAGCCACACAGGCCAGTCCAGCAGCTCAGCTCCAGCCACATCTCTGGATGCCTCTGAAGCACCTGCAGCACCTGGTAAGAGCAGCCAGGAAATGACAGGATTTGGACAAATTTGGATTGTGCTTCAGACCAGGGAATGTCCTGGAAGCAGCAGGAGGGTGGGGGTTGACCTCCAAAAAAAGAGATTAACCCAACCCTGAACAGGAGCACCCACAACAGAGGAGCAAGGTTCAAACCACTTCACCCCAAGACCTGCAAGAAGTGGCAGCATTTAGCAAATATTAAATAAACAAAACAGAGAGGCTGGAAACCTGCAGAGGGGGTCAGGAGTGATGTGGAGCCATTTAGAGAGCTGAACTGGATTAATTGGTACACCAGCAGGTTGAGAGGTTGGGATGGGGGCATGAATATGGGGTGTGAAGGATATTTCATCTCTCTGTGCTTAATTTTAGCCAATTAGCACCCATCCTGGGAAGGGGGGGAGCTGTTAAGTGCTGAATAACAAGAGTGTGAGCTCAAGTGTGAAGAGGTACAAGCAGGAACAGAGAGCCCCTTTCAGCAGCATCTCTGTCAATATTCTGAGATGGAAAAACACCGTGAAATTATTTCTCCTGCATTCTGGGGAAGGGAGGAAATCTTACAGTACAAACACACTAATGGGCTACACAGGGATCTGAAGGAGGATTGCTGAGGTATTAGAGCAGGCTGCATTAGGGGGGAAAAAAGAGCAAGAAAAGAGAACAGGATTTTCAGGGAGATTTCATCCAAATCGATTAAGTGAGAACTGTAAAGGGGCAGCATTCCATGGGGATGGAGCTGGTAATTGGCCCATGCAAACCCAAACAGAGAAAAGCACTCAAAATGCAGGATGGGAGGAGAGTGGCTGCCAGGTTCCCTTCACTCAGGGGCCAGCAGAGACCATGGGGAGAAAAGTTTCTCCTGTGCTAATCCTGTGCACAAATCTGTGAAGCCCCCTCCACATCCCTCCTAAAAAATCCCTGCAGCTGCAGCACCTGGGAAACGCTGCCAGTGCCAAAGCAGGAGCAGGCTTGTCCCAGGAGCAGCTCCTGTGTCCCTTTGTCCCCTGCAGGGAGAGCCCTGTGTCCCTTTGTCCCCTGCCTGCCTGCCCAGACTGAGCTCTCTGGGCTGGGAACAGTTTTTGAGTTCCAAATGTGCTCCAGGTGGAGGGCTCAGACCCCGAGGGGAGGCAGCACACCATGTCTCAGCAGTGTGAGAGGGACACTGCCTCTACCAGAATGCAGAATGAAAAACAGGGACTGAGAGTGGCTCCAGGGGAACAGACCTGTGACAGCATCAGAGACAGATTGTCACTCAAATTCTCTGTGTTTCTCATTTGTTCCCTCAAAGAAATCACTCATTTCTGGGTTTGTGCTTCCCTCTTTTTAGAAAAGAAATGCAAACTCAGACCAAGAGAAGAAAAAAAAAAAGCATCTCAAATCACCAAATCCAGTTTTTAAAATGCACTGTTTTAAAAAAACTCCATGTGAGTCAGGGGGGATTCATTAAAAGCAGCTCTCAAATAACCCCAGTGGTCAAACTTGACACTAAGATGGGACAGGGATGAGGAATCTGCTCCTGGAAAATGTTTCCTGTGTCTCTGAGGATTCACAGGTAGCACTGACTCAGCTCATAGCTCAAGAGCAGAACAAGACTAGAATATAAGGAAAAATAGAAATCTTCTTTCTCACTTGTTTATTCTCAATATAAAAATGTTCTGGAAAGTGCAAACCAGACTGGGAGTCACCTCCTGCTGTCCAGGTGGAAGCAGCAGCAGCTGGATCCTGATCCTGCCCTGCTGTAAATTCCCTGGAGAACAGGGAGGGCTCTCCTGGCAGGATCAGGGCTGAATTTTGGCACCTCTGGCTCTAAAATCTCCTAGGGCTGACTGTGGAAAAAAAAGTCCTGTTTTCACACATACCATTTCTGCTTGCATTTTCTGTCAAGTGTTCACAAAAATAAGAGATGGAATGTTTGGAAATTACTAATCGGTGTTTTAATGAATGACTAATCAATGCTTACAGATTACCAGAAAGCTCAAACAGTCAATAGGTTGCTCATAATATTCTGTAATGCCTTCTCCTGACATGCTTATAATCACCTGCTAAATTATGCTCCTCGTGTCTTTAATGCCTATTAATCATTTATTAATCTTTTATAAGCCACTTGCAAATGAAAGCAGCATATAAACCGTTCCATTCTGTGAGTTTTGGGGGGGTTTAGGGAAGGATCCATCAAGCAGAGACATGATTTGAGCCCAATCCTAAGTCTTTGTGGCTTTCTGGGCCGTGGGTAATTCACTACCTTGGGCAGGATTTGAGGGAGAGCAGGACTGGCAAGGGCAGCTGAGAGTTTTGTGGTTCAGGTGATGTCAAAGTGTTGCTGGGAAAAGATGAAATTGTCACGTCCACAAAAGCCTCATGGAGAAAATCCTCACAGGGAGACAGAGGGAGGAATTAACTTCAAGGCTTAAAGCAAAGAAAGGGGGAAAATCTTCTCTGTGTAAGGACAGAGGATTGAAGCAAATGGGCCACAGGTAGGGGAAAATAACTGAAAATTGGTTTGGGTAATCACAGGAAAATCAAAAGATTCTCCAACACAAAGTATGAGAAAAAGAACTGGTAACACAACACATCTATTCCTCCTCTCAGACAGGACCCATTTTTATAAAAATATCTCTGTATTTGTGAGAACAGACCAGGGCTGCTGGTGCCAGGAGAAGTTCTGCCAGCAGATCCCAGAGGCTGCCATGGAATTCTCTCCCCAATTCCTGACAATTACTCACAGGAACCCCTTTTAACCACTTCCAGGGAGGAGCTCTGCAGGGTGAGTTACAGCAGAAGAACAACTCAGCCATCCCAGGCACTCAGGACCACTCTGGGCAATCCCTCTCCCACCCCATGCCCTAAAAATTTGTGCCCATGGGGTGTGCCAGGCAGAGCCACATGCACACAAAGTGTTGAAATGCCTCCTTTGCTTTGGGAAAAGCCTCCTGCCTGCCTCCAGCCTTGGGGAGCTGTCTCACTTTTCACCAATACTCTCAAAACTGTTCAAGAAGCCACCAAATCCTCATATTTATTGCTGGGAACAAGAAGAGGCTCATGGGGATGCCCAGAGAAACTGTGGCTGCTCCTGGATCCCTGGAAATGTCCAAGGCCAGGCTGGAACAATGTGGGATAGTGGAAGGTATCCCTGTGCTGCATTGGGATTTAACTTTTATATTTTTCAGATCTTGTACTGCTTTAGTGCACAACTCTAAAACTGTTCTCCTGTTTTATTCAGACAAAACAATTCCTCTAGGCCTGAAACTCAAGGACACCTCACTGTCTCAGGCCCCCCCCAAAAATATAAACAACAGTGAACTGGGAGGGGGCAAACTTGGACTAAGTAACTTCATTACTTGGAGCTGTAATTGAAGGATTAACCCCTGATATGTAAATGGATCACACTTAAAATTGTGTGAAAAACTCATGCCCATTGTCCCTCTCAGAGGGTTTCAACTGCCCAAGTTGCACCTGTTGAAGGCCTTTAATAAATATTCACTTTTATTCTTTTCATTTTCTCCAGCCTCTGTTTCATGTAGCCACTCCAAGGCATCAGTTTCTGGCAACCACAAAGGAACAAGAAAAGGGATCATGGAAAAGGGATGGAACAAAATGAGCTTCAAATTCCCTTCCATCCCAGCCCAGCCTGTGATTCCATGACTCTGAGATGAAGGAGGTGTCATCCCATGTCACTCCTCCTTGATCCAGCACATCCTCATGCCCTGATTAATTTGCATTAATTTCACTCCCTCATTTCATGCCCTGCTCCCTTCTCTCCTCAGGGCTGCTTTTGGGTGCTCTGCTGTGTCACATCCTGAAGATGTGTGCTTGGAGGAACAAACACTGTGTGGAGGAGAAGAAATCTGAGCCTAAATTAAAAAGAAAACATAAAAATAATAAAATGCAATCCCCTTGATCAGTATGCCTGTCATTTCAGCAGCACTAAATACATTAAAATGGGATCTGCACACCAACTTAATTAAATGAGCCAATTGGAAGTTGCTGCCAAGTATTAGTTTAAGGTGGAAAATACACTTATTTTGGAGTTTATGCAGATTGAATTTGTAGGGCCTTGTGGGAAATGCTAAGCTTTTTTTTCCTTTTCTTTTCTTTTTTTGAAGACTCACAGTTTGGAAATTTATTGCAGTGATCTGAATTTTGTTTCATTATGAGTGTCAAGCACAATCACAGTTAGGAGAAGCCTCTTGGCTGCTTCTCAGGATACAACATCCCTTGGATATTGATATTTTCTTCCAAAGTGCTGTGGAAACTCACCTGGCTCTGTGTGCCAGGGGCTGGGGATGTGATTTTGGCCACCAAGGAGATGCTCCAGGCTGTGGAAACATGAAATGGGAGCTGGTATTTGGTGTCCAGTGTCACTGTGGGCTTTTCCCCTAATAAAACTAAACCACTTTGCACTTTCTGAGACATTTCTTTGACCCAGAATTAAATGAATTATTATTTTTCAGTGATGTATTTCAATTACTTAGTGTGGTTTTTCAATGGGAATCTAGTAGGCTTTTAAATAAGTTGCTCCAAACTGATGAAAGGAAATGTTTCACTTCTCAAATATCAGAGGCTTGATTTTTTTTTTCTCCCCTGATATTTCTTTTCTACCCCACTTTAAAAAGAGTAATTTGGTGAAATCAGGATGGATTCAAAAAGGTCACAGTGGTCACACTTGTCACACTGGTCACAGTAGTTACACACTGGTCACACACTGGTCATACTGATCACACTGGTCACACTGGTCACACACTGGTCACAGTGGTCACACACTGGTCACATACTGGTCACCCTGGGGAGGAAGGCCAGCACAGCCAGGGAGGGTGGTCAGCAGCCAGGCCAGGCTGCTGGGCTGGAGGAGCAGCACACAGAGCTGCACACAGGGACAAGCCATCCAGCACAGGGACACGGTGTCCAGCTGCCCTCCCACTGCTCACCACTGCCTGAGTGCTCTCCAGCTCTCTCCCTTTTTGTCTCAGTGCTCTGTCACACCATCTATTTGTGCTGCAGCACCTGGTTTATAAAGGAATAGAAGGAATTTCCATCTGTCACATCTTCTCGTCCCTTTGCTCCAATCCATCTCTCCTCCCAGGTGGATGGGAGTTATTAGGCTAAACACAGACTTCATGTTTACCCTGCTTAAGTCACCTTGGGAGTCTCAAAAGCACTGCTGGCCCTGCTAGCAGAGACAGGAGAGTGATGTGTCTGCTCTAAAATGGGCACCAGCAGCTGGGCACATGAATCAAAGTTCCCACTTTTGTCTCCAGAGCATCCAGGCAGCGTGAGCAGATGGATCTCCTCTCCTCTCCTCTCCTCTCCTCTCCTCTCCTCTCCTCTCCTCTCCTCTCCTCTCCTCTCCTCTCCTCTCCTCTCCTCTCCTCTCCTCTCCTCTCCTCTCCTCTCCTCTCCTCTCCTCTCCTCTCCTCTCCTCTCCTCTCCTCTCCTCTCCTCTCCTCTCCTCTCCTCTCCTCTCCTCTCCTCTCCTCTCCTCTCCTCTCCTCTCCTCTCCTCTCCTCTCCTCTCCTCTCCTCTCCTCTCCTCTCCTCTCCTCTCCTCTCCTCTCCTCTCCTCTCCTCGTCCTCTTTTCCCCTCTTTGCTCCTCTTTTCCTGACTCACCCCACTGGACACACCCTCTCAGCACTGAGTTGTTATCTTTATTCCATCACCTGCTGACCCCTCGAGGAGAAGCCAGCCTCAAAGCAGAAGCAGCAGCTTTGAGCCCACCTCTGCTGTCTGTGTTTAGCCCAAGCAGCTCAGAGGATTTGTTTGAACAACTTCTGCTGGTGAATGGTTTCTCTGCTTGCCACGGCTGAGTGAGCACCACTGCTCACTCCAGGCCCACAAAAAAGTGCAGAGGAGCTGTGAGATTGTGTCCTGACCTTTCAGCAAACACCAGGAAATACCAGCCAGGCTGCCAAAATTAAACAGCCAGAGCCAGCCCTGTGTTTCCTATTACCCCAAAGTCCTTCAGACTGAATCCCCAGTCCAGCTCTGTATCTGCAATCATTCCTGCTGCTTTGGGGATGGTCCAGCCTGCACAAAGAGACTTTCTGAGCTGCCACCAGCTCCACCACAGAGGTGTCCAGTGCAGAATAGCACAAAACCCCCAGGAAAGCCCATCCTTTGTCACAGAGGATGCTTTATTGATGGCATCTCCCCCTTGCTGGCACTGTTGGGATTCCAGGCACTCCTTGGCCTGGCTGAGATCTCAGTCCCAGCCTCCCTCTCATGGCTGGGCCTGGCCTTCTCCATGTGGGATGGAATAACAATCACATAGGGGAACTGCTTTCCACAAAGGGTGGATGTGAACTTGGAGAGTTCTCTGCCTCCCCTTTTTGCTCCATCCATCCATCCATCCATCCATCCATCCATCCATCCATCCATCCATCATCCATCCATCCATCCATCCATCCATCCATCCATCCATCCATCATCCATCCATCCATCCATCCATCCATCCATCCATCCATCCATCCATCCATCCATCATCCATCCATCCATCCATCCATCCATCCATCCATCCATCCATCATCCATCCATCATCCATCCATCCATCATCCATCCATCCATCCATCCATCCATCCATCCATCCATCCATCCATCATCCATCCACCCATCCATGTGTGGCTCCCTGGACATTCCCAGCAGAGCCAGGCCAGCTCTGCTGACCACAGAACCTGCAGAAAGCCTCAGGTCTGGGACACCCAACAACCTCCTGGGAAAACAGAAGCAAACAGCAGCTCCCAGCAGAGCTCCCAGCCCCGGATCTCCACTCTGCAATTAGATTTCCTCCCCCAATTCACAGAGGGAAGGGCAGAGAGGAGATGCCAGCTGCTGCTGGGCACACAGAACAGACTCAGTGCATGTGTTTGAGGCAGTAATAACTCCCTTCCTGCTGAAGGAGGGAAAGACTTTCTCTTAATCCCTCCTTGCATCAATAATCAGAGAGAGAAGCAGATGGTGCCAGAAATGCAGGAATATGCCTGTTAAAATAACTTCAGAGCTGAGGACATAGCACCAGGAAACAAACACCTTCAGGAGAGCCCTGCTCCAGCAGGGAACAGGGGATCCTGCCATGAGGAAAGGAGAGCTGCCTTGGAATGACCCAGCCCCAGGGAATGACCCAACTCCAAGGAATGACCCAACTCCAAGGAATGACCTAGCCCCAAGGAATGACCCAACTCCAAGGAATGACCCAGCCCCAGGGAATGACCCAGCCCCAAGGAATGACCCAGCTCCAAGGAATGACCCAACTCCAAGGAATGACCAGGGAATGACCCAGCTCCAAGGAATGACCCATCCCCAGGGAATGACCCAGCTCCAAGGAATGACCCAGCCCCAGGGAATGACCCAGCTCCAAGGAATGACCCAACTCCAAGGAATGACCCAGCCCCAAGGAATGACCCAACTCCAAGGAATGACCAGGGAATGACCCAGCTCCAAGGAATGACCCAGCTCAAAGGAATGACCCATCCCCAGGGAATGACCCAGCTCCAAGGAATGACCAGGGAATGACCCAGCCCCAAGGAATGACCCAGCCCCAGGGAATGACCCAGGTCCATCTCCACAGTGAGGCCACAGCTGTGACCCATTAACTCCTTGGCCAGATGTGCCCAGCAAGATTTGCCCTCCTCTCCACCAGGTACAGGTCCTGTTCTGCCCCTCACTGTCACCAGCAGCACTGGGTGTCCCCCAGGGGAGCAGTGCCCAGCTGCTGCCCCTCCTGGAGTCCATTCAGCCCTCAAGAGGAACAAGCAGAAAAACAAAAACCTTTCCAGTGATGGATTTCTTTCCTACAAATCCCATGGTGAGGTCTATACCTCAGCAATCTCTCTCTCTTCCAGTCAGACACAAGTCATACACTCATTTCTCAGCGGATTTACAAGTTTTTATCCTACTTCATTTGTCCAGGAATTACATTCTTCCTCACAGGCTGGCTGAGCAGCTTCCTGCAGGCTTTCCATGGCATTCACAATGCAAAACAGGAGAGTCAGCAGTCACCATATTGCCGACCTTGCAACCTTGCATGGCCAACCCATCTGTTCCTGGGCACAGAGCAATGATGTTTAAATTACACCAACCCCCCTCTCCAGTATGTGAAGGACAGAGGAACCAGCAGCTCCTGGGGTGGAAACATTTTTGCTATTCAAGGTCTTAATTTACAGTGGGAGTGCTGCCATCTCCTAGAGCAGTGTTTGAAAAGCAGCATCCTGCAGCCCAGGTAACAGCCTTGCCTTCTTCTTTCCCTTTCCCTGACCTCATAAATCTTCCAGGCAAAATTTCCATCCAAATAGATGTGCTCCCACAAATATTTATGCCAAGTCACACTTGCACCAAGCTGTGTTTCTCCACAGAAAAGCACTGCATCCCAAATATTGCATCAACTCCAGCTCTGGGCCTCCAGAAGGGTGAATGTTTCTTTATTTTCAATTAACTCTTTATATGACATGGCATTTATTTCATTATCTCACTGAATGTCCAATTAGCTCGTCCCAAGGAACGGGACCTAATTAACCAAGACAAGTGAAGTGAACTTCCACAACCTCTCTCTCCTGTAAATAAGTTGCTAAGATATAATTACTCAGCAATAACTACCTCGTTAAAGCTTGGATAAATATTCCTTCCACCTTCCTTGGATTTATTTTTAAAGAAATCTCTAATTAATCTCCTTGGATTTTGCTTCTTCCAATGTCTCAGAAATCTGTAGGGTCAAACCATGTTGTTTTGCAGCATCCCTGGAAATGGTTGTGCATAGCAGCACCTTTCTCTCCATGATAACAGGCACTCATGGGCTGGTGGGAGCTTTCCAGTGGCTGAAGAAAAGGAGTTCCAGCTCACATCTGGGGCTGTGACACCCTCTGGAGAGTCTCACACCTGCCTCCCCTCCCCAGGCAGCTGAACTCAGCCTCCAGAGGCAGAAGTTCACAGAAAGCAGGAGGTTTCCTTCCATTCACTTCCTGCCCCTGAGGGCCTGATTTGGTTCAAATCTGAAAATATCCCTTCTTCCATTCATGATGATTTCCCCCACTGCATGTTTTAGTTTTGTCAGCAGCAAAGGGATCCTTTTTGGAGCAGAGGTGATGAGCAGAGCTGGATCTCTGTCATTGTTGGATCCCACAAACTTGGGGGGTTTAAATTTTCTGTCCTTTCTGGCACTCATTCCCTGGAGAACACTTTTGATCTAAGCTCTTGGAGAAGGCTCCAAATTTGAGAGATGGAGTTAAAATCACAGGTGTGTAGTTAAATAGAAGTGTGTGATTTCACATGGTGATGGGTTTTAAATTTGAGGGTTTTATACTATAGTAATAGGTATGGCAGAAGATGGAAGATTTTGGGGGTGTCTCTTTTGGTGATCATCTTCCTTCTTCTTCATGGTTTCAGGCAGTATTTTCTGGTTGGACAGTCAGTGTCACACTGAGGGCCATGGGAAGTTAGTTATTGTGTTAAAAAGATAATAAAATAGATGTCAATTCTCTATTAGACTGCTTAGCTTTAGGAGACCTTGTAGCAGCTGGATCTGTCTCCATTTTCCTCCCTTTTAGCAGGTGGCTAAAAGTGCTTGCTGAACTCTGTGTACTTTTGATAACATTTAATAAACCAAGCCCAAACACGAGAAAATCCATTTCCTTCATGTGTTTTTTTAATCCTGGCTCTGAGTGGAGGCAGAAGAGTCTCAGACAAAGCATTAATTAAGTGGTGCAAAACTCTCACCACTGTTAGAGGCCATGCCTCCTCTGGGATGGAACTCCAGACCACCCAGGCAGCTGCAGAGGACAGAGGGGACTGAGCTGATGCTTGCAAAAACTTCTTTTTTCCTTTCCCCTTTCCTTTCCCCTTTCCTTTCTCCTTTCCCCTTTCCCCTTTCCTTTCTCCTTTCTTTTCCTTTTCCTTTTCCTTTTCCTTTTCCTTTTCCTTTTCCTTTTCCTTTTCCTTTTCCTTTTCCTTTCCTTTTTTCTTTGATAGCTTTTCACAGGCAGCATGCTCAGAGCAATATTTTACCTGATTTGAAACACAGAGATGAAGGGTTGTGAGATGAAAGGGGAGCATTAATCTCTTCTGTTGACTCAGCATCACAATAAACTCCATCCCTTGATTGCTTTTGCTCGTGGTTGGAGGTCAGCAGTTTTGGGGAGGGATTCTCCAAAAGAAGACATTGTGCTGGGAGTGTCAGGATTTTTCTGTGCTGGTGCAGAGACACCTGGGAGATGTTCCATAAATATTCCCCACCAGTGTCCCACTGAGCTCCTGGGTAAAGGGACTCAGAGGAGATCATCAAAGGCATCAAAGATCAGCTGTCTCTGTGTACACAGGTCTTCAGGAGGCCAAAACCACGAGATCTGAGATTCCCAGAGTGCTCAAAAATGACTGGATGTGTACTGTGGTGATGCTGTGGTTTAGTCTATCCGGTGATGTTTGCTCAAAGGATGGACTCCATGGTCTTGGAGGGATTTTCCAAACTTAAGAAGCCCATGGTTTAATGATTCTTAGTAGATGTCAAGGAGAAAAGAGAGGAAGATCTGTCTAAAGCCCCTTTTGGGGTGATCTCACTGCTCAGGGATGTGCTGCTGATGCTCCACTCAGCAGCCCCAGGATGGAGCCCTGCAGGCAGCAGGATCAGCCCCTCTTGGCACAGCTGGAGATGGAGATCCCTGTTTTCCTGGAGCACAGGAATGGGATCTCAGAGCAGGATCCACAGATGACAGAAAGAAAAAAATAATTTAGATGATACCCTTACCTAGCAATGCCTGATGACCAAAAGCACTGGGTGTGTGAACTCAGTGAGGTGTTAGGGGAGGAGGCACCAGATCTTCTCACAAATCCATTTATTTATCATTATTTTGTTATCTATTTCCTCCTGATGGGAAGTACAGCCAGCAGTGGGGATGTGGAGCATGTGCCTGCCTGCTGCTGGCATCTCTGGGATGGCAGGGTCAGAGTGATCAGATCTCTACATATGTTATTTCCTTGTTCTTCAGCTTAATGGGGCATTCCACTTTATTATTGTATTTTTTTTTTAATTTTATAAGACATGTTTCATTAAATCTGAATTATGGCAATTCAGGGGAAGAAATTAGCCCATTAAAATTATAATGAAAACATCTTATAAAAAAAGGCTGTCAACTGCCATTTCTGCTCTGCTGGGTGAGGAAATAAGGAGGAGAGAGAAATGTGTTTTCTCTGAGCAGGGACAGCACCTGGGAAAGCAGGAACTGCTCTGGAACAGAGTCAGTGTCAGGGAGATCCAAAGGGCTCTCAGAGGTTTTCCCATCCAAAAAAAGTCCATTCCAGGTCTTTCAGAAAGGCTGTGAGAAAAGAGGAGCATTGTCCCACACTCCTGGTTGGTCCCACTTCCTTCTGACCAGATGGATAGCAAAGCCAAGCAGGGAATTTCCACTGGGATTTCAGTCCTGTGGAGCCCCAGAGAGGCTGGAAGTGATGGTGATGGGCACAGGAACTGCAGCTTCCTGGGGTTTTCTGGAAGGGAGAGTTTTGTGCTGGAGAACAAAGCCAGGTCCTCCAGGCAAGGGAAGAAAGAATCTCCCCAAAGCCTCATTTAGGAAGGTTTTGCACTTTCCTTGGAAATTGATTTCTCTTGCTGTTGTCAGGGCCAGGCTCAGGTGTTCCCATGCAGTGCTTTGTTCCTTCTGTGGCAATGCCATTCCCAGAGGAGAAAAGAGATTTTGTCAGAAATAAAGTGGGAAGAAAAATGAACTCCCTTAAGCTGCCTCATTGATGGTTGGATAGGGGCAGGAAAAGAAAAGCCAGCTCTGTTCTACATTGCTGCTGTCCTAAACTCCCCACATCCTTGAGCAAAATTGTGCTGCATTTTTGTTTTCAGCAAGGTAGTGAAGGTATTAGCTGGAGAAAAAAAAAAAACTCTCTGCCTGCAAGGGGGTAAAGGTCAGCACTACTGAAATGAAATAGAGTTTGAAACTGCATGACAATTAGACACACACAAAAGAAACTAATAAAATTAATCCACTAAACTGCAAAGCTGAGGTAAAGCAACCCTGTAAGATATACAGAAAAGGAGGTGGGGAGGGGCTGGTAAACAGCAAGAGAAGTGAGGAATGGGATAAAAGAAGGTACAGAAAAAGAAATAATGAGTAAAAGAGGAGATGGAGATGAATGGGGTATTCATTCCTGAAAAGGTAAAAGTGAATGAAATGAGATTGGGATGAAAGGCAGAACACAAACAGTCCAAAATACACAGCTCTGCTGTGTCAAACATAAGAGGGGGGAAGGTTTCTTCTTCCCAGGGAAAATAATTGTGTTGAGAGCCCAGGAGAGCAGAGCTGGGTCTGTAACAGCACAGGGGAGAGGCAGCAGCAGCAGCAGGAGGGGACACCTGCCTGGGGACAGTGCAGAGTCACACCTGAGGGCAGCTCCATGCATCTCAGCCCAGCATGGATCTCATTCCAGACCTGGAGGGAATGACTGAACAGGGTAGCACAAGCTTCCAGCTGCCACAGAAAAGCTGCTGTTGGGTGACACAGCCCTGCCCTGCCCTTAGTCTGTTATCCCATGAGTTGGCTCCAACCTGGAGTCAACCCAAGGTGGAACAAAGACAGCAACCTAAGGAAATCCTTGGATCAACTGTAATTTATTCTGCCCATTTTATCTTCCAAAAAAAAAAAAAAAGGCATCTGGCCCTGGAAATCTCTCCATCATTTCCCTTGGAGGAGTCTAGAGCAGGATTTGAAGAAGCAAACATTTCACCTATGGATTTCCCACCATCATCCCAGCTCCTCATTTGTTTTGGCAGCACTTCTGGACAGGGGCCAGGCTGGCTGGAGACACCTTTGGCAATGCCTGGATACCCCTCCTTGTGTTCCCACTTCAAATTTAGATCTGGAATTGCTGCTGAGCTGCAGGGCATCCCCTGGGTTTAATGAACATCAGGAGCCTTCACAGTGCTCCCCACAGAGGCAGCCCCACCCCGGGGTCACTGTGGGTTTGTTCCTTGCCTCACTGGAGCATTTCCATGTGGAGAGGCAGGAGAGGAGCAGACCCTGAAAACGTGGAGCCTGACATTAAATGCAGGGCAGAAGGTGGATGAGAGAGCAGCAGGGAATGAAGTGCCATCAGAGCCTGGTGGCTCAGGGATGGAGAGTGTTATAAAACAAAAACCAAAGAAACAAAAGTCTCGATATTCAGCAAAATTTAGATTATTTTATATAGACAGAGGGGTCACAGCCCACTCCATGCTCCACCAAACTTTGGTTTGCAGCTCCCTTTGATGGCATGGTTTCCTTGTAGTCATCAATAATTGCTATTTTTTGTTGTCATAGTTCTGCCAGGTAAGCAGTGGTGGTCCCTGGGATCTCTGGACAGAGACGTGAGTCTCCAGACAATTTGTCAAGTCTCACAGATAACCATCTGCTCTTGGTAGATAAGGAATTGGCAGAAGTCAGGCAGTCTGGTCTTAGGGATAGGCTGCAATTGATCACACAAAGGCAGGAAAACTGATTTTGCAGAATCTGTTGGGCTGTGTGAAAACCTTGTTTTGCAAGCTGTCAGTAGATACAACTTATTTAGAAACATAATATTCCTAACAGGGGGATTTAATACAAAATGATTTAATAATATATTTTCCTTTCTTTAGTGTCCATGCTTCCTTTCAGACCTAAGTATTCTGGCTTATACAAACCCCAATACTTTTATGATTAACACAAATTTTTTATCAATTATCACAAGAGGAGCCACACTGCCCTAAGATCTCACCTCCCTCACTGAGGCTGCTGCATGAACCCACTGTGCTCCTCAAAGAGTTCCTACCCCTGGCACATCCTCTGTGCTCAGCAAAAACCTTCCTGGGTGTGTGAGCTGAGCTGGGATTGAGGGATGCTCTCAGAGAGACCCTGAGTGTGGAGTTCCACAAGGAGAGACAAAGGGAACACAACATTTCCCTGCAAGGGACAAACACCTCACTGAGCAGCTCGTTAGGAGGAAAGGAGGTTGATTAAAGCTGGAATCCAAGAGCAGCAATATTAATGCTGTAAATACATGTGCAGGGTGTCCTGTGGCCTCACTCTGCCAGCCTGGTGCCCTGGGTTCCTGCTCTCCCTTGCCAAAGACAGGAACTGGCTGATTAATAAAGCTGCAGGAAAACAGAGAAACATCTCCAGAGAAAGACACACATTCACCTTTAACTTATTTCTATATTTTTCTTTCTCCCCCACCCCACCAAGGAATTTTGATACTGATCTTTTCCCCCTTTCCTGTTTATCATTTTGGAATAGAAAGCTTCTGCTTTCAAAACAACTTCTCTCCAATTCCCCCTTTTCCTTCTTATTAATCTCCAAACAAGGGAGTGAGGAGGTTCTCAGCTCCTCCAGTGAGGGACAGCTTCAGTTCACATCTTCTGATCAAAAGCTGGGGGGTGTTTATCTGATTTCTGTCACACACACTACCCAGGCCAAGGCATGGCTGGGGAGGTGTATTCATGATGTTTATCAATGTGTGTTTATTGCAATGGCTTCTGCAGCCTTTTTTTTTTTTTTTTTTTTTTTTTCTGGAAGAACTTTATTCAGTTTTACCCATGGATCAAACCCTGGATCAGCCCCACATTCCAATCAGAGCAGGATGGATTTGTAAAAGGAATTGGGTGGGGTGTAGAGAATCCCTGACACTCCTTTCCCAGGAAACCTGACTCGTGAGGGATGCTCTGGCAAGGCAGCATCTCCCAGCAAATCAAAATCCACATGATGTTTAACACCCCAAATGCAAAATCATGACCCACTATTTACCAACTTGGGCCATGTTAATAAAGATAATACATTATTATCCCTAAAACAGTTCAATGCAGAGGTTCCCTCAGCTATAAACATATCACATTTCTCCTCTCTTTGATGGCCTAATTACAAGTATCACCGTCCATCTGAGTTAGAACTAGATTAAGGCTCTGCTTGCATTTAAAGTAGCTGTTAGCATTGCTTAATAGTTAGAGATGACTAATTGGCCATCACTGGTGATGAATGAAGCTGAGACACGAGGCAGTGCATGAAAATTACCCATGATTATTGCCAAAAACCACACTGAGGGATAAAACCCTGTGTACACACCCAGCCCATCCTGTGTGGGGATGGGTCCATTCTGCAGCCAAGGCTTGGATTTGTGCTCTGCCCCTGTTCCACACTGCAGGTGTGACAGGAGCTGTCACCAGCAGCACTCAGGGACAGCCTTGTCACAGCCCTCAAGTCTAACCTGGTTTATCCAGCTCCACGTGGGGCTGTTCCTCCTCCCATCCAGCTGCTGTGTGTGGTTCCAGGTGCTGCTTTTCCATGGAAACAGCTAAATCAGGGCCCTGGCTGCTTCAGCTCCCTGCTGGGGTGTCCTGCTGTCACCCAGGGCAGAGTTAAATCCTTCCCAGCTCTTGCAGAGCTGTGCTTTGGGCTGGGGATGACAGTGGTGCTGATGACACACTGAGGGTTTGGGCTTTTCCTAAGCTGTGTTTATCCTAAATCAAGGGGTTTTTCTTGTCTGATGATCTGCCAGTGAGGAGGTTTGGAGGAAGAAACCTGGAGGAGACACAGGTGACCCAAAGGGATATTGCACAGCACAGAATGTCCTGCCCAGTATAAAAGCTGGGCAGAGTTACCCAGAAGGGCCAGTCTGGCATTGCTCAGTGGGTGATGAGAACTGCATTGATTTTTCCCTTATTATTATCATTATAACTTACCATTATTATTGAATTTTTACTTTATTTTTTATTATTAAACTGTTCTTATCTCAACCTACACATTTCCCCTTTGATTCCCCCCATCCCACTGGGTTGCAGAGGGAATGCTGCTTCATTTCTAGCTGGGCTTAAACCCCAAAAAGGCTCTAAAGGTACCAGTGAGGGGGGGGGGGGGGGGGGGCTGGTGAGAGAAGTGTTTTCCTTAACCCAGTGAGGAAGTTAATGGGATAACAGGCTGGGAAAAAGCTCCTCACAGCTGTGGGAACCTCCTCTGGGGGAATCCAGGGTGCTGGAGGGGCTTCTGAGGTGGTTTTGTGTAGGAAATCCTTCTCCTCAGTCATCCCTGGTGTTTCTGAGGGTCACAGGCTTGGGCTGAACTCACTCCTGGGCAGCTCTGGAGGCTTTTTTACCATGACATAAGTTCACAAGTGCAAGGAGAGCTCAGCAAAGTGCTTCCACAAAGCTCCCTTTCTTTCCTGGAGCTCACACCAGGGGTTGGGGACAATAAAACACTTTTCTGCCTGACCTACTTTCTCTCCCCCCCCACCAAACAAGCTTCTTCCCCATCCCTCTCCACTCCCTGATACAAATCTTCCAGATTAAACTTAAAGAACGTGCTAGTGAGGCTAAGAAAAGATTTTGCTGTACCCTGGCCTCATTTTTTAGGATGCTGATGATTGCAGAAATCCTCGATTAAGGTGGGAAGCTGGGATTGGCCCACCCCACCAAAAATGTGAGATAAAGTTTGATATCTGTTCAGAACACAAAAACAACAAAATCTCAGGAAATTTCTGAGTTGATTCCCAGTCTGGATGTTCATCCAGGCAAATCTGGGATGTGTGATAAGAATCCATAGTCTGAGTTTTGCCTGCATGAAGAGGAGTTGCCAAAATGCATTGCAGGAGGTAAAGTTTGTATGGCAGGACTTAATTCCCTCAATATGACCAACTGATTGATCCCAAACAAGATTGTGGAAATTTAGGGGGTTTTAAGTTAATATTGGGGGGGAAAAGTCAGTTTTAGCTGAGGGAGATCCCCAGTGTTGGGTTTGGTACCTGCTCACAGCAAAGCCCAGGTTCATAAAGGGATGAGAGGAGAGGTCAGTTTATTCCTGTAAACAATTCCCACAGCAGAGTTGGGTTAAAAAGGATCCTGAGCCACATCCAAGCCCTTGGAGAACCTTCTGCTGGTGGGTACCAGTGGGAAAGGAAAATGAGCATCACCCCAGTGCCCCCCAGGGCTGCCACATGGTGGGACCCAGCCCACAGGAGATGCTCCCCCAATTGTCTGACACTTCATAAATCCCAAAAATTACCCTAATGGCAAAGCTAAAGTTTAAAATTCCCTGGCTTCTCACAGTGCTGTCATGCATTGCTTGGCAGTCAGCTCATCCCCAGGATATGAGGGAGCAGCTGTGTTTGTAGGGTGGGTGTGGGAGGGAACTGGCTTCCCCCTGAAAATATTGCCCATTTCACCTTTTATTTCACACATTTAACCACTGAGATGAAACAAAACTGTGTAGAAAAACTAATTTCATCTGCTGCACAATACCATTATTACCATAATCTGGTATAAAAGGGGGAACTTCACAGCACTGGTAAATAGATTATGAGAGTCATTTAAGATCCCAGAACACACCAAGAGCTTCACAATTTGCAAACAAGGGATTACAAAACTAATGCCTCCTACCTGCTAACCCAGCCACTCCAGCTCAGAGTCACCTGAGGAATGAATTCAATCATAGAAATAAATGTAATAGAAGAAATATAAAATAATAGACATATTAAATAATGTAAATATAAAATAATAGAAATAAATAAAATAAATGAAATAAATAAAATTAAATAAAATAAACATTTGAGTGCTCTGGGGTTTTATTTTCCATTTCTGTTTTTTAAATGTTGCCTCCTACCTGCTAACCCAGCCATTTTATATTATATTCTAATAAAATATTATATTCTAATAAAATATTATATTCTAATAAAATATTATATAAATATAAATATTATTATTAATAATAATATTATTATAAAATAAAATATTATATTCTAATAAAATATTATATTCTAAATATTCTATTATAAAATATAAAATAATAGACATATAAAATAATAGAAATAAATTAAAAACCCTAAAAAAATAAAATAAACATCTGAGTGTTCTGGGGTTTTTTTTTTCCATTTCTATTTTTTAAATGTTGCCTCCTACCTGCTAAACCCAGCCACTCCAGTTCAGAGTCATCTGAGGAATAAATTAAATCATATAAATGAATAAAATAAATATAAAATAATATACATATAAAATAATAGAAATATAAAATAATAGACATATGAAACAATAGAGATATAAAATAATAGAAATAAATAAAATAAATAATAGAAATAAAATAAACATCTGAGTGCTCTGGGTTTTTTTTTTCCATTTCTATTTTTTAAATGTTGCTTCCTACCTGCTAAACCCAGCCACTCCAGTTCAGAGTCACCTGAGGAATGAATTCAATCATATAAATAATTAAAATAAATAAAAAATAATAGAAGTAGAAAATAGTAGAAATATAAAATAATAGACATATGAAACAATAGAGATATAAAATAATAGAAATAAAATAAAATAAAATAAAATAAAATAAAATAAAATAAAATAAAATAAAATAAAATAAAATAAAATAAAATAAAATAAAATAAACATCTGGGTACTCTGGGTCTTTTATTTTTTCCCTTTCTGTCTGTGACTCTGAGCACAGCCCCTGCTGTCCCTGCTGTCCCTGCTGTCCCTGCAGCCCCTGGGCTGTGCTCTGTGCAGCACCCCTGGCACTGGCAGAAGGTGCCTGCAGCCCCGGGTCATTAGCAGGGCTGGCAGTAATTAGCTCAGCACCGGCAGCTCCAGGATGCACTGCCCTGGCCAGGGGGGAGCTGTGATGGGCAAACACACAAACTCCACTTTCTCCTTGGCTGCAGCTCTGCCCATTCCCTCCCCTGCAGCCCATTTTGAGCAAAAGCCTTTCTGCACACACATTTCTCATGCCCCTCCCAGTGTCAGGCTTTATTTGCCTGATTCCTTGGGGATATTTTCCACGTGTCCTTCACTCCACACCCCTCAGGCTGGGACCTTGTACCTCACACTGAGCTCGTGCTTTCCCTCCAGCTCTCTCCATCTTTTCCCCAGCTCCACAGGGAATTCTTATCAATCATATTTGGTGCAAGGGTCACTTCCTGACCCAGCTGCCCACAGCCACTCACTGTGTGATGAGGCATTAACATTTCTGTTCAGGGCTGGTGCCCCCAAGGGCTCCTGAGATGAAAGAAAACTCTTGTGCACACCAGGGTAACTCTTGGATTAAGAAAAAATCAAAATAGCCAGATTTGGGCTTGTTTACAGTCACTGCTGGCTCCTGCAGGGTGTAATGAAGGCATTGCCTGGTGAAATTAAAACCTTTTGCCTCCAACTCCAAATCCTCCAGGAAGGATGTGACTTCCTCTGGAAAATCCCACCTGGAGGTTGCAGAGCAGCACAGGTGAACTTGCTGTTCTGGAGCACCTGCAGAGGTGCAGAGCTCTCCTGGAGCCCTGAGCACAGGGAGCCACCTGGTCCCAGCCATTCCCCTTCCCTGAGTGCTGCTCCCAGTTCATCTTGTGCTGGAGATGAGCTCTCAAGTACCAATCATGCAAAAATCGACTTTATGTTTGAAGGACAAATGCAAAGTCTCTCTTAATGTCCTTTTATAACCCACACTCCATCACACCTGACACAACCACTCCTGTCAAATATTGTCCTTTAAATAGTGCTGTTGGTAAATGATAAATACATTTGGATAACCTTGCACCCTGGAGAGAAGAGGGTGCCCTGGATTTATTGCTACAGTCTTTAATACTGCTTTATTTTGACCAAAGAGAAATACTGGAGATGTTCATAAAGCTGAACCCTGTAAATCAATAAAGACATTCTTGGTGAATCTGATTTTTAGCTGGGAAAGATTTTAGCTGCATTGCTAAGAGGTGCAGGGGAGTGGAAGCTGTTTTATCTGAAAATGAGGAAAGCAGGGCATGAAGTGCTTCTTGCTTCAGGTGCCCAGGGGTGGCAAGGCTGCTGGCCTGGAATATCTCCCACAGGTTAGAGGCAGCAGGGAAAAGCACCTGAAGCATGGAAATCTTTCCAGAACACACCTCTGAGCTGAATTCCTCTGAATTCCTCTGCAGGCAGCTCTGGGTTATCCCACCTTGCAGGGCAGGATGGCCTTGGCTGTGCAGGTTCAGAGGGTGAAAACAAGATTGTGAATGTGACTGACCCAGAGCTGAGCATGTGGTGACCCAAGGAGCAGAGGCTTTGGCATATCTATCCCAGAAAGCAGCAGGAAAGTTTCTGACTGTGCTCCTACAGCTTGTTTATGTCGGACTCTGCTGCTTGTTTCTTTGAACTGCCTCGGCTGTGAAGGTTTGTTGATGGGTTTTTTTTTGTTGTTTCTCTAATAAGCTGTGTGCTGCAATTTATTCTGTATCACAGAAACGTCTCTGAGAGAAAGACAATTCATGCACAGCATTACTCAGACGTACATCCCATCCTGCAGAGAGGAACAATGATGGTGCCAGCACAGCAGAGCCTGCAAAGAGCTGGAACGAGGCAGCTGGAAACAACAACAGCAAGGCTGGACGAGCTATGGAAACAAAAGCCAGAGCCTCTGATCAAAGAATCAAATTAGAGACAAGAAAGCAAGAGAGAGCTGGCTGACAGTCAAGCAGCCACCCTGTGGGACTCAGAACACAATTTAATCTTTGTTTCAGCTGTCCAGCCATCAAATGGTTGTTGGCCACCTTGCCCAGTCAGTGCAGGGGAGGCTGGGGTGAGACAGTCTCTTATGAGATGTCTGCACTCTTTCCAGCCAGCTGGATCCTGTATTGCTATGAGGTAAATAAAGATGAAATTCTTGAACACAGGCACAGTTAAATTAAACTTCTAAACTATTTTGTATTTCACTCTTCACTGCCTGGGAGCTCTTACTGAAGCTTTCTCAACTCTGGTGAGGTTCTGGATCTTTTCCTCCAGATGAATAAGTTTGAGCCTTTGAAGGTCCCTTTCCTCTTCCTCACTGCTACTTCTGTGAGATTTGTCTGGACATCATCCCTTTTACAGCCATTACTCATCCACCAAACAGGGCTGGAATTGGGTGAGATGTGCAGAAGTTGGGGTGTCAAAGCACCTGCAGCTGCACAACCCATTTCCAGAGAAAACAAACCCAAAATTGAGCTGGCTGGAGCAAAGCCAAACCAACTGTGTCATCTCAATCAGCAGATCAGTTTATGTCTGAGCAGTCCTGTCTCCTTTCCCTCACAGTTTAAGTCCAAGGGAAATTATATCAAATGACAGACAATCTGATTTTGATTTGTCATTCTGTCTCTGTCACCTTTGCTGTCTTAATACCCCAAGAGCCCAGTGGCTGCAAGCTGAGATTGAAATATTTAAATGTCATTTGAAGCACAAATATTAACAGGGAGAGGAACTATCCCCTGCAAGAGCTGACCAAAGAGCAGGGCTAATTCTCCATCACTTAGATCCAAGGCAGGAGAGCATGGGAGGAGCCACAGCTTGTTAGACTCAGTGCAGAGGTGAGTCCCTGTGCTTTGCTGAGCTTGAGAAGTGCAAGAGGCCAGAGCAGAGCAGCCCACAGGTTCTCTCTGACCAGAGAACCCCCAGGACTGGCTCTGCCTCACACAAAATCTCTGCTGGACCCGGCTCCAGCCCTGGGGAGAAGCCTGTACCACTCTTGGTGGGTTATTTAAGAAACACACACTGAAAAAGCACAAGAGCCAAACCTGCATCATTTACAACATCTCCAGTTTGACCACAGGGGTTTCTAGAGAACAAAACAGAGCCTTTATCATCCTGTGCTCTTAAAAAATTTACCTGGAAGTGAATCCCTCCTGGCTGCCCAGTTTTCTAGGGCTGTAGAAACCCTCAGTGTCAGGATGATTGCTGTCCTGTGACACGGGGGCATTTGGCTGAGCACAGCTACCATTGCTCAGCTTTCTAGGGATACAGAACTTTGTTCCCCTGTGGTCTCAGGGTGTTCCTGTGACACAGGGACATTTGGCCAGGCACACCAGGGGCTGGCACTGCACGTGTTAATGCAGATCCACTGAGCCCATTCATCGATGCTGATGGGAGTCCACGAGCTCCTTAACCCCTGTCCAAGGCTGTCAGCCTGAATAGATGGTTTGGCCTCGTGTTTGCAGCTTTCACTGCCTTGTCACAGAATATCTCTGGGGGCCAGAGGCCACACCACAGCTCCCATCAATCCAGCTGTGTGCCCTGCCAGGCTGCATTAGCCCTCTCTGTCTCTGTCAGGCTGGGGAGGCAGGCAGGGATGTTTACTGATATCCCAGCACAGTCAATCTCAGAGCCAGCTCAGCTCTGTGACCCCTCTCCTCACAAATCACATTGGTTGAAGGCTGTAATTACAGGCTATAATTAGAAATGGAGTTTCATTTAATGGAGGCAGGAACGTGTCAGGTGCCCCTGGAGTCCCTTCACTCCCCTCAGCTGCTGCTGGTTTGGAGCACATCAAATGCCTGCTGAACTTGAGGATGATCTTGCTTCAGGTGCTGTACCTCCAGCTAAGAAGTCAAACTCCAAATGTGAATTTAGCACCCAACAGATCTTACAGGACAGTGGATTGGATCTGCTGGCTGCCAATGATTCCCACAGGAGGATCCTTCCCTTTTCCTAGCAAACCTGTCCAACTCCAAAGATCACCCAGTGCATGCACTTTTACTCCCAGATCACAAATTAAAGCAGAAATTAACATGTTGGAGAGAAAAGTCCCATCTATGTGAAGGGATGAAAGATGATCCAGTCTTTGTTATACTTATTATCTCAATAACCCTTCAATAGCAAACAACCCTGGGGAAGATTCAGGGAACCTCTTCATCTCTTGATCAACCTAAACCTTTTATGTCCTGGTAGATTCCAAACCCAACCTTTTCTGGACTATCAGCACTATGAAGAGAGAGTATTGCCATGGAGCAGGATTAAAATCCAAAGCAGAGGAGCACAAAATACACCTGTGAGTAAGGAGACAACAGACAAACCTAGTCAGGAGATGTTCACTGCTCTGCAGTGCCCAAGTGGCCAGCCCTGTGTGCAATGACAGCCTTTGGCAGCCTTGGGGTGCAGGAAATCCTTGGCCTTTCTGCAGACTATGGAAAAAGCCAGCAGGATCTTTGTTGTGAGATGACTGCAGGACACGAGGAGTCAGGATCATTTCTCATCAAGCCAAAGAAGTGAAGAGCACATTCCAAATTCAATTGGTGTCAACAGGAATTCAGCTCCTATTCAGGCACTCAAAGCAGTGAGACTGCACCAGAAATTGGCTCTGCAGCCTGGGCAAGGACACATAAAGGTGACATATTCAATCTCAAGTGCACCAACAAGGGGGTGAGAACACCACTTCCTACCTGGAAATCTTTGTGGTGTCTTTGAGAGAAATTCAAAAAAGCACACCCTGCACCTTGGAGTTGCTTTTGCTTTTTGTGCTTCTGAGAAGAAACCACCAAGGGAAAAAATAGAGCCATGACTGCCAGGGTGAGGTTCCCCAGGGCTTTCTCACAAGGCACTTGAGTGGTGCCACCTGAAAAGGAGAAGAACACGCTGGGAAGAGCCAAAGCCAGCAAAGGTTGATGAAATCATTCCAGCCACTCTGGCCTCCAATCAAGGAGGAATCTTGGAGGCAGCTTCCCAAGCATTTTGTGTGATAATGTGACTCTCTTTCCCTCACCCTGACAGAGCAGAGCCTGGAGAAAATGATGAGGATTTTATAGCTCTCTGCAGTAAGCAGTTAATAACTCTCTGAGGCGATAGATCTGGGCTCCACTGCAGGGCTGGAATAATTCACAATAAAATATGACTTTTCATTTATCACTTTGACACTTAATAAATACTTCCTGGTGAAGCCCAGGGAAGAGGGAGAGAAGGGAGAGGGGGGACAGCCCACACCTGTGGTCACCAGGTGCTTTGAGTGACCATGGCACACGGGGAAGATGGTGGGAGCAGCAACCACAGACCTGGGAGCTGATGGGGGAATAGGGATGAGGCTTCAGCTTAAAGGCATTTTTCTTGTTCATGACCATTGTTGCCTTTTTCTCAACTTGGAAATGAAATTTGATATCATTTTAGTAAGAGTTAATATAAAAGTGGGTTTTTATTTGAAGGTTTTTAGTGGCAGTTATGGAAAGATGTCTACAAAAGCCCACCCCCACAGGAGTGAGTACATTTTTATGGGTTTTAGGAAATTACCATAATTGATAAAAAATACTAATTAGGAAGGCAAGTGGTGATGCAATTCCTCTTCAGGTCAAGCCTTTTTTCTGGAGTTCCTCCCTCTGCACTAGCTGTACTTTTTCTATGAAAATGTATTTGGTGTGATGGTTTGGCACAGATGCCATTCCCTTCTCAGTCCTTTGCATCCACACACTCATCACCACCAGTGGAAGATTCTCTTGGCTTCCCCCACCCTGACCAGGCCTTCACACAAACACAGATGGACACAGAGCCCTGCAGGCCCCCAGTTCCCTTCTCCCTCTGTGGCTGCTCCTCTCAGAGAGCACAGGTTTGGATGGAGAGCTCATCCCTGCTCTGAAGTCTGGAAGTGTTTTAGCAACACAAGCAAACAACAAACATTATCCTGTGCACAATATCGACTCAGTTAATTGGCAAGTGAGGTGTTGGGCTGGCCTCCTGCTTGGCTTCAATTGCAGATGCACCAAGCTCTGGCTCTGCTCATCATGCTGTCAGTGGGAAAGGCTCCACACAGGGTAATCACAGCCTGCTGCAGATTCAGAGCTCAGGAAAGCTGCAAATCAAAAGAAAATAGCAGACAAGCACTGAGGGGAGATGGAAGGAGGGGTGGAGGGGGCCAAATGTGGGTAAACTCACAGCCTGCAATTGTAGCTGCTCCTTCTGGGGGCTGGTGGGCTCCTGAGAAACTCTTTGGGTTGGTTTGAGGTGTTTGGTGGCTACAGGCAGAGCCAGAGGAGATGCACAGGAAAGGGAGAGCTGAGAGCTGCAGGAAAGTTTCCTCATTGTTCAGCTAACAGGAGAGGGGACAGCTGGTGCTGGAGGATGGCAAACTGGGAGAAAGGGGATGTTCTGTCCCTGCCTTCTCACATAACCTCAGGCAAGTCACAGGTACTCCCTTTGCCACAGCTCCCACATGGCAAATGAGCATTGTGGTGTCTCCTCTGCCTCTCCTGCTGCTGCTGCTTAAGGACCAGGTTTTCTAAGGCAATTTGCACCCCTGAGGATGCATGTGTGTGCCCAGAAGTATTTAAAACTATTCTAAGCAATTATATGCCCAACTCACTTGGGTCTTGTCCCATTTCAGTGCAGCCTCAGGCATCCAAATGCCTCTGCAATTCTGGCCCTTGGACTCTTTGAAGCAGCAAATTGTCTCTTGCTATGAGTGTCTGTATAATTGTGAGTGTCTGTGCATGCACGTACACACATTGCTGTCTTATGCTGTGGCACAAGGAACCAAGGAGCTACAGAGGTCCAAAAGTAAAAGCTGTCCCCTAGGAGGTCTCACTTTGCAGGTTCTTATTGCAGGTGCAATATCAGCTCAGCCACAAAACTGTGGATCTGATTCTCTTCCCACTTTGCACCCAGGCCACGGGAGGCTGTGTCTGCTCCTGCCTCAGGAGCTGGGCAGAGGTGATGGATGGCCCTGTGCTTGTTGAGTGCCTGGAAAGGGTTCTCAGAGTCACACAGAAGCACGAGGGGAGGCAAATAAACAGATCATGAGGTTACCATGAACCTGGAGAAACAAAACACTGCAAGAACTGTGGCTGGCAGAGGAGTTCAATGCACCAGCTCCTTGCTTCCCCTGCAGGCACTGAATTTACAGCAGCCAGGAGATCCCACACATTTGGAGATCACTTCCTTGGTGGAAGTGGTGCCATAGCAGAGAAGCACAGGGCAGCCTGGCCACTGGGGACAAGGTTGCTCTCCATCATTTTGATTCCATTAAACAACAGTTCTCCAGCTGCAGACGTGCCAGGAGGCGTGGGGGGCTCAGGGCAGTGCACACTCAGCTCTGACAGCTGCTTGGGCTCGGGTCTGTTTGCCAGGCAGGCACTTGGACCCCAGTGTCAGCCCTTCTGTTAAAACCTTGTTCAGAGAGGGTGACAAAGTGGGGGGAAAGGCACGTGGGTGAGAACAATCCTCAGTGCTGGAGCCAGGCCAGGTGTATTTCATGTACACATCACTTCTGCAAACTGAATTTGTTGGTACAGGGCTCACTCTGCCTTTGTGCACACTGTGTGTAACCCCAGCTCCCAGGCTGGGCTGGAAAGCAGACATTGCCATTAGCAGTGTTTAAAACTCAGCTCTGTCAGCACTTCCACTGCACGTCTGGAGGAGTTAACTCCCCATAAAGCACCCGCTCCCAGCTGGAACACAGCACACAAGAGGGGGAGATAGATCTGCACGAGTCCCATTAGTGCTGAACGTTCTTATCTCTGGGGCCCCATAGCTGGAAAACACCTCCCCAGCTCAGTGCAGGAGCCAGCATTCTTCCCAGGTTTATCCTGCAGACATTTGGCTGGGGATTTTACTTAAGGTTTAACTCGATTGGCAGACGTTGTTTTTCTGGGTGACTTCTGTTCCAGCTCTAGGTTTCTGTAAAGCAGCTCTGAGATGCATTGGCAGAGTGTGCTGGGTGTTAATTACCAGCTACAAGCACAGCCTCAAATGCAGAAGGATTTTTTCATTCACAATCTGGCATGGAATAACAAGAAGAGCAACAGGTTGTGGAGAAGAGAGTTATCTCCTTACCTGCCTTCAAATTGGATGAGGTTTGGGAGCCAGGTAAGAAGAGAAGAATCTGCTTAGTGCCAGGGCAGCAAGGAGGGATAGATTTAGGAGAGCACTAAAGTTTAGTCAAACTGAACACAGTTTCCTGTGTGTGATCATGTGCTCAGGATGAGCTGCACACTGCAGCACTCTGAAAACCCATCCAGGGAATCGGGGATGCTACAAATCCATGCAGATGTTCCAAGATCCTGGATCCCTGACAGCCCTGCTGGTGCTCACAGTCCTGTATTTATAGTGCATGCATTCCCTAGATCCACTGTCTGCAGGCCAGGAGAATTTGGGAAGGCAGTACCTTAGATGAACTTCTGTCTGCAGGAGCAGAGGATCCATCCACCCAGGAGCTGTGTGAAAACTCAGCCTGGCTCACAGCAGAGAGGGAGCTGCTCCAATTCCAGGCACAGAGAGGAAACAACCACAGCATTTTATCTACCAAATATTTCTGTGTCTCACATGAAATTGGGTTTTCTCAGAGCCTGCATCTCCCTCCCCAGGAGTCAAGGTTGGCAACATCCTTCTGAGAAACACTGATGAAGGCAAAGGGAAGTGCAGAGATATTTCAGCATCACTGAGGGGGTTTCAAGGCTGCAGCAGAATTTCTCTCTCCTCTCACTCCTACCCTTATCTCTAAACCTCTTCTTGTCGTGCAGAGCCCAGCACCTTGTGAATCCTGGAGCAGAAAATAAACAGGGACCAGTGCCAGCAACAAGATTCTTATTAGAGATCCCTCATGTCCACATCTTGGAGCAGGCAAGATAAATCTGGGAGCCTGCCAGCACACAGGGAAGGCTTTCCTGGAAATTCCTGGCTGGATGTTGGACTTCCCCTCCCTTTTCCAGGCTGATTACTGCCTAGGAGCAAAGAACACACTATTTCTGCCTTACTTTGGGGAGGTCTCTTCCCGAGGGCAGCAGGGGAGGGAGAGAGAGGGAAAATTTGGTTTTTATGGTGTTTCATGGGAAGCCTCACAAAACCTTTGTTCAGGCTGTGGGGAATGAGCTTTCCATGGTCCTGCTGAGCACTCAGAGCTGTTTGAAATCTTGGTTCTTAGGGCAGGATTGAAGTGAATAAAACCATGGGAAAAGAACAGGAACCCCAGAAGGAAATATGGTTTGTGCCTTAGAGCAGTGCCTCAGAAATAAGCAGGCTGGAGGGAACTTCCAGTGGGTGAGGGGCTGGCCAAGGGACAAGCCCTTCTCCAAGGAGCCTGCAATCCAAAAGGAAACCCCAGAAACCCAGCAGTGCAAGGAGTATGGAGAGCCCTGAATGATCCACTCCAACCTGCACACTCGAGCCCAAGCAGGATTCAAGCATTATCAGGAAGAAAAATAAGAAACTTTTCAATTACTATTAACTAATTAAACGACCCTCTTTGAGACACAGGTGTTGGAAGAAGCAAAGGATGATTTTTTGAGGAATAAAAAACCACTCAGTCCCTGTCCTCAGTGTTTGTTTCTGTGCTGGGTTTTTCTCCCTGCAGCTCCAGGTCTCCTGAACTTTGCTAGGGATGCTGCCTATTTTTAACCTGCCTTGGCACTTGTGTTATCGTTCATGTCAGAATGAGGCCAGGTAATAAATATATCTTCCCACCAAAACTTCCCAGATTTTGTTCATTTAGACACTCCAGTGTGAAGCACCACACTTGGGGAATGCTCCAGAAGGAAGGGCTCAGTCCTGCTCCCAGCAGGGGCATGTTTCTGCAGGCACATGGCCTCACCATGTGCATTGCCAGGGCAGCTCCTGCTCCTGAGCAGGATTATTTCTGTCACCTGCACGGCTCTCACTCCAGAACTGTGCTCCAGGAGCCTCAATATTTATGTGTCACTGATTTGTCACCTGCCTGGGAACATCTGCTACAGGTAGGAAATCAATCCATGGCATCAGCAGAGCCCAGCACCATGGCTTTTACTCCAGGTTAAAACCTCTCTAGATTTCAGAGCTAAGAGAGCTTCCAAGGAAATTCCTGGGGTCTTGTATAACACTTCCAGCCTGACAAACTAATTGCCCTATAATTCAAATACAATTGCAATCTATACTGGAAGGGATTATATGCAGATGGCAGGGGTGACTCTCATTTCCTCTCTTACTTATTCCAAGCCTTTTTTTCTGGTATCAATTCCATTGAAAAGGAAATTATTAACGCACAACCCCCCATTTTATAAACCCTGATTTTAGGAGGCGTGTGTTAAACCCACATACAGACACAAAGGCTCCCTAGGAATTGCTCCTCCTGTTGAAGTTCTCCACACAAAAGCCTCCCTGAGCTGCCTGCTGGGAATCCCGCCAGCCCCCAGCCTGGCAACTGGTGTAGTAATAAAAATGTGACATGATGTATCCTAAATTATCCACGGGATGGGACTGGTGGGGAGGTGCTGCCTGCCATTGTCCTTCACCCCTGGAAACAGCTCCAGCACTACCTGAAGGTCTCTGGCTGCCAAAAGGGTTCAGGCCTCAGCTAAGAACATCTCAGTCAGGAGAGCAGATGTGGGAAGAGATAAAAGAAATATTCTTGACTGAGAAATGGTGTTTTACAAACTATAAAAGACACTGAGTTATCACAGAGGTAGAAGCCTTCTTACACACACATCATGAAATTGTGGGAGATTTCTCCCCAGAGTTTGGACACAAATCCATGGTTATTTCCCTGGGGATTGAGGGAAAGGATTTCCATGTGTGCCCCACCAACATTTGGATATCAATGTATCTTAATATATTGAATCCTAAGGTATATTATTTCTTCCCTTGCTGTAACATTAATAGGTATCTTTAACCCCACTCTGTATACACCTACTCTCTTTTTGTCTATTCCTGTGTATTACATAGTTTATTTTGAGTCTTATGTCTGTTAGTTTTATGTCTGTTAAATGAATAATTCATTCTATAATAGACCAAATCAGCCATTATTAAAGAACTTATGAATGAGACTAACTTTTGGGGTGCTGGTCACCTCAATAAATCTGCTGCCTTTAGAGGCCTGGGCAAAAGATTTATCCAAACCCTCAAATCCATTTGTACAAGAAGATTTGTGTGCTCTGCACCTGCCAGGCTGAGCCTTCCCCACCCAGAGCACAAAATTCCAGCAGAGCAGGGACACCTTGTGCCTTCCATGGAAGTGTTCCCTTGGGAAGTGTTCCCTCTGGGAGAACACAGCAGACAATCAGCAGTGCCCAGCACAAAACAAAGGGCTCTGAGTTGTTGTTTCCCAAGGATGTCAATCCCTCAAAGCCTAATTTGCTTCTTCCATTTGTTCTGCAGGAAAGAGGAGGCTCCAGCACAGTCAGCAATCCTGCAATGAGGACATTTGCCTGCTTCCAGACAGGCAGCAAAGAAGCTAAGGAGAGATTTTAGTCCCTTCCCTCTCCTCCACACCACAGCTCCTCTCCCCCAGGCTGGCTGGCTGCATTTTTACAAAAACTCTAACAATATCATAGTTGCAGCCATATGGAGAGCAAATTTTCAAAAATTCTATTAAAATCTTGGCTGTTTTATGGGATAAAAAAGAGAAGGAAGGAAGGGAGGAAGGGAGGAAGGGAGGAAGGGAGGAAGGGAGGAAGGGAGGAAGGGAGGAAGGGAGGAAGGGAGGAAGGATGTGAGGAGAGGAGCCATCTCCTGCTGCAGTAGCAGTAAAAATTCTTCACTACTGTTAAAGCCACAGGGAAATGAATGTTTTTCTTTTTTTACAGCCTCTCATCCTCTCCCCTCCTTCCCTGGCTTGCACAAAGCTGAGGAAAGCCAATTGCAATTAAAAAATTCACTCCTCTACGAAGGGCTGCATTTGTAAACAGCAATAGACACCCAAAAAAACCCCTGCAGCTCTCAGCAAAAGCAGCCCAGCCCCCCTCACTCACACCCCAGGTCTGCAGCAGGAAATGTGCACATCACCCCCAGCTCTCCTGCAGCGCTCCTCACCCCTCCAACCCCTGTTTGCCCCAGATTTAGAGGCTGTCACAGCTAATCTGAGGCAGTGGATGACACCCTGGCCTGGAAGCTGCTCTCCTGGAAAAGCACTGCAAAGCTGCTGTTTTAGATGAATAAACAGCGCATCCCCTGCGAGACATCGCGGGCAAAGCACCAGCGGAGCCTCGGCTGCCATAATTCCCCATGTCCTTAGTGCCCGACAGCCTCCATAAACAGCTGGCAGCTTTATGTGCCACTTAGAGCCAGCCTGTCCCCGCAGCAAACTGCCCTCAAAAGGCTCAGCAGCAGGAGCAGTGAGCAGCCAGTGCCACCTCACACCCTGCCAGGGGTGTCAGAGCAGAGCCTGGGACTCATTGATGGTTCTGGGGTTCCACGTTGTCTTGGGGTGCAGTACAGGATGTGCCCAGCAATGTGTATCTGTCCCCATCTGCTGGAGCTGGGTGGGGCAGTGACCCTGATCTCCTGGCACATAGTATCTGCTAATGGGCCATCTTTAAACCAGCTGGGCAATCATCTTTATCTTTCCCATGACCCACCCTTCATCCAGGAGATATCTCCTGTTAATGGGCCATTGTTAAAAACTGGGTGGGGCAGTGATCTTTATCTCCTGGCACACATTATCTGCTAATGGGCCATCTTTAAACCAGCTGGGGCAATCATCTTTATCTTTCCACAAACCATCCTCCCTCCAGGAGATATCATCTGCTGCTGGCCCATTCAGTCCCACTGTGTGACTGATAAAATTCCATCATCCCACTGAGAGATGCTCCAGCCAGGGGAGGAGCCAAGCCTTTCCTACCCAGATAAAAACTGAGATTTGGGACACCAAGGTACCTTCTTTGCACTGGATTCCAAAGGAAAGCCAGACCTTTCCACATCATCCCTGCACCTTCAGAGGAAGCTGCACCTTCTCCAGGAGCACTGCTGCAGCTGAACCACATCTGCCACTGCAGGAGGATGCAGCCACCATTGAATGGGACTGCTGCCACCACCCTGACTGACTGACGGGTGTCAGCTTGGATTCTGACTCTGGCAGGGTTTTGGGATTGTTCTTTGTAATACTGCATTTCTATTTTAATTTTCCTAGTAAAGAACTGTTATTCCTAATTCCCATATCTTTGCCTGAGAGCCTCTTAATTTCAAAATTATAATAATTCAGAGGGAGGGGGTTTACATTCTCCATTTCTAAGTGAAGCTTCTGCTTTTATTGGCAGACACCTGTCCTCCAAACAAGGACACACCTGGATACCAGGAGTGCTGGGAGAGCACCAAACCCAGCACAAGTAATGAACTCCAGGCATGAAGGATGCTCCCCTGGGCTGAGGATTTCCATGGATAGACAGACAGAGTAGTGAGTATGTCTTGCCTCACTCCAGGGCTTGGTTCAGCTCAGGCTGCTGGGCCTGGGGGACACAAAGGATGCAGCCCTAAAGATAAAGGGTTTGACCTGCATTTGGGGTGAAACTGGATGAGCTACATGCATTTACAAGTCCTGCAATGTGCAGAGACCTCTGTGCAGAATTCTTGAATCTTCCAAGCTTTTCCAGCTTCCCTCTACATAGATCTGTACTTAAACACAATAATTTTTATTTTAGGATACTGAGAAGTGGTTTTTGTTCCCCCAAGATTGAAACACAGGGCCAAGAAAATTGCCCCAAACTTCCCCATCAGTTGCATGGATCAGAGTTTCTGTGACAAAGGCCAAAGTGCTTGTTTTATTTTCAAAGAGCATATAGTTTGATTTTTAAAAGATCAGCCACTCAGGACCAGCCATCCAGAAAAGCTCAGAGCACAGCAGCTCCTCTGGATCCACATGGGAGGTTCTGGAAGAGCCCAGCACCCAAGCAATTGAAGACTCTGGAAAAGTTGCCCTTGTTTGGGAGAGGAGAACAGAAAATTACATGTCTGGTGCTTTGTAATCCACCTACCCCAAAAACAAGAAAAGCTTTAAACCAGAGGAAAAAACCCTCAGAAATATAATAAAACAGAGAGGGAATTGAGAGGCAGGAAAGGGTTGAATAAATTCCACTTTTGGTTTTAGACTTGTAACACCATAAATGCTACTGAATAAATCACCAGCAGACCAGAGAGCTGAAATAATACAGGGGAAAACCTGAGTTGCCATCCATCACCCTCCCCCTGACACACAATAAATGCTTCTCCTCCAGCCAACATGCATTAGCATAGTTGGCACAGCACGCCCAGCACTCTGACATCCCCCTGCCCACGGATTATCCTGCTCCTGGCTCTCCAAAGACTCTGCTCCTGCCACCTTGCTGCCACCCAGAACACGGGGCTCTCTCTGCTGTCACCAGCAGAGTGTGAACTACAAATTCTGCTATGAAAATAAAGGCCATGAGAGCTGCTAATCCCCATGTCTCCCTGAGGGAGGTTGCTGGCAGGTGAGCAGCAGAACTGGAAATGGCATTTCTGGGTCCCACTGCAGCTTTTCAGAGACCAGGCAAGGATGTCTCACTTTGCAAGACACAAGAATCCGAGGATGAGGCTCATGTTTGGTACCAGGAGAGAGCCCAGAGAGGGCTGAAGGTGCAGTTGGGGAGCAAGGCCACCCTCACACAGCTCCACACCAAGCACAGACAGCTGCAGTCCTGATGAGAACATTGTCTTGGGTTGCAATACAGATGTGGCCAGAAATATGAATTCTGTCACCACCTGTTGGAGCCAGGTGGGACAGTGCCCCTGATCTCCTGGCACATATTATCTGCTAATGGGCCATCTTTAAACCAGCTGGGCAATCATCTTTATCTTTCCACAAACCATCCTCCCTCCAGGAGATATCAGCTGCTGCTGGCCCATTCAGTCCCACTGTGTGACTGATAAAATTCCATCATCCCACTGAGAGATGCTCCAGCCAGGGGAGCAGCCAAGCCTTTCCTACCCAGATAAAAACTGAGATTTTGGACACCAAGGTACCTTCTTTCCACTGGATTCCAGAGGAAAGCCAGACCTTTCCACATCATCCCTGCACCTTCAGAGGAAAACTGCACCTTCTCCAGGAGCACTGCTGCAGCTGAACCACATCTGCCCCTGCAGGAGGATGCAGCCACCATTGAATGGGACTGCTGCCACCACCCTGACTGACTGACGGGTGTCAGCTTGGATTCTGACTCTGGCAGGGTTTGGGATTGTTCTGTGTAATATTGTATTTCCATTTTAATTTTCCTAGTAAAGAACTGTTATTCCTAATTCCCATATCTTTGCCTGAGAGCCTCTTAATTTCAAAATCATAACAATTCAGAGGGAGGGGGTTTACATTCTCCATGTCAAAGAGAAGCTTCTGCCTTTATTGGCAGACACCTGTCCTTCAAGCCAGGACAGACATCCAAAATCTTGGGGCACAGAAGGAGCGTGGGAAGCCACGTTTACCCCAGGAAAGCCAAGCCAGCAGCTGCCATAGGTGTTCTCATGCAAACACTGAGATGAAAACTGGCCCCAGTGAACACAACCCCACCTGTGGCTGCAGTGGGACACTTGGACACCCGGGCAGGACATGACAGGACATCTCCACCAGCCAGAATTCCATTCTGACACCATCCTGAGCAGGCACGGGGGGCAGGGTGTGGTGGAAGCATTTCCTCTGCTCCCTGCATGGCTGGAGCTGGGAATGAGCCCAGCCCACTGTGAGCCACAAGGGACAGGGCAGCTGGAGGGCAGTGACAGCTTAAGGGACATCTTAAATCTAACTGGAGACAACCTTTAGGGATGTTCTAAAGGTTTGCAACCATCATTGATGTATTAAATCCATTTCAGGAGGAAATACCTTTCCAGGCCTGAGTGATTGCCCAGAGTAAAGATGGAAAGATGTGAAAATGGGTGATAAATATTAAGAGAGGGAGATGAGAGACATGTAATGGAATGTCTGACACAGCTTTAATTACAACCTTGTATATACTCTGAGCAAATATATTTAGCTGATAGCAGCACTGGGGGTTTGAGGCTTTCTACAATGAGCTTAGGTTAAAACAAACATTTGTTTTAGGCATAAACAAGTCATTCAACTAGTTAGTTTAAAGCTGAGCTAGGTGAATAGCTTACAGTAAATAATCTGCTACATGCATTTGTTCAAGTATCTTTTTAGCCTAAATTTCCTAGGAGAACCAAAAAAAAAAAAAAAAAAAAGACTTGTTATTGCTCTGCAGTAGTCATCTCCCACAAAGAACACTCAAATTTCCTGTCCAATTTTTTTGAGATTTACTCATAAAGGGCTTGGTAGTGCTATGGTCCTCCAAATTGCCGATGATCCCCACTCCTGGAAGAGCTTCCAGAAAACTCAGATTGGATGGCTTCGAGTTTGTTAAAGTCATCTTGGCTTGTTTATAACTGTCCTGACTCCTAAGACAAATAACTGCTCCCTCAGATAGCCCAGCACCCACCCGAGGTGGATTTTGATCAGGACATCATTTTTGTGATAGTGTCTCATGGCTCCTTTTTCCTTTTGTCCATGGCTGTTTAAAGGCAGGAATTTTTCAGAGTGATCCTTCCCAAATACCCAAACACTTCTCCCCAAACACTCTGCTGTTAATTATCCCTATTGCCAGCTCTGCCCATCGCATCCCTGTGGAGAAAAGGGGATTTCTGAACCAGGCACTTCCAAACAGCTCCTGGAACAGCTTCCTGTGCCTGGGGAAGAGTCTGTGGGGCAGCTCACATCCCTCAGAGGATGTGGGAACACCAGGACTGCAGAGATGGACTCCAATCTGTGCAGACAAACCCCTGAACAATTCATGGCCTGGATGGATCCTGCTCTGTGGCAGGATGAGGAAGGGCCCACTCCAGCAGTGTCCATCACAGGGAAGGGCTTGTGGACATCCCACTTGCTCCAAGGCAGGACTCTGAGCCCTCCCAGTTTGTCAGAGCTGTGGGAGCTGTTCTGGAACATCTCAGTGATAGAGCTGCCACGCTACCCTTACGTGCCCTCTTCCTGTCATTCCTGTTGGCATCTGCTGCCCGGGTCCTCCAGGAATAATGGTGTTTTTCCTGGGGAATGAGTCAATCCATGATGGGCTTTTCAGTTCCTCTGGTGTGTCAGAAAAGGTCATGCTCAATTCAGCTGCAAATGCTGCTCTCTCTGTGATCTCCTCTGGGCTGGGAGCTCTCACAGCTCCACACACACCAGGAGGCACCACACACTGGGCCCCAAACACCCACTTTGGTGGGAATTTCAAGGCTTTTAGAGAGGTCTGGTGAGACCCTTCGACATCTTCTTCAAACCATGAGAGCAGCAAAGGCAGGGAATTCCCTTCCTGAGGTCTCACACCCAGCCTCTCGATGCAACAGGAATTACAAGAGGTTCATGCTTTATTGCAGGCTCATTTTTACACCCATTTTTGTGTGGATGTCTTTCTCCTTTACAACAGATAAATACATTCCATGTTATGCTATGGATTCTCATCTTGTCGACCTCTCATAAACTAAGCAGGGTCAGGCATTGGTCAGTGCTTGGGCTGGAGATCTCAAAGGGAACAAAATTCACAGTAGAGGAGGAAGAGAAATATTTGTGGGTTGGCTGTTTAGGGAGTAATACTCCTCTCTCTGAGCCAGCCCTGAATCCCCATTGCAGGCAGGGTTAATCAGGAAATCACAGCTGCAGAACTTCCCTGCTCCCTGTGGAATGTGAAACCAGGGTGAGTTGATTCATAGGAATCAAAGGGAGCTAGGAACAAGAATTAAATGGCAGTCAAGCATTTGAGCTCCTTTAAGGAAATACCAGCCTTGATCATAAAATCTGATATCTGTCTCACTCCAACAGGTATTAGCCAAGGGGCAGCTTTTTAATGCTCCACATAAAAGGCATTCTAGCCTACTTCTTCCCCTAAATTTAGGCAGCAATTTTGTTTGAATTCCAGTATGTTTGCTCCCCCTACTGAACCATCCCACGTGCTCAATGTGTGTTTTCCAACAGTTCCCCACACGGTGCTCCTGAGCTGGCTGAATTTCCCCAGTGAGCAAAATGATTTCTATGCTCAGTAGCCTGCAAAGCACCTCGGAATCTTTCAGATGAAAGAGCCCTCATCAAAAAGTGTATAATAAGATTGCATTCTTGTATCATTTATTCTCATTATGGCTAATAGCTGTGGTTGTGTAAAATGTTCTCCCCGTGATCAGAACTGATTCCCCAGCAAACAGCCTGGCCCTTGGAAGCTGAGGACAAAGGAGGCATCAGGGAATGGGTGCCCAGAGTTCACTCAGCTCTTCTCAGCTCCCCTCACGTCCTGCTTTGAAGATTTTAATTAGAAGCCACAGCACAGCATTCCTGGAACAGCTCCAGAGGGATAAAGGACAGAGGAGCAGCTGGGACCCTCCGCTCACGGCGGGCACGAGCTCTGCAGGAGTGAAATGAACTCACAAAGAAAGCAGCAGAGGAGCCACAGTGGAGGTGTGGGCACAAACAGCACAGCCAGCAAGGAAAGAGGGGTGGCTGGGATCCCTCAGGCTCTGGGTTTGGGGTTCCCCACCAGCAAACAGAGTAGGGAACATCCAGGGTGTGCTGGGGAGTGAGGCAGCACACCATGAGAAATGTGGAGGGAAAAGAGGAGTCTGGATTTAGCAGCAGTAAAATAGGGCAGAGAAAATTGGGCAAAATAGCATGGAGAGGGAATGCCAGAAGAAAAGAAGGGGGAAAGAGGATGAAAAGCACTGCTAACTCTCACTGACCTCTGGGCAGAGCTGCAGAACTAATTGCCCCAAACAAATAGAACTAAAGTTGGGGAGATTTATAAGCAGGAGAGCTCCAAGAAGCAGCTGGTGCAGAGGGGTTTGGATGGGTAATGGGAAGTATTTACAGCACTGGCAAAGCAGGCTGACAGGCAGGAGAGGCCTAAGCATCATTTAGGGCCAGAAATAAAAGAAATGACAGCTGGAAGATCTCTCACCACCAAGAGAGACCCAGAATGAGGGATTTCTGCACTGTTCCTGCTCTTCATCTGTGTCCCAGATGCGGTAACTCCAGTGATTTGTGTTCCATTCAGACACTCATGGCCCCAAAAATGTCAAACAGTGCAGGGACAAAGAAGAGAACTTCACCCAGGAGCTGGAGAAAACAGATGGGCAGGAAGGCATTTCTGACCTCTGTCATTCCAGGCTGATGAAGAGCAGGGAAAAGATTCATTCTGTGATTCTGTGAGAGCAATTAGAGCTGGATTTGATGCTGGAGCCTGGGGACTCTTCAGGCAGCAGTAGCAAGGTTTGGAGACAGTCCAGTATGAACAGAAGTCATTTTTCAGATGGAAGGGGATGAAAGATATGGGACAGCTGAGATTTGGCTGCAGATGCAAGGGAATAGAGAAGATACAGAGAACAGAGTGGTTCAGTGGTGCCCTGCACTCAGTGAGAACAAGAAAACCAATATCCAGTTTCACTGCTGGAAGTTCATTTTCCTTGAGCATTAAGTGATAGTGAAGAGCATGAGTTGTGTGTTCTCATTCTACATCATGGTTTGCCTCCAAATTAAAGGGGGAACCATCAGGTCCATCCCTGGGGAATGCAGGAATTCCTTGCCCATTCCTTTTCAGCAAAACCATTCAAGGGTGACCCAGTTTCCAAGGCTTTGCTCCAGCTCCAGTAGCCAACAAAAGGCCCAATTTTTGCCAGGCCAGGTGAGCTCTGGTCTCTGGGGGCTGCCAGAGAGAGGAGGATGCTCTGCTCAGCTGACAGGTGTCCTCTTTCCAGGGTGACACATCTGAGCACCTCCATTGAAATTAAAATAATCCTTTCAAGATCTTGTCAGAGCTGCTCACCAGAGCTGCTCTGATTAACAAGCAGCACTGAACAGCAGCTCCTTTGTCCGTTTGATCACGGCCAGTCCTCAAGTGATGGATGAATTAAATATTTAATAGCCTGGGTGACAGCTCAGGACAGCTCAGCTGCTCTGTCAAAATGCTCCTGGAAGGTCCCACGTGCCTTGGAGGGAGGGTTGGCAGCACCCCTGGCTGCTCTCCAGGCTCTGTGGCTGGAGGACCCATGACCTGCCAGCCAAAAGGATGGATCTGAGCAGGGTGGGAGGATTTTAACCAGGATTTATGCTTTTCCAGAATGGATGTTATTTCCTGGGCTGCCACCAAACTGACAAAGGGTTTTTTTGTAATTTACCCAGTATTTATTCCACAGTGTATATCTCCATATGGTCCTGGACTAGGAGAAACAATTCAGGAGAAACAATTCAAGGCACACAGACAAGCTAGGATGGCAATTCCCAACTCCCACATGGAGAAATGCAGCATTCCACAAGCAAGAAAACACACTGTGGAATGGTCTTGCTGAACCCCACTGAATCCCAGCCCCACAGGTTGGACACTGAACATTAGAGAAATCCAGGGAAAAGAGTTGCACAGGTGGAGCTGGGAAGGATTTGTGGCTGTGCAGATTCCTGAAATCCCTTTGGTACCTGCTGTTTGACAGATGGGGTCCTGGATATGGTCTTCTGGCTCTCCCCCAAAAATCAAACAAGCCATAGTGACTGTGGTTACAAACAGGAGCACTTTAATTGCAACCTGCTAATTTAGCAGAAACACTTTGAGCTCAGATAACTGCTCTGCTAATGAAACCAGAGCCATCCCCCACTCCTGGCTCCCCATGGTAAAACCTCTGTCCTTTCCAGGGAGTGAATCTCCCCATAGCTTCAGACAGAAGCTTTAATGGGCTTTAGCAGCCTTCAAGAGAAAGTGCTCAAAGGACAAAACAAATCATCTCTCTTACTGTGCTGTCATAAAATCCCCCCTGCCCCTTAATATTCTTCTTGCATCACCCTCTACTTCTGCCACTGCCTTCTTTCAATGCTCAGATTTATACTTGAAAGAGCAGATCAACCCTAGTGGAATAAAAAAAAGACCCCCAAGGTTTCCATTCCTCAGGCCTGGGATTTGGGAGAGCAGAATTGCAACACAACTTTAATCAACAAACTCTCCTTTCCAAATGCAATGGGGAAACCACTGGGACAGCTCTCCATTGGGAGCACTTAGAGAAAACAACTTTTTTTCCTCTTTATGCTCTCTGCTGCCTTGGTGGGACACTGCCAGTTGTTTGTAATTGGCTTTGGCAAAGGTTTTGGTCTTGTAGGAGTCAGGGACATAAGGCAAAGATGGTTCCATAACTCTGCCCTGCAGGGGTCAGCTCCAGGATAAATCCCTGGAAGGATCTGGCTGGGCTCTTCTTAGACCTCAAGTACTGCAAGGAATAGGAAAAGCTGTGGATATCCAGAGCAGTCTATGCCAGACTGTAAAAAAGACAAAAATAAAGCAGCAAAGGCACCTCTGCATCCCAGCTTTTCTTAGAGCAATAACAACAGAGCTAAACTGGGTCCCAAGTGTTGGCTCATATTTCCAAACACTTACTAACTATTGCAAGGAACAAGTGCCTCAGGGCTTGGCTGTATTTATGCTTTTGCTTTTCTTTAATAAAAGCTGCATTTATAATGCATGATTAATTGTTTTGCACAAGCCTCCCTTTTATGGGAACCTGTGAAATGTAAGTGATTTTTAATACCACCTCACAGACATCACTCCTTCTTCCCACCCCCATTACCATTAATCCACGCTGGAGAGAGATGTAACATTTGTCACTGCTTTATTATGAAGTGCAATGTTGCAAGTTATTTATGAGCTTGCTATTTATTGAAGTATTTGCTGGTACTTTTAGCACTTCAACTTAGGGTGAGAATCAGCCACGTTTTCCCCACTGCCTGGCAGAGCCTTCTGCTGCTTAACCCCTTCACTCCCTGTCTCTGGCTGTGCCCCCACAGCAGTCAAACACCAGGGAGGTGGTTTTGGGCAGATTCTCCCCTCCATCACCTCCAAGGGACTGGTCGAGGAAGTTCATTCCTCTCTTGTTCTCTGTTGGAGGAAGGTGATGTTTGGAAAGGACCCAGAGGCAACAAGCAGAAAAAATATTGTTGCAATAAGAGCAAAGAGAGAACAGGAGCCAGTGCTCAGTGTCAGCTGTCCAGGGAGGAACAGAAATCATCTCCATTGAAAGGTGTGGAATGGTGAGATCCACTGAAGTGTCAGACTGTGGAACTAGACATGCAAGATGTGGAGATGAACAATTCATCCAAGCCACATAAACTATGTGGAAAAAACAGAATGAACTCCCATTATTCCACCACAAACAGAAGAAATTCTTCAGACTGATGAGAGACCCCAAGCCTAGGGCTGAGCTCAAAGAGGGCTTTTAACTCAGACACACAACTCCCAGCAGCTGCTGAGCTGCAGCCACCACTCCCACAGTGACCGTGGGCAGCCAGAGGTATCCGAGCCAAAAACTCCACAGAAAGCACAAACTTGCCTTGGCTGAGCTCAGCTGCTTTTACATTTGCTTTTTATCAACTGCAGCTACCTAAGCAGTCAGTTTTCAGCTCCTGAAATGTCTTGCTGGAAAGTGTTTACAGCACTTAGCACTTTGTGCTGTGATCCCTTGCTGAAATGAAAGCCCATATTTTATTGAGAGGAGCAGACACTTTGCAGGCACAGCTTCACTCCAGTCTAACACAGCAGGATGCAGGGATGCTCTCCTGCTCTGAGCTTTGCTGCAGGTACTGGTTTTTGAAGGGTGTCATTTAGAAGGCCACAAATTCTGTTCAAAAGTTTTAACAGCCATGGGCAGAAATATTTGAATGTGTTTCCTCTCTTTCTATACATTTTTGCTCTAATCCTGCTGTGCCCGTGAGTTCTCCTGTTATATTTCCTGCAGCACCTTTGCTGACAGAAAATACTATTCTTTCTAAATAAGACAACTTGATTTTCATGAAAATTCTGTGTTTCAAGAGAAGCCTGCTGATTGGAGGCATTTTGTAAAAAAAATCAAAACAAATCTGGGAACTTTGAGGTTTGGCTTCAAACTACCTTTTGGTGTGAATAATTCAGGAGGGGAGGACCCACACTCCCACTGCATTTGTCAGAGCAAAGCAAAGTCACCTGTAATTTCTGAGCACTAAACACTCTGAAATGCTGTTAATAGAACATTTGGATATTTCCAGGGATTGTTCCAAAGAGAAAGCAAGACAGAAAACCACTCAAAGTCTTTTAACTCCCTTTTAGCAGACTTGCTCCCAGCTGATCCAGCTGACTCCTGGACCCCCTCCAGAGAGTAAAATGATAGAAATCTTCCACTCAGCAGCATTTTATCCTGCACCTCACACTGGGCTGGCTTCTACCAATGGGAAGTCGGAGTAATTTCAAAATTTCCTGAGAGCCCGAGAGGAGAGGCAGGGCAGGATGCTGAGCCTTGGAGCTTCTATCCACGGGCAGGCTGGGCTGGCAGGAGATGGGAGCAGCTTTGCTAAGAGCGAGCAGAATAATAAGCTCACCTTAATGACTGCAGAAGAGTCCAATCTGACCTCATTTATATGCAAATTGTGGTGCCTTCCTCCTCCTCTTTGGGGGCAGGTGAGCTGAGCACAACGTGTGGATAACAGCAGCACATTTGCATTCCACCAGAGCTGGTAGGAACTTCTGTCTGCTTTGTTCAGGGACTTAGGTTGTGTTTAAAACACAAAATCCCTTCTACAGAAAGCAGCTCCATTTGGCTGCCACCTGGTACAGAATCACCAGAGCCTCTGGAAGTTTTCAGCCAGCAGCTCCCACAGCCTTTGTCAGCAGAGTTTGACTCCTTGTTCTCTGTCATCAGGCTCTTTTGGCATGGAAAGCAGGCTCTGGTGCTGAGGAATCCATCTGTTCCTGCTGTTCTCTCCTCACCTGAAGTCAGGCAGTCCCACTCTCAGTGCTTTGGGTGCCTGTGAGTTGAAAGGACCTTAAGAAGTTAGAGATTGGGAGAAAAAAGATAAAATAAGAGTGAACAGCAGATGTTCTTCCATCTCAGGTCTGCTTCTGCAGACCTCAAGTAGCCAAAAAGTTGGGTGCCAGGCTATTTTTCTTTCCAAAATTAGAGGTGAAATAACTCTAATTCAGCAGAAGCTTAGCTGGATCTGCCCACACAAATAACTCTGTTCTCCAAGGTTTTTTAGATCTGGTTTCCTGTAGGCATTTTCTTACCCATCACAGCAAAATCCACATCCTCCATAAGTCTCCACAGCTCCCTTGTCCATTATCTTTCAGCAGCTACTCCAGCTCCTTCTGAGGACCAGTTACCTTGTCCCAGATTCCCCCAGCATGCTTCAACTCTGCAGTTGGAAGAAGTTTGGATGAACTTTCAAATTTGAGGCATTCTGCTCCTCCACATTAATCTTGCACAGTGACCCACAGCTTTCAGGGGAAAAAAGAGTGAAGAGGAAGTGAGTTGTGTTTTAAAGGGAAAAAAAAAAAGAACATCATATTTTTATGCAAATGGCTTTCAACTCTGAGTAGGGGCAAGAGAGAAAATGGGAGAAGAAATCCATTTTAAAAATCTCTCTGCTTCTATTATTTTCTCCTTTATGTTTTCACTGTGGCTTTAGTGGCTCTTTAAAGATGTACTACAAAGCTTTTAATAAAAGCCAGAATGAAAGGCAGAATCCTCTTTCAGATCCTAAATCAGTCTTGCAATACGTGTCTAGACTCACACTTCCCTAATACATTAACTTTTTAGAAGTGAGATATTGTAACAGCCCCTAATCCCTCCAGCTCCTGCTGAACTCCCTGGAAAGGAGGGCTCTGTGCTCCTGTTTAGATGGAAGCAGCAACATGAACAAAGACCCCTAACAGAGAACATTTAATAGGCAAATAGGTCACTGCAAGTACTTTTTATTTGTGCCTCTCACTCATCTGGAGTCCTTCCCACCACTCCATGAGCACTGAGGGAAGGATTGCTCTGAACTCACTGAGCAAAACGTGCAGGAGTTTGGTCCTAGTGCTGATGTTGGGGTTGATTCCACCAAATCCAGGTTACAGCACCAGCCACTCCATCCTCAGCAGCAGCAATTTCCTCTGGTCACAGCTCTGCAGTTTCTCTTCCCCAAGAATTCAATTTTCAGTGCTGCCGGCTTCCCAAACTGTGAGTCCTTGGCAGCTTTTATCAGCCCAGTAACATGTTCTGCTGTAATTTGCAGTTTGGAGACTTAGCAAGGTTTCTAGTTTGCTTCCAGGCCTAAGTGTAGCATCCACAAATTGTCTCTTGAGAAAAGGTAACAAGCAGTGTCTAAAAGAAGTGTGAATTTAATTTTTTTCTTTAGAAGACTCAACATTCTCAGTCCCAAGCAGGAGCTGCACTGATTTGTTTCCAGTGGAGATGCCAACCTGCTGGTTCTTCTGCTGGGCAATGCCAGGGGCAAAACAACAGGTGACTGAGAAATCACAGGGTTTGTCTGGAGCTACAGAAACAAACTGGTTGTGAACTCGGATCCCCTGAGATCCCAGCTCCACTCCTGGCCTCCCCACTTCCCACACAACCAGAGGCAAATCACTCCACTCACAAACTCAGTGACCCAGCTGTGAAGGGAGGATGAGAAGAGCTTTGTTCCTCCAGGCCCTTGTTTGACGTTGTGCAGACTGCAGCCCCTGGGAGGCACAAACTCTTGCTCTTCCCTTGTATGTACAACTGCTTTTTTTTTTTTTTTTTTAAACAACCACCAAATGAACCCATGATCCCAAAGACTCAAGAGAAGTACCTGGAAGTAGAGCAGAGTGTGTTGCTCTCCTGCATTGCCTGCAGCCTTTGGGTGCAGGCTCAGCTTGTGAACACAAACCTCAGCAGCCCCAGGCAGGCTGCAGCTAAATTTAGATCCTCTCTTCTGTGCTTCAGCTGGGATTTCCACAGGCTGATTTCTCTCCCCAGTGCAGCCAGGCTGCTCAGAGGGATCCCTGGTTCCCCTGGTTAGTTATTACCCTCCTGCAGGGAGAAAGGGCCCTGTTTGTACTGCAAGTACCAGACAAGCTGCTGTGAGCAGAGCAGGGAGTGCCAAGTCCTCCATCAGAGCATCAAGGCCAGAACCTCTCCTGTGTGTGCCAGGAGCCACAGGGAACCATCCCTGGTGCTGCTAAAGCTCTGTGCAGAGCCAGGGAAGGCCAGAAGAGCAGAATTCCTGACCCAGCTCCTATGGGGTGCTTTGTCCCCTTTGCCCATGGGGAGCTCTCTCAGATGTGTAACCCCATCCCCTGCAGCATCACTTTCTGGAGGACTCAAATTATCAAAACTCAAGACATGGCCCTTGCCAGATTTAAAAAAAAAAAAAAAAAAAAAAAAAAAAAAAAAAAAAAAAAAAAAAAAAGCTCAATGAAACTGAAACATCTTTGCCCTGGGGCCACTTGATGCTTGCTTAACTGCATCACTCCATTAAGGATGATACCATTTAAGAATGAATGTCTGCTTTGCATTAAGATTGATGGCAGCTGCTTAGCCATATTCCTTGGATATTAACAGCACAGCTTTATCCTCATTGCTTCTAACAAGATGAAGGACTTCAGACTCAGTCAGCAAGAAGCCAAGTTTGACTATTACCAGCAACTAAAGAGTCAAAAAGAAACAAAGGTAATTCTGCATCAGTAGCCAGACACCCATTAGATTCAATAATTTCCAGGATCCCATGCACACTTTACCCAGGTTCCAACCTAAGCTGTGAAACAACATTTCAAAGACAATTAAAACATCATAAGCAATCATGTGTGAATATTCCTGAATGCAGCTTCTAAATAAGAAATAATGACAGATCAGCAGAGGAAGGAATCATAGTTTAATCTAATCTTTAATGGGTGTTTATTAACTAAATGATTATCCCAAATTAGAATGAGCCACTTGTTACAGACTGAGCTGTATCTCAGCTTTTGCCATATTGGATCCAAGGCTCAGCATTCAACAGGTTCATGGGCAGTGAAAAATGAGATTTGTGTACAGAGTGAACACACCTGATCCTGCTGGAACATCCTATGTTGATTGAATTATCTGGACAGAGGCACAGATTGGGAAATGGGGCAGCAAACCAAGGAGTTTGTTAAAAATTGGGGTAATATAAGAGCAGAGAAGAAGTAAAAAAAAAAAAAAAAAAATCATCCAGTCCCCTGATTGCTGCAGAACAGACAGAAATATTTAGGAAAGCACTCCCTGGAGGAAGGAGAATGGTTGTGTGTGAGAGAAGACACAGGGAGAGCTTTGAGTTGCTCAGGCTGAGAAGGCAGAGTGGGGGAGGAACTTGTGGGTGGAATTTGGGCACATTCACTGTGAGGAATGGTGGAAGATGTCACCTGTCAGGCACTGCTGCTGTTCCCTGCAGTCATTAAACCAAGGCTGACCACCCTGGTGAAAGACAGACCAGCTCAGCATCCCCCAGGGGGACACAACACCAGGAAAGCCCCTCCTGCCCACCCAGCTCCCAGCTGGAAGAGCTGCAATCCCACATTAAACAGCAGTCAAACTCCTCTGCCCACACTTTTACAGGCCATGAGAACCAGGCTGGCCTGTGTGCTCAGAGCTACAAGCCCAAGCTCAGTGGTTCAGCTGATCAGTTTATCTGCAAAAAGCCCCAGGAGAGGAGCTGGGGCAGGGCTGCCCAGCTCTGGGTCCTGCTCTGAAATCATGGCCACAAGCACAGGCCTGGCAGAGGATAGATGGCAGTGCTTAACTTTGCATTAGAGAGGGGAAGTGCTGAATAGAAAAAGGGTCTGATCTTACATCCAAAGCCTGCAGGGATAGGGCAGGAATTTAACTGAAGAGAAAGAACAGTGTTCACCCACCTTTCATCCTCCTCTAATATGCTCTGTCTTTCAGGACAACTAATTCTGTTCTCTCAGGGATAAGCCAACATCTTGCTGGGCTATTTTTAATCCTCCTCAGCTACCCAGGTGGACAACTGTATTTGTGGAGAGCTCCCCAGGCGGGCTCAAACACACTCAATTACTGAATCCTCAGGTCTTGGACTCCAGCTCCTGCTTCTCCAGAGGTAAATGTGTCACTGCCTCCTCGGGGCCTCTGGCCTGACACACATTCCTCCTTACTGGAGCTCACTTCATTAACCAGCAGTGCATACCTCTCACTTTTATTGCTTCTTTGGCTTTAAGGGTGTCTGAGCTGAGGGTTTATCAAAGCAGATCATCCACAGCTGGCTCAGTGCTGCAGCAAAATGCTCACTAATGGCCCAGCTGGAATTCAGCTTTTGGTCTCACACCTGCCCAGGTGTCTGCACAGACTCAGTGCCTTTGTGTCATTGCCTTGACATTGGCCCCAGGTCTGACATGGGGGCTCAGTTCTGTTCTCTGTGCATGAACAAAGGAACTCATTTGCATGAGTAACCACCCACCGTGCCAGGCCAAATATTGTCCCTTGTTTTCATCAGAAGATTAATTAGTGCTTGGAAAGAAAAGATTAAAGTAAGTTGTCTTCACTGCCCAGATGGAGCAGGAAGAAAATTGCTTTTGCTGTGTCTTCAGCAGTGGATTCACCCTGCCCAAAGCCAGTGCTGTACCAGTAACTCATGGTGCTTGGACACAAACAGGACATCCTGGGATAACAAACAGTCCCAGATGGTTTGTGTCTGCAATATAGCTCATGTCACACCTCGATGGATTGTCTTCCACTCAGATTTATCTCCCCAAAGCAAAATGGCTAAAAGGTAATATTCTGGGGCATTTTGTTTTCATTAAAAAAAAAAAAAAAAAGGTGATTTATATTAGGGGTAAAGCCTGGAAGGGCACCAGTTTCTTTTTGCAGTTGTATATCCAAAGACCTGATCAAGAGCTGGTGTTGCTTAAGGCATTGTGGCATCTCATCCAGCACTACAAAAATTGTTAAGTCTCTACATCTTTTCCTAGTGGGGAAAAAGCAGATGATCTGTGCATTTATTCTAAAAGATTTTTTTTTTGGTAGGTATAACTGTTGAGATCCAAGAGATACTCCCACCATCAGCCAAGGGGGAGAGGTTTGCATCAATCTTTAGGTCATGGGGGAGTTCATCAGAAATCCCAACTTCTGGCACGAGCTACAAGAAGTTTCACCCCAAGGCCAGCACTGTGTGTGATACTGTGACCCTTGGCTTTAATGTGCATATTAACACATCCCTCAAGTCTTTGGAAAAGGCTGCTGAGCAGCAAAGGACGTTTGGAGCTGCTGTACAGCAAGACACAGACATTTGCTGCTGTGTGACCTGCAGTGCATTCTAATAATCACACAATCAGAGCTGCAATCTGCCCACCCTGCCAAAAGGAAGAGGTGAAATTATTTGAGAATTCTCTCTGATGATCCTCACAGCTCCCATAAGGTGACTCCACAACAAAAGCCAGCAGAGGAGTGTGGGGTACTTGGGAATAGCTGTTTCTGTTTGCTAATAAACAATGGACCAGCACAGGACAGATATCCAGGGATAGGACCCTCTCTGCTGCCAGGGAATCACACTCTGAACTGAGTCCTCAGCCTAGACACCTCCCAGGGAAAAGAGAAAGAAAATAAGAGCTTCAAGTGAGCTTCTAGGAAATAGATTTGTTGCCAGTTGCTTTTCTGACTCTTCTGTTTTCCTCCTTGCTGCAGTCCCAGTGTGGCAGAGAGGAACTCAGCCCTTTTCTTCTCCTACCCTTTCCCCAGGGAGCACAGCAAGCACAAGGAAATGCACATTCCAAACAAACCTGCTGGGCAGCCTCAAAGCAAGGCCAGTTTGGGCTGTTCAAGGGTCAGCAGGTCAGTTTGGGGATGGGCAGGATCAAGTGGCCAAGCAGACAGACAGACAGACAGACAGACATCTGCACTGCAGTGTGGAATGGAAAGCTGGATGTTAACACCTGCACCATTTGGACACTGAGGGGACATCCTGTCTCCTCAGAAGGTTCTTAAAATCTAAACTCTGCTTTGCATGAGTACAAACTATAGACAAAATGCCCACAGTACAAGCTGCTCTGTACCAGAGGCCCACAGGCACTCCTCAGGGCCTTCCTGCCAGTGTCAGGTGTGTCCTAGGTACACCAGGTGTGAGCTCAGACCACAGCAGGAAGATCAGGACTGATGGTGTGAACTTGATTCAAGTCTCATGGGAAGTCAGTCTGGAAAGCAGTGCAGAGCTGATGGACTTGGAGCAGCCTGTGTTGCTAAGAGACACCACAGCATCCTCCAGCTGGAGTTTCCTCAGTGATGAAGGGCTCTGTGCCCAGGAACATCTGCTCAGCACAAGGGGATGAAGCCAGGGTCAGGTTAATGTCATGGCAAGGTCCTGGCAGGCAGGGGCAGGTGATGTCCCAACCCAAGGGAGCCCCAAACCCAGCCCCAGCTGAGTTTGGTACAGACCCTCTGCCTGAGGCTGCACAGCAGGATTCCACATTATCTCATCTTCCTCACTGCTGAAGGTCACCAGTTCATTCCTCAGCACCTTGGTTCTCCCAGCTGGAGACAGATAGAGCTGCTGGCAGGACAAGCCTTGTGGAAAAGGCAGCACTGGCCATCTGGCTTTCAGTGACATCTCTCCTGGCACACAAACTGTGACTCTGCAAGGCTTCTCCCACTGCCCAGAGGCTCTGCATGGCTGGTGAGTAACACTGCTGCCATCAGCTTCTCCCAGGATTTGCTCCTCTCCTGCTTTGTGAATGCCTGAGAACTTTCAGCATTGCTGCTGGAGATTCCAGAGGCAACAGAGAGGTGGAATCAGGCTAAGCTGTTCCTGTTCATGCAGCAGCTTCTCAGCCAGGGGAAGCAAGAGGCGATGGATGGATGGATGGATGGATGGATGGATGGATGGATGGATGGATGGATGATGGATGGATGGATGGATGATGGATGGATGGATGGATGGATGGATGGATGGATGGATGGATGGATGGATGATGGATGGATGGATGGATGGATGGATGAGGGATGGATGGATGGATGGATGGATGGATGGATGGATGGATGGATGGATGGATGGATGGATGGATGGATGGATGGATGGATGGATGGATGGATGGATGGATGATGGATGGATGGATGATGGATGATGGATGGATGGATGGATGGATGGATGGATGGATGGATGGATGGATGGATGGATGGATGGATGGATGGATGATGGATGGATGGAGGATGGATGGATGGATGGATGGATGGATGGATGGATGGATGGATGGATGGATGGATGGATGGATGGATGGATGGATGATGGATGGATGATGGATGGATGGATGGATGATGGATGGATGGATGGATGGATGGATGGATGGATGGATGGATGGATGGATGGATGGATGATGGATGGATGGATGATGGATGGATGGATGATGGATGGATGGATGATGGATGGATGGATGGATGGATGGATGAAGGATGGATGGATGGATGGATGGATGGATGGATGGATGGATGGATGGATGGATGATGGATAGATGGATGGATGGATAACACCCCCAGGCTCTGTGGTGTCTCTCAGGACATTCCCAGGGACACAGCAAAGCCTCAGCCCCTCAGGCTGGAGCCAGCCTGCTCTTGGATGAGGAGAGGAGCTCTGCAGGACTGTGCTGTTATTGGAACAAGTGGAGCTGAGGAAATGCAGCCTCATGTCCTGCCTCACTCAGTGAGTGGGGTCTGGGCTCTCAGGGGGTTGGGTTGTGGCTCTGGGGCAGGGCCCAGCCATGGCTGGGGGTTGGAGCCCTCCTGGAGCCCCACAAACACAACAAACAGACAGCTCTTGGCTGCCAAACACAGATTTAAGGTTTCCAGTGGAAATTTGACTTGGGTCAGCATTTCCCAGGCTTGGTTAGGACTGCTGCTACATATCCCAGATCCCAGATCCCAGATCCCACTCCACCTCACTCTGAGGAGCTCCTCCAGCCCACCCAGCCACAGAGCACAAGGACTTCATCCTTGTCCCTCTCCTATGACTCCCCCAGGCAAAGAGAACTCAGCAAACCCTCGAGCCACAGTGGCTGCAAAGTGCTCTGGAAATTACCACTGCTGGGCCAGGGAGTGCCCTGTAAATGTCTGTTCAAAAATTGGTTTAATAAGGGAAAGCACACTCAGCATTCACAAACTCTGGCGTTTTTGTGGTATTGGTTCCTATTTCATCTATTATTTACAGAAAAAAAATCTATTTGGGAAAAGAAAAAGGAACCCTCTCTTCTGAACTCTTTCCAGGACTGACTCAGCAACTTACTTTTTATGTTGGCTACTTTCTTGCTTCTCTTCCCTTTCTTGGTAATTTTTTTAATTTTCCACTTAAAATCCTTATTTGCATGATAGGTCTGTCCAGCCTTGAGGAGATTTTTCTTGTCTTTCACTTTTATCTCATTTTCTCTTCACTTTTTAAAAATTTTTAATTAAAAAAACAGCTTTGAATTAGTTCACTGAAGCATTCCCTTCCCCATCTTCTTCCCCCAGAGAGCTCCTCCCTCTCTACTCCTGCTGGATCCTTCTGTGATCTCAGCACTCTGGCATCACAGGAGAAAACCTCCAGCTGGGAAAAGTGAATATTCACCCCTGGAAGTCAAGTGCTGACAAATTGCCCAGCACATCCCAGCACTGGTATCCTGAAAAGGCCCAGTTTTGGCTCTGGATCTGACCCAGGGGAATTGTGCAGATCAGTAAATCCCTTCAGGATAAAATACACCAAAACCCCCTAATCCCAAATCAACCTTAACACAACCCTGCCCTAACCCCAAGCCTAAACCCAAGCCTAACTTTAATCCAAACCCAACCCTAAAAATAACCCTTACAGTTTACCATACAATAAACCACAAAACATAACCCTAAATAAACAAAAACCCTCCCTAACCTAACCCAACCCTAACATTAAAAAAACCCAACTCAACCCTTGCCCAACCCCAACCAAAACACTAAGACTAAACCTAAACCTAATCTTAATCCCAACCATAACCCTAATCCCAAGACAAAAGCCAAGCCTAACCCTAATTTCAAACCTAACCCCAAACCTAACCTTAAAAATATTCCTTACAGTTCACCATACAATAAACCACAAAACATAACCCTAAACAAACAAAATCCCACCCTAATCTGACCCAACCCTAAACCCAACCCTAACATTAAAAAAACCCAACTCAACCCTTATCCAACCCTAACCTTAAACCCAACCCCAACCAAAACCAAAACACTAAGCCTAGAAAAAAAGAGGGGGTTAACACATTAGAAAGGGGTTTGTATGAGGTGATTCAGGTACCTCTCATTACCTCATCCAATGGAGAAAGAGAGGGAAATACAGCTGGGAAATGAGGATAAAAAGGAGGCTGTGTCCTCCAAATATTTGAGATACCTCAGGAAAATGCCCCATGGCCTCTTCCTTTATTTAAATAAAGTCACAGGACTCCTCTGCCTCCTTTTTGGATAAAAACCTCTGGTGCTTGTGCGTTAATTTTCCTGACACCAGGGTGGCTCACTTGGTAGGATTCTAATGAGCCCCAGCCTCACACTTTGTGTGCAGCACATGCTGTTTGCAGAAGGGACACTGGAAAACATCAGAGACAAAACTCTGGGAGCCACAAATCAAACTGGCACTGCTCTGTGTGATGCTGCTGATCTCGAGTGAGGGCCTCCCTGCTCACATTAGCTCACAATGTGACTTTAAATTTGCCAGGTAACCACCAAAAAATACAGAGAGCTGATTGTTTTCTTTGCTGGTTGTGGAATGTTGGAGAGACCCTTGGGGAAGGAGGGAATGAAGAGTTCCATGGCTCATGTCCCAGCTGAAGCAGCAGTGTTCTTTCCCTTGTTCCCACTCTGGAAATAGCTGCTGTTGAGCAGTACTACAGATATTTTTCAGCTCCATTTAATGCTAGCAGGATCATGCCTGCATTGAGGTCACCCAAATGACTGCAGTGTTTTGGAGAGGGAGATCTGTGTTGGCTTTCATTGTCTGTCAGGTGTACCTGGATCATCCCAGCTGCTGCAGCAGGGAAAGCCACACAGGTGAAAATTGAGCTGGTTTTTCCAAAAGAGCTCTGTAATCCCCCTGCTGCCCCAGGGAGACTCTTACCAAAAGAACACAGCACCTGGAAAACACACAAGGATAAGGAGCAGCCCAAACATCAGGGCAGCTTTCCCTGACAGCAGCCAAAAAGAGATATCTGGGAAAATCATGAGAATTAATAGTAAACATACCATTTTCCCTCAAAGAAGCATATCAGATTCCAACTTCTGTGTCTCACTCAGAGTTAGGCAGTGCTTTCATGTATTTAGTATCTCTAAGCAGATTTCTCTGCCATTAATCAGTGTGACATTCCCTGATACTGTAGAAACCATCCTGCAGCGAGGAGTTCCTCAGCTGAACTATCAGTGCCAGCACCAACCTTCTTTCATTTCTTTTGATGCTGTCACCTACAAGGGGAAGCTTCCCCTGGTGCTTTCTAGTTCTTGTGCTGAAGTGCACATCCAGTGCCTGCCCACCCTCCACAAGCCTCTCCTGACTCCACAGCTCTTCCTCACACACCCCTGCTGTCAGAATTCTCTCACACGGAGCAGTCAGAGCTATCTGCTCATCCCTTGCACAGGATTCTGAAATTCTCCCAGTTATCCTGGATTTTTTTTTTAACTGGGTAGCCCAGAACTGCACAGGGCAGGTGGTCTGCCAGAATGAACTGACCTGGCAGCAATTTCCACATCCCTTCTCCTCACTTCTGCTAGGAAGAGAAGGAATCAAAGTGGGAGATGGAGCTGAGTTCTGCCAGTTGCTGCCATTCAGAAAAAGGGGCTGGACAAGATCTTCCTAAACAAAGGCTAAAAAATTAGTGTCCCAGACACAAAACAAGTCCCCACAATCCTGGGCCCAGGCCCAGCCTCCATTATTTTGGGGCAGGAGAGGAGGAGGCAGACAGAAAAGGATTAGCTACGCTCAGTTAAATAACTGGCATGATCCAATTAGAGGCTTGTTCTAGGAACATGGACACAGCTAAGGAGAGGTGAAGCCAACTGAATCCTGTCCCTGCCCTCTTTTCACAATGGATGCCAAGTCTGGACTCCTCAGCACAGCTGCCCATCACTCAGCCTCCCACCAGGCACAGCCAAGCGTGGAATCCTGGCTGGCAGAACGAGGAGCACAATGACCCAGCTCAAGCACAAGCAGGGAGAAGCAGATGGAGGAGCCAAACCTTTCCCCCAGCCCCTTTTCCATGGGAAGCAGTGGCACACAGGCAGCACAGAGCTGGCACTTCATTGCCCATCTCCTGCCCAGCCCTTTGCCATCACTCCCTGCTCCTGCTTGGCCAAGCACAAGAGGCTCTCTGAAGAGGAGCAGCCACGTGCCATTATCAGCTGGCATCTGCAGCCTTATCATGTGTCTTTGGAAAGCTCCTCAGCTCAGGGCAGCCTCCACCTTTTTAATTTCTAAAAGGCTGGTGCTAAGTAATTGTTTAATATCTCCACAGCATTTGCTCCCCTTTATCTCGGGATCCCTGCTGCAATTCATTGACTGAGCTGTCTTTTCTCTTTCTCTATTCCACCGTGGATGTATTAGAAAATGCTTTCATTGTAGGCAGAGATACTTGCTGCTAATTGATGCTTATTATTCCTTTTAAGCCTGTAATTGCTTTCTCTTGTCTAAATTTTCTCCTTTCTCCTCCCCCCAACTCTTCTTCAAATTGCTTTGGTTTTCTGTTCTAATCAGCCCAAATCCTGGTGTTCCAAAGATTATCTGAACGGGTGCCAAAGGTTTTGCTGTTGCTTTGGCACGCTGGCTTTTCACATCTGTGCAGTTTACCTCAGCTCCTTGAATATTTACAGGCAAATTGGGTGGCCTGCAACTGGTAATCTCTCAGCTGCCTTAATGAGGGCAGATTTTAGGTGTCATTCCATGCAGACTTTTGATTAGAAGGCTACAAAGGGTCCTCAGAATTATCTCTTACACAACACAGGATTTCTGAGTCAATTCTCTCAGCGGATAATGAAACAAATGGAACAAGTGGAAGGAAATGCAATTTTGTTTAGAACTGAGAGAACCTGTTTTTTTCTGATAAGCTGTGTTATTTTTTCCCCAGACCTTTACTGGACTGACCCAAAGGAGTTTCCAGCCCATCACTCCCTGGAAGACCAGAATGCTCTCACTGAAGCTTTCCCAGCCAGACTTATCCTGATTTTCTTCTTTAAAATTTTCCAAAGCCTGTGAAGGTCTCTAACTCTGTTCCTTATCTTAATTTTCATGCTGTATCCACCTGATCCTTGGGGCTGAGCTCAGCAGCTGCTTTGAGGCACACAAGTTCTCCCCAGGCTGTTTCATCCCCACAGCCAGCACAGGAACTGTACAGGCTCTGGACAGGACACAGAGCAGAGCTTTCCCTGCAGAGACTCCAGGATTATCTCCAGAAAATGAAATGAGGGGAGGAGATGCAGAAGGAACAATTGTTGGGAAGGATAAGGATATGACAGGAAGGTCTCACAGATATGTATAACAGAAAGATCTTTGAATGTAGAATCTGGAGAAGGAATAAAAATGATAGCAAGTTTTGATATAGAAAAAAAGAATTGCTGAGCCAGTCTTACTGGGTAACTAAGAAGGCAAAGAGCAAGTGAGTTGGAAGAGACTTTTATGACTCTGAGCAAAGGATAAATCCACCTCAAACAAAAGATGTTTTTACCAAGCAAAAAGATTTTCACAGACAAACAAAAATGCCATGTTGCAAGCAGAGAAAAGATCTCCTAATTTTCCACTGCAAGAAAACTGCAAAACAACTTCTAGCTTAAACTGTAACACACTAACTTTTTGTGATTGGAAAATAGTAACATTAATATGGCAATGTTAGTGGTTATGATAGGCTATAGGTAATAGTAAAAGTATTGGTTGGTTGTCATGTTTTAAATATCTCTGTAATGAAAAGTATATAATGCATTGTAACCAGAATTAGAAGAAGCTTTCAGACAAACCCCCAGCTGTGACTGTCAGGCTGTGGGCTGGGCTCTGTCACCCACAACCCGTGAATTGCTGCATCATTTGGATACAATAAACAGCATTTTAAAGAGCACGTCTGGAGTTCTGCATCCTTCATTTCTGCTCTTACAAACAGTAAGGATGATGAGCACAGGGTGGACAGGAATGAGTGAGCCCCAGAGATGGGAATGGGGACCCAGCTGAACTCAGACCCATCCAGCAGCACTCTCAGCTGCACCCTTTGCTCCCAGAATGGTTTCTGGGAGTGCTTTAAATCCTTCCATCCTCACCCATCATCCATCCAGGCTGCAATCTGAGATCCAGGGCAGCACAGCCCACCCAGGGCTCCGTGGGGTTGGAGGCACAGACTCCTGAAGTGCCTGGTGAGAGCTGAGCCTGAGCCACCACATCAATATCCCCTGCATCACAGAGCACCACGCTGCAACACGGAGGAACAAGAACAATTACACAGCAACATTTACTGTTGGGACTTTGCTGCATTTCATTTAAACAAGTTGCTTTTACAGCTCTAGTGACCTGAGGAGCCAGAAATATGAACATTAACAAAGGAAACAAATAAATAACGTATTCCAATTACAGCTTTAATAAGATGCAATGTGCTAGAAGTCCATGCGGATGCAACAGTAATTTCTAATTAAAAACACGCAATTAATTATTAACCTAAAAAAGTTCCCAGTATTATTCCAGCGTGCTCAAATCAGAGCACACTCTCTGAGTGAATTCAGGATTATGATTGTTAATGCTGGGGGTGTTCTTGTTTCTCATCTTATCAAGGGAAAAGGTAATTTTCAGCCAGCAGAACAGCACAGCTGATTGGAGGCCATTAGGAGCTGCTGAGCTCCATCCCCCTCACCCTGCCTTAAAGCATCACACCTCTGTTTCCTCCTTTAACCCCTCCCAGGCACCTCAGGGAGCTGATCAACAGATCCAAATCCTGCTGGTGAGGAGATATTGGATCCCAGAAACCTGGGAGTTTTGAGTTTTCTGTGCTTTCTGACACTGACCCCCAGGAGAGCACTGCTTTTGACTTGAGGTCTTGGAGAAGGATTCCAAATTTGGTTGATGGAGTTAAAGTCACAGGTGTGTAGTTGGAATAGAAGTGTGTGATTTCACATGGTGAAGGGTTTTGAATTTGAAGGATTTGGAATATAGTAATAGGTATGGTACCAGATACACCAACAACACCTGGGGTGTTGTCTCTTTTCTGTCTTCTTCCCTCTTCATGGTTTCAGGCAGTAGTTTCTGGCTGGGCACTCAGTGTTGCACTGCAAGTCACAGGAGTTTGGTTATTGGGTCAAAAGTATAAATAATACAGGTGTTAGTTCTTTATTTGACTGTTTAGCTTTAAAAGACCTTGTAACTAGCTAGATTCACCTCCCTTTTGCTCACTTTTAGCTGGTAGCTGGAAGTGTTGCAGAACTCTCTGTACTTTAGATAAGATTTAATAAACAACCAAATCTGAACAGGAGAAATTTGTCTCCTTTGTGTTTTTAATCCTGACTCTGAGTGAAGACAGAAGAAAATGAAGACAAGCCACTAATTAAGTGGTGCAGTTACATTTACAGGTGGAGCCTCTTCAGTCTGAAGCATCCATTGAGCATTTCAGGACACAAAGTGCTGCTTGGCAACACGAGCTTTTCCATGCAGGAAAGTGGAACTGGAGAGATTATACAGCCTACAACTCCTCAAGAATGGGAGTCCACGAGGAGGGAGATTGCTCAGGGCACCATGGGTCTGCTGTGCATCTCTAAGAAGTTCTTTCCTTCAGGAATTAGCAAGGAAATTGTGGGCATTCACCACTGTGGTTGATGCCAAGTGAGAACTTGTTACTCATCCATGGAATGAGACCAACAAATTTAAACCAACCCCAACCCAGTAAGATACAAACAGTTCAGATAAGGAAGATGATTGGGCATTTAATTGGCAAATAAATCTGTGATTGAGGCACTTCCATGAAGCCCTATCCTTGCATGGAGCCCAAAAGTAATTAGGGTGTTTGCCCTTGAAGCATGAAGCTGATAGCACAGTGGATTCCTCTGGTAATAAATGAGTGAAAAAAAAAAAAAAATTACAAACCAGTGGCTTTGGGCTGCTGGAATAGAGGCACCCTCAGGAGAGGCCTGAGGCACTGAAAGTTTGGAGTCAGACATCAATAGCCTCACATTTTAGAGCATGGGGGCAGATTCAGCTCTTGTGGAAGTGAGCAATTTCAAACTGCCAGGCAGTGTAGCCTGGTGGATCAAAGATTGGATTGAGGCTTAGCAAACCAAAGCTGATTTTTCAGCTCTCCCAAGTAATCTGGCTTCTCTCTGTGCCTTTGCTTCAAGCTCAGAGGAACAATGGAGCCCCTCCCTGTGCACAGAGCAGAGAACCTGGCAGCATGGTCCCACCATGGCACAGAGATATTAATAGAGGAGCTGCACTTCTGGATTTAGTTCCCTGTTTTGGATGAAGATGAAAACGAGCTGAGCTGTGGATCCAGCTAACAATGGCCAAAAGCTGCCTGGCTGGAACACAGAGTGATGACAATCCTCAGAATGCCTGGAGAGATCTCCTGCCAGCTGAATGGCTTTTCTGCAAGACAAAGGACAGCTTTAGGGGGAAAGGGGAGCCTCCAGAGGAAGGATGGATGTAAAAAAGCTGGAGAACCAGCTGAGGGGCTCTGTCCTCCCCTGTGAAACCTGCTAAAGGCAAGCACACAGCCATTCAACAGCCACACACAAACCCAGCACTGCAGCTGCTTGTCTGGGCAGGAGTGTTGGCACATTAATCCTTGGAAGCTCCCAAGGAGCCTGGCAGCACTAACACAGTGAGGGAAAGAGGAAAAAAGGAGATGGGGACTCAAAGTCCCTCAAAACTCCTTGATTTCAATGTCCATCTTTGGAGATTTTGGCCAAGTGGTCACAGGGTCTGGAGAGCTCTTGGAAATGCCTTGTGCTGAGCATGTCTGAGCTTATGAAGCTCACACAAGGCATCCCAGCATTTCCCAAGTCCTGAGCTGTTTCCTGTGCCATGTGGATCCCAGGAGGATCAGCCTGGAGAGCTTTGACTCCTTCAGCCTCTTTCTCAGGCAAAGACCCTCACTGTAAAATGGATTGCACCATCTTCTGCCCAGGTTTAGCAATTTAGCAGCTGTCTGGAGACCATTCACTGTGTATGTAGGATGTGATGTGTTCTGCACTTCTTTGGGATGGAAACTTCATATGGATTTGGGATAGAAAGTTGTTTTGGATTTAGGAAGGCAAATTAGAGTCCTACTGCCAATAATGGCTCTTGTACACCTGCCCACTTGAGAACTTTCCTGAGTCCTCCTGTGCAGGACACAAGAAATTCTTCCCACACACAATGGAAATAGACACAGTTCCAGAGGTAAAATTACACAAGAAAACTCCATTTTTAGTATTTAAGAGTGCGCAGAAACTTGTCACTTGCCACTTTCCACAACACAACACAATAACCAGCAGAGCAGCACAAAACTTTGCAGCATCTCTGAAGCATTATCCCTCTCCACCCAGAGCTTTCCATTATGACCCATTTTCTGCCTTATTTTTCTCCCCCCTTCTCTTATTTCAAGTCAAAGCATTTCAACACCCTGCCCTTTGTGAACGTTGTGTGTCAGAAGATCTACAAGGATGGCAAATCGTGTTTGCTTCTGTCTAATCTGTGCAGGCAGCTGGGCCACTTCCATCTGTAATTGGGGGCCTCTGGGGGAGTGTCACTGTCACAGCTGCAGTGCTGGGCACCACTGGACTGCAGCAAAGCAGCACAACTGGTAGGCTAAGACAGAGGAGCTGACCTGGACCTCAGTGTTCTTGCACCTAAAAATAGGAAAAGATCAACCTGCAGCTGAGTTTAGGAGAAGAGTCCAAAAAAAGTCACTTTTTTTGGAAGGCAGTGAGTAAAACTCAGGCTGTGTTGTCTGAGTATCACAGCTCAGACTGTGATGTCTGAACATCACAGCTGATGCTCAGGCAGTGCAGGAGAGCAAAGCCAGGTTTGCTCCAGGAGACAGCTGGTGACAGTGTCTGCACCACAGTAATCTGTGTTTACAGCAGGGCCACCTTTGGCTTGGAAATGGCACTTAAATAGCAACTGGTTTGTTCTCCTTGTTTGCTTGAAACCTGTGTGTAATCACCTCCACGGCTGCTGCCTGCCATTCTCATCTGGTAAATGAGACAAATCCAGATGTCTCAGCTTGTAAAAAGAGGCAACACATAAAGCAAACCACGCTGCAGCTTCAATAAACACCTCTCTTAGATGTTTCAGATTTACTCATTTTGGGGGGTTTTGTTTTTCTTCTTCAAAAAACAAGGTTCCTCCTCCCTATTTGCTCTTGCCACGTGTAGCAGCTACTGAAAAACATGAGGGGAAAGAAGGCAGATTTGTTGAACATGAAACAAACACACATTTGCATTTGGCAGCTCCCTTTGAACAAAGTAAGGCCTGTGTGGGATTTCAGGGGAAGGGGGATTTGTCAGGTAGGCAGGAGCTCAGAGCAGCACTAATGTGTTCTGACACCCTGGCTCCTGCTCCCCATACCTCAGCCTTGTTTTACACTGAGCTTTGAAAGGCTCAGGCCTTGCCTGAAGAAGGGACAGAAGTCTCATGGTGCAGGGCTTTGCAGGATCTGAGCTCCTATGGGACATTTGGGATTGCCCTAAGTCTCCACAGGGCTTTGCAGGATCTGAGCTCCTGTGGGGATATTTAGGATCACCCTCCCCACCCCACAGGAGGTGTGAGGGGGTGCAAACCAGGAGAGGGGGTTTGAGGAGAAAAGGATGGGAAGAAAGGCAGGAAGGGCAGATTTCCACATTGCCTTTAGCCTCCAGTATCTGCTCATTCTGCTTGGATTTGTTCCTGAGACTGGACACCTTTGAAGAAGAAAAAGTGACCACAGCCCAGGGGTATTAGACTGAGAGGAACACCTAAGTCCAGGATAAATTCTTTAAAATAACCCATCTCACACACCAGAGTTTCTTATTGCTACAAATAGATGAAATAAAACCTTTCCTCATACCTGCAGGCTTCCCCATGCTAGCAATCCCTCTTTTTCTGAGCACAGTGTTCTTAAGACACTTTAAACCCTTGTTATTTGTTATGCACCATTATAATCCTCTTCTATATCTGCGTTATTGGCAGGGATTTGGAGTCTGAACACGCAGCACAGACTTTGATGCCTTGCTGAGACATCTTGTTACTCACTGTGTAAAGAGAAAGGAGCAGCCCTGGCTGTGAGGAGAGCCAGGACAGGACATGGGAGTGCTGGGATTAAAATGATCCAAGGGAAAAGCAGCTCCACATAGATGGAGCCAGCTTGGAAAACAGTGTGGGCCCACCTCTTAAAAAAATAAAAATCCTGTTTAGTTATTTCTGGAGATGATAAATATTTTCTGAGGAAAGAAGGAAAAGTCTCAGGAAGAAAACTGCTATTTTTTTTACCAAAAAAAAAAACCCAAATAAAATAACAACAACTTAGCTAAACCCAAGAAAAAGCAGCAGTAAAAAGAAAAAGAAACGCAGCTTGTGAAATCCTAAAAATGCAGAGACAGATGTGAAAGGACAGAAATTCTTCAGCAAGGATATTTTTGCAGAAATGTGTGAGACTCCTAAACACGAGAGCCTTTTCAGTCACCCAATGTGAGCAAAAACCACTTGAAGGACAAAAATCCCACTTTGGGGCCAAAGAGGAGCAGATGGGCCAATTTCTCACTGGAGTGAGGAATGCAGGGAAAGAGAAGGAAGGGAGGATCTCCTCTGTGCTCAGCAGGCTATAGCTCTGATAATGTGAAACACTCCTGAGATGGCCACTAAATGAAAAAAAAAAAAAGGGAAGGTGAAAGCTCTCAGAGGAGAGAAATTGCAGCCCTGCTTCATCCAATCCCAGTTGCTGGGCAAATCTGGAGGGAAAAGTGGGATTCACTCCATGGAGAATGCTGCTGCATCCCAGGAAGCAGAGGCAGGAATCAGCCTTGGAGCTGCAGGGGAGCCTGGCTGGGCAGTGCTGACCCCTGGACACTGCTGCAGCCTCCAGAGCTCTCAGCTGCTTCACTTTTGTGGAAGGAGCAGGTGTTGAGGAAAGGTTTTTAAAGGCCAAATGCTTGGAGTCCAAGCTCCTTCCCTGCCCACAGCATTGGTAATTTCTTTCCATTTATTGAAGGACCATGAGCAGGGGAGCTGTGCAGTCCTGCAAAGCTGTGGCCACTCCACAATTCTGCAGAGAAATGGGCCCCAGCAGCCTCAGGGGAGAAGAAAGGGCTGGAGGCACCTCCAAGGGGCTTTCTTGGGCTTCCCTCCAGATGATCTGAGCCAAGATCCTTCTTTGTGCTGCCAATGAATTGCAGGCTCTGATTGGAGAGATGATGAAGGAGTGGAGAGTGTGGGAGGAAGGGCTGCAGGTTCCCTGTCTCCTGTCACTGCAGCACTGCTTGGCTCTGAACTGTCAAAATGAAGCAGCAAAGGGTCAGTCAGCTCCCATGGGGCAGCAGCTGCTCCAGGGTTTGGCTGCCAGCATTTAGAAACACTCAGGTTCCAGGGGGTCTCAGCAGGGAAGAAACAATGGTGATGGATGTGCACACCTCCATCCCATCCCATCCCATCCCATCCCATCCCATCCCATCCCATCCCATCCCATCCCATCCCATCCCATCCCATCCCATCCCATCCCATCCCATCCCATCCCATCCCATCCCATCCCATGGAATCCACCACAAACACACAACCACAGCCACCCAGTGGGTGTTTAACCTGAATCTGGGCTCCAAACTGCCAAACTCAGGCCAAGGTGTAGATCCCAAAAAGGAATTTGCACCGTGAACAAATGCAAAAGGCATCTCTGTGGATTCCTGCCTATCCTGATTTGATTTGCAAACTCATCAAAGCCATTAAGGGACAAGCAGCAACCCTGAGTCTACCTGTGAAATCAGATAGGAACCTGCCAGAGTCAGGAAAACAACATTTAATTGCTTTTATTCCTTTAATTGCCAGCACACACGAGGCAGTTCCCTTTGCAAGCTGAAGTGCTGGGCTCTGTGAGCCCTCAGACTCTGGGTGCACTGACACTCACATGTTGACAAAGATGTTGGAGAAGTAGTTTCCCCAAGAAGCTGCACGTGCTGGGTTTGATTTTGCATGCATGAGCTGTGCTCAGATCATCTCCATGCTTTGTTAGGAAGGAGGAATTCAACCAACATGGCACTGATCTCTCCTCGTTACCCCAACCCTGTGATTTGAATGGATCTGACTTTGTAATCTCAGCACTGTTAATACTGATTAAAACCAAATTATTACATATTTATATCAAGCCTGGCAGCAGAGTCTCCCCTGTCCTTCAGCATTAGCAAGTGAAGCTGTGAAGCAGCTGATGGCCAGGAAAGCAGATGATGTCCCTGGAGAAGGGGAGCAGCCCCTGAGAAGGGAGGTGGCACCAGCTCCTGGAGCCCGTGGTGCTGCAGGGTGGCAGTGCCAGGGTTGGGAAGAGCTTTGCTGTGCCTGTTGCTTGCTCCTCTCTGGGTATTGTCCCCATCTGGATGCAGGATCCAGCACACAGAGCATTGGTGAACCCTCTGCCACCCTCCTTGCTGGATGCTGTCACAGCCAGCTCAGTGAGCAGTGATTGCTGCACAGGCTGGAGATTATCTCCTGCTACCCAAATCCAGCACATTTTGTTCAAATCCCTACACCTTCTCTTCTTAGAACATTCTGGGCTATTGACATTATATTTAGCAAAAGAAAATGTTCCAGGGGAATCCAAATAAAATCCAGACTGCTGTAATTCCAGACCAGGTTAAAAACACAATAAGGAGTTTTACAGTGGTATCAGTGCCCTGGCTTTGATCACAGCCCTGTTGGTGCTGTGAAAATGTGGAGTGAGACACCTCTTGCCTCAATGGCACAGAATTCTCTCAGGCTTTCTAACCTCCCTTTGATGAGACCACACAGCTCAACAGGAAGTCCTACAAAGTATTTTATTTCTGAGGGAGCACTGCTAAATTGTTTTGCTGAACTGATGTAAGATATTTCAAGTTTACAAAAGAAAACCATTTTCAAAGGGTAAAACTGTTGGGAAGTGATTTAATTGTTATTTTTCCAACACAAAAGAGTCCAGCAAGACCTCCAGTGAAATAGATTCCTACAGTAAAGGGTCATTTTTGATGAACTGTCATTTTTCTCCATTGTGAAATTCAACATTCCTTGAGAATCACTATCTCCATTCTTCACGAGTGAGATAAGAAGACTCAGAGTTAACTGAAAGGTAAGAACTGTGTTTCCAAAAGAGTTCCCCTTTCTTCCACTGAAATTTTCGATTTTAAAAGATTTCACACATATCAAAGGTGGGAAAAGCTCTAATAACTTTTCCCCTACTCTGTTTTTTAAGTAGATAAATCTTCAGGCCAGTGACTCTTATAGTCTATGTACAGACTTCAACTCAACAGAATCCCACTTTCCAGCAGTGAATTAATGTTCTGGGAGTAATTAGTAAAAGCCTTGTTTTTTTAAAACTCTGATTTAAGACTGGATGGTGCTAGAGATGTTTGAACTCCATCCACCAAGAAGAAACTCTGCATATTACTTCTCAAAAAAAAAAAAACCCAAAATTCCACTCATTTATTTTCCAGCAGCACTCAGAGGCAGTCACAGCCTCAGAATCCAGAAGAAGGACAGGGATGGAGTAGAAATGAAGAGGTGTGGGGAGGGGCAGCACTATTAACTCCCATTGCTCCCTCTCCAAACAGAGCAGCCTTTGACATCTGATCTTTGTGCTCCTCGCTGGGCTCAGCTGACAAATGGCTCTCTCTGATTCTTGGAAGGAAAGAAAAATAACAACCCCCCCTCCTCCATCCCCTTTGGGTCATGCTACCCCATCCAACTTGGAGCAATCGTTTATCATTTATCTGATGGCTTAAGCACATCTGCATAAGAAGTGGCACACACCCAGAGAAGCTCTCTCTATTTCACAAATCCTTAGCAGTGCATTTTTTAATAGAAAACATCAATCCCGAGTAGCCTGAAGGAAAGAACCCTCTTTAATCATCCACCACGCTGAGGACTAATTTCAGACAAAGGCTCAATGCTCCCAGTCACCTATAGCATGGAATAACTCAGATGATTCCTAAATTCACAGGGAAAGGTTCAATCGCCTTTTCAAAGCTGGATTGCAGATCCTGTGTTAATTACTACGGGAAATTACATCTCCAGTAATACTCAGCAAGGCTTTACAATAAATGCTGTCTGATCTATTCCTGCTCAGCCTTGAACTCTTTGTGGAATATTTGTAAATGTAATGGGTACTTCATTTCCACCACTGCTCCTGAATAATTCATACAGTGGAAGATCCTTGCATGGTTCCGTGAATTGAGAGACTTGGGGTATTTTGTTCTCTATAGTTAATGGATTAAAACAGGTTTTTTTTCAGCTATGAAACCAGGTAATTTATCACCACAAACCCAAGTATGGTTCATACATCACTGAGTCAACTGAGAAACACATCTGTGAGTCTGGATATCAGAAAAGAACAATCAACAATTTTAAATCATCCCATGTTGTCCGAAAAACCAACAGAGTTGCAAAATAAAATGCTGAGAAACAGCCTTGGATCAGTCAAAATATTTGCTTTTTTTTTTTTTTTTTTCAGGCCTTTAATTCAACCATTTTGTTCCTCCACAAAACAGCTCATTTTGAAACATTACATTGAAAAGTGAAAAATAAATAAATCAAAACTCCTTTCCATTCAGAAAATGTCATAACTGGGAGCTCCAGCACTTTCAAGATATTCCTCCCCAGCTCCCTTGCAAGCAGAATTGTCAAAATTGGTAAGATTTCTTCAGCAATTTCTGTTTTATCAAAATGACATTTTTCCAGACAAAACTGTTGCGACAAAAAAAAAAAAAAAAAAAAAAAAAAAAAAAAAGTCAAAACCAAAATTCAACAAAATTGAACATCTCTGATGCAATTGTCTTTGACAAAAAGAGAATGTCTCAAAGATGTAAAACCTCTCCCTGGGTGAGTCCCAGAACATCAGGCTGACACATCCAGGCTGAACATGCAAGTTCCTCTTAGGTAACAACAAAAGAAAAATGAATCAACCTGAACCTCAGCGGCCAGAGGTACCTTCAGATATATTCAGAGCCAAGTGGAGGCTTCCTGAACTGCAATTCCTGCAGTTTTAATGAGGAAATTCCATGTTCCAGCCTTAAAATGTGAGGACAGGAACACAGATGCCTTGTGAGCATCCATCTCTGGAGCTGAGCACTGACCTCTGGGTCCTGCACCATGCAGGATTTGGTGTTGGAGCTCCTTCCATGGGTTTTGGTGCCATTTGCACTTCAATCTCTGTTTTTCTGTCTGTCCCCACCAGGCACCAACTCTCAGTTCCCACCTGATCTCTTCAGCTGGGCTGAGATGTGCCCAGCCAGCAGCTGCCTTGTCTTCCCCAAAATCAGCTCATCACAGGAAAATCCCAGGTGTCACACAGTGCTGGAGTTTCCAAAAGCTGTTTACAAAGCTCTGCTGTGGGGCACCACCTCCATTTTCTCAGTGTCAGCAACAACTCTGCTCATTTCAGCTGCCAAAATGACTCCTCCAACCCCTCTGCCAGGAGAAAGTGCCCAGGAATGCACTGGAGGAGAACAAATCATTTTGGCTTTGGCTCAGTCACCATCACCAGCTGTAATAAAATTCCCAGGACCTCATGCTGCTCATGTCAGACACATCCACAACCCCTTTCCTGTGGCAGGATTGCACAGCTGGAGCTCCAGGCACAGACAGAAGGTTGAGCAGGATATGCAGAGGGAAGTTCATCATCCCATTGCTTTTCCAGGCAGAGAAGGTGGAGTTGCTCTCCAGAGCTGAGCTGATCCTGCAGATTGGTGGTGAAAACACTGAAAATCACCTCTGTTTTTCCAAATATCACTCAGGTGGTGACTGTTTGCTGTCAGGGAAGAAAGGGTCACTCCTTCCTGACCCTCATCTCTGCAGCAGGGTGAGCAGGGTTTGGGGTTTAAAGCTCTGCAGTGTGTGGGGCAGGAGGAGCCTGAGCACTGAGCCCTGTGAAGGGATGAGGATGTGAAATGGCACAGCACAGCTCAGAGCTGCTGAGACAAAAGGTGCAGTGGGTTTTCAAAGGACAACAAATTTTCCATGATGAGCAGAAGAGGTCACTGGTACTGCAGGTACCTGTGATGGAGCAGGACAGATGGCTCTTTCCTGAATTCACAGGGTTGGGATTACCCTTTTAACCAAATTCCAAGCCAGATAAAAATTATCCTGTACAGATTTGCAGAATTCAGGAGCAGAGAGGGTCTAATGTAGTGTCAAACCTCATTTCTTTCCATCACAGACACCACATTTTTCTTCCTAAGCCCTGCCAAAACTCTCCCTGGATGGATGCAGCACATTCTCAGCCCACAGCAGCCAGTCTGAGCTACCTTGGTGTGAGCAGCTCTTTTCCTACCACAGGAAAATTTCCCTGCAAATGGCAAAGCCTGAGGGGGAGTCACCAAATTTTACCAGTGGTTATTAGGATAGTGCCTGCCCAGCAGAAGTAAGAAACTTGCTGAGATAGATAGTGGAGTGGAGTGTTCTGCTCCAATCCAATTAAAAAGGTATTTGGGAAAATGACAAATGCACCACAGAGCTCAGCACTGTCTGGGCTAGACCTGGAGCTCTGTGTGCTTAAAAAGCAATTAAGACAAGACAAGAATCACCATTAGCCTTGGGGAAAGAAAACCCACAAGGCATTTTTAGCCCAAGGCAAGAAAAACAGAGGGGAAATGTTCCCTCCAAATCAGAGCAGAGTCTTTGAAGGCCAGGCTGTGGCCCCCAGAGCACAGGAGCACAAACAAGGTTTGGCTCTGTCTGACCAAGCTCAGCCAGGCTCTGCCCTGTGAGGGCAGCTCAGTCCAGTGTGAGACAGGACCATGATTTATTCACACAGTTTTGAAATTCTGGGGTCTAAAATGACTGAATGCAGAGAATAGGTTGCAAGAAACAACTAAGCAAGCAGCAGGGCATCCTTCCTCTGCCAGCCTCACTGGATGGCTCCAATCCTGAATCTTCTGCCTGAAGATGTGTTCTGCCCTGTCCCTGGTGGTAAATCCTGGCTGAATAACCACATCTGCTTCCATAAGCAACAAGAAATTGAAAATCTCTGAATAGGAATGCCAAGAATTCACTTTGGAAGCATGTGGTTCCTCATTTCTGATAATTATCCAAAAAAGCAAAGATCTAAATAAAAATATGGGAAATGTGTTGTTTCCTTATTGCAAGATAAAGTAAAAATTATAAATGTCTCACTCAAATCAAAATGAAAGCATTTGTTTTGACACATTCCAGTTTAAAATGATGCTGGAAGCGACATGTTTCCATTCAATGTTTTGATTTTGACAAAAATCTTTCCAAAAAAAAAAAAAAAAAAAAAGTTTTGCTGCAGTTTTTTTTGCCAGCTCCCAGAGGGATCAGTCAAAGCTTCCTGAAGCTCAGAGTCATTAGCAAGCTGTCACAGAACTGAGACCCTAAAATGCATTTGACACATCAGATCACAGTTCCATCAGACCTGCAAAGCGTGCCAGTGCTGGATCTTCACATCTAACTCTTGGATCTGACTCCTTCAGGATTCACTCTCTTCTCTGATGGAGCAAGAGAAAGGAAATTAGCCTGGGAATGAATCCCCCCTGGCCAAAACACCAGGTTCAGCTGCTGTGCAGGAGGAGGAGCTCATGGATGATCTGGTGACATTCCCACTGTCCAAGAAGCACAGGCAGACACTCACTCCTTCCAGGGAGGAGAGAGCAGCAGCACCAAGATTTCAAGAAAAGAGCAGCAGAAAACACACCCTGTTGTAACTCTGAGCAGGAGACTCCTGAAGAGACAGGTCCTGGGGATGTGGTGGGCACACACCTCAAGGGGCTCAGTCCAGGAATGCCCCAGCCTGAAGATCCCATGGAAAAGCCACAAAATGCAAAACCTGTTGGTCCTGGCAGAGCAAAAGGTTGGACCTTCCCCATCTGGCAGCTGACCTCGCTTTTCCTGCAGAGCTGAGCTATTCTGGCTGCTCAGATCACAGAGCTCTCTGGCTGCTCTCTCTCTCTCTGAGCATGGAGATAATGACTTTCCAGGAGAGAGATTGTTCCTGCTCCAGTGAGCAAACCCAAGGCCTCCACAACACGACCCCACACTCGGATTTCTTGTTGCAGTTGAAACAAACATATGTTCAAACAGCCCTGACTCGAGTCCATGTCCAGGTGGCTGCACAGAGCTATTGGTGCAGGCAGATGTCCCAACTTAGACACTGGCAGTTCTAGGGCACAGCTCTTCCCTTTTTCCAGGCAGCCAATCCCACCAGAGATTTGGGGGTATTTCTTGCAGGGAAGTGGCACAACTCCTGTGGCACATTTCCTTGCTCAAGAGCACTGGGAGTCCAGCTGAATCCCAGGTGAAATCTTTTATTGTCACCACTGTGTTCCTCCCAGAAAAGAGATCAGGTTCTCCTTGAACAGGAGAAGGATCACAAGGAACATCCTGTACATGGGATATCAGACAGAGCTCCAGCTGACCCTGCCCTCAGTGAACTGCAGAAATCTTTGGGTTTAGGGTGTGGATTTCTGCATCTTCTCTGGGAATGTCTCACCTTCTTGCATCCCACACTCAACCAAGATGTTATATTAACAAATGAAATTATCTCACCCCAGATCTGGATAAAACTCTCTTTTTTCATGGAAGGTCATTCACTGCTTCCTTCTCCCCAGCAGAAACTTCTCTATAAGGAAGGAGAAGATGGAGTAAAACATAAACGAGGAATTGACATTCATCAGCTGATGCAGCAATGCTAAACCATCCTCTTGGATCACCCAGACCCTCTGGATGATCATTAGCTCTCAGGGTGTTTCAGACAAGTTTGCAAGATGCTTTATATCAGTCAGGAGAGACTTTCTAATCAACTGACACAGTTTAAAGCATTTTGGATGGGGAGGCACGTACGTGGGAACGTGAGCCTGAGCACAGATGTATAAAATTGTAGGTGATCAAAGGTAGTGCATCCAAGGCAGGATTAAAAGACATTTAATACAGCTTTTCCCAATAAGCCAGAGAGATGAAAGAACTGCCACAAGGCCTTGCTTGAGGCTTAGAAATTGCTCTGTGAAATCAGCTGCAATTGGTAATTAAATGGAAACCTTGGGGGTGTTCTGAAGACTTTTTTCATAGCCTGGCATAAGGGAACTCATCTTTAAATTACGCAGACTTTTACCATCCACTGAGGTGAAGGTGAAACATCATCCTGCATGTCCTGGCTCTGTGCAGGAGCAGATGTGGCTCCTCAGCCTCTCTGTGCCAGGGTCAGGGCACACAGTCCTGAATCTGAGTCACTCAGAACTTTCCTGGTTTCCCAGTGCCTGCCCTCAGCTGAGGCAGCTGTAAACCAGGGAATTGTGTCCCTGCCTCGTGCAACACAAAACCAGCCATGCTCTAAAGTGTCCCAGCAGCTCCTTCTCCTTCTTGGAAGTGCACACAGCTCCTGCACAGCTGCTTCCAGCCCTTGATCTGCTCCAGAGAGAGCCCAAGGCAGGCAGGAGATCTCTTGGTTGACTGGGATGTGGGGGGGAAAAGGGAAATCCTGGTCCTGATAAAAGACAGGAGAATGACAGTGGGGTTTTTAACCAACGGTGAGGGATTAGAAATTCAAATGTGCCCATGTGGAAGGGAAACCAGAGCAGAGCAGAAAGCTCAGCCTTGTGGGTAGAGCACCCAAACAGACCTGGGAGATTTTGGTTGAACTCTTACTCTGCCACCACTTTGCTGAGTGCAGCTGAGGCTGAGCCCTTCTCATGGCCCATTTCCCTTCTCTTTGCAATAAAAGGGGTCGGTCCTTTTGATCTACTTGCAAGAATGGGTTACTCACTGTTTGCTTGAAGAGTTCCTAGGATAACAAGGGCTATAAACAAAGCAGACCTGCTCCCCTGGATTGCAGTTCAACAGCTTAGAATACTGTTTGATGCAAAGTGCTTTGGTTCCTGTTGTAGCCTTTCATTTCTAGATGGCACAACACTCACTCTGAGGCAAAGTACTCCTTCAGACAAAGCTGAATCTGCTGAAAGTAGCACTGGAAATCCTTTTTTTTTCAGCAGAACAGGCAGCAGGTGAGGGCAGCTCAGCTGCAGACAGCTCAACAGCTGCTGAAAAACAAACTAAGACCAAAAAACGTTTGAAAAAGAATTAAAAGCAAGTTCAGTAAAAGAAATAAAAATAAAAGAAGGTGCTAAATCTCCCCTGAATACAATGCAGGTAGTCAGAAATAGCTGCCAGAGAGAGATCCACAGCTGATATAAATAGTAGTGACTCATGGTGTAATGGGGATCCAGTTCAGGGGAACAAATCCCTATCAGAGGCTCAGACAAAGCCTCCTACAGCAAACACCTCTGAAGGCACAGGCCTAAATACCTCCAGGGATTTGGGAACACAGAGCTCAGGATAATACCTCTGAGGCAGAAAGCCCTTTGTGGCAGTCCCCTGTCCAGGCAGCATCCAGTGCTGGGGATGGCTTTGGTTTGTGGCCCAGGAGAGATGGATTTATGCAGAGCATAAGGAGACTCTCTCAGACAGATGTCAGAAAAAATCTCCATGCATCAACTGTGCTGCTTCTGCTGCTGCTGAAACCTGTCTGCCAAGAGTTCCTCCTTGAGGGCCTGGGAAACAAATGAAAGTGCTTTAATTTCCAGAGGACTCTGTGCTTTCCTGGCAGAGCCCTGGGCCTTTCCAGCCCTGGTTTGCAGAAGGTGCCTGTCCTACACCTGCTGCCAGTGGCACACAACCAGTTCACCTCTGGCACGCAGCCTCTACAGGATTTCTGCCAGTTCTATTTGGCTCTGCAATCTCATATAAAGTTCTCCAGCATGTCCTCCAGAGCCACCAGTGTCCAAACCAAAGATTCTCAGAGGACACAGCCCCTCAGACTCATGACCTCTGTGGGCAGAGCCCATGGGCAAAGCCAAAGGAAGCAGAGTGAGATGAGGGAGGGATGGAGTTGTTCACCCTGAGCACAAGGCTGTTCACATCTCTGGGATGTCAGGTGCAGTGGTGACTATTCTTTATTTTCCTTTTTCTCTCAGGGTTCTTGGAGCTGTCACTGGAGGAGATGCTCTTTGCATCCAGCATTTCCAGCCTCTGAAATTGCTTCCTGCCCTGTGCTGATGTGGAAGTCAATCCCAGAGGCAGAGCAAGCCTGAGAAATAAAGAAGTCTGACCCAGAACAGGCAGGTCAGCAGCTGGATATTGCACAGAAATGGCAGTCTCTCCAACACAGAGATGCTTTTCTTTCAACTGCTTTTTTTTTTTTTTTTTTTTGCCCCTCCATATAATTCCCTAATAATCACCCTATTAACAATGTTCCATTTGCCACGCAACTTGGGATATTAATCCTATTAGTTGGTACTAATCCTTTGCAAAACAAAATGGAAATATTCCCTCTCTCATTTTCTTGGGGTAAAAAAAAAAAAAAAAAAAAAAAAAAGAAAAAAAAAGAAAAAGGAGAGAAAGAGGTGGGGAGAAGAAAAGACAAAGATGCTTTCAGAGGTTTGCTGTTTTGTGAGTTAATTGAATGGAACTGGGTCTCCTGTGGTCTCCATATAGAATTCCATTATCATGTAATGGGGAGTCACATCCATCCTGTTGATAAGACACAGCCTGTCAGATTAAGCATTAACTATCATATTTGGAAACCATGCAGTTTTCTACCCATTGGGGCATCCAAACACAATATCCCATTTCCCTTTCCTTCCCCCAACACCTTTTCCTTTACTGCACATTAATTAAAGAACAAGGGGAGGGGGAAGACTGGTCCATGCTGCTGAGCCCAAGATAAACTTTGCTGAGTAGGGAGGAAGAAATGAAGTGAGCATCCCAGAGAGCAGAGATCTTTCTTATAGGCTTTCATTTCTCCACCCACCCCCACTTGTGCTGCATTTTTTCATATTTCTGTGAAGAATTACTGGCAGTTTCCATCCTCCCTTGCTCCACAAGGTGAGACTGGCACCTACTGGAATGATCCTGGAAAAGCTGAGACTGAGAAGAAAAAAAATAAACCTGGTCTCAGCTTAGTTTCTTCTCCAGCTTCACATTATTTTTCCCCTTCATCAGGCAAACAAACAGCTCTGCACACACAGAGCCAGCACATGCTGGATTTGACACAGCTCCATTTTGAAGCTGTTTTGTGGTAATTGGGGGAATTATCACGAGTCCCTCCATTTCTGTCAGCCCATGGGGAGGGAACCACAGGCACAGATCCTGACAGAGCTCCTGTGGGTCTGTGAGGCTGCTCCCTCTTCACTCTGTCTCAGCACTTAATGGAGGCAGGAGCAAACATCCCTGCAGGTACATTATCCATCCCCAGTAGTTTCATCTCCCCTTCCCTCACATGCTTTTTCCTAAGGAGGATTTCCTTATGGGATCTGTGCACCCTCTGGGATTTAGATTTAGACCCCCAAATGCTGTTCTCCCATGATTATCCCCTAGTCCTAAACTTCTTCTTTGATGTCCCACTCCAAAGTCCCATTGGCCAAACTCAATCAAGCAGCAACTTGGCTTCCCCCTGCCTCTGTCCCTGTTCCATCTGTCCCTGCTGGGCCCAGTGTCCAGCCAGTTCCAGCCTTGTTCCCACTCCAGATCTCCAAGCTGGTTCATACAGATCTCCAGTAAAGCCCAGCCACCACTGCTGGTGTCCTGTGAGCCCTGGAGAGCACATTCTGCATCCAGCCCTATCTGATCCCCCATGAGAGCTGCTCTTTCTCAGTGCTACTCTCCTAGTTTTGTTCTGTATATTTTATCATGAGCAAAGAGCCTCCCAGCTCAGAGATTGTCACACCAAAAGTCCCAAAATAGGCACCACAGGTTAAGCAAAGGCACAGAAAACAGGGAAGTGAAATGGCTGCATGGCACAGCAGAATTTGGAGAGAACAAGGGAGAATCAGAGGAGAAAAGCTGGAAGACAGAGCCAATCCTGCAGACTTGGAGCTGAACAAAGTGCAGCTGGAGGCTGGGAACATCTCATGGACTGGAGCTGCCTCCATGAGAGGGATGAAGCATTATTAGGAGTGAGCTCTGTCTGTTTGCAGTGCCTGCCCCCAGGGCTGCTAACCTGAGCAGGAATGACTCACAGAGCACTGAGCCACCCCAGCACGGGCAGCAGACACCTCCTGATTAGCAAATCTAATCCTCCCTCTCCAAACCTCTCCATCAGGGAGCTCTGGCTTTGAGGAGCAGCAGCTTCTGAGCACCAAGAGCCAGGGGCTGCCAGACCCAGCTGCCCCTGGCTGTGCTGGGGAGGATTCAAGCAATGCTCTGTCCTGGGGAGCTGCCTGACAAACACAGAGTTCAGCACGTCCTAATTGCTCTGCACAAACAAACAAGCAAACAAACAACCCTTTGTTTGCACACAGCTCTCAGGAGAGGCCTCACAGATGAGGTGAGCTGGGATGTTCCTCTCCAGCTCCCAGACTGATCTGCTCCCAGCTGGAAGGAGCCAAGGGAAGGTGGAGATGCTCAGCAGGCTGCCCTGGGTGTGCGTGCCTGAAGGACACAGAGTTTCCTCCTTCCAGCAGAGCTCCAAGATGCCCTGCTGCTCTCAGGAACATTCTGAATAATGACCAGGAGTGGCAGAGAAAAAGGAGCTCCTGAGGCAAGCTCTGAAGGGCTGTTAGAGTGAAATTCCTCTGATTTACACGGGGGTAAAATGGAGTGGATTGCACATTCAGCTGAGTGAGTGATGGAGCCACAGCCTGTGATGGGAACTGGGACAAAGACAGGGATCAGGTCCAGGGGAGGACAGGAGGGTTCAGCCACCAGGCAGCTCATTGCCTGGCAGCAATTCATAGCCTGGTTCTGAAATCAATGCAGGCTGGGAGCTCTCAGCAGCCAGACCAAGCCAGGTCTGACATTTACTGTAATTCTGAGCTGCTAGATCACTTTCTCTGGGTTTTCCAAGAGGAACAGTTAGGCACAGTGGTGAGTTATTCCCCTTGGTAGGCTCTGTTTTCTGTTTCTATCCTCTCCTAATTGTCACCCCAACTTCCTTTCCACTCCTGGAGAACAGAGAGTGCTGCTCCAGCATCCCACCAGAGCCTCTGCAACCTCAGAGCTGTCAGTCTGTGGGAAGAGAGAAGGTTTTGCTGGGTTTTAGGGCATAACTTCCTCTCCATCTTCATGGATGTCCTTCCTTAACCCTTTTCTGAAGAGGAGCCAGCTCTGCTGATGCTCCCAACCACCAACAGGCTTTTTGCAAGATCCATAGCCCATGGATCCAGCCAAAGAGGATCAAATGCTTTGAACATTCAGTGTCTTGGATTATCTCCTCCCCTGTGCTGGCCAGCACACACAGGAGACACCTGTGGGCAGCACATACAAAGAGCTGCACTGGAGAAGACCGAGATACACTGGATGGGACAGTGAAATTCCCTTTCCTGGGACAGGGACATTCCTTTCCCTGGTCCACCCTAGGGATTTATGGCTCCAAATACCAACACTAGGAAGAAGATGATGTTTTATTCTCCGGAGAAGAGAATTAACCAAGTTTATTCAACAAACCACAAGTGCTGAGTTGTGACTCTCGTTTCTCTGAAGATCCCACTTTGTGTAGCTGGTTCTTTTAGGAAGGAGATTCACCCTGCCAGAAAACTCTAGCTGGGTTTCTCACTGCTGCAAAGGGCTTGGGAAAGAAAAATGTTGACCTCTTTTATCCTGCCTGGGTCAAGGGAACAGTGGCTCTGGTGATGGATGGTTGACTGTAATTCCTGCCTGCTCATTTAATCAGTGAGAACAGGCAGCAGCTCGAGCATGCTCAAAGCAGAGAGCAGCAGGCAGGGGTGGAAATCTCAGCTCTGCAGAGCAGGGAGGTGTGAAGGGGACAGGGGAATCAGAGCTCTCACACCAGGCAAGGAACCTGGGGCTCTTCCTTGGGTGGAAAGCTAAAATGCAGCCTGCTGGCTGTGCCATTCCAGAGCCTGCAGCCCCCAGAGCCACATCAAGCACAGCATGTGCTGCATCCTGCCTGCCACTGGCAGCTGCCTGCTGCAAATGGAGAGGGGCACTCAGGCATGGAGGGGAAAGGAGGGGTCCATCCAGACCCAAAGCTGCTTTTGCTATCTCACAGCATGAAAGCCAAATAAATCTGCTCTTAAGGGAGCCTCCCATCCATCAATAGCTACACACACACAGAGTTCAAGGCCAGAATAGACCACAGGGTCTGATCTCTTGCCTAGAAAAGGGAGGCCAGGAAAATTTCTCTGTTTCCTCACCCCAACAGCAAGCCCTAAAAACAAGAGCACCCAAACTCTACCCCTCAGCTCAGCACCACGTAGAATGGGAGCATTTCCAAATCAAAATGGTGCAGAGTGGTGTGTGAGGATCTCCTCAACATCCCTGGAGCTGGCACCAACCTTAGCCCCCCAGTGGGGCAAATTGCCCAAATGACACATTACAGAGGTGGAGGTGAAAACAGGAGAGGCTAAAATGGCCTTCCAGCATTTCTGCAGAGGCAAAAGCAAGGCAGCTCCGTGGCTGCTGGAGCAGGGGAGCAGCAGCCCTGAGCCCTGAGCACGGGCAGGTTGAGCTGTCGGTGAACAAGAGGGGAAGGACGCATTGCGAACCCCGTCCAGCCCGGAATGGCCACGGCTGGTGTAGCAGGAGTACCCTCTAGTGGGAGAACAGCCTGGAGAAAGCCTTTCAAAGCATCACACACACACAAATGCAGGGGTTTTAGAGAGCTAAAGAAAAACTGCATTGAGAGCAACCATAAAAATGGGCTTGAAAACAGAGAGAAATGGAATATCTTGAGGAAATAAAGTCATAAAGTCTGATTATCACTTGCAGTACTATTTTTTACTTTTCCAAGAAAGCCATTTAAGACCTGTTTTTTCAAGTATATCTATTGCTGGGCTGGAGAGCAGGCAGGAGTCTGCTCATATTCATGAAGCCAGGCCAAGACTGTTTAAATACCCAAAGGTCACAGCAAAGCCTAGGGCTGCGTGTCTTAATCCTGCTCACTGCCTGAAAGCTGCTGGGTGTGCAAGGAGTCTCTGTACTCATGGCAGAGGCCCAACACATTTCCCCAGGACATCAGAGCTGGTGAAGTCGTTTTGCTTTGGCTCATGGATGAAAGATTTTGCTGTTAGAGGAGGGGGGGAAGCTGGGCAAGGGCTGCTGTGTTGGACATAAAGGATGCAGAGGATGCTGTGCTCTGGATCCAGATGGGATCAATATGCTCTCCCCAGTGCCCTGCTCTGAGATCACACTGACACTGCCTTGACAGGTGCAGCATTAGAACCTCTATAGAGTGGAATTATGTGGTTCCTTTGGGGCTCTTCCCATGCACAAGCCTATCTAACCTGAATGTCTTATATATATATATATCCCTTCATCCACTATTGAAATGCACCTACCCCTAGGGAGATCTTTGAGGTGTCTAAGGCTCCAACCCTTCTGATTTGGGCACAGATAAATACACTAAGAGAGCCTGAGCCTTTCTTTTTTTTTTTTTTTTTTTTTTTTTTTTTCTTTTTTTTCAGATTAAAGATCTAAGCATTGTTTCCTGCAAAGCAGCAGTTGTAAAGGAGTGAGTGGATTTAAAGAAACACAGTCCACTTTTACAGCCAGGGGTAGGAAGGGAATTAAAAACATCAGTGCCAGACTCAAGGTGGTTGTTCCTACAGAGATGATCCAAATTCAGCATCACACAGGAATTTGTGCTGGTGTTCACACAATGAGGGTGAGGCAGGAGGGAGGGCTGGCATGGGAATGTGTCACAGATCAGGTCAGAAGTGGTGGGAGGGGTGACAGGCACAGGGAAGGGTGGGTTAAGCCCAGTACCTCTCCTGGGAGATGGCACAGCCATCCCTCTGTATGATGTGTCATGTACAGCCCCTCACAAGTTGCCTCCTTTCTTCAAGCTCCAGTTACTGCCAGCAGATTTGGCAGGGGACTCAGAGTCCTGATTTCTGATATAGCTATAAGTTATCAAATTCCCCTTTGATCCCACCTTCCTCTTCCAGTGCATCCTCCCAAAGAGCACAAACCCCTCAGCAGAGCTCAGTACAACCTTCCTGGAGAAGACTCAGCACCCCAGGGTCTGTCCCAGCAAGGCACAGCACAAAAACCAGAGCAGCACAGAAGGATGCCAGTGCCAGGCACTGATCCCACCCTGGATCCTGCTTATTTCTCTGGGAAACCTCCTGGGAGAGATTTACCCACCCTAGAGAAGGGAGGAGCCTGGCCCAAGGTGACTGGGCTGCAGGACTGGAGCAGAGCCCAGAGCTCCCCCAGAGGTTTTCTGAGGCAGAGGGAGGGAGGGAGGGTTTGGCTCTTTGGAGGGTTACTCTGCCTTCCAGAGCAGAAGGCTGTGAATTCCCATGCCCACACTGCATGCTCAGTTAAAGTGACAGATGACTGGATGTGTGCACGAGCCTCCATCACTGGAGAAAGGGTAGTGCAGATGATTTCTTGGAGAGAAAGGATAAAAAAAGAGAGAGTAATTTGGAGTAAATGAGGAAAAAAAGGGGAAGAGATTCTCTAGATACATAACGTGCCACTGCAGAACCAGGGACATGCCTAGGGAAATTTTTAAAAGTTTTTAGAAAAAAGCAAAGCTAAAAAAGAAAAAGTATCCTATTAAGATTAATGGTTTCTGGCTTTCCATCTCCCTCCAGCATGGCTCTTCCATTTCCATAAACCCATTATCCTCACTGCTGTTTCACTTAATTGGAAAATGTCTATTGCAACCTAGCATGTTCCAAGACAAACCTTGGATGTATATATAACAGGCACTTAAAAGCTTTCAAATATTTCAAATTTGCTCAACACAATTACATGAACAAAAACCCTGTGGGACTTTATTCTTTCTAGAAAACAAAAACCACCCAAAAAAAGAAAACCCAAACCCCACAATAGTCATAAAGCATGTGTTCACAGGACTAGAAACACCATTACATTTATCCTGATTAGCATTCCCTAAGCTTTTATGTGCACACAGTTATTGCCAGTGGAGGGAAGAGGGGACAGTAGGAAATGCCAGTCAATGATTTGGCTGCTGAAGGTCAGGGAAGTGAAACAAGGAGATTTGTTTCACTGCAGTGACAGCCATCAAACAGGGACAGTGTGTGCCAGGTGCCCTTGGAGCTGCATCCTCCTGGGAAAGCCCTGGGATGAGTTTGGGGTGGGCAGGAGGGAGCAGGGCAGTGAGCAGGGCTCCCAGATGGAGCTTCCCAGAGGAATTGGGATTTCCTGGTGGTTTCTGGCAGTTCTGCAGCTGTAGAGAAGCAGGTGAGCTCCTTCCCTGCACTCCTCCTGCTGTCCTTTCCCTGTCCTCACTGACCTCTCCCTGAGCACTGCTTTGGGGGACCAGGGCATCAGAACACATTATGTGAGCAGACCAGGACCTGGAATTTCCACAGCAGCAACAAGATAAAAGTTTCTCCCCTGTTAAATGCTGGTTCTACTGATTTTTAGCTGGAAAGGATCTGAGCCCTTGTGTGTACTTAAGCATTGTAACAAGTTTACAGGCTCCTTTAGAAAATAATGGTTGATTTTTTCATCTCCACATATCCCAGCTCTCCTCTTGGCTGGATTAGCTTGACAATGAATAAACCTGAGCCCTGCAGTACTCAAGGTAAGTGCCAGCCATGGCACTGAGAGGTTGTGTTAGAGAACAAGTCTCTCAAATATTTGCTCTGCTCTCCTTTCCAGCACATCTCAGCTGCTGTCCACACACATCATTGTCCCTCTGACCTGCCCACTGTGTAATGGCATCACACCACTCCAAAACAGGAGATTTCCTCTTGCTGTCTGTGCAGCTGGCTCTGCTCAGCCATGCCTGTGAAGAGAATGCCAGAAACATGTCCTAGCTGCAAGAAATGCAGGAAATTCCTTGATGGGGCCTCTGAATGCATCAAGAGACCTGCAGGGGTCCTGTTATGGAAAGAATTGAATATGCCAGGATTTTATCAAGTGGAGGTGGCTCCTGTTTGGTTTGTGGAACAGCCACAACCTCAGGCTGGTCCCATTGCACTTGTGTGACAGCTCTGAGGTGGGGAGGTGGCACCCACAGCAGGCTGACCTGAGAATCACTCTGCTGCAAGGGAACAAGGAACAGGGCTCTTGGACACAGCTGCAGTTCAGCTTTGTGTGGCACATCTGGCTGCTGGAGCTTCAAAAACCAGTCTGTGCTGGAGTGCAGGTGTGAGGGAATGTGCAGCCCTAAAGCAGCTGTGGAGCATTAGCAAGGGCTGAGCACCAGAGGGGAGAGCCAGGCAGAAAGTGAAATAAAGGCTCCTGCCAGCCAGGCAAGGGAGAGCCAACTCAGAGAGTTTCTCATAAACCAAAGAGTGATGACACAGTGGGAGAGAAATCTAGCTTGTTTTCCTGACAAGCACAATTTGACTCCAATGGCTCCTCACCAATTCTGTCTCTGTTGCCTCCTCCATAAAGACATTAAATCAACTGTAGAAGCTGCTTTTTGAACTCCCAGAATGAGTACATTGTCCATGCTGCTGAGTGCCCTAGATGCAAGTGGTACTGAAAGGCTGATAAGTTATCTGTAAAGGGAACAAGGCTCCTGAAAGACACTCACTTCTGCTGTGGATTAAGAACAAAAGACAGTAAGGACACAAGGAAAAGTCCCTTTTATTTTATTGGTAATACATGCAGGGAAGAAGAGTTGTCTCAATGACTATCCAAAAGGCAGGCAGGGAGATTTAAAGAGCAGCAAATCAGGAGAAAACAAATAGAAATATCTCCCCACAATTTACTGTTCCCTTCCCCCTACATTGAAGTTCTGCTTGACCAAGAGACAGATTTATTGTGCAACATAAATGTCCAGACAGTGCAATTTATGTTTCAAGACAGAGGCCAGGGATAAAAGGTCACAGTGCCAAGCAAAAGGGCATGGTCTGGTTGTGTTGGGAGCATGAGGAGTGAGCAAGAAGAAACTGAAATTTTGGAATACAAGCAAAGAAAGCAATAACTGAACTGACATCTGATTTTGCAGCATAAGTGTTTTGCAGGGCAACTCATTTCCTCATTTAGCTCTCTCTTAGTCATATCTTCACTTCTGCTTCTTTCAAAATCACTGCTGGCCCAGCTAAGTGGCTTTCAAATATCTGCTATTCCAGACCCAAACACAACTGGGTTTTTCAAGGCCAGCACTACATTTCTAAAGGAAGAGACCATGTCATGTCCCTGGAACAGCTGAGATTTTACAGTTCTGTCCAGGCAGGGAACACTGGCCCCTCCTGCTGCCTGGGGTGAGGGGATGACCAAAGGCAGTGGTGTCATCTCAATGCTCTTGCTCTGAACCAGCCCCAGGGCTGTTCTTCCCTTCCCAAGCCCTGCTCTGCATCCAAACACAATTTCCCAACATGATTTCCTCCTTCTCTATCTTCACAGGAAGAAAAAAAAAAGCTTCTTTGCTTTCTCCTGTGCTGGAGGCTGCACCTGATGAAGCAGCACTGTTATTATGGGAATGGACTGTTAACAGCATTTGGGCATTTCTTAGTAATGAGGGCAGGGAGAGGGGAGAGGGAAGTAATCAAAATCCATGCACCAGATGGGCTATTCCAGAGGCATTTTTCTCCCCAAGCACCTGTGAAGGGCACTGGCTTTCAACAAGCACAATTTTTGTAATGAAGTTAAACCCACAGAGCACGGTGGGACAATTTGTATCTGCTCCCAGGCAGGAGGAGAGAGGGAAAGGCATTGTCCTCACCGAGTTTCTGGCACTAAAGGAATTCTGCCGAGGGGAGACCCATTTCTCTACCTATTCCCATCACAAGCAGAGCTTGATCCACTCTCCACAAGCTTGTCCATCCTTTCCCAGCTACAGACTAACAACAGGGCACAGATGGAAAAGCTCGAGGCAGCTGCAGTGGCAGAGTCCCAGTGAGTGGCAGAGGAGCCAGAACCTGTCCCCATCCCTCACACCATGACATTCACTGCTGCACTCCTCCAACCTCACCTCAGGCTCTGCAGTGAGGAAACACATCTTGGGATAGGAGAGAACTCTCCTGCACTTGACAGAGCTCTGGAGTGCCAAGCACAGCCCAGAGTGGAGCCCTCTGCATGTCTCTAGGAGGCTCAGACACTCTGATTGCAGCCACTGCCTGCCCTGTGCAGGAGCTGCTTGAGGCTGCCCACAGGGAGGGAGGAGGTCAGGACAGCACTGGATGCCTCTGCACAGGGAGAGGCTTTGCAAAATGAAATTTGTAAAAGGTTGGAAGGGTAAGAGCTGATGGGAGAGTGAAGTGTGAATCAATGCATCTCTGGGTAACCCAGCCACCCTACCATCCACCAAGTCAGAGCTATCTCCATCAGTGCTGTGTCTGTCTGTCTGTCTGTCTGTCTGCTGCACAGATGAGGAGATTCATGGGTAGCTTTACTACAGCTGTAAGGAAAACACTGAAGTCAGAATTTTCTTACACCCCAGGTTTTCATGTTGCCATTGCTCGTTGAACTGAGCACATCCTCAGCCCTGAAAGCAGCTCAGCTTCCAGCTCCTGCTGCTGAGAGCAGAAGAAAACCAGCCCTAATGCTGCCTGAGCTCTGCCCTCACCCCAACCTGTTTGAATCTCACAGGAAATAGGTGCTCTGAAGCAAAACAGCAAACCCATGTATGAATTAGGCAGCAGAAAATCATGGGGAAAACCTGAGGCATTTGGCTTTGCAGGACAGCAAAAATCCCACCCAGCTGTGCTTGTGCTGAGAGGAGAAGGACCCGTGGCCACAGGGATGTCAGCAACACACCAGAGCACCTGAGGATTGTGTCAGAGCTCAGCTTGTTTTGCCTCTTCACAGTGATAAAGTAGCAGGAGTCCCTCGAGTGGGAAATGCTGGAATCAGCTTTACCTTTATTTCAAAGGGAATTTAAGGTGAGACTTGGGAAAAGGTTGGTACTCGCTCTATTTATTTGTATCTCCTTTCTGGTCCTGTTTGCTTTCTAGTCAAGAGCTCTGCTTCTTCAGTGTGCATTCAATATTAAATTGCCTCTTAATGTACTAACAGCCAGGCTTCTCTTGAAGAATATCCTCCAGCACACAGAATCTGCAGCATTTGTCAAGGAGAAAAGGATTAAGTGAATAGGGACTCCAGCCAAGTTTCCCTGATTTTTTTTCTTCCAGGTACTGGTAGATTAAAAAAAAAAAATTACAATATTTCCTGGATCACTTATTTATTTCTTTTTCCTATGCCTATGCAATCACTTTTTGTTGAAAAAAAAAATTTCAAACTCACATCTCAGCCACTTCCATTACAATCAGGATTTATCCAAGGTCACAGAGCCACTGGAAGGGCAGGGAATCAGACTCCATTTCCCAGATTTTATTTTATAAATCTGGCACCAGGAATATCCCAGCTGATTTGGAAAAAGACTGGAATACCACCTTGCTGTTCAGAAATGGCTTGGACCCTGGAATTAAGTTACCAGCAGATTTCCCAAGGAAAGCTTCTTCCCAAGGAGGCTGGAACATGATGCTGAGTGCAAAGACATTTCTCATCATGGAGGAAAAGAAAATCATCCCCAGGATTTCTGACTGGGAAGAGAAATATCCTCTCCATCCACCAGGCAAGTGATAAAAGTTACCTGGAGGGCTGGAGCCCTCCAAGAAGATGCAGAAATCTGCAGAGGGAAGAGGACTGGTATTATGAAGACAAAATTCCTGTTTAAAGCCTCTCTGAACTCAGTCCCTCTTTTTTATCTGAGGACTGCTGTCCTCTCTGAGGGGAGAGGGCTCAGGTTGGAAATGCTAAAGCTGCCTACAGAGAAAAATGTCACTGGAAAAGTCCAGATCTATTTATCCTCCCACACCTCACGAGGCTGCCCCTGGAGTGGGATAACAGCTAATCCTGGGGATGGAAACCCCTTCCCACTGATCAAACAACAGTGTGGAAAAGCCCTCCCATTCCTATTCTCTGAGTATGAAAAACTTTAATCCTGTTTAAAAAGCCTTCGAGGCAGCCTGGCTTCCCACCCAGCTTTTCCAGCAGCAAGGCAAATCCCAAGTGCGTTTAACTCCATTGCACTGCAAACATGCGAGCAGCGAGCAGTGCTCAAAGCACATTTCTGAGTGAGCCTTAGGGAACTTGGGCAAAGTAAATAATGTGGCAGAAAGCCTTTCTAGAGGTTTCATAGCCTCTAATTTCCTCACCCAAGGGTCACAAGTACAGCAGCTGTCACTTAAGGCTCTCAGCAATTCACACATTCCAGCCCAGCTCGTTTGAGAAACGCTCAAAGCCATCTCCTCCAATTGTCCCCAGAGTAAATAAAGTTCAAGGCAGTAGGACAAGAAAATTAGAGGCTGTGAAGTCGTGAGAAGCAGCTGTAAGGTAAACTGCCTTGCCCAGAGCAAGGTGCATTAACTTGCAGCTCCCTGCCTGGAGGTTTTGCTCAGGAGAGATCTGGGATAGCACAGAAATCACCCAGCTGCACCATGGATGTGGATACTGCCACCCTGACAGGTGGGGACACAAAGGACACAGCACTCAAGTGCCCTTTAATAGGATTTCTCCAGCCCAGAGAGAAGGAAAGCAGAGGTGGCTCAAAGAGGAGTGCTGGAATGAACTCTGGAAGTGTGGGCTGTGCCTCTGGAATTCCCTCCTGTTTGTCCAGGGTGAGTGCAGCAGCAGTGCAAAACCAGAAATGGAAGAAGAGCATCAGCACAGAGACCACTTCTTATTATGCAGCAGGAAATGGGAAGAGGACTAGAAAACCTAAAAAGCTCCAGGAAGGGATAAAGGAAAAACTCACCAGAGGGCAAATAGAGTGAACCATGAAGGAAATGAGCAGCACAGCCTGAAAAGGGCCAGTGGTGCATTTAGGAAGGGATCTCAGGCTGCCACGTGCTCTCATCATAAACAGAAATAGGGCTGCCACAAGGACAGATGTGACAGATGTGTGAGGAAAGTTCTGTTGACCCATCAGATTTGGTGACAGAAAGGAAATGCAGAATATTCAGGAAAAAAAGGAGGCAGAGTATGAGAAGATGGAAGGCAAAGAGGGCAGACAGGGTGAAGGATGAAGACAGGAGGCTTTCATTTGACTCAGTCATTTTGGGGAGAGAAATTTGAATCCCAGTGGAGAAACTAAAAGATATTCCTGGGTAAGAATACCAGATTTCTGTGATCTTGGGCTTGGGGCAGGGAGTGAAATTTGCTTTTCAGGAGATCTAAGCACGAGGATGTTCAGGACCAGCATGAGGATATCCAGTGAACAGATTTAACAGATTTGGTATCATTCCCCAGGGCAGAGCTCCCAGCTCCTCTGAGAAGAAAGCCTGGCTGAACTCACCTCCCCAGTCACAAGGTCCAGCTTGTTGTGACCTTGGCTAAAGAGATCTGCCTTTAATCATGATAGTGGATGAGCTTCTGGGCTCTTTCCCTAATGCAGAGACACAGCAGAAAAAAATTGCAGCCTAAAAGTTGTGCTTTTAGAGAAAAAGCTTTCTCTGTTACATACATCATTACCCAACAATACAGAGTAGCTACTTAGAGTATCTCTGCATTGGTTTAAAGACCTGATTTTAAAAGCCAGCAGCTTTATCCATGGTATAATGTGTCAAATGCAAGCTGAATTGACACTTATGCAAGTCAAAGCAAATGTTTTTAAGATGTGACAGCAGAGCCATTACCAGCTTCATATATTTCATTCTACTTTTGTGCACACAACCAAGCATATTATTGGCTTTTTATTTCCCTCCTTGTTTGCTTCAGGATTCTGATTAAAGCAAGGAAATATTTCATGAGCTGCCAGGTTATGCTTAGACCATTAGGCCCATCTATGAGAAATATTTATTGGTTTAGGAAATGGGAGAAAAGGAAAGCTGGAGCACTGGTGATACATCTCATCCTCTTTGAAAACAGAGCAAAAGCCTCTCAGATTCTTGTTAGCCAAAGAGATAGGATGAAGTTGGCTCAGGATCAAAAGCTGTAATAGCCAGATGATACAGAGCCCTGATCTGGTCTAAAGCTCCTGGATCTGTTCAGCTTTGGACTGAAAATGTTGATGATGATAAAAGAACTTATGCTTGGTTAATGTCTTGTAATAAAATCCCCCAGGTCTCTGACACTGTCCTTTTTCACCCTTCCCTCTCCTGGTGCTGTCTGAGGTCACTGTAGGTGACTGCACAGCCCCCTCAGCCTGAAGCTCTGAGTCTCCTTTGTCAGGAGGCAGCAAATGCTTGCTGTGCCTGCCCTGGGTGACAGGAAGACAAGCACAGCCCAGGAGTCACAACCACAAACACAAGCAGGGCACCCAGGCCTGGGGTAGCTGTGAAATTACAACCTGAAAGAGCCACCTTGCAGACAGCCAGCTGAGCACAAGGTGGGCTCATGCACATTCTGTCATTACCAGAGAGGAAATAAGGCACAGAATTGAGGCACTTGCTTTCCAGACAGGCTAGGGAGAACAGGACACTCGAGGGATAATCAGGATACTTTTCCAACCATTCTGGAATGGGAACATGCATAAGTTTCACTCCATCTGAAAGCTGGATGCAGTCTGAAACCTGAGCGGCCACAAGCAACATAAGGGCAGAAAAACCCAAATTAGGGAACACATTTTCTTCCCTTGTCATTCTGCAGTGGAGCTGGGAGCCAGCAGCTCTGCAGATTCTGCTGCTGGAGCTTCAGGAGGTGAGGGGAGGTCACAGCACCCAGAGCCCCATCTGCATCTCCAGGACAGGTACACAGCTGAGTGAGGAATGGGCAGGGTGAGAAGAAGAGGTGATTTATTTAAGAGGCTTCCCTGAGATGGCTGACCTGCTGACAGTGACTTAATCAGCACAAAACATTTCCTTGATTTGTCACCAGGGAATGGCAAAATATTCTCGGAAGAGCTTCATCTTTTATTTTAACAACTATTTACATCAAGGAGGTTAAGACACAGCTTTAACCACACAAACAGCACAAACCTTTGGATTTGCTGTTCTTAAACACTACCTGGGAACAGGGTCTTTCTTGTCTTGACTTACATCTGCCTACCCAAAAAAAAGAAAAAGCTCTGTGCTGCATCATTTTTATTCATGAAGATAAATCCATTGTGTATTTTTCTAATGATCTCTTAAGTTCTGCAATTTGCACCATTTTATAGCAGTGAAAGTTAGAGATGCAGTAAGCCATGTATTTAAGGCTGGTAACTTAATGGGAAAGGCATTAACTACCATTTCAGATTTTTAGTTCTGTTCCCCTCCCCATCCTTGGTAATTACCTTGTTACTTAACAGCAGCATCAGCAATTTCATTGATGTGCTTTTAGCACAGGCCACTACCAGAGGACAAGAGTGCTGGAGCATGTTACAGACTCCAAAGTAAACTTTATTTTCTGCTCTTCTTTAAAAAGGATCAGAACATTACCCACCTCTTCTCCACCCTTCAAAATCTGCAAGCATCAGCAGGGCCTGCTTCCCAGGCAGTTGTAGGCTTTTAACAGATAAGAAATCACTTTGGGCCTTGAAGTCACAACTCATGTTATCCCAAGAGATGATATCCTCTGATAAGCTTGGCTTTTTTCATTTCTCTTGTATCCTTTTGTGGTAAGGGGATGGGGGGAACTCTGAAACCCCATTATGATCAAGTCTAATTCATGATGGAAATGAAGAGACAAAGAGAAGTAAAGAAAGGGTAACCAGAAATCTCACTGTGATCCTGAAGAAATCATCACAGTGATTTGTGAATCATCATAATGAGAGAAAACTCTCTGTGATCCAAAGAGAAGTAAAGAAAGGGTAAGCAGAAATGTCATAGTGATGCTGCAGTTATTTCTGATGAGGGTGGTGCTGGCCTGGGAGCCTTTCAGTGCCTCCAGTTCCTCACTCCTGCCCCCCTGGCTCTGTGGGATCCTCCCCATGGCCAGGACTCTTCCCAAGGACACCCCATGCCCACAACAGCCAGCTGGCATTGCCCTCTGCCAGCACTCCTGCCTTGCTCCTGAGGCCACCTGTAAACCAAATAACTCCACATTTGGCACAGTGTTCAACAAGCATCTGAATTACTGCATTTCCTGTACATGCCCACAGCTCCTGGGGAGAACAAGCATTGTCCTGGATCAGCTTTTTTATGACTGGCAGTGGATTTGGGGAGTTGTATCTACCTTACCATTGTGCAGGTTGCCCTGCACACATGCAGCAAGAAAGACAAAAGGTCTAGCACAGAGCTTATCAGCACATGGCAGGCATTTTAAGCCATCTTGCAAAGGAAAAAAAAAAAAAACAAAAACATGTTGTGCATGTAAGAGGAGGAAATCCCTAATTGGAAACACAATTGTCTCGTAAGAAGGGCTCCAAAATCAACAGCCACTCCAATTTATATGGTGTTTTATCAAGCCAAATAGCCCCCAAGGGCTTTGCAAGATGAGCCTCTAATAAGGCTTATAAAAGCAGCCCTCTATAACAGAGGCTGGGGCAGGGAGGGGGAGTAAAAGGTATTTTAGCACGTGAATTGTGACAGCAATGTCAGCCTGTCAAAGCTCCACTGATAAAGGCTGCAGAAGCTCCGGGGGGATCTGCAGCAGTTCCAAGTGCAGGGTTCATGGAGAACAGCTGGGGCAGGCAGGGTGGGGTGTGGGTGGGAGCAGGCAGCACTCTGTGCTCTGTGACATCCCCTCTCCCTGGGGCTCAGCCACACCAGCAGGACACACTCTCAGTCCACAGGCACAGCTCTGCTGCATCAGCTCAGAGGTGTCCCCCAGTGAAGTGGGAAGCTCTGCTGTCACACCAACCCCACCCTTCCCTATGGTTTCTAAAAAGAGGTTGTGCCTTGGTCCTGCCCATTGAGACATTGCACAGAAGAAGGTAATTGTAATTTTTAAATTATTTTATTTTGTCTTTCCCCCTTCACTGACAGGAGAGGAGAGAGCCTGAAGGAAAAACAGAGGGGACATTTTTATTCCAGCCTTTATGGTGTGTCTGGAAGGCAATACTGAGCAATGAGTGTGTGACAAGAAACATGAACAGAACAGGGAGTGTGACTGTAAAACGTGCCTTAACATCCCCTGCAGGAGCACATCCTCTGAGTACCATCCCTTCATCATCACTGTCCTGCCCAAGTGCTGACACACGAGCCAGGGAAAGCAGAACCAGCCAGCACAGGTCACACTTCACTGCACAGTTTTGCAAACCACGCTAAGAAACCCTCAGAGGAAAGAACCAACTAGTTTCAAGTCTATTTTGAGTTGCACAGTGGGCTTGTAAATACCTTTTTTCTGGCAGTTCTACAGTGGTTAAAAATATATATCAAGTGGTCATGGAAAACCCAAGACATAAATTTGTTGCAGAAAGAAATGTCTTTTTTCTTCTGCAACAAAGAAAACAAGTGCTTTAATTTGGTTTCCATTTTCTGGCTGATGCTGTTTTGTGGGCAGGTGTGGAATGGCAGAGCTGTGCTTGTGAAGGTAATTCCAGAAGGATGTGCCCTGCCCTGCTGGGAAGGTGCAGGGCTGCACACAGCCTGGTTTTAACCATGTGTCAGTCAGATGACAGATTAAGGCTCTCACAGTTTCAATGCCTTTATGATCATTTTGCTGAAAACTGGGGGGGAAATATCTGTTTTACCATTTTCTTAGACTTATAAATGCTATGTGAAAATCACAGTGATTCCAAGACTACAAAGCCTGCCCATCCATAGGGAAAATGTCATTTAGGAGTCACCATCAGGGCTTTGAGTTCATCAATCTTGCAATCTTCCCCACACAGGAACCTTTAGGATTCCTCCACAGCTCTAGGCAGAGTTCCACACCCTGGCACAGACCTGTGGTCCTGCAGGTCCTGCAGCACATCCACAGCCAGCCAGCAGTGCCTGTGCCTTGTCCTGATCCTGACCTGCTGGGGTCACTTCCCAGCTTGATCTCAGACCTGCCTTGGCACTGGGCACTTGGGAGAGTGGTTTTGGTTGTTGTCACTGGAGCTGCTTTGCTCTTCTTGCTGGGGATTACATCAGCAAGGCCACAGCCTCTGCTTGTTCCATTGTCACTGTCACCTCCCTGCTCTGATCCTGCAGCTCTGCCTGGAGTCAGTAACCCCAGAGGAACAGGAGTGCCAGACAGGCAGAACTGGCCTAAAGAGGAGAGCAGCTTCCTCTGAAAAATACAGCTCAGGTATAACTAATGTGCCAGAAAGCTCATGGCTCAAGTAATCCCCTGCTCAAGACTTTATCAATAATGCACAATTGGATTGTGGAATACAAAACCCCTGGAACTTAATAAAAGCACTGGCTTAAGCACTGAGCTAACATCATTGGGATTGATGAGTGAGGACAGTTTCAAACAAATTACACCTTGCAGCCAGATAAGACCTATCTTCAGGAGACTGGATGAAAGGCAAGCAGCTCAGCATAGCTGCTCACCTGTCCAAAGTGAAGAGGTTCTGAGTGGAAAACAATGGCTTTAGGAATTAAACACATTTCCCAACCAGACTCTTCAGGGATGAATGCTCATAAATTGAAGGGGAGGTTTCTCTAATGCTGTTTTAAGCATTTCAGTACTTGGAAAAATTTTATTCAAACATGGGAGTTGGGGGCAACAAATGTGACTTACATCCAAATCAGTTTTCCCTGACATGTGAGGATAACTGTGCTAAAGCCTTTGTGCCCAAATGTCTCAGAACTGCCCCAGCACAACCATGTGCTCAATGTTGTCCTGAAGCAGCAGTAGGGTCAGCCCCAGCCCCAGCCCAACACTCTGACCCCAAACAGATGTAGCTTGGCCCTGGAACAGGAGAAATCTCTACAGGAAAACAGACACAGAAGGGAAATCTCAGAGGCAGGGGCAGAGAGAACAGGGTACATACACTGGGAATGGGACAAAGTGGAGCCAGGGCTTTTGGAGAGAATGTATCAAACTGCAGATGGTGCAGAAAGAAAGGAAGAACAGTTGGAGTCAAACCTATGAGAAGGGAAGGTTCTTCAATGGACATCCACAATTAATTTGTGACCTGCAGACGTAAAGCATGCATACCACTCCCCAGGACCTGCCAACCAAAATCCCAGCTTCTGAGGTTTTAGGTGCAGCCTGATCCATCCATATCACAAATCCTGATCAATTCATATCCTGGACCCTGATTGTATTGAGGTTGTTCTGAATGCACTGTCATATCTGTGAGACATCTTCAGTGAACACCCCTCCCCATCTGGCTGAAGACCAGGGCTGGGGTTTGGGTTGCATGTCCCTTTTAGGACCCACCCTTTCCACTCACAGAGGCTCTTTGGGGGTTGTACAAACTCTCTGTGGTGTCCTCAGAAGACAGAGCAGGCTCAGCACTTCCCCATCAGGCTCATCCCCCTGCACTCAGCACCCAGAGCCCAAAGCAGCACATCCAGCAGAGCACCACAGGAGCCTGTCAGCAGGGATTAGTCCCACATGCCTCCCTCAGCATTAGCACAAACCAACAGGACAGCATGGAAAGCCCAGCAATTCCCAGGAACACTTCATTTATTGCAATCCAGGGTAAGAACTGCTCATCTGGAGCCAGGCTCCAGCCCAACTCTGATTGCCAACTGTGGGGAGACAGCTGAAATTACAGTAATGCAATTTCAATATCCTCACAGAGGTAAATGCGCTCAGTTGCCTCAAGGCCTCTGTAAACATTAATTATTAACTTAATGTCTGGCTTCCCTGAGGTATCCATTATCCTGTGTATTAATGGCCCTTCCAATGAGGCAGGGAGCAAACAGCTTGCAGATTACCTGATAGTATAAGTGAAAGTTTGCAAATTGATTTGGTTGGATTGAAAAGTGCTTGGCAGTTAACTGATCACAGAATTTGGAGAAAGAGCAGAGCACAGTAAAAGATGTTTTCTTTCATCACAGCTTTATCTGCTCAGAAAAGAAGAGGAGCCAAGCATGGCAGTGCTGGCTGTTCTTTTGGATGCTTCTTTCCTGTCTCCCATCCAAAGTGTAATGAAGGAAAGCCTCAGGCAGAGAAGTCAGTTGTAGCAAGAGGTAACATTAGTGCTGTTCTAAATGCCTCTCCACAAAAGTTAAGTCAATCTTATTTTTAACACTCAGCTCTTCCATACTTCACTGTCAGGGGCTCTTCACATCCATATGGGATAGACCTGAGAGGTCAGATTGACAAAAGAATTTCAGTGAAGAACCTCCAGTCCAACCCTGGGATCCTCAGAGCTGCCTAACCCTTTAAATCCCCCCCAGATCCACACACACGAGTGAGGTAAGGGCGACAGGCTGAGCGTGCAGACATGTGCCATTTGCAATTCCTTCTTGCATAAACCACTGCTCAGCTCGTTTTCTCCTCCCAGAAAGCTGTTTTTACAACCCTCTGAAACACCTCATTTAACTGGAGAAGTATTTGTTCATTAGCACTCCTTGCAGCAGGAAGCACATGTCAGCGTGGGAGTTCAATCCCCCAGGATATGACAGAATTCATTCCCAGCACAGGGGCTCTGGAGACACTCCTGTTCTGAGGCTGCAGCTCAGCTCTCATCCCAGTTCCACCCTGCCCCAAGCATCCCACAAGCAGGACAACCACATCTGCTCCAGATAAGACCAACCCATATTAAAAGCCAGCATCTTCCCCTTGGAAAGATAAGGCAAAGCTGGCAGATTCTCATCTCCATTCTTCCTCCAGAATGCCTCATTCTCTGAGCAGCCACACGCAAAACAAGCAGCAGTCACGTTTCCAATCTGCTGTGTGCTCTGCTGGGCCCCTTGTGCTTGGAGAGAAATCTGTATTCTCTGATTCTATCTGGATGTCAGGGAGTGATTTAAAGAGAGACCAAGTAATAGCTCTTGATAGATTTTTTTGCTGTGTAGTCAGGTAACTTCTGTTCTTCAAGCAGAGAAACACGATATTGCTCTTTCATGTAAATTTATGGAAGAAGTTATGATTTTATCCTATATCCTAATAAGGATTCAGACTTAGCTTTTAAAAGGAGAACCTTGTTTGTGCTAGAGTTTTGTGCCTGTTATTTTATCATAATTTAAAATCAAACTATTCAGACATTAAATTATTTCCTGCTGAGAAATGTGCAAAAGCTGCCTTTATTCCTATATCCTCTTTACCGCTGGCATCTTGTATTTATAGAGTGTAGATGGAGAACTTAACATCCATGTTTTCTCCTTTTAAAGTCTCTCCTTTGATCTAGTTATCCATCCAGGAGATTGCTTTGATCCTTGAAGTTTTGCTAATTCCAAATACTCAATTATGCTTATCTAGTCCTGGAGGATCTGAGTGTTTCAAGCTGTCCCTCATCCACTGCTGGTTTACCAACACAGCCCAGCTTTAATCAAAAGGAACTTGTTCTTGCCCAGAGCACTGCAGGCTACACAACTCATCAAAAACTCAGGAGAGCCTGTTTTTTCCTTCCTGGCCACATCCCAAGGAAGCAGGAGAGAGAACAGGCTGTGAGAGAAGGGAATTTCATGTGCTGAACAGTGAGGCTGGGGAGCAGTGGAAGAGTCCAGGAAGGAATGGTCACCCAGAGGAACAGAGCTCAGGGCTCTCACACAGCTCCTCGGGCAGCTCACCCAGTCATGCTGCTCTCCTCTCTCTTCCTCCTTATTTCTGTCACTCAGAAGCCAGGAACAAGGGGATGGGAGAAACTGGACATCACAGGCCTTGAGGGAGCTGAACTGAGTAGGAAAAGCAGCAATGGGAAGCAGTTCTCCAAAACCAGAACCATTTCCCCACCCATCAACCACAAGGAGAGTGAGCTGAGCCTGATCCCAGGCCTGTCTGCTGCTTGTTTCAAAAATCTCCCTTACAATATCAATATACCACTTGAATGAAGGTTATCTAAATCCTGCATGATCTCTACCCCAGGGAGCAGGGAGGGAGGCAGAAGAGGAGAATGCCATTATTTCATGATGGGATCTGAAGTAGTAGGGGATTTCCTTTCAGCTTCCAGAGGATTGAAACAAATTGAGATGCATCATCCTAATGTTTCACTGCTCGGTATTTTGACACCACATTACTGGTGAGCACCTGAAACTCATCTGATGGAAGACCTGACCACAGCCCTGCTTTCTCCTCTGCTACCAACTCCTCCTGTGCCATTCCTCATTCTCAGACTAAGAAATTAAAATCTTCTCTAACACGTTAAAGAGCGATAGGGAAAAATACAAAAGGAAGAAGATAAAATCTGAAGAGGCAGCAAGCAGCCACAACTGAAGTACAGCACTGAAATAATTATCTTGTTATAAGAGCCCAGGCAAGCCTGATGGAGGGGCAAATTTCTCCAATAAGAAGGTGAGTGCAGGTTCCCTTCCCTCCTCATATAAAGGTTTTTATATACCTTATATAAAAGTATTTCTATTCTTGCAAATTGAAGGCTCAAGTGGCAGTTTCTTGTAAAAGCTTCTACCACCAGCACAAGGAAGAAATAATGTATGAGAATAATGGTTTAGCACCACTCTAGCACTTCCAGCAGCTTTCCAAGGGGCAGGTTACACATGGAAGGCAGGAGATGAGCTGCTATATTGCCCTTTTCTATCCTGCAGCCCCATCAGCAGCAAGGCAAAGAACAATTTTTCATGTTTTGCTTCAAACAAGATTGACAACACAATGTCTGTAAGTCAGCTGAGAGATGAGAGAGAACTCTATTTTGCCGGTGTGCCCTAAGAGAACTTTGCAGGAGCTCTCAGTAGTTCAGACAGGTGGATGACTGAGGTTCAGTGTCTGCCCTCACAGGGTGAGCCAGGATGCCAAAATGGGGTGCAAAAAAGAGCCCTGTTAGTGCTGCTGTGTGCACAACCCTGTTACACTGCTCCCCTGGAAACCCTGCCAGCAAAGCTGTAGCAGTGGAAAAGAAGAGTAGGTGGCAGGGGGCAGAGCTTTTCTGAAGCTGGCTTTCCTTGCCACACTGCAAAGCTCTCGTGCAGAGTTTGCTCCCTGCAGAACTTCAGTGGCCACCAGCAGCTGGAGTTTCAGGCAGGGTCACTGACACACAGACTCACTGCTTCAAAGCTGCAGCCTCTGAACCAGCCTTTCCAAGCTGAATTACTCACCTGACATTTGCTAAATCTCAGTGAACTCCTTTTTGTTGTAAAGAGGAACCTGTAAAATTCATTCTTTATATTACAGAAATTCCCACTGAGCCCTTCCCTGGAAAACCTGAGTGCTGTGTTTGTGCTGCAACAGGACACAAACAGGGCATCTCCTGCCCTGACAGATTTTAGACCATCAGTCCTGAAACTGAGATCTACCTGTTGTTTCTCAACTTTGCCTGAAAGAGATTAATCAAAAAAATGTTTGTAAACTGAATTTAAGCTCCCAAAATCATTAAGCACTTAGAAAAGGGGTTTTTATAACATTTTAAGTAAAAGGCTGATAACAGTTACACTTTCTGTGACTGACTTGCAATGAACAACTCCCACTATTGTCTCAGCACTTCAGTTTCCCAAAATCTCTGTGTTACTACAACACCAGACACAGAGCCAGATACATTCCAGATTGTTCACTAAAAGTTCATTTTACTCTGAAGAAAGACGTCTCAGTAAGTGATTCTCCAGACATTGCACTGAATTCTATTTAAAATTGTGAATTACAGTACCTCACTTTTCTATCCTTGAAACATCTGTCTGCACAGGTGGTGCACCTTTGGTGGAATGGGGTGAAAATAGAAGGAAAATGGAAATGTATAGAGGTCATGCATCTTGGATAGAAAAGACAGAGGAAAATAAGGAATTGAGAGAAGGTACCATGGAAATACAAATGGCTCAAATCTCATTTCTTTGCATAGAATATAAGCATCAGGCAGGTAACACGTGGTCTGAACCAAATGCAAACACCCAACACGCTCCATCTGCACAAGCAAACAATCCAAGCACATTTGGGATGATAGATGCAGGACTGGCAGGTATTTATCACAGAACTGTCTGGAGATTTGACTAGCAGCTAAACAGGAACACTGCTAAAAAGCACCTGCCTCACAGCACTGAAATTAAGAAGCTCATACTAAGGAAGTTGCTCAGATTCAAAAGCTGCTGCATTCGATTTTCATGCCTGTTTTACCAATACTTAAAAGACAGCCAGTTCCAAGCCACTTGACATTTGCTCTGAGAAGCCTGAGCAAACAGCCAAGGCTGGATCAGGGCGTCTCTGCACTGTGAGCTAACAAAGAAATGGACAAACATGTCAAGCCAAAAGCCAGAAGCTCTGGGAAGTGTGCTGGCCAAGGCTGCAGCTCTTAATAGATCCAGGGAGAGAGGCTGTAAGAGTTTCACGTGGAGCACAGGGCTCCTTATCCTGGCAAACAGCTCTGGTTGTTGTTTGAGGCACCTCCCCTGCAGTGCACCTCCCTTTTCTGCAGGAAAGGACATGGCAACAGAGGGGAAATTGGGAATTTGGCTGGCCAAAGCATCTCCCACTCCTATGAAGATGTGATGTGCACATTACCCTGCTCCCCAAGCAGCAGCTTCCCAGCTGGGTTAGCTGTGGAGATGGAGAGCTTGGGGTTTATATCACAGAGCAGAAACTCCTCACAGCTCTCTTAGAAATTCAGCCTGACCTCTGTTCTAAAGCACTTTAGGGAATCTTTGTCCCAGAGCTTGAGGAAAAGGTAAAGCTATAAATTAAAATTGCATTAGTAGTTTCTTTGGTGGTGTGCAAAGCAGGCAGGAGAGGGGCTGGGAAATTTTCTTTGCATTTATAAGGAGCTGTATCCCCAAATTATATGCAATGCTTTAGCATGGAAACACAAATCCACTAAAAAAATAAAAATAATGTTTAAACACTGTATTGCTCAACAGAGAGGAAATGGCATTACTGAAAGACCTGGTGCATTAATTGCTGTTTCTAGCACTCTTGGAATCCTCTGTCTTTGATATCTACATAAAAGCATAAACCCCCCCCCCTTCTTTCTGAAATAATTCTTTCAATGCAGTTTCAGATACATGAAATGTACAAAATTTGGGCACTTTTCCTTGTAGCTGCACTATTTCCAGGTGATTTCTTGTTGGTGCTTAGAGAGCTTTGATCTACTTTTAGCTTAAAATCAAGTTATATTCCAAACATTGGTTTTATACTGAGAAGGTAGTCAGAAATTAATCCATAGACACACTATTTTACTGCTTGTGCACTGTATTTCCAGTTTTAATGCTAGATTGTTTTGATGGAAGGTAGCAATCATTTAAACATTAGGAACAGTCATCCTGGGGACACAGTTGTCAGATTTAAGGATCAGAAATTATATAGGCAGCTGTAAAAGGATTGGAAGTGAATAGATCAATATTACAAGGTCTAGTAATTCTTTGAAGTATTAAAGTGAAATGGGGGAACAGTTTGCAAGAACAACTCGATGATTTAAGTTATGCAGTAAGAAGCAGGTTGCAACCTCTGTAGGGGGCTGAAGGGGTTAAGGACACCTTGATCAAACAGGTTTTTGCCCTGAAGCAAAAAGGACAGGCTGGGGACGACTTGCAGGAGGATCCCATTGGGGCTGGGAAACAGAACAGCCCTGGCAGCCACTTCACCAGCAGCAGAGTCACTGGGAGGTTTGTAGGGAAGGATCCCTGACATTCCACAGCAGCACCCTCCACTCTCCATTTGCATGCAGGGAGTGAGCAACCCATCAGTGAATTAATCCTCCATTTCCATCCTGCAGTTCAGCATGTTTATGCACAAAGCCCTGAGCACACAGTGACATTCTGCTTGGTACCAGTCCTGAGAGAACCTGGCACTGTTTGGAAGCATTTGGTCAATGGCTTTTCAGGGCTGGTTCTGCATGCAGAGGAGGAAGGAGCATCCCAACACAGTAACTACAACACAGGCTCCCCATGAAGATGTGGGTATCTGCAAACAAGCCCAGGATGCCATAACCCCAGCAGGCTGGAGATCTAGTGGGAATTCAAATGAATTCAGAAGGAAGACAGCTCACAGAGAAATGCAGAGAGTCAGAGCAGACCAAAGCTTAGCTTAAAAAGTTTCCTTTTTTCCTTTTTTCCTTTTTTCCTTTTCTAAAGTTTCCTATTCCACTTTGAATTCCAAGCAGAGACATGAGTGTCATTTGTTGTGTGGGAAGAGTGATCCAATCATGTCATTATTCATCCCAGCCAACTCTAAGCTTGCAGTACAGGTGAGTTCAATTCTTAATCTAAGCTGACTTTATGCATTTCACTGAGATTTCTAAATCCAGCCTGTAGACCTCAGCATTCCAAATGGGTCCAAAAAAAAAAAAAAAATTACTTGGTTTAGTGATTTTTCTAGGACACAGACATTTAAGTTTGCAGCATAAAAGTTTAGAACCTTTCATTATTTTGTGGTTCTTTGAACACGACAAAGCAGCTCCCCCTCACTGTGCAAGTCCAAACCAACAATCCAGATTTCTCTCCCAGTACCACTTGAGGATAAACTTGGCTAGACATACTTTTTATCTTCTTAGAGAAATCATTTTCCTATCACAAAAAAAAATAAATCTAGTAAGATTATTAAATTAATTTATAGATTCAAACTGTGTTTGATTTTCTTGGTTCTATTATCTCCCAACCAAGTCTTTGTTGACAGCCCATAGCAGGGCCTGCTGAGACCCTGGATCCTGGTATGAATCCAAATAAAGTTTCAGCTCAGAGCACTCCTAATGGAGGTGGGAATGTCCCAGCCTGGTTCAATTATAGCAGGTAATGGAGTACACTGGGAGGTGGAGATCACTTCAGGAACACACTCCTAGGGAAACAGCCATGCTGGTTATCCCAGAGAAGCACCAAGGCAGGATTGTTCACCTCACCTGTTTAGGCACTGCCTTCTGGTGCTCCAGAGCCTTGGGCACATCTAAAATTCAAATGGGAAGCCTCTGATCTGAAAGGTTTGTCAAAGCCTTAGTCTGGCTCTCAGCAGTGCCTTAGTCCTGACCAGATTTAAGGTAGCATTTGCAATTCAAAGCACCTCAAGGAAAGGACATAATCCTTACAGGGAGTGGAAACCTTCCTTTCCTACATCTCCTAGCAGAAAATGGTATCCTAAATTAGCAAAACCAAGACAAAGTGTGGCAGTTCTCCGTGGGAGGGAGGTCACCCCACTTGTTTCAGATTTCAGCTGAGAGGTTCCAACACCAGGTAACCTCAGCTCTTGTACTTTCAGTGGAGTGAACACAGCAGCTCCACCTGAGCTGCTTCCAGCGATAACTCTCCTCACTTTGCATAATGAGGTCCCATCTATAGCCCCAGAAGTTGTTTAACCCCCAACAGTGACTTATTCCAGGCTATCAGCCAAGTGAATGCTTAAGTGGAATATATGTACAGTGATCATCACAGGCTGGCATTCATCTTGTCTCAGAAATTGTTTAGGGCAGAGAGGTTAAGAAGAATAGAGTGCAGGCTTAAAAAAGATTTGTTTCTCAGAGACATGCCACTAGATTCATCCAATTTAGTGAAGAAACTAAGGTTAGGGGAGTGCCTTTTAGGCACTATTGTCTCACAGTAATTTAACACATAGGTTTTTAAAAGAGGACAGCAGTTAAGCAAAGTTGCAGTTCAGTCAGATAAGAAACTTTCATTAGTGTGGAATAGATGTAAGCACCTCAGAGCAGCTGTCAGCCCCTTCCCAAGGCAGATCCCATCCCCCTTCCCTTTAGACTTGCCAAGCCAAGAGCTTTTCAGAGGTCCTGGCATAGCACTGACTTACTAACTAGTTTAAAAATACCCCTGGAAGTGAGGAGGGAAAGATCCTGATTTGGTAAGGCAATTAGAGCTGGCCTAGAGAAAATTCACTGATGAGACAGGCATGGTGCTACAACAGCACTACTCAGCATTCCCACCCTAAGGGGCAAACTCTTCAGGAACAGAACTCCCAGTTCTGACCCTGAGCACAGCCACCCCCTCCCTGCCCAGGCAAAGATCCAGCAGAGCTGCTTGCAGTGCTCAGAACAGCATGAGGCCCTTAATTGGGTTAATTGGGTTAATCCACCTGCAGCAGGTGGGTGTTTTGAGCACCTGCTCAGACAGGAAACGTGACTCTGTGTGTGATGGGGATGGTGCACACCCAGGGGCTTTCCCCAAAACACCACCAGCACAAAAGCTCTTTCACACGTATTTGTTTCAAAGTCCTGCTGTTTTCACTCATGTGCATTTCAATGAGATTCCAGATTTGGATTAATGAAGGGGGACATAGGGAAGGGAAGGGAAGGGAAGGGAAGGGAAGGGAAGGGAAGGGAAGCCTGGGATTTGCTGAGGAGCCTCAATTCTCTGGAAAAGGGGGTCACCAGGAAACTCCTGAGTTCAGCAAAGTCCCTTCACTTGGAATAGCTGCACCCCATGGACAGGGACAGGCTGGGCCCTGACTTGTCCCCTGCAGGGAAGGACCTGGTGGTTCTGACAGCAACAAAGTGAATGTGGAGTGATTTGGCTGGGGACACACAGAATCGAGTGGCAGCTCCTCAGTTCATCCACAAAACCCTTCAGAAGGAAAAAGAAGCTCCATTTCACTGAAAGGACAGGGATAAGATATCCCAGGCAGCAATAAATCGGCCTCTCCCCAACGGGCTCTGAGGAATTACAGAAACAAATAGCCCCAGAAGAAACATTTGCAGATAGGTCAGAGGTTCTGCATTGCTTTGGCTTTGTTTATATCCCATTTCCCATGCCCCGGGGCGACAGGAGTGAGACAGAGGCATTGTGACAACCCCTGCACCCTCCAGAGAGGGAAAGGCAGCACTTTGCCATCATTAGGACTCACTCCTGCAGGAAGCCAAGCCCCTGGTGCCAGCACTGGTGTGGGGGTTTTGGGCAGAATAAACAGCAAATAGCCCATCCCAGGGGAACTATTCCCTGCATAAATAGCTGCATAAACAGCTCTGCAGTGGCACTCTCAGTCTGGCTCTGGAGACTTTTATGTCCCCAGTTTCTAATGAGGACTGGTTTAATTTTTTTTTAACATCCCATCTCCCCAATAAAAGTCATCTCCAATGTGGAACTGGCTCAGAGAATTGCAGTTCCTTGATCATAAGTGCTTTCAAGTGATGTGGCAGGGTGATGAACGTGTAGGTTGGATTAAGGTTTAGACTGCAGCTTTTGGGAGTCATACAAGTCACTAATTACACTTCCAGCCCTCAGCGCAGCAATGGGGAACATCACAGAACTACTTCAGGGAAGATTCAAAGAGAAATAACACAGTTTAGCACTAAAGTAAGAAAGGTCCTGTGACATTAAAAAGCAGAATTTCCCTCCAAGCAGAGGTTTGTCTGTGCCTCCTGAGCTCTGTTAAAACCCAGACATGACAACTCCTGAGTGTGCTGAAGAGCCCAGGCCACGAGCTGGGGTCTGCAGAAGTCACCTTGGAACTGAATTTCCATTTGCCTCCCAAAACATGGCCTTGGGCTGTGGAAAGTCCAAGTGCTAATATTTCATTTAGCTAATATTTCATTTAGCTAAAGAGATCCCTCAGCTTCCCTGGGCAGGACCAAATGGAGCAGTGTGGTTATTGCTCCTCAGGTATCAGGGTGAGATTAGATCTGCAATCAGGCACAGCTCAGCCCCACACCGCAGGCAGCAGGGCACAACCGATATTGGATTTGTTGAGGAGTTTCTTTCATTTCACTCTGGATGTGTGACACCAGGCCAGAGCAGCTGTGGAGTGCAGATATGACAGATGTGGCTTGAAAGAAGCCGGGGAAAGTGCACAGCAACCTGGGAGTGCTTTGTACCGAAGAACAGAGATTCTCTGGGACACAAAAAGAAGTTAAAGCTGCTCGGCCCTGTCTGCTCTGCAGCCATATCCAGCTGCCACTTAGAACAAGGAACAAACAGAGAAGAGAAATGGGGAATTTGAAGCCTGCAGGATTCCTGGTTGTTAAGAGAATAAACAGTGATTTGCACCCCACAAGCAAGCCCAGATCCGAGGGGACAATGCAAGGTAGGAACCGGTTAATTGCACCATTATCTTCCTGGTCACAAGTGTTCCTTTGCAGGACTGAAAGTGTTTTATTAAAATGTTGTTTGCATTCAAAAATAGCCTTTTAATCAGTAGCCTTGAAGACTTTCCAAAATAACAAAACATTTTATAGTCTGTCTTGAAAACATTGATGATTTTCTGAAATTATTTTGGATGTCTCAAAGAATGGCATCATAATGATCTCTGCTTTTAGCAATACTCATTGCCTGACAAGGTCAGTTTAAAAAAATCAACTGTGGTTTCAATTTCATTCTAAAGTATTCAAAGCTAAATCTTTCAATTAAAATTTTGAAAGAAGTCTTCTCCCAGCAAGCAGAAATGACAAATTAATTTGGGAAATGCTCTGAAACAAACTCCCCCCAAAAAAATCTGCCAAGTTTTTATTTTAGATTTCCTCTGTTTTCCAAAATTAGGTGTCATCTTTCAATCAGCACCACCCCAGAGGATGAGATTTGTGTTCACTACCCTGGCATGTGTAATGATGCCAAGATAATTCGCAGCAGATGTACATTTGGGGAGAAATTATTTTCCTCAGAATCTATTTGTGTGGGAGGATGAAGTATGGTTATAATGAAGGTGCTGTGGGAGCTGAATGACTTTGCATCTCAAGTACAGGTGCACTTGGGTGTAACTTAAACATAGTTTGCAATCTCTCTAAATGGAGCATTTATAGCCAATTACACTTGTCATTCACCTTGCAAATACCTCTATCTAATTTAACAGCATATTCAGCAAGCAGGAAAATAAAGGATATTTTATTAGGTGCCAGCAGAATAGCAGTGGAGGTACCAGCTCTGTGTCTAACACACGTTTGGCAGATTTCTGAACTGAAATAGAATGGGTTCAGAGCATGGCCTCCAATGCCCTTCTCCCTGCATCAGAAGCCTCCTGTCAAATGTAATTTCCTCCAGGAAGACACATTATCTAGCTGAGATTTTCCAAAACCTGTCCAAGTGATTTGGACACTCACTTCTCATTAGTATTAATAGCAAATGAGCATGAGCATCTCCTCAGTGCCTTTGGAAATCTCTGACACATTTTTATTTTGGTGGCTGTTAAATGACTCTTTGGGCAATCTGCACTAGAAATGACAAATTTCCCATTTGTTTTCCTGCACTTGGATATCTCTAATGTCCATGTACCAAATGTCAAAATTTTCCCTCAAAAAGACAGCTGAGATGTGAGAGGGAGGGCAGAGACAGACTTTTGCTGTGTTTGGATTAAAGGACAAAGTTCACATTCCAAAACTGTCTCCTCCAGAGAGGGCTGCTTAGACCAATTTTAGGATAATACCACATTCATTGTCATCTTTTTGTCACTGCCCTAGGCAGGGATGTCACTGCAATGGGAGCAGGGATGCAGAGGAGTTCCATGGCCCTGTGTCACAGGCACTGAATCACAGGCAGAGCCCTGGAGAAGGGAACAGGAGGGAAGGAAAAACCTCTTTGGGAACACCTGGTCCATGCCCTGCAGCAGGGAACAGCTTCTCCTCTGAGATTTCCTCCAATTTTCAGTGTTCCACCTTAGATCACATCCAGCCCCTGTTGCAGTTCCAGGAAAAGCTAAGAAGAAAATGGGAACTGAAGAACAGCAAATTATTTTTTAAATTGACAACAGATTATATTCTCCCCTCTCCTCACCAAACAGAGGGAGCAGAAAGAGGCTTGTAAGAGATTTCATTCCTGTTACAGCCACCTTCCACTTTTCACCCCCACAGAAGGCAGAAGAAATCCCTACAAGCCCCTTCTCCCACCAAAACACTCCAAATCCCTTCAGACTGGACCATGCAGCTTTTCCTTTCCAAGCCCTCCCTGAAATCAGACTTCCCAACAAACATAAATGCAAATAAGTGACTAACACTGAGCTCCACAAATCCATCTTACATGGCTTCTTGATCTGTTATTTAACTGACATGCCTCCCCTTCTTGCCAAATGTATTTCATGTATATATGTCTGTTTCCTATAATCTTTTCCATTTCTCTTATCACTTGTATTTTAATAAACCACATGTACAGATTCAGTATCTTCTTTAGCAGCCACAGAGAGAGATATAGTTGTTCATTGGGGTTATTAAAATTCTAAATATCTCCCTCCTTTTATTTGATTTTAGTGAGATTCCAGACATTTTCTCAATACCAAGAAGATTGGATTCATTGGAATATAACTCTGACAGAAGTCTTGCAAGGAAACTTTAATTTTAGTTCCAATTCCATTAATTTAAGATATCCCTAGAAGATGTGGACAAGGTGAATCTTTTTATATTAACTATTTTCAACCCTAGTTTAAGATGAAGCTAATATAGGATTTTTGCTTCTAGCACTGAGAAAAAAACACTAAAAGCAAAACTTGAGACCATTATTTTGCTGTTATATATATTTTAACTCCTGACAGAACTCCTTATGGCCACTTGGCTGAAGCAAGGACAGACTTAAACATTCAAATCTGACTTTTTGGGCATTATCTTCCTGGTATTAGTGGAATAAACTACTTAAAACAGAGTTCTGCTTTTCTGGGAACCTCTCTACTGCTCTGTTACTGCTGCCTTTTACATAGAGAGCACATTATGTTAAGAGGCTCTGCTCAGAAATTCCAGTATTTGCTACCAAGGGAGACTCCAGCAGTGATTTCTCCCTGATCCTATGCAAATCTCCTGGTTTTCTCTCAGTGAACTCAGTGTCCTGTGGTTTTGTGGATATATTCACTGGATATATTGTTTGAAGGTACATGCAGCCAAAGGGGGAGTTGGAGGAGTTGGTTCCAATAAGACTCTAAAACCCAAAGTAATTTGAATTCTTCCCCTTGCACACAAACCTTCCCACTCACAATAAGAACAGTGGATGCACATTGCAATCTCAGGGGAAGAAATGTTCCCTTGCAAGGGAACATTTAGGAGCAGTGACCAAAATCAGGGCCTGATGGGCCACTTGAAATCTTATCATTTCTTAATGCCATCTCAGAGCTGTTGGCCACAAAAAAAGACAAGATTAAACTGAAAGAGGGTAGATTTATATTTGATATTGGGAAGAAATTGTTCCCTGTGAGGTGAGGAGGCCCTGGCACAGGGTACCCAGAGAAGCTGTGGCTGCCCCTGGATCCCTGGGAGCATTCCAGGCTGGGTTGGACAGGGCTTGGAGCAACCTGGGACAGTGGAAGGTGTCCCTGCCCATGGCAGGGGGTGGAACTGGATCAGCTTTAAAGTTCTTTCCAACCCAAACCATTCTGTGATTCTATGAAGAAACAAGTTTCAACTTTCCACCAGCTCCTTTGGAGTCACAGTAGAAAATCAGCAAAATTAATGCTCCAGGCTGCAGAGTCTCCATCTCCTGCTCAAGAGGAGGAGAGCTGGCATTAAGAGTGCACCAGCTCTGCTGTTTTTCCCAGGCCTCTCCAGAACAACCAAACAGCAGTTGTGTGTGTTTCTCAGAGAGGAAATTGATCTCAAACTCCCAGTTTCTCGTGGCAGCCTTCTGCCACCTGCCTGTGCTCGCTGCATCTCGCACTGCTGGGTCATCAATCTCCAGCCCCTGCAGCACTCTGCAGAGGGGCAGCTCCTACTCCCCTCACCTGTCCCTGCTGCCATCCAAACCCCCTCCAGGCTGAAAAGAGCCAGGAGCAATTCATCTCACCCCCACTGAGGCCTCTGAAATGTTTCTCTACTATTCAGAGTTAGGGAAGCAGGTCGCACCACTGCCAGCTTGCTCAGCTGCCTTATTTAAACCTGATAATGTGTGCAGCCCTTGCCTTTCCTCACAGGCTCACAGTGAATGAGAGCTCTCACCATGGGGCATGAACTCTTGCTCCCAGCAAGCTCCCTCTGAACTCTGCACATTCTCACATCACATCTGAACATCTCATCCTTAGCTGGGTTTCATTGTTTTCTTCCCCTCTAAAATCCCAGTGTTGCAGCCAGTTACTGCTGGTTCTGTAAACCATTTCTCAAAGCAATCTGAACGACTAAAAAATCAAATCACATTATACTCACATATTAAAATTTTAATCCAGGTCTGCCAAATGCGTGGTCTTGGAGCTGAATGCACTCAGCCAAAACTCTGGAGCGTGGTGATGGTCTGGGTGCCTTCCACATAAAGTCCATAGCAGGAAGAGCTCTCTGAATTCTTCTGCAATTCCTTTTCTGTGACTCAAAGCTCCCAGTTGGATTTGGTAGGGGGAGTTTGTTTCTGTCTTTGGTTTTGGGCTTTCCTCCACTTCTGAACCATGAGGGGCAGGAAGGTGCATTTCAATCTTGAGATCATGGATTGAATGCATTGTCTGAGAGCAAATATTGTTATGTAAAATATTGCAGATGGATGCAGACTGTCTGTTCACAGCCAGATCCCAGTGATTAGAAATGCCTGTAACAGACTTCAACCCACTTTTGTGACCAGGCATAGTTGTTACCCTCACTCCCAGCTCCAACAGTGTGGTTTGTTTAAGAAGAAGAGGAAGAATGTCTGTAGTTTGCTTTGCAACCAGCAAAAAGACAGATATATGGCTGGGGAAGCAAATCCTGTACCTTATGTCTCACACTCTGCCTTTGAGGTACAGCAAAGCAGGTCAAAGACTTGGCCATGTCAACCCACACAGCATCCTTTCCATGGAAGGAGGCAGGAATCCAGAGGAGCTGTGTGCTGTGTCTGTTCCAGCCTCCTCAGCAGCCTCCTGGCACAGCACAGCAGCATTTCCATCAGAGGAACAGGAGAGCCAACAGCTGGACTGCAGTGTGTGTTACCTGTAGTGGGATGAAGGGCTGTGCTCAGGAGCCCGGGGTGATACAGCAGCACCTCAAACCCACCCAAACAGGGAGTGAGGGGCAGCTTCAGGAGTTACAGAGCAGCACTGCAGGCTGTGCAGGTCCTGAGGGCCCAGGTGACATGGCAGCACCTCAAAGCTGCACCAACACGGCACAGCACTCCTGAAGGGGCAGCTTCATAAGGCTCTGCACAAACACGGTGTGAGAACTCTTGGAGTTTCTATGGCCATTTCTGTAGCCAGCTGATCCAACAGCACCTCAGAGCTGTGCCAGTGCAGCACTGCACTCTCAGCGAGCCAGTGTGGTGCAGCCAGGAATAGGGCATGCCCTCACACCTGCCCCAGCTTGCTGGAGTGCTCTGGAAAAGCCAATTTTGGGAGGTCAGGAATACACCATCACCTCAGGGAGAAACACACGGGGTGCCCTGTGTCATCCATGTGATGGGGACAGCCATCACCTCAGGGCACAGCTGGTACCGCTGAGGGCAGAGACCCTCCATTGCCTCAGTGTTCAGACCAGCTGCTACCACAGGGCATAAACCCTCCACTGCCCCAGGGGCTGTCCCGGTGGCGCCTTAGGGCACGGACTCTGGACTCCGTGCCACCTCATGTCCCGGTCGGGGACCCACCCCGCCCACGGGCTTGGTCCGAGCGCCGCCTCAGGACTCGGACCCGCCCTGGTCCCGGAGTCCCGCTGCCGCCTCAGCCGCGCCCGAGGCGGGAAAACGCTCCCGGCGCGTGCTGGGGGCGGGGCGAGACGGGCCGAGGGGGCGCGGCCTGGGCGTGCCCGAGCGCCTGGCGGGTGTTCGTGCCGGAACGGGCGGGGCCTGGCGCGGCGCGCGCGCGCGTGCGGCTCTACGGAAGCCGGGCGGGCGCGCTCGTGTCCCGCTGGCGGCCGAGGTGGCGGCCCCGGCCTGAGGGGCTGGGGGGGGCCCGGGGGCCCGGACGGAGCGGGGAGCGGGATGGCGGCACCGTGAGGAGCTCGGTGAGCGGCGGAGAGCCGGCCTGGGGCCTGTGGTTGGGCCGGGGCGGGCAGGGCGGGAAAGCGGCCTCGGGGCGAGGCTGGGGCAGAAGGGACGGGAGAGGGCCTGGGAGCGGGGAGGGGGCTGTGAGGGGCCGCAGGGCGGGGAGGGGGCTGTGAGGGGCCGCAGGGCGGGGAGGGGGCTGTGAGGGGCCGCGCTGTGGGGTGGCGGAGCGGGGAGGGGGCTGTGAGGGGCCGCGCTGTGGGGTGGCGGAGCGGGGAGGGGACTGTGAGGGGCCGCGCTGTGGGGTGACGGGGCGGGGAGGGGGCTGTGAGGGGCAGCAGGGCGGGGAGGGGGCTGTGAGGGGCCGCGCTGTGAGGGCCATGGCGGCCGCTGCGGAGCAGGTGCCGGGCCGGGGGCTGAGGGCTGGGCCCGCTGAGGGTGCTCAGTGTCCGCTCTGTCTCTCGCAGCGCTCTCTGCACGGACTGGATGCCCACGGGCGGCCGGGCGCTGTCACACGCTGCCCGCGCTCTCGGCAGGGGCACCGCGCTGTGCTGCCCTCGCCCGCAGCTCCCCGTGCCCAGAGCGCTGTCCTGCTCTGCCGGGCTCGGCCCCGCTTGCTGGTGCCAGCTGCTGCTCCAGCCTGTCTCCGTGCCATCCCCAAAGCAGCGCCGTGCTGCCGCCGCTTTTCCTCTCTCCCTGCTTTTGGGCACCTGGCTGCGCTCGGCCTGCACGGCTGCAGAGGACATGGCAGAGCAGCGCTACTGTGTGGACTATGCCAAGCGAGGCACCGCGGGCTGCAAGAAGTGCAAGGAGAAGATCGTGAAGGGGATGGTTCGCATTGGGAAGATCGTTCCCAACCCTTTCACCGAGTCCGGGGGGGACATGAAGGAGTGGTACCATGTCAAGTGCATCTTTGAGAAGCTGGACAAGGCCCGGGCCACCACCAAGAAAATCGAAGACATCACAGACTTGGAGGGGTGGGAAGAGCTGCAGGATGAGGACAAAGAAATAATCAACAAGCACATCTCAGGTGAGGTCATGTATTCTTCTAACTTTTGTTATCTGAAAAAAATCCAGGTTTTTTTCTTCTCCCATTCCCATTTATTTTAAGACTTTTTGCTTTGAAGCTACATAATATGGTGAGGGATGTATGAGATTATTCCTGACTGCCTCTTTCAACCTTTCTGCTTTCCAGAAGCCAATGCTAAGACTGGAGGTACCCCGAAGAAAAAGGTGATAGTGCAGGCAAAACTCACTGCTACAGGACAGCTGACCACAAAAGATCCACCAAAAAAATTCTCTGGATTCACTGGTAAGAATTAAGAAACTGGTTCTGGGAAAACAGTTTCTTTCAATCACAACATCAAGAGATGTTTTAGCTTGGCTCAGATCAGTAGGTTTTTATCTGTAGTAGATTTTCGGGGTTTTAATTCTGGTTTTTCAAAAGCTGTCAGTGCTTTCTTAGACTGTCAGTTGAAAGAATATCTTGAAAGATGCATGAATTTCCAGATTTCCCAAGGAAACAAAGGTTCTGCTGTGACTCACATTGTCAGGCTGACTCCATCTCCCTGCATCCATTGCTTCATTCCTGTCAAATTGAGAGCATAGGGTGAAGTTATCCCCTGTGAAGCTCAAAATCTGGAAAAAAACACTGAGGGATTCTTAGTTGTGTTCATGAGAAGGAAAACTTGTCCTGAGGAGCAGCTGCCAACAGGACAGTCCATGTGTGAGCTCTGACTGACCTGACACCCACCTGGAGCTCCAGACTGCCCAGAGCCACAACACAGGCAGACATCACCTCCTGTAGGGGATTGGTGTTAGGAGACAAAAGGGGTGGGGACACATTCCCCCATTTTAGAAATTACTTTAGGTAAACATCTTGCTGTGAAAGGCAGTAGTTTATAAAGTAGAAAAAAATAAATAGAACAGCAGCATCTGGAAGGAGAAATTAATTTTCACCATGATTTAGTCGTATTTCTCTGGTAGAGTTAAGATCTAGGAAATTCTGGTGTAATGTGAAGGGTAAAAATAGTTGGAAGGTTTTTATAAAAGCCATAAATTTTAGCTCTGAAGCTTTGCCAGCACACTGGGATTGTTCCCAGCTTGCCAGGCAGAGGTAATCTCAACACTGACTCCACGTTGTTATAAAAACAACTTGTGATGTGTTTGATGCAGCCAAACCAAAGAATTCAGAAGATGCCCCTGCAAACTCAGCCCAGCAGCCCAGCCTGTCTGCAGCCAGGTGTGACCCCAAGCACAAGGACTGCCTGCTGCGCGAGTTCCGCAAGCTCTGTGCCATGGTGGCTGAGAAACCCAGCTACAATGTCAAAACTCAGATCATCCAGGACTTCCTCAGGAAGGGATCTGCAGGAGGTATGGCTCCAGCTTGCAATTCTCAGCCCTCTCACAATCAGCTTCAAAGTCTGCTCTCAGAAGGAAAGGTGACATTAAAATGTGATTGTTCCCTGGTGCCAGCCTAGTGCTGTGGTGATTTCTGAGCTGGAGGTGATCTTTGAAAAGTGAACTCTTTAAATAGCAAATTCAGACAAAAATGTCTCACTCAGGTGTTGTCGGTGCCAAATTTAGTGCTGAGATCAGATTTAGATACAAATTGTGGCTGTTTCCCCTAAGAATTCCAAGCCCCAGCTGTGGGTTTTATCTGTGGGTTAGGCAAATGGACACAACCAACCAAAGCCTGGGCATGAAAATAAATCCTCACAGATGTAATGTGCTTTTTTTATTTTTTTCTGTTTCCCCAGATGGTTTTCATGGTGATGTATACCTGACCATAAAGATGCTGTTACCAGGTGTCATTAAAATAGTTTACAACTTGAATGATAAGCAGATTGTAAAGCTGTTCAGCAGAATTTTTAACTGCAACCAGGAAGAAATGGTCCGGGACCTGGAGCAGGTGAGTGCACACAGCAGCTCTCTCTTAATTTCTGCTGCTCAGCCCTTTGCTTATGGAAATTCTGTAATGGTTAAGGTTTTTTTACTCCTTAGCTCAACTGTTAGAATGGGAGCTGGTGATTTATTTTGGTTTTCCTTGGCTTTAGCAGTTTTCATAGCATTTTCTGCCATCTGGAACCTGTAGAAAATCATGTTTGAACAGAAAGCAGGATAAGAATTCACCTGGCAAAGCTTGAGAAAGCAAGACTAAAATTATCTAGGTGAGGTGGGGCTGCATCTGTTTGTCTAAACTCCTTTGTCTGCCACATTCCTACAGAACTGATTTATATTATTGTTTTTGTACCATCACATATCAAAACCTGGGATTCAATTAACAGAGCTGTCACTGGCAGCTGCAGTTGGTTGATACAATTAAGCTGCTACAATTGCAAGTGCTCAGTTGTGCATTGAGTCCCTGTGCACAGGAGATGGTGATTGACTGTGCACCCTCTGATTCACTGCAAGGTGCAGAAAAGGGGTGAATTAGATAATAAAGGTAATTCTTTCACTTCTGTTCATTGCCTTGCTGTGTACTGCCTTCTAGTGACATCACCAGCCTGTCCCACATCCTTGGATTTACAAGTGGATTCATCCTGAGGAAATAAAGGGTTTGTGCTGCAGCAGTGAAAAATAGAGCCATGAGATGATGCTGGTACTCTTAATTACCTTTCTTGGCAAATTAAACAGCTGAGCACCTTTATGTTTTGTGGCAGCTTCCTTAAGTGTTTGATTCCAGTTTCTTCATGCAACAATTGCAGCATCACTCCTGTCCTTTATCCTCTCTGGAGGCACACAGAATCCCCAGTGGCACCCCCATTCTCTGGCCATGCCTCTCATCCACACCCTGGTTTTGTTTTTGGAGACAGGGAGATGTTTCCGAGACCGTACGGATCTTCTTCGAGCAGAGCAAGACGTGTCCTCCAGCAGCCAAGAGCCTCCTGACCATCCAGGAGGTGGATGAATTCCTCATCCAGCTCTCCAAGCTCACCAAGGAGGATGACCAGCAGAGTGTCCTGCAGCAGATCAGTCGCAGGTGAGGGAAGGAATCAGTCTCTCAGGGTTTGCTCAAACACTGGGGTGGTTCTCTACAAGCTGGAATAGGTGAAAAATTAATCATGAGCCACTGAGCTTAATTAGCATCTGTAAGCTGCTGTTAGTGGTGTGATTGAGACACCTTGACAGCAGTGGAGAACATTTATGGCTCTTGTTCATGCCATAAATGAGAGATTGTCCCTGCCTGTCAGGACATGTCAATCAAACAAGTGATTTGCAATAATACCCTAATGGTGTTTAGCTGTTAATTAAATTTCTATCCTTAAGTATGTTGGGAAAAGCCTTCAAATAATTTAGACTAAGATTGTTGGTCTGGCTCAGTTTGTGCTGATCTGAGGCTGAGGATTTTCCCATCAGTTTCTCTTGATGCATTAGTTAAGTAAATTTTGGAAGGTTCATCAACACTGAGGCAGAGTTAATGTTGGCATAAAGATGCTGAAAGCCTTTTGGATATTCCATTGTGTCTCTGAGGTGTCACTATTAACATGTGTCCTCAGTTTTGTTTAAATCCTCTGCAAAGGGAAGTTTTTTGCCTTTTTTTAAAGAGACCTGGATGAGTTTCTTCTTTTCAGCTGGCAAGTTGAGTTCACACCTTTGCTGAATCTTCTCTTTTCCAGGTGTACAGGCAACGACCTGAAGTGCATCATCAGGCTAATTAAACATGACTTGAAAATGAATGCTGGAGCAAAGCACGTGTAAGTGACAGGATCCCAGAAATGCTCATTTCCTGAGGCAGCAGCAGCAGAGCTGAGGCTGATCAGTGCTCCCCCTCTCTCAATGCAGGCTGGATGCTCTGGATCCCAATGCCTACGAGGCCTTCAAGGCCTCCAGGAACCTGCAGGACGTGGTTGAACGGGTGCTGCAGAACCAGCAGGAGTCTGAGAAGGTGCCAGGGCTGAAGAAGACCCTGAGTGTGCAGGCCTCACTCATGACCCCAGTGCAGCCCATGCTGGTAGGTTGGGTCCCCTGCTGGCAGCCAGGATCAGAGCAGAGACCCCCAGGTGGGAGGGTCAGGAGCCAGGGCAGTGCCTGTGCTCTGTGCAAGGCTCAGTGTTGTTTAATGACAATTTAGAAAGCACCAGGCCAATTATTCAGTGTTCTCAGTACCTGCACCTTCAGTGCCACTGCTAAGCTAAAACCTTCCTCTCAGTCTTTTGTTTGCTGTCATTGCAGAAGTTGATCCTTTCTCTGGAAATAAGTGTAAGCTTTCCAGTGGATTAGAGATTTGAATAAGACTGGCTTTTTGTGTGAACAAAGCAAAGTTAAATATTTACTTCTGGGCTGAGCACACTCCTACAGAAGGCACAGTGCACATTTTAAAGCATTTGGAGGGGATAAGCACTGAAAAGCTGTAATTATCTGGGCATATGCAGATGGTTCTAAGTAAGTGAATAATTAAGGAAAACTTGGACTCGCTAACAAAGATTTGGACAAAAAGCTCTACAAGGGGGTTTATTTTAGCTCATTCATGCCCTTGGGTAAGAGAAGCTTTATTTTCCATGTGCCACCTGAGTGTTTGTCCCTGTGTCCCCAGGCTGAGGCCTGCAAGTCCATCGAGTATGCCATGAAGAAGTGTCCCAACGGGATGTACGCCGAGATCAAGTACGACGGCGAGCGCGTGCAGGTGCACAAGAACGGGGATCACTTCAGCTACTTCAGCAGGAGCCTCAAGCCTGTGCTCCCACACAAAGTAAGCACTGGGCACCCCCCCTTGTGCCAGCTCCTGCACTGCATTCCCAACAGTCTCCTCCTACAGACAAGGTGGATTCCTGCTCTTGTAGACTCTGTAGGATGTGTAGAAGCAGCACTTACAACTGTCATCATTTCATTCTGATGCACATTAAGAGTTTGAAATTAGATTTCATCTGTGTGCTGTAGAATCCTCTCTATGCACTGCATTTTGGGAGCCTTGGTGCCAGTTGGGTGATTTAGTTCTGTTTATTAAAGCCTCATTTATCTATTTGTAGACTGCTGTGGATACCATAGAAGTGCAGATGTGCCACATGTGTCTCAGACACTTGTGGAACAAACACCTGCACTGGAGTGAATCCCTCTCTTCAGTCAGATTTTTTTCTTTTTTTCTTTTCCCAAGGTAGCCCATTTTAAGGATTTCATCCCCCAGGCTTTCCCTGGTGGGCAGAGTATGATCCTGGATTCAGAAGTTCTCTTGATTGATAATAAAACTGGCAAGCCACTTCCTTTTGGGACTCTTGGTGTGCACAAGGTAAAAAAAAAAAAAAAAAAGAAATATTTTTTTTTGTGAGTATTTGAAGGCTGTTGCTCTGCTGATTTAAGCACAATCTGTTATTACAGGATAATTTCAGAGCTCTGGTACTTGTTAGAGCACCTGGGAAAAAAAGTAATATTGAGAAGGCTGATATTGAAACACTACTGCTCTAGTACAGTAGATTTGATATTAACCATTGATCACTGTCAGCACATTAACAGAACTTAGTCTCAAGATATTAATATTAAAATACTAACTCTCAATTAATATTACAATAATATAAAAAAAAATGTTTTGAAAGTCTTGCAGTTCTGTCATTGTTTCTCATGGCTTGAGCAGTGTATGGCAGCCTGGGAGGGCACAGGGATGCAGTGATTATTCCATGTAAGTGTTATGTAGTGCTTGTGTCTAGACTGAATAGGGGTGAAGGAGAGGACAGGAAAATGAAAATTAAACTATAAGTGCTTAAGTTAAAAGTAGCCATTAATCTGCTGTCTGTGGAAATGTGGTGGATTTTTTGCAACAGTAGTGACAGATGTTGCATTGCCCAAAGCCATTAATATTTTTAGCATTATTTCCCATTCCTAGGAAATGAACTTTTTTTATTTTCTAAGCTTGTGCTTGGACACATTCAGTGTAAATCTTAATTCTCAGAATGCTTCTTTTAGAAGAAGCATGAGCTTGTCATACTTAAAATATTACAGAGATAAAAATCCATCCTTATATTACTCTGCTAAAACTGTTTGCTGTGACTGCAGAATTGTGTTAATTGTATTTCAGAAAGCTGCTTTCCAGGATGCCAACGTTTGCCTGTTTGTGTTTGACTGCATCTACTTCAACAATGTCAGCCTGATGGACAGGTGTGTGTGCAGGGGAGAGGCCTGGGCTGCTTTCCCAGCATGAGCTGCCTGGAAGAGCCCACTAATGCAGACAGACCAGTTCAGCTGGGCTGTCACACTGGGGAAACCAGGGCAGTGTGGGAGGGACCTTGCTGTGCCAAGGAGTTTCCCTGTGGAGCTCCTCTTGCTCTCCAGTGCTGGGATTAGCTGCATCCCAGCTGCTCGTGTCACATCCTCTAAACACACTGGTAACACTGGGATTTCCTTTTTATCACTTCCTGGAGGAAAACAACAACTAGTTGTCCTGTCTGGAGCTCCCTGGGATGAACCATTCAATGGCTCCAAGAGCTTTGTTCAGTGTTGCTGTTGGGGTTGCTGCTTGTCCCTCACTGTCCCTGCCCTGCTCTAGGCCCCTGTGCGAGCGCCGCAAGTTCCTCCACGACAACATGGTGGAGATCCCCAACAGGATCCTCTTCTCAGAGATGAAACATGTCACAGTGAGTCCAGTCTGCCCCCCCACCCCTAACCTGCTCCTCCACTTGGCTTTTTTATGATTAACTCTGCAAATTCACCTGGCAAAATGGTTCTCCTTCTGCTCTGTGTGCAAGACTTCTTGAGCCAACACTGTAGTCCCATCTTTTCCTGGCCCTCAACTCCCTTCAGTATAATCCTGACTTGCATACCTCAGGTTTTCTGGCATGTTAATGATTTTCTAGCCATTCTCACTCTGACCCTGTTAGAAGGAGCTAAATCCTGTTGTCAGTCTGTGCTGTGCAGTGCAGAGCTGTGATTGAAGGGAGCCAGACTGTGCCACTTCCCAAACTTCAAGTGTCACACAGCTCTGAGACATTCTGGCTGCTAAAACCTGCATTTTGGCAGCAGCATGCTGGGATTTTTATTATGCAGAAGCCTGATGTCCCATTATTTTCCCCCATTGCTGCTGATTTCTGTGGCACCTTGGCTTTGGTGGAAGAAAAAGGTTCATAGGTCCCAAGGCAGTTGCATGGAGAAGGAAGCTGGGAGTGCTGGCTGAGCAGATCTGACATGGGACATAGTGGGACACAGCCAGTGGGACAGCCACACCTGAGGGTTAGTTTTTAGCCAGACAAACCTTCTGTTCTGGACACATATTCCCAGCTTAGTCACTGGTGTGCAGCAAAGAGAACATGTACAGGATTCTCCTTGGGAAAGTATTATGAAATTACCTGTTCCTCCCTCTGCAGGTGCTTTGGGTTTAGTGCACCACTGCTCCAAATAAAAAGCCTGAAGACCTCAGCCCTTTTTACAGTCCTGAGCTAACCATGATCCCTTTCCTTTGCAGAAAGCTTCAGATCTGGCAGACATGATCACCAGAGTCATCCGGGAGGGGCTGGAAGGGCTGGTGCTGAAAGATTTAAAGGCAAGTTCCCATTCACTCTGTACTGCTGTGAGCTGGGAATTTGGGAATGACAGTGGACAGAGCCAGCTCTGAGACAGAATCACACTCTGAGCATTCTAGAAACATCTCTGGGTTCCTCTCATGCTGCTCCTCCTGCTGGGCTGTCTGAGGAGGGGGTCTCTGAGGGGGCTCTGCCTTCCTTTGCACAGGGGAATTACGAACCAGGGAAGCGCCACTGGCTGAAGGTGAAGAAGGATTATCTCAACGAGGGGGCAATGGCTGACACAGCTGACCTGGTGGTGCTGGGGGCTTTCTATGGACAGGGCAGTAAAGGTAGGTCTGCAGCTGCCTTCAGTCAGACATCTGTCTGTTCAAGGAGCTGCCAAGGATTTCTGTTCCAGGCCTGCAGAATGTGGGAGGCTGGAGCAGGGATTGCCTGCTGCAGCCCATCATGTCCCTGCTGTGGCTGTGCTGTGGGTTGGGTGGCACAGCAGAGCTGGAGGAGTTGGGCTGGGTTGTTGCACAGTGCAGGGGCTCTGGTTCAGCTTTGTGAGTGGCCCTGCAGCCACCACAAGCCCAGTCCCCTATCCCCAAAGATACAGAAGGGTTTAGGCTCTGAGAAGCTGTGGCTTGTCCTGTGGAGGGTGTGACCCCTGCTGTCCCTGTGCAGGTGGGATGATGTCCATCTTCCTCATGGGCTGCTACGACCCCAAGAGTGAGAAGTGGTGCACAGTGACCAAGTGCTCTGGTGGCCACGATGACGCCACCCTGGCACGTCTGCAGACAGAGCTGGACATGGTGAAGATCAGCAAGGTGAGAGAGGGGAGCCAAGGGATGCTCAGCAAAGGGCTCAGCTGCCCTTCAGGTGCTGCTTCACTGCAGGGTGGAAGTGCCCTGCCAGGAGTGACTCAGAGTTAAAGCACATCAAGCACTTGACACAAGTGAGGTGTCAGAGCAGCCAGCTCCTGGAGGAGGCACTGCCTGGCCTCTGTACCCAGACACTGAGTGGGAAACCAGGCACCATCTGTTTCCTGCTAGGACATAGTTTTGTTGGGAAGATAGCAATTTTTTATCAGGATTTTTGGGCATGTTGTGATTGGCAAAGACAGTCACTAGATGGGGCTGTGGGAGGGAAGTGCTGAGTCAGACTCAGGTCTGGTGGCTCCATAACCTGGGCTTGGAGTTCAGATTTCTGTGAGTGACTTACCTTGCTTTTCAACACTGGACAAATAAACAGCTGAATTTTAATATTACCTTGACATCCTGAAGGCTATTTACATCAAGGTTTTAGAATCTTAAAAAATACAGGTAGTTTTACATAATCACAATTGGAGCAACTGTTCTTGTTTCACACACACAGTGACAGGAGTGGAGGGCTGTGCTTCAGGCAATATTTGTGATTTTCTAGATAAGAGAAATGCCTGCAGATCAGTGCAAGTTCCACCCATGCAAAGGCAATGTAAAACCTCTATGCTGATCTACTTCTAGGTTGTGTTTCAGCAGTTTCTATTCTAGAATTAGGTTTGTATGTGATGATAAGTGTCAGTGATTTTAATTTTGTGCTTTTAATTAATAGGATCCTAGTAAAATTCCAAGGTGGCTAAAAATTAACAAAATCTACTACCCAGACTTCATTGTCCCAGATCCAAAGGTAAGTGTTCTCATAATCATTTAGCATTTCCCAGCCCTTATTCTGCAGTCTTCTATCAATCCTTTAGAAAGACAACTTAGAAGTTGTCTCTGTTACAAAATGAATCTTCATACTTGGAATGGGAAATTAAGCACAAGTTTTTATCTCTCAATCTTGCAGGTGCATTTGAGGCTAAGAGCTTCATGAAGAAATCACACCTGCAGCAGTTTTGGGAAATATTCTTGTGCATTAAATCCCTTCCAGAAGTGAGCTTACTTTAAATTTGAGATTTGAGAAATCTGACTTAAAAGGGTTGAAACACAAAACAAATTTGGGTTGAAACAGCAACAGTAGGGAATGTGTCAGTATGCTGTGTATGCCTGAGGGAGAAGGTAGAAATTGGCACTTTGTGTTAGTAAAAAGGTTTTGGCTTAGTGAAGAAGGTTTTTCCAAGGAAGGTGGCCAGTTTGTGTCTGTGGCACTGTGCTGGGGTGGGGAATTGGGCAGGCTGCTGAGGCTGACGTGGTTTCCTGGCTGTCCAGAAAGCCCCAGTGTGGGAGATCACCGGGGCCGAGTTCTCGCGCGCCGAGGCGCACACTGCCGACGGCATCTCCATCCGCTTCCCGCGCTGCACCCGCATCCGCCACGACAAGGACTGGCAGAGTGCCACCAACCTGCAGCAGCTCAAGGTGGGTCACCCTGCCACCAGCTGGGCTCCAGGGACACAGCAGAGTGTGCACTGGGAGCCCCTGTGCCCGTGCTGCCACCTTCCACTTCTCCATCCTGGTTTGCAGCACAGGTGTCTGCCAATAAAGGCAGAAGCTTCTCTTTGACATGGAGAATGAAAATCCCCTCCCTCCAAATTATTATAATTTGGAAATTAAGGGGCTCTCAGGCAAAGATATGGGAATTAGGAATAACAGTTCTTTACTAGGAAAATTAAAATAGAAATACAGTATTACAAAGAACAATCCCAAACCCTGCCAGAGTCAGAATCCAAGCTGACACCCGTCAGTCAGTCAGGGTGCTGGCAGCAGTCCCATTCAATGGTGGCTGCATCCTCCTGCAGGGGCAGATGTGGTTCAGCTGGAGCAGTGCTCCTGGAGAAGGTGCAGTTTCCTCTGAAGGTGCAGGGATGATGTGGAAAGGTCTGGCTTTCCTCTGGAATCCAGTGGAAAGAAGGTACCTTGGTGTCCAAAATCTCAGTTTTTCTCTGGGTAGGAAAGGCTTGGCTGCTTCCCTGGCTGGAGCATCTCCCAGTGGGATGATGGAATTTTATCAGTCACACAGTGGGACTGAATGGGCCAGCAGCAGATGATATCTTCATGTGCAGTGCCAGACATGACCAGTGCTGTTTCTGCTGGGCAGGAGCTGTACCAGCTCTCCAAGGAGAAAGCTGATTTCAGTGTTACAGCTGGGGAGGAAGACGAGTCCACAGCTGGCAGCAGTGGAGAGAATGATGGGAATTCCAGGTCTTCCACACCTCACAGCAGTATTAAGAGTCCCCCAAGCAAATCACCTGCAAAAGCCCAGAAGGCAGAAGGTAAGATGATGGTGCTTCCAGGAAGGAGCCTGGGGCTGTGTCCTCTGTGCCTGGCTGTCAGAAGCTTGATGATCCCACCTTTCACGTGGATCTCAGGGATAATGGGCAAAGCTGTTCAGATCTTGGTTTGGCTCAGTATGAATTGAGTAGCAGAGCTCTGAGATGTCCTGGAATTGAGAAAAGATGGATGGGAACAGCTCTGATGATGCTGTTGAGGTTGGTGTTCACTGCTCCCATTTCTGCAGGTCACAGCCCTTTGGTTAGAGGCTGTTTGCCATGAGCCAGTGTTTGATTTGATTTGGATGGAATTCCTGAGTGTAAAGGGACACGTGGCTGTAGGTGATTTCCAGGTGAACTGGGCTGGAAATGAAGCAGATTGCTGAGCAGTTCCACAGAGAGCTGACAGTATGGAGGGTAGATGGCAGCAGGAGGCTGCCCCACACCATTTCCTGCAGAAAAATGTGTCTCACTAGTAACAGTAACTGATGGATTGTCCAGAAAAAGGAGAGGAAACCTTTCCCTTCTGCTTCTTACTCTGTCCCCCAACATGAATACACAACCACTACTGGGACAGAGCATGTGCACGAGCCAAATTTTTGTTTTTAGAGAGCAAAGAAGTCATTGCATCCCCTGAGAAATCCGAGGAGAAACGAGGGGAGAAGAGAAAAGCATCCGAGCTGGAGGACAATGGCAAGAAGGTACAGTCAGGGGCCAGGCAGCCCCCAGGGCGGGGTGGGGGAGCCGTTTGTCTGTTCATTTCCATTCCAAGGAAGGTTTTGCCCGAGCTCTGCCTCTCCTTCCCCTCAGCAACCGCTGCTGGACATTTTCACGGGGGTGAAGCTGTACCTGGCGCCCTCGGTGAAGGACTTTGCCCGAATCCGCCGCTACTTCATCGCCTTCGACGGGGACCTGGTGGAAGAGTTGGAGACGGCCTCGGCCACGCACGTCATCGGGGACATCGGGGACATCGGGGACAGCCCCGGCGCCGTGCGCGTCACGCCCCGCTGGATCTGGGAGTGCATCCGCAAGCGCCGGCTGGTGGCGCCGTGCTAGGAGCCAGGGGAGACACGGGAAACGCCCCTCGAGGAGAGGCAGAGAGCCAGAGCAACCCCGGGGAATGAATTCCAGGAGTTTCTGAAGAAATGGCACTGCTGAATCCCACACTGTAAACCACAGCCCTGATCTGGGTGCTGGTTTAGTCTCCTTGGGTTTTTAAAGTTTTTGGGTATTTTTATAGATAAATAAAACTGAAGCAGCTTCTCCTTTACTGTCAGGACTTATTTTCCAGTTTTTCTGGAGGACAGACCAGCAGCTCCGTAGGATTCTTGGCTGTGGTGCCAAGGTCATTTGTGTTGTCCAGATAAGCACCTGGAATCCCAATTTTTGGCAGAAGCTGTAGGATCTCTGCTTGTAACAGAGTCAGAAACAAAGTTAACTAAATCACATTTCAACTTTATTATAAAATTATAAACCAAACTTCTGTACCAAAACTAGTAAGTTTAATTGTCATAGTACCAGAGGATTTAAGAGTGAATAACATGCCCTTTCAAGTAGAATATTAACTTTTAAAATCTTTAAACAATGTACAGTGTACATAAACCACATAAATATTTCCATTTACTTTATTAGTTCAGAACATTATATTCCTTTGGATCATTAATCAGTTTCCTCCAGGTTTTGATTTTCCTTTAAAAACAACTCACTTGTATCCATAAGTAGAGAATCCATTTTTTACAAGGGAAGAAAGAAGAGTCTTCCCTTCACAAAGCACATTTTGGAGTCACAGGGTGGGTGGATCTTCTCATGCCTAAAATTTCAGGCATTGATCTGCAGCTTTGTTAAACTGCTGTAGGAAATAAGCCTACCCTCTACAAGGAAAAAATACACCTATCCATAGGGGAATCATCTTCCTGCTAAATTCCCCCAGCCCTGAGTTATTGAAAAATATGACAACATGAATTTTCACAGTGAATTTCCTACATGAGGCTGTTCTGCACTTTGTGGATCCCTGCAGCTCCTCAAGGTCCCTGTGCCCTCTCCAGAGCAAACAGTCAATTCTTACCTGCCCTTTTTTCTGTCCTGATCCACTGACTTGTTCAGTTTGTTCTCATGCTGGATCTGTTCAACCTTCCATCAAAGATTAAAGAGCAGCCTGACCTGGGGCAGAGGTAGAACTCACACTGCTGAGTTAGTGAAGTTTTCTGGAGTTCTGAGACCACCCCAGTGAGAAATCCATGGCTCTCCTGTTCTTCCTGAGCCACAGATTTCTCATCTCAGGAGCTGATTTGGCTGCAGCTCCAGAGCAAAGCCCCTGCACTCCCTGCCCTGGAGCTGTCCCTGTTCATACTCACAGGGTGCATGTGCTGCTGACATTTCCCACTGCACAGGAGCTCTGCAGCTGCACCGGAGTGCCCAGGAGCTGGGAGGGGCCTCACTGCAGAGTCCCTCTGGCTTTGTGCTGTTCCCTGCAGGCAGCCAGGCTGGAGCACAGAGCCACCCCCTCCCCAGAGCAGCCAGGAAAGCTGCACAGGGGGCTCTGCCCTGGAGTGAGGCCACAAGCCACACTGATGGACATTTAGGGCAGCAGTTCCAATCACCTCCAGCTAGAACTGCCAGAGCTCTCCAGCAAGTCTCTTCCAGCTGAACACAGTGCCCAGGAGAGCTGCCAGGCATCAGGCCACAGCCTCTCCCCACCCTTGCCAGCAGAAAGGACAAAACTGCTTTTGATAAGCAGTGGAAGGTAACAGAACTGTAAAACTGAGCCCTGGGGAGGTGGGGTGCTGATCTGCACTGGAGAATCCTCATGGCTGCAAGGGAGACAAAGGCTTTCTTCCATGATTCCCTTCTAAAAAAAGAAAAAGTCAGCTGTACTTAAATATGATTGTGTAGCAGTGGAGTCCTCACTACTCTGCAGCTCTGTGCTTTCCTCACTAAACCCTGGGGAAGACTCAAGCCTTGGATTGGTAACTCCCTCAGCAAGGGAGGACAGTTCAGTTTGAGCCCCACCTCTGGCACGAGCTCTTCAGTCAAAGTCAACAAAATCAAACTCTGTGGCACAGAAACAAAAACCCAGCACTCGGGGCAAGGCTGAGCCTTCCCAGCCTCCCTCCCCAACAGTTTTCAATAACACAAAGACAACCTTGATATAAAATTACACATTTTTCCACAATTGCACTAAGCTGGAATTAGGGAAAGCAGGGGCGGTCTGCCTGTCCTGCAAGCATAACAATTTTACATTAAATTAAAAAATAAAAGTAAAATTAACAAGCACAGTGACATTTGAATCTTCAAAAAAATCAAGTTGTTGCTGGGCATAGCCTGAGCAGCAAAACAAAGGACACTTTTTGAGACCCCAGTTCACTTTTATTATTCAGAGGAAAATACAAAGCCTCTGGAGCTGATCGTCCTGGCAGGAAGTTGGGCATCCATCTGTGCTGACACTCTCCTGGCATGGAGGAGGCTGATGATTGCTGGCAATGAGCTCCCAGGAGTCCAGGCACTGCGGTGTAAAGCACGACGTGGGACGAGCAGAGTGGGGCACGGCTTGAGCAGAGCAGCTTTCCCCAGGCGCCTCCTTCCCTCCCTGGCAGCGGGGTCCATGCTAATCTCCACGGTAACTAGTGGCAGGGATGGTGGCCCTTTCCCTAAGAGCACTGAGGCTTTAAGGCACAGCCCCCCGAGGCCAGAGCCCCCTATGTCCTGAAGACGTGCACGGCGCGGATCACGTACTGGCGGCAGATGGGGCACTCGCTCATGCGCTTCCCGCACTTGGTGCACGTCACCATGTGCCCGCACTCCAGCAGCACGCAGTCGGTGGGAGCGTCCATGCAGATCCTGCACAGGTTGTCCTCGGTGCTGGGGGGCCCTGCAGCACCTGGGGGGACAGGAGAGCACAGAGGGGTCACACACTGGGAGGGGTGCAGGGCTGGTGTCATCCCAGTTGGCTCTGCTGAAGGGATTCCCAAAGGGACGAGGGCTGCTAAGGAATTCCCCTCGTGGCTGCTGCATCAGCTGGCAAGGAACAGGAGTTTTAGCTTTTCCACAGTGAGATGGAAACAGATACCACTGAGATTCTCAGTGATGAGGGAAATGAAGCAACATGGGTCTCTACCCAAGTAACAGCACAAGAGGAAATGACCTCAAGTTGTGCCAGACCTCAAGTTGTGCCAGGGAGCTTTAGACAGAAATTTTTCCTGATACCCATTTCCAAAAGGGTTGTCAAGCTCTGAAAAGAGGCTGCTCAGGGCAATGGTGGAATAAACAACCCTGAGGGGGTGGTTAAAAGCCATGTAGATGTGGCATTTGGGGACATGCCTTGGGGGTGGGACTGCATCTTGGGGGTTTTTCCCAATAAACAACTTAAGGATCTCACTCACCAGTTTGATCATCAGTGTCCAAAACTGCAAGAGAAGAGAGAGATTTGGTGAGAATCTGGAAAGCTGGGAGAGAAGTTTTACCAGGCAGGGGCTGAAAGCCTTGAGGGAGTTGCTAAACCAAAGCTGCTTTTTGCTGATCACCATGGGAGGCTCAGGCTGGGCTCTGACCAGGACAGCTTCAACAACTGACAAGAAACTTTATCCTATACAGAGCTTACAGAACAGTTAATGCTTCCCAGAGATAAAGGATCCAAGGGAATGTCTCCATTTTTAAGACAGAATTTGGCTTCTCAGTGCTGCACCTGCAGCAACCCCTTGTGCCAGTTCCTCTGCTGTTACACAACCACCAAGTGACTGAACACAGACAGACAGTGAGTGAAAGAAAAGGATAAACTGCATCAAAAGCACAAGATAATGAAAGAATATAACCCCAAAGCTGCTGTCTTAAATCTTGGATCATCCATAGAAGGCAAAGCCTAGAGAGAAGTATTTAAGCAAACAACACTGCATTGGACAGCACTGAGAAACTATGAAATCCAAGTTTAAAGTAAGTTTCTTCTGTAAGTAATTTACAAATATGTGTCTTTTTAAAGAAAAACCCTTGAAGTGCAAACTGGCACCTGGAAAACCAAGCCAGATATATTCTCTGTGCATCTGTGTCCCCTCACAGCAGCTGTGCAGCCCAGCACGTGCAGCAGGAACACTGTGATGAGTGAAACCTCAGCTACCCACAGCTGGGCAGCTCTGGGAGCCACTGCCCTGAATGTCCCAGCTGCTCTTTGGTGGCAGTTTCCTGCCTGGGCAGGGCATTTCCCTGCTGGCTTTGCCAGGTACCAGGTGAGAGAAAAGAGCTCAGCATATCCAGTTGTGTACAGCCAGCCACCAGCTGCTGTGAGGCTGAGGCAGTGCCCAGTGGGACCTGTCAGGGGCATGCACAGCACCAAGGGTGAAGGATGCACAGCCCTTGTGCTGCTGCAGGGCTGCCAGAACACTCTCCTCAAACTACAGCAAGGAGTGGTGAGTAGAGTTCAGCCCCTTTCACTCTGTACAAACACTCCCTCCTTCCTCCTCACTTTGCTGCACCAGAGATGTAAGGTAAGTTCTGTTTGCACAGCTGGCTGTAAAAAGGCTAAACCTGGACAAGAGGCACATGTTTGCCAAGTTTCTTACCTAGATGCTGAAGGTCCTTCTCCCTGTAGAGGCGAGTGACCCTCTCCAGCAGCTCCCACTTCTCACAGCAGCCTTTGTAGTTGACGAAGTTGCGGGCCAGGATCTCCTTGAGCTGGCGCACCGAGAGCGCGTTGATGTCCCCGATGCTGGTCAGGTCAGACAGGGAGGCCTTCCTGCCCAGCACCAGGTTATCCTCAGAGTCACTAGACTGGGAGGAGAAAACAGGCAATCATTCAATCATTCTTGCCCTCTACACCATGAACTATGATTTCAATTAACTTTCAGCAGTTAGCAGGAGTTCGGGTTTGGATGTACAGAGAAGTGGCTGCTCTGAATTCATCCGTGAGAAACACAAATCTTGAGACAGAACTAAATAATTTCTGCTATGGTGTCCAAGTGACACCAGTTCTTTCTGTATGTGGAGAACAAGATGATGCCACAGAAGGGGTTGATTTGGTTTGGTCAGTCTCAGTTACCATTCACAGGACCCCTGGGATTCCCAGCCATCCAATTCCAGAACACACAAACCTGTGTCTCATCCTCTGCTGCTGCTTCCTCTGCTGCATTCTCAGCTGCTGTTCCATAGGCTGGGCTCGGAGGCACATGACCATTGGCCTGGAAGAGGAAATAGAGCTTTCACCTGCTCTGGGTTTCTGCAAGGAAATCAGCTCCAAGGTGATGTCTCTGCAGTCCCTGGCCTCTGGGAGGACAAGGCACAAGCCAGGCACACTCCCAGAGGCTTTTCCCTGTGCAGCCCTGTCACACCAAGTAACACTTGCTGAAGCTGAACCTTTAAAGCCCCAGTACAGAACAGGCTGGATCAGGAGGAGACACACCAGATTTGTATGTGTAAATGAGCAGTCCTTCCCTGAGGGTCACACTGTGCTGTGGTGTGATATCAGCTCTCAGTGCAAGGCTCTGCAGGCCCCTCCTGTAACCCAGCTCAGATCTCCACAGTGACCAGGCAAACACCTCCTCAGTGGGGTCTGCAGTGGGCAAACAGGAGACCCGAGTGAGGGAGCAGCAGTGACAGAACTGGAGAAGAAAAGCTGGGCAGATGCTTTGAACACTTGAGCAAATGAGCAGTGTAATTTCAGCTGAGTCACCCCCAGCAGCCACTGCTCCTCTGCTTTCCCACTGACAAAGAGACTGTAATGTTACCATCCCACTTATCCAAGTGGGGACTTGTTAATATTTACAAAGCCCAAGAATAACAATCAAGATCAAAGAGCCTGAACTGCAGCAGGATGTCATGCAAGTCGAGACAAGAAGCTGAAATGTATCATGGGGCAGTTGAGGGAATTCAGCAGGGCTGGTAAAAACTGGAATGGTGAGAGGAATGTTACATTTGTCTTTACAAACAAACTGTAGATCTGTTGGTAGGTAAAGTTAGCACCTATAGATAAAAGAAACAATGAGAGGGATTACACTGATTGATGAATGGAAAAAGAGATTTGCCTTTACAAACAAACTGTAGGTTTGCTGGTAAATAAAATTGGGTAACAGAAGATGAAAGAAGCAACGGGGAGGGGGAAAACTGAATTCTACAAGAATTAAAAATTAAAAGGGAGGGTTATACATTAGAGGGGAATGTCAGGTGTCAGGCGTTCCGGGAAGTCTGTGCCTCTCGAGTACCTCAGCCAATGGGGAAAGAGAGAGGGAAAAGCGGCCGGGAAAATAGGATAAAAAGGGAGGCTGCGTCCTCCAAAAATTTGAGAGATCCCAGGGGAATGCCCCATGGCCTCTCCCTTTATTCGAATAAAGCAAAAAGGACTCCTCTGTCTCCTTTTTGGACATAAACCTCTGGTGTTTGTGGGTTAATTTCCCTTACAACTTGGGGGCTCGTGTCCGAGATATTTCCACCGTCCGGGGCAGCAGGCAGCGGTGGAGCTGAAGGCGCGCCTCACCCAGTTTCGGTGATCAGCTCCCCCGGGTGCCGGCTGGCACTGGGCGATCGATTGGGTTCCCGAGACTGTCCAGGAGACAGACGAGTGGCGGACCAGGGGGGTCCGTGAAGAGTCCGCAGGGAAGGACCACTGAAAATCTCACCGGTGAGTAAAATGGGATCCTCGGGGAAGCAAACCTGGGAGGGCGCCCATGGAGGGCAGCACAGGTGAAACGGGGAACCCATGGAAGGTAGCACAGGTACACCTGGGAGGGCGCCCATGGAGGGCAGCACAGGTGAAACGGGGAACCCATGGAGGGTTGGAAGGGTGAAGCCAGGAAAAAATATTGTTATTTTGTGTGGCCAGAGTATAAGTTGTCAAAGCGGCTTATAAGGCCATGTTATATAGATGCCCTGGGGGGGCAATACGGGAAATCGAGAAGGGATCTCGATAGTCCATGCCCTGAGGGGCAAAAAGGGGAGTTGAGAGAGGGTCTCGACAGCGGCGGATGGATGGAGAGTGTTTGTGTGTTGGAAGAGAATTGAGGAGGAGTGTGTGATAGGTATGGGTGAGGCAATGAGCGGCAGGTCCGAGCACGGAGCTGCGGGATCAGGAACACGGGCTGGGGGCTGTGGGGCAGCCGGGGCTCAGCGCGGGGCTGTGCCTGACCCCGCCAGCCCCGGGCAGGGCCAGCAGTGTCCACTGGCCCCCGTGAGGCTCGGGGTGCCCCGGCCCCGTAAGGTTTGGGGTGCCCAGCCGCCTGCGATGCTGCGGGCCGTGCTCGCTGGGAGCATCGGTGGGGAGGAGCTGTGTTTGCACTGTGACAGGACGCAAACTGACTCTGGTATACCGTGTGTGATAAAGAAAGGGAGAACGAGAATAAAGGAATATATGGGAAATGCAGATTGTACGTGAAGAGATTAGGATTCTGTTTTAAGGATTTTGTGAGTTTTGCTGGAAAATACAAGTAATACAGGGAAAGGCATGGGAATTTGCTAAATGTGTGGGAGGGGTTTAAAAAGCATGAGTTTCTGATTGCTCCTCATTGTGACTGTAATTTACTGGGAAGAGATTTGATGACTAGAATGGGAAAGCAAATTAGTTTTGTGAAAAGTAACAAGAGTAAAAAAAAAAAAAAAAAAAAAAAAAAGATGTAACACAGAGTCTGTGTTACTGTCTGTAATATCTTTATGTTAAATGTCTGGTAAGATTTATGCTGAAATGCAGCTGCAGAGATATACGAAGTTTGTTTAGGCAAGCTTTGCAGAAAATATTAAGAGTTTACTCCACCCTCAGGAGTTAAGCTGTTGCAATATGTAGATGATTTGCTGTTATAGGGGGAGCAGAAAGAGGTGGTTGAGGAGAGAGTCAGATATTTGGGACACCTTCTGACTGAGGAGTTGCAGTGTGTTAGTCCAGAAGGAGTGCAGGGGATTTTTGCCCCAGACTGACAAGGAGTTGCGGAAATTTTTGGAGTTGGTGGGGGACGGCGGAGCTTGGATCGAGGATTTTTCTGTTGTGGCTAGACCTTTGTGTAACTTTTTAACCCAGAGCGGTCCTGGTGTTGTGATGTGGACACCAGAAGTGGAGCAGTGCTTTGGAAAATTGAGGGATGGATTAGTTGGTGCTCTGGTCTTGGCTCTTCTGGACGCAGAAAAGGAATTTCAACTACATGTGGGTGTTGAGCTGGGTCATGCTAAAGGAATTTTCGTGTAAGAGAATAAGGAACACAGAAGCCTGTCGCCTGTTTTTCTGAGTTGTTAACCCAGTGGCCAGAGGCTGGCTCCATTGTCTGCAGAAACTGTGACCACAGCTCTGATAGGGGCTGACAAGGGGAGGGTATGTGATTGTAAAAAGTTTAGCACCAGATTAAAGCTTTGTTAACTGAGAGAGTCTCTATGTGGATGACGAGTGTTCGATTATTACAATATGAATCTTGTTTAATGGAACAGGAGGATTTAGAATTTAAAAATGGGGAAAATTTTAATCCAGCCTCCTGTTTGAATGGCCCCGAAGAAAGGGGGAGACAGGAGGAAAGCCATGATTGTATCCAGGTTATAGATCTCCAGACTAGAGCTAGGGAAGATTTGAGAGATAATCCCTGGCCTGAGGGAGAGAATGTGTTCCTCGATGGGTCGTCAAGAGTAATAAACGGGAAGCGTTTTACAGGATACTCTATCGTGAATGGCAAACAATTAAAGGAAGAGGGAAGGTTACTGCCCACCTGGTCAGCCCAGACAGCTGAGCTGTATGCGCTGATCAGAGCCTGTGAGTTATACCGGGATAAGACAGTGAATGTTTTTACCGATTCTAAATATGCTTATGAGGTGATACATGCATTTGGGAAACTGTGGGAAGAACGAGGTTTATTAAATTCTAGGGGAGAGACGTTCGCCCATGAAAACTTGGTCTCTCGCCTATTGGAGGTGATGAGTTTGCCAAAGGGGGTGGCAGTGGTCCACAATGGGGGGCATCAGGCAGGGTGCTCGGGGGGGGGCAATGGGAGGCCGATTGGCTGATGGGGAGGCTCGGAGAGCTGCGTTGTTGCCAGAGGTCTCTGGGATCCTCCCCTTGCTCCCAGTGGCTGCACCGCTGCCAGAGAGTCTGTCTTTCCCACCAGAGGAACTCGAGATAATTAGGGGGAGTGGGGCAGAAGAAATAGGAAACAATTGGTTTACAAGGGATGGGAGGCAGTGGATCCCAAAAGCTCTGGCCTTACAATTGTTAAAACAACTTCATGAAGGGAGTCACTGGGGCTCTCGAGGGTTGGCAGAAGCCTTCCTAAAAATGTATGCTGCTGTGGGTCTTTTTAGCTTGGCAAAACGAACTATTGAGGGTTGTTTGACTTGTGCTAAAACCAATAACAAGGTTACAAAGAAACTTGCCAGGGGAGGGAGGCCTTGGGCTGTACGTCCCTTCCAGAGATGTCAGGTGGATTTTACTGAAATGCCCCGAGTGGCAAGGTTTAAATATCTTCCGGTAATAGTATGTCAATTAACAGGCTGGCCAGAAGCATTCCCTACTGTTTCAGCAACTACAGGATTAGTTGTTAAAGTATTTCTGGAACAAATAATTCCAAAATATGGAATTGTGGAAGCAATAGACTCAGATAGGAGAACTCATATTACAGGAAAAATTCTTCAAGGAGTTATGGCTGCTTTAGGGATACAATGGAACCTGCACACCCCCTGGCACCCCCAAAGTTCGGGTCGGGTTGAAAGAATGAATGGAGAAATAAAGAAACACCTTCTGAAGCTGGTGATAGAAACCAAGATGCCGTGGGTATGGCTCCTGCCCCTGGCTTTGGAAGAATAAGGGCCAGATCCAGGGAAGATATTCAATTATCTCCCTTTGAGTTAATGTTTGGAATTCCTTATCCTTGCAACTCTCAGCCTAGTGGGGGGATAGAGATAAGTGATGTGTATTTGAAGCATTATGTGTCTCGGGTACTGTCTCTTGTGAAATCTCTTCGACAGGAGGCTCAGCTGGCACAGACCCTGCCTTTGGACTTTGCTGTTCACAACATCCAGCCAGGAGATTGGGTCCTAGTTAAGGAGTATAAAGAAGCACCACTGGTGGTGAAGTGGCGTGGACCTTTCCAGGTGTTGCTGACCACAGAAACAGCCGTCAAGACAGCTGAACACGGGTGGACCCATCACACTCGGGTCAAGGTCTCTAAGGCCCCAGAGATTTGGACATCTCAGCTGGAGGAGAAGGACGGGAAGCCGCAGGGGCGGACTGGAGCAGTAGCAAGTGCGTCGACATCGAGGGAAGCCTCGTGTGCCTACCCACAGACTGCCTGCTGAAATAAGTTGTGTGGGCATCCCACCTCTCGGATCTCCAGTCACTGGGGGGCCAGCCCTTTGCTGTCACTGTTTCCTTTATATTAAGCTGTTTCTGTGCCTTCACTCACCACAGGTGCAGAAGACAACGTGAAAGTAAAAATTAGGTTAGGGAATTACATAACCCAGTTAGAATGTTTCTCTTAATGATCTTACCTTTATACTGTCAGTTAGGATGGGGCCAGGAATGGGAAAATAAGTTTTTAACCTTAGAAGAAGAAGTAGCAAAAACCTTTAACCTTAGCAATTGCTGGGTCTGTGGGGGGGGCCAGGAGGATCTGAAAACTGGCCATGGGTGGCCAGCCCAGTCAAACCTAAATGGTGGGTTAGCACCCTGAGTGAAGTCCATAATGGAACAGGATTCTGGGATGAAGAAGGAAGTCCATGGCGGCTTCATTCTTCTGAAAGAGGCACTTATTGTCTAAATAGAACAGGAAGCATATACGTGGGGAAAAGTGTTTGTGACTGGACTTTATCTTTGGATTTAGATTGTTGGACCCCCAAATGCCTTCCTTATGATTGTTCCAGATATCAGGGCAGATGGAATCAAACTCATGTTAAGCTCTCAAATGGTAGCTGGGTAAAGTGTTCCTACCATTCTTACCAGAAAGATTTGGAAGGCTGTAAAGCAGTGGGGAGGGATAAGGTTTTTTTTGACTCCTAACTTTAAAGCTGCCCCCGAGATAATTCCACAAGTAGGACACATGTTGTTCGTGACTATCAGTGGAAGTGGCAACACTGGAATGGAACTTGAACTCTTTTTAACAGGTTCTGGTCCCAATCTAATAAAACAGATCTGGGATGTAACTGCAGCTGGAAACCTCATGTGGGAGCATGGAAGTGCAAATACTGTGATTCTTATGGTGGGGCAACTATTCTTGCGGGACCACTAGGCCCAGGAAGCAAGCTGTATTTTGACCCCCCAGTAGATCATGAAAATTGGGAAGGTCCCTTTGCCAACGGGACGTGGGCTTTAAAGGGGCATTACTGGATTTGTGGCCAACATGCCTATCGCAGGTTACCCCCAAACTGGTCAGGAATATGTTATGTGGGGTATATCAGACCTCTGTTCTTTCTGCTACCACAAGTTCAGGGAAACCAGTTAGGAATCAAGGTATATGATGATCTAATCAGGGAAAAGAGGTCAATTGGTGTATTCTTGGCTGGGGGGAGCAGCCAAAAGTGGGGTAATGATGAGTGGCCAGCTGAACAAATCATACAACACTATGGCCCAGCCACTTGGAATCCTAGTGAATTAATATCAGGTGCCAGAGAACCCATTTATAATTTAAATCGGATAATTAGGTTACAAGCTGTCTTTGAAATAGTAAGTAACCAGACAGCTACAGCTCTTGACCTTCTTGCTGACCAATCTGCTCAGATGAGAAATGCAATATTTCAACACCGGATGGTATTAGACTACTTATTAGCAAAAGAAAGGGGTGTGTGTGGCAAATTAAATGACTCAAACGGCTGTTTGCAAATAAATGACAATAGAAAAGTGGTGAAACAAATAGCAAAAGGAATAAGAAAGTTAGCTCATGTACCTGTCCAAACATAGAAAGGATGGGAATGGGACATGTTTTCATGGCTACCTGGTGGACTGTGGGTTAAACAACTGCTTTTTTTCCTCTTATGTGCTGTAGCAACTCTAGTCTTTTTACCATGCATGATCCCTTGCTTAATACAACTTATTCAACATGTGATCAAGGGGATGCAAGTTATAGCCATGCCTACTGACCCAGAGATGGCTACAAAAGGACAGAAATTGATGTCATTGCAAATAATTGCAAACCAAAAAGGACACAAGAACAAGAAATTAAGACAATGATAGCTAAAGTTTGTAAAGACAATTACTAAAAATAAAAGAGGAGGGATTGAGAGGAATGTTACATTTGTCTTTACAAACAAACTGTAGATCTGTTGGTAGGTAAAGTTAGCACCTATAGATAAAAGAAACAATGAGAGGGATTACACTGATTGATGAATGGAAAAAGAGATTTGCCTTTACAAACAAACTGTAGGTTTGCTGGTAAATAAAATTGGGTAACAGAAGATGAAAGAAGCAACGGGGAGGGGGAAAACTGAATTCTACAAGAATTAAAAATTAAAAGGGAGGGTTATACATTAGAGGGGAATGTCAGGTGTCAGGCGTTCCGGGAAGTCTGTGCCTCTCGAGTACCTCAGCCAATGGGGAAAGAGAGAGGGAAAAGCGGCCGGGAAAATAGGATAAAAAGGGAGGCTGCGTCCTCCAAAAATTTGAGAGATCCCAGGGGAATGCCCCATGGCCTCTCCCTTTATTCGAATAAAGCAAAAAGGACTCCTCTGTCTCCTTTTTGGACATAAACCTCTGGTGTTTGTGGGTTAATTTCCCTTACAATGGCAATATCCAGAAAAGCAGGGAATGAAAATGGCTTTCAATGATTTGTAAAAAACACTCTCTCAGGAGAACTCTTCTTTTTAACTAGATATGTCTGCTGAGGAGGCAGAAGGTACACACATTTTCACAGCTCTGGCCCACAGGGAACTGAATACACCCATTAACTTTGTAAGAGAACAAGGAGCAGCTGTCAAACACTGAGTAAACTTCCCTTAGCAGAGAGCGGAATGACAAACAAAGCAAGGTCAATAAAAAATAATTAAGCTCAAATGCCCCTGCCAAGGTTCATCAGAACTGCAGGTTCATCATAAACCAAGACTTGGCAACAGACTCAGGTTTTGTCTTCTATTGATCTGAGTGCAGGAGAGACCAAAAACCTCAGCCATCTGCATCACCTCTGATCAGTTCCAGCTCCAAAACTGCTTTAGAATGTGCCTGTTATCTGGCACAGGAATTAAAAAAACAGTATCAATTAATTAATTACACCTACAAACACGTGCCAGAAGCCATCAGCAAGTACCAAAGGAAGCAGTGACAGGAGCATCTTGTGGCCATGGAAGTGTCAGAGCAGCAGAGAAAACACATCCCAGAGCAGTGATGATGTTCTGAGAGTGAATGCTCGATTTATCCAGCACTGCCCACCAAATTCAATTCCATAATGAACAGCACATCAAACTCAGTGACAGCAAGTCACAGCTTTACTCAGCAAAGCCACATGCAACAGCCTAGTAGTCAATCCAAAAATAGAAATAAATGAATTTCCAAAGATGGTTCTGGCCAGAGACTGTACCTGTTGGTGTTCCTGAGCTTCTGAGCTTGAGATGGGATCTGCAGACACTGAGGACTCATCGTGTGAGGTAGGAGAGGCCAGGTTGGTTGGGGGGTGACTCACAAAGTCTTGCTGTCCACGGGCACTGGTGTTAAATGTGTTTGTTCTTATCTGATCTTCCCGGGTAATTGCAGGCTGCTGGCCAAGGATCAGGAATACCAGGTCCTCCTTTTCCCGACAGAACTCTGTGGAGATCTCATGCAGGGCCAGGTAATCTCTGAGGTCCTTCACCTTCATCTTGATCAGCTCCTCGCGCTGGAAAGCCGTGGCTCGGAAGCGCTGGCAGAGGTGGCACAGCAGGGGCCCCCCCTCGGGCTGGTTTGAGCACGATGTGCAGAAGTTCTTCTTACAGTCCAAGCAGATGTGCTGGGGGAGAGAGGGGAAGGAATGAGAGCCAGAATCAGAGCCAGCCCGTGCCCTTTAAAGCACACTCAAAACCTTCCAGCCCATGAAAAAGTGCCACCCATGTTCCTAGAGGAGGAAAAGGACTGATCCCTGAGCAATCAGCAGGTTCTCAGCTCTTAGAGAAGCACCATTCCCACTCCATTTACCCTGAATGAAATGGGATATCCTGACAAGATTCCCTCACAGGACAGGAATTCTCTGCACCTGCTCATTCAGTTAAAGCCAGAGGAAATCAGGAGATTGAGGCAACAGACTTGTAAGTGAATTCCAGCTAGATGTGCACATTGTTCTGTGCACTAAGGAGCTCCAGCACTGGAGGGAATTACTTAAAAACATTCTCTTTCACAAATACCTGCTATGTATGACATTCCTCCCTCCTTTTTGCCCTCCAGTTTGCTGCAATCATAGAATGAATCTTTGTTTCACCATAAGAGGGACAGGGAACATCAAGGTCTCACAGATGTCAAAGAATCTGACATTTATTTATGCAAAACCAGATTATTTGAAAACAGTACACACACTTTATACCAGTTAGTGCTAGATATAAAGTGCTGGAAGTTTTAGAATTATTATCTCACAGACAGTTAAAAACTCTGTTGTTAATGTTTATATTTGATACTGTTCTGATCTTGTCACTCAGGGTCTGATTTTCAGAAGTTCCAATCACTCACAGGCCATGCTGACTTCTGCAGAAACTTCACTGCTCAACCCTTTGGAAAGGCAAATTCTACATTTTCCAATAGGAATAGCAGCAGAACAGCCACATTATGTGTCTGTTAAAAAGTCCTGAGGGAAGAAAGAAGTGACTGTAATGTTGCTAATTCACAGTCTCAGAGAAGCCAAGCAGCTCTGTGAAATCCTGACATCCTGATCCTTCAGAGCTGTGCAATGAAAAACACACAAGTGGAGTTGAAGAAGCAATAAATACAAACTCAAAAACAAACAAAAAAAAAAAAAACTGGTTTATGAACTGCTCTAGTGATTGAAGAACATCTCTCATTTCCCAGCTGAAAGCAAGCAGATGTTTTATAGGGTGTAAATACACTACTTGCTTACAAAAGCTCTTTCTGCTCCCCCTTTGAGCCTGGAACCCCCCCCCTGCCCCCCAGGAAACCTCCAGGCCTCTCATTTAGAGCCTGTACTACACTCACAGTGACACTTACTGGAAAGAATCCCAATTTCCTGCTCAAGCATTTTAAGACATGAAAATTTCTAGCACAGAGAGAAACTCTTGAAACCTCATCTCAAAACTGCTGTTTGGGGGCCTGCCAAGGAAAAGTGGTTTTGAGCAATCACAAAGCAAGGCAGGAAAGGCAATTTCCACAGGACATCCAGTTTGGAGGAGTTTGCCTTAACTTTATCACCATAAAAATAATTAATATGTAATTGACTTTTTGTGACCCTGTGATTGCAGGAGCAATCCTGTTCCTCAGGAAATTTTTAGGGTAGAGACAGGAATTGATGGCTATGTGTGCCTAGAGCAGGGGAACAAAACAAATCCACAAAGGCAGAGAAGTGGAAAATAACCCTGTTGGTAACACTTGCCCTCTGAATTCCCCCTCTCTGACATGGGAGCAATTAGAAGAATTAACATTAAAAAACCCCCAACAACACAAAAACTACACAAAACAACCCCAAACCAGATTGCCAAACTGGCTCCAAAGGAAGCCCCTGTACTGCCAAGGACTTTTCACCAGGCAGAAAACCCCTACTTGAGCATTCCCATCTTTAGGTATCAGAAAGCAAACACAGCACAAGGGCTGTTCTACCAAACATGTCCTTGCAATTAACAGTAATCCTGCCTCAGTTATCCAAGGAGATACCTTTGGGAAGTGAAAATAAACCCAGGCACATCTGACTTAGCAGCTCAGCACCAGGATTTACCTTCAGAGAAAAAAAAACAAACCTCCTCAGCCTGTATCTGAGCACCAAGAGCCTAAACATGGACATTTTGGCAACATCTCAGCATCAAGCAGCTTTTACAACTTCACTGACTCTGTCTGAAAGGGCAGTGGTTCCAGGCACTGGTCTCTTCAGAAGGATTAGCTCCAAATGTTGGTGTACATTCCCACTTGTTCCTGAAAGGTCAGGCCACATCTCACTGACAGCACAGTCAGCAGGCTCAGACAGCCCTGGAATGCTTTATGTGGGGGGTTTTGTTGGTTTGGGGTTTTTTAAGTAATCTAGGCAATCCTTATGGTCAAGTGCTGAAGGAATTGATTTTCATCCCCTGTATTTCAGAATAAACATTAAATGGACACTGGAGTTCAAAGGTGCTGCCTTTCCCTCCCAGGAAAGAATGTAGTTTTCCATGCTGTCCTTGCAGCACAGGGAGTTTTCATACACTTTTCCCTCTATCCCAACAGCACTGAGGAATTAGCAGGGCTCACAAGCACACCAGTGTGCTCTGAGTGATGTTTTCACTTTCTCAGAGACCTGGCAGGTGAGCTCTGGCAGCCCCTCCTGCAGTGTTCCAGCATTGCCACCTGCAGTCACCAGGCTGGGGCAGCAGGAAGGTGGGAGGAGGTTTGGGAGCCCCCTCTGGAATACAGAATACAAACCTCAGCCCCAATCTCCCTGACAGCCTGGGGTGGGAGCAGCTGGGCACAAGCACAGGGACAGCCATCAGATCCCACAGGAAAAGGGGGAAGCTGCTGAGGGCAGCAATGTTTTCAACAGCTTTAGCAGATCCTTTACAGTTTGAGCAGCAGAGCTTTCCCTGTCCCCAGTCAGAGCTCACCTGGAGCCACTGATGGCTCTGTACAAGACACTGCTCCTTTAGAACAGGTATTCAGGAGATACTGGGGAAAACAGGGCTGTGGTTCTGCTGGTGAGCTCACAACCACCTGAAATGGTTTCATTTCAGCATCATCTCCATTCACTAATTTGCAGCCATGCCCAAGAGCAAGTGCTGGGTCCAGGGTAGCTCTCCCTACAAGTATTTGTGAGGACATGTGGCTTAATGAGGACAATGTCAAAGAGAACATTAGAGTCACCAGCAGGGACAGCCCCACTGCAGCTGACCCAGCACCAGCAGAAGTCTCAGTGTACTCACACACCCCAAAATACCTCACCAGAGTTTGATTCCTGAAGCAACTGCACTTCTCAGTGCAAAAATGCATCAAATTCCCTGTTGTCCTGGAAGTAGAAAGCAGCAGCTCTGCCAAGACTCACCATTCTCAGATGTGTGTCCCCATGCATAAATGACACAGTGCAAGGAAAACCAATTTATGAACTTTCCCATAAAATTTAAAATGGCTGTGGCCAGAATTCACCATTATTTTTAAATTCTCACATATTTAAGCTCAGTAACTATAGATCAGACATTTATTAAGTCACAGAGTGTGGACTCAGAACAATTTTCCTCACTGGAACATTTTCAAGCAGCTTTAAAGGACCCACCACGTCCAAATAATGCCCCAGGCAGGGTCTGCTCGCAAATTAAGTCTTGTGGTACCAATTATTTTGGCATTTATATACACACAAATCAAGTTTACAAGTAAGATAAAATAGATTTGGGTTTGGTCTGGGGCTATTTTTGCTCAGCAGCTCTATACACATCCTCAAAAAACTTCACTGCCTTTTAGTTTGAGCAACAATAGTTTGGAAAACAGGCAGCTCTTCCTTTACTGAAAGCACAATTATTAAACTTCTTGCCACAATATTTTTAAAGGACATTAGTGTTTTTCAATAAGAAATTCAATAACTCATATTTGAATAAGTGTGATGATCAGCAGTTTGGGGAAGTCTGCTAAGGATGAACCAGAAGCAGGTGAGCAGGAATGCGCTCGGCTCCGAGTACAAAATGTGTAAAATGAAACAAAGCAGTGCCCTGGCAGGGCAGCTGTGCACTCACCTTGCTGGAGGAGCTGTCAAAGTGCCTGCCACAGGCTTTGCAGCTCTGCTCAGAGGCAGTGGGAGAGGGGAAGGAGCTGAAGCCAGGGTTGGAGTAGGCCTGTGCTGGCGCTGCCGCCGGCGGCTGCATCTCCTCGGGGGAGCCATCCACACAGAACCAGTTACAGCAGCTCGCCCACATGGTGCCTGCCAGGGAAAACTCTGTCAGAGCTCCAGCTCTGGGCACTGCAAACAGCAAATGCAGCTCAGCTGCCCACCATGCTGCACTGCCTGAAAGCTGTTCTGTCAAGAAAGCATGGACACCAAGAGGAGAAGGAGATAAGCAGGAAAGAAAACCTGCAGGTGGGAAGAGTATTTTTAGAAAAGGTTTGTGAAAAAACAGAGGTGGAGATGGTTTTACACCAATGATTTATTGTAACCATGAATGAAGTGTAAACTTTGTAGAGGGTATAATAGACAGCATGCAGTTGCAATAAACAGATATCAGCATTCTGAAATGTAGTGACACCCACCCACAGCTCATTTCTAACAGCACTTGGCCAGTTCTGATCCTTCTCTGACAAATGCACACAAACCCACACTCCCAGCCCAGCATCATGCAGCTCTGGTGAGAAAGGACAAATAAAGATCAAGAAATCTTTATTACTAAAACTTCATAGAGTTAAGAGACTACAGTGAAGATAAGATAAATTTTATGTTCCACTTGGCTATATCAGATTCTAAGTTTGCTGTAACAGGCTGTTTCTATTGCACATAAGCTGTAATACTTATCAGGATATAATAATGCATCAGGATAAGAACACAAAAGCTCAAATTATGGCAACAGAACTCTTAAATAAAATCAGCAGCAGGATCATAAATGGCTATTCCTCAGCTTTATCCTAAATCCCTCTACAGATTTACAGCTACAAATCCAAAAAGATAAAATAAAAGCAAGGACAGCCGAGCCACTGATTTCACACACTGCAGTTCTCAGCTGAATTTACAGCTTTACAAGGCTGAATCATCACACAGCAGATCAATGTCAGCAATGTAAGAAAATCAAATACTGCTTTTGGTACCTTGCTTGGGAAAACACCTGCAGTTGAGGCACAAAAATCACTTATTTATTTTTTCAAGTCAACTTTATATGTATACACACATATGCACACACACTTACCAAAAATCCTAACACAATCCAATGCAAAATGCTCAGCTCCAAAGTCTTCTCAGCCCACGTCTGCTGCAATATTCCAGAAATACACTGCTCTGAACTTGCTTTTGGGAGTTTACAAAGAAATCTGAATTCATCTGGGCATTCAGTTTCTGGAGCACACACCATGTGCCATCACTTACAGGTAAACTGAATACAAACTGTCTCCTCAGCATTTCTGCTGTCAAATGGGAGTTTCTGAACTGTTCCTTTTATGTCTTAAAAATCAGCTCCCTCACTGATAGTGTTCAGCAACTGCTTGATTTTATAAACTTCTGAAAATAAAACATCTCTCAGCTGCACAGCTAATTCATTGCCACTGTGAAACTCCAGATTCCCAAGGGAACAGGGCTGGTATGAATCCTAAAGGTTATTGGGTATAATATCTTCTTTTTTTAAGCTGAATCTTTGGGGCTGATGTACTTGAATTGGGAAGCATTTGCACTCTGGTGCTGTTCCAGTATCTCTTGCTTTAGTGGCATCTTTAATCCTTTCAAAACCTGGCTGGATCTGGCAGGGCAGAGCCTTTCAAACCCCTCAGTGTGAGGCAGGAGCCCTCCCTGCAGGCTCAGCACATTGCAGTGCTGAAGTGTAAATCTCCACATTCACACCGTGCAATCCTGTGTGCCTGATGTGCTCAGGGCTGCACTGGAAATGACACTCGGGATGGCAAGCAGACCTCAATAAACAGTGTGGATTGCACTTTGGCTGCAATGAGATCCCAATAAATACATGGAGGAAAGCACTGCATGAGCAGGAATACTCCATCATCCATCTGTATTAGCTTAGCCCTGCAATCAAACACGCACTTTAGATGGCACAGATAAAAGAAACAATTACCCTTTTTCTCTCTGCATGGTAATTTCCAAGCTCTCCGTCCCACTCAGAAGTTAACAGAGCCTTTCTTTTGCAAAAATACAAAATTTCTACTTGAAATCACGCTCTTTGGAGGTGTAATTTGTTCCTAGGAATCACAAATCTAAACAACATGAAAGCTGCACAGTCCAACAAGCATTCACAGCAGTGGAAAACTGTGTCCAGAGTTCAGCTCCCTTCCTGTTTCAAGGACCCCTGCAAGCTGAAGGCCACCCACGATAACAGAACACACAAATGCTACTGCCTGCCCCCAAAAACTTTGCTTTCCTAAAAAAAAAGACAGCTCATTTATTCACTCTGGAACATTGCAACATGTCAAACATTGGGAAGAAAAACACAAGGCAGCGCACAAGCTGGGATAAAATAAGACAGAGCTCAGCATTCAGCTGGGGTTGTAGCTCTGTGATTGCCAGGAATTAAAAGGCCAACAAAAAGCTCAGATATTGCTTTAGAAGAACCTTAATCCTGCTCAACTACAAAAGCATAGAAAGGAAATGCCATAAACAAACAACTTAACAACCAGGACTGTCCTCGGTTTTGTAACATTTTTCCAAAAGTATTTCTGTTCTTGAATAGAAAGGAGCACACATGTAAAACATCTCTATCTGCCCACAGCTGCATGAAACAGCAGCAAGAAATGCAGATAAGATTCAGCAGCTGCTTCAAGAGGGATTTTCCATTGTTCTGGACAGGATCAGCTTTAGAGCCAAGGAAATGAGCACTGCCAGTAATAGAGGACTCAAAGTTACAAGCAGAATGCCTCAGTGGAATTTCTGGATGACAATTTCCTTGATAACTCTACAATATTTGCTACAGCAAAATTATTCCCTTATTTATTCTGTCACCAATCCAGAGGTACGTGGTGAGCACAGTGCAGGAAGTGCTCATTTCTCCAAGGGATGGATGGATGGATGGATGGATGGATGGATGGATGGATGGATGGATGGATGGATGGATGGATGGATGGATGGATGGATGGATGGATGGATGGATGGATGGATGTTACAGATGTGGCAGTCAGAGTCAGAACCACAGTCCTGCCCTGTACAAATCCTGTCAATCCTCTGCAAAGGAGCTGCTGTCCTGCACCCAAGGAGCTCCACAGCTACAAAGGGACAAATTAATGCCCAGACAAAAAAAAATCACCCAGTGGAAAGAGCTAATTCTGTGCTCCAGGGCTGGGAAAATACTTACAGTAACTTGGCTAACAACACTGTGACAGCTTGGAAAACTTAATGACAACATGGATTTCAGGAATTCTCGAGGAACCTCTTGAATAAAAGATGTGGATTTACTGGCATAGCTGACATTACAGGCACTACTGACAGCAGCATTACCCTTGGACAAGGTGCCTGTGCTGCCACAGAAACAACTGGAGCCACACAGCTCAGCTGGGTTTGGCAAACTGGAAGCTCCATGGCAGGCACCCAACAGTGACTGCTGGCAGCCAAAAACCACCTGCCCTAAATCCTCGTGCTTGGAGCATCTGCCAGGGCAAAGGGAGAGGGAGTTTCATCAAGGGTGGAGACACCAGATCAAACAGTGCATCCCGGACCTGCAAACACATCCACCCACACAGCAATCAGCACCTTGGGAAGAGGGGCTTTCATCTCCTCCCTGCACTTGCTCTAAGGAAAGCCAGAAGAAATCTAATAAATGGCAGGGAGGTGCTTGCCGTGGACAAAGTGGTGCCAGCACTCCACCATGCTCTGCTAGACTGTTTTTTTTATTTGATTATTTACTTTTCCAGTATGAAGCTGTGCATGCCATGACTCTCTTCACTGGATTTAAACAGGTGAGTGAAATTCATTTCATCACCAGTTCATTAACACCTTCCACACAACATCATGAGTTCTGTATTAATTTAATTCTGAAGGAAATACCAAGGATGTCAAAGCTTTCCTCCCTTCCATAGTTGACAAGATTCATAATGCAGGCCTGGATTCTTACACTTTCCATCTTCATTTCCAAAAGTGTTTCAACTCAGGTTCTCACTCTCTATGCAATATCACTGCCATAACCTTGCTAGCTGGAGTATCAGGGATCACAGCCTCCACAAGGATTTATTACACATGCTGTTTGGATTTCATCAAAGGGTAGGCTGTGGCTGCAGAGGGAAACTGTGGTTTATGTTTGAATATAAAACCTGCCTTTATTTTCCTAAGGGTACAAACAACAAGGGGCTAGAACAAGCAAAGGAACATCCAGAATCAGTGAGTTTCCAGCTCTGTATAATAAAGCTCTCAGGGACTGGGTCTGGCTCCTTTTCGTGACTGCTCAGGAATTCAGCAGCTGGAATGCAGCAGCACCAAGGAGACACTTGTATCAAGGGATCAAAAGGAACTGAGCTCCCAGAAGCAGCTGATTTTACTCCCACACAAGGAGAAACCACAGCAGCAAGTAGTTGTGCTCCTGAGAGGCCTTTAACCACTGGAACAGCAGGGCTGGTGACCCTCGAGGCTACTGCAGATGGAGCTGGGTGCCAAAAAGGGAGGGAGATGCAAAAGCAGCTCTGCCAGGGCTGCCTTCCCTGCACTGCTCTTGGCTCATCAGCCTCAACAGCTGCCCCCTCACCTCTGCTCAGCACAAGGAGCCACCCAGCTCCTCACTGCCCCTCATCCCCCCTTCCCACTTCAGAACCTCCTCACTGCCTTCAGGACCTGCAGTGAGCAGCCACAGATGCTCTACAACAACACAGGTCTGACCTGGACACACACACTGTGTCCTCCACAACTCTGCTAAGACAAATCTAACACAACTCACCAACCCTGGGATAATGCTGATCACAAAGTCATTAGTTCCTGCCACATCAAGTAACTTGAAGATCAAGGCAATTGTTCAGGAGACCAGAAAAAAGGCTTTAAAATGCTCTTATGTTGATAGCTCACTTTGAAGATTACTATTTCTGTTATTAATCCACACTGTAGCCCCTGTAAAATGAATCAGATCTCACTTTGATGAATGATATTTGAAATGGTTTAAGTATTTAATGAGTTAACCACCTTGGTGCCCCATTAATAGTGTTGCACAATTGGTCATTGTTACAATTTGCTGCTTTTTTGAATTTAATTCCAACAAACCTGCACTGATAAGAAATGCTTTGCTAAAATTAGTTTCACTAATGACCCACCACTTACAATCTGAATTCAGAATAAGGTCAAAAAAACAGCATTTGCTTGATAACAGAGCTATAGAATAATCTGCTCAAATGCCACTTATGTACAAAGTATTATTTTTATCAGCCTTTGTCCCAGGCACAGACCTGAATTATGATAAATGGGAACGGCCATATGTTGGGACAGCTGGAAAAGTCAGCAAATGAGCCACTTGTAAAAGGGACAAGGGAAGGAAGCTGGTTGCCAGTCTGAGCATGATATTTGCAGAGTGTCTTAACCAGTACAGAGCAGGATAAAAGGAAGAGATGGGACACAAATCCAACACAAGGAACATACATCTAATCTGTGTAATAATGTACATCTAAATGTATAAAATAATAATCAGATTTTTAGGTAGGGATAGGAAAAAATATGTTTATGAGTAAAGGTACTAATTCACCTGTGCTCAAGGTGATAGCATGCACACCTTGAGCAAATAAATATCAGCACTAGATCACAGCTAGGAACAGGAGTGTTCAGGTAGGGGACACACAAGAAATTGTGATATGGAAGGAGGAAACATTTCTATTTTGTTCTGTGCCTTCCAAAAGCCTGGAGACATTTCCCATCTCTAATCACCTAAGCATGCAACAAATCCTTACAAAGACAAATATTTAATTGCTCACCAGTCTGATCAGCAACTCCGATGTCAGTTTAAGACTCTTCAGGTGAGTCCCTGGCCAGTCACAAAGGCAGAGTGCTCAGGTCAGTCCACAGCGAGCTCAGAACAGGGTGTCCAGGATTTCTGTGTCCCCTTGATTGTGATCCTGTGCATCCAGGAGTGCCTGTGCTGCTGGGCACATCAGGGGATGCCCTTGAGCAGCACCCACACCCTCATGTCCAGAGGCTGGCCAGAGCAGGCTGCCACTGGCACCCCATTCCCAACGCTGGCTACACTTCCTCCAAGGGATGCACACCGTCCCAGGCTGGAAGCACAGTTTGCACCCACCAGCAATAATCCATCTTCAGCCCCTCTTCAACACAGCTGCACCTGTGCTTCCCCACCCCTCCAAAAGGCTGTGTGTGTGGGCTCAGAAGCCCAGCAGATCCCCCCAGGCCAGGCAGGAGCAGCTCCTGGAGGTGGCACACAGCTGGACCCGGCAGCGCCGCGGCTCCGAGCGGGCGAGCCCAAAGGAAGGGAACCTGGCCAGGCACCAGCATTTTAATGAAGGAAGTGACATCCACTGAGCACAAACAGGGCAGCCCGCTGGGGCAGGGTGCAAGGCAGAGCAGGAACAAGCTGGAATGGGGCCAGGGGTGCTCAGCACAGCCACAGAGCTCAGCCTGCCTCTGCTGAGCCCAGGGCAGCAGAACATCACTCCCCATTCTGTGCTGCAGAGGAACCATCCTGCAGACAAAGCTCCTTTCATGCTGCTGTAACCTGCTTTACATTGAGCACACCACTGGCCAGGTAAGCCCTTGGAAAACTGGCTTAGCTGAGAGGAAAATTACGAGTTCTTATATACATGACAAAAATCCAGCAGGTATTCCAAGAGCATTTTGCAGCTGTAACAGTGCTTATCAGGACTCCCAGCAACACCTGATGCTGGTCAGGAGGTTTACAGACAGAGCTCCACCTGAAATCCCACCAACACTGACACAAGCACAAAGGATCTCAGCTTCAAGCACCTCTTTGAAAACAGAGTTGCAATTCTCATATGATATGGAGAAAATGGTTTTAGAAAACTGTGGGATTTATAAAGCATTGCCCAGAAAGTTAATTCCAAAACAGACACCTTCTCACTTGACTCCCAGCTTTGCACCTGGAACTGCAAACTCAACTCTTGCCCACTTTCCTCTGTTTCCAAATTTCCCCCACTTTAACATGAGAAGCTTGGAAATCCTGTTTTGTAAGGAACCGGATACCTGTGGTATTATTTTAATATAAACTGTTTATTTTGACCCAAAGATGCATTTTATGTATTGAAAAATATTTAGATAAAAAGTTCTTTTTGCTGTTAACTGTAAGTAGGTCTTGAGAAATCTGCCAAGATGGAAAAAATCAACTGCCTTTTTCCTTTGCAATTCAGTGACATTCTTCCAGCAAATTAACAGAAAACAAAACAAAGTGATTAATGAAATTATGTGATTTTAGAAAATTATTTTTCTTATCCAGTCTATCTCAATTCCTTAGTCCCATACCTGTTCCCAAGGGACACACTGTGACCTCAGGTTTGTCTCCCTTCCACTCTCCTGTTATGCTGAAAAACAGTTCAAAAAGCTGCTGTGCTCTCTGCCACTGGTTTGATATTCCATCAGCAAGGCTGAATTAAATCAGTTGTAATTACAGCACGAACCAAACCAGGAAGAGAAGAAAGGAGACTCTGGAGAAGCAAGATTCCAGTATACTGTTTTCTTATCATTCCCAGCATCCTGCATGAGTGGCTGTGTCTCCATCCTTAATCTCACACCCAAAAGTATCACTGAAAGTCAAAGCTCTCCACCAAAATGTCAGCAAGGAGCAATCCAGGAATCCCAGACTATCCCCTCCCAACTCAACCAGTCCTTTTAATTATGGAGAAGAAGGTCCATGCTGGATTTTCCTCTCTATTCATTCCTATCCTCACAGCTTTTCTTGGATTCAGTTGCATGGTTCACTGCTAAAACTGTAATTGCAATAGGTAGCAATAAATTCTCAATGAAAACCTGAACATGTAAATAACTGTGCAGCTTCACTAACCAGCCCTACTCCAGGAAGGGTCCATCCTATCCAGACTTCATCTCCAAACCCACCTTGACCATTCCTCCATGACAGTGGGGGAGGTTTATTTGGATCTGTGCCCACCTGGGAGCCAGAGAGTGGCTCCAAAGGCACAGCAGGAGCTTTTCAGGGAGTCCCTCTCCACACTACAAATACCTCCCTCTCTCAGCAAATTTTACAATGCCCAGAATAGAACCTTGCTGAAAATAAGTTTGTGCTGTGCTGCAAAATCCTGCTGTGGACTCAGTGACTTCAGTGTTTGGGTATTGCAAACAAACAGGAGCAGATCCACAGTTTAACCAGGAAACAGCTTGGAATCCTCTGCTCTGATTTCACAGATGATCCTTCTCCCAAATGGGGGAATTCAGGGGGCTGGAGACAAAAAGGGGAGGAGAAAGGATATGAATTTGTAGTTTCATCACATCTCAAATTCCCTACTCCAGGTAAAAGAGATCAAGCTATTTCCATTGGAATTCTTGGCCCCAAAGGCCTATGGCTACAATCACACATCTTGTTTCATTATGACAACTGGATAAACTACATATTTACCAACAGTTCAGCTTTGGAATGAAGCACAAGCATATGGGGGCAGTTCCCAGATAGAGCTCCTCAGGATTGTACAAGACTAGCCAGAATTACATTAAATTTCCCTGAAACTGGGATTGCAGTTGGCTCTAAAGCTCCACAGACTCTGGGCTTTCTCTGAGTCTCAGACACCCAGAATTGAGAGTTTTTGCTGATAAATTACACCACCAGTTGGAAATCCTGGAAATTATCTGTCATGCCAAGCTATGGGTTTATTTTTAACCAGTAAACTTCTAAATTTCACATCTCCAAAATCAAAATACAGTCACAAAATTCCTCACAGGCCAAACTTACTTTTCTCCTCACCTTATTGCAGGAGCTGCTGGCAGAAAATGAACCTAAACCCCATGGAATTTATACAAGTGGAAAAGTGTACGTGCAGTAGGACTGGATGCACCAGCTCTGTGCAGACTGCCAGGCAACCTCTAAACTATTTAACCAGAGCCTGAAAAAAAGATAATTTTTATTTAGCTGGACTGAAACAGATCTGGATGTATATAACTGAGGTACATTGAAACAAGCACAAACACTGCAGGCTCATTTCATAGCTATGCCTATTCCAAATCAATCTGAATTCAAATCCAAACTAGGTGCTGAAATGGAATAAAATGCAGCTGCAGATCTTCTCCTTCAGCACAGACGTCACATCCGACACCGTGTGGGAGCTCTGCCCTCCCAGGCTGCAGAAATACTTAGAAATTAGTCAGCAGTTAAAAAAAAGGTCCAGGATGTTGATCACAAACCTGAGGACTGGTTATGTTCCTGAGATAACAAAAGATAGCACAATAAAAAAGTGAGTTTATGTATGGTTTAGTCACCTTATCTGTGGACAGGGGAAAATACCCTGCTCTCATCTGAAGGAAGTTAATAAAGGTGGAACTTTGAGAGGCACTTTGAAGTTGTAGTCAAAGCATTTCCATAAATATTATTCTTGTGCCAATCTCCAGTTAGCACGGAAGCATTTGAAATTCAGAATTGCTTCCATGCAGCCCTGGAGAAGAGCTTGAAAACTGAGGGAGAGTTCAAGCCTTAGCACCCAGTGTGTGCCAGCAGGATGAGCATGAACCCTCTGCAGCATTGATGGACAGGTGTTGTGGAAAAGTCCATTTCCAGCCATCTGCAGTGTTTGTTTCTAAGGTTGAAGGTTCTACATGGGTTCCTTCACCACCCTCCCTGTTCAATTGCTGTGCCTCTCCCTCCAGCCTCAATCTCTGCACAACATTAAGGACTGAGAAATCCAAAACAAAGCAGCAAAATCTGGGCTTTATTCAAATAGACATGAACAAACCCAACAGCCATCTGGTTTTGCTGAGCTGAGGGGGCACATCCTGAAGAGATTCTGCAAGAGCCCACAAACCATGCAAGTAAACATTTGTCTCTGGGAACTAAAGCCATGATCCAAAAAAAAAAAAAAAAAAAGGTAATTCTCCTTTGTTCCACACCTCTGTACATCAGTTATGGCAGAACATTGTAGTTCTTTGTCAAGCCTTTTAACCCCTGTGAGCAGCACCAAGAGAGGCAGGACAGGCTGGCAGAGCTCACCTAAACCCACCCAGCTCATGGGATCAAACAGCACAGGCTGATGTGGAACCCCAGAGGGACCCAACCCAGAGAATGGATTTTACAGGAGGAAAGGAAAGCTCCAGGCAGAGACCTGCATCTCCCGGGTCCCCACCTTTGTCACAGAAGGGAATTTCCCATACATGGCCCAAGGCAGCAAGGTCACATGTCAGTGCAGGCTTCTGGCAAGCCCAGACATTCACACACCATGAGTCAGTGCTCCAGAAATCACTGGGCTTCACAAACCAATACCTCCATTTTGGTTGGGTTTTTAAATTCACCTTCTGTGGGGTTTTTTTCCTCAACCTGCAGTACACAGGCACTGGCATATTTTCATTTTGCTTTTCTGTAACTGGCAGGAACATTTCTTTCCATTCTGGGGATTTTTTTGCTTTGTAAAATGACAAGATTTTCATATTAGACTAAATCCTGGTGTTGGGGCATGAAGAATAAAATCAAACCAACTATCATGGAGGTTGGGAACATTCTATGCTGTATTGCAATTTCACACAGCCCTCTAACAATAAAGAATACTTATTTTTTTAAAATAAAACCTCAAAATATCATCACTTCTGTCCTCAGATCCCAAACAAACAATTTATCTGGCATTTCAGTACAAGCAGTAAGTGCTGCCAGTAAGAAACACGATGACACAATCTTTTCCACCACTGACCTGATAACATCAGCATGACCTTTCCTCTCTTTTGAACTCTACTCATCTCAGTTCAATAGTTCAACAGAAACTGACCCATTTTTAATTACACAAACTAAATCAGATACCAGACATTCCTATTAAAAATAAACTAAAATCCAATTTTAAAAGGAAAAAAATCATTGGGTAATTATCTTCAGATTAGTAATGAAATAAATAATGGGGGAAAATTCGGGCTGAGAATTTTTAGTTTCAGTTTCCAGCTCTGTGAGTCTGGGCCACTTCAGTTCTCTGTGCTTGTGTTTTCCATAAGTAAAATACAGAAAATGCCCCATCAGGGACTGGAATCAATATTTCATCTCTTTAAAGCAGTAGTGTATTCATAATGGAATTAAATACTCTCAGAGAACTGCAGAGCTCATAGAAGTGAGGCACTTAAGGGAAGAAGTGCAAGTGAACAACCTCCTTGCAATTCTGCAGAGCATCCTAACAAATTTAAAACACAGAATATTAAAAAAAACAGGACAAAAGAAGATGACTTTGAGGAAAAATTAATATTAGATGCAAGTCCTGTTCATTTTTGTGGTTTTTGTTTGTTTTGAACTCTTTCCCAGTTCATAATGAAAATTATGGTCAACATGCAGAGTAAAATATTCTCAAAAAGCTTGTTTTTACCTAAAGAGGCATTTCAACTTTAAAATAAATGTTACTGACAAGTATGGAATTAAAAACAAAAAACAATATAAAAGAATCCAAAAAAGACAAACATTCTTGGGACTTAAGGTGTGAAGGAGGCAGCATACTGTCAAAGTGCTGGCTAGGAAAACATCAAGGATTTTAGATTTCAAATCTTTTGTACATGTTGTAAAAAAACCCCTTTTCCCTAGAAGTTTAGAAGGTTTGGGCAATGCTTTTAGACTCTTTCCTCCATAATCAAGGATTAAGGCTGATCAGTCAGTGGACAGTAATACTTTATACACTTTTTGTTACATTTTCTTTCATTAGGGGAATTTTTAGGGAAAAAAAAAATATCTGTGTATAAGGTTTAATGTCAAGCCTGCATCTCTTATTCCTGGCAGAGCAATGAAAGCTTTAGCTCATGTTATTAAGAAGTAAAAAAAAGCAAGCTCAGGCCTCCAGAACAATGTTTTACCAAGTGAATTTGGCTCTGAGAGAGAAGCACTGAGGGAGACAGGCCTCATTCCAAGAATGATCATCTTACTTCCCTCAGACAAAGTACAGCCTTTCATGACCCAGCCTGGGCTCTGGCCTACATTCTGTTGGATGAAAAGGATTCATTATATGCAGTTGAACACATTGTTTGAAAACCTGATATAAACGGCCTTTACCACAGCAAGAGCTGAACAAACTGAAATCATGCAATGCTAAGGGTTCCAAGGGACCAAAGTGGCAAATCTGTATTAAATGTCTTGTGTGCTCTCTCTAAAACACACACAGTTTAAACCCTGAAATGGGTTTTCACCCAGGGCAGAGGTCAGAGATGGTATCAGGGTGATCACATAAGGTAGTTTGCAGATTTCAGGTGTCTCTGAAGACAGATAAAAAGAAATTCTGTAAGTCTTTTGTTTCTAAGTGTGCTGTTTTGCCATATACAGGCAGTCATTTACAGGTGCTTTGAATCCCAGCTGCACTCTCCCTGCACACCTTGCAGCCATTCCAAGTTACTCCTGAAACCTTGCAGCAAGTAAACAACACATCTCAATTCTTTCCAGGAATTCCTTCAGTCAGAATGACCTTCCTGACTTAGGTATTTCATTGCAAAACTCTGTCTGTGGTTTGTATCCAGTGCAAAGGAGCAAGTAACAAATAACAGGATACTGATGGGCTTGGGCTTTATTTTTATAAAATTCATGTTTCAACTCCCTCTTGTTTCTCTTCTGTATAATAGAAAATCTTGCTCCTCCTAGGCCAGAGCCCTCTGCACAGAAGATGCACAGTGACAGATCAGGTTTGACTGAGCTGACAGGGAGCTCCATGATCCCCTGAATGATCAGCCTTTCCATCTGAGAGACAGAAGGATGGATTATGCAATACCAGCCTCTGTCTGACTGGCAGGAACCTGGCCCTGAGCTCCAAGAGCATGAAACAGCCCCCACATAAAAACCAGCTTCAATTTCTACTTTTTGGATTATACAGTCACAGGGGACTTGGAAATCTACGCTTTCCTTGGAATCTGAAAAATAAACTGTTTCCAAACTCTCCTGCAATGCTTGTGCAACGGCCTCAGGACAGGCAGGGCTCTGGCCAGCTGTGCCACCAGCCACAGAAGCTGCATTTTAGAACTTGCCCTTCTCTGGAACAATTGGAACTTTCTCCAGGCTGAAGTCTGCACACAGAGCTCAGTGTTTCCCTGCAAGCACACAACAGCTCCATTATCGTTTAACTACCAAAAACCAGCTCCAACAATCTATCAAGCTTGACATTCTATCCACCAGCCCAGACTGCTGGGCACATATATAGGAAGAGGTTCATGGATTCAGTAAGAAAAAAGTTATTTTGTTAATCTAAACAGAGATTTCCCTTCTTTTAACCATTAATTTGCCATTCTAAAAAACCATTCAGGAACCCAGAGGCCAGTTTGTCCTCAGATTATCAAATCTGTGTGTCTATAAAGAAATCTATTCCAGCAGATGAATAAAAGCTCCTTTTTAAGATACATATAGAACAAATTCAAAGGCAATCCACCTCACTGCCTCAGAGCTGCAGTACCAGTTGTGTTTCCAGCCTGGCCATGATTATTTTACAACTAAACTACAGCAGAACATGCAGCTGCTGCTTATCACCTTTCCATGGCCAGGGACAGCACTGCTGGGCAGATTTCCAAGCAATCACAGCCCAGGCAAAGTCCTGGGAAGCACCAAGACTTCCATGGAAGCAAACTGATTAATGCATGACAAGCTCACCTGGTGGAGATGACCTCAAGCACAGGAACTGCTGATGTGAGTCTCTGGCTGAAGGACACCTGGCAGCCATCCCCTGGTGCCAGAAGTCATTTTGCTCTGAGCAAGGTATTTTGACATCAACAAAAAGTAACATCCCATCAGTTTCAGTCTGGAATTCTGTGGGATGCAGCTCCTGACTCATTTGGGGAAAAGCCAAACCAATAAAAGCTCGAGTGGTGTGGATACAGTGATGCCACTTGTGACACTGCAATTTGAAATCATCCATGTGTATTTATAGAATATATAATGCCCAAAGGAACCATCCTTCTCACAGCAGAGGTTATCACACAACAAGATACTCCCAAAAGAAACTATTTTAAATTTAAATTACATTTAATGAGTTTCGAATCTCACTTAACATCAGCCTAAACTAAAAGATTCAAAGCATATGCTCCTTAAATATATTCTTATAAGCACATCCCACAACCTTCTGAATATAAATAAAAAGGTGGCAGCATTAAGAAAAAGCTGATGTTTAATGAATATTTTAGTCTCCACTGAAATAAAATGTGGAAATTCCTAATCCAAGACTATTTGGCAGAGGAGCCAGAGGGCATTAGAGAAAGAAGCCTGATGAATATTTTTGAGTAAACTGAAAACCTCAAGTGCAATTAATGTGAAGAAATTGTAGATTTTACAGACACTGAGAAGAATTAACAGCATCTCAGAACAACAATTCTTTCTAAAGAAAGTCCTTATGGGACCATAAATTTAACAAGCCAGAAAGGCCTTTCAGAGGTTAGAATAAGCCATCTCAGTTCTGAGGAAACCAGCTGAGAAAGAAGGAAAAAACCTAATAAAATCTGAATTCTTGATCTGACAGTCACACTCTTAGTTTCTTAAAAAAGATGGTAATTTTCCAAGCTTGCAATGTTGTTTGAAGACTAAATAATCAAGTTTAGAGGCACCTACCAGCAGGGGATTAGACACCTTTGCATGCAGGTGAGTCCTGGTCCTGACATCAGCTCAGCAGTGACAGGATTGTTCCCACCTGTGAAACAGAGATTGCACTTACTCACCCTGCAAAGCATTCCCTGCTCAGGGAACTCCACACTGCCATCACTGGGGAGGGGAGGAAAACAGGCTGGATGGGAAACCACAGAGAGGGACTGGCAAGGAAAATGACTGGAATTACTCTGGGGAGCAGGAGCCAGGCTGGGGTTTCACCATGGGCAGTCAGGGGAAGGCTGGGGGAACATTGGCACCAGGTAAAGAGATGGAAGAGCAGAGCACAAGGCACAGGCAGTGAACTGCAGCATCACAGGCCTCACCAGGGCTCAATCCAGACCACCAGCACACCCAGCTAAAGCTGGCTTTTGTCTGTAGTCAGAGCTGGGACTAGAGAGAAGAACCAATTTCTGTCCCTGCTCAGCAGCAGGACACACACAGCTGTTTCCAAAAAAGGGCCACATGCACACACCTTTCTGCAGCTCACATTATCCTGCTGCCCACTGTGTGTTTCATTAAGCACAAGAACTTGGTTCAATGTATTCTGATCATTTTTCTTCATTTCAGGCTCTGTATCCTTCAGGACTGGTCAGAAGGTTTAGAGATGGAGCCAATGGATCTTTAATTGGGTTTTGTTTAAGGTCTTTCCAACCCAATCCACTCTGTGATTCCATATCCCTTGAAAGAGCACTGTAAGGGACAGGAAAGTAGCCTAACCCTAATTAAACACCATTTTTCCTACAGTGTTCTCCTAGGTGAGGAGAGCATTTTAGCCAGCCAGAGCTGAGACACAAACTGCAGTGCTGGGTCAAACCCAGCCCAGCTCCACTGCCCCCTCTGAGCTGGCCCAGGAGAGCAGAGCACACCAGGGAAATCTGCTTCCACCTCCCCAGGCTAACACTGGTTCAAAGTCCAAGCTCCAGGTTTAATAACAGCACTGGCAGTTCAGATCATGCTCTAATTGTAGAGTTTACAATCTCAGTTATTATTAACAACAAACCATGGTGCAAAGTTGCACAAGAAGCGAAAACGACACTATTTAACAAACAAACAAAACAACACAAACCCACACTGAAGTCAACAACTATAAAGAGAAAACTGAAGATGTGAAGAGGACAGATTTCAGTCAAACTCAACTAGTGACCACTAACCTCCCAAAAGCTCATCTATATGATTCCTTTGTGCTGTCAGTGCAGAGCAGTGCATTCAGCACTCATCTGGGGAGCCAAATCACATGGTACCTGACAATGAGAGACTGAGCCTCACTGAAAGCCATCCTACTTTTTCTACCCTACAATTAAACAAAATACTTAAATGATGACTCCAAAACTATTCCAATTCAGCAAAAACTTGAGCAATTAAGCATTAACCCATGAGCACCACTGTCATGGCAATCAACCTTTAATTAAGTTTCATTTCAGTTCAGTTGCTAGAGCTGAGTGGATGTGCAGTCACAGAGTGATGCAGCTGCTCCAGGATTCCCAGCTCCCAACAGTCAAAGGTGATTGCTTTGGTTCATTAGACCCAACTGTGCCACCAAAAATATTGTGATTACAGAGAACCACTACAAGATCCCCCTCCCCACCACTGTGGGGAATCCAGTATTTGATAGATGGAGGTGGGTAAACTCAAGGATCTGGAATTTGTAAGAAAGATGTAAAGCTCATCAGAGCTTCCTGCTTCACTCCTCGGCTGTGGAAAAACAATAACAGTGGGAAAACAAAGGATTAAAATTCTTTCTGTTTATGCAATCATGTATATGCCTTAATGATCATTTATCTTAAAATCTGAGCTTCAAAGTGTTGAAATACAACCCACCACAGTGCAAACACATTAAAACACCAGCTTAAAATGCACCTGTCTTCTCCCATCCTAATGATATGGAGAGCCAAAAAAGCCTCTTGTAGACCCACTGAGTTCTTCACCAACTCCACAGTGAGGTTAGAAAGAACAGAAAACTGTCACAGGTCCCTGCCCTGCTGTGAACAGCTCCCCCAAACCAACTGAGGTTACATCCTGTGCTCCCCACAGAAGACACACTGTGTGTCACAGAGGAGGAAGTGAGCTGAAATGATAACCCACAAATAAACCTTTTCTGTCTCAGCCAATTAAACATTACCCTGAGCACAGCTTAATCCAAGAGGAGTAAAATTGAACCCTTCCTATCCACTTTGAAAGCTACACTTGACTAAGCACACCTGGCTGTGCTTGCAGTGTTGGAAAACACCTGAGTTTTTTCTGGAGTCAAACACTGAGCCTGTCCATTCTCAGGAGACTCAGGCAAGACCTGTTCTCACTGCAAAGCTGCCATTTATTAACCTGAAGACACTAAAATACTGCTAAGAAACACAGGATGAGTCAATACTTTCCCCACAGGAAACACTTTGACCTGCTTAGAGGAACAAACTGCTCAGAAGGATACTCGAGGACTTCTATATTCTGAACAAATTTTGCTTTCTGCAGCAAAGGAAGGACTTTCTCAGCTTTCCCTTTGCAGCACACCCCCAGTTTTGAGCAGGGAAGGAGCTTATTTAACACCAAATTACACTTTGGACACGGTAAAATGCAGAGACAATAATTTAAGCAGAGAGCTCTACAGAAGGCTGGTGCTTATCCAGAATTCCTCAGCTCTCACAGCAATTTGAGCAGAATAACCTACTGAACCCTCCGGCAGCAGAACTCAGAGAGGGAAGAGTTGCTCATCACTGCTTTTAGACATGAAAAAAGAGGCTGCACCATAGTCCCACTCCCCCCCAACAAGGGAAACCCTATGAGGAAACCCTTTGACTCCATCTCCCCAAAACGAAACCCAGGTGCTACACCTGTCCCCAAATCCTGGCAGCCCCTCCTGCCCTCTGTCCCTCAATCCAGAGCCATTCCCTCACCCCACAGCCCCTGGATAACCCTCAGTGACAACTCCACGGCCCCCTGGACCCCACACTTACCTGTTCTCCTACCCCGGCCGTCCTCATTGCCCCACACCGGGCAGCTTCTCTAAAAGCTTCAAATACGTCCCCAAAGCCGCCAGTTCTCCCTGTACCCCAAAGCTCCACACTCCCCAGACCCGCCAGTTCCCCCTGTATCCCAAAGCTCCACACTCCCAGACCCGCCAGTTCTCCCTGTACCCCAAAGCTCCACACTCCCCAGACCCGCCAGTTCCCCCTGTACCCCAAAGCTCCACACTCCCCAGACCCGCCAGTTCCCCCTGTACCCCAAAGCTCCACACTCCCCAGACCCGCCAGTTCTCTGTGTACCCCAAAGCTCCACACTCCCAGACCCGCCAGTTCTCTCTGTACCCCAAAGCTCCACACTCCCCAGACCCGCCAGTTCTCTGTGTACCCCAAAGCTCCACACTCCCCAGACCTGCCAGCCCCCCTCAGTGCTCCACCCCCCAACCCTGGCAGCCTCCCCAAAGCCTCACAAACCCCAACACTCCCCAAACCCTCTCAGCCCCGCCGCGGCCCCACAGCCGCGCACACAGCCCTCACACCTGGCAGCCCCGCAGCCCCAAGGGCCTCACCTTCCCCCAGAGGAGCCGCGTCCCGGGTGGCGGCGGGGCCGGCGGGCCTGCAGCGGGCGGTCCCGTCCCGGGGCTGCGCTCGGCGGCGGCGGCGCTATGGCAACTGCCCGCGGGGCCCGGCGGCCAGAGCGGCCCCAGCGCCGCCGGGCGGGGCAGCACCGCCCCCTGGCGGCCCGGAGGACTGCGCGGCGCCCCGAGGAGCAGCGCCGAGAGCCGCGGGTTCGAGACCCGGCCCGGGCAGGTGGGAGAAGGAGGGGACACTGGGGGGGTCCCCTGTGCGCTGGGAGAGTCCCTGGGGTGCGCACGAGGTTTATTGGCATCGCACGGGAAGTGAGCAAACACAGGGAGATCACAGAATCGGTCGGGATGGAAAACAACTCTCAGACCAGAGCACTGAGTGCCATGTCCAGTCCCTCCTTGAACGCCCCATGGATGGTGACTCCACCACTGCCCTGGGCAGCTCATTCCAATGTTTAATCACCTTTTCTTCCTCATTATGTCCTGAACTTCCCCTGGCACAGCTTGAGATTCCTGTCCTCTTATCCTGAGATACAGAGATAGACACAGCCAAGTGGACACACATCCCTACCCATATACACACATATATGCACACACTGAGAGTAAACACACATTTATATGTACATTTTATATATATCAAAGCAAATAAGCCCTTAGTGCCAAAAGGCATCCCTGCTGCTTGGAGTGAGAGGTGCCCTGCCTGCCTTGGGATGGGATTCACTGCCCTGCTCCAAGCCTTTCCAGCTGTTTTGGGCATGGGAAGAGGCAGGAAAAAGGGATATCCCAAGCTCTGCATTACAGAGCTGCAGGAGTGCCTCTCTGAGCAGGGGGGAAAAGGCTGAATGAGGAGATTTAGATCAGAAACTCCTTCGAGCCTGATTTTACTATGCAAATTTATGGCAAATGAGCTTGAGTAGGAAGTCAAGTTTTTCCAGATAGGGTAAGAGATTCCCATGGCCTGAAAGCTCCTGCTGTCCCCACACTGTGCAATAGCCACAGTGACACCTTCCCTGCAGCAACAGAGCCAGAAATTCAGGACACCCCTGTGACCTGGGAACAGAAGAGCTGCCACACAAAACCCAGCCAGATCCAAACTCACACCACCCTCCCCAACCTTACCAGATGTTTCCCAAAAGGGAAAAAACTCCCACAGCTGCAATTAGCTGAATGCTAAGGAGAGAAAATTGCCCTCAGTCATGATTATGGCAATGCAAGCTGGGATGGGAAGCTCTGAAGGAGCCCAGACTTCACACCACCACCTTTCCTGACAGACTGGCAGTGTCCCTGTTGAGTCACCACCCTGTGACTCCCTGGTGACTGAGAGCAAAGCTGGAATTTCTGTCATTTCACAGGGAAGATGCACACATGGTTGGTCTCATGCTGACTCTAACAAGGGTTCAATGCATGTTGGTTCTGTTCTCATCCTGCTGGTTAGGGGGAGGAAACATCTAGAAAACCCTCTTGGTTCAAATATAATCCCAGAGGTTTCTGTTTGGCTCCTCCCTGCTCCACACTCCCCCACAAGAGCTTTGCTTCCCCTACAGAAGCTCAAGCAGAGAGATAAAATAGTAATTGAAATGTGTGTGTATCACCCCTTTACCCAAAGCTCCAAGAGAGGAGCTAGAAAGGAAATAATTAACAAGAAATTAGCTAATAAGGTAAATTTCTGCTCTTCCTCTTCTTCCTCACACCAACCAACCAGGCTGTAATCCTTAGAGTCAAACCTCCCCTCCTGAGCTTGGAGAGCCCAAAAATGAAAATAAATACACAACTTTAAGAAATTTTCAGTAAAAATTATGTATTTAATGTGCCAAGCACAGCCTTAGAGGGCTCCAGGAGCTGTGCTGCTGTGTTATTAGTTTAATGAGCAAGTCCTAATTAGTCCCAGCCCCCAATTTCTCCATCAGCTGCCTTAAGTGCAAGCCATGGCTCAGCTCACCTGCCAAGAAAGTCTCTTAATCTGAGGGTATCTGAGACATCTGGGATCAAGAGGAAACTCCACATCCAAGCCTCTTCTCTCCTCAGGAGGTTGCCAAGAGCAGGCAAGAGCAGCTGGAAAGTACTGGAGCATGGGAAGAGTATTTTAAACATCACCACATGCAATTGAATAGTCCTTGAGCATCAAGCAGGGCCAGCTGGTGCCAGCCAGGGCCCATCTGCCTCAGCTGATCCAGATCAGAACCTCCATCAGTTATCAGCCAGCCTTTACACAGTCCAGCTGTGCCCCAAAAACACCAGCAGGGCCCCACAGGCCCTGGTGTTACTCTGGGGAGAAGTGAAGATCAAGCATCTCATTATGTCCCTGTTTATCAGCAGCCTGTCCCACCCCAGTTCTGCTCAACATTTTAATTAAGTTCAGAGCAGCTGTCATTACTTGAATTCTAGCTCTCAACAGTCACAGCAATGTGCAACAGCTTTTTTTCTTTTATTTCTGAACCAAGCCCACTGTGGGCCCAAGGATGATCAGAACTCCAGGACCAGAGGACAGTGACAGGGGGAACAAAACCAGCATGGGGAGTTGTGGGGCTGTTCAGGGACAAGGCAGCTGATCCCAAACACCCCTGAGGACAGGGCTGGCTCTGGGGGGTGAAGACAAGGCTGCAGCAAAGGGCCTGATTATCTGCTGTCCTCACAGGCAGCATCTGATGGGCACAGGGGTCTCCAGGGAACCCCAGACTCAGTTTTTCCACAGGGCACAAGAACAAGAGATGTCTCGTGTTGGTCCTCCCCAGGGAAGCAGGATTCTCAGTCTCTCAGTTTGTAAAACCTTCAGTGCTTGCCTGCCTTTGTGTAGCTCTCTCAAACCTTGTGACATTTCTTTTCCATCCCATCAGAGTCCCTGTGTGGGTGTCACCAGGCTTGGCTCCAACACGTCACCATTCCCAATGTCCAGCTGCACCTGGATCCCCGTTGGCTGCAAGGAGGAACAGAGCAAAGCTTATCCTCACACTGTTGGCTTCTATATCACTCCATCTCCTGCCTCAGAGCCAAAAATCCCAGTTACATCCCCCTAAGGATTTCCTTCTGTAGGTGCCCCTGTTTTAACTGGGTCTGCTGAATGCAGAGATACAAATAGACAATGCAATTTAGTAAGGAAAGAACATCTTGCTCTGGGACATCCCCAGACACACCATTATTTAGCACATCCAGGATGCATTTTGCTGCCTAGCACATCAGCATACCCAAATCTGTTTGGATCAAGCAGCAGAGCAGGCTCAGAGCCAGGAGGCTCAGATAGTGCTGCATGTGCACAAGGCAGGACTCAAGGTGAAGTCACCTTTGAGGGTGTCAGAGCCATTTCCACAGGACCCTCACTGCCCACACCCCATGAGGAGAGTGAGACAACACCAGGAACACAGTGACCTGGACCTTCCTACTCATTTATCCTGCCTATAAATACCAGCCCAGGCTGTTTGGAACAGATGCTCTTCTCTTCTGCAGCACCCAGCCAGGCTGCACAAGCTCCTCTGCCACTGCCAGGGCTCACCCAGCCAGGCTGGATCCTGCCCCACTCCCACAGGAGCCAGGGCCAAGCCTAGAGCTGCATTACCAAGTGTGTTGGGTTGATGTGGCCAGAAATGTGTATTCTGTCACCATCTGCTGGAGCCAGGTGTGGCAGTGACCCTGATCTCCTGGCACATATTCTCTGCTAATGGGCCATCTTTAAACCAGCTGGGGCAATCATCTTTATCTTTCCACAGCCCATCCTCCCTCCAGGAGATATCATCTGCTGCTGGCCCATTCAATCCCACTGTGTGACTGATAAAATTCCATCATCCCACTGGGAGATGCTCCAGCCAGGGGAGCAGCCAAGCCTTTCCTACCCAGAGAAAAACTGACATTTTGGACACCAAGGTACCTTCTTTCCACTGGATTCCAGAGGAAAGCCAGACCTTTCCACATCATCCCTGCACCTTCAGAGGAAAACTGCACCTTCTCCAGGAGCACTGCTCCAGCTGAACCACATCTGCCACTGCAGGAGGATGCAGCACCATTGAATGGGACTGTGCCACCACCCTGACTGACTGACGGGTGTCAGCTTGGATTCTGACTCTGGCAGGGTTTTGGGATTGTTCTTTGCAATGCTGCATTTCTATTTTAATTTTCCCAGTAAAT